>NC_133146.1:2929032-4403543 GCF_048418815.1 Hemitrygon akajei
GGGTTCCTTGTCCAATCTCATCTCCATGATTAACTGCAGGACTTTACCAGCTCAGTGCCGTGGAAATTCTCAAATCCATGACTAACTGCAGGACTTTACCGTCTGGGTTCCCTGTCCAATCTCAACTCCATGGCTAGATGCAGGACTTTACTGTTTTGGTACCTTGGCCATTCTCTACTCCATGACTAATTGCAGAACTTTCGGGTGGGTAGCTTGTCCAATCACAACTCCATGACTAACTGCAGGACTTTACCTGTTGGGAACCATCTCCATTCTCAACTCCATGGCTAAATGCAGGACTTCACCAGCTGGATACATTGGCCATTCTCTACTCCATGACTAACTGCAGAACTTCCTGGTGGGTATCTTGTCCAAACTCAACTCCATGAATAACTGCAGGACTTTACCGGCTGGGTACCTTGGCCATTCTCATCTCCAAGATTAACTGCAGGACTTTACCGGCTGTGTACCTTGGCTATTCTCAACTCCATGATTAACTGCGTGATTTACTGGATTGGTATCTCGGCCATTCTCAACTCCATGATTATCTGAAGGATTTACTGGCTGGCTACCTTTTCCAATCTAAACTCCATGACTATTTGCAGGACTTTACTGGCTGGGTACCTTGTCAATCTCAACTCCATGACTAACTGCTGGATTTTACAGTCTGCGTACCTTGGCTATTCTCAAATCCATGGCTAACTGCAGGTCTTTACCAGCTGTGTTCCTTGTACATTCTCAACTCCATGACTAACTGCAGGACTTCACCGGCTGAGTTTATTGGACATTCTCAACTCCATGACTAACTGCAGGTCTTTACCAGTTCAGTGCCTTGGAAATTCTCAAATCCATGACTAACTGCAGGACTTTACCGTCTGGGTTTCCTGTCCAATCTCAACTCCATGAGTAAATGCAGGACTTTACTGTTTTGGTACCTTGGTCATTCGCAACTCCATGACTAAATGCCGGACTTTACCAGCTGGGTACCTTGGCCATTCTCTACTCCATGACTAACTGCAGAACTTTCAGGTGGGTATCTTGTCCAATAACAACTCCATGATTAACTGCAGGACTTTACCGGCTGGGCACATTATCCATTCTCAACTCCATGACTAAATGCAGGACTTTACCGGCTGGGTACCTTGTCAAATCTCAACTCCGTGATTAACTGCATGACTTTACCAGCTGGGTATATTGTCCAATCTCAAATCCATGGCTAACTGCAGGACTTTACCGGCTGTGTTCCTTGTACATTCTCAACTCCATGACAAAATGCAGAACTTTACTGTCTGGGTACCTTGGCCTTTCTCAACTCCATGACTAACTGCAGGACTTTACTGTTTGGGTACCTTGTCCATTCTCAACTCCATGACTAACTGCAGGACTTCACCGGCTGAGTTTATTGGACATTCTCAACTCCATGACTAACTGCAGGTCTTTACCAGTTCAGTGCCTTGGAAATTCTCAAATCCCTGACTAACTGCAGGACTTTACCGTCTGGGTTTCCTGTCCAATCTCAACTCCATGAGTAAATGCAGGACTTTACTGTTTTGGTACCTTGGTCATTCGCAACTCCATGACTAAATGCCGGACTTTACCAGCTGGGTACCTTGGCCATTCTCTACTCCATGACTAACTGCAGAACTTTCAGGTGGGTATCTTGTCTAATAACAACTCCATGATTAACTGCAGGACTTTACCGGCTGGGCACATTATCCATTCTCAACTCCATGACTAAATGCAGGACTTTACCGGCTGGGTACCTTGTCAAATCTCAACTCCGTGATTAACTGCATGACTTTACCGGCTGGGTATATTGTCCAATCTCAAATCCATGGCTAACTGCAGGACTTTACCGGCTGTGTTCCTTGTACATTCTCAACTCCATGACAAAATGCAGAACTTTACTGTCTGGGTACCTTGGCCTTTCTCAACTCCATGACTAACTGCAGGACTTTACTGTTTGGGTACCTTGTCCATTCTCTACTCTATGACAAACTGCAGAACTTTCGGGTGGGTATCTTGTCCAATCATTACTCCATGACTAACTGCAGGACTTTACCGTCTGCGTACATTTTCCAATCTCTACTCCATGATGAACTGCAGGACTTTACCGGCTGGAGACCTTGGCCATTCTCATCTCCAAGATTAACTGCAGAACTTTACTGGATAAGTACCTTGGCCATTCTGGACTCAATGACTAACTGCAGGAGTTTACCACCTGAGTGCCTTTACCATTCTCAACTCCATGACTGACGGACGGACTTTACCGGCTGGGTACCTTGGCCATTCTCATCTCCAAGATTAACTGCAGGTCTTTACCGGATGGGTA
The DNA here is from genome assembly GCF_048418815.1 of Hemitrygon akajei. Classification (NCBI taxonomy): domain Eukaryota; kingdom Metazoa; phylum Chordata; class Chondrichthyes; order Myliobatiformes; family Dasyatidae; genus Hemitrygon; species Hemitrygon akajei. Next base: position 2,931,365 of record NC_133146.1, read on the forward strand.
TATTGGCCATTCTGGACTCAATGACTAACTGCAGGATGTAACCGGCTGGGTACCTCATCAAATCTCAACTCCATGACTAACTGTAGGACTTTATCGTCTGTGTACCTTGGCTATTCTCAGCTCCATGATTAACTGCATGATTTACTGGATTGGTATCTTGGCCATTCTCAACTCCATGATTATCTGAATGATTTACTGGCTGGGTACCTTTTCCAATCTAAACTCCATGACTATTTGCAGGATTTTACTGGCTGGGTACCTTGTCCAATCTCAACTCCATGACTAACTGCAGGACTTTACTGGCTGTGTTCCTTCTTCATTCTCAACTCCATGACAAAATGCAGAACTTTACTGGCTGGGTACCTTGGCCTTTCTCAACTCCATGACTAACTGCAGGAGTTTACCGCCTGGGTTCCTTGTCCAATCTCATCTCCATGATTAACTGCAGGACTTTACCAGCTCAGTGCCGTGGAAATTCTCAAATCCATGACTAACTGCAGGACTTTACCGTCTGGGTTCCCTGTCCAATCTCAACTCCATGGCTAGATGCAGGACTTTACTGTTTTGGTACCTTGGCCATTCTCTACTCCATGACTAATTGCAGAACTTTCGGGTGGGTAGCTTGTCCAATCACAACTCCATGACTAACTGCAGGACTTTACCTGTTGGGAACCATCTCCATTCTCAACTCCATGGCTAAATGCAGGACTTCACCAGCTGGATACATTGGCCATTCTCTACTCCATGACTAACTGCAGAACTTCCAGGTGGGTATCTTGTCCAAACTCAACTCCATGAATAACTGCAGGACTTTACCGGCTGGGTACCTTGGCCATTCTCATCTCCAAGATTAACTGCAGGACTTTACCGGCTGTGTACCTTGGCTATTCTCAACTCCATGATTAACTGCGTGATTTACTGGATTGGTATCTCGGCCATTCTCAACTCCATGATTATCTGAAGGATTTACTGGCTGGCTACCTTTTCCAATCTAAACTCCATGACTATTTGCAAGACTTTACTGGCTGGGTACCTTGTCAATCTCAACTCCATGACTAACTGCTGGATTTTACAGTCTGCGTACCTTGGCTATTCTCAAATCCATGGCTAACTGCAGGTCTTTACCAGCTGTGTTCCTTGTACATTCTCAACTCCATGACTAACTGCAGGACTTCACCGGCTGAGTTTATTGGACATTCTCAACTCCATGACTAACTGCAGGTCTTTACCAGTTCAGTGCCTTGGAAATTCTCAAATCCATGACTAACTGCAGGACTTTACCGTCTGGGTTTCCTGTCCAATCTCAACTCCATGAGTAAATGCAGGACTTTACTGTTTTGGTACCTTGGTCATTCGCAACTCCATGACTAAATGCCGGACTTTACCAGCTGGGTACCTTGGCCATTCTCTACTCCATGACTAACTGCAGAACTTTCAGGTGGGTATCTTGTCCAATAACAACTCCATGATTAACTGCAGGACTTTACCGGCTGGGCACATTATCCATTCTCAACTCCATGACTAAATGCAGGACTTTACCGGCTGGGTACCTTGTCAAATCTCAACTCCGTGATTAACTGCATGACTTTACCAGCTGGGTATATTGTCCAATCTCAAATCCATGGCTAACTGCAGGACTTTACCGGCTGTGTTCCTTGTACATTCTCAACTCCATGACAAAATGCAGAACTTTACTGTCTGGGTACCTTGGCCTTTCTCAACTCCATGACTAACTGCAGGACTTTACTGTTTGGGTACCTTGTCCATTCTCTACTTTATGACAAACTGCAGAACTTTCGGGTGGGTATCTTGTCCAATCATTACTCCATGACTAACTGCAGGACTTTACCGTCTGCGTACATTTTCCAATCTCTACTCCATGATGAACTGCAGGACTTTACCGGCTGGAGACCTTGGCCATTCTCATCTCCAAGATTAACTGCAGAACTTTACTGGATAAGTACCTTGGCCATTCTGGACTCAATGACTAACTGCAGGAGTTTACCACCTGAGTGCCTTTACCATTCTGGACTCAATGACTAACTGCAGGATGTTACCGGCTGGGTACCTCATCAAATCTCAACTCCATGACTAACTGCAGGACTTTATTGTCTGTGTACCTTGGCTATTCTCAGCTCCATGATTAACTGCATGATTTACTGGATTGGTATCTTGGCCATTCTCAACTCCATGATTATCTGAATGATTTACTGGCTGGGTACCTTTTCCAATCTAAACTCCATGACTATTTGCAGGATTTTACTGGCTGGGTACCTTGTCCAATCTCAACTCCATGACTAACTGCAGGACTTTACTGGCTGTGTTCCTTCTTCATTCTCAACTCCATGACAAAATGCAGAACTTTACCGGCTGGGTACCTTGGACTTTCTCAACTCCATGACTAACTGCAGGAGTTTAACGCCTGGGTACCTTGTCCAATCTCATCTCCATGATTAACTGCAGGACTTTACTTTTTGGGTACCTTGTCCATTCTCTACTCTATGACAAACTGCAGAACTTTCGGGTGGGTATCTTGTCCAATCATTACTCCATGACTAACTGCAGGACTTTACCGTCTGCGTACATTTTCCAATCTCTACTCCATGATGAACTGCAGGACTTTACTGGCTGGAGACCTTGGCCATTCTCATCTCCAACATTAACTGCAGAACTTTACTGGATAAGTACCTTGGCCATTCTGGACTCAATGACTAACTGCAGGAGTTTACCACCTGAGTGCCTTTACCATTCTCAACTCCATGACTGACGGACGGACTTTACCGGCTGGGTTCCTTGGCCATTCTCATCTCCAAGATTAACTGCAGGTCTTTACCGGATGGGTATCTTGGCCATTCTGGACTCAATGACTAACTGCAGGATGTTACCGGCTGGGTTCCTCATCAAATCTCAACTCCATGACTAACTGTAGGACTTTATCGTCTGTGTACCTTGGCTATTCTCAGCTCCATGATTAACTGCATGATTTACTGGATTGGTATCTTGGCCATTCTCAACTCCATGATTATCTGAATGATTTACTGGCTGGGTACCTTTTCCAATCTAAACTCCATGACTATTTGCAGGATTTTACTGGCTGGGTACCTTGTCCAATCTCAACTCCATGACTAACTGCAGGACTTTACTGGCTGTGTTCCTTCTTCATTCTCAACTCCATGACAAAATGCAGAACTTTACTGGCTGGGTACCTTGGCCTTTCTCAACTCCATGACTAACTGCAGGAGTTTAACGCCTGGGTACCTTGTCCAATCTCATCTCCATGATTAACTGCAGGACTTTACCAACTCAGTGCCTTGGAAATTCTCAAATCCATGACTTACTGCAGGATTTTACCGTCTGGGTTCCCTGTCCAATCTCAACTCCATGACTAGATGCAGGACTTTACTGTTTGGGTACCTTGGCCTTTCTCAACTTCATGACTAACTGCAGGACTTTACCAGCTCAGTGCCGTGGAAATTCTCAAATCCATGACTAACTGCAGGACTTTACCGTCTGGGTTCCCTGTCCAATCTCAACTCCATGACTAGATGCAGGACTTTACTGTTTTGGTACCTTGGCCATTCTCTACTCCATGACTAATTGCAGAACTTTCGGGTGGGTACCTTGGCCATTCGCAACTCCATGACTAAATGCAGGACTTTACCTGTTGGGAACCATCTCCATTCTCAACTCCATGGCTAAATGCAGGACTTCACCAGCTGGATACATTGGCCATTCTCTACTCCATGACTAACTGCAGAACTTCCAGGTGGTTATCTTGTCCAAACTCAACTCCATGAATAACTGCAGGACTTTACCGGCTGGGTACCTTGGCCATTCTCATCTCCAAGATTAACTGCAGGACTTTACCGGCTGTGTACCTTGGCTATTCTCAACTCCATGATTAACTGCGTGATTTACTGGATTGGTATCTCGGCCATTCTCAACTCCATGATTATCTGAAGGATTTACTGGCTGGCTACCTTTTCCAATCTAAACTCCATGACTATTTGCAGGACTTTACTGGCTGGGTACCTTGTCAATCTCAACTCCATGACTAACTGCTGGATTTTACAGTCTGCGTACCTTGGCTATTCTCAAATCCATGGCTAACTGCAGGTCTTTACCAGCTGTGTTCCTTGTACATTCTCAACTCCATGACTAACTGCAGGACTTCACCGGCTGAGTTTATTGGACATTCTCAACTCCATGACTAACTGCAGGTCTTTACCAGTTCAGTGCCTTGGAAATTCTCAAATCCATGACTAACTGCAGGACTTTACCGTCTGGGTTTCCTGTCCAATCTCAACTCCATGAGTAAATGCAGGACTTTACTGTTTTGGTACCTTGGTCATTCGCAACTCCATGACTAAATGCCGGACTTTACCAGCTGGGTACCTTGGCCATTCTCTACACCATGACTAACTGCAGAACTTTCAGGTGGGTATCTTGTCTAATAACAACTCCATGATTAACTGCAGGACTTTACCGGCTGGGCACATTATCCATTCTCAACTCCATGACTAAATGCAGGACTTTACCGGCTGGGTACCTTGTCAAATCTCAACTCCGTGATTAACTGCATGACTTTACCGGCTGGGTATATTGTCCAATCTCAAATCCATGGCTAACTGCAGGACTTTACCGGCTGTGTTCCTTGTACATTCTCAACTCCATGACAAAATGCAGAACTTTACTGTCTGGGTACCTTGGCCTTTCTCAACTCCATGACTAACTGCAGGACTTTACTGTTTGGGTACCTTGTCCATTCTCTACTCTATGACAAACTGCAGAACTTTCGGGTGGGTATCTTGTCCAATCATTACTCCATGACTAACTGCAGGACTTTACCGTCTGCGTACATTTTCCAATCTCTACTCCATGATGAACTGCAGGACTTTACCGGCTGGAGACCTTGGCCATTCTCATCTCCAAGATTAACTGCAGAACTTTACTGGATAAGTACCTTGGCCATTCTGGACTCAATGACTAACTGCAGGAGTTTACCACCTGAGTGCCTTTACCATTCTGGACTCAATGACTAACTGCAGGATGTTACCGGCTGGGTACCTCATCAAATCTCAACTCCATGACTAACTGCAGGACTTTATTGTCTGTGTACCTTGGCTATTCTCAGCTCCATGATTAACTGCATGATTTACTGGATTGGTATCTTGGCCATTCTCAACTCCATGATTATCTGAATGATTTACTGGCTGGGTACATTTTCCAATCTAAACTCCATGACTATTTGCAGGATTTTACTGGCTGGGTACCTTGTCCAATCTCAACTCCATGACTAACTGCAGGACTTTACTGGCTGTGTTCCTTCTTCATTCTCAACTCCATGATTAACTGCATGATTTACTGGATTGGTATCTTGGCCATTCTCAACATGATTATCTGAATGATTTACTGGCTGGGTACCTTTTCCAATCTAAACTCCATGACTATTTGCAGGATTTTACTGGCTGGGTACCTTATCCAATCTCAACTCCATGACTAACTGCTGGACTTTACTGGCTGTGTTCCTTCTTCATTCTCAACTCCATGACAAAATGCAGAACTTTACTGGCTGGGTACCTTGGCCTTTCTCAACTCCATGACTAACTGCAGGAGTTTACCGCCTGGGTTCCTTGTCCAATCTCATCTCCATGATTAACTGCAGGACTTTACCAGCTCAGTGCCGTGGAAATTCTCAAATCCATGACTAACTGCAGGACTTTACCGTCTGGGTTCCCTGTCCAATCTCAACTCCATGGCTAGATGCAGGACTTTACTGTTTTGGTACCTTGGCCATTCTCTACTCCATGACTAATTGCAGAACTTTCGGGTGGGTAGCTTGTCCAATCACAACTCCATGACTAACTGCAGGACTTTACCTGTTGGGAACCATCTCCATTCTCAACTCCATGGCTAAATGCAGGACTTCACCAGCTGGATACATTGGCCATTCTCTACTCCATGACTAACTGCAGAACTTCCAGGTGGGTATCTTGTCCAAACTCAACTCCATGAATAACTGCAGGACTTTACCGGCTGGGTACCTTGGCCATTCTCATCTCCAAGATTAACTGCAGGACTTTACCGGCTGTGTACCTTGGCTATTCTCAACTCCATGATTAACTGCGTGATTTACTGGATTGGTATCTCGGCCATTCTCAACTCCATGATTATCTGAAGGATTTACTGGCTGGGTACCTTTTCCAATCTAAACTCCATGACTATTTGCAGGACTTTACTGGCTGGGTACCTTGTCAATCTCAACTCCATGACGAACTGCTGGATTTTACAGTCTGCGTACCTTGGCTATTCTCAAATCCATGGCTAACTGCAGGTCTTTACCAGCTGTGTTCCTTGTACATTCTCAACTCCATGACTAACTGCAGGTCTTTACCAGATCAGTGCCTTGGAAATTCTCAAATCCATGACTAACTGCAGGACTTTACCGTCTGGGTTTCCTGTCCAATCTCAACTCCATGAGTAAATGCAGGACTTTACTGTTTTGGTACCTTGGTCATTCGCAACTCCATGACTAAATGCCGGACTTTACCAGCTGGGTATCTTGGCCATTCTCTACTCCATGACTAACTGCAGAACTTTCAGGTGGGTATCTTGTCTAATAACAACTCCATGATTAACTGCAGGACTTTACCGACTGGGCACATTCTCCATTCTCAACTCCATGACTAAATGCACGACTTTACCGGCTGGGTACCTTGTCAAATCTCAACTCCGTGATTAACTGCATGACTTTACCGGCTGGGTATATTGTCCAATCTCAAATCCATGGCTAACTGCAGGACTTTACCGGCTGTGTTCCTTGTACATTCTCAACTCCATGACAAAATGCAGAACTTTACTGTCTGGGTACCTTGGCCTTTCTCAACTCCATGACTAACTGCAGGACTTTACTGTTTGGGTACCTTGTCCATTCTCTACTCTATGACAAACTGCAGAACTTTCGGGTGGGTATCTTGTCCAATCATTACTCCATGACTAACTGCAGGACTTTACCGTCTGCGTACATTTTCCAATCTCTACTCCATGATGAACTGCAGGACTTTACCGGCTGGAGACCTTGGCCATTCTCATCTCCAAGATTAACTGCAGAACTTTACTGGATAAGTACCTTGGCCATTCTGGACTCAATGACTAACTGCAGGAGTTTACCACCTGAGTGCCTTTACCATTCTGGACTCAATGACTAACTGCAGGATGTTACCGGCTGGGTACCTCATCAAATCTCAACTCCATGACTAACTGCAGGACTTTACTGGCTGTGTTCCTTCTTCATTCTCAACTCCATGATTAACTGCATGATTTACTGGATTGGTATCTTGGCCATTCTCAACATGATTATCTGAATGATTTACTGGCTGGGTACCTTTTCCAATCTAAACTCCATGACTATTTGCAGGATTTTACTGGCTGGGTACCTTATCCAATCTCAACTCCATGACTAACTGCTGGACTTTACTGGCTGTGTTCCTTCTTCATTCTCAACTCCATGACAAAATGCAGAACTTTACTGGCTGGGTACCTTGGCCTTTCTCAACTCCATGACTAACTGCAGGAGTTTACCGCCTGGGTTCCTTGTCCAATCTCATCTCCATGATTAACTGCAGGACTTTACCAGCTCAGTGCCGTGGAAATTCTCAAATCCATGACTAACTGCAGGACTTTACCGTCTGGGTTCCCTGTCCAATCTCAACTCCATGGCTAGATGCAGGACTTTACTGTTTTGGTACCTTGGCCATTCTCTACTCCATGACTAATTGCAGAACTTTCGGGTGGGTAGCTTGTCCAATCACAACTCCATGACTAACTGCAGGACTTTACCTGTTGGGAACCATCTCCAATCTCAACTCCATGGCTAGATGCAGGACTTTACTGTTTTGGTACCTTGGCCATTCTCTACTCCATGACTAATTGCAGAACTTTCGGGTGGGTAGCTTGTCCAATCACAACTCCATGACTAACTGCAGGACTTTACCTGTTGGGAACCATCTCCATTCTCAACTCCATGGCTAAATGCAGGACTTCACCAGCTGGATACATTGGCCATTCTCTACTCCATGACTAACTGCAGAACTTCCAGGTGGGTATCTTGTCCAAACTCAACTCCATGAATAACTGCAGGACTTTACCGGCTGGGTACCTTGGCCATTCTCATCTCCAAGATTAACTGCAGGACTTTACCGGCTGTGTACCTTGGCTATTCTCAACTCCATGATTAACTGCGTGATTTACTGGATTGGTATCTCGGCCATTCTCAACTCCATGATTATCTGAAGGATTTACTGGCTGGGTACCTTTTCCAATCTAAACTCCATGACTATTTGCAGGACTTTACTGGCTGGGTACCTTGTCAATCTCAACTCCATGACGAACTGCTGGATTTTACAGTCTGCGTACCTTGGCTATTCTCAAATCCATGGCTAACTGCAGGTCTTTACCAGCTGTGTTCCTTGTACATTCTCAACTCCATGACTAACTGCAGGTCTTTACCAGATCAGTGCCTTGGAAATTCTCAAATCCATGACTAACTGCAGGACTTTACCGTCTGGGTTTCCTGTCCAATCTCAACTCCATGAGTAAATGCAGGACTTTACTGTTTTGGTACCTTGGTCATTCGCAACTCCATGACTAAATGCCGGACTTTACCAGCTGGGTATCTTGGCCATTCTCTACTCCATGACTAACTGCAGAACTTTCAGGTGGGTATCTTGTCTAATAACAACTCCATGATTAACTGCAGGACTTTACCGACTGGGCACATTCTCCATTCTCAACTCCATGACTAAATGCACGACTTTACCGGCTGGGTACCTTGTCAAATCTCAACTCCGTGATTAACTGCATGACTTTACCGGCTGGGTATATTGTCCAATCTCAAATCCATGGCTAACTGCAGGACTTTACCGGCTGTGTTCCTTGTACATTCTCAACTCCATGACAAAATGCAGAACTTTACTGTCTGGGTACCTTGGCCTTTCTCAACTCCATGACTAACTGCAGGACTTTACTGTTTGGGTACCTTGTCCATTCTCTACTCTATGACAAACTGCAGAACTTTCGGGTGGGTATCTTGTCCAATCATTACTCCATGACTAACTGCAGGACTTTACCGTCTGCGTACATTTTCCAATCTCTACTCCATGATGAACTGCAGGACTTTACCGGCTGGAGACCTTGGCCATTCTCATCTCCAAGATTAACTGCAGAACTTTACTGGATAAGTACCTTGGCCATTCTGGACTCAATGACTAACTGCAGGAGTTTACCACCTGAGTGCCTTTACCATTCTGGACTCAATGACTAACTGCAGGATGTTACCGGCTGGGTACCTCATCAAATCTCAACTCCATGACTAACTGCAGGACTTTATTGTCTGTGTACCTTGGCTATTCTCAGCTCCATGATTAACTGCATGATTTACTGGATTGGTATCTTGGCCATTCTCAACTCCATGATTATCTGAATGATTTACTGGCTGGGTACCTTTTCCAATCTAAACTCCATGACTATTTGCAGGATTTTACTGGCTGGGTACCTTGTCCAATCTCAACTCCATGACTAACTGCAGGACTTTACTGGCTGTGTTCCTTCTTCATTCTCAACTCCATGACAAAATGCAGAACTTTACCGGCTGGGTACCTTGGCCTTTCTCAACTCCATGACTAACTGCAGGAGTTTAACGCCTGGGTACCTTGTCCAATCTCATCTCCATGATTAACTGCAGGACTTTACCAACTCAGTGCCTTGGAAATTCTCAAATCCATGACTAACTGCAGGACTTTACCGTCTGGGTTCCCTGTCCAATCTCAACTCCATGACTAGATGCAGGACTTTACTGTTTGGGTACCTGGGCCTTTCTCAACTTCATGACTAACTGCAGGACTTTACCAGCTCAGTGCCGTGGAAATTCTCAAATCCATGGCTAACTGCAGGTCTTTACCAGCTGTGTTCCTTGTACATTCTCAACTCCATGACTAACTGCAGGACTTTACTGGCTGGGTACCTTGGCCTTTCTCAACTCCATGACTAACTGCAGGAGTTTACCGCCTGGGTTCCTTGTCCAATCTCATCTCCATGATTAACTGCAGGTCTTTACCAGATCAGTGCCTTGGAAATTCTCAAATCCATGACTAACTGCAGGACTTTACCGTCTGGGTTTCCTGTCCAATCTCAACTCCATGAGTAAATGCAGGACTTTACTGTTTTGGTACCTTGGTCATTCGCAACTCCATGACTAAATGCCGGACTTTACCAGCTGGGTATCTTGGCCATTCTCTACTCCATGACTAACTGCAGAACTTTCAGGTGGGTATCTTGTCTAATAACAACTCCATGATTAACTGCAGGACTTTACCGACTGGGCACATTCTCCATTCTCAACTCCATGACTAAATGCACGACTTTACCGGCTGGGTACCTTGTCAAATCTCAACTCCGTGATTAACTGCATGACTTTACCGGCTGGGTATATTGTCCAATCTCAAATCCATGGCTAACTGCAGGACTTTACCGGCTGTGTTCCTTGTACATTCTCAACTCCATGACAAAATGCAGAACTTTACTGTCTGGGTACCTTGGCCTTTCTCAACTCCATGACTAACTGCAGGACTTTACTGTTTGGGTACCTTGTCCATTCTCTACTCTATGACAAACTGCAGAACTTTCGGGTGGGTATCTTGTCCAATCATTACTCCATGACTAACTGCAGGACTTTACCGTCTGCGTACATTTTCCAATCTCTACTCCATGATGAACTGCAGGACTTTACCGGCTGGAGACCTTGGCCATTCTCATCTCCAAGATTAACTGCAGAACTTTACTGGATAAGTACCTTGGCCATTCTGGACTCAATGACTAACTGCAGGAGTTTACCACCTGAGTGCCTTTACCATTCTGGACTCAATGACTAACTGCAGGATGTTACCGGCTGGGTACCTCATCAAATCTCAACTCCATGACTAACTGCAGGACTTTATTGTCTGTGTACCTTGGCTATTCTCAGCTCCATGATTAACTGCATGATTTACTGGATTGGTATCTTGGCCATTCTCAACTCCATGATTATCTGAATGATTTACTGGCTGGGTACCTTTTCCAATCTAAACTCCATGACTATTTGCAGGATTTTACTGGCTGGGTACCTTGTCCAATCTCAACTCCATGACTAACTGCAGGACTTTACTGGCTGTGTTCCTTCTTCATTCTCAACTCCATGACAAAATGCAGAACTTTACCGGCTGGGTACCTTGGCCTTTCTCAACTCCATGACTAACTGCAGGAGTTTAACGCCTGGGTACCTTGTCCAATCTCATCTCCATGATTAACTGCAGGACTTTACCAACTCAGTGCCTTGGAAATTCTCAAATCCATGACTAACTGCAGGACTTTACCGTCTGGGTTCCCTGTCCAATCTCAACTCCATGACTAGATGCAGGACTTTACTGTTTGGGTACCTGGGCCTTTCTCAACTTCATGACTAACTGCAGGACTTTACCAGCTCAGTGCCGTGGAAATTCTCAAATCCATGACTAACTGCAGGACTTTACCATCTGGGTTTCCTGTCCAATCTCAACTCCATGACTAGATGCAGGACTTTACTGTTTGGGTACCTTGGCCTTTCTCAACTTCATGACTAACTGCAGGACTTTACCAGCTCAGTGCCGTGGAAATTCTCAAATCCATGACTAACTGCAGGACTTTACCGTCTGGGTTCCCTGTCCAATCTCAACTCCATGACTAGATGCAGGACTTTACTATTTTGGTACCTTGGCCATTCTCTACTCCATGACTAATTGCAGAACTTTCGGGTGGGTACCTTGGCCATTCTCAACTCCATGACTAAATGCAGGACTTTACCTGTTGGGAACCATCTCCATTCTCAACTCCATGGCTAAATGCAGGACTTCCATGTGGGTAAATTGTCCAAACACAACTCCATGAATAACTGCAGGACTTTACCGGCTGGGTACCTTGGCCATTCTCATCTCCAAGATTAACTGCAGGACTTTACCGGCTGGGTACCTTGGCTATTCTCAACTCCATGATTAACTGCGTGATTTACTGGATTGGTATCTCGGCCATTCTCAACTCCATGATTATCTGAAGGATTTACTGGCTGGGTACCTTTTCCAATCTAAACTCCATGACTATTTGCAGGACTTTACTGGCTGGGTACCTTGTCAATCTCAACTCCATGACTAACTGCTGGATTTTACAGTCTGCGTACCTTGGCTATTCTCAAATCCATGGCTAACTGCAGGTCTTTACCAGCTGTGTTCCTTGTACATTCTCAACTCCATGACTAACTGCAGGACTTTACTGGCTGGGTACCTTGGCCTTTCTCAACTCCATGACTAACTGCAGGAGTTTACCGCCTGGGTTCCTTGTCCAATCTCATCTCCATGATTAACTGCAGGACTTTACCAGCTCAGTGCCGTGGAAATTCTCAAATCCATGACTAACTGCAGGACTTTACCGTCTGGGTTCCCTGTCCAATCTCAACTCCATGGCTAGATGCAGGACTTTACTGTTTTGGTACCTTGGCCATTCTCTACTCCATGACTAATTGCAGAACTTTCGGGTGGGTAGCTTGTCCAATCACAACTCCATGACTAACTGCAGGACTTTACCTGTTGGGAACCATCTCCATTCTCAACTCCATGGCTAAATGCAGGACTTCACCAGCTGGATACATTGGCCATTCTCTACTCCATGACTAACTGCAGAACTTCCAGGTGGGTATCTTGTCCAAACTCAACTCCATGAATAACTGCAGGACTTTACCGGCTGGGTACCTTGGCCATTCTCATCTCCAAGATTAACTGCAGGACTTTACCGGCTGTGTACCTTGGCTATTCTCAACTCCATGATTAACTGCGTGATTTACTGGATTGGTATCTCGGCCATTCTCAACTCCATGATTATCTGAAGGATTTACTGGCTGGGTACCTTTTCCAATCTAAACTCCATGACTATTTGCAGGACTTTACTGGCTGGGTACCTTGTCAATCTCAACTCCATGACTAACTGCTGGATTTTACAGTCTGCGTACCTTGGCTATTCTCAAATCCATGGCTAACTGCAGCTCTTTACCAGCTGTGTTCCTTGTACATTCTCAACTCCATGACTAACTGCAGGACTTCACCGGCTGAGTTTATTGGACATTCTCAACTCCATGACTAACTGCAGGTCTTTAGCAGTTCAGTGCCTTGGAAATTCTCAAATCCATGACTAACTGCAGGACTTTACCGTCTGGGTTTCCTGTCCAATCTCAACTCCATGAGTAAATGCAGGACTTTACTGTTTTGGTACCTTGGTCATTCGCAACTCCATGACTAAATGCCGGACTTTACCAGCTGGGTACCTTGGCCATTCTCTACTCCATGACTAACTGCAGAACTTTCAGGTGGGTATCTTGTCCAATAACAACTCCATGATTAACTGCAGGACTTTACCGGCTGGGCACATTATCCATTCTCAACTCCATGACTAAATGCAGGACTTTACCGGCTGGGTACCTTGTCAAATCTCAACTCCGTGATTAACTGCATGACTTTACCGGCTGGGTATATTGTCCAATCTCAAATCCATGGCTAACTGCAGGACTTTACCGGCTGTGTTCCTTGTACATTCTCAACTCCATGACAAAATGCAGAACTTTACTGTCTGGGTACCTTGGCCTTTCTCAACTCCATGACTAACTGCAGGACTTTACTGTTTGGGTACCTTGTCCATTCTCTACTCTATGACAAACTGCAGAACTTTCGGGTGGGTATCTTGTCCAATCATTACTCCATGACTAACTGCAGGACTTTACCGTCTGCGTACATTTTCCAATCTCTACTCCATGATGAACTGCAGGACTTTACCGGCTGGAGACCTTGGCCATTCTCATCTCCAAGATTAACTGCAGAACTTTACTGGATAAGTACCTTGGCCATTCTGGACTCAATGACTAACTGCAGGAGTTTACCACCTGAGTGCCTTTACCATTCTCAACTCCATGACTGACGGACGGACTTTACCGGCTGGGTACCTTGGCCATTCTCATCTCCAAGATTAACTGCAGGTCTTTACCGGATGGGTATCTTGGCCATTCTGGACTCAATGACTAACTGCAGGATGTTACCGGCTGGGTACCTCATCAAATCTCAACTCCATGACTAACTGCAGGACTTTATTGTCTGTGTACCTTGGCTATTCTCAGCTCCATGATTAACTGCATGATTTACTGGATTGGTATCTTGGCCATTCTCAACTCCATGATTATCTGAATGATTTACTGGCTGGGTACCTTTTCCAATCTAAACTCCATGACTATTTGCAGGATTTTACTGGCTGGGTACCTTGTCCAATCTCAACTCCATGACTAACTGCAGGACTTTACTGGCTGTGTTCCTTCTTCATTCTCAACTCCATGACAAAATGCAGAACTTTACCGGCTGGGTACCTTGGCCTTTCTCAACTCCATGACTAACTGCAGGAGTTTAACGCCTGGGTACCTTGTCCAATCTCATCTCCATGATTAACTGCAGGACTTTACCTGTTGGGAACCATCTCCATTCTCAACTCCATGGCTAAATGCAGGACTTCACCAGCTGGATATATTGGCCATTCTCTACTCCATGACTAACTGCAGAACTTCCAGGTGGGTATCTTGTCCAAACTCAACTCCATGAATAACTGCAGGACTTTACCGGCTGGGTACCTTGGCCATTCTCATCTCCAAGATTAACTGCAGGACTTTACCGGCTGTGTACCTTGGCTATTCTCAACTCCATGATTAACTGCGTGATTTACTGGATTGGTATCTCGGCCATTCTCAACTCCATGATTATCTGAAGGATTTACTGGCTGGGTACCTTTTCCAATCTAAACTCCATGACTATTTGCAGGACTTTACTGGCTGGGTACCTTGTCAATCTCAACTCCATGACTAACTGCTGGATTTTACAGTCTGCGTACCTTGGCTATTCTCAAATCCATGGCTAACTGCAGGTCTTTACCAGCTGTGTTCCTTGTACATTCTCAACTCCATGACTAACTGCAGGACTTCACCGGCTGAGTTTATTGGACATTCTCAACTCCATGACTAACTGCAGGTCTTTACCAGTTCAGTGCCTTGGAAATTCTCAAATCCATGACTAACTGCAGGACTTTACCGTCTGGGTTTCCTGTCCAATCTCAACTCCATGAGTAAATGCAGGACTTTACTGTTTTGGTACCTTGGCCATTCTCTACTCCATGACTAACTGCAGAACTTTCAGGTGGGTATCTTGTCCAATAACAACTCCATGATTAACTGCAGGACTTTACCGGCTGGGCACATTATCCATTCTCAACTCCATGACTAAATGCAGGACTTTATCGGCTGGGTACCTTGTCAAATCTCAACTCCGTGATTAACTGCATGACTTTACCGGCAGGGTATATTGTCCAATCTCAAATCCATGGCTAACTGCAGGACTTTACCGGCTGTGTTCCTTGTACATTCTCAACTCCATGACAAAATGCAGAACTTTACTGTCTGGGTACCTTGGCCTTTCTCAACTCCATGACTAACTGCAGGACTTTACTGTTTGGGTACCTTGGCCATTCTCTACTCTATGACAAACTGCAGAACTTTCGGGTGGGTATCTTGTCCAATCATTACTCCATGACTAACTGCAGGACTTTACCGTCTGCGTACATTTTCCAATCTCTACTCCATGATGAACTGCAGGACTTTACCGGCTGGAGACCTTGGCCATTCTCATCTCCAAGATTAACTGCAGAACTTTACTGGATAAGTACCTTGGCCATTCTGGACTCAATGACTAACTGCAGGAGTTTACCACCTGAGTGCCTTTACCATTCTCAACTCCATGACTGACGGACGGACTTTACCGGCTGGGTACCTTGGCCATTCTCATCTCCAAGATTAACTGCAGGTCTTTACCAGATGGGTATCTTGGCCATTCTGGACTCAATGACTAACTGCAGGATGTTACCGGCTGGGTACCTCATCAAATCTCAACTCCATGACTAACTGCAGGACTTTATTGTCTGTGTACCTTGGCTATTCTCAGCTCCATGATTAACTGCATGATTTACTGGATTGGTATCTTGGCCATTCTCAACTCCATGATTATCTGAATGATTTACTGGCTGGGTACCTTTTCCAATCTAAACTCCATGACTATTTGCAGGATTTTACTGGCTGGGTACCTTGTCCAATCTCAACTCCATGACTAACTGCAGGACTTTACTGGCTGTGTTCCTTCTTCATTCTCAACTCCATGACAAAATGCAGAACTTTACCGGCTGGGTACCTTGGCCTTTCTGAACTCCATGACTAACTGCAGGAGTTTAACGCCTGGGTACCTTGTCCAATCTCATCTCCATGATTAACTGCAGGACTTTACCAACTCAGTGCCTTGGAAATTCTCAAATCCATGACTAACTGCAGGACTTTACCGTCTGGGTTCCCTGTCCAATCTCAACTCCATGACTAGATGCAGGACTTTACTGTTTGGGTACCTGGGCCATTCGCAACTCCATGACTAAATGCAGGACTTTACCTCTTGGGAACCTTCTCCATTCTCAACTCCATGGCTAAATGCAGGACTTCACCAGCTGGATACATTGGCCATTCTCTACTCCATGACTAACTGCAGAACTTCCAGGTGGGTATCTTGTCCAAACTCATCTCCAAGATTAACTGCAGGACTTTACCGTCTGTGTACCTTGGCTATTCTCAACTCCATGATTAACTGCGTGATTTACTGGATTGGTATCTCGGCCATTCTCAACTCCATGATTATCTGAAGGATTTACTGGCTGGGTACCTTTTCCAATCTAAACTCCATGACTATTTGCAGAATTTTACTGGCTGGGTACCTTGTCCAATCTGAACTCCATGACTAACTGCAGGACTTTACTGGCTGTGTTCCTTCTTCATTCTCAACTCCATGACAAAATGCAGAACTTTACCGGCTGGGTACCTTGGCCTTTCTCAACTCCATGACTAACTGCAGGAGTTTAACGCCTGGGTACCTTGTCCAATCTCAACTCCATGATTAACTGCGTGATTTACTGGATTGGTATCTCGGCCATTCTCAACTCCATGGTTATCTGAAGGATTTACTGGCTGGGTACCTTTTCCAATCTAAACTCCATGACTATTTGCAGGACTTTACTGGCTGGGTACCTTGTCAATCTCAACTCCATGACTAACTGCTGGATTTTACAGTCTGCGTACCTTGGCTATTCTCAAATCCATGACTAACTGCAGGACTTTACCGTCTGGGTGTCCAATCTCAACTCCATGAGTAAATGCAGGACTTTACTGATTTGGTACCTTGGTCATTCGCAACTCCATGACTAAATGCCGGACTTTACCAGCTGGGTACCTTGGCCATTCTCTACTCCATGACTAACTGCACCATGACTAACTGCAGAACTTTCAGGTGGGTATCTTGTCCAATAACAACTCCATGATTAACTGCAGGACTTTACCGGCTGGGCACATTATCCATTCTCAACCCCATGACTAAATGCAGGACTTTACCGGCTGGGTACCTTGTCAAATCTCAACTCCGTGATTAACTGCATGACTTTACCGGCTGGGTATATTGTCCAATCTCAAATCCATGGCTAACTGCAGGACTTTACCGGCTGTGTTCCTTGTACATTCTCAACTCCATGACAAAATGCAGAACTTTACTGTCTGGGTACCTTGGCCTTTCTCAACTCCATGACTAACTGCAGGACTTTACTGTTTGGGTACCTTGTCCATTCTCTACTCTATGACAAACTGCAGAACTTTCGGGTGGGTATCTTGTCCAATCATTACTCCATGACTAACTGCAGGACTTTACCGTCTGCGTACATTTTCCAATCTCTACTCCATGATGAACTGCAGGACTTTACCGGCTGGAGACCTTGGCCATTCTCACCTCCAAGATTAACTGCAGAACTTTACTGGATAAGTACCTTGGCCATTCTGGACTCAGACTAACTGCAGGAGTTTACCACCTGAGTGCCTTTACCATTCTCAACTCCATGACTGACGGACGGACTTTACCGGCTGGGTACCTTGGCCATTCTCATCTCCAAGATTAACTGCAGGTCTTTACCGGATGGGTATCTTGGCCATTCTGGACTCAATGACTAACTGCAGGATGTTACCGGCTGGGTACCACATCAAATCTCAACTCCATGACTAACTGCAGGACTTTATTGTCTGTGTACCTTGGCTATTCTCAGCTCCATGATTAACTGCATGATTTACTGGATTGGTATCTTGGCCATTCTCAACTCCATGATTATCTGAATGATTTACTGGCTGGGTACCTTTTCCAATCTAAACTCCATGACTATTTGCAGGATTTTACTGGCTGGGTACCTTGTCCAATCTCAACTCCATGACTAACTGCAGGACTTTACTGGCTGTGTTCCTTCTTCATTCTCAACTCCATGACAAAATGCAGAACTTTACCGGCTGGGTACCTTGGCCTTTCTCAACTCCATGACTAACTGCAGGAGTTTAACGCCTGGGTACCTTGTCCAATCTCATCTCCATGATTAACTGCAGGACTTTACCTGTTGGGAACCATCTCCATTCTCAACTCCATGGCTAAATGCAGGACTTCACCAGCTGGATACATTGGCCATTCTCTACTCCATGACTAACTGCAGAACTTCCAGGTGGGTATCTTGTCCAAACTCAACTCCATGAATAACTGCAGGACTTTACCGGCTGGGTACCTTGGCCATTCTCATCTCCAAGATTAACTGCAGGACTTTACCGGCTGTGTACCTTGGCTATTCTCAACTCCATGATTAACTGCGTGATTTACTGGATTGGTATCTCGGCCATTCTCAACTCCATGATTATCTGAAGGATTTACTGGCTGGGTACCTTTTCCAATCTAAACTCCATGACTATTTGCAGGACTTTACTGGCTGGGTACCTTGTCAATCTCAACTCCATGACTAACTGCTGGATTTTACAGTCTGCGTACCTTGGCTATTCTCAAATCCATGGCTAACTGCAGCTCTTTACCAGCTGTGTTCCTTGTACATTCTCAACTCCATGACTAACTGCAGGACTTCACCGGCTGAGTTTATTGGACATTCTCAACTCCATGACTAACTGCAGGTCTTTACCAGTTCAGTGCCTTGGAAATTCTCAAATCCATGACTAACTGCAGGACTTTACCGTCTGGGTTTCCTGTCCAATCTCAACTCCATGAGTAAATGCAGGACTTTACTGTTTTGGTACCTTGGTCATTCGCAACTCCATGACTAAATGCCGGACTTTACCAGCTGGGTACCTTGGCCATTCTCTACTCCATGACTAACTGCAGAACTTTCAGGTGGGTATCTTGTCCAATAACAACTCCATGATTAACTGCAGGACTTTACCGGCTGGGCACATTATCCATTCTCAACTCCATGACAAAATGCAGAACTTTACTGTCTGGGTACCTTGGCCTTTCTCAACTCCATGACTAACTGCAGGACTTTACTGTTTGGGTACCTTGGCCATTCTCTACTCTATGACAAACTGCCGAACTTTCGGGTGGGTATCTTGTCCAATCATTACTCCATGACTAACTGCAGGACTTTACCGTCTGCGTACATTTTCCAATCTCTACTCCATGATGAACTGCAGGACTTTACCGGCTGGAGACCTTGGCCATTCTCATCTCCAAGATTAACTGCAGAACTTTACTGGATAAGTACCTTGGCCATTCTGGACTCAATGACTAACTGCAGGAGTTTACCACCTGAGTGCCTTTACCATTCTCAACTCCATGACTGACGGACGGACTTTACCGGCTGGGTACCTTGGCCATTCTCATCTCCAAGATTAACTGCAGGTCTTTACCAGATGGGTATCTTGGCCATTCTGGACTCAATGACTAACTGCAGGATGTTACCGGCTGGGTACCTCATCAAATCTCAACTCCATGACTAACTGCAGGACTTTATTGTCTGTGTACCTTGGCTATTCTCAGCTCCATGATTAACTGCATGATTTACTGGATTGGTATCTTGGCCATTCTCAACTCCATGATTATCTGAATGATTTACTGGCTGGGTACCTTTTCCAATCTAAACTCCATGACTATTTGCAGGATTTTACTGGCTGGGTACCTTGTCCAATCTCAACTCCATGACTAACTGCAGGACTTTACTGGCTGTGTTCCTTCTTCATTCTCAACTCCATGACAAAATGCAGAACTTTACCGGCTGGGTACCTTGGCCTTTCTCAACTCCATGACTAACTGCAGGAGTTTAACGCCTGGGTACCTTGTCCAATCTCATCTCCATGATTAACTGCAGGACTTTACCAACTCAGTGCCTTGGAAATTCTCAAATCCATGACTAACTGCAGGACTTTACCGTCTGGGTTCCCTGTCCAATCTCAACTCCATGACTAGATGCAGGACTTTACTGTTTGGGTACCTGGGCCATTCGCAACTCCATGACTAAATGCAGGACTTTACCTGTTGGGAACCTTCTCCATTCTCAACTCCATGGCTAAATGCAGGACTTCACCAGCTGGATACATTGGCCATTCTCTACTCCATGACTAACTGCAGAACTTCCAGGTGGGTATCTTGTCCAAACTCATCTCCAAGATTAACTGCAGGACTTTACCGTCTGTGTACCTTGGCTATTCTCAACTCCATGATTAACTGCGTGATTTACTGGATTGGTATCTCGGCCATTCTTAACTCCATGATTATCTGAAGGATTTACTGGCTGGGTACCTTTTCCAATCTAAACTCCATGACTATTTGCAGAATTTTACTGGCTGGGTACCTTGTCCAATCTCAACTCCATGACTAACTGCAGGACTTTACTGGCTGTGTTCCTTCTTCATTCTCAACTCCATGACAAAATGCAGAACTTTACCGGCTGGGTACCTTGGCCTTTCTCAACTCCATGACTAACTGCAGGAGTTTAACGCCTGGGTACCTTGTCCAATCTCAACTCCATGATTAACTGCGTGATTTACTGGATTGGTATCTCGGCCATTCTCAACTCCATGGTTATCTGAAGGATTTACTGGCTGGGTACCTTTTCCAATCTAAACTCCATGACTATTTGCAGGACTTTACTGGCTGGGTACCTTGTCAATCTCAACTCCATGACTAACTGCTGGATTTTACAGTCTGCGTACCTTGGCTATTCTCAAATCCATGACTAACTGCAGGACTTTACCGTCTGGGTGTCCAATCTCAACTCCATGAGTAAATGCAGGACTTTACTGATTTGGTACCTTGGTCATTCGCAACTCCATGACTAAATGCCGGACTTTACCAGCTGGGTACCTTGGCCATTCTCTACTCCATGACTAACTGCACCATGACTAACTGCAGAACTTTCAGGTGGGTATCTTGTCCAATAACAACTCCATGATTAACTGCAGGACTTTACCGGCTGGGCACATTATCCATTCTCAACCCCATGACTAAATGCAGGACTTTACCGGCTGGGTACCTTGTCAAATCTCAACTCCGTGATTAACTGCATGACTTTACCGGCTGGGTATATTGTCCAATCTCAAATCCATGGCTAACTGCAGGACTTTACCGGCTGTGTTCCTTGTACATTCTCAACTCCATGACAAAATGCAGAACTTTACTGTCTGGGTACCTTGGCCTTTCTCAACTCCATGACTAACTGCAGGACTTTACTGTTTGGGTACCTTGTCCATTCTCTACTCTATGACAAACTGCAGAACTTTCGGGTGGGTATCTTGTCCAATCATTACTCCATGACTAACTGCAGGACTTTACCGTCTGCGTACATTTTCCAATCTCTACTCCATGATGAACTGCAGGACTTTACCGGCTGGAGACCTTGGCCATTCTCATCTCCATGATTAACTGCAGAACTTTACTGGATAAGTACCTTGGCCATTCTGGACTCAGACTAACTGCAGGAGTTTACCACCTGAGTGCCTTTACCATTCTCAACTCCATGACTGACGGACGGACTTTACCGGCTGGGTACCTTGGCCATTCTCATCTCCAAGATTAACTGCAGGTCTTTACCGGATGGGTATCTTGGCCATTCTGGACTCAATGACTAACTGCAGGATGTTACCGGCTGGGTACCACATCAAATCTCAACTCCATGACTAACTGCAGGACTTTATTGTCTGTGTACCTTGGCTATTCTCAGCTCCATGATTAACTGCATGATTTACTGGATTGGTATCTTGGCCATTCTCAACTCCATGATTATCTGCATGATTTACTGGCTGGGTACCTTTTCCAATCTAAACTCCATGACTATTTGCAGGATTTTACTGGCTGGGTACCTTGTCCAATCTCAACTCCATGACTAACTGCAGGACTTTACTGGCTGTGTTCCTTCTTCATTCTCAACTCCATGACAAAATGCAGAACTTTACCGGCTGGGTACCTTGGCCTTTCTCAACTCCATGACTAACTGCAGGAGTTTAACGCCTGGGTACCTTGTCCAATCTCATCTCCATGATTAACTGCAGGACTTTACCAACTCAGTGCCTTGGAAATTCTCAAATCCATGACTAACTGCAGGACTTTACCGTCTGGGTTCCCTGTCCAATCTCAACTCCATGACTAGATGCAGGACTTTACTGTTTGGGTACCTGGGCCATTCGCAACTCCATGACTAAATGCAGGACTTTACCTGTTGGGAACCTTCTCCATTCTCAACTCCATGGCAAAATGCAGGACTTCACCAGCTGGATACATTGGCCATTCTCTACTCCATGACTAACTGCAGAACTTCCAGGTGGGTATCTTGTCCAAACTCATCTCCAAGATTAACTGCAGGACTTTACCGTCTGTGTACCTTGGCTATTCTCAACTCCATGATTAACTGCGTGATTTACTGGATTGGTATCTCGGCCATTCTCAACTCCATGATTATCTGAAGGATTTACTGGCTGGGTACCTTTTCCAATCTAAACTCCATGACTATTTGCAGAATTTTACTGGCTGGGTACCTTGTCCAATCTCAACTCCATGACTAACTGCAGGACTTTACTGGCTGTGTTCCTTCTTCATTCTCAACTCCATGACAAAATGCAGAACTTTACCGGCTGGGTACCTTGGCCTTTCTCAACTCCATGACTAACTGCAGGAGTTTAACGCCTGGGTACCTTGTCCAATCTCAACTCCATGATTAACTGCGTGATTTACTGGATTGGTATCTCGGCCATTCTCAACTCCATGGTTATCTGAAGGATTTACTGGCTGGGTACCTTTTCCAATCTAAACTCCATGACTATTTGCAGAATTTTACTGGCTGGGTACCTTGTCCAATCTCAACTCCATGACTAACTGCAGGACTTTACTGGCTGTGTTCCTTCTTCATTCTCAACTCCATGACAAAATGCAGAACTTTACCGGCTGGGTACCTTGGCCTTTCTCAACTCCATGACTAACTGCAGGAGTTTAACGCCTGGGTACCTTGTCCAATCTCAACTCCATGATTAACTGCGTGATTTACTGGATTGGTATCTCGGCCATTCTCAACTCCATGGTTATCTGAAGGATTTACTGGCTGGGTACCTTTTCCAATCTAAACTCCATGACTATTTGCAGGACTTTACTGGCTGGGTACCTTGTCAATCTCAACTCCATGACTAACTGCTGGATTTTACAGTCTGCGTACCTTGGCTATTCTCAAATCCATGACTAACTGCAGGACTTTACCGTCTGGGTGTCCAATCTCAACTCCATGAGTAAATACAGGACTTTACTGTTTTGGTACCTTGGTCATTCGCAACTCCATGACTAAATGCCGGACTTTACCAGCTGGGTACCTTGGCCATTCTCTACTCCATGACTAACTGCAGAACTTTCAGGTGGGTATCTTGTCCAATAACAACTCCATGATTAACTGCAGGACTTTACCGGCTGGGCACATTATCCATTCTCAACCCCATGACTAAATGCAGGACTTTACCGGCTGGGTACCTTGTCAAATCTCAACTCCGTTATTAACTGCAGGACTTTACCGGCTGGGTATATTGACCAATCTCAACTCCATGACTAACTGCTGGACTTTACCGGCTGGGTATCTTGGCGATTCTCAACTCAATGACTAACTGCAGGACGTTACCGGATAAGTACCTTGGGCATTCTCAACTCCATGATTAACTGCAGGACTTTACCGTCTGTGTACCTTGGCTAATCTCAACTCCATGATTAACTGCATGATTTACTGGATTGGTATCTTGGCCATTCTCAACTCCATGATTATCTGAATGATTTACTGGCTGGGTACCTTTTCCAATATAAACTCCATGACTATTTGCAGGACCTTACTGGCTGAGTACGTTGTCCAATCTCAACTCCATAACTAACTGCAGGAGTTTACAGTCTGGATACCTTGGCCTTTCTCAACTCCATGACTAACTGCAGGAGTTAACTGGCTGGGAACCTTCACCATTCTCAACTCAATGACTAACTGCAGGACTTTACCGGCTGGGTATCTGTCCATTCTCGACTACATGACTAACTGCAGGACTGTACCATCTGGGTACCTTGTCCAATCTCAACTCCAAAATTAACTGCAGGGCTTTTCTGGCAGGATATCTTGGCCATTCTCAACTCCATGATTATCTGAAGGACTTTACTGGCTGGGTACCTTGTCCATTCTTAACTCTATCACTGTCTGCAGCACTTTACTTGCTGGCTACCTTGTCCAATCTCAACTCCATAACTAACTGCAGGAGTTTACCATCTGCATAACTTGGCTATTCTCAAATCCATGGCTAATTGCAGGACTTTCCGGCTGGGTTCCTTGTGCATTCTCAATTCCATGACTAACTGCAGGAGTTTACCATCTGCATAACTTGGCTATTCTCAAATCCATGGCTAATTGCAGGACTTTCCAGCTGGGTTCCTTGTGCAGTCTCAACTCCATGACTAACTGCAGAACTTTACCAGCTGAGTGCCTTGGCCATTCTCAAATCCATGATGAACTGTAGGACTTTACTGGCTAGCTACCCTGTACAATGTCAACTCCATGACTAACTGTAGGACTTTACTGGCTGGGTACCTTGGCCATTTGCAACTGTAAGACAACTGCAGGGCTTTACCAGCTGTGTACCTTGTCCGTTTTCGATTCCATGACTAACTGCAGGACTCTACCGGCAGGTTATCCTGTGCAATCATAAATCCATGACCAAGAGTAGGATGATAATGGCTGGGAACCTTCTCCATTCTCAACTCCATGACTAATTGCAGGACTTTACTGGCGGGGAAGCTTCACCATTCTGAACTCCACGACTAACAGCAGGACGTTACTGGCTGGGTACCTTGTCCATTCACAACTCAGTGACTAAATGCAGGACTTTACCGGCTGGGTACATTGGCCAATCTGAACTCCATGGACAACTGCAGGGATTTACCGCCTGAGAACCTTCTCCAATCTCAACTTCATGACAAACTGCAGGACTTTACCGGCTAGGTACCTTGGCCTTTCTCAACTCCATGACTAACTGCAGGATTTTACCGGCTGGGAACCTTGGCCTTTCTCAACTACATGACTAACAGCAAGACTTTCCTGGCAGGGTATTCTGGGCAATCATAACTCCATGACTAACTGTAGGACGTTAATGGCTGGAAACCATCACCATTCTCAACTCCATGACTAACTGCAGGACTTGACCAGCTATTTACCTTGTCCATTCTCAACTCCATGACTAACTGCAGGACGTTCTCGGCTGGGTACCTTGTCCATTCTCAACTCCATGACTAAATGCAGGATTTTACCGGCTTCGTATCTTGGCCTTTCTCAACTCCATGACTAACTGCAGGACTTTAATGGCTGGGAACCTTCATCATTCTCAACTTCATGACTAACTGCAGGACTTTACAGGCTAGGTATCTTGTCTATTCTCGACTACATGACAAACTGCAGGACTGTACCGGCTGGGTACCTTGTCCAATCTCAACTCCAAAATTAACTGCAGGTCTTTACCGGCAGGGTATCTTGGCCATTCTCAACTCCATGATTATCTGAAGGACTTTACTGGCTGGGTACCTTGACCAATCTTAACTCCATGACTATATGCAGCACATTACTGGCAGGGTACATTGTCCAATCTCAACTCCATAACTAACTGCAGGAGTTAACTGGCTGGGAACCTTCACCATTCTCAACTCAATGACTAACTGCAGGACTTTACCGGCTGGGTATCTGTCCATTCTCGACTACATGACTAACTGCAGGACTGTACCATCTGGGTACCTTGTCCAATCTCAACTCCAAAATTAACTGCAGGGCTTTTCCGGCAGGATATCTTGGCCATTCTCAACTCCATGATTATCTGAAGGACTTTACTGGCTGGGTACCTTGTCCATTCTTAACTCTATCACTATCTGCAGCACTTTACTGGCTGGCTACCTTGTCCAATCTCAACTCCATAACTAACTGCAGGAGTTTACCATCTGCATAACTTGGCTATTCTCAAATCCATGGCTAATTGCAGGAATTTCCAGCTGGGTTCCTTGTGCATTCTCAACTCCATGACTAACTGCAGGACTTTACCAGCTGAGTGCCTTGGCCATTCTCAAATCCATGATGAACTGTAGGACTTCACTGGCTAGGTTCCCTGTACAATGTCAACTCCATGACTAACTGTAGGACTTCACTGGCTGGATACCTTGGCCATTCGCAACTGTAAGAAAAACTGCAGGGCTTTACCAGCTGTGTACCTTGTCCGTTTTCGATTCCATGACTAACTGCAGGACTCTACCGGCAGGTTATCCTGTGCAATCATAAATCCATGACCAAGAGTAGGATGATAATGGCTGGGAACATTCTCCATTCTCAGCTCCATGACTAACTGCAGGACTTTAACGGCTGGGAACCTTGGCCTTTCTCCACTCCATGATTATCTGTAGGACTTTACTGGCTGGGTATCTTGACCAATTTTAACACCATGACTATATGCAGCACATTACTGGCAGGGAACCTTGGCCTCTCTCAACTATATGACTAACTGCAGGACTTTACTGGCTGGGAACCTTGGCCTTTCTCAACTCCATGACTAACTGCAGGACTTTACGGGCTGGGTATCTTGTCTATTCTCGACTACATTACAAACTGCAGGACTGTACCGGCTGGGTACCTTGTCCAATCTCAACTCCAAAATTAACTGCAGGTCTTTACCAGCAGGGTATCCTGGCCATTCTCAACTCCATGATTATCTGTAGGACTTTACTGGCTGGGTATCTTGACCAATTTTAACACCATGACTATATGCAGCACATTACTGGCAGGGTACATTGTCCAATCTCAACTCCATAACTAACTGCAGGAGTTTACTGTCTGGTAACCTTCACCATTCTCAACTCAATGACTAACTGCAGGACTTTACTGGCTGGGTATCTGTCCATTCTCGACTACATGACTAACTGCAGGACTGTACTGGCTTGGTATCTTGTCCAATCTCAACTCCAAAATTAACTGCAGGTCTTTACCGGATTGGTATCTTGGCCATTATCAACTCCATGATTATCTGAAGGATTTACCAGCTGTGTACCTTGTCCAATCTCAACTCTATCACTATCTGCAGCACTTTACTGGCTGGCTACATTGTCCAATCTCAACTCCATAACTAACTGCAGGAGTTTACAATCTGCATAACTTGGCTATTCTCAAATCCATGGCTAATTGCAGGACTTTCCAGCTGGGTTCCTTGTGCATTCTCAACTCCATGACTAAATGCAGGACGTTACCGGCTGTGTACCTTGGCCTTTCTCAACTACATGATTAACGGCAGGACTTTACCGGCTCCGAACTTTGGCCTTTCTCAACTACATGACTAACTGCAAGACTTTTCTGGCAGGGTATCCAGTGCAATCATAACTCGATGACTAACTGTAGGACATTAATGGCTGGAAACCATCACCATTCTCAACTCCATGACTAACTGCAGGACTTGACCAGCTATTTACCTTGTCCATTCTCAACTCCATGACTAACTGCAGGACATTGCCGGCTGGGTACCTTGTCCATTCTCAACTCCATGACTAAGTGCAGAATTTTACCGGCTTCGTATCTTGGCCTTTCTCAACTCCATGACTAACTGCAGGACTTTACTGGCTGGGAACCTTCACCATTCTCAACTCCATGACTAACTGCAGGACTTTACACGCTGGGTATCTTGTCTATTCTCAACTACATGACAAACTGCAGGACTGTACCGGATGGGTACCTTGTCCAACCTCAACTCCAAAATTAACTGCAGGGCTTTACTGGTAGGGTATCGTGGCCATTCTTAACTCCCTGATTATCTGAAGGACTTTACTGGCTGGGTACCTTGACCAACCTTAACTCCATGACTATCTGCAGCACATTACTGGCAGGGTACGTTGTCCAATCTCAACTCCATAACTGCAGGAGTTTACTATCTGGGAACATTCACCATTCTCAACTCAATGACTAACTGCAGGACTTTACTGGCTGGGTATCTGTCCATTCTCGACTCCAAAATTAACTGCAGGTCATTACCGGATAGGTATCTTGGCCATTCTCAACTCCATGACTAAATGCAGGACTTTACAGGCTGGGTGCCTTGTCCATTCTGAACTCCATGACTAACAGCAGGATGTTACCGGCTGGGTACCTTGTCCAATCTCAACTCCATGACTAAATGCAGGACTTTACCTGCTGGGAACCTCGGCCTTTCTCAACTCCATGACTAACAGCAGGACTTTACTGGCTGTGTACCTTGTCCATTCTGAACTACATGACTAACTGCAGGACGTTACCGGCTGTGTACCTTGGTCATTCTCAACTCAATGACTAACTGCAGGACCTTTACCGGCTGGGTACCTTGGCCTTTCTCAACTCAATGACTAACTGCAGGACTTTACCGGCTGTGTACCTTGTCCGGTCTCGAAGCCATGACTAACTGCAGGACTTTACCGGCTGGGAACCTTGGCCTTTCTCAACTACATGACTAACTGCAGGACTTTACCGGCTGGGAACCTTGGCCTTTCTCAACTCCATGACTAACTGCATGAATTATCCATCTGCGAAACTTGGCTATTCTCAGATCCATGGCTAAGTGCAGGACTTTCCGGCTGGGTTCCTTGCACATTCTCAACTACATGACTAACTGCAGGATTTCACCGTCTGTGTACCTTGGCCTTTCTCAACTCCATGACTAACTGCAGGACTTTACTGGCTGTGTTCCTTCTTCATTCTCAACTCCATGACAAAATGCAGAACTTTACCGGCTGGGTACCTTGGCCTTTCTCAACTCCATGACTAACTGCAGGAGTTTAACGCCTGGGTACCTTGTCCAATCTCAACTCCATGATTAACTGCGTGATTTACTGGATTGGTATCTCGGCCATTCTCAACTCCATGGTTATCTGAAGGATTTACTGGCTGGGTACCTTTTCCAATCTAAACTCCATGACTATTTGCAGGACTTTACTGGCTGGGTACCTTGTCAATCTCAACTCCATGACTAACTGCTGGATTTTACAGTCTGCGTACCTTGGCTATTCTCAAATCCATGACTAACTGCAGGACTTTACCGTCTGGGTGTCCAATCTCAACTCCATGAGTAAATACAGGACTTTACTGTTTTGGTACCTTGGTCATTCGCAACTCCATGACTAAATGCCGGACTTTACCAGCTGGGTACCTTGGCCATTCTCTACTCCATGACTAACTGCAGAACTTTCAGGTGGGTATCTTGTCCAATAACAACTCCATGATTAACTGCAGGACTTTACCGGCTGGGCACATTATCCATTCTCAACCCCATGACTAAATGCAGGACTTTACCGGCTGGGTACCTTGTCAAATCTCAACTCCGTTATTAACTGCAGGACTTTACCGGCTGGGTATATTGACCAATCTCAACTCCATGACTAACTGCTGGACTTTACCGGCTGGGTATCTTGGCGATTCTCAACTCAATGACTAACTGCAGGACGTTACCGGATAAGTACCTTGGGCATTCTCAACTCCATGATTAACTGCAGGACTTTACCGTCTGTGTACCTTGGCTAATCTCAACTCCATGATTAACTGCATGATTTACTGGATTGGTATCTTGGCCATTCTCAACTCCATGATTATCTGAATGATTTACTGGCTGGGTACCTTTTCCAATATAAACTCCATGACTATTTGCAGGACCTTACTGGCTGAGTACGTTGTCCAATCTCAACTCCATAACTAACTGCAGGAGTTTACAGTCTGGATACCTTGGCCTTTCTCAACTC
The DNA here is from genome assembly GCF_048418815.1 of Hemitrygon akajei. NCBI lineage: Eukaryota > Metazoa > Chordata > Chondrichthyes > Myliobatiformes > Dasyatidae > Hemitrygon > Hemitrygon akajei. Next base: position 2,961,634 of record NC_133146.1, read on the forward strand.
CATGACTAACTGCAGGAGTTAACTGGCTGGGAACCTTCACCATTCTCAACTCAATGACTAACTGCAGGACTTTACCGGCTGGGTATCTGTCCATTCTCGACTACATGACTAACTGCAGGACTGTACCATCTGGGTACCTTGTCCAATCTCAACTCCAAAATTAACTGCAGGGCTTTTCTGGCAGGATATCTTGGCCATTCTCAACTCCATGATTATCTGAAGGACTTTACTGGCTGGGTACCTTGTCCATTCTTAACTCTATCACTGTCTGCAGCACTTTACTTGCTGGCTACCTTGTCCAATCTCAACTCCATAACTAACTGCAGGAGTTTACCATCTGCATAACTTGGCTATTCTCAAATCCATGGCTAATTGCAGGACTTTCCGGCTGGGTTCCTTGTGCATTCTCAATTCCATGACTAACTGCAGGAGTTTACCATCTGCATAACTTGGCTATTCTCAAATCCATGGCTAATTGCAGGACTTTCCAGCTGGGTTCCTTGTGCAGTCTCAACTCCATGACTAACTGCAGAACTTTACCAGCTGAGTGCCTTGGCCATTCTCAAATCCATGATGAACTGTAGGACTTTACTGGCTAGCTACCCTGTACAATGTCAACTCCATGACTAACTGTAGGACTTTACTGGCTGGGTACCTTGGCCATTTGCAACTGTAAGACAACTGCAGGGCTTTACCAGCTGTGTACCTTGTCCGTTTTCGATTCCATGACTAACTGCAGGACTCTACCGGCAGGTTATCCTGTGCAATCATAAATCCATGACCAAGAGTAGGATGATAATGGCTGGGAACCTTCTCCATTCTCAACTCCATGACTAATTGCAGGACTTTACTGGCGGGGAAGCTTCACCATTCTGAACTCCACGACTAACAGCAGGACGTTACTGGCTGGGTACCTTGTCCATTCACAACTCAGTGACTAAATGCAGGACTTTACCGGCTGGGTACATTGGCCAATCTGAACTCCATGGACAACTGCAGGGATTTACCGCCTGAGAACCTTCTCCAATCTCAACTTCATGACAAACTGCAGGACTTTACCGGCTAGGTACCTTGGCCTTTCTCAACTCCATGACTAACTGCAGGATTTTACCGGCTGGGAACCTTGGCCTTTCTCAACTACATGACTAACAGCAAGACTTTCCTGGCAGGGTATTCTGGGCAATCATAACTCCATGACTAACTGTAGGACGTTAATGGCTGGAAACCATCACCATTCTCAACTCCATGACTAACTGCAGGACTTGACCAGCTATTTACCTTGTCCATTCTCAACTCCATGACTAACTGCAGGACGTTCTCGGCTGGGTACCTTGTCCATTCTCAACTCCATGACTAAATGCAGGATTTTACCGGCTTCGTATCTTGGCCTTTCTCAACTCCATGACTAACTGCAGGACTTTAATGGCTGGGAACCTTCATCATTCTCAACTTCATGACTAACTGCAGGACTTTACAGGCTAGGTATCTTGTCTATTCTCGACTACATGACAAACTGCAGGACTGTACCGGCTGGGTACCTTGTCCAATCTCAACTCCAAAATTAACTGCAGGTCTTTACCGGCAGGGTATCTTGGCCATTCTCAACTCCATGATTATCTGAAGGACTTTACTGGCTGGGTACCTTGACCAATCTTAACTCCATGACTATATGCAGCACATTACTGGCAGGGTACATTGTCCAATCTCAACTCCATAACTAACTGCAGGAGTTAACTGGCTGGGAACCTTCACCATTCTCAACTCAATGACTAACTGCAGGACTTTACCGGCTGGGTATCTGTCCATTCTCGACTACATGACTAACTGCAGGACTGTACCATCTGGGTACCTTGTCCAATCTCAACTCCAAAATTAACTGCAGGGCTTTTCCGGCAGGATATCTTGGCCATTCTCAACTCCATGATTATCTGAAGGACTTTACTGGCTGGGTACCTTGTCCATTCTTAACTCTATCACTATCTGCAGCACTTTACTGGCTGGCTACCTTGTCCAATCTCAACTCCATAACTAACTGCAGGAGTTTACCATCTGCATAACTTGGCTATTCTCAAATCCATGGCTAATTGCAGGAATTTCCAGCTGGGTTCCTTGTGCATTCTCAACTCCATGACTAACTGCAGGACTTTACCAGCTGAGTGCCTTGGCCATTCTCAAATCCATGATGAACTGTAGGACTTCACTGGCTAGGTTCCCTGTACAATGTCAACTCCATGACTAACTGTAGGACTTCACTGGCTGGATACCTTGGCCATTCGCAACTGTAAGAAAAACTGCAGGGCTTTACCAGCTGTGTACCTTGTCCGTTTTCGATTCCATGACTAACTGCAGGACTCTACCGGCAGGTTATCCTGTGCAATCATAAATCCATGACCAAGAGTAGGATGATAATGGCTGGGAACATTCTCCATTCTCAGCTCCATGACTAACTGCAGGACTTTAACGGCTGGGAACCTTGGCCTTTCTCCACTCCATGATTATCTGTAGGACTTTACTGGCTGGGTATCTTGACCAATTTTAACACCATGACTATATGCAGCACATTACTGGCAGGGAACCTTGGCCTCTCTCAACTATATGACTAACTGCAGGACTTTACTGGCTGGGAACCTTGGCCTTTCTCAACTCCATGACTAACTGCAGGACTTTACGGGCTGGGTATCTTGTCTATTCTCGACTACATTACAAACTGCAGGACTGTACCGGCTGGGTACCTTGTCCAATCTCAACTCCAAAATTAACTGCAGGTCTTTACCAGCAGGGTATCCTGGCCATTCTCAACTCCATGATTATCTGTAGGACTTTACTGGCTGGGTATCTTGACCAATTTTAACACCATGACTATATGCAGCACATTACTGGCAGGGTACATTGTCCAATCTCAACTCCATAACTAACTGCAGGAGTTTACTGTCTGGTAACCTTCACCATTCTCAACTCAATGACTAACTGCAGGACTTTACTGGCTGGGTATCTGTCCATTCTCGACTACATGACTAACTGCAGGACTGTACTGGCTTGGTATCTTGTCCAATCTCAACTCCAAAATTAACTGCAGGTCTTTACCGGATTGGTATCTTGGCCATTATCAACTCCATGATTATCTGAAGGATTTACCAGCTGTGTACCTTGTCCAATCTCAACTCTATCACTATCTGCAGCACTTTACTGGCTGGCTACATTGTCCAATCTCAACTCCATAACTAACTGCAGGAGTTTACAATCTGCATAACTTGGCTATTCTCAAATCCATGGCTAATTGCAGGACTTTCCAGCTGGGTTCCTTGTGCATTCTCAACTCCATGACTAAATGCAGGACGTTACCGGCTGTGTACCTTGGCCTTTCTCAACTACATGATTAACGGCAGGACTTTACCGGCTCCGAACTTTGGCCTTTCTCAACTACATGACTAACTGCAAGACTTTTCTGGCAGGGTATCCAGTGCAATCATAACTCGATGACTAACTGTAGGACATTAATGGCTGGAAACCATCACCATTCTCAACTCCATGACTAACTGCAGGACTTGACCAGCTATTTACCTTGTCCATTCTCAACTCCATGACTAACTGCAGGACATTGCCGGCTGGGTACCTTGTCCATTCTCAACTCCATGACTAAGTGCAGAATTTTACCGGCTTCGTATCTTGGCCTTTCTCAACTCCATGACTAACTGCAGGACTTTACTGGCTGGGAACCTTCACCATTCTCAACTCCATGACTAACTGCAGGACTTTACACGCTGGGTATCTTGTCTATTCTCAACTACATGACAAACTGCAGGACTGTACCGGATGGGTACCTTGTCCAACCTCAACTCCAAAATTAACTGCAGGGCTTTACTGGTAGGGTATCGTGGCCATTCTTAACTCCCTGATTATCTGAAGGACTTTACTGGCTGGGTACCTTGACCAACCTTAACTCCATGACTATCTGCAGCACATTACTGGCAGGGTACGTTGTCCAATCTCAACTCCATAACTGCAGGAGTTTACTATCTGGGAACATTCACCATTCTCAACTCAATGACTAACTGCAGGACTTTACTGGCTGGGTATCTGTCCATTCTCGACTCCAAAATTAACTGCAGGTCATTACCGGATAGGTATCTTGGCCATTCTCAACTCCATGACTAAATGCAGGACTTTACAGGCTGGGTGCCTTGTCCATTCTGAACTCCATGACTAACAGCAGGATGTTACCGGCTGGGTACCTTGTCCAATCTCAACTCCATGACTAAATGCAGGACTTTACCTGCTGGGAACCTCGGCCTTTCTCAACTCCATGACTAACAGCAGGACTTTACTGGCTGTGTACCTTGTCCATTCTGAACTACATGACTAACTGCAGGACGTTACCGGCTGTGTACCTTGGTCATTCTCAACTCAATGACTAACTGCAGGACCTTTACCGGCTGGGTACCTTGGCCTTTCTCAACTCAATGACTAACTGCAGGACTTTACCGGCTGTGTACCTTGTCCGGTCTCGAAGCCATGACTAACTGCAGGACTTTACCGGCTGGGAACCTTGGCCTTTCTCAACTACATGACTAACTGCAGGACTTTACCGGCTGGGAACCTTGGCCTTTCTCAACTCCATGACTAACTGCATGAATTATCCATCTGCGAAACTTGGCTATTCTCAGATCCATGGCTAAGTGCAGGACTTTCCGGCTGGGTTCCTTGCACATTCTCAACTACATGACTAACTGCAGGATTTCACCGTCTGTGTACCTTGGCCTTTCTCAACTCCATGACTAACTGCAGGACTTTACCGGCTGGGAACCTTGGCCTTTCTCAACTACATGACTAACTGCAAGACTTTACTGGCAGGGTATCCTGTGCATTCATAAGTCCATGACTAACTGTAGGACGTTAATGGCTGGAAACCATCACCATTCTCAACTCCATGACTAACTGCAGGACTTGACCAGCTATTTACCTTGTCCATTCTCAACTCCATGACTAACTGCAGGACGTTAATGGCTGGAAACCATCACCATTCTCAACTCCATGACTAACTGCAGGACTTGACCAGCTATTTACCTTGTCCATTCTCAACTCCATGACTAACTGCAGGACGTTACCGGCTGGGTACCTTGACCAATCTCAACTCCATGACTATCTGCAGCACATTACTGGCTGGGTACATTGTCCAATCTCAACTCCATAACTAACTGCAGGAGTTTATCGTCTGCCTACCTTGGCTTTTCTCAACTCCATGACTAACTGCAGGACTTTGCTGGCTGGGTATCTTGTCTATTCTCGACTACATGACGAACTGCAGGACTGTACTGGCTTGGTACCTTGTCCAATCTCAACTCCAAAATTAACTGCAGGTCTTTACCGACAGGGTATCTTGGCCATTCTCAACACCATCATTATCTGAAGGACTTTACTGGCTGGGTACCTTGACCAATCTTAACTCCATGACTATCTGCAGAACATTACTGGCTGGGTACATTATCCAATCTCAATTCCATAACTAACTGCAGGAGTTTACTGTCTGGGAACCTTCACCATTCTCAACTCAATGACTAACTGCAGGACTTTACTGGATGGGTATCTGTCCATTCTCGACTACATGACTAACTGCAGGACTGTACTGGCTTGGTATCTTGTCCAATCTCAACTCCAAAATTAACTGCAGGTCTTTACCGGATTGGTATCTTGGCCATTATCAACTCCATGATTATCTGAAGGATTTACCAGCTGTGTACCTTGTCCAATCTCAACTCTATCACTATCTGCAGCACTTTACTGGCTGGCTACATTGTCCAATCTCAACTCCATAACTAACTGCAGGAGTTTACAATTTGCATAACTTGGCTATTCTCAAATCCATGGCTAATTGCAGGACTTTCCGGCTGGGTTCCTTGTGCATTCTCAACTCCATGACTAACTGCAGGACGTTACCGGCTGTGTACCTTGGCCTTTCTCAACTACATGATTAACGGCAGGACTTTACCGGCTCCGAACTTTGGCCTTTCTCAACTACATGACGAACTGCAAGACTTTTCTGGCAGGGTATCCAGTGCAATCATAACTCGATGACTAACTGTAGGACATTAATGGCTGGAAACCATCACCATTCTCAACTCCATGACTAACTGCAGGACTTGACCAGCTATTTACCTTGTCCATTCTCAACTCCATGACTAACTGCAGGACTTTACTGTCTGGGTATCTGTCCATTCTCGACTACATGACTAACTGCAGGTCTCTACTGGCTTGGTACCTTGTCCAATCTCAACTCCAAAATTAACTGCAGGTCTTTACCGGATTGGTATCTTGGCCATTATCAACTCCATGATTATCTGAAGGATTTACCAGCTGGCTACCTTGTCCAATCTCAACTCCATGACTAACTGCAGGAGTTAACCATCTGCGTATCCTGGGTATTCTCAAATCCATGGCTAAGTGCAGGACTTTCCGGCTGGGTTCCTTGCACATTCTCAACTACATGACTAACTGCAGGATTTCACCGGCTGTGTACCTTGGCCTTTCTCAACTCCATGACTAATTGCAGGATTTCACTGGCTGTGTACCTTGGCCTTTCTCAACTCCATGTCTAAATGCAGGACTTTACAGGCTCCATGCCTTATCCATTCTCAACTCCATGACTAACTGCAGGACATTGCCAGCTGGGTACATTGTCCATTCTCAACTCCATGACTAAATGCAGGATTTTACCGGCTTCGTATCTTGGCCATTCTCAACACCATGACTAACTGCAGGAATTTACCGGCTGGGTACCATGTCCAGTCTCAACTCCATGACTAACTGCAGGATTTTACCAGCTGGGTACCTTGGCTGTTCTCAACTCCCTGATTAACTGCAGGACTTTACTGACTGGGTACCTTGTCCGATCTCAACCCCATGACTATCTGCAGCACTTTACTTGCTGTGTATGTTGTCCAATCTCAACTCCATAACTAACTGCAGGAGTTTACCGTCTACGTACCTTGGCCTTTCTCAACTCCATGACTAACTGCAGGAGTTAACTGGCTGGGAACCTTAACCAATCTCAACTCAATGACTAACTGCAGGACTTTACGGGCTGGGTATCTTGTCTATTCTCGACTACATGACAAACTGCAGGACTGCACCGTCTGTGTACCTTGCCCAATCTCAACTCCAAAATTAACTGCAGGGCTTTTCCGGCAGGATATCTTGGCCATTCTCAACTCCATGATTATCTGAAGGACTTTACTGGCTGGGTACCTTGTCCATTCTTAACTCTATCACTATCTGCAGCACTTTACTGGCTGATTACCTTGTCCAATCTCAACTCCATAACTAACTGCAGGAGTTTACCATCTGCCAAACTTGGCTATTCTCAAATCCATGGCTAATTGCAGGACTTTCCGGCTGGGTTCCTTGTGCATTCTCAACTCCATGACTAACTGCAGGATTTCACCGGCTGTGTACCTTGGCCTTTCTCAACTCCATGACTAATTGCAGGATTTCACTGGCTGTGTACCTTGGCCTTTCTCAACTCCATGTCTAAATGCAGGACTTTACAGGCTCCATGCCTTATCCATTCTCAACTCCATGACTAACTGCAGGACATTGCCAGCTGGGTACATTGTCCATTCTCAACTCCATGACTAAATGCAGGATTTTACCGGCTTCGTATCTTGGCCATTCTCAACACCATGACTAACTGCAGGAATTTACCGGCTGGGTACCATGTCCAGTCTCAACTCCATGACTAACTGCAGGATTTTACCAGCTGGGTACCTTGGCTGTTCTCAACTCCCTGATTAACTGCAGGACTTTACAGGCTGGGTACCTTGTCCAATCTCAACTCCAAGTTTAACTGCAGGGCTTTACCAGCAGGGAATCTTGGCCATTCTCAACTGCATGATTATCTGAAGGACTTTACTGACTGGGTACCTTGTCCGATCTCAACCCCATGACTATCTGCAGCACTTTACTTGCTGTGTATGTTGTCCAATCTCAACTCCATAACTAACTGCAGGAGTTTACCGTCTACGTACCTTGGCCTTTCTCAACTCCATGACTAACTGCAGGAGTTAACTGGCTGGGAACCTTAACCAATCTCAACTCAATGACTAACTGCAGGACTTTACGGGCTGGGTATCTTGTCTATTCTCGACTACATGACAAACTGCAGGACTGTACCGTCTGTGTACCTTGCCCAATCTCAACTCCAAAATTAACTGCAGGGCTTTTCCGGCAGGATATCTTGGCCATTCTCAACTCCATGATTATCTGAAGGACTTTACTGGCTGGGTACCTTGTCCATTCTTAACTCTATCACTATCTGCAGCACTTTACTGGCTGATTACCTTGTCCAATCTCAACTCCATAACTAACTGCAGGAGTTTACCATCTGCCAAACTTGGCTATTCTCAAATCCATGGCTAATTGCAGGACTTTCCGGCTGGGTTCCTTGTGCATTCTCAACTCCATGACTAACTGCAGGACTTTACCAGCTGAGTGCCTTGGCCATTCTCAAATCCATGATGAACTGTAGGACTTTACTGGCTAGGTACCCTGTACAATGTCAACTCCATGACTAACTGTAGGACTTTACTGGCTGGGTACCTTGGCCATTCGCAACTGTAAGACAATCTGCAGGGCTTTACTGGCTGGGTACCTTGTCCAATCTCAACTCCAAAATTAACTGCAGGACTTTACCGGCAGGGTATCCTGTGGAATCATAACTCCATGACCAAGAGTAGGATGATAATGGCTGTGTAACTTGTCCAGTCTCGACTGCATGACTAACTGCAGGACTTTACCGGCTTCGTATCTTGTCCAATCTCAACTCCATGACTATCTACAGCACCTTACTGGCTGTGTACGTTGTCCAATCTCAACTCCATAACTAAGTGCAGGAATTTACCGTCTGCGTACCTTGGCTATTCTCAACTCAATGACTAACTGCAGGACTTTACTGGCTGGGAACCTTCACCATTCTGAACTCCATGACTAACAGCAGGACATTACCGGTTGGGTAACTTGTCCAATCTCAACTCCATGACTAACTGCAGGACATTACCGGCTGGGTACCTTGTCTATTCACAACTCCATGACTAAACGCAGGACTTTACCGGCTGCGTCCATTGGCCAATCTGAACTCCATGGACAACTGCAGGGATTTACCGGCTGAGAACCTTGACCAATCTCAACTCCAAGATTAACTGCAGGGGTTTACCAGCAGGGTATCTTGGCCATTCTCAACTCCATGATTATCTGAAGGACTTTACTGACTGGGTACCTTGTCCGATCTCAACCCCATGACTATCTGCAGCACTTTACTTGCTGTGTATGTTGTCCAATCTCAACTCCATAACTAACTGCAGGAGTTTACCGTCTACGTACCTTGGCCTTTCTCAACTCCATGACTAACTGCAGGAGTTAACTGGCTGGGAACCTTAACCAATCTCAACTCAATGACTAACTGCAGGACTTTACGGGCTGGGTATCTTGTCTATTCTCGACTACATGACAAACTGCAGGACTGCACCGTCTGTGTACCTTGCCCAATCTCAACTCCAAAATTAACTGCAGGGCTTTTCCGGCAGGATATCTTGGCCATTCTCAACTCCATGATTATCTGAAGGACTTTACTGGCTGGGTACCTTGTCCATTCTTAACTCTATCACTATCTGCAGCACTTTACTGGCTGATTACCTTGTCCAATCTCAACTCCATAACTAACTGCAGGAGATTACCATCTGCCAAACTTGGCTATTCTCAAATCCATGGCTAATTGCAGGACTTTCCGGCTGGGTTCCTTGTGCATTCTCAACTCCATGACTAACTGCAGGACTTTACCAGCTGAGTGCCTTGGCCATTCTCAAATCCATGATGAACTGTAGGACTTTACTGGCTAGGTACCCTGTACAATGTCAACTCCATGACTAACTGTAGGACTTTACTGGCTGGGTACCTTGGCCATTCGCAACTGTAAGACAATCTGCAGGGCTTTACTGGCTGGGTACCTTGTCCAATCTCAACTCCAAAATTAACTGCAGGACTTTGCCGGCAGGGTATCCTGTGGAATCATAACTCCATGACCAAGAGTAGGATGATAATGGCTGTGTAACTTGTCCAGTCTCGACTGCATGACTAACTGCAGGACTTTACCGGCTTCGTATCTTGTCCAATCTCAACTCCATGACTATCTACAGCACCTTACTGGCTGTGTACGTTGTCCAATCTCAACTCCATAACTAAGTGCAGGAATTTACCGTCTGCGTACCTTGGCTATTCTCAACTCAATGACTAACTGCAGGACTTTACTGGCTGGGAACCTTCACCATTCTGAACTCCATGACTAACAGCAGGACGTTACCGGTTGGGTAACTTGTCCAATCTCAACTCCATGACTAACTGCAGGACATTACCGGCTGGGTACCTTGTCTATTCACAACTCCATGACTAAACGCAGGACTTTACCGGCTGCGTCCATTGGCCAATCTGAACTCCATGGACAACTGCAGGGATTTACCGGCTGAGAACCTTGACCAATCTCAACTCCAAGATTAACTGCAGGGGTTTACCAGCAGGGTATCTTGGCCATTCTCAACTCCATGATTATCTGAAGGACTTTACTGGCTGGGTACCTTGTCCAATCTCTACTCCATGACTAACTGCAGGACTTTACCGGCTAGGTATCTTGGCCTTTCGCAACTCCATGACTAACTGCAGGACGTTACCGGCTGTGTACCTTGGCCATTCTCAAATACATGACGAACTGTGGGACTTTACCGGCTGGGTTCCTTGTGCATTCTCAACTCCATGACTAACTGCAGGACGTTACTGGCTGTGTACCTTGTCCATTCTCAACTCCATGACTAACTGCAGGACGTTACCGGCTGTGTACCTTGGCCATTCTCAAATCCATGACGAACTGTGGGACTTCACCGGCTTTGTACCCTGTACAAAGTCAACTCCATGACTAACTGCACAACTTTACTGGCTGGGTACCTTGGCCATTCGCAACTGTAAGACAAACTGCAGGACTTTACGGGCTGTGTACCTTGTCCTTTCTCCTCTCCATGACTAACTGCAGGACTATACCGGCAGGGTATCCTGTGGAATCATAATTCCATGACCAAGAGTAGGACGATAATGGCTGTGTACATTGTCCATTCTCAACTCCATGACTAACTGCAGGAATTTACCAACTGGGTACCTTGTCCAGTTTCAACTCCATGACTAAATGCAGGACATTTCCTGCTGGGTACCTTGTCCATTCTCAACTCCATGACTAAATGCAGGGATTTTACCGGCTTTGTGTCTTGGTCTTTCTCAACTCCATGATTAACTGCAGGACTTTACGGGCTGAGTACCTTGTCCAATCTGAACTCCAAAATTAACTGCAGGGCTTTACCAGCAAGGTATCTTGGCCATTCTCAACTCCATGATTATCTGAAGGACTTTACCGGCTGGGTATCTTGTCCATTGTCGACAACATGACTAAATGCAGGTCTTTACTGGCTGGGTACCTTGTCCATTCTCGAATATATGACTAACTGCAGGATTGTACCGGCTGGGTACCTTGTCCAATCTCAACTCCAAAATTAACTGCAGGGCTTTACCAGCAGGGTATCTTGGCCATTCTCAACTCCATGATTATCTGAAGGAGTTTACCGGCTGGCTATCTTGTCCAATCTCAACTCCAAGATTAACTGCAGGGCTTTACCGGCAGGGTATCTTGGCCATTCTCAACTCCATGATTATCTTAAGGACTTTACTGGCTGGGTAACTTGTCCAATCTCAACTCCATGACTATCTGCAGCACTTTCCTGGCTGTGTACGTTGTCCAATCTCAACTCCATAACTAACTGCAGGAGTTTACCGTCTGCGTACCTTGGCCTTTCTCAATTCCATGAATAACTGCAGGACTTTACTGGCTGGGAAACTTCACCATTCTCAACTCCATGACTAACTGCAGGACTTTACAGGCTGGGTATCTTGTCCATTCTCGAATACATGACTAACTGCAGGACTGTACTGGCTGGGTACCTTGTCCAATCTCAACTCAATGACTAACTGCAGGACTTTACCGGCTGGGTATCTTGGCCTTTCTCAACTCCATGCCTAACTGCCATACGTTATCGGCTGTGTACCTTGTCCATTCTGAACTCCATGACTAACAGCAGGATGTTAACGGCTGGGTACCTTGTCCATTCTCAACTCCATGACTAAATGCAGGACTTTACCACCTGGGTATCTTGTCCATTCTCAACTCCAAGACTAAATGCAGGTCTTTACTGGCAGGGTACCTTGGCCTTTCTCTACTCCATGATTAACTGAAGGACTTTACCGGCTGGGTACCTTGTCCAATCTCAACTCCAAGATTAACTGCAGGGGTTTACCGGCAGGGTATCTTGGCCATTCTCAACTCCATGATTATCTGAAGGACTTTCCTGGCTGTGTACGTTGTCCAATCTCAACTCCATAACTAACTGCAGGAGTTTACCGTCTGCGTACCTTGGCCTTTCTCAACTCCAGGACAAACTGCAGGAGTTTACTGGCTGGGAAACTTCACCATTCTCAACTCCATGACTAACTGCAGGACTTTACCAGCTGTGTACCTTGTCCGTTTTCGATTCCATGACTAACAGCAGGACTCTTCCGGCAGGTTATCCTGTGCAATCATAAATCCATGACCAAGAGTAGGATGATAATGGCTGGGAACATTCTCCATTCTCAACTCCATGACTAACTGCAGGACTTTACCGGCTGGGAACCTTGGCCTTTCTCAACTGCATGACTAACTGCAGGACTTGACCGGCTGGGAACCTTGGCCTCTCTCAACTACATGACTAACTGCAGGACTTTACGGGCTGGGTATCTTGTCTATTCTCGACTACATGACAAACTGCAGGACTGTACCGGCTGGGTACCTTGTCCAATCTCAACTCCAAAATTAACTGCAGGTCTTTAGCGGCAGGGTATCTTGGCCATTCTCAACTCCATGATTATCTGAAGGACTTTACTGGCTGGGTATCTTGACCAATTTTAACACCATGACTATATGCAGCACATTACTGGCAGGGTACATTGTCCAATCTCAACTCCATAACTAACTGCAGGAGTTTACTGTCTGGGAACCTTCACCATTCCCAACTCAATGACTAACTGCAGGACTTTACTGGCTGGGTATCTGTCCATTCTCGACTACATGACTAACTGCAGGACTGTACTGGCTTGGTATCTTGTCCAATCTCAACTCCAAAATTAACTGCAGGTCTTTACCGGATTGGTATCTTGGCCATTATCAACTCCATGATTATCTGAAGGATTTACCAGCTGTGTACCTTGTCCAATCTCAACTCTATTACTAACTGCAGCACTTTACTGGCTGGCTACCTTGTCCAATCTCATCTCCATGACTAACTGCAGGAGTTAACCATCTGCGTAGCTTGGCTATTCTCAAATCCATGGCTAAGTGCAGGACTTTCCGGTTGGGTTCCTTGCACATTCTCAACTACATGACTAAACGCAGGATTTCACCGGCTGTGTACCTTGGCCTTTCCCAACTCCATGACTAACTGCAGGACTTTACCGGCTGGGTATCTTGGCCATTCTCAACTCCATGATTATCTGAAGGAGTTTACCGGCTGGCTATCTTGTCCAATCTCAACTCCAAGATTAACTGCAGGGCTTTACCGGCAGGGTATCTTGGCCATTCTCAACTCCATGATTATCTTAAGGACTTTACTGGCTGGGTAACTTGTCCAATCTCAACTCCATGACTATCTGCAGCACTTTACTGGCTGTGTACGTTGTCCAATCTCAACTCCATAACTAACTGCAGGAGTTTACCGTCTGCGTACCTTGGCCATTCTCAACTCCATGAATAACTGCAGGACGTTACCGGCTGTGTACCTTGGCCATTCTCAAATCCATGACGAACTGTGGGACTTCACCGGCTTTGTACCCTGTACAAAGTCAACTCCATGACTAACTGCACAACTTTACTGGCTGTGTACCTTGTCCATTCTCAACTCCATGACTAACTGCAGGACGTTACCGGCTGTGTACCTTGGCCATTCTCAAATCCATGACGAACTGTGGGACTTCACCGGCTTTGTACCCTGTACAAAGTCAACTCCATGACTAACTGCACAACTTTACTGGCTGGGTACCTTGGCCATTCGCAACTGTAAGACAAACTGCAGGACTTTACGGGCTGTGTACCTTGTCCTTTCTCCTCTCCTTGACTAACTGCAGGACTATACCGGCAGGGTATCCTGTGGAATCATAATTCCATGACCAAGAGTAGGACGATAATGGCTGTGTACATTGTCCATTCTCAACTCCATGACTAACTGCAGGAATTTACCAACTGGGTACCTTGTCCAGTTTCAACTCCATGACTAAATGCAGGACATTTCCTGCTGGGTACCTTGTCCATTCTCAACTCCATGACTAAATGCAGGGATTTTACCGGCTTTGTGTCTTGGTCTTTCTCAACTCCATGATTAACTGCAGGACTTTACGGGCTGAGTACCTTGTCCAATCTGAACTCCAAAATTAACTGCAGGGCTTTACCAGCAAGGTATCTTGGCCATTCTCAACTCCATGATTATCTGAAGGACTTTACCGGCTGGGTATCTTGTCCATTGTCGACAACATGACTAAATGCAGGTCTTTACTGGCTGGGTACCTTGTCCATTCTCGAATATATGACTAACTGCAGGATTGTACCGGCTGGGTACCTTGTCCAATCTCAACTCCAAAATTAACTGCAGGGCTTTACCAGCAGGGTATCTTGGCCATTCTCAACTCCATGATTATCTGAAGGAGTTTACCGGCTGGCTATCTTGTCCAATCTCAACTCCAAGATTAACTGCAGGGCTTTACCGGCAGGGTATCTTGGCCATTCTCAACTCCATGATTATCTTAAGGACTTTACTGGCTGGGTAACTTGTCCAATCTCAACTCCATGACTATCTGCAGCACTTTCCTGGCTGTGTACGTTGTCCAATCTCAACTCCATAACTAACTGCAGGAGTTTACCGTCTGCGTACCTTGGCCTTTCTCAATTCCATGAATAACTGCAGGACTTTACAGGCTGGGTATCTTGTCCATTCTCGAATACATGACTAACTGCAGGACTGTACTGGCTGGGTACCTTGTCCAATCTCAACTCAATGACTAACTGCAGGACTTTACCGGCTGGGTATCTTGGCCTTTCTCAACTCCATGCCTAACTGCCATACGTTATCGGCTGTGTACCTTGTCCATTCTGAACTCCATGACTAACAGCAGGATGTTAACGGCTGGGTACCTTGTCCATTCTCAACTCCATGACTAAATGCAGGACTTTACCACCTGGGTATCTTGTCCATTCTCAACTCCAAGACTAAATGCAGGTCTTTACTGGCTGGGTACCTTGGCCTTTCTCTACTCCATGATTAACTGAAGGACTTTACCGGCTGGGTACCTTGTCCAATCTCAACTCCAAGATTAACTGCAGGGGTTTACCGGCAGGGTATCTTGGCCATTCTCAACTCCATGATTATCTGAAGGACTTTCCTGGCTGTGTACGTTGTCCAATCTCAACTCCATAACTAACTGCAGGAGTTTACCGTCTGCGTACCTTGGCCTTTCTCAACTCCAGGACAAACTGCAGGAGTTTACTGGCTGGGAAACTTCACCATTCTCAACTCCATGACTAACTGCAGGACTTTACCAGCTGTGTACCTTGTCCGTTTTCGATTCCATGACTAACAGCAGGACTCTTCCGGCAGGTTATCCTGTGCAATCATAAATCCATGACCAAGAGTAGGATGATAATGGCTGGGAACATTCTCCATTCTCAACTCCATGACTAACTGCAGGACTTTACCGGCTGGGAACCTTGGCCTTTCTCAACTGCATGACTAACTGCAGGACTTGACCGGCTGGGAACCTTGGCCTCTCTCAACTACATGACTAACTGCAGGACTTTACGGGCTGGGTATCTTGTCTATTCTCGACTACATGACAAACTGCAGGACTGTACCGGCTGGGTACCTTGTCCAATCTCAACTCCAAAATTAACTGCAGGTCTTTAGCGGCAGGGTATCTTGGCCATTCTCAACTCCATGATTATCTGAAGGACTTTACTGGCTGGGTATCTTGACCAATTTTAACACCATGACTATATGCAGCACATTACTGGCAGGGTACATTGTCCAATCTCAACTCCATAACTAACTGCAGGAGTTTACTGTCTGGGAACCTTCACCATTCCCAACTCAATGACTAACTGCAGGACTTTACTGGCTGGGTATCTGTCCATTCTCGACTACATGACTAACTGCAGGACTGTACTGGCTTGGTATCTTGTCCAATCTCAACTCCAAAATTAACTGCAGGTCTTTACCGGATTGGTATCTTGGCCATTATCAACTCCATGATTATCTGAAGGATTTACCAGCTGTGTACCTTGTCCAATCTCAACTCTATTACTAACTGCAGCACTTTACTGGCTGGCTACCTTGTCCAATCTCATCTCCATGACTAACTGCAGGAGTTAACCATCTGCGTAGCTTGGCTATTCTCAAATCCATGGCTAAGTGCAGGACTTTCCGGTTGGGTTCCTTGCACATTCTCAACTACATGACTAAACGCAGGATTTCACCGGCTGTGTACCTTGGCCTTTCCCAACTCCATGACTAACTGCAGGACTTTACCGGCTGGGTATCTTGGCCATTCTCAACTCCATGACTAAATGCAGGACTTTACAGGCTGGGTGCCTTGTCCATTCTGAACTCCATGACTAACAGCAGGATGTTACCGGGTGGGTACCTTGTCCAATCTCAACACCATGACTAACTGCAGGAATTTACCGGCTGGGTAAATTGTCCAGTCTCAACTCCATGACTAAATGCAGGATTTTACCGGCTGGGTACCTTGGCTGTTCTCAACTCCCTGATTAACTGCAGGACTTTACGGGCTGGGTACCTTGTACAATCTCAACTCCAAGTTTAACTGCAGGGCTTTACCGGCAGGGAATCTTGGCCATTCTCAACTGCATGATTATCTGAAGGACTTTACTGACTGGGTACCTTGTCCAATCTCAACCCCATGACTATCTGCAGCACTTTACTGGCTGTGTACGTTGTCCAATCTCAACTCCACAACTAACTGCAGGAGTTTACCGTCTGCGTACCTTGGCCTTTCTCAACTCCATGACTAACTGCAGGACTTTACCGGCTGGGTATCTGTCCATTCTCGACTACATGACTAACTGCAGGAATTTACTGGCTGGGTACGTTGCCCAGTCTGAAATCCATGACTAACTGCAGGACTGTACTGGCTTGGTATCTTGTCCAATCTCAACTCCAAAATTAACAGCTGGGCTTTTCCGGCAGGATATCTTGGCCATTCTCAACTCCATGATTATCTGAAGGACTGTACTGGCTGGGTACCTTGTCCATTCTTAACTCTATCACTATCTGCAGCACTTTACTGGCTGGCTACCTTGTCCAATCTCAACTCCATAACTAACTGCAGGAGTTTACCATCTGCGTAACTTGGCTATTCTCAAATGCATGGCTAATTGCAGGACTTTCCTGCTGTGTTCCTTGTGCATTCTCAACTCCTTGACTAACTGCAGGACTTTACCGGCTGGGAACCTTGGCCTTTCTCAACTACATGACTAACTACAGGACTTTACCGGCTGGGAACCTTGGCCTTTCTCAACTACATGACTAACGGCAGGACTTTACCGGCTGGGAACCTTGGCCTTTCTCAACTACATGACTAACTGCAAGACTTTTCTGGCAGGGTATCCAGTGCAATCATAACTCGATGACTAACTGTAGGACGTTAATGGCTGGAAACCATCACCATTCTCAACTCCATGACTAACTGCACTACTTGACAAGCTATTTACCTTGTCCATTCTCAACTCCATGACTAACTGCAGGACGTTACCGGCTGGGTACCTTGTCCATTCTCAACTCCATGACTAAGTGCAGAATTTTACTGGCTTCGTATCTTGGCCTTTCTCAACTCCATGACTAACTGCAGGACTTTACCGGCTGGGTATCTTGACCATTCTCAACTCCATGACTAAATGCAGGACTTTACAGGCTGGGTGCCTTGTCCATTCTGAACTCCATGACTAACAGCAGGATATTACCGGGTGGGTACCTTGTCCAATCTCAACTCCATGACTAACTGCAGGATTTTACTGGCTTCGTATCTTGGCAATTCTCAACACCATGACTAACTGCAGGAATTTACCGGCTGGGTAAATTGTCCAGTCTCAACTCCATGACTAACTGCAGGATTTTACCGGCTGGGTACCTTGGCTGTTCTCAACTCCCTGATTAACTGCAGGACTTTACGGGCTGGGTACCTTGTACAATCTCAACTCCAAGTTTAACTGCAGGGCTTTACTGGCAGGGAATCTTGGCCATTCTCAACTGCATGATTATCTGAAGGACTTTACTGACTGGGTACCTTGTCCGATCTCAACCCCATGACTATCTGCAGCACTTTACTGGCTGTGTACGTTGTCCAATCTCAACTCCATAACTAGCTGGCTGGGAACCTTCACCATTCTCAACTCAATGACTAACTGCAGGACTTTACCATCTGCGTATCTTGGCCTTTCTCAACTCCATGACTAACTGCAGGACTTTACCGGCTGGGTATCTTGACCATTCTCAACTCCATGACTAAATGCAGGACTTTACAGGCTGGGTGCCTTGTCCATTCTGAACTCCATGACTAACAGCAGGATGTTACCGGCTGGGTACCTTGTCCAATCTCAACTCCTTGACTAAATGCAGGACTTTACCGGCTGGGAACTTCGGCCTTTCTCAACTCCATGACTAACTGCAGGACGTTACCGGCTGGGTACCTTGTCCAATCTCAACTCCATGACTAACTGCAGGACGTTACCAGCTGGGTACATTGTCCATTCTCAACTCCATGACTAAATGCAGGATTTTACCGGCTGGGTAAATTGTCCAGTCTCAACTCCATGACTAACTGCAGGACTTTACCGGCTGGGTATCTTGGTCATTCTCAACTCCATGACTAAATGCAGGACTTTACAGGCTGGGTGCCTTGTCCATTCTGAACTCCATGACTAACTGCAGGACGTTACCAGCTGGGTACATTGTCCATTCTCAACTCCATGACTAACTGCAGGACGTTACCGGGTGGGTACCTTGTCCAATCTCAACTCCATGACTAACTGCAGGACGTTACCAGCTGGGTACATTGTCCATTCTCAACTCCATGACTAAATGTAGGATTTTACTGGCTTCGTATCTTGGCAATTCTCAACACCATGACTAACTGCAGGAATTTACCTTCTGGGTAAATTGTCCAGTCTCAACTCCATGACTAACTGCAGGATTTTACCGGCTGGGTACCTTGGCTGTTCTCAACTCCCTGATTAACTGCAGGACTTTACCGGCTGGGTACCTTGTACAATCTCAACTCCAAGTTTAACTGCAGGGCTTTACCGGCAGGGAATCTTGGCCATTCTCAACTGCATGATTATCTGAAGGACTTTACTGACTGGGTACCTTGTCCGATCTCAACCCCATGACTATCTGCAGCACTTTACTGTCTCGGAACCTTCACCATTCTCAACTCAATGACTAACTGCAGGACTTTACTGGCTGGGTATCTGTCCATTCTCAATTCTAAGACTAAACGCAGGTCTTTACTGGCTGGGTACTTTGTCCAATCTCTACTCCATGACTATCTGCAGCACTTTCCTGGCTGTGTACGTTGTCCAATCTCAACTCCATAACTAACTGCAGGAGTTTACCGTCTGCGTACCTTGGCCTTTCTCAACTCCAGGACTAACTGCAGGAGTTTACTGGCTGGGAAACTTCACCATTCTCAACTCCGTGACTAACTGCAGGACGTTACCGGCTGGTTACCTTGTCCATTCTCAACTCCATGACTAAGTGCAGAATTTTACCGGCTTCGTATCTTGGCCTTTCTCAACTCCATGACTAACTGCAGGACTTTACCGGCTGGGTATCTTGTCCATTCTCGACTACATGACTAACTGCAGGACTGTACCGGCTGGGTACCTTGTCCAATCTCAACTCCAAAATTAACTGCAGGGCTTTACTGGCAGAGTATCTTGGCCGTTCTGAACTCCATGATTATCTGAACGACCTTACTGGCTGGGTACCTTGTCCAGTCTCAACTTCATGACTAACTGCAGGACTTTACCGGCTGGGTACCTTGGCTGTTCTCAACTCCATGATTAACTGCAGGACTTTACCGGCAGGGTATCTTGACCAATCTCAACTCCATGTATATCTGCAGCACTTTACTGGCTGTGTACCTTGTCCAATCTCAACTCCATAACTAACGGCAGGAGTTTACCATCTGCATACCTTCACCATTCTCAACTCCATGACTAACTGCAGGACTTTACCGGCTGGGAACCTTGGCCTCTCTCAACTACATGACTAACTGCAAGACTTTACTGGCAGGGTATCCTGTGCAATCATAACTCCATGACTAACTGTAGGACGTTAATGGCTGGAAACCATCACCATTCTCAACTACACGACTAACTGCAGGACTTTACCAGCTGGGTAACTTGGCCTTTCTCAAATCCATGACTAACTGCAGGACTTTACCGGCTGTGTATCATGGCCTTTCTCGACTACATGACTAACTGCAGGACTGTACCGTCTGGGTACCTTGTCCAATCTCAACTCCAAAATTAACTGCAGGGCTTTTCTGGCAGGATATCTTGGCCATTCTCAACTCCATGATTATCTGAAGGACTTTACTGGCTGGGTACCTTGTCCATTCTTAACTCTATCACTATCTGCAGCACTTTACTGGCTGGCTACCTTGTCCAATCTCAACTCAATGACTAACTGCAGGACTTTACCGGCTGGGTATCTTGGCCTTTCTCAACTACATGCTTAACTGCCATACTTTATCGGCTGTGTACCTTGTCCATTCTGAACTCCATGACTAACAGCAGGATGTTAACGGATGGGTACATTGTCCATTCTCAACTCCATGACTAAATGCAGGACTTTACCACCTGGGTATCTTGTCCATTCTCAACTCCAAGACTAAATGCAGGTCTTTACTGGCTGGGTACTTTGTCCAATCTCTACTCCATGACTATCTTCAGCACTTTCCTGGCTGTGTACGTTGTCCAATCTCAACTCCATAACTAACTGCAGGACTTTACCGGCAGGGTATCTTGGCCAATCTCAACTCCATAACTAACGGCAGGAGTTTACCGTCTGTGTACCTTCACCATTGTCAACTCCATGACTAACTGCAGGACTTTACCGGCTGGGTATCTTGTTCGGTCTCGACTCCATGACTAACTGCAGGACTTTACCAGCTGAGTGCCTTGGCCATTCTCAAATCCATGATGAACTGTAGGACTTTACTGGCTAGGTACCCTGTACAATGTCAACTCCATGACCAGCTGTAGGACTTTACTGGCTGGGTACCTTGGCCATTCGCAACTGTAAGACAAACTGCAGGGCTTTACCAGCTGTGTACCTAGTCCGTTTTCGATTCCATGACTAACTGCAGGACTCTACCGGCAGGTTATCCTGTGCAATCATAAATCCATGACAAAGAGTAGGATGATAATGGCTGGAAACATTCTCCATTCTCAACTCCATGACTAACTGCAGGACTTTACTGGCGGGGAAGCTTCACCATTCTGAACTCCACGACTAACAGCAGGCCGTTACCGGCTGGGTACCTTGTCCATTCACAACTCCATGACTAAATGCAGGAATTTACCGGCTGGGTACATTGGCCAATCTGAACTCCATGGACAACTGCAGGGCTTTACCAACTGGGTAACTTGTGCATTCTCAACTCTATTACTAACTGCAGGACTTTACCGGCTGGGTATCTTGTCCATTGTCGACAACATGAATAAATGCATGTCTTTACTGGCTAGGTACCTTGGCCTTTCTCAACTCCATGATTAACTGCAGGACTTTACGGGCTGGGTACCTTGTCCATTCTCGAATACATGACTAACTGCAGGACTTTACCGGCTGGGTAAATTGTCCAGTCTCAACTCCATGACTAACTGCAGGACTTTACCGGCTGGGTATCTTGGTCATTCTCAACTCCATGACTAAATGCAGGACTTTACAGGCTGGGTGCCTTGTCCATTCTGAACTCCATGACTAACAGCAGGATGTTACCGGATGGGTACCTTGTCCAATCTCAACTCCATGACTAACTGCAGGACGTTACCAGCTGGGTACATTGTCCATTCTCAACTCCATGACTAAATGCAGGATTTTACTGGCTTCGTATCTTGGCAATTCTCAACACCATGACTGACTGCAGGAATTTACCTTCTGGGTAAATTGTCCAGTCTCAACTCTATGACTACCTGCAGGATTTTACCGGCTGGGTACCTTGGCTGTTCTCAACTCCCTGATTAACTGCAGGACTTTACAGGCTGGGTACCTTGTACAATCTCAACTCCAAGTTTAACTGCAGGGCTTTACCGGCAGGGAATCTTGGCCATTCTAAACTGCATGATTATCTGAAGGACTTTACTGACTGGGTACCTTGTCCGATCTCAACCCCATGACTATCTGCAGCACTTTATTGGCTGTGTACGTTGTCCAATCTCAACTCCATAACTAACTGCAGGAGTTTACCGTCTGCATACCTTGGCCTTTCTCAACTCCATGACTAACTGCAGGAGTTTACTGTCTCGGAACCTTCACCATTCTCAACTCAATGACTAACTGCAGGACTTTACCGGCTTCGTATCTTGTCCAATCTCAACTCCATGACTATCTACAGCACCTTACTGGCTGTGTACGTTGTCCAATCTCAACTCCATAACTAAGTGCAGGAATTTACCGTCTGCGTACCTTGGCTATTCTCAACTCAATGACTAACTGCAGGACTTTACTGGCTGGGAACCTTCACCATTCTGAACTCCATGACTAACAGCAGGACGTTACCGGTTGGGTAACTTGTCCAATCTCAACTCCATGACTAACTGCAGGACATTACCGGCTGGGTACCTTGTCTATTCACAAATCCATGACTAAACGCAGGACTTTACCGGCTGCGTCCATTGGCCAATCTGAACTCCATGGACAACTGCAGGGATTTACCGGCTGAGAACCTTGACCAATCTCAACTCCAAGATTAACTGCAGGGGTTTACCAGCAGGGTATCTTGGCCATTCTCAACTGCATGATTATCTGAAGGACTTTACTGACTGGGTACCTTGTCCGATCTCAACCCCATGACTATCTGCAGCACTTTACTTGCTGTGTATGTTGTCCAATCTCAACTCCATAACTAACTGCAGGAGTTTACCGTCTACGTACCTTGGCCTTTCTCAACTCCATGACTAACTGCAGGAGTTAACTGGCTGGGAACCTTAACCAATCTCAACTCAATGACTAACTGCAGGACTTTACGGGCTGGGTATCTTGTCTATTCTCGACTACATGACAAACTGCAGGACTGTACCGGCTGGGTACCTTGTCCAATCTCAACTCCAAAATTAACTGCAGGTCTTTAGCGGCAGGGTATCTTGGCCATTCTCAACTCCATGATTATCTGAAGGACTTTACTGGCTGGGTATCTTGACCAATTTTAACACCATGACTATATGCAGCACATTACTGGCAGGGTACATTGTCCAATCTCAACTCCATAACTAACTGCAGGAGTTTACTGTCTGGGAACCTTCACCATTCCCAACTCAATGACTAACTGCAGGACTTTACTGGCTGGGTATCTGTCCATTCTCGACTACATGACTAACTGCAGGACTGTACTGGCTTGGTATCTTGTCCAATCTCAACTCCAAAATTAACTGCAGGTCTTTACCGGATTGGTATCTTGGCCATTATCAACTCCATGATTATCTGAAGGATTTACCAGCTGTGTACCTTGTCCAATCTCAACTCCATAACTAACTGCAGGAGTTTACCATCTGCGTAACTTGGCTATTCTCAAATCCATGGCTAATTGCAGGACTTTCCTGCTGTGTTCCTTGTGCATTCTCAACTCCTTGACTAACTGCAGGACTTTACCGGCTGGGAACCTTGGCCTTTCTCAACTACATGACTAACTACAGGACTTTACCAGCTGGGAACCTTGGCCTTTCTCAACTACATGACTAACGGCAGGACTTTACCGGCTGGGAACCTTGGCCTTTCTCAACTACATGACTAACTGCAAGACTTTTCTGGCAGGGTATCCAGTGCAATCATAACTCGATGACTAACTGTAGGACGTTAATGGCTGGAAACCATCACCATTCTCAACTCCATGACTAACTGCACTACTTGACAAGCTATTTACCTTGTCCATTCTCAACTCCATGACTAACTGCAGGACGTTACCGGCTGGGTACCTTGTCCATTCTCAACTCCATGACTAAGTGCAGAATTTTACTGGCTTCGTATCTTGGCCTTTCTCAACTCCATGACTAACTGCAGGACTTTACCGGCTGGGTATCTTGACCATTCTCAACTCCATGACTAAATGCAGGACTTTACAGGCTGGGTGCCTTGTCCATTCTGAACTCCATGACTAACAGCAGGATGTTACCGGCTGGGTACCTTGTCCAATCTCAACTCCTTGACTAAATGCAGGACTTTACCGGCTGGGAACTTCGGCCTTTCTCAACTCCATGACTAACTGCAGGACGTTACCGGCTGGGTACCTTGTCCAATCTCAACTCCATGACTAACTGCAGGACGTTACCAGCTGGGTACATTGTCCATTCTCAACTCCATGACTAACTGCAGGACGTTACCAGCTGGGTACATTGTCCATTCTCAACTCCATGACTAAATGCAGGATTTTACCGGCTGGGTAAATTGTCCAGTCTCAACTCCATGACTAACTGCAGGACTTTACCGGCTGGGTATCTTGGTCATTCTCAACTCCATGACTAAATGCAGGACTTTACAGGCTGGGTGCCTTGTCCATTCTGAACTCCATGACTAACTGCAGGACGTTACCAGCTGGGTACATTGTCCATTCTCAACTCCATGACTAACTGCAGGACGTTACCGGGTGGGTACCTTGTCCAATCTCAACTCCATGACTAACTGCAGGACGTTACCAGCTGGGTACATTGTCCATTCTCAACTCCATGACTAAATGTAGGATTTTACTGGCTTCGTATCTTGGCAATTCTCAACACCATGACTAACTGCAGGATTTTACCTTCTGGGTAAATTGTCCAGTCTCAACTCCATGACTAACTGCAGGATTTTACCGGCTGGGTACCTTGGCTGTTCTCAACTCCCTGATTAACTGCAGGACTTTACCGGCTGGGTACCTTGTACAATCTCAACTCCAAGTTTAACTGCAGGGCTTTACCGGCAGGGAATCTTGGCCATTCTCAACTGCATGATTATCTGAAGGACTTTACTGACTGGGTACCTTGTCCGATCTCAACCCCATGACTATCTGCAGCACTTTACTGGCTGTGTACGTTGTCCAATCTCAACTCCACAACTAAATGCAGGAGTTTACCGTCTGTGTACCTTGACCTTTCTCAACTCCATGACTAACTGCAGCAGTTTACTGTCTCGGAACCTTCACCATTCTCAACTCAATGACTAACTGCAGGACTTTACTGGCTGGGTATCTGTCCATTCTCAACTCTAAGACTAAACGCAGGTCTTTACTGGCTGGGTACTTTGTCCAATCTCTACTCCATGACTATCTGCAGCACTTTCCTGGCTGTGTACGTTGTCCAATCTCAACTCCATAACTAACTGCAGGAGTTTACCGTCTGCGTACCTTGGCCTTTCTCAACTCCAGGACTAACTGCAGGAGTTTACTGGCTGGGAAACTTCACCATTCTCAACTCCGTGACTAACTGCAGGACGTTACCGGCTGGTTACCTTGTCCATTCTCAACTCCATGACTAAGTGCAGAATTTTACCGGCTTCGTATCTTGGCCTTTCTCAACTCCATGACTAACTGCAGGACTTTACCGGCTGGGTATCTTGTCCATTCTCGACTACATGACTAACTGCAGGACTGTACCGGCTGGGTACCTTGTCCAATCTCAACTCCAAAATTAACTGCAGGGCTTTACTGGCAGAGTATCTTGGCCGTTCTGAACTCCATGATTATCTGAACGACCTTACTGGCTGGGTACCTTGTCCAGTCTCAACTTCATGACTAACTGCAGGACTTTACCGGCTGGGTACCTTGGCTGTTCTCAACTCCATGATTAACTGCAGGACTTTACCGGCAGGGTATCTTGACCAATCTCAACTCCATGTATATCTGCAGCACTTTACTGGCTGTGTACCTTGTCCAATCTCAACTCCATAACTAACGGCAGGAGTTTACCATCTGCATACCTTCACCATTCTCAACTCCATGACTAACTGCAGGACTTTACCGGCTGGGAACCTTGGCCTCTCTCAACTACATGACTAACTGCAAGACTTTACTGGCAGGGTATCCTGTGCAATCATAACTCCATGACTAACTGTAGGACGTTAATGGCTGGAAACCATCACCATTCTCAACTACACGACTAACTGCAGGACTTTACCAGCTGGGTAACTTGGCCTTTCTCAAATCCATGACTAACTGCAGGACTTTACCGGCTGTGTATCATGGCCTTTCTCGACTACATGACTAACTGCAGGACTGTACCGTCTGGGTACCTTGTCCAATCTCAACTCCAAAATTAACTGCAGGGCTTTTCTGGCAGGATATCTTGGCCATTCTCAACTCCATGATTATCTGAAGGACTTTACTGGCTGGGTACCTTGTCCATTCTTAACTCTATCACTATCTGCAGCACTTTACTGGCTGGCTACCTTGTCCAATCTCAACTCAATGACTAACTGCAGGACTTTACCGGCTGGGTATCTTGGCCTTTCTCAACTACATGCTTAACTGCCATACTTTATCGGCTGTGTACCTTGTCCATTCTGAACTCCATGACTAACAGCAGGATGTTAACGGATGGGTACATTGTCCATTCTCAACTCCATGACTAAATGCAGGACTTTACCACCTGGGTATCTTGTCCATTCTCAACTCCAAGACTAAATGCAGGTCTTTACTGGCTGGGTACTTTGTCCAATCTCTACTCCATGACTATCTTCAGCACTTTCCTGGCTGTGTACGTTGTCCAATCTCAACTCCATAACTAACTGCAGGACTTTACCGGCAGGGTATCTTGGCCAATCTCAACTCCATAACTAACGGCAGGAGTTTACCGTCTGTGTACCTTCACCATTGTCAACTCCATGACTAACTGCAGGACTTTACCGGCTGGGTATCTTGTTCGGTCTCGACTCCATGACTAACTGCAGGACTTTACCAGCTGAGTGCCTTGGCCATTCTCAAATCCATGATGAACTGTAGGACTTTACTGGCTAGGTACCCTGTACAATGTCAACTCCATGACCAGCTGTAGGACTTTACTGGCTGGGTACCTTGGCCATTCGCAACTGTAAGACAAACTGCAGGGCTTTACCAGCTGTGTACCTAGTCCGTTTTCGATTCCATGACTAACTGCAGGACTCTACCGGCAGGTTATCCTGTGCAATCATAAATCCATGACAAAGAGTAGGATGATAATGGCTGGAAACATTCTCCATTCTCAACTCCATGACTAACTGCAGGACTTTACTGGCGGGGAAGCTTCACCATTCTGAACTCCACGACTAACAGCAGGCCGTTACCGGCTGGGTACCTTGTCCATTCACAACTCCATGACTAAATGCAGGAATTTACCGGCTGGGTACATTGGCCAATCTGAACTCCATGGACAACTGCAGGGCTTTACCAACTGGGTAACTTGTGCATTCTCAACTCTATTACTAACTGCAGGACTTTACCGGCTGGGTATCTTGTCCATTGTCGACAACATGAATAAATGCATGTCTTTACTGGCTAGGTACCTTGGCCTTTCTCAACTCCATGATTAACTGCAGGACTTTACGGGCTGGGTACCTTGTCCATTCTCGAATACATGACTAACTGCAGGACTTTACCGGCTGGGTAAATTGTCCAGTCTCAACTCCATGACTAACTGCAGGACTTTACCGGCTGGGTATCTTGGTCATTCTCAACTCCATGACTAAATGCAGGACTTTACAGGCTGGGTGCCTTGTCCATTCTGAACTCCATGACTAACAGCAGGATGTTACCGGATGGGTACCTTGTCCAATCTCAACTCCATGACTAACTGCAGGACGTTACCAGCTGGGTACATTGTCCATTCTCAACTCCATGACTAAATGCAGGATTTTACTGGCTTCGTATCTTGGCAATTCTCAACACCATGACTGACTGCAGGAATTTACCTTCTGGGTAAATTGTCCAGTCTCAACTCTATGACTACCTGCAGGATTTTACCGGCTGGGTACCTTGGCTGTTCTCAACTCCCTGATTAACTGCAGGACTTTACAGGCTGGGTACCTTGTACAATCTCAACTCCAAGTTTAACTGCAGGGCTTTACCGGCAGGGAATCTTGGCCATTCTAAACTGCATGATTATCTGAAGGACTTTACTGACTGGGTACCTTGTCCGATCTCAACCCCATGACTATCTGCAGCACTTTATTGGCTGTGTACGTTGTCCAATCTCAACTCCATAACTAACTGCAGGAGTTTACCGTCTGCATACCTTGGCCTTTCTCAACTCCATGACTAACTGCAGGAGTTTACTGTCTCGGAACCTTCACCATTCTCAACTCAATGACTAACTGCAGGACTTTACCGGCTTCGTATCTTGTCCAATCTCAACTCCATGACTATCTACAGCACCTTACTGGCTGTGTACGTTGTCCAATCTCAACTCCATAACTAAGTGCAGGAATTTACCGTCTGCGTACCTTGGCTATTCTCAACTCAATGACTAACTGCAGGACTTTACTGGCTGGGAACCTTCACCATTCTGAACTCCATGACTAACAGCAGGACGTTACCGGTTGGGTAACTTGTCCAATCTCAACTCCATGACTAACTGCAGGACATTACCGGCTGGGTACCTTGTCTATTCACAAATCCATGACTAAACGCAGGACTTTACCGGCTGCGTCCATTGGCCAATCTGAACTCCATGGACAACTGCAGGGATTTACCGGCTGAGAACCTTGACCAATCTCAACTCCAAGATTAACTGCAGGGGTTTACCAGCAGGGTATCTTGGCCATTCTCAACTGCATGATTATCTGAAGGACTTTACTGACTGGGTACCTTGTCCGATCTCAACCCCATGACTATCTGCAGCACTTTACTTGCTGTGTATGTTGTCCAATCTCAACTCCATAACTAACTGCAGGAGTTTACCGTCTACGTACCTTGGCCTTTCTCAACTCCATGACTAACTGCAGGAGTTAACTGGCTGGGAACCTTAACCAATCTCAACTCAATGACTAACTGCAGGACTTTACGGGCTGGGTATCTTGTCTATTCTCGACTACATGACAAACTGCAGGACTGTACCGTCTGTGTACCTTGCCCAATCTCAACTCCAAAATTAACTGCAGGGCTTTTCCGGCAGGATATCTTGGCCATTCTCAACTCCATGATTATCTGAAGGACTTTACTGGCTGGGTACCTTGTCCATTCTTAACTCTATCACTATCTGCAGCACTTTACTGGCTGATTACCTTGTCCAATCTCAACTCCATAACTAACTGCAGGAGTTTACCATCTGCCAAACTTGGCTATTCTCAAATCCATGGCTAATTGCAGGACTTTCCGGCTGGGTTCCTTGTGCATTCTCAACTCCATGACTAACTGCAGGACTTTACCAGCTGAGTGCCTTGGCCATTCTCAAATCCATGATGAACTGTAGGACTTTACTGGCTAGGTACCCTGTACAATGTCAACTCCATGACTAACTGTAGGACTTTACTGGCTGGGTACCTTGGCCATTCGCAACTGTAAGACAATCTGCAGGGCTTTACTGGCTGGGTACCTTGTCCAATCTCAACTCCAAAATTAACTGCAGGACTTTACCGGCAGGGTATCCTGTGGAATCATAACTCCATGACCAAGAGTAGGATGATAATGGCTGTGTAACTTGTCCAGTCTCGACTGCATGACTAACTGCAGGACTTTACCGGCTTCGTATCTTGTCCAATCTCAACTCCATGACTATCTACAGCACCTTACTGGCTGTGTACGTTGTCCAATCTCAACTCCATAACTAAGTGCAGGAATTTACCGTCTGTGTACCTTGGCTATTCTCAACTCAATGACTAACTGCAGGACTTTACTGGCTGGGAACCTTCACCATTCTGAACTCCATGACTAACAGCAGGACGTTACCGGTTGGGTAACTTGTCCAATCTCAACTCCATGACTAACTGCAGGACATTACCGGCTGGGTACCTTGTCTATTCACAACTCCATGACTAAACGCAGGACTTTACCGGCTGCGTCCATTGGCCAATCTGAACTCCATGGACAACTGCAGGGATTTACCGGCTGAGAACCTTGACCAATCTCAACTCCAAGATTAACTGCAGGGGTTTACCAGCAGGGTATCTTGGCCATTCTCAACTCCATGATTATCTGAAGGACTTTACTGGCTGGGTACCTTGTCCAATCTCTACTCCATGACTAACTGCAGGACTTTACCGGCTAGGTATCTTGGCCTTTCGCAACTCCATGACTAACTGCAGGACGTTACCGGCTGTGTACCTTGGCCATTCTCAAATACATGACGAACTGTGGGACTTTACCGGCTGGGTTCCTTGTGCATTCTCAACTCCATGACTAACTGCAGGACGTTACTGGCTGTGTACCTTGTCCATTCTCAACTCCATGACTAACTGCAGGACGTTACCGGCTGTGTACCTTGGCCATTCTCAAATCCATGACGAACTGTGGGACTTCACCGGCTTTGTACCCTGTACAAAGTCAACTCCATGACTAACTGCACAACTTTACTGGCTGGGTACCTTGGCCATTCGCAACTGTAAGACAAACTGCAGGACTTTACGGGCTGTGTATCTTGTCCTTTCTCCTCTCCATGACTAACTGCAGGACTATACCGGCAGGGTATCCTGTGGAATCATAATTCCATGACCAAGAGTAGGACGATAATGGCTGTGTACATTGTCCATTCTCAACTCCATGACTAACTGCAGGAATTTACCAACTGGGTACCTTGTCCAGTTTCAACTCCATGACTAAATGCAGGACATTTCCTGCTGGGTACCTTGTCCATTCTCAACTCCATGACTAAATGCAGGGATTTTACCGGCTTTGTGTCTTGGTCTTTCTCAACTCCATGATTAACTGCAGGACTTTACGGGCTGAGTACCTTGTCCAATCTGAACTCCAAAATTAACTGCAGGGCTTTACCAGCAAGGTATCTTGGCCATTCTCAACTCCATGATTATCTGAAGGACTTTACCGGCTGGGTATCTTGTCCATTGTCGACAACATGACTAAATGCAGGTCTTTACTGGCTGGGTACCTTGTCCATTCTCGAATATATGACTAACTGCAGGATTGTACCGGCTGGGTACCTTGTCCAATCTCAACTCCAAAATTAACTGCAGGGCTTTACCAGCAGGGTATCTTGGCCATTCTCAACTCCATGATTATCTGAAGGAGTTTACCGGCTGGCTATCTTGTCCAATCTCAACTCCAAGATTAACTGCAGGGCTTTACCGGC
Organism: Hemitrygon akajei; assembly: GCF_048418815.1. NCBI lineage: Eukaryota > Metazoa > Chordata > Chondrichthyes > Myliobatiformes > Dasyatidae > Hemitrygon > Hemitrygon akajei. The sequence continues at coordinate 2,993,282 of NC_133146.1, forward strand.
AGGGTATCTTGGCCATTCTCAACTCCATGATTATCTTAAGGACTTTACTGGCTGGGTAACTTGTCCAATCTCAACTCCATGACTATCTGCAGCACTTTACTGGCTGTGTACGTTGTCCAATCTCAACTCCATAACTAACTGCAGGAGTTTACCGTCTGCGTACCTTGGCCTTTCTCAATTCCATGAATAACTGCAGGAGTTTACAGGCTGGGCACCTTGGCCTTTCTCAAATCCTTGACTAACTGCAGGACTTTACCGGCTGGGTATCTTGTCCATTCTCGAATACATGACTAACTGCAGGACTGTACTGGCTGGGTACCTTGTCCAATCTCAACTCAATGACTAACTGCAGGACTTTACCGGCTGGGTATCTTGGCCTTTCTCAACTCCATGCCTAACTGCCATACGTTATCGGCTGTGTACCTTGTCCATTCTGAACTCCATGACTAACAGCAGGATGTTAACGGCTGGGTACCTTGTCCATTCTCAACTCCATGACTAAATGCAGGACTTTACCACCTGGGTATCTTGTCCATTCTCAACTCCAAGACTAAATGCAGGTCTTTACTGGCTGGGTACCTTGGCCTTTCTCTACTCCATGATTAACTGAAGGACTTTACCGGCTGGGTACCTTGTCCAATCTGAACTCCATGACTAACAGCAGGATGTTACCGGGTGGGTACCTTGTCCAATCTCAACACCATGACTAACTGCAGGAATTTACCGGCTGGGTAAATTGTCCAGTCTCAACTCCATGACTAAATGCAGGATTTTACCGGCTGGGTACCTTGGCTGTTCTCAACTCCCTGATTAACTGCAGGACTTTACGGGCTGGGTACCTTGTACAATCTCAACTCCAAGTTTAACTGCAGGGCTTTACCGGCAGGGAATCTTGGCCATTCTCAACTGCATGATTATCTGAAGGACTTTACTGACTGGGTACCTTGTCCAATCTCAACCCCATGACTATCTGCAGCACTTTACCGGCTGGGTATCTTGACCATTCTCAACTCCATGACTAAATGCAGGACTTTACCGGCTGGGAACCTCGGCCTTTCTCAACTCCATGACTAACTGCAGGACGTTACCGGCTGTGTACCTTGGACATTCTCAACTCAATGACTAACTGCAGGACTTTACCGGCTGGGTACCTTGGCCTTTCTCAACTCCATGACTAACTGCAGGACTTTACCGCCTGTGTACCTTGTCCGGTCTCGACCCCATGACTAACAGCAGGATGTTACCGGCTGGGTACCTTGTCCAATCTCAACTCCAAAATTAACTGCAGGTCTTTAGCGGCAGGGTATCTTGGCCATTCTCAACTCCATGATTATCTGAAGGACTTTACTGGCTGGGTATCTTGACCAATTTTAACACCATGACTATATGCAGCACATTACTGGCAGGGTACATTGTCCAATCTCAACTCCATAACTAACTGCAGGAGTTTACTGTCTGGGAACCTTCACCATTCCCAACTCAATGACTAACTGCAGGACTTTACTGGCTGGGTATCTGTCCATTCTCGACTACATGACTAACTGCAGGACTGTACTGGCTTGGTATCTTGTCCAATCTCAACTCCAAAATTAACTGCAGGTCTTTACCGGATTGGTATCTTGGCCATTATCAACTCCATGATTATCTGAAGGATTTACCAGCTGTGTACCTTGTCCAATCTCAACTCTATTACTAACTGCAGCACTTTACTGGCTGGCTACCTTGTCCAATCTCATCTCCATGACTAACAGCAGGAGTTAACCATCTGCGTAGCTTGGCTATTCTCAAATCCATGGCTAAGTGCAGGACTTTCCGGTTGGGTTCCTTGCACATTCTCAACTACATGACTAAACGCAGGATTTCACCGGCTGTGTACCTTGGCCTTTCCCAACTCCATGACTAACTGCAGGACTTTACCGGCTGGGTATCTTGGCCATTCTCAACTCCATGACTAAATGCAGGACTTTACAGGCTGGGTGCCTTGTCCATTCTGAACTCCATGACTAACAGCAGGATGTTACCGGGTGGGTACCTTGTCCAATCTCAACACCATGACTAACTGCAGGAATTTACCGGCTGGGTAAATTGTCCAGTCTCAACTCCATGACTAAATGCAGGATTTTACCGGCTGGGTACCTTGGCTGTTCTCAACTCCCTGATTAACTGCAGGACTTTACGGGCTGGGTACCTTGTACAATCTCAACTCCAAGTTTAACTGCAGGGCTTTACCGGCAGGGAATCTTGGCCATTCTCAACTGCATGATTATCTGAAGGACTTTACTGACTGGGTACCTTGTCCAATCTCAACCCCATGACTATCTGCAGCACTTTACTGGCTGTGTACGTTGTCCAATCTCAACTCCACAACTAACTGCAGGAGTTTACCGTCTGCGTACCTTGGCCTTTCTCAACTACATAACTAAATGCAGAATTTTACTGGCTTCGTATCTTGGCCTTTCTCAACTCCATGACTAACTGCAGGACTTTACCGGCTGGGTATCTTGACCATTCTCAACTCCATGACTAAATGCAGGACTTTACAGGCTGGGTGCCTTGTCCATTCTGAACTCCATGACTAACAGCAGGATGTTACCGGCTGGGTACCTTGTCCAATCTCAACTCCTTGACTAAATGCAGGACTTTACCGGCTGGGAACTTCGGCCTTTCTCAACTCCATGACTAACTGCAGGACGTTACCGGCTGGGTACCTTGTCCAATCTCAACTCCATGACTAACTGCAGGACGTTACCAGCTGGGTACATTGTCCATTCTCAACTCCATGACTAAATGCAGGATTTTACCGGCTGGGTAAATTGTCTAGTCTCAACTCCATGACTAACTGCAGGACTTTACCGGCTGGGTATCTTGGTCATGCTCAACTCCATGACTAAATGCAGGACTTTACAGGCTGGGTGCCTTGTCCATTCTGAACTCCATGACTAACTGCAGGACGTTACCAGCTGGGTACATTGTCCATTCTCAACTCCATGACTAACTGCAGGACGTTATCGGGTGGGTACCTTGTCCAATCTCAACTCCATGACTAACTGCAGGACGTTACCAGCTGGGTACATTGTCCATTCTCAACTCCATGACTAAATGTAGGATTTTACTGGCTTCGTATCTTGGCAATTCTCAACACCATGACTAACTGCAGGATTTTACCTTCTGGGTAAATTGTCCAGTCTCAACTCCATGACTAACTGCAGGATTTTACCGGCTGGGTACCTTGGCTGTTCTCAACTCCCTGATTAACTGCAGGACTTTACCGGCTGGGTACCTTGTACAATCTCAACTCCAAGTTTAACTGCAGGGCTTTACCAGCAGGGAATCTTGGCCATTCTCAACTGCATGATTATCTGAAGGACTTTACTGACTGGGTACCTTGTCCGATCTCAACCCCATGACTATCTGCAGCACTTTACTGGCTGTGTACGTTGTCCAATCTCAACTCCACAACTAAATGCAGGAGTTTACCGTCTGTGTACCTTGACCTTTCTCAACTCCATGACTAACTGCAGCAGTTTACTGTCTCGGAACCTTCACCATTCTCAACTCAATGACTAACTGCAGGACTTTACTGGCTGGGTATCTGTCCATTCTCAACTCTAAGACTAAATGCAGGTCTTTACTGGCTGGGTACTTTGTCCAATCTCTACTCCATGACTATCTGCAGCACTTTCCTGGCTGTGTACGTTGTCCAATCTCAACTCCATAACTAACTGCAGGAGTTTACCGTCTGCGTACCTTGGCCTTTCTCAACTCCGTGACTAACTGCAGGACGTTACCGGCTGGTTACCTTGTCCATTCTCAACTCCATGACTAAGTGCAGAATTTTACCGGCTTCGTATCTTGGCCTTTCTCAACTCCATGACTAACTGCAGGACTTTACCGGCTGGGTATCTTGTCCATTCTCGACTACATGACTAACTGCAGGACTGTACCGGCTGGGTACCTTGTCCAATCTCAACTCCAAAATTAACTGCAGGGCTTTACTGGCAGAGTATTCTGGCCGTTCTGAACTCCATGATTATCTGAACGACCTTACTGGCTGGGTACCTTGTCCAGTCTCAACTTCATGACTAACTGCAGGACTTTACCGGCTGGGTACCTTGGCTGTTCTCAACTCCATGATTAACTGCAGGACTTTACCGGCAGGGTATCTTGACCAATCTCAACTCCATGTATATCTGCAGCACTTTACTGGCTGTGTACCTTGTCCAATCTCAACTCCATAACTAACGGCAGGAGTTTACCATCTGCGTACCTTCACCATTCTCAACTCCATGACTAACTGCAGGACTTTACCGGCTGGGAACCTTGGCCTCTCTCAACTACATGACTAACTGCAAGACTTTACTGGCAGGGTATCCTGTGCAATCATAACTCCATGACTAACTGTAGGACGTTAATGGCTGGAAACCATCACCATTCTCAACTACACGACTAACTGCAGGACTTTACCAGCTGGGTAACTTGGCCTTTCTCAAATCCATGACTAACTGCAGGACTTTACCGGCTGTGTATCATGGCCTTTCTCGACTACATGACTAACTGCAGGACTGTACCGTCTGGGTACCTTGTCCAATCTCAACTCCAAAATTAACTGCAGGGCTTTTCTGGCAGGATATCTTGGCCATTCTCAACTCCATGATTATCTGAAGGACTTTACTGGCTGGGTACCTTGTCCATTCTTAACTCTATCACTATCTGCAGCACTTTACTGGCTGGCTACCTTGTCCAATCTCAACTCAATGACTAACTGCAGGACTTTACCGGCTGGGTATCTTGGCCTTTCTCAACTACATGCTTAACTGCCATACTTTATCGGCTGTGTACCTTGTCCATTCTGAACTCCATGACTAACAGCAGGATGTTAACGGATGGGTACATTGTCCATTCTCAACTCCATGACTAAATGCAGGACTTTACCACCTGGGTATCTTGTCCATTCTCAACTCCAAGACTAAATGCAGGTCTTTACTGGCTGGGTACTTTGTCCAATCTCTACTCCATGACTATCTTCAGCACTTTCCTGGCTGTGTACGTTGTCCAATCTCAACTCCATAACTAACTGCAGGACTTTACCGGCAGGGTATCTTGGCCAATCTCAACTCCATAACTAACGGCAGGAGTTTACCGTCTGTGTACCTTCACCATTGTCAACTCCATGACTAACTGCAGGACTTTACCGGCTGGGTATCTTGTTCGGTCTCGACTCCATGACTAACTGCAGGACTTTACCAGCTGAGTGCCTTGGCCATTCTCAAATCCATGATGAACTGTAGGACTTTACTGGCTAGGTACCCTGTACAATGTCAACTCCATGACCAGCTGTAGGACTTTACTGGCTGGGTACCTTGGCCATTCGCAACTGTAAGACAAACTGCAGGGCTTTACCAGCTGTGTACCTAGTCCATTTTCGATTCCATGACTAACTGCAGGACTCTACCGGCAGGTTATCCTGTGCAATCATAAATCCATGACAAAGAGTAGGATGATAATGGCTGGAAACATTCTCCATTCTCAACTCCATGACTAACTGCAGGACTTTACTGGCGGGGAAGCTTCACCATTCTGAACTCCACGACTAACAGCAGGCCGTTACCGGCTGGGTACCTTGTCCATTCACAACTCCATGACTAAATGCAGGAATTTACCGGCTGGGTACATTGGCCAATCTGAACTCCATGGACAACTGCAGGGCTTTACCAACTGGGTAACTTGTGCATTCTCAACTCTATTACTAACTGCAGGACTTTACCGGCTGGGTATCTTGTCCATTGTCGACAACATGAATAAATGCATGTCTTTACTGGCTAGGTACCTTGGCCTTTCTCAACTCCATGATTAACTGCAGGACTTTACGGGCTGGGTACCTTGTCCATTCTCGAATACATGACTAACTGCAGGACTTTACCGGCTGGGTAAATTGTCCAGTCTCAACTCCATGACTAACTGCAGGATGTTACCGGATGGGTACCTTGTCCAATCTCAACTCCATGACTAACTGCAGGACGTTACCAGCTGGGTACATTGTCCATTCTCAACTCCATGACTAAATGCAGGATTTTACTGGCTTCGTATCTTGGCAATTCTCAACACCATGACTGACTGCAGGAATTTACCTTCTGGGTAAATTGTCCAGTCTCAACTCTATGACTACCTGCAGGATTTTACCGGCTGGGTACCTTGGCTGTTCTCAACTCCCTGATTAACAGCAGGACTTTACAGGCTGGGTACCTTGTACAATCTCAACTCCAAGTTTAACTGCAGGGCTTTACCGGCAGGGAATCTTGGCCATTCTAAACTGCATGATTATCTGAAGGACTTTACTGACTGGGTACCTTGTCCGATCTCAACCCCATGACTATCTGCAGCACTTTATTGGCTGTGTACGTTGTCCAATCTCAACTCCATAACTAACTGCAGGAGTTTACCGTCTGCATACCTTGGCCTTTCTCAACTCCATGACTAACTGCAGGAGTTTACTGTCTCGGAACCTTCACCATTCTCAACTCAATGACTAACTGCAGGACTTTACCGGCTTCGTATCTTGTCCAATCTCAACTCCATGACTATCTACAGCACCTTACTGGCTGTGTACGCTGTCCAATCTCAACTCCATAACTAAGTGCAGGAATTTACCGTCTGCGTACCTTGGCTATTCTCAACTCAATGACTAACTGCAGGACTTTACTGGCTGGGAACCTTCACCATTCTGAACTCCATGACTAACAGCAGGACGTTACCGGTTGGGTAACTTGTCCAATCTCAACTCCATGACTAACTGCAGGACATTACCGGCTGGGTACCTTGTCTATTCACAAATCCATGACTAAACGCAGGACTTTACCGGCTGCGTCCATTGGCCAATCTGAACTCCATGGACAACTGCAGGGATTTACCGGCTGAGAACCTTGACCAATCTCAACTCCAAGATTAACTGCAGGGGTTTACCAGCAGGGTATCTTGGCCATTCTCAACTGCATGATTATCTGAAGGACTTTACTGACTGGGTACCTTGTCCGATCTCAACCCCATGACTATCTGCAGCACTTTACTTGCTGTGTATGTTGTCCAATCTCAACTCCATAACTAACTGCAGGAGTTTACCGTCTACGTACCTTGGCCTTTCTCAACTCCATGACTAACTGCAGGAGTTAACTGGCTGGGAACCTTAACCAATCTCAACTCAATGACTAACTGCAGGACTTTACGGGCTGGGTATCTTGTCTATTCTCGACTACATGACAAACTGCAGGACTGTACCGTCTGTGTACCTTGCCCAATCTCAACTCCAAAATTAACTGCAGGGCTTTTCCGGCAGGATATCTTGGCCATTCTCAACTCCATGATTATCTGAAGGACTTTACTGGCTGGGTACCTTGTCCATTCTTAACTCTATCACTATCTGCAGCACTTTACTGGCTGATTACCTTGTCCAATCTCAACTCCATAACTAACTGCAGGAGTTTACCATCTGCCAAACTTGGCTATTCTCAAATCCATGGCTAATTGCAGGACTTTCCGGCTGGGTTCCTTGTGCATTCTCAACTCCATGACTAACTGCAGGACTTTACCAGCTGAGTGCCTTGGCCATTCTCAAATCCATGATGAACTGTAGGACTTTACTGGCTAGGTACCCTGTACAATGTCAACTCCATGACTAACTGTAGGACTTTACTGGCTGGGTACCTTGGCCATTCGCAACTGTAAGACAATCTGCAGGGCTTTACTGGCTGGGTACCTTGTCCAATCTCAACTCCAAAATTAACTGCAGGACTTTACCGGCAGGGTATCCTGTGGAATCATAACTCCATGACCAAGAGTAGGATGATAATGGCTGTGTAACTTGTCCAGTCTCGACTGCATGACTAACTGCAGGACTTTACCGGCTTCGTATCTTGTCCAATCTCAACTCCATGACTATCTACAGCACCTTACTGGCTGTGTACGTTGTCCAATCTCAACTCCATAACTAAGTGCAGGAATTTACCGTCTGTGTACCTTGGCTATTCTCAACTCAATGACTAACTGCAGGACTTTACTGGCTGGGAACCTTCACCATTCTGAACTCCATGACTAACAGCAGGACGTTACCGGTTGGGTAACTTGTCCAATCTCAACTCCATGACTAACTGCAGGACATTACCGGCTGGGTACCTTGTCTATTCACAACTCCATGACTAAACGCAGGACTTTACCGGCTGCGTCCATTGGCCAATCTGAACTCCATGGACAACTGCAGGGATTTACCGGCTGAGAACCTTGACCAATCTCAACTCCAAGATTAACTGCAGGGGTTTACCAGCAGGGTATCTTGGCCATTCTCAACTCCATGATTATCTGAAGGACTTTACTGGCTGGGTACCTTGTCCAATCTCTACTCCATGACTAACTGCAGGACTTTACCGGCTGGGAACCTCGGCCTTTCTCAACTCCATGACTAACTGCAGGACGTTACCGGCTGTGTACCTTGGACATTCTCAACTCAATGACTAACTGCAGGACTTTACCGGCTGGGTACCTTGGCCTTTCTCAACTCCATGACTAACTGCAGGACTTTACCGCCTGTGTACCTTGTCCGGTCTCGACCCCATGACTAACAGCAGGATGTTACCGGCTGGGTACCTTGTCCAATCTCAACTCCAAAATTAACTGCAGGTCTTTAGCGGCAGGGTATCTTGGCCATTCTCAACTCCATGATTATCTGAAGGACTTTACTGGCTGGGTATCTTGACCAATTTTAACACCATGACTATATGCAGCACATTACTGGCAGGGTACATTGTCCAATCTCAACTCCATAACTAACTGCAGGAGTTTACTGTCTGGGAACCTTCACCATTCCCAACTCAATGACTAACTGCAGGACTTTACTGGCTGGGTATCTGTCCATTCTCGACTACATGACTAACTGCAGGACTGTACTGGCTTGGTATCTTGTCCAATCTCAACTCCAAAATTAACTGCAGGTCTTTACCGGATTGGTATCTTGGCCATTATCAACTCCATGATTATCTGAAGGATTTACCAGCTGTGTACCTTGTCCAATCTCAACTCTATTACTAACTGCAGCACTTTACTGGCTGGCTACCTTGTCCAATCTCATCTCCATGACTAACAGCAGGAGTTAACCATCTGCGTAGCTTGGCTATTCTCAAATCCATGGCTAAGTGCAGGACTTTCCGGTTGGGTTCCTTGCACATTCTCAACTACATGACTAAACGCAGGATTTCACCGGCTGTGTACCTTGGCCTTTCCCAACTCCATGACTAACTGCAGGACTTTACCGGCTGGGTATCTTGGCCATTCTCAACTCCATGACTAAATGCAGGACTTTACAGGCTGGGTGCCTTGTCCATTCTGAACTCCATGACTAACAGCAGGATGTTACCGGGTGGGTACCTTGTCCAATCTCAACACCATGACTAACTGCAGGAATTTACCGGCTGGGTAAATTGTCCAGTCTCAACTCCATGACTAAATGCAGGATTTTACCGGCTGGGTACCTTGGCTGTTCTCAACTCCCTGATTAACTGCAGGACTTTACGGGCTGGGTACCTTGTACAATCTCAACTCCAAGTTTAACTGCAGGGCTTTACCGGCAGGGAATCTTGGCCATTCTCAACTGCATGATTATCTGAAGGACTTTACTGACTGGGTACCTTGTCCAATCTCAACCCCATGACTATCTGCAGCACTTTACTGGCTGTGTACGTTGTCCAATCTCAACTCCACAACTAACTGCAGGAGTTTACCGTCTGCGTACCTTGGCCTTTCTCAACTACATAACTAAATGCAGAATTTTACTGGCTTCGTATCTTGGCCTTTCTCAACTCCATGACTAACTGCAGGACTTTACCGGCTGGGTATCTTGACCATTCTCAACTCCATGACTAAATGCAGGACTTTACAGGCTGGGTGCCTTGTCCATTCTGAACTCCATGACTAACAGCAGGATGTTACCGGCTGGGTACCTTGTCCAATCTCAACTCCTTGACTAAATGCAGGACTTTACCGGCTGGGAACTTCGGCCTTTCTCAACTCCATGACTAACTGCAGGACGTTACCGGCTGGGTACCTTGTCCAATCTCAACTCCATGACTAACTGCAGGACGTTACCAGCTGGGTACATTGTCCATTCTCAACTCCATGACTAAATGCAGGATTTTACCGGCTGGGTAAATTGTCTAGTCTCAACTCCATGACTAACTGCAGGACTTTACCGGCTGGGTATCTTGGTCATGCTCAACTCCATGACTAAATGCAGGACTTTACAGGCTGGGTGCCTTGTCCATTCTGAACTCCATGACTAACTGCAGGACGTTACCAGCTGGGTACATTGTCCATTCTCAACTCCATGACTAACTGCAGGACGTTACCGGGTGGGTACCTTGTCCAATCTCAACTCCATGACTAACTGCAGGACGTTACCAGCTGGGTACATTGTCCATTCTCAACTCCATGACTAAATGTAGGATTTTACTGGCTTCGTATCTTGGCAATTCTCAACACCATGACTAACTGCAGGATTTTACCTTCTGGGTAAATTGTCCAGTCTCAACTCCATGACTAACTGCAGGATTTTACCGGCTGGGTACCTTGGCTGTTCTCAACTCCCTGATTAACTGCAGGACTTTACCGGCTGGGTACCTTGTACAATCTCAACTCCAAGTTTAACTGCAGGGCTTTACCAGCAGGGAATCTTGGCCATTCTCAACTGCATGATTATCTGAAGGACTTTACTGACTGGGTACCTTGTCCGATCTCAACCCCATGACTATCTGCAGCACTTTACTGGCTGTGTACGTTGTCCAATCTCAACTCCACAACTAAATGCAGGAGTTTACCGTCTGTGTACCTTGACCTTTCTCAACTCCATGACTAACTGCAGCAGTTTACTGTCTCGGAACCTTCACCATTCTCAACTCAATGACTAACTGCAGGACTTTACTGGCTGGGTATCTGTCCATTCTCAACTCTAAGACTAAATGCAGGTCTTTACTGGCTGGGTACTTTGTCCAATCTCTACTCCATGACTATCTGCAGCACTTTCCTGGCTGTGTACGTTGTCCAATCTCAACTCCATAACTAACTGCAGGAGTTTACCGTCTGCGTACCTTGGCCTTTCTCAACTCCGTGACTAACTGCAGGACGTTACCGGCTGGTTACCTTGTCCATTCTCAACTCCATGACTAAGTGCAGAATTTTACCGGCTTCGTATCTTGGCCTTTCTCAACTCCATGACTAACTGCAGGACTTTACCGGCTGGGTATCTTGTCCATTCTCGACTACATGACTAACTGCAGGACTGTACCGGCTGGGTACCTTGTCCAATCTCAACTCCAAAATTAACTGCAGGGCTTTACTGGCAGAGTATTCTGGCCGTTCTGAACTCCATGATTATCTGAACGACCTTACTGGCTGGGTACCTTGTCCAGTCTCAACTTCATGACTAACTGCAGGACTTTACCGGCTGGGTACCTTGGCTGTTCTCAACTCCATGATTAACTGCAGGACTTTACCGGCAGGGTATCTTGACCAATCTCAACTCCATGTATATCTGCAGCACTTTACTGGCTGTGTACCTTGTCCAATCTCAACTCCATAACTAACGGCAGGAGTTTACCATCTGCGTACCTTCACCATTCTCAACTCCATGACTAACTGCAGGACTTTACCGGCTGGGAACCTTGGCCTCTCTCAACTACATGACTAACTGCAAGACTTTACTGGCAGGGTATCCTGTGCAATCATAACTCCATGACTAACTGTAGGACGTTAATGGCTGGAAACCATCACCATTCTCAACTACACGACTAACTGCAGGACTTTACCAGCTGGGTAACTTGGCCTTTCTCAAATCCATGACTAACTGCAGGACTTTACCGGCTGTGTATCATGGCCTTTCTCGACTACATGACTAACTGCAGGACTGTACCGTCTGGGTACCTTGTCCAATCTCAACTCCAAAATTAACTGCAGGGCTTTTCTGGCAGGATATCTTGGCCATTCTCAACTCCATGATTATCTGAAGGACTTTACTGGCTGGGTACCTTGTCCATTCTTAACTCTATCACTATCTGCAGCACTTTACTGGCTGGCTACCTTGTCCAATCTCAACTCAATGACTAACTGCAGGACTTTACCGGCTGGGTATCTTGGCCTTTCTCAACTACATGCTTAACTGCCATACTTTATCGGCTGTGTACCTTGTCCATTCTGAACTCCATGACTAACAGCAGGATGTTAACGGATGGGTACATTGTCCATTCTCAACTCCATGACTAAATGCAGGACTTTACCACCTGGGTATCTTGTCCATTCTCAACTCCAAGACTAAATGCAGGTCTTTACTGGCTGGGTACTTTGTCCAATCTCTACTCCATGACTATCTTCAGCACTTTCCTGGCTGTGTACGTTGTCCAATCTCAACTCCATAACTAACTGCAGGACTTTACCGGCAGGGTATCTTGGCCAATCTCAACTCCATAACTAACGGCAGGAGTTTACCGTCTGTGTACCTTCACCATTGTCAACTCCATGACTAACTGCAGGACTTTACCGGCTGGGTATCTTGTTCGGTCTCGACTCCATGACTAACTGCAGGACTTTACCAGCTGAGTGCCTTGGCCATTCTCAAATCCATGATGAACTGTAGGACTTTACTGGCTAGGTACCCTGTACAATGTCAACTCCATGACCAGCTGTAGGACTTTACTGGCTGGGTACCTTGGCCATTCGCAACTGTAAGACAAACTGCAGGGCTTTACCAGCTGTGTACCTAGTCCATTTTCGATTCCATGACTAACTGCAGGACTCTACCGGCAGGTTATCCTGTGCAATCATAAATCCATGACAAAGAGTAGGATGATAATGGCTGGAAACATTCTCCATTCTCAACTCCATGACTAACTGCAGGACTTTACTGGCGGGGAAGCTTCACCATTCTGAACTCCACGACTAACAGCAGGCCGTTACCGGCTGGGTACCTTGTCCATTCACAACTCCATGACTAAATGCAGGAATTTACCGGCTGGGTACATTGGCCAATCTGAACTCCATGGACAACTGCAGGGCTTTACCAACTGGGTAACTTGTGCATTCTCAACTCTATTACTAACTGCAGGACTTTACCGGCTGGGTATCTTGTCCATTGTCGACAACATGAATAAATGCATGTCTTTACTGGCTAGGTACCTTGGCCTTTCTCAACTCCATGATTAACTGCAGGACTTTACGGGCTGGGTACCTTGTCCATTCTCGAATACATGACTAACTGCAGGACTTTACCGGCTGGGTAAATTGTCCAGTCTCAACTCCATGACTAACTGCAGGATGTTACCGGATGGGTACCTTGTCCAATCTCAACTCCATGACTAACTGCAGGACGTTACCAGCTGGGTACATTGTCCATTCTCAACTCCATGACTAAATGCAGGATTTTACTGGCTTCGTATCTTGGCAATTCTCAACACCATGACTGACTGCAGGAATTTACCTTCTGGGTAAATTGTCCAGTCTCAACTCTATGACTACCTGCAGGATTTTACCGGCTGGGTACCTTGGCTGTTCTCAACTCCCTGATTAACAGCAGGACTTTACAGGCTGGGTACCTTGTACAATCTCAACTCCAAGTTTAACTGCAGGGCTTTACCGGCAGGGAATCTTGGCCATTCTAAACTGCATGATTATCTGAAGGACTTTACTGACTGGGTACCTTGTCCGATCTCAACCCCATGACTATCTGCAGCACTTTATTGGCTGTGTACGTTGTCCAATCTCAACTCCATAACTAACTGCAGGAGTTTACTGTCTCGGAACCTTCACCATTCTCAACTCAATGACTAACTGCAGGACTTTACCGGCTTCGTATCTTGTCCAATCTCAACTCCATGACTATCTACAGCACCTTACTGGCTGTGTACGCTGTCCAATCTCAACTCCATAACTAAGTGCAGGAATTTACCGTCTGCGTACCTTGGCTATTCTCAACTCAATGACTAACTGCAGGACTTTACTGGCTGGGAACCTTCACCATTCTGAACTCCATGACTAACAGCAGGACGTTACCGGTTGGGTAACTTGTCCAATCTCAACTCCATGACTAACTGCAGGACATTACCGGCTGGGTACCTTGTCTATTCACAAATCCATGACTAAACGCAGGACTTTACCGGCTGCGTCCATTGGCCAATCTGAACTCCATGGACAACTGCAGGGATTTACCGGCTGAGAACCTTGACCAATCTCAACTCCAAGATTAACTGCAGGGGTTTACCAGCAGGGTATCTTGGCCATTCTCAACTGCATGATTATCTGAAGGACTTTACTGACTGGGTACCTTGTCCGATCTCAACCCCATGACTATCTGCAGCACTTTACTTGCTGTGTATGTTGTCCAATCTCAACTCCATAACTAACTGCAGGAGTTTACCGTCTACGTACCTTGGCCTTTCTCAACTCCATGACTAACTGCAGGAGTTAACTGGCTGGGAACCTTAACCAATCTCAACTCAATGACTAACTGCAGGACTTTACGGGCTGGGTATCTTGTCTATTCTCGACTACATGACAAACTGCAGGACTGTACCGTCTGTGTACCTTGCCCAATCTCAACTCCAAAATTAACTGCAGGGCTTTTCCGGCAGGATATCTTGGCCATTCTCAACTCCATGATTATCTGAAGGACTTTACTGGCTGGGTACCTTGTCCATTCTTAACTCTATCACTATCTGCAGCACTTTACTGGCTGATTACCTTGTCCAATCTCAACTCCATAACTAACTGCAGGAGTTTACCATCTGCCAAACTTGGCTATTCTCAAATCCATGGCTAATTGCAGGACTTTCCGGCTGGGTTCCTTGTGCATTCTCAACTCCATGACTAACTGCAGGACTTTACCAGCTGAGTGCCTTGGCCATTCTCAAATCCATGATGAACTGTAGGACTTTACTGGCTAGGTACCCTGTACAATGTCAACTCCATGACTAACTGTAGGACTTTACTGGCTGGGTACCTTGGCCATTCGCAACTGTAAGACAATCTGCAGGGCTTTACTGGCTGGGTACCTTGTCCAATCTCAACTCCAAAATTAACTGCAGGACTTTACCGGCAGGGTATCCTGTGGAATCATAACTCCATGACCAAGAGTAGGATGATAATGGCTGTGTAACTTGTCCAGTCTCGACTGCATGACTAACTGCAGGACTTTACCGGCTTCGTATCTTGTCCAATCTCAACTCCATGACTATCTACAGCACCTTACTGGCTGTGTACGTTGTCCAATCTCAACTCCATAACTAAGTGCAGGAATTTACCGTCTGCGTACCTTGGCTATTCTCAACTCAATGACTAACTGCAGGACTTTACTGGCTGGGAACCTTCACCATTCTGAACTCCATGACTAACAGCAGGACGTTACCGGTTGGGTAACTTGTCCAATCTCAACTCCATGACTAACTGCAGGACATTACCGGCTGGGTACCTTGTCTATTCACAACTCCATGACTAAACGCAGGACTTTACCGGCTGCGTCCATTGGCCAATCTGAACTCCATGGACAACTGCAGGGATTTACCGGCTGAGAACCTTGACCAATCTCAACTCCAAGATTAACTGCAGGGGTTTACCAGCAGGGTATCTTGGCCATTCTCAACTGCATGATTATCTGAAGGACTTTACTGACTGGGTACCTTGTCCGATCTCAACCCCATGACTATCTGCAGCACTTTACTTGCTGTGTATGTTGTCCAATCTCAACTCCATAACTAACTGCAGGAGTTTACCGTCTACGTACCTTGGCCTTTCTCAACTCCATGACTAACTGCAGGAGTTAACTGGCTGGGAACCTTAACCAATCTCAACTCAATGACTAACTGCAGGACTTTACGGGCTGGGTATCTTGTCTATTCTCGACTACATGACAAACTGCAGGACTGTACCGTCTGTGTACCTTGCCCAATCTCAACTCCAAAATTAACTGCAGGGCTTTTCCGGCAGGATATCTTGGCCATTCTCAACTCCATGATTATCTGAAGGACTTTACTGGCTGGGTACCTTGTCCATTCTTAACTCTATCACTATCTGCAGCACTTTACTGGCTGATTACCTTGTCCAATCTCAACTCCATAACTAACTGCAGGAGTTTACCATCTGCCAAACTTGGCTATTCTCAAATCCATGGCTAATTGCAGGACTTTCCGGCTGGGTTCCTTGTGCATTCTCAACTCCATGACTAACTGCAGGACTTTACCAGCTGAGTGCCTTGGCCATTCTCAAATCCATGATGAACTGTAGGACTTTACTGGCTAGGTACCCTGTACAATGTCAACTCCATGACTAACTGTAGGACTTTACTGGCTGGGTACCTTGGCCATTCGCAACTGTAAGACAATCTGCAGGGCTTTACTGGCTGGGTACCTTGTCCAATCTCAACTCCAAAATTAACTGCAGGACTTTACCGGCAGGGTATCCTGTGGAATCATAACTCCATGACCAAGAGTAGGATGATAATGGCTGTGTAACTTGTCCAGTCTCGACTGCATGACTAACTGCAGGACTTTACCGGCTTCGTATCTTGTCCAATCTCAACTCCATGACTATCTACAGCACCTTACTGGCTGTGTACGTTGTCCAATCTCAACTCCATAACTAAGTGCAGGAATTTACCGTCTGCGTACCTTGGCTATTCTCAACTCAATGACTAACTGCAGGACTTTACTGGCTGGGAACCTTCACCATTCTGAACTCCATGACTAACAGCAGGACGTTACCGGTTGGGTAACTTGTCCAATCTCAACTCCATGACTAACTGCAGGACATTACCGGCCTGGTACCTTGTCTATTCACAACTCCATGACTAAACGCAGGACTTTACCGGCTGCGTCCATTGGCCAATCTGAACTCCATGGACAACTGCAGGGATTTACCGGCTGAGAACCTTGACCAATCTCAACTCCAAGATTAACTGCAGGGGTTTACCAGCAGGGTATCTTGGCCATTCTCAACTCCATGATTATCTGAAGGACTTTACTGGCTGGGTACCTTGTCCAATCTCTACTCCATGACTAACTGCAGGACTTTACCGGCTAGGTATCTTGGCCTTTCGCAACTCCATGACTAACTGCAGGACGTTACCGGCTGTGTACCTTGGCCATTCTCAAATACATGACGAACTGTGGGACTTTACCGGCTGGGTTCCTTGTGCATTCTCAACTCCATGACTAACTGCAGGACGTTACTGGCTGTGTACCTTGTCCATTCTCAACTCCATGACTAACTGCAGGACGTTACCGGCTGTGTACCTTGGCCATTCTCAAATCCATGACGAACTGTGGGACTTCACCGGCTTTGTACCCTGTACAAAGTCAACTCCATGACTAACTGCACAACTTTACTGGCTGGGTACCTTGGCCATTCGCAACTGTAAGACAAACTGCAGGACTTTACGGGCTGTGTACCTTGTCCTTTCTCCTCTCCATGACTAACTGCAGGACTATACCGGCAGGGTATCCTGTGGAATCATAATTCCATGACCAAGAGTAGGACGATAATGGCTGTGTACATTGTCCATTCTCAACTCCATGACTAACTGCAGGAATTTACCAACTGGGTACCTTGTCCAGTTTCAACTCCATGACTAAATGCAGGACATTTCCTGCTGGGTACCTTGTCCATTCTCAACTCCATGACTAAATGCAGGGATTTTACCGGCTTTGTGTCTTGGTCTTTCTCAACTCCATGATTAACTGCAGGACTTTACGGGCTGAGTACCTTGTCCAATCTGAACTCCAAAATTAACTGCAGGGCTTTACCAGCAAGGTATCTTGGCCATTCTCAACTCCATGATTATCTGAAGGACTTTACCGGCTGGGTATCTTGTCCATTGTCGACAACATGACTAAATGCAGGTCTTTACTGGCTGGGTACCTTGTCCATTCTCGAATATATGACTAACTGCAGGATTGTACCGGCTGGGTACCTTGTCCAATCTCAACTCCAAAATTAACTGCAGGGCTTTACCAGCAGGGTATCTTGGCCATTCTCAACTCCATGATTATCTGAAGGAGTTTACCGGCTGGCTATCTTGTCCAATCTCAACTCCAAGATTAACTGCAGGGCTTTACCGGCAGGGTATCTTGGCCATTCTCAACTCCATGATTATCTTAAGGACTTTACTGGCTGGGTAACTTGTCCAATCTCAACTCCATGACTATCTGCAGCACTTTACTGGCTGTGTACGTTGTCCAATCTCAACTCCATAACTAACTGCAGGAGTTTACCGTCTGCGTACCTTGGCCTTTCTCAATTCCATGAATAACTGCAGGACTTTACTGGCTGGGAAACTTCACCATTCTCAACTCCATGACTAACTGCAGGACTTTACAGGCTGGGTATCTTGTCCATTCTCGAATACATGACTAACTGCAGGACTGTACTGGCTGGGTACCTTGTCCATTCTTAACTCTATCACTATCTGCAGCACTTTACTGGCTGGCTACCTTGTCCAATCTCAACTCAATGACTAACTGCAGGACTTTACCGGCTGGGTATCTTGGCCTTTCTCAACTACATGCTTAACTGCCATACTTTATCGGCTGTGTACCTTGTCCATTCTGAACTCCATGACTAACAGCAGGATGTTAACGGATGGGTACATTGTCCATTCTCAACTCCATCACTAAATGCAGGACTTTACCACCTGGGTATCTTGTCCATTCTCAACTCCAAGACTAAATGCAGGTCTTTACTGGCTGGATACTTTGTCCAATCTCTACTCCATGACTATCTTCAGCACTTTCCTGGCTGTGTACGTTGTCCAATCTCAACTCCATAACTAACTGCAGGACTTTACCGGCAGGGTATCTTGGCCAATCTCAACTCCATAACTAACGGCAGGAGTTTACCGTCTGTGTACCTTCACCATTGTCAACTCCATGACTAACTGCAGGACTTTACCGGCTGGGTATCTTGTTCGGTCTCGACTCCATGACTAACTGCAGGACTTTACCAGCTGAGTGCCTTGGCCATTCTCAAATCCATGATGAACTGTAGGACTTTACTGGCTAGGTACCCTGTACAATGTCAACTCCATGACCAGCTGTAGGACTTTACTGGCTGGGTACCTTGGCCATTCGCAACTGTAAGACAAACTGCAGGGCTTTACCAGCTGTGTACCTAGTCCGTTTTCGATTCCATGACTAACTGAAGGACTCTACCGGCAGGTTATCCTGTGCAATCATAAATCCATGACAAAGAGTAGGATGATAATGGCTGGAAACATTCTCCATTCTCAACTCCATGACTAACTGCAGGACTTTACTGGCGGGGAAGCTTCACCATTCTGAACTCCACGACTAACAGCAGGCCGTTACCGGCTGGGTACCTTGTCCATTCACAACTCCATGACTAAATGCAGGAATTTACCGGCTGGGTACATTGGCCAATCTGAACTCCATGGACAACTGCAGGGCTTTACCAACTGGGTAACTTGTGCATTCTCAACTCTATTACTAACTGCAGGACTTTACCGGCTGGGTATCTTGTCCATTGTCGACAACATGAATAAATGCATGTCTTTACTGGCTAGGTACCTTGGCCTTTCTCAACTCCATGATTAACTGCAGGACTTTACGGGCTGGGTACCTTGTCCATTCTCGAATACATGACTAAGTGCAGGACTTTACCGGCTGGGTAAATTGTCCAGTCTCAACTCCATGACTAACTGCAGGACTTTACCGGCTGGGTATCTTGGTCATTCTCAACTCCATGACTAAATGCAGGACTTTACAGGCTGGGTGCCTTGTCCATTCTGAACTCCATGACTAACAGCAGGATGTTACCGGATGGGTACCTTGTCCAATCTCAACTCCATGACTAACTGCAGGACGTTACCAGCTGGGTACATTGTCCATTCTCAACTCCATGACTAAATGCAGGATTTTACTGGCTTCGTATCTTGGCAATTCTCAACACCATGACTGACTGCAGGAATTTACCTTCTGGGTAAATTGTCCAGTCTCAACTCTATGACTACCTGCAGGATTTTACCGGCTGGGTACCTTGGCTGTTCTCAACTCCCTGATTAACTGCAGGACTTTACAGGCTGGGTACCTTGTACAATCTCAACTCCAAGTTTAACTGCAGGGCTTTACCGGCAGGGAATCTTGGCCATTCTAAACTGCATGATTATCTGAAGGACTTTACTGACTGGGTACCTTGTCCGATCTCAACCCCATGACTATCTGCAGCACTTTATTGGCTGTGTACGTTGTCCAATCTCAACTCCATAACTAACTGCAGGAGTTTACCGTCTGCATACCTTGGCCTTTCTCAACTCCATGACTAACTGCAGGAGTTTACTGTCTCGGAACCTTCACCATTCTCAACTCAATGACTAACTGCAGGACTTTACTGGCTGGGTATCTGTCCATTCTCAACTCCAAGACTAAACGCAGGTCTTTACTGGCTGGGTACGTTGTCCAATCTCAACTCCATAACTAACTGCAGGAGTTTACCGTCTTCGTATCTTGGCCTTTCTCAACTCCATGACTAACTGCAGGACTTTACCGGCTGGGTATCTTGACCATTCTCAACCCCATGACTAAGTGCAGAATTTTACCGTCTTCGTATCTTGGCCTTTCTCAACTCCATGACTAACTGCAGGACTTTACCGGCTGGGTATCTTGACCATTCTCAACTCCATGACTAAATGCAGGACTTTACAGGCTGGGTGCCTTGTCCATTCTGAACTCCATGACTAACAGCAGGATGTTACCGGCTGGGTACCTTGTCCAATCTCAACTCCTTGACTAAATGCAGGACTTTACCGGCTGGGAACCTCGGCCTTTCTCAACTCCATGACTAACTGCAGGACGTTACCGGCTGTGTACCTTGGACATTCTCAACTCAATGACTAACTGCAGGACTTTACCGGCTGGGTACCTTGGCCTTTCTCAACTCCATGACTAACTGCAGGACTTTACCGCCTGTGTACCTTGTCCGGTCTCGACCCCTTGACTAACAGCAGGATGTTACCGGCTGGGTACCTTGTCCAATCTCAACTCCATGACTAACTGCAGGACGTTACCAGCTAGGTACATTGTCCATTCTCAACTCCATGACTAAATGCAGGATTTTACCGGCTGGGTAAATTGTCCAGTCTCAACTCCATGACTAACTGCAGGACTTTACCGGCTGGGTATCTTGGTCATTCTCAACTCCATGACTAAATGCAGGACTTTACAGGCTGGGTGCCTTGTCCATTCTGAACTCCATGACTAACAGCAGGATGTTACCGGGTGGGTACCTTGTCCATTCTCAACTCCATGACTAAATGCAGGATTTTACTGGCTTCGTATCTTGGTAATTCTCAACACCATGACTGACTGCAGGAATTTACCTTCTGGGTAAATTGTCCAGTCTCAACTCTATGACTAACTGCAGGATTTTACCGGCTGGGTACCTTGGCTGTTCTCAACTCCCTGATTAACTGCAGGACTTTACAGGCTGGGTACCTTGTACAATCTCAACTCCAAGTTTAACTGCAGGGCTTTACCGGCAGGGAATCTTGGCCATTCTAAACTGCATGATTATCTGAAGGACTTTATGACTGGGTACCTTGTCCGATCTCAACCCCATGACTATCTGCAGCACTTTATTGTCTGTGTACGTTGTCCAATCTCAACTCCATAACTAACTGCAGGAGTTTACCGTCTGCATACCTTGGCCTTTCTCAACTCCATGACTAACTGCAGGAGTTTACTGTCTCGGAACCTTCACCATTCTCAACTCAATGACTAACTGCAGGACTTTACTGGCTGGGTATCTGTCCATTCTCAACTCCAAGACTAAATGCAGGTCTTTACTGGCTGGGTACTTTGTCCAATCTCTACTCCATCTCTATCTGCAGCACTTTCCTGGCTGTGTACGTTGTCCAATCTCAACTCCATAACTAACTGCAGGAGTTTACCGTCTGCGTTGCTTGGCCTTTCTCAACTCCAGGACTAACTGCAGGAGTTTACTGGCTGGGAAACTTCACCATTCTCAACTCCATGACTAACTGCAGCACTTTACTGGCTGTGTACGTTGTCCAATCTCAACTCCACAACTAACTGCAGGAGTTTACCGTCTGCATACCTTGGCCTTTCTCAACTCCATGACTAACTGCAGGAGTTTACTGTCTCGGAACCTTCACCATTCTCAACTCAATGACTAACTGCAGGACTTTACTGGCTGGGTATCTGTCCATTCTCAACTCCAAGACTAAACGCAGGTCTTTACTGGCTGGGTACTTTGTCCAATCTCTACTCCATGACTATCTGCAGCACTTTCCTGGCTGTGTACGTTGTCCAATCTCAACTCCATAACTAACTGCAGGAGTTTACCGTCTGCGTACCTTGGCCTTTCTCAACTCCAGGACTAACTGCAGGACTTTACCGGCTGGGTATCTTGTCCATTCTCGACTACATGACTAACTGCAGGACTGTACCGGCTGGGTACCTTGTCCAATCTCAACTCCAAAATTAACTGCAGGGCTTTTCTGGCAGGATATCTTGGCCATTCTCAACTCCATGATTATCTGAAGGACTTTACTGGCTGGCTACCTTGTCCAATCTCAACTCCATAACTAACTGCAGGAGTTTACCATCTGCATAACTTGGCTATTCTCAAATCCATGGCTAATTGCAGGACTTTCCAGCTGGGGTCCTTGTGCATTCTCAACTCCATGACTAACTGCAGAACTTTACCAGCTGAGTGCCTTGGCCATTCTCAAATCCATGATGAACTGTAGGACTTTACTGGCTAGGTACCCTGTACAATGTCAACTCCATGACCAGCTGTAGGACTTTACTGGCTGGGTACCTTGGCCATTCGCAACTGTAAGACAAACTGCAGGGCTTTACCAGCTGTGTACCTTGTCCGTTTTCGATTCCATGACTAACTGCAGGACTCTACCGGCAGGTTATCCTGTGCAATCATAAATCCATGACAAAGAGTAGGATGATAATGGCTGGAAACATTCTCCATTCTCAACTCCATGACTAACTGCAGGACTTTACTGGCGGGGAAGCTTCACCATTCTGAACTCCACGACTAACAGCAGGCCGTTACCGGCTGGGTACCTTGTCCATTCACAACTCCATGACTAAATGCAGGACTTTACCGGCTGGGTACATTGGCCAATCTGAACTCCATGGACAACTGCAGGGCTTTACCGGCTGAGAACCTTCTCCAATCTCAACTTCATGACTAACTGCAGGGCTTTACCAACTGGGTAACTTGTGCATTCTCAACTCTATTACTAACTGCAGGACTTAACCGGCTGGGTATCTTGTCCATTGTCGACAACATGAATAAATGCATGTCTTTACTGGCTAGGTACCTTGGCCTTTCTCAACTCCATGATTAACTGCAGGACTTTACGGGCTGGGTACCTTGTCCATTCCCGAATACATGACTAACTGCAGGATTGTACCGGCTGGGTACCTTGTCCAATCTCAACTCCAAAATTAACTGCAGGGCTTTACCAGCAAGGTATCTTGGCCATTCTCAACTCCATGATTATCTGAAGGACTTTACCGGCTGGCTATCTTGTCCATTCTGAACTCCATGACTAACAGCAGGATGTTAACGGATGGGTACATTGTCCATTCTCAACTCCATGACTAAATGCAGGACTTTACCACCTGGGTATCTTGTCCATTCTCAACTCCAAGACTAAATGCAGGTCTTTACTGGCTGGGTACTTTGTCCAATCTCTACTCCATGACTATCTTCAGCACTTTCCTGGCTGTGTACGTTGTCCAATCTCAACTCCATAACTAACTGCAGGACTTTACCGGCAGGGTATCTTGGCCAATCTCAACTCCATAACTAACGGCAGGAGTTTACCGTCTGTGTACCTTCACCATTGTCAACTCCATGACTAACTGCAGGACTTTACCGGCTGGGTACCTTGTTCGGTCTCGACTCCATGACTAACTGCAGGACTTTACCAGCTGTGTGCCTTGGCCATTCTCAAATCCATGATGAACTGTAGGACTTTACTGGCTAGGTACCCTGTACAATGTCAACTCCATGACCAGCTGTAGGACTTTACTGGCTGGGTACCTTGGCCATTCGCAACTGTAAGACAAACTGCAGGGCTTTACCAGCTGTGTACCTTGTCCGTTTTCGATTCCATGACTAACTGCAGGACTCTACCGGCAGGTTATCCTGTGCAATCATAAATCCATGACAAAGAGTAGGATGATAATGGCTGGAAACATTCTCCATTCTCAACTCCATGACTAACTGCAGGACTTTACTGGCGGGGAAGCTTCACCATTCTGAACTCCACGACTAACAGCAGGCCGTTACCGGCTGGGTACCTTGTCCATTCACAACTCCATGACTAAATGCAGGACTTTACCGGCTGGGTACATTGGCCAATCTGAACTCCATGGACAACTGCAGGGCTTTACCGGGTGAGAACCTTCTCCAATCTCAACTTCATGACTAACTGCAGGGCTTTACCAACTGGGTAACTTGTGCATTCTCAACTCTATTACTAACTGCAGGACTTTACCGGCTGGGTATCTTGTCCATTGTCGACAACATGAATAAATGCATGTCTTTACTGGCTAGGTACCTTGGCCTTTCTCAACTCCATGATTTACTGCAGGACTTTACGGGCTGGGTACCTTGTCCATTCTCGAATACATGACTAACTGCAGGATTGTACCGGCTGGGTACCTTGTCCAATCTCAACTCCAAAATTAACTGCAGGGCTTTACCAGCAAGGTATCTTGGCCATTCTCAACTCCATGATTATCTGAAGGACTTTACTGGCTGGCTATCTTGTCCAATCTCAACTCCAAGATTAACTGCAGGGCTTTACCGGCAGGGTATCTTGGCCATTCTCAACTCCATGATTATCTTAAGGACTTTACTGGCTGGGTACCTTGTCCAATCTCAACTCCATGACTATCTGCAGCACTTTACTGGCTGTGTACGTTGTCCAATCTCAACTCCATAACTAACTGCAGGAGTTTACCGTCTGCGTACCTTGGCCTTTCTCAATTCCATGACTAACAGCAGGACTTTACCGGCTGGGCACCTTGGCCTTTCTCAAATCCTTGACTAACTGCAGGACTTTACCAGCTGGGTATCTTGTCCATTCTCGAATACATGACTAACTGCAGGACTGTACCGGCTGGGTACCTTGTCCAATCTCAACTCCAAAATTAACTGCAGGGCTTTTCTGGCAGGATATCTTGGCCATTCTCAACTCCATGATTATCTGAAGGACTTTACTGGCTGGCTACCTTGTCCAATCTCAACTCCATAACTAACTGCAGGAGTTTACCGTCTGTGTTGCTTGGCCTTTCTCAACTCCAGGACTAACTGCAGGAGTTTACTGGCTGGGAAACTTCACCATTCTCAACTCCATGACTAACTGCAGCACTTTACTGGCTGTGTACGTTGTCCAATCTCAACTCCACAACTAACTGCAGGAGTTTACCGTCTGCATAACTTGGCCTTTCTCAACTCCATGACTAACTGCAGGAGTTTACTGTCTCGGAACCTTCACCATTCTCAACTCAATGACTAACTGCAGGACTTTACTGGCTGGGTATCTGTCCATTCTCAACTCCAAGACTAAACGCAGGTCTTTACTGGCTGGGTACTTTGTCCAATCTCTACTCCATGACTATCTGCAGCACTTTCCTGGCTGTGTACGTTGTCCAATCTCAACTCCATAACTAACTGCAGGAGTTTACCGTCTGCGTACCTTGGCCTTTCTCAACTCCATGACTAACTGCAGGACTTTACCGGCTGGGTACCTTGGCCTTTCTCAACTCCTTGACTAAATGCAGGACTTTACCGGCTGGGAACCTCGGCCTTTCTCAATTCCATGACTAACTGCAGGACGTTACCGGCTGTGTACCTTGGACATTCTCAACTCAATGACTAACTGCAGGACTTTACCGGCTGGGTACCTTGGCCTTTCTCAACTCCATGACTAACTGCAGGACTTTACCGCCTGTGTACCTTGTCCGGTCTCGACCCCATGACTAACAGCAGGATGTTACCGGCTGGGTACCTTGTCCAATCTCAACTCCATGACTAACTGCAGGACGTTACCAGCTGGGTACATTGTCCATTCTCAACTCCATGACTAAATGCAGGATTTTACCGGCTGGGTAATTTGTCCAGTCTCAACTCCATGACTAACTGCAGGACTTTACCGGCTGGGTATCTTGGTCATTCTCAACTCCATGACTAAATGCAGGACTTTACAGGCTGGGTGCCTTGTCCATTCTGAACTCCATGACTAACAGCAGGATGTTACCGGGTGGGTACCTTGTCCAATCTCAACTCCATGACTAACTGCAGGACGTTACCAGCTGGGTACATTGTCCATTCTCAACTCCATGACTAAATGCAGGATTTTACTGGCTTCGTATCTTGGCAATTCTCAACACCATGACTGACTGCAGGAATTTACCTTCTGGGTAAATTGTCCAGTCTCAACTCTATGACTAACTGCAGGATTTTACCGGCTGGGTACCTTGTACAATCTCAACTCCAAGTTTAACTGCAGGGCTTTACCGGCAGGGAATCTTGGCCATTCTAAACTGCATGATTATCTGAAGGACTTTACTGACTGGGTACCTTGTCCGATCTCAACCCCATGACTATCTGCAGCACTTTATTGTCTGTGTACGTTGCCCAATCTCAACTCCATAACTAACTGCAGGAGTTTACCGTCTGCATACCTTGGCCTTTCTCAACTCCATGACTAACTGCAGGAGTTTACTGTCTCGGAACCTTCACCATTCTCAACTCAATGACTAACTGCAGGACTTTACTGCTGGGTATCTGTCCATTCTCAACTCCAAGACTAAATGCAGGTCTTTACTGGCTGGGTACTTTGTCCAATCTCTACTCCATCTCTATCTGCAGCACTTTCCTGGCTGTGTACGTTGTCCAATCTCAACTCCATAACTAACTGCAGGAGTTTACCGTCTGCGTTGCTTGGCCTTTCTCAACTCCAGGACTAACTGCAGGAGTTTACTGGCTGGGAAACTTCACCATTCTCAACTCCATGACTAACTGCAGCACTTTACTGGCTGTGTACGTTGTCCAATCTCAACTCCACAACTAACTGCAGGAGTTTACCGTCTGCATACCTTGGCCTTTCTCAACTCCATGACTAACTGCAGGAGTTTACTGTCTCGGAACCGTCACCATTCTCAACTCAATGACTAACTGCAGGACTTTACTGGCTGGGTATCTGTCCATTCTCAACTCCAAGACTAAACGCAGGTCTTTACTGGCTGGGTACTTTGTCCAATCTCTACTCCATGACTATCTGCAGCACTTTCCTGGCTGTGTACGTTGTCCAATCTCAACTCCATAACTAACTGCAGGAGTTTACCGTCTGCGTACCTTGGCCTTTCTCAACTCCAGGACTAACTGCAGGACTTTACCGGCTGGGTATCTTGTCCATTCTCGACTACATGACTAACTGCAGGACTGTACCGGCTGGGTACCTTGTCCAATCTCAACTCCAAAATTAACTGCAGGGCTTTTCTGGCAGGATATCTTGGCCATTCTCAACTCCATGATTATCTGAAGGACTTTACTGGCTGGCTACCTTGTCCAATCTCAACTCCATAACTAACTGCAGGAGTTTACCATCTGCATAACTTGGATATTCTCAAATCCATGGCTAATTGCAGGACTTTCCAGCTGGGTTCCTTGTGCATTCTCAACTCCATGACTAACTGCAGAACTTTACCAGCTGAGTGCCTTGGCCATTCTCAAATCCATGATGAACTGTAGGACTTTACTGGCTAGGTACCCTGTACAATGTCAACTCCATGACCAGCTGTAGGACTTTACTGGCTGGGTACCTTGTCCAATCTCAACTCCATGACTATCTGCAGCACTTTACTGGCTGTGTACGTTGTCCAATCTCAACTCCATAACTAACGGCAGGAGTTTACCGTCTGTGTACCTTCACCATTGTCAACTCCATGACTAACTGCAG
Source organism: Hemitrygon akajei (assembly GCF_048418815.1). NCBI lineage: Eukaryota > Metazoa > Chordata > Chondrichthyes > Myliobatiformes > Dasyatidae > Hemitrygon > Hemitrygon akajei. The sequence continues at coordinate 3,021,330 of NC_133146.1, forward strand.
GACTTTACCGGCTGGGTACCTTGTTCGGTCTCGACTCCATGACTAACTGCAGGACTTTACCAGCTGTGTGCCTTGGCCATTCTCAAATCCATGATGAACTGTAGGACTTTACTGGCTAGGTACCCTGTACAATGTCAACTCCATGACCAGCTGTAGGACTTTACTGGCTGGGTACCTTGGCCATTCGCAACTGTAAGACAAACTGCAGGGCTTTACCAGCTGTGTACCTTGTCCGTTTTCGATTCCATGACTAACTGCAGGACTCTACCGGCAGGTTATCCTGTGCAATCATAAATCCAGGACAAAGAGTAGGATGATAATGGCTGGAAACATTCTCCATTCTCAACTCCATGACTAACTGCAGGACTTTACTGGCGGGGAAGCTTCACCATTCTGAACTCCACGACTAACAGCAGGCCGTTACCGGCTGGGTACCTTGTCCATTCACAACTCCATGACTAAATGCAGGACTTTACCGGCTGGGTACATTGGCCAATCTGAACTCCATGGACAACTGCAGGGCTTTACCGGCTGAGAACCTTCTCCAATCTCAACTTCATGACTAACTGCAGGGCTTTACCAACTGGGTAACTTGTGCATTCTCAACTCTATTACTAACTGCAGGACTTTACCGGCTGGGTATCTTGTCCATTGTCGACAACATGAATAAATGCATGTCTTTACTGGCTAGGTACCTTGGCCTTTCTCAACTCCATGATTAACTGCAGGACTTTACGGGCTGGGTACCTTGTCCATTCTCGAATACATGACTAACAGCAGGATTGTACCGGCTGGGTACCTTGTCCAATCTCAACTCCAAAATTAACTGCAGGGCTTTACCAGCAAGGTATCTTGGCCATTCTCAACTCCATGATTATCTGAAGGACTTTACTGGCTGGCTATCTTGTCCAATCTCAACTCCAAGATTAACTGCAGGGCTTTACCGGCAGGGTATCTTGGCCATTCTCAACTCCATGATTATCTTAAGGACTTTACTGGCTGGGTACCTTGTCCAATCTCAACTCCATGACTATCTGCAGCACTTTACTGGCTGTGTACGTTGTCCAATCTCAACTCCATAACTAACTGCAGGAGTTTACCGTCTGCGTACCTTGGCCTTTCTCAATTCCATGACTAACAGCAGGACTTTACCGGCTGGGCACCTTGGCCTTTCTCAAATCCTTGACTAACTGCAGGACTTTACCAGCTGGGTATCTTGTCCATTCTCGAATACATGACTAACTGCAGGACTGTACCGGCTGGGTACCTTGTCCAATCTCAACTCCAAAATTAACTGCAGGGCTTTTCTGGCAGGATATCTTGGCCATTCTCAACTCCATGATTATCTGAAGGACTTTACTGGCTGGCTACCTTGTCCAATCTCAACTCCATAACTAACTGCAGGAGTTTACCATCTGCGTTGCTTGGCCTTTCTCAACTCCAGGACTAACTGCAGGAGTTTACTGGCTGGGAAACTTCACCATTCTCAACTCCATGACTAACTGCAGCACTTTACTGGCTGTGTACGTTGTCCAATCTCAACTCCACAACTAACTGCAGGAGTTTACCGTCTGCATACCTTGGCCTTTCTCAACTCCATGACTAACTGCAGGAGTTTACTGTCTCGGAACCTTCACCATTCTCAACTCAATGACTAACTGCAGGACTTTACTGGCTGGGTATCTGTCCATTCTCAACTCCAAGACTAAACGCAGGTCTTTACTGGCTGGGTACTTTGTCCAATCTCTACTCCATGACTATCTGCAGCACTTTCCTGGCTGTGTACGTTGTCCAATCTCAATTCCATAACTAACTGCAGGAGTTTACCGTCTGCGTACCTTGGCCTTTCTCAACTCCATGACTAACTGCAGGACGTTACCAGCTGGGTACATTGTCCATTCTCAACTCCATGACTAAATGCAGGATTTTACTGGCTTCGTATCTTGGCAATTCTCAACACCATGACTGACTGCAGGAATTTACCTTCTGGGTAAATTGTCCAGTCTCAACTCTATGACTACCTGCAGGATTTTACCGGCTGGGTACCTTGGCTGTTCTCAACTCCCTGATTAACTGCAGGACTTTACAGGCTGGGTACCTTGTACAATCTCAACTCCAAGTTTAACTGCAGGGCTTTACCGGCAGGGAATCTTGGCCATTCTAAACTGCATGATTATCTGAAGGACTTTACTGACTGGGTACCTTGTCCGATCTCAACCCCATGACTATCTGCAGCACTTTATTGGCTGTGTACGTTGTCCAATCTCAACTCCATAACTAACTGCAGGAGTTTACCGTCTGCATACCTTGGCCTTTCTCAACTCCATGACTAACTGCAGGAGTTTACTGTCTCGGAACCTTCACCATTCTCAACTCAATGACTAACTGCAGGACTTTACTGGCTGGGTATCTGTCCAATCTCAACTTCATGACTAACTGCAGGGCTTTACCAACTGGGTAACTTGTGCATTCTCAACTCTATTACTAACTGCAGGACTTTACCGGCTGGGTATCTTGTCCATTGTCGACAACATGAATAAATGCATGTCTTTACTGGCTAGGTACCTTGGCCTTTCTCAACTCCATGATTAACTGCAGGACTTTACGGGCTGGGTACCTTGTCCATTCTCGAATACATGACTAACTGCAGGATTGTACCGGCTGGGTACCTTGTCCAATCTCAACTCCAAAATTAACTGCAGGGCTTTACCAGCAAGGTATCTTGGCCATTCTCAACTCCATGATTATCTGAAGGACTTTACTGGCTGGCTATCTTGTCCAATCTCAACTCCAAGATTAACTGCAGGGCTTTACCGGCAGGGTATCTTGGCCATTCTCAACTCCATGATTATCTTAAGGACTTTACTGGCTGGGTACCTTGTCCAATCTCAACTCCATGACTATCTGCAGCACTTTACTGGCTGTGTACGTTGTCCAATCTCAACTCCATAACTAACTGCAGGAGTTTACCGTCTGCGTACCTTGGCCTTTCTCAATTCCATGACTAACAGCAGGACTTTACCGGCTGGGCACCTTGGCCTTTCTCAAATCCTTGACTAACTGCAGGACTTTACCAGCTGGGTATCTTGTCCATTCTCGAATACATGACTAACTGCAGGACTGTACCGGCTGGGTACCTTGTCCAATCTCAACTCCAAAATTAACTGCAGAGCTTTTCTGGCAGGATATCTTGGCCATTCTCAACTCCATGATTATCTGAAGGACTTTACTGGCTGGCTACCTTGTCCAATCTCAACTCCATAACTAACTGCAGGAGTTTACCGTCTGCGTTGCTTGGCCTTTCTCAACTCCAGGACTAACTGCAGGAGTTTACTGGCTGGGAAACTTCACCATTCTCAACTCCATGACTAACTGCAGCACTTTACTGGCTGTGTACGTTGTCCAATCTCAACTCCACAACTAACTGCAGGAGTTTACCGTCTGCATAACTTGGCCTTTCTCAACTCCATGACTAACTGCAGGAGTTTACTGTCTCGGAACCTTCACCATTCTCAACTCAATGACTAACTGCAGGACTTTACTGGCTGGGTATCTGTCCATTCTCAACTCCAAGACTAAACGCAGGTCTTTACTGGCTGGGTACTTTGTCCAATCTCTACTCCATGACTATCTGCAGCACTTTCCTGGCTGTGTACGTTGTCCAATCTCAACTCCATAACTAACTGCAGGAGTTTACCGTCTGCGTACCTTGGCCTTTCTCAACTCCATGACTAACAGCAGGATGTTACCGGCTGGGTACCTTGTCCAATCTCAACTCCTTGACTAAATGCAGGACTTTACCGGCTGGGAACCTCGGCCTTTCTCAATTCCATGACTAACTGCAGGACGTTACCGGCTGTGTACCTTGGACATTCTCAACTCAATGACTAACTGCAGGACTTTATCGGCTGGGTACCTTGGCCTTTCTCAACTCCATGACTAACTGCAGGACTTTACCGCCTGTGTACCTTGTCCGGTCTCGACCCCATGACTAACAGCAGGATGTTACCGGCTGGGTACCTTGTCCAATCTCAACTCCATGACTAACTGCAGGACGTTACCAGCTGGGTACATTGTCCATTCTCAACTCCATGACTAAATGCAGGATTTTACCGGCTGGGTAATTTGTCCAGTCTCAACTCCATGACTAACTGCAGGACTTTACCGGCTGGGTATCTTGGTCATTCTCAACTCCATGACTAAATGCAGGACTTTACAGGCTGGGTGCCTTGTCCATTCTGAACTCCATGACTAACAGCAGGATGTTACCGGCTGGGTACCTTGTCCAATCTCAACTCCATGACTAACTGCAGGACGTTACCAGCTGGGTACATTGTCCATTCTCAACTCCATGACTAAATGCAGGATTTTACTGGCTTCGTATCTTGGCAATTCTCAACACCATGACTGACTGCAGGAATTTACCTTCTGGGTAAATTGTCCAGTCTCAACTCTATGACTAACTGCAGGATTTTACCGGCTGGGTACCTTGTACAATCTCAACTCCAAGTTTAACTGCAGGGCTTTACCGGCAGGGAATCTTGGCCATTCTAAACTGCATGATTATCTGAAGGACTTTACTGACTGGGTACCTTGTCCGATCTCAACCCCATGACTATCTGCAGCACTTTATTGTCTGTGTACGTTGCCCAATCTCAACTCCATAACTAACTGCAGGAGTTTACCGTCTGCATACCTTGGCCTTTCTCAACTCCATGACTAACTGCAGGAGTTTACTGTCTCGGAACCTTCACCATTCTCAACTCAATGACTAACTGCAGGTCTTTACTGGCTGGGTACTTTGTCCAATCTCTACTCCATCTCTATCTGCAGCACTTTCCTGGCTGTGTACGTTGTCCAATCTCAACTCCATAACTAACTGCAGGAGTTTACCGTCTGCGTTGCTTGGCCTTTCTCAACTCCAGGACTAACTGCAGGAGTTTACTGGCTGGGAAACTTCACCATTCTCAACTCCATGACTAACTGCAGCACTTTACTGGCTGTGTACGTTGTCCAATCTCAACTCCACAACTAACTGCAGGAGTTTACCGTCTGCATACCTTGGCCTTTCTCAACTCCATGACTAACTGCAGGAGTTTACTGTCTCGGAACCGTCACCATTCTCAACTCAATGACTAACTGCAGGACTTTACTGGCTGGGTATCTGTCCATTCTCAACTCCAAGACTAAACGCAGGTCTTTACTGGCTGGGTACTTTGTCCAATCTCTACTCCATGACTATCTGCAGCACTTTCCTGGCTGTGTACGTTGTCCAATCTCAACTCCATAACTAACTGCAGGAGTTTACCGTCTGCGTACCTTGGCCTTTCTCAACTCCAGGACTAACTGCAGGACTTTACCGGCTGGGTATCTTGTCCATTCTCGACTACATGACTAACTGCAGGACTGTACCGGCTGGGTACCTTGTCCAATCTCAACTCCAAAATTAACTGCAGGGCTTTTCTGGCAGGATATCTTGGCCATTCTCAACTCCATGATTATCTGAAGGACTTTACTGGCTGGCTACCTTGTCCAATCTCAACTCCATAACTAACTGCAGGAGTTTACCATCTGCATAACTTGGCTATTCTCAAATCCATGGCTAATTGCAGGACTTTCCAGCTGGGTTCCTTGTGCATTCTCAACTCCATGACTAACTGCAGAACTTTACCAGCTGAGTGCCTTGGCCATTCTCAAATCCATGATGAACTGTAGGACTTTACTGGCTAGGTACCCTGTACAATGTCAACTCCATGACCAGCTGTAGGACTTTACTGGCTGGGTACCTTGGCCATTCGCAACTGTAAGACAAACTGCAGGTCTTTACCAGCTGTGTACCTTGTCCGTTTTCGATTCCATGACTAACTGCAGGACTCTACCGGCAGGTTATCCTGTGCAATCATAAATCCATGACCAAGAGTAGGATGATAATGGCTGGAAACATTCTCCATTCTCAACTCCATGACTAACTGCAGGACTTTACTGGCGGGGAAGCTTCACCATTCTGAACTCCACGACTAACAGCAGGCCGTTACCGGCTGGGTACCTTGTCCATTCACAACTCCATGACTAAATGCAGGACTTTACCGGCTGGGTACATTGGCCAATCTGAATTTCATGGACAACTGCAGGGCTTTACCGGCTGAGAACCTTCTCCAATCTCAACTTCATGACTAACTGCAGGGCTTTACCAACTGGGTAACTTGTGCATTCTCAACTCTATTACTAACTGCAGGACTTTACCGGCTGGGTATCTTGTCCATTGTCGACAACATGAATAAATGCATGTCTTTACTGGCTAGGTACCTTGGCCTTTCTCAACTCCATGATTAACTGCAGGACTTTACGGGCTGGGTACCTTGTCCATTCTCGAATACATGACTAACTGCAAGATTGTACCGGCTGGCTATCTTGTCCAATCTCAACTCCAAGATTAACTGCAGGGCTTTACCAGCAGGGTATCTTGGCCATTCTCAACTCCATGATTATCTTAAGGACTTTACTGGCTGGGTACCTTGTCCAATCTCAACTCCATGACTATCTGCAGCACTTTACTGGCTGTGTACGTTGTCCAATCTCAACTCCATAACTAACTGCAGGAGTTTACCGTCTGCGTACCTTGGCCTTTCTCAAATCCTTGACTAACTGCAGGACTTTACCAGCTGGGTATCTTGTCCATTCTCGAATACATGACTAACTGCAGGACTGTACCGGCTGGGTACCTTGTCCAATCTCAACTCAATGACTAACTGCAGGACTTTATCGGCTGTGTACCTTGTCCATTCTGAACTCCATGACTAACAGCAGGATGTTAATGGCTGGGTACCTTGTCCATTCTCAACTCCATGACTAAATGCAGGACTTTACCACCTGGGTATCTTGTCCATTCTCAACTCCAAGACTAAATGCAGGTCTTTACTGGCTGGGTACTTTGTCCAATCTCAACTCCATGACTATATTCAGCACTTTCCTGGCTGTGTACGTTGTCCAATCTCAACTCCATAACTAACTGCAGGAGTTTACCGTCTGCTGACCTTGGCCTTTCTCAACTCCAGGACTAACTGCAGGAGTATACTGGCTGGGAAACATCACCATTCTCAACTCCATGACTAACTGCAGGACTTTACCGGCTGGGTATCTTGTCCATTCTCGACTACATGACTAACTGCAGGACTGTACTGCTGGGTACCTTGTCCAATCTCAACTCCAAAATTAACTGCAGGGCTTTACCGGCAGGGTATCTTGGCCATTCTCAACTCCATGATTATCTTAAGGACTTTACTGGCTGGGTACCTTGTCCAATCTCAACTCAATGACTAACTGCAGGACTTTACCGGCTGGGTATCTTGGCCTTTCTCAACTCCATGCATAACTGCCATACTTTATCAGCTGTGTACCTTGTCCATTCTGAACTCCATAACTAACAGCATTATGTTAACGGCTGGGTACCTTGTCCATTCTCAACTCCATGACTAAATGCAGGACTTTACCACCTTGGTATCTTGTCCATTCTCAACTCCAAGACTAAATGCAGATCCTTACTGTCTGTGTACGTTGTCCAATCTCTACTCCATAACTAACTGCAGGATTTTACCGTCTGCGTACATTGGCCTTTCTCAACTCCAGGACTAACTGCAGGAGTTTACTGGGTGGGAAACTTTGCCAATCTTGGCTCCATGACTAACTGCAGGACTATACCGGCTGCGTACCTTGTCCAATCTTAACTCCATGACTAAGTGCAGGAATTTACCAGCTGAGAACTTTGTCCATTCTCAGCTCCATGACTTACTGCAGGACTTTTCTGGGTATGTATCTTGGCCATTCTCAACCCCATGTCCAAATGCAGGACTATACCGGCTGGGTATCTTGTCCAATCTCAACTCCATGATTAACTGCAGGACTTTATTGGCTGGGTACCTTGTCCATTCTGAATTCCATGACTAACTGCAGGACGCTACCGGCTGGGTACCTTGTCCAATCTCAACTCCATTGCTTACTACAGGACTTTACCGGCTGAGAACTTTCTCCATTCTCAACTCTACGACTATCTGCAGGACTTTACTGGCTCGGAACCTTCACCATTCTGAACCCCATGTCCTACTGCAGGACTTTACCGGCTGGGTACCTTGTCCATTCTCAACTCCATGATTAACTGCAGGACTTTATTGGCTGGGTACCTTGTCCATACTGAATTCCATGACTAACTGCAGGATGCTACCGGCTGGGTACCTTGTCCAATCTCAACTCCATTGCTTACTACAGGACTTTACCGGCTGGGAACTTTCTCCATTCTCAACTCTACGACTATCTGCAGCACTTTACTGGCTCGGAACCTTCACCATTCTGAACCCCATGTCCTACTGCAGGACTTTACTGGCTGGGTACCTTGTCCATTCTGAATTCCATGACTAACTGCAGGACGCTACCGGCTGTGTCCCTTTTCCCATCTCAACTCCATGATAAGTGCAGGACGCTACCGGATGGGTACCTTCTCCAATCTTAACTCCATGATTAAGTGGAGGACTTTACTGGCTGTGTACCTTGGCCATTCTCAACCCCATGTCCTACTGCAGGACTTTACCAGCTGGGTACATTGTCCAATCTCAACTCCTTTTGCTAACTACAGGACTTTACTGGCTGGGTACCTTGGCCATTCTTAACTCCATGACTAACTGCAGGACTTTACCGGCTGGGTAACTTGGGCATTCTCAAATCGATGACTGACTGCAGGACTTTACCGGCTGGGTACCTTGTCCATTCTGAATTCCATGACTAACTGCAGGATGCTACCGGCTGGGTGCATTTTCCCATCTCAACTCCATGACTAAGTGCAGGGCTTTACCGGCTGGGTACCTTCTCCAATCTTAACTCCATGATTAAGTGGAGGACTTTACTGGCTGTGTACCTTCGCCATTCTCAACCCCATGTCCTACTGCAGGACTTTACCGGCTGGGTACGTTGTCCAATCTCAACTCCATTGCAAACTGCAGGACTTTACCGGCTGGGTACCTTGGCCATTCTCAACTCCATGACTAACTGCAGGACTTTACCGGCTGGGTACCTTGTCCAATCTCAACTCCAAAACTAACTGCAGGGCTTTACCGGCAGAGTTTCTTGGCCGTTCTCAACTCCATGACTAACTGCAGGACATTTCCGGGTATGTATCTTGGCCATTCTCAACCCCATGTCCAAATGCAGGACTTTACCGGCTGTGTACCTTGTCCATTCTGAACTCCATGACTAACTGCAGGACGTTACCGGCTGGGTACGTTGTCCAATCTCAACTCCATGACTAAATGCAGGAGTTTACCAGTGGGTACCTTGTCCAATCTCAACTCCATGACTAACTGTAGGACTTTACCGTTTGGGTACCTTGTCCATTCTCAACTGCATGACTAATTGCAGGACTTTACCGGCTGGGTACCTTGTCCATTCTGAACACCATGACTAACTGTAGGACTTTACCAGCTGAGTGCCTTGACCATTCTCAACTCAATAACTAACTGCAGGACTTTACTGGCTGGGTACTCCATGACTAACTGCAGGACTTTACAGGCTGGGTACCTTGTCCATTCTCAACTCCATGACTAACTGCAGGACATTACTGGCTGGGAAACTTTGCCAATCTTGGCTCCATGACTAACTGCAGGACTATACCGGCTGCGTACCTTGTCCAATCTTAACTCCATGACTAAGTGCAGGAATTTACCAGCTGAGAACTTTGTCCATTCTCAGCTCCATGACTTACTGCAGGACTTTTCTGGGTATGTATCTTGGCCATTCTCAACCCCATGTCCAAATGCAGGACTATACCGGCTGGGTATCTTGTCCAATCTCAACTCCATGATTAACTGCAGGACTTTATTGGCTGGGTACCTTGTCCATTCTGAATTCCATGACTAACTGCAGGACGCTACCGGCTGGGTACCTTGTCCAATCTCAACTCCATTGCTTACTACAGGACTTTACCGGCTGAGAACTTTCTCCATTCTCAACTCTACGACTATCTGCAGGACTTTACTGGCTCGGAACCTTCACCATTCTGAACCCCATGTCCTACTGCAGGACTTTACCGGCTGGGTACCTTGTCCATTCTCAACTCCATGATTAACTGCAGGACTTTATTGGCTGGGTACCTTGTCCATACTGAATTCCATGACTAACTGCAGGACGCTACCGGCTGGGTACCTTGTCCAATCTCAACTCCATTGCTTACTACAGGACTTTACCGGCTGGGAACTTTCTCCATTCTCAACTCTACGACTATCTGCAGCACTTTACTGGCTCGGAACCTTCACCATTCTGAACCCCATGTCCTACTGCAGGACTTTACTGGCTGGGTACCTTGTCCATTCTGAATTCCATGACTAACTGCAGGACGCTACCGGCTGTGTCCCTTTTCCCATCTCAACTCCATGATAAGTGCAGGACGCTACCGGATGGGTACCTTCTCCAATCTTAACTCCATGATTAAGTGGAGGACTTTACTGGCTGTGTACCTTGGCCATTCTCAACCCCATGTCCTACTGCAGGACTTTACCAGCTGGGTACATTGTCCAATCTCAACTCCTTTTGCTAACTACAGGACTTTACTGGCTGGGTACCTTGGCCATTCTTAACTCCATGACTAACTGCAGGACTTTACCGGCTGGGTAACTTGGGCATTCTCAAATCGATGACTGACTGCAGGACTTTACCGGCTGGGTACCTTGTCCATTCTGAATTCCATGACTAACTGCAGGATGCTACCGGCTGGGTGCATTTTCCCATCTCAACTCCATGACTAAGTGCAGGGCTTTACCGGCTGGGTACCTTCTCCAATCTTAACTCCATGATTAAGTGGAGGACTTTACTGGCTGTGTACCTTCGCCATTCTCAACTCCATGTCCTACTGCAGGACTTTACCGGCTGGGTACGTTGTCCAATCTCAACTCCATTGCAAACTGCAGGACTTTACCGGCTGGGTACCTTGGCCATTCTCAACTCCATGACTAACTGCAGGACTTTACCGGCTGGGTAACTCGGGCATTCTCAAAACGATGACTGACTGCAGGACTTTACCAGCTGGGTACCTTGTCCACTCCCAACTGCATGACTAAATGCAGGACTTTACCAGCTGGGTACCTTGTACAATCTCAACTCCATGACTAACTGTAGGACTTTACCGGCTGGGTACCTTGTCCATTCTCAACTGCATGACTAAATGCAGGACTTTACCAGCTGGGTACCTTGTCCATTCTGAACTCCATGACTAACTGTAGGACTTTACCAGCTGAGTGCCTTGACCATTCTCAACTCCATGACTAACTGCAGTACTTTACTGGCTGGGAAACTTTGCCAATCGCTGCTCCATGACTAACTGCAGGACTATACCGGCTGCGTACCTTGCCCAATCTTAACTCCATGACTAAGTGCAGGAATTTACCAGCTGAGAACGTTGTCCATTCTCAGCTCCATGACTTACTGCAGGACTTTTCTGGGTATGTATCTTGGCCATTCTCAACCCCATGTTCAAATACAGGACTATACCGGCTGGGTATCTTGTCCAATCTCAACTCCTTGACTAAATGCAGGACTTTACCGGCTGGGAACCTCGGCCTTTCTCAATTCCATGACTAACTGCAGGACGTTACCGGCTGTGTACCTTGGACATTCTCAACTCAATGACTAACTGCAGGACTTTATCGGCTGGGTACCTTGGCCTTTCTCAACTCCATGACTAACTGCAGGACTTTACCGCCTGTGTACCTTGTCCGGTCTCGACCCCATGACTAACAGCAGGATGTTACCGGCTGGGTACCTTGTCCAATCTCAACTCCATGACTAACTGCAGGACGTTACCAGCTGGGTACATTGTCCATTCTCAACTCCATGACTAAATGCAGGATTTTACCGGCTGGGTAATTTGTCCAGTCTCAACTCCATGACTAACTGCAGGACTTTACCGGCTGGGTATCTTGGTCATTCTCAACTCCATGACTAAATGCAGGACTTTACAGGCTGGGTGCCTTGTCCATTCTGAACTCCATGACTAACAGCAGGATGTTACCGGCTGGGTACCTTGTCCAATCTCAACTCCATGACTAACTGCAGGACGTTACCAGCTGGGTACATTGTCCATTCTCAACTCCATGACTAAATGCAGGATTTTACTGGCTTCGTATCTTGGCAATTCTCAACACCATGACTGACTGCAGGAATTTACCTTCTGGGTAAATTGTCCAGTCTCAACTCTATGACTAACTGCAGGATTTTACCGGCTGGGTACCTTGTACAATCTCAACTCCAAGTTTAACTGCAGGGCTTTACCGGCAGGGAATCTTGGCCATTCTAAACTGCATGATTATCTGAAGGACTTTACTGACTGGGTACCTTGTCCGATCTCAACCCCATGACTATCTGCAGCACTTTATTGTCTGTGTACGTTGCCCAATCTCAACTCCATAACTAACTGCAGGAGTTTACCGTCTGCATACCTTGGCCTTTCTCAACTCCATGACTAACTGCAGGAGTTTACTGTCTCGGAACCTTCACCATTCTCAACTCAATGACTAACTGCAGGTCTTTACTGGCTGGGTACTTTGTCCAATCTCTACTCCATCTCTATCTGCAGCACTTTCCTGGCTGTGTACGTTGTCCAATCTCAACTCCATAACTAACTGCAGGAGTTTACCGTCTGCGTTGCTTGGCCTTTCTCAACTCCAGGACTAACTGCAGGAGTTTACTGGCTGGGAAACTTCACCATTCTCAACTCCATGACTAACTGCAGCACTTTACTGGCTGTGTACGTTGTCCAATCTCAACTCCACAACTAACTGCAGGAGTTTACCGTCTGCATACCTTGGCCTTTCTCAACTCCATGACTAACTGCAGGAGTTTACTGTCTCGGAACCGTCACCATTCTCAACTCAATGACTAACTGCAGGACTTTACTGGCTGGGTATCTGTCCATTCTCAACTCCAAGACTAAACGCAGGTCTTTACTGGCTGGGTACTTTGTCCAATCTCTACTCCATGACTATCTGCAGCACTTTCCTGGCTGTGTACGTTGTCCAATCTCAACTCCATAACTAACTGCAGGAGTTTACCGTCTGCGTACCTTGGCCTTTCTCAACTCCAGGACTAACTGCAGGACTTTACCGGCTGGGTATCTTGTCCATTCTCGACTACATGACTAACTGCAGGACTGTACCGGCTGGGTACCTTGTCCAATCTCAACTCCAAAATTAACTGCAGGGCTTTTCTGGCAGGATATCTTGGCCATTCTCAACTCCATGATTATCTGAAGGACTTTACTGGCTGGCTACCTTGTCCAATCTCAACTCCATAACTAACTGCAGGAGTTTACCATCTGCATAACTTGGCTATTCTCAAATCCATGGCTAATTGCAGGACTTTCCAGCTGGGTTCCTTGTGCATTCTCAACTCCATGACTAACTGCAGAACTTTACCAGCTGAGTGCCTTGGCCATTCTCAAATCCATGATGAACTGTAGGACTTTACTGGCTAGGTACCCTGTACAATGTCAACTCCATGACCAGCTGTAGGACTTTACTGGCTGGGTACCTTGGCCATTCGCAACTGTAAGACAAACTGCAGGTCTTTACCAGCTGTGTACCTTGTCCGTTTTCGATTCCATGACTAACTGCAGGACTCTACCGGCAGGTTATCCTGTGCAATCATAAATCCATGACCAAGAGTAGGATGATAATGGCTGGAAACATTCTCCATTCTCAACTCCATGACTAACTGCAGGACTTTACTGGCGGGGAAGCTTCACCATTCTGAACTCCACGACTAACAGCAGGCCGTTACCGGCTGGGTACCTTGTCCATTCACAACTCCATGACTAAATGCAGGACTTTACCGGCTGGGTACATTGGCCAATCTGAATTTCATGGACAACTGCAGGGCTTTACCGGCTGAGAACCTTCTCCAATCTCAACTTCATGACTAACTGCAGGGCTTTACCAACTGGGTAACTTGTGCATTCTCAACTCTATTACTAACTGCAGGACTTTACCGGCTGGGTATCTTGTCCATTGTCGACAACATGAATAAATGCATGTCTTTACTGGCTAGGTACCTTGGCCTTTCTCAACTCCATGATTAACTGCAGGACTTTACGGGCTGGGTACCTTGTCCATTCTCGAATACATGACTAACTGCAAGATTGTACCGGCTGGCTATCTTGTCCAATCTCAACTCCAAGATTAACTGCAGGGCTTTACCAGCAGGGTATCTTGGCCATTCTCAACTCCATGATTATCTTAAGGACTTTACTGGCTGGGTACCTTGTCCAATCTCAACTCCATGACTATCTGCAGCACTTTACTGGCTGTGTACGTTGTCCAATCTCAACTCCATAACTAACTGCAGGAGTTTACCGTCTGCGTACCTTGGCCTTTCTCAAATCCTTGACTAACTGCAGGACTTTACCAGCTGGGTATCTTGTCCATTCTCGAATACATGACTAACTGCAGGACTGTACCGGCTGGGTACCTTGTCCAATCTCAACTCAATGACTAACTGCAGGACTTTATCGGCTGTGTACCTTGTCCATTCTGAACTCCATGACTAACAGCAGGATGTTAATGGCTGGGTACCTTGTCCATTCTCAACTCCATGACTAAATGCAGGACTTTACCACCTGGGTATCTTGTCCATTCTCAACTCCAAGACTAAATGCAGGTCTTTACTGGCTGGGTACTTTGTCCAATCTCAACTCCATGACTATATTCAGCACTTTCCTGGCTGTGTACGTTGTCCAATCTCAACTCCATAACTAACTGCAGGAGTTTACCGTCTGCTGACCTTGGCCTTTCTCAACTCCAGGACTAACTGCAGGAGTATACTGGCTGGGAAACATCACCATTCTCAACTCCATGACTAACTGCAGGACTTTACCGGCTGGGTATCTTGTCCATTCTCGACTACATGACTAACTGCAGGACTGTACTGCTGGGTACCTTGTCCAATCTCAACTCCAAAATTAACTGCAGGGCTTTACCGGCAGGGTATCTTGGCCATTCTCAACTCCATGATTATCTTAAGGACTTTACTGGCTGGGTACCTTGTCCAATCTCAACTCAATGACTAACTGCAGGACTTTACCGGCTGGGTATCTTGGCCTTTCTCAACTCCATGCATAACTGCCATACTTTATCAGCTGTGTACCTTGTCCATTCTGAACTCCATAACTAACAGCATTATGTTAACGGCTGGGTACCTTGTCCATTCTCAACTCCATGACTAAATGCAGGACTTTACCACCTTGGTATCTTGTCCATTCTCAACTCCAAGACTAAATGCAGATCCTTACTGTCTGTGTACGTTGTCCAATCTCTACTCCATAACTAACTGCAGGATTTTACCGTCTGCGTACATTGGCCTTTCTCAACTCCAGGACTAACTGCAGGAGTTTACTGGGTGGGAAACTTTGCCAATCTTGGCTCCATGACTAACTGCAGGACTATACCGGCTGCGTACCTTGTCCAATCTTAACTCCATGACTAAGTGCAGGAATTTACCAGCTGAGAACTTTGTCCATTCTCAGCTCCATGACTTACTGCAGGACTTTTCTGGGTATGTATCTTGGCCATTCTCAACCCCATGTCCAAATGCAGGACTATACCGGCTGGGTATCTTGTCCAATCTCAACTCCATGATTAACTGCAGGACTTTATTGGCTGGGTACCTTGTCCATTCTGAATTCCATGACTAACTGCAGGACGCTACCGGCTGGGTACCTTGTCCAATCTCAACTCCATTGCTTACTACAGGACTTTACCGGCTGAGAACTTTCTCCATTCTCAACTCTACGACTATCTGCAGGACTTTACTGGCTCGGAACCTTCACCATTCTGAACCCCATGTCCTACTGCAGGACTTTACCGGCTGGGTACCTTGTCCATTCTCAACTCCATGATTAACTGCAGGACTTTATTGGCTGGGTACCTTGTCCATACTGAATTCCATGACTAACTGCAGGATGCTACCGGCTGGGTACCTTGTCCAATCTCAACTCCATTGCTTACTACAGGACTTTACCGGCTGGGAACTTTCTCCATTCTCAACTCTACGACTATCTGCAGCACTTTACTGGCTCGGAACCTTCACCATTCTGAACCCCATGTCCTACTGCAGGACTTTACTGGCTGGGTACCTTGTCCATTCTGAATTCCATGACTAACTGCAGGACGCTACCGGCTGTGTCCCTTTTCCCATCTCAACTCCATGATAAGTGCAGGACGCTACCGGATGGGTACCTTCTCCAATCTTAACTCCATGATTAAGTGGAGGACTTTACTGGCTGTGTACCTTGGCCATTCTCAACCCCATGTCCTACTGCAGGACTTTACCAGCTGGGTACATTGTCCAATCTCAACTCCTTTTGCTAACTACAGGACTTTACTGGCTGGGTACCTTGGCCATTCTTAACTCCATGACTAACTGCAGGACTTTACCGGCTGGGTAACTTGGGCATTCTCAAATCGATGACTGACTGCAGGACTTTACCGGCTGGGTACCTTGTCCATTCTGAATTCCATGACTAACTGCAGGATGCTACCGGCTGGGTGCATTTTCCCATCTCAACTCCATGACTAAGTGCAGGGCTTTACCGGCTGGGTACCTTCTCCAATCTTAACTCCATGATTAAGTGGAGGACTTTACTGGCTGTGTACCTTCGCCATTCTCAACCCCATGTCCTACTGCAGGACTTTACCGGCTGGGTACGTTGTCCAATCTCAACTCCATTGCAAACTGCAGGACTTTACCGGCTGGGTACCTTGGCCATTCTCAACTCCATGACTAACTGCAGGACTTTACCGGCTGGGTACCTTGTCCAATCTCAACTCCAAAACTAACTGCAGGGCTTTACCGGCAGAGTTTCTTGGCCGTTCTCAACTCCATGACTAACTGCAGGACATTTCCGGGTATGTATCTTGGCCATTCTCAACCCCATGTCCAAATGCAGGACTTTACCGGCTGTGTACCTTGTCCATTCTGAACTCCATGACTAACTGCAGGACGTTACCGGCTGGGTACGTTGTCCAATCTCAACTCCATGACTAAATGCAGGAGTTTACCAGTGGGTACCTTGTCCAATCTCAACTCCATGACTAACTGTAGGACTTTACCGTTTGGGTACCTTGTCCATTCTCAACTGCATGACTAATTGCAGGACTTTACCGGCTGGGTACCTTGTCCATTCTGAACACCATGACTAACTGTAGGACTTTACCAGCTGAGTGCCTTGACCATTCTCAACTCAATAACTAACTGCAGGACTTTACTGGCTGGGTACTCCATGACTAACTGCAGGACTTTACAGGCTGGGTACCTTGTCCATTCTCAACTCCATGACTAACTGCAGGACATTACTGGCTGGGAAACTTTGCCAATCTTGGCTCCATGACTAACTGCAGGACTATACCGGCTGCGTACCTTGTCCAATCTTAACTCCATGACTAAGTGCAGGAATTTACCAGCTGAGAACTTTGTCCATTCTCAGCTCCATGACTTACTGCAGGACTTTTCTGGGTATGTATCTTGGCCATTCTCAACCCCATGTCCAAATGCAGGACTATACCGGCTGGGTATCTTGTCCAATCTCAACTCCATGATTAACTGCAGGACTTTATTGGCTGGGTACCTTGTCCATTCTGAATTCCATGACTAACTGCAGGACGCTACCGGCTGGGTACCTTGTCCAATCTCAACTCCATTGCTTACTACAGGACTTTACCGGCTGAGAACTTTCTCCATTCTCAACTCTACGACTATCTGCAGGACTTTACTGGCTCGGAACCTTCACCATTCTGAACCCCATGTCCTACTGCAGGACTTTACCGGCTGGGTACCTTGTCCATTCTCAACTCCATGATTAACTGCAGGACTTTATTGGCTGGGTACCTTGTCCATACTGAATTCCATGACTAACTGCAGGACGCTACCGGCTGGGTACCTTGTCCAATCTCAACTCCATTGCTTACTACAGGACTTTACCGGCTGGGAACTTTCTCCATTCTCAACTCTACGACTATCTGCAGCACTTTACTGGCTCGGAACCTTCACCATTCTGAACCCCATGTCCTACTGCAGGACTTTACTGGCTGGGTACCTTGTCCATTCTGAATTCCATGACTAACTGCAGGACGCTACCGGCTGTGTCCCTTTTCCCATCTCAACTCCATGATAAGTGCAGGACGCTACCGGATGGGTACCTTCTCCAATCTTAACTCCATGATTAAGTGGAGGACTTTACTGGCTGTGTACCTTGGCCATTCTCAACCCCATGTCCTACTGCAGGACTTTACCAGCTGGGTACATTGTCCAATCTCAACTCCTTTTGCTAACTACAGGACTTTACTGGCTGGGTACCTTGGCCATTCTTAACTCCATGACTAACTGCAGGACTTTACCGGCTGGGTAACTTGGGCATTCTCAAATCGATGACTGACTGCAGGACTTTACCGGCTGGGTACCTTGTCCATTCTGAATTCCATGACTAACTGCAGGATGCTACCGGCTGGGTGCATTTTCCCATCTCAACTCCATGACTAAGTGCAGGGCTTTACCGGCTGGGTACCTTCTCCAATCTTAACTCCATGATTAAGTGGAGGACTTTACTGGCTGTGTACCTTCGCCATTCTCAACTCCATGTCCTACTGCAGGACTTTACCGGCTGGGTACGTTGTCCAATCTCAACTCCATTGCAAACTGCAGGACTTTACCGGCTGGGTACCTTGGCCATTCTCAACTCCATGACTAACTGCAGGACTTTACCGGCTGGGTAACTCGGGCATTCTCAAATCGATGACTGACTGCAGGACTTTACCAGCTGGGTACCTTGTCCACTCCCAACTGCATGACTAAATGCAGGACTTTACCAGCTGGGTACCTTGTACAATCTCAACTCCATGACTAACTGTAGGACTTTACCGGCTGGGTACCTTGTCCATTCTCAACTGCATGACTAAATGCAGGACTTTACCAGCTGGGTACCTTGTCCATTCTGAACTCCATGACTAACTGTAGGACTTTACCAGCTGAGTGCCTTGACCATTCTCAACTCCATGACTAACTGCAGTACTTTACTGGCTGGGAAACTTTGCCAATCGCTGCTCCATGACTAACTGCAGGACTATACCGGCTGCGTACCTTGCCCAATCTTAACTCCATGACTAAGTGCAGGAATTTACCAGCTGAGAACGTTGTCCATTCTCAGCTCCATGACTTACTGCAGGACTTTTCTGGGTATGTATCTTGGCCATTCTCAACCCCATGTCCAAATACAGGACTATACCGGCTGGGTATCTTGTCCAATCTCAACTCCATGATTAACTGCAGGACTTTATCGGCTGGGTACCTTGTCCATTCTCAACTCCATGATTAACTGCAGGACTTTATTGGCTGGGTACCTTGTCCATTCTGAATTCCATGACTAACTGCAGGACGCTACCGGCTGGGTACCTTGTCCAATCTCAACTCCATTGCTAACTACAGAACTTTACCGGCTGGGAACTTTCTCCATTCTCAACTCTATGTCTATCTGAAGGACTTTACTGGCTCGGAAACTTCACCATTCTGAACTCCATGACTAACTGCAGTACATTACCGGCAGTGTACCTTGCCCAAACTCAACTCCATGACTAACTGCAGGACACTACCGGCTGGGTGCCTTTTCAAATCTAAACTCCATGACTAAGTGCAGGGCTTTACCGGCTGGGTACCTTCTCCAATCTTAACTCCATGATTAAGTGGAGGACTTTACTGGCTGTGTACCTTGGCCATTCTCAACACCATGTCCTACTGCAGGACTTTACCGGCTGGGTACATTGTCCAATCTCAACTCCATTGCTAACTACAGGACTTTACCGGCTGGGTACCTTGGCCATTCTCAACTCCATGACTAACTGCAGGACTTTACCGGCTGGGTAAGTTGGGCATTCTCAAATCGATGACTGACTGCAGGACTTTACCGGCTGGGTACCTTGTCCATTCTGAATTCCATGACTAACTGCAGGACGCTACCGTCTGGGTGCCATTTCCCATCTCAACTCCATGACTAAGTGCAGGGATTTACCGGCTGGGTACCTTCTCCAATCTTAACTCCATGATTAAGTGGAGGACTTTACTGGCTGTGCACCTTGGCCATTCTCAACCCCATGTCCTACTGCAGGACTTTACCGGCTGGGTACGTTGTCCAATCTCAACTCCATTGCTAACTACAGGACTTTACCGGCTGGGTACCTTGGCCATTCTCAACTCCATGACTAACTGCAGGACTTTACCGGCTGGGTAACTGGGCATTCTCAAATCGATGACTGACTGCAGGACTTTACCGGCTGGGTACCTTGTCCATTCCCAACTGCATGACTAAATACAGGACGTTACCAGCTGGGTACCTTGTCCAATCTCAACTCCATGACTAACTGTAGGACTTTACCGGCTGGGTACCTTGTCTATTCTCAACTGCATGACTAAATGCAGGACTTTACCAGCTGGGTACCTTGTCCAATCTCAACTCCATGACTAACTGTAGGACTTTACCGGCAGGGTACCTTGTCCAATCTCAACTCCATGACTAACTGCAGGAGTTTACAGGCTAGGTAGCTTGTCCTTGTTGAACTCCATGACTAACTGCAGATGTTTACCAGATGAGTGCTTTGGCTATTCTCAAATCCATGACGAACTGCAGGACTTTACCAGCTGGGTACCCTGTACAATGTCAACTCCATTACTAACTGCAGTACTTTACTGGCTGGGTACCTTGGCCATTCTCAACTCCATGACTAACTGCAGGACTTTACCGGCTGGGTAACTGTGGAATTCTCAAATCCATGACTGACTGCAGGACTTTACCGGCTGCATACCTTGTCCAATCTTAACTCCATGACTAAGTGCAGGAATTTACCAGCTGAGAACCTTGTCCATTCTCAGCTCCATGACTTACTGCAGGGCTTTTCCGGGTATGTATCTTGGCCATTCTCAACCCCATGTCCAAATGCAGGACTATACCGGCTGGGTATCTTGTCCAATCTCAACTCCATGATTAACTGCAGGACTTTATCGGCTGGGTACCTTGTCCATTCTCAACTCCATGATTAACTGCAGGACTTTATTGGTTGGGTACCTTGTCCATTCTGAATTCCATGACGAACTGCAGGACTTTACCAGCTGGGTACCCTGTACAATGTCAACTCCATTACTAACTGCAGGACTTTACTGGCTGGGTACCTTGGCCATTCTCAACTCCATGACTAACCGCAGGACTTTAGCCGTTGGTTTCTTTAGCCATTACAACCTCCATGACTAACTGCAGGACATAACGGGCTGGGATCCTTGGCTGTTCTCAACTCCATGAGTAACTGCAGGACTTTACCGGATGGGTTCATTGTCCAATCTCAAATCCAATACTAACTACAGAGCTTTACCGACTGTGTACCATGTCCAATCTCAACTCCATTGCTAACTACAGGACTTTACAGGCTGGGTACCTTGGCCATTCTCAACTCCATGAATAACTGCAGGACTTCACCGGCTGGGTAACTGGGGCATTCTCAAATCGATGACTGACTGCAGGACTTTACCGGCTGGGTACCTTGTCCATTCTCAACTCCATGACTAACTGCAGGACTTTACTGGGTGGGAAACTTAGCAAATCTCGGCTCCATGACTAACTGCAGGACTATACCGGCTGTGTACCTTGTCAAATCTTAACTCCATGACTAAGTGCAGGAATTTACAAGCTGAGAACCTTGTGCATTCTCAGCTCCATGACATACTGCAGGACTTTTCCGGGCATGTATCTTGGCCATTCTCAACCCCATGTCCAAATGCAGGACTATACCGGCTGGGTATCTTGGCCATTCTCAACTCCATGACTAACTGCAGGACTTTACCGGCTGGGTAACTTTGGCATTCTCAAATCGATGACTGACTGCAGGACTTTACTGGCTGGGTACCTTGTCCAATCTCAACTCAATGACTAACTGCAGGACTTTACCGGCTGGGTATCTTGGCCTTTCTCAACTCCATGCATAACTGCCATACTTTATCAGCTGTGTACCTTGTCCATTCTGAACTCCATAACTAACAGCATTATGTTAACGGCTGGGTACCTTGTCCATTCTCAACTCCATTGCTTACTACAGGACTTTACCGGCTGGGAACTTTCTCCATTCTCAACTCTACGACTATCTGCAGCACTTTACTGGCTCGGAACCTTCACCATTCTGAACCCCATGTCCTACTGCAGGACTTTACTGGCTGGGTACCTTGTCCATTCTGAATTCCATGACTAACTGCAGGACGCTACCGGCTGTGTCCCTTTTCCCATCTCAACTCCATGATAAGTGCAGGACGCTACCGGATGGGTACCTTCTCCAATCTTAACTCCATGATTAAGTGGAGGACTTTACTGGCTGTGTACCTTGGCCATTCTCAACCCCATGTCCTACTGCAGGACTTTACCAGCTGGGTACATTGTCCAATCTCAACTCCTTTTGCTAACTACAGGACTTTACTGGCTGGGTACCTTGGCCATTCTTAACTCCATGACTAACTGCAGGACTTTACCGGCTGGGTAACTTGGGCATTCTCAAATCGATGACTGACTGCAGGACTTTACCGGCTGGGTACCTTGTCCATTCTGAATTCCATGACTAACTGCAGGATGCTACCGGCTGGGTGCATTTTCCCATCTCAACTCCATGACTAAGTGCAGGGCTTTACCGGCTGGGTACCTTCTCCAATCTTAACTCCATGATTAAGTGGAGGACTTTACTGGCTGTGTACCTTCGCCATTCTCAACCCCATGTCCTACTGCAGGACTTTACCGGCTGGGTACGTTGTCCAATCTCAACTCCATTGCAAACTGCAGGACTTTACCGGCTGGGTACCTTGGCCATTCTCAACTCCATGACTAACTGCAGGACTTTACCGGCTGGGTACCTTGTCCAATCTCAACTCCAAAACTAACTGCAGGGCTTTACCGGCAGAGTTTCTTGGCCGTTCTCAACTCCATGACTAACTGCAGGACATTTCCGGGTATGTATCTTGGCCATTCTCAACCCCATGTCCAAATGCAGGACTTTACCGGCTGTGTACCTTGTCCATTCTGAACTCCATGACTAACTGCAGGACGTTACCGGCTGGGTACGTTGTCCAATCTCAACTCCATGACTAAATGCAGGAGTTTACCAGTGGGTACCTTGTCCAATCTCAACTCCATGACTAACTGTAGGACTTTACCGTTTGGGTACCTTGTCCATTCTCAACTGCATGACTAATTGCAGGACTTTACCGGCTGGGTACCTTGTCCATTCTGAACACCATGACTAACTGTAGGACTTTACCAGCTGAGTGCCTTGACCATTCTCAACTCAATAACTAACTGCAGGACTTTACTGGCTGGGTACTCCATGACTAACTGCAGGACTTTACAGGCTGGGTACCTTGTCCATTCTCAACTCCATGACTAACTGCAGGACATTACTGGCTGGGAAACTTTGCCAATCTTGGCTCCATGACTAACTGCAGGACTATACCGGCTGCGTACCTTGTCCAATCTTAACTCCATGACTAAGTGCAGGAATTTACCAGCTGAGAACTTTGTCCATTCTCAGCTCCATGACTTACTGCAGGACTTTTCTGGGTATGTATCTTGGCCATTCTCAACCCCATGTCCAAATGCAGGACTATACCGGCTGGGTATCTTGTCCAATCTCAACTCCATGATTAACTGCAGGACTTTATTGGCTGGGTACCTTGTCCATTCTGAATTCCATGACTAACTGCAGGACGCTACCGGCTGTGTCCCTTTTCCCATCTCAACTCCATGATAAGTGCAGGACGCTACCGGATGGGTACCTTCTCCAATCTTAACTCCATGATTAAGTGGAGGACTTTACTGGCTGTGTACCTTGGCCATTCTCAACCCCATGTCCTACTGCAGGACTTTACCAGCTGGGTACATTGTCCAATCTCAACTCCTTTTGCTAACTACAGGACTTTACTGGCTGGGTACCTTGGCCATTCTTAACTCCATGACTAACTGCAGGACTTTACCGGCTGGGTAACTTGGGCATTCTCAAATCGATGACTGACTGCAGGACTTTACCGGCTGGGTACCTTGTCCATTCTGAATTCCATGACTAACTGCAGGATGCTACCGGCTGGGTGCATTTTCCCATCTCAACTCCATGACTAAGTGCAGGGCTTTACCGGCTGGGTACCTTCTCCAATCTTAACTCCATGATTAAGTGGAGGACTTTACTGGCTGTGTACCTTCGCCATTCTCAACCCCATGTCCTACTGCAGGACTTTACCGGCTGGGTACGTTGTCCAATCTCAACTCCATTGCAAACTGCAGGACTTTACCGGCTGGGTACCTTGGCCATTCTCAACTCCATGACTAACTGCAGGACTTTACCGGCTGGGTACCTTGTCCAATCTCAACTCCAAAACTAACTGCAGGGCTTTACCGGCAGAGTTTCTTGGCCGTTCTCAACTCCATGACTAACTGCAGGACATTTCCGGGTATGTATCTTGGCCATTCTCAACCCCATGTCCAAATGCAGGACTTTACCGGCTGTGTACCTTGTCCATTCTGAACTCCATGACTAACTGCAGGACGTTACCGGCTGGGTACGTTGTCCAATCTCAACTCCATGACTAAATGCAGGAGTTTACCAGTGGGTACCTTGTCCAATCTCAACTCCATGACTAACTGTAGGACTTTACCGTTTGGGTACCTTGTCCATTCTCAACTGCATGACTAATTGCAGGACTTTACCGGCTGGGTACCTTGTCCATTCTGAACACCATGACTAACTGTAGGACTTTACCAGCTGAGTGCCTTGACCATTCTCAACTCAATAACTAACTGCAGGACTTTACTGGCTGGGTACTCCATGACTAACTGCAGGACTTTACAGGCTGGGTACCTTGTCCATTCTCAACTCCATGACTAACTGCAGGACATTACTGGCTGGGAAACTTTGCCAATCTTGGCTCCATGACTAACTGCAGGACTATACCGGCTGCGTACCTTGTCCAATCTTAACTCCATGACTAAGTGCAGGAATTTACCAGCTGAGAACTTTGTCCATTCTCAGCTCCATGACTTACTGCAGGACTTTTCTGGGTATGTATCTTGGCCATTCTCAACCCCATGTCCAAATGCAGGACTATACCGGCTGGGTATCTTGTCCAATCTCAACTCCATGATTAACTGCAGGACTTTATTGGCTGGGTACCTTGTCCATTCTGAATTCCATGACTAACTGCAGGACGCTACCGGCTGGGTACCTTGTCCAATCTCAACTCCATTGCTTACTACAGGACTTTACCGGCTGAGAACTTTCTCCATTCTCAACTCTACGACTATCTGCAGGACTTTACTGGCTCGGAACCTTCACCATTCTGAACCCCATGTCCTACTGCAGGACTTTACCGGCTGGGTACCTTGTCCATTCTCAACTCCATGATTAACTGCAGGACTTTATTGGCTGGGTACCTTGTCCATACTGAATTCCATGACTAACTGCAGGACGCTACCGGCTGGGTACCTTGTCCAATCTCAACTCCATTGCTTACTACAGGACTTTACCGGCTGGGAACTTTCTCCATTCTCAACTCTACGACTATCTGCAGCACTTTACTGGCTCGGAACCTTCACCATTCTGAACCCCATGTCCTACTGCAGGACTTTACTGGCTGGGTACCTTGTCCATTCTGAATTCCATGACTAACTGCAGGACGCTACCGGCTGTGTCCCTTTTCCCATCTCAACTCCATGATAAGTGCAGGACGCTACCGGATGGGTACCTTCTCCAATCTTAACTCCATGATTAAGTGGAGGACTTTACTGGCTGTGTACCTTGGCCATTCTCAACCCCATGTCCTACTGCAGGACTTTACCAGCTGGGTACATTGTCCAATCTCAACTCCTTTTGCTAACTACAGGACTTTACTGGCTGGGTACCTTGGCCATTCTTAACTCCATGACTAACTGCAGGACTTTACCGGCTGGGTAACTTGGGCATTCTCAAATCGATGACTGACTGCAGGACTTTACCGGCTGGGTACCTTGTCCATTCTGAATTCCATGACTAACTGCAGGATGCTACCGGCTGGGTGCATTTTCCCATCTCAACTCCATGACTAAGTGCAGGGCTTTACCGGCTGGGTACCTTCTCCAATCTTAACTCCATGATTAAGTGGAGGACTTTACTGGCTGTGTACCTTCGCCATTCTCAACCCCATGTCCTACTGCAGGACTTTACCGGCTGGGTACGTTGTCCAATCTCAACTCCATTGCAAACTGCAGGACTTTACCGGCTGGGTACCTTGGCCATTCTCAACTCCATGACTAACTGCAGGACTTTACCGGCTGGGTAACTCGGGCATTCTCAAATCGATGACTGACTGCAGGACTTTACCAGCTGGGTACCTTGTCCACTCCCAACTGCATGACTAAATGCAGGACTTTACCAGCTGGGTACCTTGTCCAATCTCAACTCCATGACTAACTGTAGGACTTTACCGGCTGGGTACCTTGTCCATTCTCAACTGCATGACTAAATGCAGGACTTTACCAGCTGGGTACCTTGTCCATTCTGAACTCCATGACTAACTGTAGGACTTTACCAGCTGAGTGCCTTGACCATTCTCAACTCCATGACTAACTGCAGTACTTTACTGGCTGGGAAACTTTGCCAATCGCTGCTCCATGACTAACTGCAGGACTATACCGGCTGCGTACCTTGCCCAATCTTAACTCCATGACTAAGTGCAGGAATTTACCAGCTGAGAACGTTGTCCATTCTCAGCTCCATGACTTACTGCAGGACTTTTCTGGGTATGTATCTTGGCCATTCTCAACCCCATGTTCAAATACAGGACTATACCGGCTGGGTATCTTGTCCAATCTCAACTCCATGATTAACTGCAGGACTTTATCGGCTGGGTACATTGTCCATTCTCAACTCCATGATTAACTGCAGGACTTTATTGGCTGGGTACCTTGTCCATTCTGAATTCCATGACTAACTGCAGGACGCTACCGGCTGGGTACCTTGTCCAATCTCAACTCCATTGCTAACTACAGAACTTTACCGGCTGGGAACTTTCTCCATTCTCAAATCTATGTCTATCTGAAGGACTTTACTGGCTCGGAAACTTCACCATTCTGAACTCCATGACTAACTGCAGTACATTACCGGCAGTGTACCTTGCCCAAACTCAACTCCATGACTAACTGCAGGACACTACCGGCTGGGTGCCTTTTCAAATCTAAACTCCATGACTAAGTGCAGGGCTTTACCGGCTGGGTACCTTCTCCAATCTTAACTCCATGATTAAGTGGAGGACTTTACTGGCTGTGTACCTTGGCCATTCTCAACACCATGTCCTACTGCAGGACTTTACCGGCTGGGTACATTGTCCAATCTCAACTCCATTGCTAACTACAGGACTTTACCGGCTGGGTACCTTGGCCATTCTCAACTCCATGACTAACTGCAGGACTTTACCGGCTGGGTAAGTTGGGCATTCTCAAATCGATGACTGACTGCAGGACTTTACCGGCTGGGTACCTTGTCCATTCTGAATTCCATGACTAACTGCAGGACGCTACCGGCTGGGTGCCATTTCCCATCTCAACTCCATGACTAAGTGCAGGGATTTACCGGCTGGGTACCTTCTCCAATCTTAACTCCATGATTAAGTGGAGGACTTTACTGGCTGTGCACCTTGGCCATTCTCAACCCCATGTCCTACTGCAGGACTTTACCGGCTGGGTACGTTGTCCAATCTCAACTCCATTGCTAACTACAGGACTTTACCGGCTGGGTACCTTGGCCATTCTCAACTCCATGACTAACTGCAGGACTTTACCGGCTGGGTAACTGGGCATTCTCAAATCGATGACTGACTGCAGGACTTTACCGGCTGGGTACCTTGTCCATTCCCAACTGCATGACTAAATACAGGACGTTACCAGCTGGGTACCTTGTCCAATCTCAACTCCATGACTAACTGTAGGACTTTACCGGCTGGGTACCTTGTCTATTCTCAACTGCATGACTAAATGCAGGACTTTACCAGCTGGGTACCTTGTCCAATCTCAACTCCATGACTAACTGTAGGACTTTACCGGCAGGGTACCTTGTCCAATCTCAACTCCATGACTAACTGCAGGAGTTTACAGGCTAGGTAGCTTGTCCTTGTTGAACTCCATGACTAACTGCAGATGTTTACCAGATGAGTGCTTTGGCCATTCTCAAATCCATGACGAACTGCAGGACTTTACCAGCTGGGTACCCTGTACAATGTCAACTCCATTACTAACTGCAGTACTTTACTGGCTGGGTACCTTGGCCATTCTCAACTCCATGACTAACTGCAGGACTTTACCGGCTGGGTAACTGTGGAATTCTCAAATCCATGACTGACTGCAGGACTTTACCGGCTGCATACCTTGTCCAATCTTAACTCCATGACTAAGTGCAGGAATTTACCAGCTGAGAACCTTGTCCATTCTCAGCTCCATGACTTACTGCAGGGCTTTTCCGGGTATGTATCTTGGCCATTCTCAACCCCATGTCCAAATGCAGGACTATACCGGCTGGGTATCTTGTCCAATCTCAACTCCATGATTAACTGCAGGACTTTATCGGCTGGGTACCTTGTCCATTCTCAACTCCATGATTAACTGCAGGACTTTATTGGTTGGGTACCTTGTCCATTCTGAATTCCATGACGAACTGCAGGACTTTACCAGCTGGGTACCCTGTACAATGTCAACTCCATTACTAACTGCAGGACTTTACTGGCTGGGTACCTTGGCCATTCTCAACTCCATGACTAACCGCAGGACTTTAGCCGTTGGTTTCTTTAGCCATTACAACCTCCATGACTAACTGCAGGACATAACGGGCTGGGATCCTTGGCTGTTCTCAACTCCATGAGTAACTGCAGGACTTTACCGGATGGGTTCATTGTCCAATCTCAAATCCAATACTAACTACAGAGCTTTACCGACTGTGTACCATGTCCAATCTCAACTCCATTGCTAACTACAGGACTTTACAGGCTGGGTACCTTGGCCATTCTCAACTCCATGAATAACTGCAGGACTTCACCGGCTGGGTAACTGGGGCATTCTCAAATCGATGACTGACTGCAGGACTTTACCGGCTGGGTACCTTGTCCATTCTCAACTCCATGACTAACTGCAGGACTTTACTGGGTGGGAAACTTAGCAAATCTCGGCTCCATGACTAACTGCAGGACTATACCGGCTGTGTACCTTGTCAAATCTTAACTCCATGACTAAGTGCAGGAATTTACAAGCTGAGAACCTTGTGCATTCTCAGCTCCATGACATACTGCAGGACTTTTCCGGGCATGTATCTTGGCCATTCTCAACCCCATGTCCAAATGCAGGACTATACCGGCTGGGTATCTTGGCCATTCTCAACTCCATGACTAACTGCAGGACTTTACCGGCTGGGTAACTTTGGCATTCTCAAATCGATGACTGACTGCAGGACTTTACCGGCTGGGTACCTTGTCCATTCCCAACTGCATGACTAAATGCAGGACGTTACCAGCTGGGTACCTTGTCCAATCTCAACTCCATGACTAACTGTAGGACTTTACCGGCTGGGTACCTTGGCCATTCGCAACGCCATGACTAACTGCAGGACTTTAGACGCTGGTTTCTTTAGCCACTACAACCTCCATGACTAACTGCAGGACATAACCGGCTGGGATCCTTGGCTGTTCTCAACTCCATGAGTAACTGCAGGACTTTTCCGGATGGGTTCATTGTCCAATCTCAAATCCAATACTAACTACAGAGCTTTACCGACTGTGTACCATGTCCAATCTCAACTCCATTGCTAACTACAGGACTTTACCAGCTGGGTACCTTGTCCATTCTCAACTGCATGACTAAATGCAGGACTTTACCAGCTGGGTACCTTGTCCATTCTGAACACCATGACTAACTGTAGGACTTTACCAGCTGAGTGCCTTGACCATTCTCAACTCCATAACTAACTGCAGGACTTTACTGGCTGGGTACTCCATGACTAACTGCAGGACTTTACAGGCTGGGTACCTTGTCCATTCTCAACTCCATGACTAACTGCAGGACTTTACTGGCTGGGAAACTTTGCCAATCTCGGCTCCATGACTAACTGCAGGACTATACCGGCTGCGTACCTTGTCCAATCTTAACTCCATGACTAAGTGCAGGAATTTACCAGCTGAGAACCTTGTCCATTCTCAGCTCCATGACTTACTGCAGGACTTTTCTGGGTATGTATCTTGGCCATTCTCAACCCCATGTCCAAATGCAGGACTATACCGGCTGGGTATCTTGTCCAATCTCAACTCCATGATTAACTGCAGAACTTTATCGGCTGGGTACCTTGGCCATTCTCAATTCCATGACTAACTGCAGGAATTTACCGGCTGGGTAAGTTGGGCATTCTCAAATCGATGACTGACTGCAGGACTTTACCGGCTGGGTACCTTGTCCATTCTGAATTCCATGACTAACTGCAGGATGCTACCGGCTGGGTGCCATTTCCCATCTCAACTCCATGACTAAGTGCAGGGCTTTACCGGCAGGGTACCTTCTCCAATCTTAACTCCATGATTAAGTGGAGGACTTTACTGGCTGTGCACCTTGGCCATTCTCAACCCCATGTCCTACTGCAGGACTTTACCGGCTGGGTAACTGGGGCATTCTCAAATCGATGACTGACTGCAGGACTTTACCGGCTGGGTACCTTGTCCATTCCCAACTGCATGACTAAATACAGGACGTTACCAGCTGGGTACCTTGTCCAATCTCAACTCCATGACTAACTGTAGGACTTTACCGGCTGGGTACCTTGTCCATTCTCAACTGCATGACTAACTGTAGGACTTTAGCCGTTGGTTTCTTTAGCCATTACAACCTCCATGACTAACTGCAGGACATAACCGGCTGGGATCCTTGGATGTTCTCAACTCCATGAGTAACTGCAGGACTTTACCGGATGGGTTCATTGTCCAATCACAAATCCAATACTAACTACACAGCTTTACCGACTGTGTACCATGTCCAATCTCAACTCCATTGCTAACTACAGGACTTTACAGGCTGGGTACCTTGGCCATTCTCAACTCCATGACTAACTGCAGGACTTCACCGGCTGGGTAACTGGGGCATTCTCAAATCGATGACTGACTGCAGGACTTTACCGGCTGGGTACCTTGTCCATTCTCAACTCCATGACAAACTGCAGGACTTTACTGGGTGGGAAACTTTGCAAATCTCGGCTCCATGACTAACTGCAGGACTATACCGGCTGTGTACCTTGTCAAATCTTAACTCCATGACTAAGTGCAGGAATTTACAAGCTGAGAACCTTGTCCATTCTCAGCTCCATGACATACTGCAGGACTTTTCCGGGTATGTATCTTGGCCATTCTCAACCCCATGTCCAAATGCAGGACTATACCGGCTGGGTATCTTGGCCATTCTCAACTCCATGACTAACTGCAGGACTTTATCGGCTGGTTACCTTGGCCATTCTCAATTCCATGACTAACTGCAGGACTTTACCGGCTGGGTAAGTTGGGCATTCTCAAATCGATGACTGACTGCAGGACTTTACCGGCTGGGTACCTTGTCCATTCTGAATTCCATGACTAACTGCAGGATGCTACCGGCTGGGTGCCATTTCCCATCTCAACTCCATGACTAAGTGCAGGGCTTTACCGGCAGGGTACCTTCTCCAATCTTAACTCCATGATTAAGTGGAGGACTTTACTGGCTGTGCACCTTGGCCATTCTCAACCCCATGTCCTACTGCAGGACTTTACTGGCTGGGTAACTGGGGCATTCTCAAATCGATGACTGACTGCAGGACTTTACCGGCTGGGTACCTTGTCCATTCCCAACTGCATGACTAAATACAGGACGTTACCAGCTGGGTACCTTGTCCAATCTCAACTCCATGACTAACTGTAGGACTTGACCGGCTGGGTACCTTGTCCATTCTCAACTGCATGACTAACTGTAGGACTTTAGTCGTTGGTTTCTTTAGCCATTACAACCTCCATGACTAACTGCAGGACATAACCGGCTGGGATCCTTGGCTGTTCTCAACTCCATGAGTAACTGCAGGACTTTACCGGATGGGTTCATTGTCCAATCACAAATCCAATACTAACTACACAGCTTTACCGACTGTGTACCATGTCCAATCTCAACTCCATTGCTAACTACAGGACTTTACCGGCTGGGTACCTTGGCCATTCTCAACTCCATGACTAACTGCAGGACTTTACCGGCTGGGTAACTGGGGCATTCTCAAATCGATGACTGACTGCAGGACTTTACCGGCTGGGTACCTTGTCCATTCTCAACTCCATGACAAACTGCAGGACTTTACTGGGTGGGAAACTTTGCAAATCTCGGCTCCATGACTAACTGCAGGACTATACCGGCTGTGTACCTTGTCAAATCTTAACTCCATGACTAAGTGCAGGAATTTACAAGCTGAGAACCTTGTCCATTCTCAGCTCCATGACATACTGCAGGACTTTTCCGGGTATGTATCTTGGCCATTCTCAACCCCATGTCCAAATGCAGGACTATACCGGCTGGGTATCTTGGCCATTCTCAACTCCATGACTAACTGCAGGACTTTATCGGCTGGGTACCTTGGCCATTCTCAATTCCATGACTAACTGCAGGACTTTACCGGCTGGGTAAGTTGGGCATTCTCAAATCGATGACTGACTGCAGGACTTTACCGGCTGGGTACCTTGTCCATTCTGAATTCCATGACTAACTGCAGGACGCTACCGGCTGGGTGCCATTTCCCATCTCAACTCCATGACTAAGTGCAGGGCTTTACCGGCAGGGTACCTTCTCCAATCTTAACTCCATGATTAAGTGGAGGACTTTACTGGCTGTGCACCTTGGCCATTCTCAACCCCATGTCCTACTGCAGGACTTTACCGGCTGGGTAACTGGGGCATTCTCAAATCGATGACTGACTGCAGGACTTTACCGGCTGGGTACCTTGTCCATTCCCAACTGCATGACTAAATACAGGACGTTACCAGCTGGGTACCTTGTCCAATCTCAACTCCATGACTAACTGTAGGACTTTACCGGCTGGGTACCTTGTCCATTCTCAACTGCATGACTAACTGTAGGACTTTAGCCGTTGGTTTCTTTAGCCATTACAACCTCCATGACTAACTGCAGGACATAACCGGCTGGGATCCTTGGCTGTTCTCAACTCCATGAGTAACTGCAGGACTTTACCGGATGGGTTCATTGTCCAATCACAAATCCAATACTAACTACACAGCTTTACCGACTGTGTACCATGTCCAATCTCAACTCCATTGCTAACTACAGGACTTTACAGGCTGGGTACCTTGGCCATTCTCAACTCCATGACTAACTGCAGGACTTCACCGGCTGGGTAACTGGGGCATTCTCAAATCGATGACTGACTGCAGGACTTTACCGGCTGGGTACCTTGTCCATTCTCAACTCCATGACAAACTGCAGGACTTTACTGGGTGGGAAACTTTGCAAATCTCGGCTCCATGACTAACTGCAGGACTATACCGGCTGTGTACCTTGTCAAATCTTAACTCCATGACTAAGTGCAGGAATTTACAAGCTGAGAACCTTGTCCATTCTCAGCTCCATGACATACTGCAGGACTTTTCCGGGTATGTATCTTGGCCATTCTCAACCCCATGTCCAAATGCAGGACTATACCGGCTGGGTATCTTGGCCATTCTCAACTCCATGACTAACTGCAGGACTTTACCGGCTGGGTAACTGGGGCATTCTCAAATCAATGACTGACTGCAGGACTTTACCGGCTGGGTACCTTGTCCATTCCCAACTGCATGACTAAATGCAGGACTTTACCAGCTGGGTACCTTGTCCAATCTCAACTCCATGACTAACTGTAGGACTTTACCGGCTGGGTACCTTGTCCATTCTCAACTCCATGACTAAGTGCAGGGCTTTACCGGCTGGGTACCTTCTCCAATCTTAACTCCATGATTAAGTGGAGGACTTTACCGGCTGGGTACCTTGGCCATTCTCAACTCCATGACTAACTGCAGGACTTTACCGGCTGGGTAACTGGGGCATTCTCAAATCGATGACTGACTGCAGGACTTTACCGGCTGGGTAGCTTGTCCATTCCCAACTGCATGACTAAATACAGGACGTTACCAGCTGGGTACCTTGTGCAATCTCAACTCCATGACTAACAGTAGGACTTTACCGGCTGGGTACCTTGTCCATTCTCAACTGCATGACTAAATGCAGGACTTTACCAGCTGGGTACCTTGTCCAATCTCAACTCCATGACTAACTGTAGGACTTTCCGGCAGGGTACCTTGTCCAATCTCAACTCCATGACTAACTGCAGGAGTTTACAGGCTAGGTACCTTGTCCTTGTTGAAATCCATGACTAACTGCAGATGTTTACCAGATGAGTGCTTTGGCCATTCTCAAATCCATGACGAACTGCAGGACTTTACCAGCTGGGTACCCTGTACAATGTCAACTCCATTACTAACTGCAGTACTTTACTGGCTGGGTACCTTGGCCATTCTCAACTCCATGACTAACTGCAGGACTTTACCGGCTGGGTAACTGTGGAATTCTCAAATCGATGACTGACTGCAGGACTTTACCGGCTGCATACCTTGTCCAATCTTAACTCCATGACTAAGTGCAGGAATTTACCAGCTGAGAACCTTGTCCATTCTCAGCTCCATGACTTACTGCAGGGCTTTTCCGGGTATGTATCTTGGCCATTCTCAACCCCATGTCCAAATGCAGGACTATACCGGCTGGGTATCTTGTCCAATCTCAACTCCATGATTAACTGCAGGACTTTATCGGCTGGGTACCTTGTCCATTCTCAACTCCATGATTAACTGCAGGACTTTATTGGTTGGGTACCTTGTCCATTCTGAATTCCATGACGAACTGCAGGACTTTACCAGCTGGGTACCCTGTACAATGTCAACTCCATTACTAACTGCAGGACTTTACTGGCTGGGTACCTTGGCCATTCTCAACTCCATGACTAACCGCAGGACTTTAGCCGTTGGTTTCTTTAGCCATTACAACCTCCATGACTAACTGCAGGACATAACGGGCTGGGATCCTTGGCTGTTCTCAACTCCATGAGTAACTGCAGGACTTTACCGGATTGGTTCATTGTCCAATCTCAAATCCAATACTAACTACAGAGCTTTACCGACTGTGTACCATGTCCAATCTCAACTCCATTGCTAACTACAGGACTTTACAGGCTGGGTACCTTGGCCATTCTCAACTCCATGAATAACTGCAGGACTTCACCGGCTGGGTAACTGGGGCATTCTCAAATCGATGACTGACTGCAGGACTTTACCGGCTGGGTACCTTGTCCATTCTCAACTCCATGACTAACTGCAGGACTTTACTGGGTGGGAAACTTAGCAAATCTCGGCTCCATGACTAACTGCAGGACTATACCGGCTGTGTACCTTGTCAAATCTTAACTCCATGACTAAGTGCAGGAATTTACAAGCTGAGAACCTTGTGCATTCTCAGCTCCATGACATACTGCAGGACTTTTCCGGGCATGTATCTTGGCCATTCTCAACCCCATGTCCAAATGCAGGACTATACCGGCTGGGTATCTTGGCCATTCTCAACTCCATGACTAACTGCAGGACTTTACCGGCTGGGTAACTTTGGCATTCTCAAATCGATGACTGACTGCAGGACTTTACCGGCTGGGTACCTTGTCCATTCCCAACTGCATGACTAAATGCAGGACTTTACCAGCTGGGTACCTTGTCCAATCTCAACTCCATGACTAACTGTAGGACTTTACCGGCTGGGTACCTTGGCCATTCGCAACGCCATGACTAACTGCAGGACTTTAGACGCTGGTTTCTTTAGCCACTACAACCTCCATGACTAACTGCAGGACATAACTGGCTGGGATCCTTGGCTGTTCTCAACTCCATGAGTAACTGCAGGACTTTTCCGGATGGGTTCATTGTCCAATCTCAAATCCAATACTAACTACAGAGCTTTACCGACTGTGTACCATGTCCAATCTCAACTCCATTGCTAACTACAGGACTTTACCAGCTGGGTACCTTGTCCATTCTCAACTGCATGACTAAATGCAGGACTTTACCAGCTGGGTACCTTGTCCATTCTGAACACCATGACTAACTGTAGGACTTTACCAGCTGAGTGCCTTGACCATTCTCAACTCCATAACTAACTGCAGGACTTTACTGGCTGGGTACTCCATGACTAACTGCAGGACTTTACAGGCTGGGTACCTTGTCCATTCTCAACTCCATGACTAACTGCAGGACTTTACTGGCTGGGAAACTTTGCCAATCTCGGCTCCATGACTAACTGCAGGACTATACCGGCTGCGTACCTTGTCCAATCTTAACTCCATGACTAAGTGCAGGAATTTACCAGCTGAGAACCTTGTCCATTCTCAGCTCCATGACTTACTGCAGGACTTTTCTGGGTATGTATCTTGGCCATTCTCAACCCCATGTCCAAATGCAGGACTATACCGGCTGGGTATCTTGTCCAATCTCAACTCCATGATTAACTGCAGAACTTTATCGGCTGGGTACCTTGGCCATTCTCAATTCCATGACTAACTGCAGGACTTTACCGGCTGGGTAAGTTGGGCATTCTCAAATCGATGACTGACTGCAGGACTTTACCGGCTGGGTACCTTGTCCATTCTGAATTCCATGACTAACTGCAGGATGCTACCGGCTGGGTGCCATTTCCCATCTCAACTCCATGACTAAGTGCAGGGCTTTACCGGCAGGGTACCTTCTCCAATCTTAACTCCATGATTAAGTGGAGGACTTTACTGGCTGTGCACCTTGGCCATTCTCAACCCCATGTCCTACTGCAGGACTTTACCGGCTGGGTAACTGGGGCATTCTCAAATCGATGACTGACTGCAGGACTTTACCGGCTGGGTACCTTGTCCATTCCCAACTGCATGACTAAATACAGGACGTTACCAGCTGGGTACCTTGTCCAATCTCAACTCCATGACTAACTGTAGGACTTTACCGGCTGGGTAACTTGTCCATTCTCAACTGCATGACTAACTGTAGGACTTTAGCCGTTGGTTTCTTTAGCCATTACAACCTCCATGACTAACTGCAGGACATAACCGGCTGGGATCCTTGGCTGTTCTCAACTCCATGAGTAACTGCAGGACTTTACCGGATGGGTTCATTGTCCAATCACAAATCCAATACTAACTACACAGCTTTACCGACTGTGTACCATGTCCAATCTCAACTCCATTGCTAACTACAGGACTTTACAGGCTGGGTACCTTGGCCATTCTCAACTCCATGACTAACTGCAGGACTTCACCGGCTGGGTAACTGGGGCATTCTCAAATCGATGACTGACTGCAGGACTTTACCGGCTGGGTACCTTGTCCATTCTCAACTCCATGACAAACTGCAGGACTTTACTGGGTGGGAAACTTTGCAAATCTCGGCTCCATGACTAACTGCAGGACTATACCGGCTGTGTACCTTGTCAAATCTTAACTCCATGACTAAGTGCAGGAATTTACAAGCTGAGAACCTTGTCCATTCTCAGCTCCATGACATACTGCAGGACTTTTCCGGGTATGTATCTTGGCCATTCTCAACCCCATGTCCAAATGCAGGACTATACCGGCTGGGTATCTTGGCCATTCTCAACTCCATGACTAACTGCAGGACTTTATCGGCTGGTTACCTTGGCCATTCTCAATTCCATGACTAACTGCAGGACTTTACCGGCTGGGTAAGTTGGGCATTCTCAAATCGATGACTGACTGCAGGACTTTACCGGCTGGGTACCTTGTCCATTCTGAATTCCATGACTAACTGCAGGACGCTACCGGCTGGGTGCCATTTCCCATCTCAACTCCATGACTAAGTGCAGGGCTTTACCGGCAGGGTACCTTCTCCAATCTTAACTCCACGATTAAGTGGAGGACTTTACTGGCTGTGCACCTTGGCCATTCTCAACCCCATGTCCTACTGCAGGACTTTACCGGCTGGGTAACTGGGGCATTCTCAAATCGATGACTGACTGCAGGACTTTACCGGCTGGGTACCTTGTCCATTCCCAACTGCATGACTAAATACAGGACGTTACCAGCTGGGTACCTTGTCCAATCTCAACTCCATGACTAACTGTAGGACTTGACCGGCTGGGTACCTTGTCCATTCTCAACTGCATGACTAACTGTAGGACTTTAGTCGTTGGTTTCTTTAGCCATTACAACCTCCATGACTAACTGCAGGACATAACCGGCTGGGATCCTTGGCTGTTCTCAACTCCATGAGTAACTGCAGGACTTTACCGGATGGGTTCATTGTCCAATCACAAATCCAATACTAACTACACAGCTTTACCGACTGTGTACCATGTCCAATCTCAACTCCATTGCTAACTACAGGACTTTACCGGCTGGGTACCTTGGCCATTCTCAACTCCATGACTAACTGCAGGACTTTACCGGCTGGGTAACTGGGGCATTCTCAAATCGATGACTGACTGCAGGACTTTACCGGCTGGGTACCTTGTCCATTCTCAACTCCATGACAAACTGCAGGACTTTACTGGGTGGGAAACTTTGCAAATCTCGGCTCCATGACTAACTGCAGGACTATACCGGCTGTGTACCTTGTCAAATCTTAACTCCATGACTAAGTGCAGGAATTTACAAGCTGAGAACCTTGTCCATTCTCAGCTCCATGACATACTGCAGGACTTTTCCGGGTATGTATCTTGGCCATTCTCAACCCCATGTCCAAATGCAGGACTATACCGGCTGGGTATCTTGGCCATTCTCAACTCCATGACTAACTGCAGGACTTTATCGGCTGGGTACCTTGGCCATTCTCAATTCCATGACTAACTGCAGGACTTTACCGGCTGGGTAAGTTGGGCATTCTCAAATCGATGACTGACTGCAGGACTTTACCGGCTGGGTACCTTGTCCATTCTGAATTCCATGACTAACTGCAGGACGCTACCGGCTGGGTGCCATTTCCCATCTCAACTCCATGACTAAGTGCAGGGCTTTACCGGCAGGGTACCTTCTCCAATCTTAACTCCATGATTAAGTGGAGGACTTTACTGGCTGTGCACCTTGGCCATTCTCAACCCCATGTCCTACTGCAGGACTTTACCGGCTGGGTAACTGGGGCATTCTCAAATCGATGACTGACTGCAGGACTTTACCGGCTGGGTACCTTGTCCATTCCCAACTGCATGACTAAATACAGGACGTTACCAGCTGGGTACCTTGTCCAATCTCAACTCCATGACTAACTGTAGGACTTTACCGGCTGGGTACCTTGTCCATTCTCAACTGCATGACTAACTGTAGGACTTTAGCCGTTGGTTTCTTTAGCCATTACAACCTCCATGACTAACTGCAGGACATAACCGGCTGGGATCCTTGGCTGTTCTCAACTCCATGAGTAACTGCAGGACTTTACCGGATGGGTTCATTGTCCAATCACAAATCCAATACTAACTACACAGCTTTACCGACTGTGTACCATGTCCAATCTCAACTCCATTGCTAACTACAGGACTTTACAGGCTGGGTACCTTGGCCATTCTCAACTCCATGACTAACTGCAGGACTTCACCGGCTGGGTAACTGGGGCATTCTCAAATCGATGACTGACTGCAGGACTTTACCGGCTGGGTACCTTGTCCATTCTCAACTCCATGACAAACTGCAGGACTTTACTGGGTGGGAAACTTTGCAAATCTCGGCTCCATGACTAACTGCAGGACTATACCGGCTGTGTACCTTGTCAAATCTTAACTCCATGACTAAGTGCAGGAATTTACAAGCTGAGAACCTTGTCCATTCTCAGCTCCATGACATACTGCAGGACTTTTCCGGGTATGTATCTTGGCCATTCTCAACCCCATGTCCAAATGCAGGACTATACCGGCTGGGTATCTTGGCCATTCTCAACTCCATGACTAACTGCAGGACTTTACCGGCTGGGTAACTGGGGCATTCTCAAATCGATGACTGACTGCAGGACTTTACCGGCTGGGTACCTTGTCCATTCCCAACTGCATGACTAAATGCAGGACTTTACCAGCTGGGTACCTTGTCCAATCTCAACTCCATGACTAACTGTAGGACTTTACCGGCTGGGTACCTTGTCCATTCTCAACTCCATGACTAAGTGCAGGGCTTTACCGGCTGGGTACCTTCTCCAATCTTAACTCCATGATTAAGTGGAGGACTTTACCGGCTGGGTACCTTGGCCATTCTCAACTCCATGACTAACTGCAGGACTTTACCGGCTGGGTAACTGGGGCATTCTCAAATCGATGACTGACTGCAGGACTTTACCGGCTGGGTAGCTTGTCCATTCCCAACTGCATGACTAAATACAGGACGTTACCAGCTGGGTACCTTGTGCAATCTCAACTCCATGACTAACAGTAGGACTTTACCGGCTGGGTACCTTGTCCATTCTCAACTGCATGACTAAATGCAGGACTTTACCAGCTGGGTACCTTGTCCAATCTCAACTCCATGACTAACTGTAGGACTTTCCGGCAGGGTACCTTGTCCAATCTCAACTCCATGACTAACTGCAGGAGTTTACAGGCTAGGTACCTTGTCCTTGTTGAAATCCATGACTAACTGCAGATGTTTACCAGATGAGTGCTTTGGCCATTCTCAAATCCATGACGAACTGCAGGACTTTACCAGCTGGGTACCCTGTACAATGTCAACTCCATTACTAACTGCAGTACTTTACTGGCTGGGTACCTTGGCCATTCTCAACTCCATGACTAACTGCAGGACTTTACCGGCTGGGTAACTGTGGAATTCTCAAATCGATGACTGACTGCAGGACTTTACCGGCTGCATACCTTGTCCAATCTTAACTCCATGACTAAGTGCAGGAATTTACCAGCTGAGAACCTTGTCCATTCTCAGCTCCATGACTTACTGCAGGGCTTTTCCGGGTATGTATCTTGGCCATTCTCAACCCCATGTCCAAATGCAGGACTATACCGGCTGGGTATCTTGTCCAATCTCAACTCCATGATTAACTGCAGGACTTTATCGGCTGGGTACCTTGTCCATTCTCAACTCCATGATTAACTGCAGGACTTTATTGGTTGGGTACCTTGTCCATTCTGAATTCCATGACGAACTGCAGGACTTTACCAGCTGGGTACCCTGCACAATGTCAACTCCATGACTAACTGCAGGACTTTACTGGCTGGGTACCTTGGCCATTCTCAACTCCATGACTAACCGCAGGACTTTAGCCGTTGGTTTATTTAGCCATTACAACCTCCATGACTAACTGCAGGACATAACCGGCTGGGATCCTTGGCTGTTCTCAACTCCATGAGTAACTGCAGGACTTTACCGGATGGGTACCTTGTCCAATCTCAACTCCATTGCTAACTACAGGTCTTTACAGGCTGGGTACCTTGGCCATTCTCAACTCCATGACTAACTGCAGGACTTTACCGGCTGGGTAACTGGGGCATTCTCAAATCAATGACTGACTGCAGGACTTTACCGGCTGGGTACCTTGTCCATTCTCAACTCCATGACAAACTGCAGGACTTTACTGGCTGGGAAACTTTGCCAATCTCGGCTCCATGACTAACTGCAGGACTATACCAGCTGAGAACCTTGTCCAATCTCAACTCCATGACTAACTGTAGGGCTTTTCCGGGTATGTATCTTGGCCATTCTCAACCCCATGTCCAAATGCAGGTCTTTACCGGCTGGGTACCTTGTCCATTCCCAACTGCATGACTAAATGCAGGACTTTACCAGCTGGGTACCTTGTCCAATCTCAACTCCATGACTAACTGTAGGGCTTTACCGGCTGGGTAACTTGTCCATTCTCAACTGCATGACTAAATGCAGGACTTTACCAGCTGGGTACCTTGTTCATTCTGAACACCATGACTAACTGTAGGACTTTACCAGCTGAGTGCCTTGACCATTCTCAACTCCATAACTAACTGCTGGACTTTACTGGCTGGGTACTCCATGACTAACTGCAGGACTTTACAGGCTGGGTACCTTGTCCATTCTCAACTCCATGACTAATTGCAGGACTTTACTGGCTGGTAAACTTTGCCAATCTCGGCTCCATGACTAACTGCAGGACTATACCGGCTGCGTACCTTGTCCAATCTTAACTCCATGACTAAGTGCAGGAATTTACCAGCTGAGAACCTTGTCCATTCTCAGCTCCATGACTTACTGCAGGACTTTTCCAGGTATGTATCTTGGCCATTCTCAACCCCATGTCCAAATGCAGGACTATACCGGCTGGGTATCTTGTCCAATCTCAACTCCATGATTAACTGCAGGACTTTATCGGCTGGGTACCTTGTCCTTTCTCAACTCCATGATTAACTGCAGGACTTTATTGGCTGGGTAACTTGTCCATTCTGAATTCCATGACTAACTGCAGGACGCTAACGGCTGGGTACCTTGCCCAATCTCAACTCCATTGCTAACTACAGGACTTTACCGGCCGGGAACTTTCTCCATTCTCAACTCTACGACTATCTGCAGGACTTTACTGGCTCGGAACCTTCACCATTCTGAACTCCATGAGTAACTGCAGGACGTTACCATCTGTGTACCTTGGCCATTCTGAACCCCATGTCCTACTGCAGGACTTTACCGGCTGGGTACCTTGTCCATTCTGAATTCCATGACTAACTGCAGGGCTCTACCGGCTGGGTAACTGGAGCATTCTCAAATCGATGACTGACTGCAGGACTTTACAGGCTGTGTACCTTGTCCATTCTCAACTCCATGACAAACTGCAGTACTTTACTGGCTGGGAAACTTTGCCAATCTCGGCTCCATGACTAACTGCAGGACTATACCGGCTGCGTACCTTGTCCAATCTTAACTCCATGACTAAGTGCGGGAATTTACCAGCTGAGAACCTTGTCCATTCTCAGCTCCATGACTTACTGCAGGACTTTTCCGGGTATGTATCTTGGCCATTCTCAACCCCATGTCCAAATGCGGGACTATACCGGCTGGGTATTTTGTCCAATCTCAACTCCATGATTAACTGCAGGACGCTACCGGCTAGGTGCCTTTTACCATCTCAACTCCATGACTAAGTGCAGGGCTTTACTGGCTGGGTACCTTCTCCAAATTTAACTCCATGATTAAGTGGAGGACTATACTGGCTGGGAGCCTTGTCCAATCTCAACTCCATGACTCACTGCAGGACATTACCGGCTGGGTATCTTGGCCATTCTCATCTCCATGATTAACTGCAGGACTTTACATGCTGGGTATCTTGGCCATTCTGAACTCCATGAGTAAGTGCAGTACTGTACGGGCTGGGTACCCAGTCCATTCTCTACACCATGACAAACTGCAGGAATTTACCGGCTGTGTACCTTGTCCATTCTCAAATCCATGACTAACTGCAGTACTTTACTGGCTGGGAAACTTTGCCAATCTCGGCTCCATGACTAACTGCAGGACTATACCGGCTGCGTACCTTGTCCAATCTTAACTCCATGACAAAGTGCGGGAATTTACCAGCTGAGAACCTTGTCCATTCTCAGCTCCATGACTTACTGCAGGACTTTTCCGGGTATGTATCTTGGCCATTCTCAACCCCATGTCCAAATGCGGGACTATACCGGCTGGGTATTTTGTCCAATCTCAACTCCATGACTAACTGTAGGACTTTACTGGCTGGGTACTCCATGACTAACTGCAGGACTTTACAGGCTGGGTACCTTGTCCATTCTCAACTCCATGACTAACTGCAGGACTTTACAGGCTGGGTACCTTGTCCATTCTCAACTCCATGACTAACTGCAGGAGTTTACAGGCTAGGTATCTTGTCCTTGTTGAACTCCATGACTAACTGCAGATGTTTTCCAGATGAGTGCTTCGGCCATTCTCAAATCCATGACGAACTGCAG
Source organism: Hemitrygon akajei (assembly GCF_048418815.1). Classification (NCBI taxonomy): domain Eukaryota; kingdom Metazoa; phylum Chordata; class Chondrichthyes; order Myliobatiformes; family Dasyatidae; genus Hemitrygon; species Hemitrygon akajei. The sequence goes on from NC_133146.1 coordinate 3,065,437, forward strand.
GACTTTACCAGCTGGGTACCCTGTACAATGTCAACTCCATTACTAACTGCAGGACTTTACCGGCTATGCACCTGGTCCATTCTGAATTCCATGACTAACTGCAGGACGCTACCGGCTGGGTGCCTTTTCCCATCTCAACTCCATGACTAAGTGCAGGGCTTTACCGGCTGGGTAACTTCTCCAATCTTAACTCCATGATTAAGTGGAGGACTTTACTGGCTGTGTACCTTGGCCATTCTAAACCCCATGTCCTACTGCAGGACTTTACCGGCTGGGTACCTTGTCCAATCTCAACTACATTGCTAACTACAGGACTTTACCGGCTGAGTACCTTGTCCAATCTCAACTCCATTACTAACTGCAGGACTTTACCGGCTATGCACCTTGTCCATTCTGAATTCCATGACTAACTGCAGGACGCTACCGGCTGGGTGCCTTTTCCCATCTCAACTCCATGACTAAGTGCAGGGCTTTACCGGCTGGGTACCTTCTCCAATCTTATCTCCATGATTAAGTGGAGGACTTTACTGGCTGTGTACCTTGGCCATTCTAAACCCCATGTCCTACTGCAGGACTTTACCGGCTGGGTACCTTGTCCAATCTCAACTACATTGCTAACTACAGGACTTTACCGGCTGAGTACCTTGTCCAATCTCAACTCCATTGCTAACTACAGGACTTTACTGGCTGGGTACCTTGGCCATTCTCAACTCCATGACTGACTGCAGGACTTTACCGGCTGGGTACCGTGTCCATTCCCAACTGCTTGACTAAATGCAGGTCTTTACCAGCTGGGTACCTTGACCAATCTCAACTCCATGACTATCTGCAGGACTTTACTGGCTCGGAACCTTCACCATTCTGAACTCCATGACTAACTGCTGGATGTTACCAGCTGTGTACCTTGCCCAAACTCAACTCCATGAGTAACTGCAGGACGTTACCATCTGTGTACCTTGGCCATTCTGACCCCCATGCCCTACTGCAGGACTTTACCAGCTGGGTACCTTGTCCATTCTGAATTCCATGAGTAACTGCAGGACGCTACCGTCTGGGTGCCTTTTCCCATCTCAACTCCATTGCTAACTACAGGACTTTACCGGCTGGGTAACTTGGGCATTCTCAAATCGATGACTGACTGCAGGAATTTACCGGCTGGGTACCTTGTCCATTCTGAATTCCATGACTAACTGCAGGATGCTACCGGCTGGGTGCCTTTTCCCATCTCAACTCCATGACTAAGTGCAGGGCTTTACCGGCTGGGTACCTTCTCCAATCTTAATTCCATGATTAAGTGGAGGACTTTGCTGGCTGTGTACCTTGGCCATTCTCAACCCCATGTCCTACTGCAGGACTTTACCGGCTGGGTACCTTGTCCATTCTCAACTCCATGACTAACTGTAGGACTTTACTGGCTGGGTTCTCCATGACTAACTGCAGGACGTTACAGGCTGGGTACCTTGTCCATTCTCAACTCCATGACTAACTGTAGGACTTTACTGGCTGGGTACTCCATGACTGACTGCAGGACTTTACCGGCTGGGTACCTTGTCCATTCTCAACTCCATGACTAACTGCAGGACTTTACTGGCTGGGAAACTTTGCCAATCTCGGCTCCATGACTAACTGCAGGACTATACCGGCTGCGTACCTTGTCCAATCTTAACTCCATGACTAAGTGCAGGAATTTACCAGCTGAGAACCTTGTCCATTCTCAGCTCCATGACTTACTGCAGGACTTTTCCGGGTATCTATCTTGGCCATTCTCAACCCCATGTCCAAATGTAGGACTATACCGGCTGGGTATCTTCGCCATTCTCAACTCCATGACTTACTGCAGGACTTAACTGGCGGCATAACTTGGCGATTCTCAACTCCGTGACTATCTGCAGGACGTTACTGGCTGGTTATCTTGGCAATACTCAACACCATTACTAATTGCAGGACTTTACCGGCAATGTACCTTGTCCATTCTGAATTCCATGACTAACTGCAGGATGCTACCGGCTGGGTGCCTTTTTCCATCTCAACTCCATGACTAAGTGCAGGGCTTTACCGGCTGGGTACCTTCTCCAATCTTAACTCCATGATTAAGTGGAGGACTTTACTGGCTGTGTACCTTGGCCATTCTCAACCCCATGTCCTACTGCAGGACTTTACCGGCTGGATACCTTGTCCATTCTCAACTCCATGACTAACTGTAGGACTTTACTGGCTGGGTTCTCCATGACTAACTGCAGGACGTTACAGGCTGGGAACCTTGTCCATTCTCAACTCCATGACTAACTGTAGGACTTTACTGGCTGGGTACTCCATGACTAACTGCAGGACTTTACAGGCTGGGTACCTTGTCCATTCTCAACTCCATGACTAACTGCAGGACTTTACAGGCTGGGTACCTTGTCCATTCTCAACTCCATGACTAACTGCAGGAGTTTACAGGCTAGGTATCTTGTCCTTGTTGAACTCCATGACTAACTGCAGATGTTTTCCAGATGAGTGCTTCGGCCATTCTCAAATCCATGACGAACTGCAGGACGTTACCAGCTGGGTACCCTGTACAATGTCAACTCCATTACTAACTGCAGGACTTTACCGGCTATGCACCTTGTCCATTCTGAATTCCATGACTAACTGCAGTACGCTACCGGCTGGGTGCCTTTTCCCATCTCAACTCCATGACTAAGCGCAGGGCTTTACCGGCTGGGTAACTTCTCCAATCTTAACTCCATGATTAAGTGGAGGACTTTACTGGCTGTGTACCTTGGCCATTCTAAACCCCATGTCCTACTGCAGGACTTTACCGGCTGGGTACCTTGTCCAATCTCAACTACATTGCTAACTACAGGACTTTACCGGCTGAGTACCTTGTCCAATCTCAACTCCATTACTAACTGCAGGACTTTACCGGCTATGCACCTTGTCCATTCTGAATTCCATGACTAACTACAGGATGCTACCGGCTGGGTGCCTTTTCCCATCTCAACTCCATGACTAAGTGCAGGGCTTTACCGGCAGGGTACCTTCTCCAATCTTATCTCCATGATTAAGTGGAGGACTTTACTGGCTGTGTACCTTGGCCATTCTAAACCCCATGTCCTACTGCAGGACTTTACCGGCTGGGTACCTTGTCCAATCTCAACTACATTGCTAACTACAGGACTTTACCGGCTGAGTACCTTGTCCAATCTCAACTCCATTGCTAACTACAGGACTTTACTGGCTGGGTACCTTGGCCATTCTCAACTCCATGACTGACTGCAGGACTTTACTGGCTGGGTACCGTGTCCATTCCCAACAGCTTGACTAAATGCAGGTCTTTACCAGCTGGGTACCTTGACCAATCTCAACTCCATGACTATCTGCAGGACTTTACTGGCTCGGAACCTTCACCATTCTGAACTCCATGACTAACTGCTGGATGTTACCGGCTGTGTACCTTGCCCAAACTCAACTCCATGAGTAACTGCAGGACGTTACCATCTGTGTACCTTGGCCATTCTGACCCCCATGTCCTACTGCAGGACTTTACCAGCTGGGTACCTTGTCCATTCTGAATTCCATGAGTAACTGCAGGACGCTACCGTCTGGGTGCCTTTTCCCATCTCAACTCCATTGCTAACTACAGGACTTTACCGGCTGGGTAACTTGGGCATTCTCAAATCGATGACTGACTGCAGGAATTTACCGGCTGGTTACCTTGTCCATTCTGAATACCATGACTAACCGCAGGATGCTACCGGCTGGGTGCCTTTTCCCATCTCAACTCCATGACTAAGTGCAGGGCTTTACCGGCTGGGTACCTTCTCCAATCTTAACTCCATGATTAAGTGGAGGACTTTGCTGGCTGTGTACCTTGGCCATTCTCAACCCCATGTCGTACTGCAGGACGTTACAGGCTGGGTACCTTGTCCATTCTCAACTCCATGACTAACTGTAGGACTTTACTGGCTGGGTACTCCATGACTAACTGCAGGACTTTACAGGCTGGGTACCTTGTCCATTCTCAACTCCATGACTAACTGCAGGACTTTACAGGTTGGGTACCTTGTCCATTCTCAACTCCATGACTAACTGCAGGAGTTTACAGGCTAGGTATCTTGTCCTTGTTGAACTCCATGACTAACTGCAGATGTTAGCAGATGAGTGCTTCGGCCATTCTCAAATCCATGACGAACTGCAGGACTTTACCAGCTGGGTACCCTGTACAATGTCAACTCCATTACTAACTGCAGGACGTTACTGGCTGGGTACCTTGGCCATTCGCAACGCCATGACTAACTGCAGGACTTTAGCCGCTGGTTTCTTTAGCCACTACAACCTCCATGACTAACTGCAGGACATAACAGGCGGGGATGCTTGGCTGTTCTCAACTCCATGAGTAACTGCAGGACTTTACCGGATGGGTACATTGTCCAATCTCAAATCCAATACTAACTACAGGGCTTTACCGGCTGTGTACCTTCTCCAATCTTAACTCCATGATTAAGTGGAGGACTTTACCGGCTGGGTATCTTGGCCATTCTAATCTCCATGATTAACTGCATTACTTTACCGGCTAGGTGCCTTGGCTGTTCTCAACTCCATAACTAACTGCAGGACTTTACTAGCTGGGTATTTTGGCCATTCTGAATTCCATGAGTAAGTGCAGTACTTTGCTGGCTGCGTACCTTCTCCATTCTCAACTCCATGACTAACTGCAGGAATTTACCGGCTGGGTAACTTGGGCATTATCAAATCGATGACTGACTGCAAGACTTTACCGGCTGGGTACCTTGTCCATTCTGAATTCCATGACTAACTGCAGGACTTTACTGGCTGGGAAACTTTGCCAATCTCGACTCCATGACTAACTGCAGCACTATACCGGCTGCGTACCTTGTCCAATCTTAACTCCATGACTAAGTGCAGGAATTTACCAGCTGAGAACCTTTTCCATTCTCAGCTCCATGACTTACTGCAGGACTTTCCCGGGTATCTATCTTGGCCATTCTCAACCCCATGTCCAAATGCAGGACTATACCGGCTGGGTATCTTGGCCATTCTCAACTCCATGACTAACTGCAGGACTTTACCGGCTGGGTAACTTGGGCATTCTCAAATCGATGACTGACTGCAGGACTTTACCGGCTGAGTACCTTGTCCATTCTGAATTCCATGACTAACTGCAGGACGCTACCGGCTGGGTGCATTTTCCCATCTCATCTCCATGACTAAGTGCAGGGCTTTACCGGCTGGGTACCTTCTCCAATCTTAACTCCATGATTAAGTGGAGGACTTTACTGGCTGTGTACCTTGGCCATTCTCAACCCCATGTCCTACTGCAGGACTTTACCGGCTGGGTACGTTGTCCAATCTCAACTCCATTGCTAACTACAGGACTTTACCGGCTGGGTACCTTGTCCAATCTCAACTCCATTGCTAACTACAGGAATTTACCGGCTGAGTACCTTGGCCATTCTCAACTCCATGACTAACTGCAAGACTTTACCGGCTGGGTAACTGGGGCATTCTCAAATCGATGACTGACTGCAGGACTTTACCGGCTGGGTACCTTGTCCATTCCCAACTGCATGACTAAATGCAAGACTTTACCAGCTGGGTACCTTGTCCAATCTCAACTCCATGACTAACTGTAGGACTTTACTGGCTGGGTACCTTGTCCATTTTGAACTCCATGACTAACTGTAGGACTTTACCAGCTGAGTGCCTTGACCATTCTCAACTCCATAACTAACTGCAGGACTTTACTGGCTGGGTACACCATGACTAACTGCAGGACTTTACAGGCTGGGTATCTTGGCCATTCTCAACTCCATGACTAACTGCAGGACTTTACCGGCTGGGTAACTTGGGCATTCTCAAATCGATGACTGACTGCAGGACTTTACCAGCTGGGTACCTTGTCCATTCTGAATTCCATGACTAACTGCAGGACGCTACCGGCTGGGTGCCTTTTCCCATCTCAACTCCATGACTAAGTGCAGGACTTTACCGGCTGGGTACGTTGTCCAATCTCAACTCCATTGCTAACTACAGGACTTTACCGGCTGAGTACCTTGTCCAATCTCAACTCCACTGCTAACTACAGGACTTTACTGGCTGGGTACTCCATGACTAACTGCAGGACTTTACAGGCTGGGTACCTTGTCCATTCTCAACTCCATGACTAACTGCAGGACTTTACAGGCTGGGTACCTTGTCCATTCTCAACTCCATGACTAACTGCAGGAGTTTACAGGCTAGGTATCTTGTCCTTGTTGAACTCCATGACTAACTGCAGATGTTAGCAGATGAGTGCTTCGGCCATTCTCAAATCCATGACGAACTGCAGGACTTTACCAGCTGGGTACTCTGTACAATGTCAACTCCATCACTAACTGCAGGACGTTACTGGCTGGGTACCTTGGCCATTCGCAACGCCATGACTAACTGCAGGACTATAGCCGCTGGTTTCTTTAGCCACTACAACCTCCATGACTAACTGCAGGACATAACAGGCGGGGATGCTTGGCTGTTCTCAACTCCATGAGTAACTGCAGGACTTTACCGGATGGGTACATTGTCCAATCTCAAATCCAATTCTAACTACAGGGCTTTACCGGCTGTGTACCTTCTCCAATCTTAACTCCATGATTAAGTGGAGTACTTTACCGGCTGGGTATCTTGGCCATTCTAATCTCCATGATTAACTGCATTACTTTACCGGCTAGGTGCCTTGGCTGTTCTCAACTCCATAACTAACTGCAGGACTTTACTAGCTGGGTAACTTGGGCATTATCAAATCGATGACTGACTGCAAGACTTTACCGGCTGGGTACCTTGTCCATTCTGAATTCCATGACTAACTGCAGGACTTTACTGGCTGGGAAACTTTGCCAATCTCGACTCCATGACTAACTGCAGCACTATACCGGCTGCGTACCTTGTCCAATCTTAACTCCATGACTAAGTGCAGGAATTTACCAGCTGAGAACCTTTTCCATTCTCAGCTCCATGACTTACTGCAGGACTTTCCCGGGTATCTATCTTGGCCATTCTCAACCCCATGTCCAAATGCAGGACTATACCGGCTGGGTATCTTGGCCATTCTCAACTCCATGACTAACTGCAGGACTTTACCGGCTGGGTAACTTGGGCATTCTCAAATCGATGACTGACTGCAGGACTTTACCGGCTGAGTACCTTGTCCATTCTGAATTCCATGATTAACTGCAGGACGCTACCGGCTGGGTGCATTTTCCCATCTCATCTCCATGACTAAGTGCAGGGCTTTACCGGCTGGGTACCTTCTCCAATCTTAACTCCATGATTAAGTGGAGGACTTTACTGGCTGTGTACCTTGGCCATTCTCAACCCCATGTCCTACTGCAGGACTTTACCGGCTGGGTACGTTGTCCAATCTCAACTCCATTGCTAACTACAGGACTTTACCGGCTGGGTACCTTGTCCAATCTCAACTCCATTGCTAACTACAGGAATTTACCGGCTGAGTACCTTGGCCATTCTCAACTCCATGACTAACTGCAAGACTTTACCGGCTGGGTAACTGGGGCATTCTCAAATCGATGACTGACTGCAGGACTTTACCGGCTGGGTACCTTGTCCATTCCCAACTGCATGACTAAATGCAAGACTTTACCAGCTGGGTACCTTGTCCAATCTCAACTCCATGACTAACTGTAGGACTTTACTGGCTGGGTACCTTGTCCATTTTGAACTCCATAACTAACTGCAGGACTTTACTGGCTGGGTACACCATGACTAACTGCAGGACTTTACAGGCTGGGTATCTTGGCCATTCTCAACTCCATGACTAACTGCAGGACTTTACCGGCTGGGTATCTTGGGCATTCTCAAATCGATGACTGACTGCAGGACTTTACCAGCTGGGTACCTTGTCCATTCTGAATTCCATGACTAACTGCAGGACGCTACCGGCTGGGTGACTTTTCCCATCTCAACTCCATGACTAAGTGCAGGACTTTACCGGCTGGGTACGTTGTCCAATCTCAACTCCATTGCTAACTACAGGACTTTACCGGCTGAGTACCTTGTCCAATCTCAACTCCACTGCTAACTACAGGACTTTACTGGCTGGGTACTCCATGACTAACTGCAGGACTTTACAGGCTGGGTACCTTGTCCATTCTCAACTCCATGACTAACTGCAGGACTTTACAGGCTGGGTACCTTGTCCATTCTCAACTCCATGACTAACTGCAGGAGTTTACAGGCTAGGTATCTTGTCCTTGTTGAACTCCATGACTAACTGCAGATGTTAGCAGATGAGTGCTTCGGCCATTCTCAAATCCATGACGAACTGCAGGACTTTACCAGCTGGGTACCCTGTACAATGTCAACTCCATCACTAACTGCAGGACGTTACTGGCTGGGTACCTTGGCCATTCGCAACGCCATGACTAACTGCAGGACTATAGCCGCTGGTTTCTTTAGCCACTACAACCTCCATGACTAACTGCAGGACATAACAGGCGGGGATGCTTGGCTGTTCTCAACTCCATGAGTAACTGCAGGACTTTACCGGATGGGTACATTGTCCAATCTCAAATCCAATTCTAACTACAGGGCTTTACCGGCTGTGTACCTTCTCCAATCTTAACTCCATGATTAAGTGGAGTACTTTACCGGCTGGGTATCTTGGCCATTCTAATCTCCATGATTAACTGCATTACTTTACCGGCTAGGTGCCTTGGCTGTTCTCAACTCCATAACTAACTGCAGGACTTTACTAGCTGGGTATTTTGGCCATTCTGAATTCCATGAGTAAGTGCAGTACTTTGCTGGCTGCGTACCTTCTCCATTCTCAACTCCATGACTAACTGCAGGACTTTACCGGCTGGGTAACTTGGGCATTATCAAATCGATGACTGACTGCAAGACTTTACCGGCTGGGTACCTTGTCCATTCTGAATTCCATGACTAACTGCAGGACTTTACTGGCTGGGAAACTTTGCCAATCTCGACTCCATGACTAACTGCAGCACTATACCGGCTGCGTACCTTGTCCAATCTTAACTCCATGACTAAGTGCAGGAATTTACCAGCTGAGAACCTTTTCCATTCTCAGCTCCATGACTTACTGCAGGACTTTCCCGGGTATCTATCTTGGCCATTCTCAACCCCATGTCCAAATGCAGGACTATACCGGCTGGGTATCTTGGCCATTCTCAACTCCATGACTAACTGCAGGACTTTACCGGCTGGGTAACTTGGGCATTCTCAAATCGATGACTGACTGCAGGACTTTACCGGCTGAGTACCTTGTCCATTCTGAATTCCATGACTAACTGCAGGACGCTACCGGCTGGGTGCATTTTCCCATCTCATCTCCATGACTAAGTGCAGGGCTTTACCGGCTGGGTACCTTCTCCAATCTTAACTCCATGATTAAGTGGAGGACTTTACTGGCTGTGTACCTTGGCCATTCTCAACCCCATGTCCTACTGCAGGACTTTACCGGCTGGGTACGTTGTCCAATCTCAACTCCATTGCTAACTACAGGACTTTACCGGCTGGGTACCTTGTCCAATCTCAACTCCATTGCTAACTACAGGAATTTACCGGCTGAGTACCTTGGCCATTCTCAACTCCATGACTAACTGCAAGACTTTACCGGCTGGGTAACTGGGGCATTCTCAAATCGATGACTGACTGCAGGACTTTACCGGCTGGGTACCTTGTCCATTCCCAACTGCATGACTAAATGCAAGACTTTACCAGCTGGGTACCTTGTCCAATCTCAACTCCATGACTAACTGTAGGACTTTACTGGCTGGGTACCTTGTCCATTTTGAACTCCATAACTAACTGCAGGACTTTACTGGCTGGGTACACCATGACTAACTGCAGGACTTTACAGGCTGGGTATCTTGGCCATTCTCAACTCCATGACTAAGTGCAGGACTTTACCGGCTGGGTACGTTGTCCAATCTCAACTCCATTGCTAACTACAGGACTTTACCGGCTGAGTACCTTGTCCAATCTCAACTCCACTGCTAACTACAGGACTTTACTGGCTGGGTACTCCATGACTAACTGCAGGACTTTACAGGCTGGGTACCTTGTCCATTCTCAACTCCATGACTAACTGCAGGACTTTACAGGCTGGGTACCTTGTCCATTCTCAACTCCATGACTAACTGCAGGAGTTTACAGGCTAGGTATCTTGTCCTTGTTGAACTCCATGACTAACTGCAGATGTTAGCAGATGAGTGCTTCGGCCATTCTCAAATCCATGACGAACTGCAGGACTTTACCAGCTGGGTACCCTGTACAATGTCAACTCCATTACTAACTGCAGGACGTTACTGGCTGGGTACCTTGGCCATTCGCAACGCCATGACTAACTGCAGGACTTTAGCCGCTGGTTTCTTTAGCCACTACAACCTCCATGACTAACTGCAGGACATAACAGGCGGGGATGCTTGGCTGTTCTCAACTCCATGAGTAACTGCAGGACTTTACCGGATGGGTACATTGTCCAATCTCAAATCCAATACTAACTACAGGGTTTTACCGGCTGTGTACCTTCTCCAATCTTAACTCCATGATTAAGTGGAGGACTTTACCGGCTGGGTATCTTGGCCATTCTAATCTCCATGATTAACTGCATTACTTTACCGGCTAGGTGCCTTGGCTGTTCTCAACTCCATAACTAACTGCAGGACTTTACTAGCTGGGTATTTTGGCCATTCTGAATTCCATGAGTAAGTGCAGTACTTTGCTGGCTGCGTACCTTCTCCATTCTCAACTCCATGACTAACTGCAGGACTTTACCGGCTGGGTAACTTGGGCATTATCAAATCGATGACTGACTGCAAGACTTTACCGGCTGGGTACCTTGTCCATTCTGAATTCCATGACTAACTGCAGGACTTTACTGGCTGGGAAACTTTGCCAATCTCGACTCCATGACTAACTGCAGCACTATACCGGCTGCGTACCTTGTCCAATCTTAACTCCATGACTAAGTGCAGGAATTTACCAGCTGAGAACCTTTTCCATTCTCAGCTCCATGACTTACTGCAGGACTTTCCCGGGTATCTATCTTGGCCATTCTCAAACCCATGTCCAAATGCAGGACTATACCGGCTGGGTATCTTGGCCATTCTCAACTCCATGACTAACTGCAGGACTTTACCGGCTGGGTAACTTGGGCATTCTCAAATCGATGACTGACTGCAGGACTTTACCGGCTGAGTACCTTGTCCATTCTGAATTCCATGACTAACTGCAGGACGCTACCGGCTGGGTGCATTTTCCCATCTCATCTCCATGACTAAGTGCAGGGCTTTACCGGCTGGGTACCTTCTCCAATCTTAACTCCATGATTAAGTGGAGGACTTTACTGGCTGTGTACCTTGGCCATTCTCAACCCCATGTCCTACTGCAGGACTTTACTGGCTGGGTACGTTGTCCAATCTCAACTCCATTGCTAACTACAGGACTTTACCGGCTGGGTACCTTGTCCAATCTCAACTCCATTGCTAACTACAGGAATTTACCGGCTGAGTACCTTGGCCATTCTCAACTCCATGACTAACTGCAAGACTTTACCGGCTGGGTAACTGGGGCATTCTCAAATCGATGACTGACTGCAGGACTTTACCGGCTGGGTACCTTGTCCATTCCCAACTGCATGACTAAATGCAAGACTTTACCAGCTGGGTACCTTGTCCAATCTCAACTCCATGACTAACTGTAGGACTTTACTGGCTGGGTACCTTGTCCATTTTGAACTCCATAACTAACTGCAGGACTTTACTGGCTGGGTACACCATGACTAACTGCAGGACTTTACAGGCTGGGTATCTTGGCCATTCTCAACTCCATGACTAACTGCAGGACTTTACCGGCTGGGTAACTTGGGCATTCTCAAATCGATGACTGACTGCAGGACTTTACCAGCTGGGTACCTTGTCCATTCTGAATTCCATGACTAACTGCAGGACGCTACCGGCTGGGTGCCTTTTCCCATCTCAACTCCATGACTAAGTGCAGGACTTTACCGGCTGGGTACGTTGTCCAATCTCAACTCCATTGCTAACTACAGGACTTTACCGGCTGAGTACCTTGTCCAATCTCAACTCCACTGCTAACTACAGGACTTTACTGGCTGGGTACCTTGGCCATTCTCAAGTCCATGACTAACTGCAGGACTTTACCGGCTGGGTAACTGGGGCATTCTCAAATCGATGACTGACTGCAGGACTTTACCGGCTGGGTACTCCATGACTAACTGCAGGACATTACAGGCTGGGTACCTTGTCGATTCTCAACTCCATGACTAACAGCAGGACTTTACTGGCTGGGAAACTTTGCCAATCTCGGCTCCATGACTTATTGCAGGACTTTTCCGGTTATGTATCTTGGCCATTCTCAACCCCATGTCCAAATGCAGGACTATACCGGATGGGTATCTTGTCCAATCTCAACTCCATGATTAACTGCAGGACTTTATCGGTTGGGTACCTTGTCCATTCTCAACTCCATGATTAACTGCAGGACTTTATTGGCTGGGTACCTTGTCCATTCTGAATTGCATTACTAACTACAGGACGCTACCGGCTGGGTACGTTGTCCAATCTCAACTCCATTGCTAACTACAGGACATTACCGGCTGGGTACCTTGGCCATTCTCAACTCCATGACTAACTGCAGGACTTTACCGGCTGGGTAACTGGGGCTTTCTCAAATCGATGACTGACTGCAGGACTTTACTGGCTGGGTACTCCATGACTAACTGCAGGACATTACAGGCTGGGTACCTTGTCGATTCTCAACTCCATGACTAACAGCAGGACTTTACTGGCTGGGAAACTTTGCCAATCTCGGCTCCATGACTTATTGCAGGACTTTTCCGGTTATGTATCTTGGCCATTCTCAACCCCATGTCCAAATGCAGGACTATACCGGATGGGTATCTTGTCCAATCTCAACTCCATGATTAACTGCAGGACTTTATCGGTTGGGTACCTTGTCCATTCTCAACTCCATGATTAACTGCAGGACTTTATTGGCTGGGTACCTTGTCCATTCTGAATTGCATTACTAACTACAGGACGCTACCGGCTGGGTACCTTGTCCAATCTCAACTCCATTGCTAACTACAGGACTTTACCGGCTGGGAACTTTCTCCATTCTCAACTCTACGACTATCTGCAGGACTTTACTGGCTCGGAACCTTCACCATTCTGAACTCCATGACTAACTGCAGGACGTTACCGGCTGTGTACCTTGCCCAAACTCAACTCCATGAGTAACTGCAGGACGTTACCATCTGTGTACCTTGGCCATTCTGAACCCCATGTCCTACTGCAGGACTTTACCAGCTGGGTACATTGTCCAATCTCAACTCCATTGCTAACTACAGGACTTTACCGGCTAGGTACCTTGGCCATTCTCAACTCCATCACTAACTGCAGGACTTTACTGGCTGGGTAACTTGGGCATTCTCAAATCGATGACTGACTGCAGGACTTTACCGGCTGGGTACCTTGTCCATTCTGAATTCCATGATTAAGTGGAGGACTTTACTGGCTGTGTACCTTGGCCATTCTCAACCCCATGTCCTACTGCAGGACTTTACCAGCTGGGTACATTGTCCAATCTCAACTCCATTGCTAACTACAGGACTTTTCCGGCTAGGTACCTTGGCCATTCTCAACTCCATGACTAACTGCAGGACTTTACCGGCTGGGTAACTGGGGCATTCTCAAATCGATGACTGACTGCAAGACTTTACCGGATGGGTACCTTGTCCATTCCCAACTCCATGACTAACTGCAGGAGTTTACAGGCTTGGTACCTTGTCCTTGTTGAACTCCATGACTAACTGCAGATGTTTACCTGATGAGTGCTTTGGCCATTCTCAAATCCATGACGAACTGCAGGACTTTACCAGCTGGGTACCCTGTACAATGTCAACTCCATTACTAACTGCAGGACTTTACTGGCTGGGTACCTTGGCCATTCTCAACTCCATGACTAACTGCAGGACTTTAGCCGCCGGTTTTTTTAGCCATTACAATCTCCATGACAAACTGCAGGACATAACCGGCTGGGATCCTTGGCTTTTCTCAACTCCATGAGTAACTGCAGGACTTTACCGGATGGGTACATTGTCCAATATCAAATCCAATACTAACTACAGGGCATTAACTGGCTGTGTACCTTCTCCAATCTTAACTCCATGATTAAGTGGAGGACTTTACCGGCTGGGGACGTTGTCCAATCTCAACTACATTGCTAACTACAGGACTTTACCGGCTGGGTACCTTGTCCAATCTCAACTCCATTGCTAACTACATGACTTTACCGGCTGGGTACCTTGGCCATTCTCAACTCCATGACTAACTGCAGGACTTTACCGGATGGGTAACTGGGGCTTTCTCAAATCGATGACTAACTGCAGGACTTTACCAGCTGGGTACCTTGTCCATTCTCAACTCCATGACTAACTGCAGGACTTTACTGGCTGGGAAACTTTGCCAATCTCGGCTCCATGACTAACTGCAGGACTATACCGGCTGCATACCTTGTCCAATCTAAACTCCATGACTAAGTGCAGGAATTTACCAGCTGAGAACCTTGTCCATTCTCAGCTCCATAACTTACTGCAGGACTTTTCCGGGTATGTACCTTGTCCATTCTCAACTCCATGACTAACTGCAGAACGCAACCAGCTGGGTGCCTTTTCCCATCTCAACTCCATGACTAAGTGCAGGGCTTTACCGGCTGGGTACCTTCTCCAATCTTAACTCCATGATTATGTGGAGGACTTTACTGGCTGTGTACCTTGGCCATTCTCAACCCCATGTCCTACTGCAGGACTTAACCGGCTGGGTAACTTGGGCATTCTCAAATCAATGACTAACTGCAGGACTTTACCGGCTGGGTAACTGGGGCTTTCTCAAATCGATGACTGACTGCAGGACTTTACTGGCTGGGTACTCCATGACTAACTGCAGGACATTACAGGCTGGGTACCTTGTCGATTCTCAACTCCATGACTAACTGCAGGACTTTACTGGCTGGGAAACTTTGCCAATCTCGGCTCCATGACTTATTGCAGGACTTTTCTGGTTATGTATCTTGGCCATTCTCAACCCCATGTCCAAATGCAGGACTATACCGTATGGGTATCTTGTCCAATCTCAACTCCATGATTAACTGCAGGAATTTATCGGTTGGGTACCTTGTCCATTCTCAACTCCATGATTAACTGCAGGACTTTATTGGCTGGGTACCTTGTCCATTCTGAATTGCATTACTAACTACAGGACGCTACCGGCTGGGTACCTTGTCCAATCTCAACTCCATTGCTAACTACAGGACTTTACCGGCTGGGAACTTTCTCCATTCTCAACTCTACGACTATCTGCAGGACTTTACTGGCTCGGAACCTTCACCATTCTGAACTCCATGACTAACTGCAGGACGTTACCGGCTGTGTACCTTGCCCAAACTCAACTCCATGAGTAACTGCAGGACGTTACCATCTGTGTACCTTGGCCATTCTGAACCCCATGTCCTACTGCAGGACTTTACCAGCTGGGTACATTGTCCAATCTCAACTCCATTGCTAACTGCAGGACTTTACCGGCTAGGTACCTTGGCCATTCTCAACTCCATCACTATCTGCTGGACTTTACTGGCTGGGTAACTTGGGCATTCTGAAATCGATGACTGACTGCAGGACTTTACCGGCTGGGTACCTTGTCCATTCTGAATTCCATGATTAAGTGGAGGACTTTACTGGCTGTGTACCTTGGCCATTCTCAACCCCATGTCCTACTGCAGGACTTTACCAGCTGGGTACATTGTCCAATCTCAACTCCATTGCTAACTACAGGACTTTTCCGGCTAGGTACCTTGGCCATTCTCAACTCCATGACTAACTGCAGGACTTTACCGGCTGGGTAACTGGGGCATTCTCAAATCGAAGACTGACTGCAAGACTTTACCGGCTGGGTACCTTGTCCATTCCCAACTGCATGACTAAATGCAGGACGTTACCAGCTGGGTACCTTGTCCAATCTCAACTCCATGACTAACTGCAGGAGTTTACAGGCTAGGTACCTTGTCCTTGTTGAACTCCATGACTAACTGCAGATTTTTACCAGATGAGTGCTTTGGCCATTCTCAAATCCATGACGAACTGCAGGACTTTACCAGCTGGGTACCCTGTACAATGTCAACTCCATTACTAACTGCAGGACTTTACTGGCTGGGTACCTTGGCCATACTCAACTCCATGACTAACTGCAGGACTTAAGCCGCTGGTTTCTTTAGCCATTACAACCTCCAAGACAAACTGCAGGACATAACCGGCTGGGATCCTTGGCTGTTCTCAACTCCATGAGTAACTGCAGGACTTTACCGGATGGGTACATTGTCCAAGATCAAATCCAATACTAACTACAGGGCATTAACTGGCTGTGTACCTTCTCCAATCTTAACTCCATGATTAAGTGGAGGACTTTACTGGCTGTGTACCTTGGCCATTCTCAACCCCATGTCCTACTGCAGGACTTTACCGGCTGGGTAACCTGGGCATTCTCAAATCGATGACTGACTGCAGGACTTTACCGGCTGGGTACCTTGTCCATTCTGAATTCCATGATTAAGAGGAGGACTTTACTGGCTGTGTACCTTGGCCATTCTCAACCCCAGGTCCTACTGCAGGACTTTACCAGCTGGGTACCTTGGCCATTCTCAACTCCATGACTAACTGCAGGACTTTACTGGCTGGGGACCTTGTCCATTCTGAATTCCATGACTAACTGCAGGACGATACCGGCTGGGTGCCTTTTCCCATCTCAACTCCATGACTAAGTGCAGGGCTTTACCGGCTGGGTACCTTCTCCAATCTTAACTCCATGATTAAGTGGAGGACTTTACTGGCTGTGTACCTTGGCCATTCTCAACCCCATGTCCTACTGCAGGACTTTACCGGCTGGGTACGTTGGCCAATCTCAACTCCATTGCTAACTACAGGACTTTACCGGCTGGGTACCTTGTCCATTCTCAACTCCATGACTAACTGCAGGACTTTACAGGCTTGGTACCTTGTCCTTGTTGAACTCCATGACTAACTGCAGATGTTTACCAGATGAGTGCTTTGGCCATTCTCAAAACCACGACGAACTGCAGGACTTTACCAGCTAGGTACCCTGTACAATGTCAACTCCTTTACTAACTGCAGGACTTTACTGGCTGGGTACCTTGGCCATTCTCAACTCCATGACCAACTGCAGGACTTTAGCCGCTGGTTTCTTTAGCCATTACAACCTCCATGACTAACTGCAGGACATAACAGGCTGGGATGCTTGGCTGTTCTCAACTCCATGAGTAACTGCAGGACTTTACCGGATGGGTACATTGTCCAATCTCAAATCCAATACTAACTACAGGGCTTTACCGGGTGTGTACCTTCTCCAATCTTAACTCCAAGATTAAGTGGAGGACTTTACCGGCTGGGTATCTTGGCCATTCTAATCTCCATGATTAACTGCAGGACTTTACCGGCTAGGTGCCTTGGCTGTTCTCAACTCCATGACTAACTGCAGGACTTTAACAGCTGGGTATTTTGGCCATTCTGAATTCCATGAGTAAGTGCAGTACTTTACTGGCTGGGTACCTTGTCCATTCTGAACTCCATGACTAACTGCAGGACTTTACCGGCTGGGTAACTTGGGCATTCTCAAATCGATGACAGACTGCAAGACTTTACCGGCTGGTTAGCTTGTCCATACTGAATTCCATGACTAACTGCAGGACGCTACCGGCTGGGTGCCTTTTCCCATCTCAACTCCATGACTAAGTGCAGTGCTTTACCGGCTGGGTACCTTCTCCAATCTTATTTCCATGATTAAGTGGAGGACTTTACTGGCTGTGTACCTTGGCCATTCTCAACCCCATGTCCTACTGCAGGACTTTACTGGCTGTGTACGTTGTCCAAGCTCAACTCCATTGCTAACTACAGGACTTTACCGGCTGGGTACCCTGGCCATCTCAACTCCATGACTAACTGCAGGACTTTACCGGCTGGGTAACTGGGGCATTGTCAAATCGATGACTGACTGCAGGACTTTACCAGCTGGGTACATTGTCCATTCTCAACTCCATGACTAACGGCAGGACTTTACTGGCTGGGAAACTTTGCCAATCTCGGCTCCATGACTAACTGCAGGACTATACCGGCTGCATACCTTGTCCAATCTAAACTCCATGACTAAGTGCAGTAATTTACCAGCTGAGAACCTTGTCCATTCTCAGCTCCATAACTTACTGCAGGACTTTTCCGGGTATGTACCTTGTCCATTCTCAACTCCATGACTAACTGCAGAACGCAACCAGCTGGGTGCCTATTCCCATCTCAACTCCATGACTAAGTGCAGGGCTTTACCGGCTGGCTACCTTCTCCAATCTTAACTCCATGATTATGTGGAGGACTTTACTGGCTGTGTACCTTGGCCATTCTCAACCCAATGTCCTACTGCAGGACTTTACCGGCTGGGTAAATTGTCCAATCTCAACTCCATTGCTAACTACAGGACTTTACCGGCTGGGTAACTGGGGCATTCTCAAATGGATGACTGACTGCAGGACTTTACCCGCTAGGTACCTTGTCCATTCCCAACTGCATGACTAAATGCAGGACGTTACCGTCTGGGTACGTTGTCCAATAGCACCTCCATGACAAAATGCAGGACTTTACCCTCTGTGTACCTTGTCCAAACTCAACTCCATGACTAACTGTAGGACATTACCGGCTGGGTACCTTGTCCATTCTCAACTCCATGACTAACTGTAGGACTTTACTGGCTTGGTACCTTGTCCTCGTTGAACTCCATGACTAACTGCAGATGTTTACCTGATGAGTGCTTTGGCCATTCTCAAAACCATGACGAACTGCAGGACTTTACCAGCTGGGTACCCTGTACAATGTCAACTCCTTTACTAACTGCAGGACTTTACTGGCTGGGTACCTTGGCCATTCTCAACTCCATGACCAACTGCAGGACTTTAGCCGCTGGTTTCTTTAGCCATTACAACCTCCATGACTAACTGCAGGACATAACAGGCTAGGATGCTTGGCTGTTCTCAACTCCATGAGTAACTGCAGGACTTTACCGGATGGGTACATTGTCCAATCTCAAATCCAATACTAACTACAGGGCTTTACCGGGTGTGTACCTTCTCCAATCTTAACTCCAAGATTAAGTGGAGGACTTTACCGGCTGGGTATCTTGGCCATTCTAATCTCCATGATTAACTGCAGGACTTTACCGGCTAGGTGCCTTGGCTGTTCTCAACTCCATGACTAACTGCAGGACTTTAACAGCTGGGTATTTTGGCCATTCTGAATTCCATGAGTAAGTGCAGTACTTTACTGGCTGGGTACCTTGTCCATTCTCAACTCCATGACTAACTGCAGGACTTTACCGGCTGGGTAACTTGGGCATTCTCAAATCGATGACAGACTGCAAGACTTTACCGGCTGGTTAGCTTGTCCATACTGAATTCCATGACTAACTGCAGGACGCTACCGGCTGGGTGCCTTTTCCCATCTCAACTCCATGACTAAGTGCAGTGCTTTACCGGCTGGGTACCTTCTCCAATCTTAACTCCATGATTAAGTGGAGGACTTTACTGGCTGTGTACCTTGGCCATTCTCAACCCCATGTCCTACTGCAGGACTTTACCGGCTGGGTACGTTGTCCAAGCTCAACTCCATTGCTAACTACAGGACTTTACCGGCTGGGTACCCTGGCCATCTCAACTCCATGACTAACTGCAGGACTTTACCGGCTGGGTAACTGGGGCATTCTCAAATCGATGGCTGACTGCAGGACTTTACCAGCTGGGTACCTTGTCCATTCTCAACTCCATGACTAACGGCAGGACTTTACTGGCTGGGAAACTTTGCCAATCTCGGCTCCATGACTAACTGCAGGACTATACCGGCTGCAAACCTTGTCCAATCTAAACTCCATGACTAAGTGCAGTAATTTACCAGCTGAGAAGATTGTCCATTCTCAGCTCCATAACTTACTGCAGGACTTTTCCGGGTATGTACCTTGTCCATTCTCAACTCCATGACTAACTGCAGAACGCAACCAGCTGGGTGCCTTTTCCCATCTCAACTCCATGACTAAGTGCAGGGCTTTACCGGCTGGCTACCTTCTCCAATCTTAACTCCATGATTATGTGGAGGACTTTACTGGCTGTGTACCTTGGCCATTCTCAACCCAATGTCCTACTGCAGGACTTTACCGGCTGGGTAATTGGGGCATTCTCAAATGGATGACTGACTGCAGGACTTTACCCGCTGGGTACCTTGTCCATTCCCAACTGCATGACTAAATGCAGGACGTTACCGTCTGGGTACGTTGTCCAATAGCACCTCCATGACTAAATGCAGGACTTTATCCTCTGTGTACCTTGTCCAAACTCAACTCCATGACTAACTGTAGGACATTACCGGCTGGGTACCTTGTCCATTCTCAACTGCATGACTAACTGTAGGACTTTACCAGCTGAGTGCCTTGACCATTCTCAACTCCATAACTAACTGCAGGACTTTACTGGCTGGGTACTCCATGACTAACTGCAGGACATTACAGGCTGGGTACCTTGTCGATTCTCAACTCCATGACTAACTGCAGGACTTTACTGGCTGGGAAACTTTGCCAATCTCGGCTCCATGACTTACTGCAGGACTTTTCCGGTTATGTATCTTGGCCATTCTCAACCCCATGTCCAAATGCAGGACTATACCGGATGGGTATCTTGTCCAATCTCAACTCCATGATTAACTGCAGGACTTTACCGGCTGGGTACCCTGGCCATCTCAACTCCATGACTAACTGCAGGACTTTACCGGCTGGGTAACTGGGGCATTGTCAAATCGATGACTGACTGCAGGACTTTACCAGCTGGGTACATTGTCCATTCTCAACTCCATGACTAACGGCAGGACTTTACTGGCTGGGAAACTTTGCCAATCTCGGCTCCATGACTAACTGCAGGACTATACCGGCTGCATACCTTGTCCAATCTAAACTCCATGACTAAGTGCAGTAATTTACCAGCTGAGAACCTTGTCCATTCTCAGCTCCATAACTTACTGCAGGACTTTTCCGGGTATGTACCTTGTCCATTCTCAACTCCATGACTAACTGCAGAACGCAACCAGCTGGGTGCCTATTCCCATCTCAACTCCATGACTAAGTGCAGGGCTTTACCGGCTGGCTACCTTCTCCAATCTTAACTCCATGATTATGTGGAGGACTTTACTGGCTGTGTACCTTGGCCATTCTCAACCCAATGTCCTACTGCAGGACTTTACCGGCTGGGTAAATTGTCCAATCTCAACTCCATTGCTAACTACAGGACTTTACCGGCTGGGTAACTGGGGCATTCTCAAATGGATGACTGACTGCAGGACTTTACCCGCTAGGTACCTTGTCCATTCCCAACTGCATGACTAAATGCAGGACGTTACCGTCTGGGTACGTTGTCCAATAGCACCTCCATGACAAAATGCAGGACTTTACCCTCTGTGTACCTTGTCCAAACTCAACTCCATGACTAACTGTAGGACATTACCGGCTGGGTACCTTGTCCATTCTCAACTCCATGACTAACTGTAGGACTTTACTGGCTTGGTACCTTGTCCTCGTTGAACTCCATGACTAACTGCAGATGTTTACCTGATGAGTGCTTTGGCCATTCTCAAAACCATGACGAACTGCAGGACTTTACCAGCTGGGTACCCTGTACAATGTCAACTCCTTTACTAACTGCAGGACTTTACTGGCTGGGTACCTTGGCCATTCTCAACTCCATGACCAACTGCAGGACTTTAGCCGCTGGTTTCTTTAGCCATTACAACCTCCATGACTAACTGCAGGACATAACAGGCTAGGATGCTTGGCTGTTCTCAACTCCATGAGTAACTGCAGGACTTTACCGGATGGGTACATTGTCCAATCTCAAATCCAATACTAACTACAGGGCTTTACCGGGTGTGTACCTTCTCCAATCTTAACTCCAAGATTAAGTGGAGGACTTTACCGGCTGGGTATCTTGGCCATTCTAATCTCCATGATTAACTGCAGGACTTTACCGGCTAGGTGCCTTGGCTGTTCTCAACTCCATGACTAACTGCAGGACTTTAACAACTGGGTATTTTGGCCATTCTGAATTCCATGAGTAAGTGCAGTACTTTACTGGCTGGGTACCTTGTCCATTCTCAACTCCATGACTAACTGCAGGACTTTACCGGCTGGGTAACTTGGGCATTCTCAAATCGATGACAGACTGCAAGACTTTACCGGCTGGTTAGCTTGTCCATACTGAATTCCATGACTAACTGCAGGACGCTACCGGCTGGGTGCCTTTTCCCATCTCAACTCCATGACTAAGTGCAGTGCTTTACCGGCTGGGTACCTTCTCCAATCTTAACTCCATGATTAAGTGGAGGACTTTACTGGCTGTGTACCTTGGCCATTCTCAACCCCATGTCCTACTGCAGGACTTTACCGGCTGGGTACGTTGTCCAAGCTCAACTCCATTGCTAACTACAGGACTTTACCGGCTGGGTACCCTGGCCATCTCAACTCCATGACTAACTGCAGGACTTTACCGGCTGGGTAACTGGGGCATTCTCAAATCGATGGCTGACTGCAGGACTTTACCAGCTGGGTACCTTGTCCATTCTCAACTCCATGACTAACGGCAGGACTTTACTGGCTGGGAAACTTTGCCAATCTCGGCTCCATGACTAACTGCAGGACTATACCGGCTGCAAACCTTGTCCAATCTAAACTCCATGACTAAGTGCAGTAATTTACCAGCTGAGAAGATTGTCCATTCTCAGCTCCATAACTTACTGCAGGACTTTTCCGGGTATGTACCTTGTCCATTCTCAACTCCATGACTAACTGCAGAACGCAACCAGCTGGGTGCCTTTTCCCATCTCAACTCCATGACTAAGTGCAGGGCTTTACCGGCTGGCTACCTTCTCCAATCTTAACTCCATGATTATGTGGAGGACTTTACTGGCTGTGTACCTTGGCCATTCTCAACCCAATGTCCTACTGCAGGACTTTACCGGCTGGGTAATTGGGGCATTCTCAAATGGATGACTGACTGCAGGACTTTACCCGCTGGGTACCTTGTCCATTCCCAACTGCATGACTAAATGCAGGACGTTACCGTCTGGGTACGTTGTCCAATAGCACCTCCATGACTAAATGCAGGACTTTATCCTCTGTGTACCTTGTCCAAACTCAACTCCATGACTAACTGTAGGACATTACCGGCTGGGTACCTTGTCCATTCTCAACTGCATGACTAACTGTAGGACTTTACCAGCTGAGTGCCTTGACCATTCTCAACTCCATAACTAACTGCAGGACTTTACTGGCTGGGTACTCCATGACTAACTGCAGGACATTACAGGCTGGGTACCTTGTCGATTCTCAACTCCATGACTAACTGCAGGACTTTACTGGCTGGGAAACTTTGCCAATCTCGGCTCCATGACTTACTGCAGGACTTTTCCGGTTATGTATCTTGGCCATTCTCAACCCCATGTCCAAATGCAGGACTATACCGGATGGGTATCTTGTCCAATCTCAACTCCATGATTAACTGCAGGACTTTATCGGTTGGGTACCTTGTCCATTCTCAACTCCATGATTAACTGCAGGACTTTATTGGCTGGGTACCTTGTCCATTCTGAATTGCATTACTAACTACAGGACGCTACCGGCTGGATACCTTGTCCAATCTTAACTCCAAGATTAAGTGGAGGACTTTACCGGCTGGGTATCTTGGCCATTCTAATCTCCATGATTAACTGCAGGACTTTACCGGCTAGGTGCCTTGGCTGTTCTCAACTCCATGACTAACTGCAGGACTTTAACAGCTGGGTATTTTGGCCATTCTGAATTCCATGACTAACTGTAGGACTTTACTGGCTTGGTACCTTGTCCTCGTTGAACTCCATGACTAACTGCAGATGTTTACCTGATGAGTGCTTTGGCCATTCTCAAAACCATGACGAACTGCAGGACTTTACCAGCTGGGTACCCTGTACAATGTCAACTCCTTTACTAACTGCAGGACTTTACTGGCTGGGTACCTTGGCCATTCTCAACTCCATGACCAACTGCAGGACTTTAGCCGCTGGTTTCTTTAGCCATTACAACCTCCATGACTAACTGCAGGACATAACAGGCTAGGATGCTTGGCTGTTCTCAACTCCATGAGTAACTGCAGGACTTTACCGGATGGGTACATTGTCCAATCTCAAATCCAATACTAACTACAGGGCTTTACCGGGTGTGTACCTTCTCCAATCTTAACTCCAAGATTAAGTGGAGGACTTTACCGGCTGGGTATCTTGGCCATTCTAATCTCCATGATTAACTGCAGGACTTTACCGGCTAGGTGCCTTGGCTGTTCTCAACTCCATGACTAACTGCAGGACTTTAACAGCTGGGTATTTTGGCCATTCTGAATTCCATGAGTAAGTGCAGTACTTTACTGGCTGGGTACCTTGTCCATTCTCAACTCCATGACTAACTGCAGGACTTTACCGGCTGGGTAACTTGGGCATTCTCAAATCGATGACAGACTGCAAGACTTTACCGGCTGGTTAGCTTGTCCATACTGAATTCCATGACTAACTGCAGGACGCTACCGGCTGGGTGCCTTTTCCCATCTCAACTCCATGACTAAGTGCAGTGCTTTACCGGCTGGGTACCTTCTCCAATCTTATTTCCATGATTAAGTGGAGGACTTTACTGGCTGTGTACCTTGGCCATTCTCAACCCCATGTCCTACTGCAGGACTTTACTGGCTGTGTACGTTGTCCAAGCTCAACTCCATTGCTAACTACAGGACTTTACCGGCTGGGTACCCTGGCCATCTCAACTCCATGACTAACTGCAGGACTTTACCGGCTGGGTAACTGGGGCATTGTCAAATCGATGACTGACTGCAGGACTTTACCAGCTGGGTACATTGTCCATTCTCAACTCCATGACTAACGGCAGGACTTTACTGGCTGGGAAACTTTGCCAATCTCGGCTCCATGACTAACTGCAGGACTATACCGGCTGCATACCTTGTCCAATCTAAACTCCATGACTAAGTGCAGTAATTTACCAGCTGAGAACATTGTCCATTCTCAGCTCCATAACTTACTGCAGGACTTTTCCGGGTATGTACCTTGTCCATTCTCAACTCCATGACTAACTGCAGAACGCAACCAGCTGGGTGCCTATTCCCATCTCAACTCCATGACTA
The DNA here is from genome assembly GCF_048418815.1 of Hemitrygon akajei. NCBI lineage: Eukaryota > Metazoa > Chordata > Chondrichthyes > Myliobatiformes > Dasyatidae > Hemitrygon > Hemitrygon akajei. Next base: position 3,090,787 of record NC_133146.1, read on the forward strand.
AGTGCAGGGCTTTACCGGCTGGCTACCTTCTCCAATCTTAACTCCATGATTATGTGGAGGACTTTACTGGCTGTGTACCTTGGCCATTCTCAACCCAATGTCCTACTGCAGGACTTTACCGGCTGGGTAAATTGTCCAATCTCAACTCCATTGCTAACTACAGGACTTTACCGGCTGGGTAACTGGGGCATTCTCAAATGGATGACTGACTGCAGGACTTTACCCGCTGGGTACCTTGTCCATTCCCAACTGCATGACTAAATGCAGGACGTTACCGTCTGGGTACGTTGTCCAATAGCACCTCCATGACAAAATGCAGGACTTTACCCTCTGTGTACCTTGTCCAAACTCAACTCCATGACTAACTGTAGGACATTACCGGCTGGGTACCTTGTCCATTCTCAACTCCATGACTAACTGTAGGACTTTACTGGCTTGGTACCTTGTCCTCGTTGAACTCCATGACTAACTGCAGATGTTTACCTGATGAGTGCTTTGGCCATTCTCAAAACCATGACGAACTGCAGGACTTTACCAGCTGGGTACCCTGTACAATGTCAACTCCTTTACTAACTGCAGGACTTTACTGGCTGGGTACCTTGGCCATTCTCAACTCCATGACCAACTGCAGGACTTTAGCCGCTGGTTTCTTTAGCCATTACAACCTCCATGACTAACTGCAGGACATAACAGGCTAGGATGCTTGGCTGTTCTCAACTCCATGAGTAACTGCAGGACTTTACCGGATGGGTACATTGTCCAATCTCAAATCCAATACTAACTACAGGGCTTTACCGGGTGTGTACCTTCTCCAATCTTAACTCCAAGATTAAGTGGAGGACTTTACCGGCTGGGTATCTTGGCCATTCTAATCTCCATGATTAACTGCAGGACTTTACCGGCTAGGTGCCTTGGCTGTTCTCAACTCCATGACTAACTGCAGGACTTTAACAGCTGGGTATTTTGGCCATTCTGAATTCCATGAGTAAGTGCAGTACTTTACTGGCTGGGTACCTTGTCCATTCTCAACTCCATGACTAACTGCAGGACTTTACCGGCTGGGTAACTTGGGCATTCTCAAATCGATGACAGACTGCAAGACTTTACCGGCTGGTTAGCTTGTCCATACTGAATTCCATGACTAACTGCAGGACGCTACCGGCTGGGTGCCTTTTCCCATCTCAACTCCATGACTAAGTGCAGTGCTTTACCGGCTGGGTACCTTCTCCAATCTTAACTCCATGATTAAGTGGAGGACTTTACTGGCTGTGTACCTTGGCCATTCTCAACCCCATGTCCTACTGCAGGACTTTACCGGCTGGGTACGTTGTCCAAGCTCAACTCCATTGCTAACTACAGGACTTTACCGGCTGGGTACCCTGGCCATCTCAACTCCATGACTAACTGCAGGACTTTACCGGCTGGGTAACTGGGGCATTCTCAAATCGATGGCTGACTGCAGGACTTTACCAGCTGGGTACCTTGTCCATTCTCAACTCCATGACTAACGGCAGGACTTTACTGGCTGGGAAACTTTGCCAATCTCGGCTCCATGACTAACTGCAGGACTATACCGGCTGCAAACCTTGTCCAATCTAAACTCCATGACTAAGTGCAGTAATTTACCAGCTGAGAAGATTGTCCATTCTCAGCTCCATAACTTACTGCAGGACTTTTCCGGGTATGTACCTTGTCCATTCTCAACTCCATGACTAACTGCAGAACGCAACCAGCTGGGTGCCTTTTCCCATCTCAACTCCATGACTAAGTGCAGGGCTTTACCGGCTGGCTACCTTCTCCAATCTTAACTCCATGATTATGTGGAGGACTTTACTGGCTGTGTACCTTGGCCATTCTCAACCCAATGTCCTACTGCAGGACTTTACCGGCTGGGTAATTGGGGCATTCTCAAATGGATGACTGACTGCAGGACTTTACCCGCTGGGTACCTTGTCCATTCCCAACTGCATGACTAAATGCAGGACGTTACCGTCTGGGTACGTTGTCCAATAGCACCTCCATGACTAAATGCAGGACTTTATCCTCTGTGTACCTTGTCCAAACTCAACTCCATGACTAACTGTAGGACATTACCGGCTGGGTACCTTGTCCATTCTCAACTGCATGACTAACTGTAGGACTTTACCAGCTGAGTGCCTTGACCATTCTCAACTCCATAACTAACTGCAGGACTTTACTGGCTGGGTACTCCATGACTAACTGCAGGACATTACAGGCTGGGTACCTTGTCGATTCTCAACTCCATGACTAACTGCAGGACTTTACTGGCTGGGAAACTTTGCCAATCTCGGCTCCATGACTTACTGCAGGACTTTTCCGGTTATGTATCTTGGCCATTCTCAACCCCATGTCCAAATGCAGGACTATACCGGATGGGTATCTTGTCCAATCTCAACTCCATGATTAACTGCAGGACTTTATCGGTTGGGTACCTTGTCCATTCTCAACTCCATGATTAACTGCAGGACTTTATTGGCTGGGTACCTTGTCCATTCTGAATTGCATTACTAACTACAGGACGCTACCGGCTGGATACCTTGTCCAATCTTAACTCCAAGATTAAGTGGAGGACTTTACCGGCTGGGTATCTTGGCCATTCTAATCTCCATGATTAACTGCAGGACTTTACCGGCTAGGTGCCTTGGCTGTTCTCAACTCCATGACTAACTGCAGGACTTTAACAGCTGGGTATTTTGGCCATTCTGAATTCCATGACTAACTGTAGGACTTTACTGGCTTGGTACCTTGTCCTCGTTGAACTCCATGACTAACTGCAGATGTTTACCTGATGAGTGCTTTGGCCATTCTCAAAACCATGACGAACTGCAGGACTTTACCAGCTGGGTACCCTGTACAATGTCAACTCCTTTACTAACTGCAGGACTTTACTGGCTGGGTACCTTGGCCATTCTCAACTCCATGACCAACTGCAGGACTTTAGCCGCTGGTTTCTTTAGCCATTACAACCTCCATGACTAACTGCAGGACATAACAGGCTAGGATGCTTGGCTGTTCTCAACTCCATGAGTAACTGCAGGACTTTACCGGATGGGTACATTGTCCAATCTCAAATCCAATACTAACTACAGGGCTTTACCGGGTGTGTACCTTCTCCAATCTTAACTCCAAGATTAAGTGGAGGACTTTACCGGCTGGGTATCTTGGCCATTCTAATCTCCATGATTAACTGCAGGACTTTACCGGCTAGGTGCCTTGGCTGTTCTCAACTCCATGACTAACTGCAGGACTTTAACAGCTGGGTATTTTGGCCATTCTGAATTCCATGAGTAAGTGCAGTACTTTACTGGCTGGGTACCTTGTCCATTCTCAACTCCATGACTAACTGCAGGACTTTACCGGCTGGGTAACTTGGGCATTCTCAAATCGATGACAGACTGCAAGACTTTACCGGCTGGTTAGCTTGTCCATACTGAATTCCATGACTAACTGCAGGACGCTACCGGCTGGGTGCCTTTTCCCATCTCAACTCCATGACTAAGTGCAGTGCTTTACCGGCTGGGTACCTTCTCCAATCTTATTTCCATGATTAAGTGGAGGACTTTACTGGCTGTGTACCTTGGCCATTCTCAACCCCATGTCCTACTGCAGGACTTTACTGGCTGTGTACGTTGTCCAAGCTCAACTCCATTGCTAACTACAGGACTTTACCGGCTGGGTACCCTGGCCATCTCAACTCCATGACTAACTGCAGGACTTTACCGGCTGGGTAACTGGGGCATTGTCAAATCGATGACTGACTGCAGGACTTTACCAGCTGGGTACATTGTCCATTCTCAACTCCATGACTAACGGCAGGACTTTACTGGCTGGGAAACTTTGCCAATCTCGGCTCCATGACTAACTGCAGGACTATACCGGCTGCATACCTTGTCCAATCTAAACTCCATGACTAAGTGCAGTAATTTACCAGCTGAGAACATTGTCCATTCTCAGCTCCATAACTTACTGCAGGACTTTTCCGGGTATGTACCTTGTCCATTCTCAACTCCATGACTAACTGCAGAACGCAACCAGCTGGGTGCCTATTCCCATCTCAACTCCATGACTAAGTGCAGGGCTTTACCGGCTGGCTACCTTCTCCAATCTTAACTCCATGATTATGTGGAGGACTTTACTGGCTGTGTACCTTGGCCATTCTCAACCCAATGTCCTACTGCAGGACTTTACCGGCTGGGTAAATTGTCCAATCTCAACTCCATTGCTAACTACAGGACTTTACCGGCTGGGTAACTGGGGCATTCTCAAATGGATGACTGACTGCAGGACTTTACCCGCTGGGTACCTTGTCCATTCCCAACTGCATGACTAAATGCAGGACGTTACCGTCTGGGTACGTTGTCCAATAGCACCTCCATGACAAAATGCAGGACTTTACCCTCTGTGTACCTTGTCCAAACTCAACTCCATGACTAACTGTAGGACATTACCGGCTGGGTACCTTGTCCATTCTCAACTCCATGACTAACTGTAGGACTTTACTGGCTTGGTACCTTGTCCTCGTTGAACTCCATGACTAACTGCAGATGTTTACCTGATGAGTGCTTTGGCCATTCTCAAAACCATGACGAACTGCAGGACTTTACCAGCTGGGTACCCTGTACAATGTCAACTCCTTTACTAACTGCAGGACTTTACTGGCTGGGTACCTTGGCCATTCTCAACTCCATGACCAACTGCAGGACTTTAGCCGCTGGTTTCTTTAGCCATTACAACCTCCATGACTAACTGCAGGACATAACAGGCTAGGATGCTTGGCTGTTCTCAACTCCATGAGTAACTGCAGGACTTTACCGGATGGGTACATTGTCCAATCTCAAATCCAATACTAACTACAGGGCTTTACCGGGTGTGTACCTTCTCCAATCTTAACTCCAAGATTAAGTGGAGGACTTTACCGGCTGGGTATCTTGGCCATTCTAATCTCCATGATTAACTGCAGGACTTTACCGGCTAGGTGCCTTGGCTGTTCTCAACTCCATGACTAACTGCAGGACTTTAACAGCTGGGTATTTTGGCCATTCTGAATTCCATGAGTAAGTGCAGTACTTTACTGGCTGGGTACCTTGTCCATTCTCAACTCCATGACTAACTGCAGGACTTTACCGGCTGGGTAACTTGGGCATTCTCAAATCGATGACAGACTGCAAGACTTTACCGGCTGGTTAGCTTGTCCATACTGAATTCCATGACTAACTGCAGGACGCTACCGGCTGGGTGCCTTTTCCCATCTCAACTCCATGACTAAGTGCAGTGCTTTACCGGCTGGGTACCTTCTCCAATCTTAACTCCATGATTAAGTGGAGGACTTTACTGGCTGTGTACCTTGGCCATTCTCAACCCCATGTCCTACTGCAGGACTTTACCGGCTGGGTACGTTGTCCAAGCTCAACTCCATTGCTAACTACAGGACTTTACCGGCTGGGTACCCTGGCCATCTCAACTCCATGACTAACTGCAGGACTTTACCGGCTGGGTAACTGGGGCATTCTCAAATCGATGGCTGACTGCAGGACTTTACCAGCTGGGTACCTTGTCCATTCTCAACTCCATGACTAACGGCAGGACTTTACTGGCTGGGAAACTTTGCCAATCTCGGCTCCATGACTAACGGCAGGACTTTACTGGCTGGGAAACTTTGCCAATCTCGGCTCCATGACTAACTGCAGGACTATACCGGCTGCAAACCTTGTCCAATCTAAACTCCATGACTAAGTGCAGTAATTTACCAGCTGAGAAGATTGTCCATTCTCAGCTCCATAACTTACTGCAGGACTTTTCCGGGTATGTACCTTGTCCATTCTCAACTCCATGACTAACTGCAGAACGCAACCAGCTGGGTGCCTTTTCCCATCTCAACTCCATGACTAAGTGCAGGGCTTTACCGGCTGGCTACCTTCTCCAATCTTAACTCCATGATTATGTGGAGGACTTTACTGGCTGTGTACCTTGGCCATTCTCAACCCAATGTCCTACTGCAGGACTTTACCGGCTGGGTAATTGGGGCATTCTCAAATGGATGACTGACTGCAGGACTTTACCCGCTGGGTACCTTGTCCATTCCCAACTGCATGACTAAATGCAGGACGTTACCGTCTGGGTACGTTGTCCAATAGCACCTCCATGACTAAATGCAGGACTTTATCCTCTGTGTACCTTGTCCAAACTCAACTCCATGACTAACTGTAGGACATTACCGGCTGGGTACCTTGTCCATTCTCAACTGCATGACTAACTGTAGGACTTTACCAGCTGAGTGCCTTGACCATTCTCAACTCCATAACTAACTGCAGGACTTTACTGGCTGGGTACTCCATGACTAACTGCAGGACATTACAGGCTGGGTACCTTGTCGATTCTCAACTCCATGACTAACTGCAGGACTTTACTGGCTGGGAAACTTTGCCAATCTCGGCTCCATGACTTACTGCAGGACTTTTCCGGTTATGTATCTTGGCCATTCTCAACCCCATGTCCAAATGCAGGACTATACCGGATGGGTATCTTGTCCAATCTCAACTCCATGATTAACTGCAGGACTTTATCGGTTGGGTACCTTGTCCATTCTCAACTCCATGATTAACTGCAGGACTTTATTGGCTGGGTACCTTGTCCATTCTGAATTGCATTACTAACTACAGGACGCTACCGGCTGGGTACCTTGTCCAATCTCAACTCCATTGCTAACTACAGGACTTTACCGGCTGGGAACTTTCTCCATTCTCAACTCTACGACTATCTGCAGGACTTTACTGGCTCGGAACCTTCACCATTCTGAACTCCATGACTAACTGCAGGACGTTACCGGCTGTGTACCTTGCCCAAACTCAACTCCATGAGTAACTGCAGGACGTTACCATCTGTGTACCTTGGCCATTCTGAACCCCATGTCCTACTGCAGGACTTTACCAGCTGGGTACATTGTCCAATCTCAACTCCATTGCTAACTACAGGACTTTACCGGCTAGGTACCTTGGCCATTCTCAACTCCATCACTAACTGCAGGACTTTACTGGCTGGGTAACTTGGGCATTCTCAAATCGATGACTGACTGCAGGACTTTACCGGCTGGGTACCTTGTCCATTCTGAATTCCATGATTAAGTGGAGGACTTTACTGGCTGTGTACCTTGGCCATTGTCAACCCCATGTCCTACTGCAGGACTTTACCAGCTGGGTACATTGTCCAATCTCAACTCCATTGCTAACTACAGGACTTTTCCGGCTAGGTACCTTGGCCATTCTCAACTCCATGACTAACTGCAGGACTTTACCGGCTGGGTAACTGGGGCATTCTCAAATCGATGACTGACTGCAAGACTTTACCGGCTGGGTACCTTGTCCATTCCCAACTGCATGACTAAATGCAGGACGTTACCAGCTGTGTACCTTGTCCAATCTCAACTCCATGACTAACTGTAGGACTTTACCGGCTGGGTAACTGGGGCATTCTCAAATCGATGACTGACTGCAGGACTTTACCAGCTGGGTACCTTGTCCATTCCCAACTGCATGACTAAATGCAGGACGTTACCAGCTGGGTACCTTGTCCAATCTCAACTCCATGACTAACTGTAGGACTTTACCGGCTGGGTACCTTGTCCATTCTCAACTGCATGACTAACTGCAGGACTTTACAGGCTGGGTACCATGTCCAATCTCAACTCCATGACTAACTGCAGATGTTTACCTGATGAGTGCTTTGGCCATTCTCAAATCCATGACGAACTGCAGGACTTTACCAGCTGGGTACCCTGTACAATGTCAACTCCATTACTAACTGCAGGACTTTACTGGCTGGGTACCTTGGCCATTCTCAACTCCATGACTAACTGCAGGACTTTAGCCGCTGGTTTTTTTAGCCATTACAATCTCCATGACAAACTGCAGGACATAACCGGCTGGGATCCTTGGCTTTTCTCAACTCCATGAGTAACTGCAGGACTTTACCGGATGGGTACATTGTCCAATATCAAATCCAATACTAACTACAGGGCATTAACTGGCTGTGTACCTTCTCCAATCTTAACTCCATGATTACGTGGAGGACTTTACCGGCTGGGTACGTTGTCCAATCTCAACTACATTGCTAACTACAGGACTTTACCGGCTGGGTACCTTGTCCAATCTCAACTCCATTGCTAACTACATGACTTTACCGGCTGGGTACCTTGGCCATTCTCAACTCCATGACTAACTGCAGGACTTTACCGGCTGGGTAACTGGGGCTTTCTCAAATCGATGACTGACTGCAGGACTTTACCAGCTGGGTACCTTGTCCATTCTCAACTCCATGACTAACTGCAGGACTTTACTGGCTGGGAAACTTTGCCAATCTCGGCTCCATGACTAACTGCAGGACTATACCGGCTGCATACCTTGTCCAATCTAAACTCCATGACTAAGTGCAGGAATTTACCAGCTGAGAACCTTGTCCATTCTCAGCTCCATAACTTACTGCAGGACTTTTCCGGGTATGTACCTTGTCCATTCTCAACTCCATGACTAACTGCAGAACGCAACCAGCTGGGTGCCTTTTCCCATCTCAACTCCATGACTAAGTGCAGGGCTTTACCGGCTGGGTACCTTCTGCAATCTTAACTCCATGATTATGTGGAGGACTTTACTGGCTGTGTACCTTGGCCATTCTCAACCCCATGTCCTACTGCAGGACTTTACCGGCTGGGTAAATTGTCCAATCTCAACTCCATTGCTAACTACAGGACTTTACCGGCTAGGTACCTTGGCCATTCTCAACTCCATGACTAACTGCAGGACTTTACCGGCTGGGTAACTTGGGCATTCTCAAATCGATGACTGACTGCAGGACTTTACCGGATGGGTACCTTGTCCATTCTGAATTCCATGATTAAGTGGAGGACTTTACTGGCTGTGTACCTTGGCCATTCTCAACCCCAGTTCCTACTGCAGGACTTTACCAGCTGGGTACATTGTCCAATCTCAACTCCATTGCTAACTACAGGACTTTTCCGGCTAGGAGCCTTGGTCATTCTCAACTCCATGACTAACTGCAGGACTTTACCGGCTGGGTAACTTGGGCATTCTCAAATCGATGACTGACTGCAGGACTTTACCGGCTGGGTAACTGGGGCATTCTCAAATCGATGACTGACTGCAGGACATTACCGGCTGGGTACCTTGTCCATTCGCAACTGCATGACTAAATGCAGGACGTTACCAGCTGGGTACCTTGTCCAATCTCAACTCCAAGTCTAACTGTAGGACTTTACCGGCTGGGTACCTTATCCATTCTGAATTCCATGACTAACTGCAGGACGCTACCGTCTGGGTGCCTTTTCCCATCTCAACTCCATGACTAAGTGCAGGGCTTTACTGGCTGGGTACCTTCTCCAAATTTAACTCCATGATTAAGTGGAGGACTATACTGGCTGGGAACCTTGTCCAATCTCAACTCCATGACTCACTGCAGGACATTACCGGCTGGGTATCTTGGCCAATATCATCTCCATGATTAACTGCAGGACTTTACATGCTGGGTATCTTGGCCATTCTGAACTCCATGAGTAAGTGCAGTACTTTACCGGCTGGGTACCCAGTCCATTCTCTACACCATGACAAACTGCAGGAATTTACCGGCTGGGTACCTTGTCCAATCTCAACTCCATGACTTACTGCACGACTTTACCGGCGGCATACCTTGGCGATTCTCAACTCGTTGACTATCTGCAGGACCATACCAGCTGGTTATGTTGGCAATACTCAACTCCATTACTAATTGCAGGACTTTACCGTCTGAGTACCTTGGCCATTCTCAACTCCTTGACTCTCTGCAGGACCATACCGGCTGGTTATGTTGGCAATACTCAACTCCATTACTAATTGCAGGACTTTACCGGCTGGGTGGCTTGGCTGTTCTCAACTCCATGACTAACTGCAGGACATTACAAACCGAGAGCCTAGTCCGGTCTCATCTCCATGACTAACTGCAGGACTTTACCGGCTGTGTACCTTGTCCATTCTGAACTCCATGTCTAACTACAGGACGTTACTGGCTGGGTACGTTGTCCATTCTCAATTCCATGACTAACTGCAGGACGTTACCGTTTGGTAACCTTGTTCAATCTCAACTCCATGGCCAACTGCAGAAATTTACCGGCTGGATATCTTGGCCATTCTCAACTCCACGATTAACTGCAGGTCTTTACTGGCTGGGTATCTTGTCCATTCTCAACTCCATGACTAACTGCAGGTCTTTACTGGCTGGGTTCTTGTCCATTCTCAACTCCATGACTAACTGCAGGACATTATTGGCTGGGTACCTTGTCCATTCTGAATTCCATGAGTAACTGCAGGACGCTACCGGCTGGGTACCTTGTCCAATCTCAACCCCATTGCTAACTACAGGACTTTACCGGCTGGGAACTTTTTTCCATTCTCAACTCTACGACTATCTGCAGGACTTTACTGGCTCAGAACCTTCACCATTCTGAACTCCATGACTAACTGCAGGACGTTACCGGCTGTGTACCTTGCCCAATCTCAACTCCATGAGTAACTGCAGGACGTTACCATCTGTGTACCTTGGCCATTCTGAACCCCATGTCCTACTGCAGGACTTTACCGGCTGGGTACCTGTCCATTCTGAATTCCATGAGTAACTGCAGGACGCTACCGGCTGGGTGCCTTTTCCCATCTCAAGATCCATGACTTAGTGCAGGGCTTTACCGGCTGGGTACCTTCTCCAATCTTAACTCAATGATTAAGTGGAGGACTTTACTGGCTGTGTACCTTGGCCATTCTCAACACCATGTCCTACTGCAGGACTTTACCGTCTGGGTACGTTGGCCAATCTCAACTCCATGATTAACTGCAGGACTTTATTGGCTGGGTACCTTGTCCATTCAGAATTCCATGACTAACTGCAGGACTTTACCGGCTGGGTAACTTGGGCATTCTCAAATCAATGACTGACTGCAGGACTATACCAGCTGGGTACCTTGTCCATTCTGAATTCCATGACTAACTGTAGGATGCTACCGGCTGGGTGCCTTTTCCCATCTCAACTCCATGACTAAGTGCAGGGCTTTACCGGCTAGGTACCTTCTCCAATCTTAACTCCATGATTAAGTGGAGGACTTAACTGGCTGTGTACCTTGGCCATTCTCAACCCCATGTCCTACTGCAGGACTTTACCGGCTGGGTACGTTGGCCAATCTCAACTCCATGACTAACTGCAGGACTTTACTGGCTGGGTACTCCATGACTAACTGCAGGACTTTACAGGCTGGGTACCTTGTCCATTCTCAACTCCATGACTAACTGCAGGACTTTACTGGCTGGGAAACTTTGCCAATCTCGGCTCAATGACTAACTGCAGGACTATACCGGCTGCGTACCTTGTCCAATCTTAACTCCATGACTAAGTGCAGGAATTTACCAGCTGAGAACCTTATCCATTCTCAGCTCCATGACAAACTGCAGGACTTTTCCGGGTATGTATCTTGGCCATTCTCAACCCCATGTCCAAATGCAGGACTATACCGGCTGGGTATCTTGTCCAATCTAAACTCCATGATTAACTGCAGGAATTTATTGGCTGGGTACCTTGTCCATTCTGAATTCCATGTCTAACTGCAGGACGCTACCGGCTGGGTGCCTTTTCCCATCTCTACTCCATGACTAAGTGCAGTGCTTTACCGGCTGGGTACCTTCTCCAAATTTAACTCCATGATTACGTGGAGGACTTTACTGGCTGGGAACCTTGTCCAATCTCAACTCCATGACTCACTGCAGGACATTAACGGCTGGGTATCTTGGCCATTATCATCTCCATGATTAACTGCAGGACTTTACATGCTGGGTATCTTGGCCATTCTGAACTCCATGAGTAAGTGCAGTACTTTACCGGCTGGGTACCCAGTCCATTCTCTACACCATGACAAACTGCAGGAATTTACCGGCTGGGTACCTTGTCCAAGCTCAACTCCATGAGTAACTGCAGGACGTTACCGGCTGGGTACCTTGGCCATTCTCAACTCCTTGACTATCTGCAGGACCATACCGGCTGGTTATGTTGGCAATACTCAACTCCATTACTAATTGCAGGACTTTACCGGCTGGGTGGCTTGGCTGTTCTCAACTCCATGACTAACTGCAGGACATTACAAACCGAGAGCCTAGTCTGGTCTCATCTCCATGACTAACTGCAGGACTTTACCGGCTGGCTACCTTGTCCATTTTCAATTCTACGACTATCTGCAGGACTTTACTGGCTCGGAACCTTCACCATTCTGAACTCCATGACTAACTGCAGGACGTTACCGGCAGTGTACCTTGCCCAAGCTCAACTCCATGAGTAACTGCAGGACGTTACCATCTGTGTACCTTGGCCATTCTGAACCCCATGTCCTACTGCAGGACTTTACCGGCTGGGTACCTGTCCATTCTGAATTCCATGAGTAACTGCAGGACGCTACCGGCTGGGTGCCTTTTCCCATCTCAACTCCATGACTAAGTGCAGAGCTTTACCGACTGGGTACCTTCTCCAATCTTAACTCCATGATTAAGTGGAGGACTTTACTGGCTGTGTACCTTGGCCATTCTCAACCCCATGTCCTACTGCAGGACTTTACCGGCTGGGTACATTGTCCAATCTCAACTCCATTGCTAACTACAGAACTTTACCGGCTGGGTACCTTGGCCATTCTCAACTCCATGACTAACTGCAGGACTTTACCGGCTGGGTAACATGGGCATTCTCAAATGCATGACTGACTGCAGGACTTTACCAGCTGGGTACCTTGTCCATTCTGAATTCCATGACTAACTGCAGGATGCTACCGGCTGGGTGCCTTTTCCCATCTCAACTCCATGACTAAGTGCAGGGCTTTACCGGCTGGGTACCTTCTCCAATCTTAACTCCATGATTAAGTGGAGGACTTAACTGGCTGTGTACCTTGGCCATTCTCAACCCCATCTCCTACTGCAGGACTTTACCGGCTGCGTACGTTGGCCAATCTCAACTCCATGATTAACTGCAGGACTTTATTGGCTGGGTACCTTGTCCATTCTGAATTCCATGACTAACTGCAGGACTCTACCGGCTGGGTGCCTTTTCCCATCTCAACTCCATGACTAAGTGCAGGGCTTTACCGGCTAGGTACCTTCTCCAAATTTAACTCCATGATTACGTGGAGGACTTTAATGGCTGGGAACCTTGTCCAATCTCAACTCCATGACTCACTGCAGGACATTACCAGCTGGGTATCTTGGCCATTCTCATCTCCATGATTAACTGCAGGACTTTACATGCTGGGTATCTTGGCCATTCTGAACTCCATGAGTAAGTGCAGTACTTTACCGGCTGGGTACCCAGTCCATTCTCTACACCATGACAAACTGCAGGAATTTACTGGCTGAGTACCTTGTCCAATCTCAACGCCATGACTTACTGCACGACTTTACCGGCGGCATACCTTGGCGATTCTCAACTCCGTGACTATCTACAGGATGTTACCAGCTGGGTACCTTGGCCATTCTCAACTCCTTGACTATCTGCAGGACCATACCGGCTGGTTATGTTGGCAATACTCAACAACATTACTAATTGCAGGACTTTACCGTCTAGGTTTGTTGTCCATTTTCAGCTCCATGACTAACTGCAGGACTTTACCGGCTGTGTACCTTGTCCATTCTGAACTCCAAGACTAACTGCAGGACGTTACCGGCTGGGTACATTGTCCAATCTCAACTCCATGACTATATGCAGGAATTTACCAGCTGGGTACCTTGACCATTCTCAACACCATTACTAATTGCAGGACTTTACCGGCTGTGTACCTTGTCCATTCTGAACTCCATGACTAACTGCAGGACGTTACTGGCTGGGTACGTTGTCAATTCTCAACTCCATGACTAACTGCAGGACGTTATCGTTTGGTAACCTTGTTCAATCTCAACTCCATGGCCAACTGCAGAAATTTACCGGCTGGATATCTTGTCCATTCTCAACTCCATGACTAACTGCAGGTCTTTACTGGCTGGGTTTCTTGTCCATTCTCAACTCCATGACTAACTGCAGGACTTTATTGGCTGGGTACCTTGTCCATTCTGAATTCCATGACTAACTGCAGGAAGCTACCGGCTGGGTACCTTGTCCAATCTCAACTCCATTGCTAACTACAGGACTTTACCGGCTGGGAACTTTCTCCATTCTCAACTCTACGACTATCTGCAGGACTTTACTGGCTCGGAACCTTCACCATTCTGAACTCCATGACTAACTGCAGGACGTTTCCGGCTGTGTACCTTGCCCAAACTCAACTCCATGAGTAACTGCAGGACGTTACCATCTGTGTACCTTGGCCATTCTGAACCCCATGTCCTACTGCAGGACTTTACCGGCTGGGTACCTTGTCCATTCTGAATTCCATGAGTAACTGCAGGACGCTACCGGCTGGGTGCCTTTTCCCATCTCAACTCCATGACTAAGTGCAGGGCTTTACCGGCTGGGTTCCTTCTCCAATCTTAACTCCATGATTAAGTGGAGGACTTTACTGGCTGTGTACCTTGGCCATTCTCAACCCCATGTCCTACTGCAGGACTTTACCGGCTGGGTACGTTGTCCAATCTCAACTCCATTGCTAACTACAGGACTTTATCGGCTGGGTACCTTGGCCATTCTCAACTCCTTGACTATCTGCAGGACCATACTGGCTGGTTATGTTGGCAATACTCAACAACATTACTAATTGCATGACTTTACCGGCTGGGTGGATTGGCTGTTCTCAACTCCATGACTAACTGCAGGACATTACAAACCGAGAGCCTAGTCCGGTCTCATCTCCATGACTAACTGCAGGACTTTACCGGCTGGTTACCTTGTCCAGTCTCAACTCCATGACTAACTGCAGGACTTTATTGGCTGGGTACTTTGTCCATATTCAACTCCATGACTAACTGCAGAACTTTACCAGCCGAGTGCCTTGGCCATTCGCAAATCCATGACGAACTGCAGGACTTTACCGACTGGGAACCTTGTCCAATCTCAACTCCATGACTTACTGCACGACTTTACTGGCGGCTTACCTTGGCGATTCTCAACTCCGTGACTATCTGCAGGATGTTACCGGCTGGTTGTGTTGGCAATACTCACCTCCATTACTAATTGCAGGACTTTACCGTCTAGGTTTGTTGTCCATTTTCAGCTCCATGACTAACTGCAGGACTTTACCGGCTGTGTACCTTGTCCATTCTGAACTCCAAGACTAACTGCAGGACGTTACCGGCTTGGTACATTGTCCAATCTCAACTCCATGACTAAATGCAGGACTTTACCGTTTGGTAACCTTGTTCAATCTCAACTCCATGGCCAACTGCAGAAATTTACCGGCTGGATCTCTTGGCCATTCTCAACTCCACGATTAACTGCAGGTCTTTACTGGCTGGGTATCTTGGCCATTCTCAACTCCATTGCTAACTACAGGACTTTACCGGCTGGGTACCATGGCCATTCTCAACTCCATGACTAACTGCAGGACTTTACCGGCTGGGTACCTTGTCCATTCTGAATTCCATGACTAACTGCAGGATGCTACCGGCTGGGTGCCTTTTCCCATCTCAACTCCATTACTAAGTGCAGGGCTTTACCGGCTGGGTACATTCTCCAATCTTAACTCCATGATTAAGTGGAGGACTTAACTGGCTGCGTACCTTGGCCATTCTCAACCCCATGTCCTACTGGAGGACTTTACCGGCTGGGTACGTTGGCCAATCTCAACTCCATGACTAACTGTAGGACTTTACTGGCTGGGTACTCCATGACTAACTGCAGGACTACAGGCTGGGTACCTTGTCCAATCTTAACTCCATGACTAAGTGCAGGAATTTACCAGCTGAGAACCTTGTCCATTCTCAGCTCCATGACTTACTGCAGGACTTTTCCGTGTATGTATCTTGGCCATTCTCAACCCCATGTCCAAATGCAGGACTATACCGGCTGGGTATCTTGTCCAATTTCAACTCCATGATTAACTGCAGGACTTTATCGGCTGGGTACCTTGTCCATTCCCAACTCCATGACTAAGTGCAGGGCTTTACCGGCTGGGTACCTTCTCCAAATTTAACTCCATGATTACGTGGAGGACTTTACTGGCTGGGAACCTTGTCCAATCTCAACTCCATGACTCACTGCAGGACATTACCGGCTGGGTATCTTGGCCATTCTCATCTCCATGATTAACTGCAGGACTTTACATGCTGGGTATCTTGGCCATTCTGAACTCCATGAGTAAGTGCAGTACTTTACCGGCTGGGTACCCAGTCCATTCTCTACACCATGACAAACTGCAGGAATTTACCGGCTGGGTACCTTGTCCAATCTCAACTCCATGACTTACTGCACGACTTTACCGGCGGCATACCTTGGCGATTCTCAACTCCGTGACTATCTACAGGACGTTACCGGCTGGGTACCTTGGCCATTCTCAACTCCTTGACTATTTGCAGGACCATACCGGCTGGTTATGTTGGCAATACTCAACTCCATTACTAATTGCAGGACTTTACCGGCTGGGTGGCTTGGCTGTTCTCAACTCCATGACTAACTGCAGGACATTACAAACCGAGAGCCTAGTCCGGTCTCATCTCCATGACTAACTGCAGGACTTTACCGGCTGGTTACCTTGTCCAGTCTCAACTCCATGACTAACTGCAGAACCTTATTGGCTGGGTACTTTGTCCATTTTCAACTCCGTGACTAACTGCAGAACTTTACCAGCCGAGTGCCTTGGCCATTCGCAAATCCATGACGAACTGCAGGACTTTACCGGCTGGGAACCTTGTCCAATCTCAACTCCATGACTTACTGAACGACTTTACTGGCGGCTTACCTTGGCGATTCTCAACTCCGTGACTATCTGCAGGATGTTACCGGCTGGTTGTGTTGGCAATACTCACCTCCATTACTAATTGCAGGACTTTACCGTCTAGGTTTGTTGTCCATTTTCAGCTCCATGACTAACTGCAGGACTTTACCGGCTGTGTACCTTGTCCATTCTGAACTCCAAGACTAATTGCAGGACGTTACCGGCTGGGTACATTGTCCAATCTCAACTCCATGACTAAATGCAGGACTTTACCAGCTGGGTACCTTGTCCATTCTCAACACCATTACTAATTGCAGGACTTTACCGGCTGTGTACCTTGTCCATTCTGAACTCCATGACTAACTGCAGGACGTTACTGGCTGGGTACGTTGTCCATTCTCAACTCCATGACTAACTGCAGGACGTTACCGTTTGGTAACCTTGTTCAATCTCAACTCCATGGCCAACTGCAGAAATTTACCGGCTGGATATCTTGGCCATTCTCAACTCCACGATTAACTGCAGGTCTTTACTGGCTGGGTTCTTGTCCATTCTCAACTCCATGACTAACTGCAGGACTTTATTGGCTGGGTACCTTGTCCATTCTGAATTCCATGACTAACTGCAGGACGCTACCGGCTGGGTACCTTGTCCAATCTCAACTCCATTGCTAACTACAGGACTTTACCGGCTGGGAACTTTCTCCATTCTCAACTCTACGACTATCTGCAGGACTTTACTGGCTCGGAACCTTCACCATTCTGAACTCCATGACTAACTGCAGGACGTTACCGGCTGTGTACCTTGCCCAAACTCAACTCCATGAGTAACTGCAGGACGTTACCATCTGTGTACCTTGGCCATTCTGAACCCCATGTCCTACTGCAGGACTTTACCGGCTGGGTACCTTGTCCATTCTGAATTCCATGAGTAACTGCAGGACGCTACCGGCTGGGTGCCTTTTCCCATCTCAACTCCATGACTAAGTGCAGGGCTTTACTGGCTGGGTACCTTCTCCATTCTCAACTCCATGATTAAGTGGAGGACTTTACTGGCTGTGTACCTTGGCCATTCTCAACCCCATGTCCTACTGCAGGACTTTACCGGCTGGGTACATTGTCCAATCTCAACTGCATTGCTAACTACAGGACTTTACCGGCTGGGTACCTTGTCCATTCTCAACTCCATGACTAACTGCAGGACTTTACTGGCTGGAAAACTTTGCCAATCTTGGCTCCATGACTAACTGCAGGACTATACCGGCTGCGTACCTTGTCCAATCTTAACTCCATGACTAAGTGCGGGAATTTACCAGCTGAGAACCTTATCCATTCTCAGCTCCATGACTTACTGCAGGACTTTTCCGGGTATTTATCTTGGCCATTCTCAAACCCATGTCCAAATGCAGGACTATACCGGCTGGGTATCTTGTCCAATCTCAACTCCATGATTAACTGCAGGACTTTATCGGCTGGGTACCTTGTCCATTCTCAACTCCATGATTAACTGCAGGACTTTATCGGCTGGGTACCTTGTCCATTCTGAATTCCATGACTAACTGCAGGACGCTACTGGCTGGGTGCCTTTTCCCATCTCAACTCCATGACTAAGTGCAGGGCTTTACCGGCTGGGTACCTTCTCCAAATTTAACTCCATGATTACGTGGAGGACTTTACTGGCTGGGAACCTTGTCCAATCTCAACTCCATGACTCACTGCAGGACATTACCTTCTGGGTATCTTGGCCATTCTCATCTCCATGATTAACTGCAGGACTTTTCATGCTGGGTATCTTGTCCATTCTGAACTCCATGAGTAAGTGCAGTACTTTACCGGCTGGGTACCCAGTCCATTCTCTACACCATGACAAACTGCAGGAATTTACCGGCTGGGTACCTTGTCCAATCTCAACTCCATGACTTACTGCACGACTTTACCGGCGGCATACCTTGGCGATTCTCAACTCCGTGACTATCTACAGGACGTTACCGGCTGGGTACCTTGGCCATTCACAACTCCTTGACTATCTGCAGGACCATACCGGCTGGTTATGTTGGCAATACTCAACTCCATTACTAATTGCAGGACTTTACTGGCTGGGTACCTTGGCCATTCTCAACTCCTTGACTATCCGCAGTACCATACCGGCTGGTTATGTTGGCAATACTCAACTCCATTACTAATTGCAGGACTTTACCGGCTGGGTGGCTTGGCTGTTCTCAAATCCTTGACTAACTCCAGGACATTACAAACCGAGAGCCTTGTCCGGTCTCATCTCCATGACTAACTGCAGGACTTTACAGGCTGGTTACCTTGTCCAATCTCAACTCCATGACTAACTGCAGGACTTTACCGGCTGGGTACCTTGTCCATTTTCAACTCCATGACTAATTTCAGAACTTTACCAGCCGAGTGCCTTGGCCATTCGCAAATCCATGACGAACTGCAGGACTTTACCGGCTGGGAACCTTGTCTAATCTCAACTCCATGACTTACTGCACGACTTTACTGGTGGCTTACCTTGGCGATTCTCAACTCCGTGACTATCTGCAGGATGTTACCGGCTGGTTGTGTTGGCAATACTCAACTCCATTACTAATTGCAGGACTTTACCGTCTAGGTTTGTTGTCCATTTTCAGCTCCATGACTAACTGCAGGATTTTACCGGCTGTGTACCTTGTCCATTCTGAACTCCATGACTAACTGCAGGACGTTACCGGCTGGGTACGTTGTCCAATCTCAACTCCATGTCTAAATGCAGGACTTTACCAGCTGTGTACCTTGTCCATTCTCAACTTCATGACTAAATGCAGGACATTACCAGCTGGGTACCTTGGACATTCTCTACTCCATAACTAACTGAAGTACTTTACCGGGTGGGTATCTTGTCCAATCTCAACTCCATGACTAACAGCAGGTCTTTACCGGCTGGGTACCTTGTCCAATCTCAACTCCATGACTAACAGCAGTTCTTTACTGGCTGGGTATCTTGTCCATTCTCAACTCCATGACTAACTGCAGGGCTTTACCGGCTGGGTACCTTGTCCAATCTCAACTCCATGACTAACTGCAGGTCTTTACTGGCTGGGTATCTTTTCCATTCTCAACTCCATGACTAACTGCAGGTCTTTACTGGCTGGGTATCTTGTCCATTCTGAACTCCATGACTAACTGCAGGACTTTACTGGCTGGGTATCTTGTCCATTCTCAACTCCATGACTAACTGCAGGACTTTACCGGCTGGGTACCTTGTCCAATCTCAACTCCATGACTAACTGTAGGACATTACCGGCTGGGTACCTTGTCCATTCTCAACTGCATGACTAAATGCAGGACTTTACCAGCTGGGTACCTTGTCCATTCTCAACTCCATGACTAACTGCAGGACTTTACCAGCTGGGTACCTTGTCCATTCTCAACTCCATGACTTACTGTAGGACTCTACTGGCTGGGTACTCCATGACTAACTGCAGGACTTTACAGGCTGTGTACCTTGTCCATTCTCAACTCCATGACTAACTGCAGGACTTTACTGGCTGGGAAACTTTGCCAATCTCGGCTCCATGACTAACTGCAGGACTATACCGGCTGCGTACCTTGTCCAATCTTAACTCCATGACTAAGTGCGGGAATTTACCAGCTGAGAACCTTGTCCATTCTCAGCTCCATGACTTACTGCAGGACTTTTCCGGGTATGTATCTTGGCCATTCTCAACCCCATGTCCAAATGCGGGACTATACCGGCTGGGTATCTTGTCCAATCTCAACTCCATGATTAACTGCAGGACTTTATCGGCTGGGTACCTTGTCCATTCTCAACACCATGATTAACTGCAGGACTTTATTGGCTGGGTACCTTTTGCATTCTGAATTCCATGAGTAACTGCAGGACGCTACCGGCTGGGTGCCGTTTACCATCTCAACTCCATGACTAAGTGCAGGGCTTTACTGGCTGGGTACCTTCTCCAAATTTAACTCCATGATTAAGTGGAGGACTATACTGGCTGGGAGCCTTGTCCAATCTCAACTCCATGACTCACTGCAGGACATTACCGGCTGGGTATCTTGGCCATTCTCATCTCCATGATTAACTGCAGGACTTTACATGCTGGGTATCTTGTCCATTCTGAACTCCATGAGTAAGTGCAGTACTTTACGGGCTGGGTACCCAGTCCATTCTCTACACCATGACAAACTGCAGGAATTTACCGGCTGGGTACCTTGTCCAATCTCAACTCCATGAATTACTGCACGACTTTACCGGCGGCATACCTTGGCGATTCTCAACTCTGTGACTATCTGCAGGACGTTACCGGCTGGGTACCTTGGCCATTCTCAACTCCTTGACTATCTGCAGGACCATTCCGGCTGGTTATGTTGGCAATACTCAACTCCATTACAAATTGCAGGACTTTACCGGCTGGGTGGCTTGGCTGTTCTCAACTGCATGACTAACTGCAGGACATTACAATCCGAGAGCCTAGTCCGGTCTCATCTCCATGACTAACTGCAGGACTTTACCAGCTGGTTACCTTGTCCAATCTCAACTCCATGACTAACTGCAGGTCTTTACCGGCTGGGTACCTTGTCCATTTTCAACTCCATGACTAACTACAGAACTTTACCAGCCGAGTGCCTTGGCCATTCGCAAATCCATGACGAACTGCCGGACTTTACCGGCTGGGAAACTTCTCCAATCTCAACTCCATGACTTACTGCACGACTTTACTGGCGGCGTACCTTGGCGATTCTCAACTCCGTGACTATCTGCAGGACGTTACCGGCTGGTTGTGTTGGCAATACTCAACTCCATTACTAATTGCAGGACTTTACCGTCTGGGTTTGTTGTCCATTCTCATCCCCATGACTAACAGCAGGACTTTACCGGCTGTGTACCTTGTCAATTCTGAACTCCAATATTAACTGAAGGACGTTACCGGCTGGGTACATTGTCCAATCTCAACTCCATGACTAAATGCAGGACTTTACCAGCTGTGTACCTTGTCCATTCTCAACTCCATGACTAAATGCAGGACTTTACCAGCTGGGTACCTTGTCCATTCTCAACTCCATGACTAAATGCAGGACTTTACCAGCTGGGTACCTGTTCCATTCTCAACTCCATGACTAAATGCGGGACTTTACCAGCTGGGTACCTGGACCATTCTCTACTCCATAACTAACTGAAGTACTTTACCGGGTGGGTATCTTGTCCAAACTCAACTCCATGTCTTACTGCATGACTTTACTGGCGGCGTACCTTGGCGATTCTCAACTCCATGACTATCTGCAGGACGTTACCGGCTGGTTATGTTGGCAATATTCAACCCCATTACTAATTGCAGGACTTTACCGGCTGTGTATCTTGTCCATTCTGAACTCCATGACTGACTGCAGGACGTTACCGGCTGGGTACGTTGTCCAATCTCAACTCCATGACTAGATGCAGAACTTTACCATCTGTGTACCTTGTCCAAACTCAACTCCATGACTAACTGTAGGACATTACCGGCTGGGTACCTTGTCCATTCTCAACTGCATGACTAAATGCAGGACTTTACCAGCTGGGTACCTTGTCCATTCTGAACTCCATGACTAACTGTAGGACTTTACCAGCTGAGTGCCTTGACAATTCACAACTCCATAACTAACTGCAGGACTTTACTGGCTGGGTACTCCATGACTAACTGCTTGACTTTACAGGCTGGGTACCTTGTCCATTCTCAACTCCATGACTAACTGCAGGACTTAACTGGCTGGGAAACTTTGCCAATCTCGGCTCCATGACTAACTGCAGGACTATACCGGCTGCGTACTTTGTCCAATCTTAACTCCATGACTAAGTGCAGGAATTTACCAGCTGAGAACCTTGTCCATTCTCAGCTCCATGACTTACTGCAGGACTTTTAAAGGTATGTATCTTGGCCATTCTCAACCCCATGTCCAAATGCAGGACTATACCGGCTGGGTATCTTGTCCAATCTCAACTCCATGATTAACTGCAGGACTTTATCGGCTGGGTACCTTGTCCATTCTCAACTCCATGATTAACTGCAGGACTTTATTGGCTGGGTACCTTGTCCATTCTGAATTCCATGACTAACTGCAGGACGCTACCGGCTGGGTACCTTGTCCAATCTCAACTCCATTGCTAACTACAGGACTTTACCGGCCGGGAACTTTCTCCATTCTCAACTCTACGACTATCTGCAGGACTTTACTGGCTCGGAACCTTCAGCATTCTGAACTCCATGACTAACTGCAGGACGTTACCGGCTGTGTACCTTGCCCAAACTCAACTCCATGAGTAACTGCAGGACGTTACCATCTGTGTACCTTGATCATTCTGAACCCCATGTCCTACTGCAGGACTTTACCGGCTGGGTACCTTGTCCATTCTCAACTCCATGACTAACTGCAGGACTTTACCGGCTGGGTAACTTGGGCATTCTCAAATCGATGACTGACTGCAGGACTTTACCGGCTGGGTACCTTGTCCATTCTGAATTCCATGACTAACTGCAGGACGCTACCGGCTGGGTGCCTTTTCCCATCTCAACTCCATGACTAAGTGCAGGGCTTTACCGGCTGGGTACCTTCTCCAATCTTAACTCCATGATTAAGTGGAGGACTTTACTGGCTGTGTACCTTGGCCATTCTCAACCCCATGTCCTACTGCAGGACTTTACCGGCTGGGTACGTTGGCCAATCTCAACTCCATTGCTAACTACAGGACTTTACCGGCTGTGTACCTTGTCCATTCTCAACTCCATGACTAACTGTAGGACTTTACTGGCTGGGTACTCCATGACTAACTGCAGGACTTTACAGGCTGGGTACCTTGTCCATTCTCAACTCCATGACTAACTGTAGGACTTTACTGGCTGGGTATTCCATGACTAACTGCAGGACTTTACAGGCTGGGTACCTTGTCCATTCTCAACTCCATGACTAACTGCAGGACTTTACAGGCTGGGTACCTTGGCCATTCTCAACTCCTTGACTCTCTGCAGGACCATACCGGCTGGTTATGTTGGCAATACTCAACTCCATTACTAATTGCAGGACTTTACCGGCTGGGTGGCTTGGCTGTTCTCAACTCCATGACTAACTGCAGGACATTACAAACCGAGAGCCTAGTCCGGTCTCATCTCCATGACTAACTGCAGGACTTTACCGGCTGTGTACCTTGTCCATTCTGAACTCCATGACTAACTACAGGACGTTACTGGCTGGGTACGTTGTCCATTCTCAACTCCATGACTAACTGCAGGACGTTACCGTTTGGTAACCTTGTTCAATCTCAACTCCATGGCCAACTGCAGAAATTTACCGGCTGGATATCTTGGCCATTCTCAACTCCACGATTAACTGCAGGTCTTTACTGGCTGGGTATCTTGTCCATTCTCAACTCCATGACTAACTGCAGGACATTATTGGCTGGGTACCTTGTCCATTCTGAATTCCATGAGTAACTGCAGGACGCTACCGGCTGGGTACCTTGTCCAATCTCAACCCCATTGCTAACTACAGGACTTTACCGGCTGGGAACTTTTTTCCATTCTCAACTCTACGACTATCTGCAGGACTTTACTGGCTCAGAACCTTCACCATTCTGAACTCCATGACTAACTGCAGGACGTTACCGGCTGTGTACCTTGCCCATTCTCAACTCCATGAGTAACTGCAGGACGTTACCATCTGTGTACCTTGGCCATTCTGAACCCCATGTCCTACTGCAGGACTTTACCGGCTGGGTACCTGTCCATTCTGAATTCCATGAGTATCTGCAGGTCGCTACCGGCTGGGTGCCTTTTCCCATCTCAAGATCCATGACTTAGTGCAGGGCTTTACCGGCTGGGTACCTTCTCCAATCTTAACTCCATGATTAAGTGGAGGACTTTACTGGCTGTGTACCTTGGCCATTCTCAACACCATGTCCTACTGCAGGACTTTACCGGCTGGGTACGTTGGCCAATCTCAACTCCATGATTAACTGCAGGACTTTATTGGCTGGGTACCTTGTCCATTCAGAATTCCATGACTAACTGCAGGACTTTACCGGCTGGGTAACTTGGGCATTCTCAAATCAATGACTGACTGCAGGACTATACCAGCTGGGTACCTTGTCCATTCTGAATTCCATGACTAACTGTAGGATGCTACCGGCTGGGTGCCTTTTCCCATCTCAACTCCATGACTAAGTGCAGGGCTTTACCGGCTAGGTACCTTCTCCAATCTTAACTCCATGATTAAGTGGAGGACTTAACTGGCTGTGTACCTTGGCCATTCTCAACCCCATGTCCTACTGCAGGACTTTACCGGCTGGGTACGTTGGCCAATCTCAACTCCAAGACTAACTGCAGGGCTTTACCGGCTAGGTACCTTCTCCAATCTTAACTCCATGATTAAGTGGAGGACTTAACTGGCTGTGTACCTTGGCCATTCTCAACCCCATGTCCTACTGCAGGACTTTACCGGCTGGGTACGTTGGCCAATCTCAACTCCATTACTAATTGCAGGACTTTACCGGCTGGGTGGCTTGGCTGTTCTCAACTCCATGACTAACTGCAGGACATTACAAACCGAGAGCCTAGTCTGGTCTCATCTCCATGACTAACTGCAGGACTTTACCGGCTGGCTACCTTGTCCATTTTCAATTCTACGACTATCTGCAGGACTTTACTGGCTCGGAACCTTCACCATTCTGAACTCCATGACTAACTGCAGGACGTTACCGGCAGTGTACCTTGCCCAAGCTCAACTCCATGAGTAACTGCAGGACGTTACCATCTGTGTACCTTGGCCATTCTGAACCCCATGTCCTACTGCAGGACTTTACCGGCTGGGTACCTGTCCATTCTGAATTCCATGAGTAACTGCAGGACGCTACCGGCTGGGTGCCTTTTCCCATCTCAACTCCATGACTAAGTGCAGAGCTTTACCGACTGGGTACCTTCTCCAATCTTAACTCCATGATTAAGTGGAGGACTTTACTGGCTGTGTACCTTGGCCATTCTCAACCCCATGTCCTACTGCAGGACTTTACCGGCTGGGTACATTGTCCAATCTCAACTCCATTGCTAACTACAGAACTTTACCGGCTGGGTACCTTGGCCATTCTCAACTCCATGACTAACTGCAGGACTTTACCGGCTGGGTAACATGGGCATTCTCAAATGCATGACTGACTGCAGGACTTTACCAGCTGGGTACCTTGTCCATTCTGAATTCCATGACTAACTGCAGGATGCTACCGGCTGGGTGCCTTTTCCCATCTCAACTCCATGACTAAGTGCAGGGCTTTACCGGCTGGGTACCTTCTCCAATCTTAACTCCATGATTAAGTGGAGGACTTAACTGGCTGTGTACCTTGGCCATTCTCAACCCCATCTCCTACTGCAGGACTTTACCGGCTGGGTACGTTGGCCAATCTCAACTCCATGATTAACTGCAGGACATTATTGGCTGGGTACCTTGTCCATTCTGAATTCCATGACTAACTGCAGTACTCTACCGGCTGGGTGCCTTTTCCCATCTCAACTCCATGACTAAGTGCAGGGCTTTTCCGGCTAGGTACCTTCTCCAAATTTAACTCCATGATTACGTGGAGGACTTTAATGGCTGGGAACCTTGTCCAATCTCAACTCCATGACTCACTGCAGGACATTACCAGCTGGGTATCTTGGCCATTCTCATCTCCATGATTAACTGCAGGACTTTACATGCTGGGTATCTTGGCCATTCTGAACTCCATGAGTAAGTGCAGTACTTTACCGGCTGGGTACCCAGTCCATTCTCTACACCATGACAAACTGCAGGAATTTACTGGCTGAGTACCTTGTCCAATCTCAACGCCATGACTTACTGCACGACTTTACCGGCGGCATACCTTGGCGATTCTCAACTCCGTGACTATCTACAGGACGTTACCAGCTGGGTACCTTGGCCATTCTCAACTCCTTGACTATCTGCAGGACCATACCGGCTGGTTATGTTGGCAATACTCAACAACATTACTAATTGCAGGACTTTACCGTCTAGGTTTGTTGTCCATTTTCAGCTCCATGACTAACTGCAGGACTTTACCGGCTGTGTACCTTGTCCATTCTGAACTCCAAGACTAACTGCAGGACGTTACCGGCTGGGTACATTGTCCAATCTCAACTCCATGACTAAATGCAGGACTTTACCAGCTGGGTACCTTGACCATTCTCAACACCATTACTAATTGCAGAACTTTACCGGCTGTGTACCTTGTCCATTCTGAACTCCATGACTAACTGCAGGACGTTACTGGCTGGGTACGTTGTCCATTCTCAACTCCATGACTAACTGCAGGACGTTATCGTTTGGTAACCTTGTTCAATCTCAACTCCATGGCCAACTGCTGAAATTTACCGGCTGGATATCTTGTCCATTCTCAACTCCATGACTAACTGCAGGTCTTTACTGGCTGGGTTTCTTGTCCATTCTCAACTCCATGACTAACTGCAGGACTTTATTGGCTGGGTACCTTGTCCATTCTGAATTCCATGACTAACTGCAGGAAGCTACCGGCTGGGTACCTTGTCCAATCTCAACTCCATTGCTAACTACAGGACTTTACCGGCTGGGAACTTTCTCCATTCTCAACTCTACGACTATCTGCAGGACTTTACTGGCTCGGAACCTTCACCATTCTGAACTCCATGACTAACTGCAGGACGTTACCGGCTGTGTACCTTGCCCAAACTCAACTCCATGAGTAACTGCAGGACGTTACCATCTGTGTACCTTGGCCATTCTGAACCCCATGTCCTACTGCAGGACTTTACCGGCTGGGTACCTTGTCCATTCTGAATTCCATGAGTAACTGCAGGACGCTACCGGCTGGGTGCCTTTTCCCATCTCAACTCCATGACTAAGTGCAGGGCTTTACCGGCTGGGTACCTTCTCCAATCTTAACTCCATGATTAAGTGGAGGACTTTACTGGCTGTGTACCTTGGCCATTCTCAACCCCATGTCCTACTGCAGGACTTTACCGGCTGGGTACGTTGTCCAATCTCAACTCCATTGCTAACTACAGGACTTTACCGGCTGGGTACCTTGGCCATTCTCAACTCCTTGACTATCTGCAGGACCATACTGGCTGGTTATGTTGGCAATACTCAACAACATTACTAATTGCAGGACTTTACCGGCTGGGTGGCTTGGCTGTTCTCAACTCCATGACTAACTGCAGGACATTACAAACCGAGAGCCTAGTCCGGTCTCAACTCCATGACTAACTGCAGGACTTTACCGGCTGGTTACCTTGTCCAGTCTCAACTCCATGACTAACTGCAGGACTTTATTGGCTGGGTACTTTGTCCATTTTCAACTCCATGACTAACTGCAGAACTTTACCAGCCGAGTGCCTTGGCCATTCGCAAATCCATGACGAACTGCAGGACTTTACCGACTGGGAACCTTGTCCAATCTCAACTCCATGACTTACTGCACGACTTTACTGGCGGCTTACCTTGGCGATTCTCAACTCCGTGACTATCTGCAGGATGTTACCGGCTGGTTGTGTTGGCAATACTCAACTCCATTACTAATTGCAGGACTTTACCGTCTAGGTTTGTTGTCCATTTTCAGCTCCATGACTAACTGCAGGACTTTACCGGCTGTGTACCTTGTCCATTCTGAACTCCAAGACTAACTGCAGGACGTTACCGGCTGGGTACATTGTCCAATCTCAACTCCATGACTAAATGCAGGACTTTACCGTTTGGTAACCTTGTTCAATCTCAACTCCATGGCCAACTGCAGAAATTTACCGGCTGGATCTCTTGGCCATTCTCAACTCCACGATTAACTGCAGGTCTTTACTGGCTGGGTATCTTGGCCATTCTCAACCCCATGTCCTACTGCAGGACTTTACCGGCTGGGTACATTGTCCAATCTCAACTCCATTGCTAACTACAGGACTTTACCGGCTGGGTACCATGGCCATTCTCAACTCCATGACTAACTGCAGGACTTTACCGGCTGGGTAACTTGGGCATTCTCAAATCAATGACTGACTGCAGGACTTTACCAGCTGGGTACCTTGTCCATTCTGAATTCCATGACTAACTGCAGGATGCTACCGGCTGGGTGCCTTTTCCCATCTCAACTCCATTACTAAGTGCAGGGCTTTACCGGCTGGGTACATTCTCCAATCTTAACTCCATGATTAAGTGGAGGACTTAACTGGCTGTGTACCTTGGCCATTCTCAACCCCATGTCCTACTGGAGGACTTTACCGGCTGGGTACGTTGGCCAATCTCAACTCCATGACTAACTGTAGGACTTTACTGGCTGGGTACTCCATGACTAACTGCAGGACTACAGGCTGGGTACCTTGTCCAATCTTAACTCCATGACTAAGTGCAGGAATTTACCAGCTGAGAACCTTGTCCATTCTCAGCTCCATGACTTACTGCAGGACTTTTCCGTGTATGTATCTTGGCCATTCTCAACCCCATGTCCAAATGCAGGACTATACCGGCTGGGTATCCTGTCCAATTTCAACTCCATGATTAACTGCAGGACTTTATCGGCTGGGTACCTTGTCCATTCTCAACTCCATGATTAACTGCAGGACTTTATTGGCTGGGTACCTTGTCCATTCTGAATTCCATGACTAACTGCAGGACGCTACCGGCTGGGTGCCTTTTCCCATCTCAACTCCATGACTAAGAGCAGGGCTTTACCGGCTGGGTACCTTCTCCAAATTTAACTCCATGATTACGTGGAGGACTTTACTGGCTGGGAACCTTGTCCAATCTCAACTCCATGACTCACTGCAGGACATTACCGGCTGGGTATCTTGGCCATTCTCATCTCCATGATTAACTGCAGGACTTTACATGCTGGGTATCTTGGCCATTCTGAACTCCATGAGTAAGTGCAGTACTTTACCGGCTGGGTACCCAGTCCATTCTCTACACCATGACAAACTGCAGGAATTTACCGGCTGGGTACCTTGTCCAATCTCAACTCCATGACTTACTGCACGACTTTACCGGCGGCATACCTTGGCGATTCTCAACTCCGTGACTATCTACAGGACGTTACCGGCTGGGTACCTTGGCCATTCTCAACTCCTTGACTATTTGCAGGACCATACCGGCTGGTTATGTTGGCAATACTCAACTCCATTACTAATTGCAGGACTTTACCGGCTGGGTGGCTTGGCTGTTCTCAACTCCATGACTTACTGCAGGACATTACAAACCGAGAGCCTAGTCCGGTCTCATCTCCATGACTAACTTCAGGACTTTACCGGCTGGTTACCTTGTCCAGTCTCAACTCCATGACTAACTGCAGAACCTTATTGGCTGGGTACTTTGTCCATTTTCAACTCCATGACTAACTGCAGAACTTTACCAGCCGAGTGCCTTGGCCATTCGCAAATCCATGACGAACTGCAGGACTTTACCGGCTGGGAACCTTGTCCAATCTCAACTCCATGACTTACTGCACGACTTTACTGGCGGCTTACCTTGGCGATTCTCAACTCCGTGACTATCTGCAGGATGTTACCGGCTGGTTGTGTTGGCAATACTCACCTCCATTACTAATTGCAGGACTTTACCGTCTAGGTTTGTTGTCCATTTTCAGCTCCATGACTAACTGCAGGACATTACCGGCTGTGTACCTTGTCCATTCTGAACTCCAAGACTAATTGCAGGACGTTACCGGCTGGGTACATTGTCCAATCTCAACTCCATGACTAAATGCAGGACTTTACCAGCTGGGTACCTTGTCCATTCTCAACACCATTACTAATTGCAGGACTTTACCGGCTGTGTACCTTGTCCATTCTGAACTCCATGACTAACTGCAGGACGTTACTGGCTGGGTACGTTGTCCATTCTCAACTCCATGACTAACTGCAGGACGTAACCGTTTGGTAACCTTGTTCAATCTCAACTCCATGGCCAACTGCAGAAATTTACCGGCTGGATATCTTGGCCATTCTCAACTCCACGATTAACTGCAGGTCTTTACTGGCTGGGTTCTTGTCCATTCTCAACTCCATGACTAACTGCAGGACTTTATTGGCTGGGTACCTTGTCCATTCTGAATTCCATGACTAACTGCAGGACGCTACCGGCTGGGTACCTTGTCCAATCTCAACTCCATTGCTAACTACAGGACTTTACCGGCTGGGAACTTTCTCCATTCTCAACTCTACGACTATCTGCAGGACTTTACTGGCTCGGAACCTTCACCATTCTGAACTCCATGACTAACTGCAGGACGTTACCGGCTGTGTACCTTGCCCAAACTCAACTCCATGAGTAACTGCAGGACGTTACCATCTGTGTACCTTGGCCATTCTGAACCCCATGTCCTACTGCAGGACTTTACCGGCTGGGTACCTTGTCCATTCTGAATTCCATGAGTAACTGCAGGACGCTACCGGCTGGGTGCCTTTTCCCATCTCAACTCCATGACTAAGTGCAGGGCTTTACTGGCTGGGTACCTTCTCCATTCTCAACTCCATGATTAAGTGGAGGACTTTACTGGCTGTGTACCTTGGCCATTCTCAACCCCATGTCCTACTGCAGGACTTTACCGGCTGGGTACATTGTCCAATCTCAACTCCATTGCTAACTACAGGACTTTACCGGCTGGGTACCTTGTCCATTCTCAACTCCATGACTAACTGCAGGACTTTACTGGCTGGAAAACTTTGCCAATCTTGGCTCCATGACTAACTGCAGGACTATACCAGCTGCGTACCTTGTCCAATCTTAACTCCATGACTAAGTGCGGGAATTTACCAGCTGAGAACCTTATCCATTCTCAGCTCCATGACTTACTGCAGGACTTTTCCGGGTATTTATCTTGGCCATTCTCAACCCCATGACCAAATGCAGGACTATACCGGCTGGGTATCTTGTCCAATCTCAACTCCATGATTAACTGCAGGACTTTATCGGCTGGGTACCTTGTCCATTCTCAACTCCATGATTAACTGCAGGACTTTATTGGCTGGGTACCTTGTCCATTCTGAATTCCATGACTAACTGCAGGACGCTACTGGCTGGGTGCCTTTTCCAAATTTAACTCCATGATTACGTGGAGGACTTTACTGGCTGGGAACCTTGTCCAATCTCAACTCCATGACTCACTGCAGGACATTACCGGCTGGGTATCTTGGCCATTCTCATCTCCATGATTAACTGCAGGACTTTTCATGCTGGGTATCTTGTCCATTCTGAACTCCATAAGTAAGTGCAGTACTTTACCGGCTGGGTACCCAGTCCATTCTCTACACCATGACAAACTGCAGGAATTTACCGGCTGGGTACCTTGTCCAATCTCAACTCCATGACTTACTGCACGACTTTACCGGCGGCATACCTTGGCGATTCTCAACTCCGTGACTATCTACAGGACGTTACCGGCTGGGTACCTTGGCCATTCTCAACTCCTTGACTATCTGCAGGACCATACCGGCTGGTTATGTTGGCAATACTCAACTCCATTACTAATTGCAGGACATTACCGGCTGGGTGGCTTGGCTGTTCTCAACTCCTTGACTAACTCCAGGACATTACAAACCGAGAGCCTTGTCCGGTCTCATCTCCATGACTAACTGCAGGACTTTACCGGCTGGTTACCTTGTCCAATCTCAACTCCATGACTAACTGCAGGACTTTACCGGCTGGGTACCTTGTCCATTTTCAACTCCATGACTAATTTCAGAACTTTACCAGCCGAGTGCCTTGGCCATTCGCAAATCCATGACGAACTGCAGGACTTTACCGGCTGGGAACCTTGTCTAATCTCAACTCCATGACTTACTGCACGACTTTACTGGTGGCTTACCTTGGCGATTCTCAACTCCGTGACTATCTGCAGGATGTTACCGGCTGGTTGTGTTGGCAATACTCAACTCCATTACTAATTGCAGGACTTTACCGTCTAGGTTTGTTGTCCATTTTCAGCTCCATGACTAACTGCAGGACTTTACCGGCTGTGTACCTTGTCCATTCTGAACTCTATGACTAACTGCAGGACGTTACCGGCTGGGTACGTTGTCCAATCTCAACTCCATGTCTAAATGCAGGACTTTACCAGCTGTGTACCTTGTCCATTCTCAACTTCATGACTAAATGCAGGACATTACCAGCTGGGTACCTTGGACATTCTCTACTCCATAACTAACTGAAGTACTTTACCGGGTGGGTATCTTGTCCAATCTCAACTCCATGACTAACAGCAGGTCTTTACCGGCTGGGTACCTTGTCCAATCTCAACTCCATGACTAACAGCAGTTCTTTACTGGCTGGGTATCTTGTCCATTCTCAACTCCATGACTAACTGCAGGGCTTTACCGGCTGGGTACCTTGTCCAATCTCAACTCCATGACTAACTGCAGGTCTTTACTGGCTGGGTATCTTGTCCATTCTCAACTCCATGACTAACTGCAGGTCTTTACTGGCTGGGTATCTTGTCCATTCTGAACTCCATGACTAACTGCAGGACTTTACTGGCTGGGTATCTTGTCCATTCTCAACTCCATGACTAACTGCAGGACTTTACCGGCTGGGTACCTTGTCCAATCTCAACTCCATGACTAACTGTAGGACATTACCGGCTGGGTACCTTGTCCATTCTCAACTGCATGACTAAATGCAGGACTTTACCAGCTGGGTACCTTGTCCATTCTCAACTCCATGACTAACTGCAGGACTTTACCAGCTGGGTACCTTGTCCATTCTCAACTCCATGACTTACTGTAGGACTCTACTGGCTGGGTACTCCATGACTAACTGCAGGACTTTACAGGCTGTGTACCTTGTCCATTCTCAACTCCATGACTAACTGCAGGACTTTACTGGCTGGGAAACTTTGCCAATCTCGGCTCCATGACTAACTGCAGGACTATACCGGCTGCGTACCTTGTCCAATCTTAACTCCATGACTAAGTGCGGGAATTTACCAGCTGAGAACCTTGCCCATTCTCAGCTCCATGACTTACTGCAGGACTTTTAAAGGTATGTATCTTGGCCATTCTCAACCCCATGTCCAAATGCGGGACTATACCGGCTGGGTATCTTGTCCAGTCTCAACTCCATGATTAACTGCAGGACTTTATCGGCTGGGTACCTTGTCCATTCTCAACACCATGATTAACTGCAGGACTTTATTGGCTGGGTACCTTTTGCATTCTGAATTCCATGAGTAACTGCAGGACGCTACCGGCTGGGTGCCGTTTACCATCTCAACTCCATGACTAAGTGCAGGGCTTTACTGGCTGGGTACCTTCTCCAAATTTAACTCCATGATTAAGTGGAGGACTATACTGGCTGGGAGCCTTGTCCAATCTCAACTCCATGACTCACTGCAGGACATTACCGGCTGGGTATCTTGGCCATTCTCATCTCCATGATTAACTGCAGGACTTTAAATGCTGGGTATCTTGTCCATTCTGAACTCCATGAGTAAGTGCAGTACTTTACGGGCTGGGTACCCAGTCCATTCTCTACACCATGACAAACTGCAGGAATTTACCGGCTGGGTACCTTGTCCAATCTCAACTCCATGAATTACTGCACGACTTTACCGGCGGCATACCTTGGCGATTCTCAACTCTGTGACTATCTGCAGGACGTTACCGGCTGGGTACCTTGGCCATTCTCAACTCCTTGACTATCTGCAGGACCATTCCGGCTGGTTATGTTGGCAATACTCAACTCCATTACAAATTGCAGGACGTTACCGGCTGGGTGGCTTGGCTGTTCTCAACTGCATGACTAACTGCAGGACATTACAATCCGAGAGCCTAGTCCGGTCTCATCTCCATGACTAACTGCAGGACTTTACCAGCTGGTTACCTTGTCCAATCTCAACTCCATGACTAACTGCAGGTCTTTACCGGCTGGGTACCTTGTCCATTTTCAACTCCATGACTAACTACAGAACTTTACCAGCCGAGTGCCTTGGCCATTCGCAAATCCATGACGAACTGCCGGACTTTACCGGCTGGGAAACTTCTCCAATCTCAACTCCATGACTTACTGCACGACTTTACTGGCGGCGTACCTTGGCGATTCTCAACTCCGTGACTATCTGCAGGACGTTACCGGCTGGTTGTGTTGGCAATACTCAACTCCATTACTAATTGCAGGACTTTACCGTCTGGGTTTGTTGTCCATTCTCATCCCCATGACTAACAGCAGGACTTTACCGGCTGTGTACCTTGTCAATTCTGAACTCCAATATTAACTGAAGGACGTTACCGGCTGGGTACATTGTCCAATCTCAACTCCATGACTAAATGCAGGACTTTACCAGCTGTGTACCTTGTCCATTCTCAACTCCATGACTAAATGCAGGACTTTACCAGCTGGGTACCTTGTCCATTCTCAACTCCATGACTAAATGCAGGACTTTTCCAGCTGGGTACCTTGTCCATTCTCAACTCCATGACTAAATGCGGGACTTTACCAGCTGGGTACCTGGACCATTCTCTACTCCATAACTAACTGAAGTACTTTACCGGGTGGGTATCTTGTCCAAACTCAACTCCATGTCTTACTGCATGACTTTACTGGCGGCGTACCTTGGCGATTCTCAACTCCATGACTATCTGCAGGACGTTACCGGCTGGTTATGTTGGCAATATTCAACCCCATTACTAATTG
This sequence comes from Hemitrygon akajei, assembly GCF_048418815.1. NCBI lineage: Eukaryota > Metazoa > Chordata > Chondrichthyes > Myliobatiformes > Dasyatidae > Hemitrygon > Hemitrygon akajei. The sequence goes on from NC_133146.1 coordinate 3,126,346, forward strand.
CAGGACTTTACCGGCTGTGTATCTTGTCCATTCTGAACTCCATGACTGACTGCAGGACGTTACCGGCTGGGTACGTTGTCCAATCTCAACTCCATGACTAAATGCAGAACTTTACCATCTGTGTACCTTGTCCAAACTCAACTCCATGACTAACTGTAGGACATTACCGGCTGGGTACCTTGTCCATTCTCAACTGCATGACTAAATGCAGGACTTTACCAGCTGGGTACCTTGTCCATTCTGAACTCCATGACTAACTGTAGGACTTTACCAGCTGAGTGCCTTGACAATTCACAACTCCATAACTAACTGCAGGACTTTACTGGCTGGGTACTCCATGACTAACTGCTTGACTTTACAGGCTGGGTACCTTGTCCATTCTCAACTCCATGACTAACTGCAGGACTTAACTGGCTGGGAAACTTTGCCAATCTCGGCTCCATGACTAACTGCAGGACTATACCGGCTGCGTACTTTGTCCAATCTTAACTCCATGACTAAGTGCAGGAATTTACCAGCTGAGAACCTTGTCCATTCTCAGCTCCATGACTTACTGCAGGACTTTTAAAGGTATGTATCTTGGCCATTCTCAACCCCATGTCCAAATGCAGGACTATACCGGCTGGGTATCTTGTCCAATCTCAACTCCATGATTAACTGCAGGACTTTATCGGCTGGGTACCTTGTCCATTCTCAACTCCATGATTAACTGCAGGACTTTATTGGCTGGGTACCTTGTCCATTCTGAATTCCATGACTAACTGCAGGACGCTACCGGCTGGGTACCTTGTCCAATCTCAACTCCATTGCTAACTACAGGACTTTACCGGCCGGGAACTTTCTCCATTCTCAACTCTACGACTATCTGCAGGACTTTACTGGCTCGGAACCTTCACCATTCTGAACTCCATGACTAACTGCAGGACGTTACCGGCTGTGTACCTTGCCCAAACTCAACTCCATGAGTAACTGCAGGACGTTACCATCTGTGTACCTTGGTCATTCTGAACCCCATGTCCTACTGCAGGACTTTACCGGCTGGGTACCTTGTCCATTCTCAACTCCATGACTAACTGCAGGACTTTACCGGCTGGGTAACTTGGGCATTCTCAAATCGATGACTGACTGCAGGACTTTACCGGCTGGGTACCTTGTCCATTCTGAATTCCATGACTAACTGCAGGACGCTACCGGCTGGGTGCCTTTTCCCATCTCAACTCCATGACTAAGTGCAGGGCTTTACCGGCTGGGTACCTTCTCCAATCTTAACTCCATGATTAAGTGGAGGACTTTACTGGCTGTGTACCTTGGCCATTCTCAACCCCATGTCCTACTGCAGGACTTTACCGGCTGGGTACGTTGGCCAATCTCAACTCCATTGCTAACTACAGGACTTTACCGGCTGGGTACCTTGTCCATTCTCAACTCCATGACTAACTGTAGGACTTTACTGGCTGGGTACTCCATGACTAACTGCAGGACTTTACAGGCTGGGTACCTTGTCCATTCTCAACTCCATGACTAACTGCAGGACTTTACAGGCTGGGTACCTTGTCCATTCTCAACTCCATGACTAACTGTAGGACTTTACTGGCTGGGTACTCCATGACTAACTGCAGGACTTTACAGGCTGGGTACCTTGTCCTTGTTGAACTCCATGACTAACTGCAGATGTTTACCAGATGAGTGCTTTGGCCATTCTCAAAACCACGACGAACTGCAGGACTTTACCAGCTGGGTACCCTGTACAATGTCAACTCCTTTACTAACTGCAGGACTTTACTGGCTGGGTACCTTGGCCATTCTCAACTCCATGACCAACTGCAGGACTTTAACCGCTGGTTTCTTTAGCCATTACAACCTCCATGACTAACTGCAGGACATAACAGGCTGGGATGCTTGGCTGTTCTCAACTCCATGAGTAACTGCAGGACTTTACCGGATGGGTACATTGTCCAATCTCAAATCCAATACTAACTACAGGGCTTTACCGGGTGTGTACCTTCTCCAATCTTAACTCCAAGATTAAGTGGAGGACTTTACCGGCTGGGTATCTTGGCCATTCTAATCTCCATGATTAACTGCAGGACTTTACCGGCTAGGTGCCTTGGCTGTTCTCAACTCCATGACTAACTGCAGGACTTTAACAGCTGGGTATTTTGGCCATTCTGAATTCCATGAGTAAATGCAGTACTTTACTGGCTGGGTACCTTGTCCATTCTCAACTCCATGACTAAGTGCAGTGCTTTACCGGCTGGGTACCTTCTCCAATCTTAACTCCATGATTAAGTGGAGGACTTTACTGGCTGTGTACCTTGGCCATTCTCAACCCCATGTCCTACTGCAGGACTTTACCGGCTGGGTACATTGTCCAATCTCAACTCCATTGCTAACTACAGAACTTTACCGGCTGGGTACCTTGGCCATTCTCAACTCCATGACTAACTGCAGGACTTTACCGGCTGGGTAACATGGGCATTCTCAAATGCATGACTGACTGCAGGACTTTACCAGCTGGGTACCTTGTACATTCTGAATTCCATGACTAACTGCAGGATGCTACCGGCTGGGTACCTTCTCCAATCTTAACTCCATGATTATGTGGAGGACTTTACTGGCTGTGTACCTTGGCCATTCTCAACCCCATATCCTACTGCAGGACTTTACCGGCTGGGTAAATTTTCCAATCTCAACTCCATTGCTAACTACAGGACTTTACCGGCTGGGTAACTGGGTCATTCTCAAATCGATGACTGACTGCAGGACTTTACCCGCTGGGTAACTTGTCCATTCCCAACTGCATGACTAAATGCAGGACGTTACCGTCTGGGTACGTTGTCCAATAGCACCTCCATGACTAAATGCAGGACTTTACCCTCTGTGTACCTTGTCCAAACTCAACTCCATGACTAACTGTAGGACATTACCGGCTGGGTACCTTGTCCATTCTCAACTGCATGACTAAATGCAGGACTTTACCAGCTGGGTACCTTGTCCATTCTGAACTCCATGATGAACTGTAGGACTTTACCAGCTGAGTGCCTTGACCATTCTCAACTCCATAACTAACTGCAGGACTTTACTGGCTGGGTACTCCATGACTAACTGCAGGACATTACAGGCTGGGTACCTTGTCCATTTTCAACTCCATGACTAACTGCAGGACTTTACTGGCTGGGAAACTTTGCCAATCTCGGCTCCATGACTTACTGCAGGACTTTTCCGGTTATGTATCTTGGCCATTCTCAACCCCATGTCCAAATGCAGGACTATACCGGATGGGTATCTTGTCCAATCTCAACTCCATGATTAACTGCAGGACTTTATCGGTTGGGTACCTTGTCCATTCTCAACTCCATGATTAACTGCAGGACTTTATTGGCTGGGTACCTTGTCCATTCTGAATAGCATTACTAACTACAGGACGCTACCGGCTGGGTATCTTGTCCAATCTCAACTCCATTGCTAACTACAGGACTTTACCGGCTGGGAACTTTCTCCATTCTCAACTCTACGACTATCTGCAGGACTTTACTGGCTCGGAACCTTCACCATTCTGAACTCCATGACTAACTGCAGGACGTTACCGGCTGTGTACCTTGCCCAAACTCAACTCCATGAGTAACTGCAGGACGTTACCATCTGTGTACCTTGGCCATTCTGAACCCCATGTCCTACTGCAGGACTTTACTGGCTGGGTACCTTGTCCATTCTGAATTTCATGAGTAACTGCAGGACGCTACCGGCTGGGTGCCTTTTCCCATCTCAACTCCATGACTAAGTGCAGGGCTTTACCGGCTGGGTACCTTCTCCAATCTTAACTCCATGATTAAGTGGAGGACTTTACTGGCTGTGTACCTTGGCCATTCTCAACCCCATGTCCTACTGCAGGACTTTACCGGCTGGATACCTTGTCCATTCTCAACTCCATGACTAACTGTAGGACTTTACTGGCTGGGTTCTCCATGACTCACTGCAGGACATTACCGGCTGGGTATCTTGGCCATTCTCATCTCCATGATTAACTGCAGGACTTTACATGCTGGGTATCTTGGCCATTCTGAACTCCATGAGTAAGTGCAGTACGTTACCGGCTGGGTACCCAGTCCATTCTCTACACCATGACAAACTGCAGGAATTTACCGGCTGGGTACCTTGTCCAATCTCAACTCCATGACTTACTGCACGACTTTACCGGCGGCATACCTTGGCGATTCTCAACTCCGTGACTATCTACAGGACGTTACCGGCTGGGTACCTTGGCCATTCTCAACTCCTTGACTATCTGCAGGACCATACCGGCTGGTTATGTTGGCAATACTCAACTCCATTACTAATTGCAGGTCTTTACCGGCTGGGTGGCTTGGCTGTTCTCAACTCCATGACTAACTGCAGGACATTACAAACCGAGAGCCTAGTCCGGTCTCATCTCCATGACTAACTGCAGGACTTTACCGGCTGGTTACCTTGTCCAGTCTCAACTCCATGACTAACTGCAGAACTTTATTGGCTGGGTACTTTGTCCATTTTCAACTCCATGTCTAACTGCAGAACTTTACCAGCCGAGTGCCTTGGCCATTCGCAAATCCATGACGAACTGCAGGACTTTACCGGCTGGGAACCTTGTCCAATCTCAACTCCATGACTTACTGCACGACTTTACTGGCGGCTTACCTTGGCGATTCTCAACTCCGTGACTATCTGCAGGATGTTACCGGCTGGTTGTGTTGGCAATACTCACCTCCATTACTAATTGCAGGACTTTACCGTCTAGGTTTGTTGTCCATTTTCAGCTCCATGACTAACTGCAGGACTTTACCGGCTGTGTACCTTGTCCATTCTGAACTCCAAGACTAACTGCAGGACGTTACCGGCTGGGTACATTGTCCAATCTCAACTCCATGACTAAATGCAGGACTTTACCAGCTGGGTACCTTGTCCATTCTGAACTCCATGACTAACTGCAGGACGTTACTGGCTGGGTACGTTGTCCATTCTCAACTCCATGACTAACTGCAGGACGTTACCGTTTGGTAACCTTGTTCAATCTCAACTCCATGGCCAACTGCAGAAATTTACCGGCTGGATATCTTGGCCATTCTCAACTCCACGATTAACTGCAGGTCTTGACTGGCTGGGAACTTTCTCCATTCTCAACTCTACGACTATCTGCAGGACTTTACTGGCTCGGAACCTTCACCATTCTGAACTCCATGACTAACTGCAGGACGTTACCGGCTGTGTACCTTGCCCAAACTCAACTCCATGAGTAACTGCAGGACGTTACCATCTGTGTACCTTGGCCATTCTGAACCCCATGTCCTACTGCAGGACTTTACCGGCTGGGTACCTTGTCCATTCTGAATTCCATGAGTAACTGCAGGACGCTACCGGCTGGGTGCCTTTTCCCATCTCAACTCCATGACTAAGTGCAGGGCTTTACCGGCTGGGTACCTTCTCCATTCTCAACTCCATGATTAAGTGGAGGACTTTACTGGCTGTGTACCTTGGCCATTCTCAACCCCATGTCCTACTGCAGGACTTTACCGGCTGGGTACATTGTCCAATCTCAACTCCATTGCTAACTACAGGACTTTACCGGCTGGGTACCTTGTCCATTCTCAACTCCATGACTAACTGCAGGACTTTACTGGCTGGAAAACTTTGCCAATCTTGGCTCCATGACTAACTGCAGGACTATACCGGCTGCGTACCTTGTCCAATCTTAACTCCAAGACTAAGTGCGGGAATTTACCAGCTGAGAACCTTATCCATTCTCAGCTCCATGACTTACTGCAGGACTTTTCCGGGTATTTATCTTGGCCATTCTCAACCCCATGTCCAAATGCAGGACTATACCGGCTGGGTATCTTGTCCAATCTCAACTCCATGATTAACTGCAGGACTTTATCGGCTGGGTACCTTGTCCATTCTCAACTCCATGATTAACTGCAGGACTTTATTGGCTGGGTACCTTGTCCATTCTGAATTCCATGACTAACTGCAGGACGCTACCGGCTGGGTGCCTTTTCCCATCTCAACTCCATGACTAAGTGCAGGGCTTTACCGGCTGGGTACCTTCTCCAAATTTAACTCCATGATTACGTGGAGGACTTTACTGGCTGGGAACCTTGTCCAATCTCAACTCCATGACTCACTGCAGGACATTACTGGCTGGGTATCTTGGCCATTCTCATCTCCATGATTAACTGCAGGACTTTTCATGCTGGGTATCTTGTCCATTCTGAACTCCATGAGTAAGTGCAGTACTTTACCGGCTGGGTACCCAGTCCATTCTCTACACCATGACAAACTGCAGGAATTTACCGGCTGGGTACCTTGTCCAATCTCAACTCCATGACTTACTGCACGACTTTACCGGCGGCATACCTTGGCGATTCTCAACTCCGTGACTATCTACAGGACGTTACCGGCTGGGTACCTTGGCCATTCTCAACTCCTTGACTATCTGCAGGACCATACCGGCTGGTTATGTTGGCAATACTCAACTCCATTACTAATTGCAGGACTTTACTGGCTGCGTACCTTGGCCATTCTCAACTCCTTGACTATCTGCAGTACCATACCGGCTGGTTATGTTGGCAATACTCAACTCCATTACTAATTGCAGGACTTTACCGGCTGGGTGGCTTGGCTGTTCTCAACTTCTTGACTAACTCCAGGACATTACAAACCGAGAGCCTTGTCCGGTCTCATCTCCATGACTAACTGCAGGACTTTACCGGCTGGTTACCTTGTCCAATCTCAACTCCATGACTAACTGCAGGACTTTACCGGCTGGGTACCTTGTCCATTTTCAACTCCATGACTAACTTCAGAACTTTACCAGCCGAGTGCCTTGGCCATTCGCAAATCCATGACGAACTGCAGGACTTTACCGGCTGGGAACCTTGTCTAATCTCAACTCCATGACTTACTGCACGACTTTACTGGCGGCTTACCTTGGCGATTCTCAACTCCGTGACTATCTGCAGGATGTTACCGGCTGGTTGTGTTGGCAATACTCAACTCCATTACTAATTGCAGGACTTTACCGTCTAGGTTTGTTGTCCATTTTCAGCTCCATGACTAACTGCAGGACTTTACCGGCTGTGTACCTTGTCCATTCTGAACTCCATGACTAACTGCAGGACGTTACCGGCTGGGTACGTTGTCCAATCTCAACTCCATGTCTAAATGCAGGACTTTACCAGCTGTGTACCTTGTCCATTCTCAACTCCATGTCTAAATGCAGGACTTTACCAGCTGTGTACCTTGTCCATTCTCAACTCCATGACTAAATGCAGGACATTACCAGCTGGGTACCTTGGCCATTCTCTACTCCATAACTAACTGAAGTACTTTACCGGGTGGGTATCTTGTCCAATCTCAACTCCATGACTAACAGCAGGTCTTTACCGGCTGGGTACCTTGTCCAATCTCAACTCCATGACTAACAGCAGGTCTTTACTGGCTGGGTATCTTGTCCATTCTCAACTCCATGACTAACTGCAGGGCTTTACCGGCTGGGTACCTTGTCCAATCTCAACTCCATGACTAACTGCAGGTCTTTACTGGCTGGGTATCTTGTCCATTCTCAACTCCATGACTAACTGCAGGTCTTTACTGGCTGGGTATCTTGTCCATTCTCAACTCCATGACTAACTGCAGGACTTTACTGGCTGGGTATCTTGTCCATTCTCAACTCCATGACTAACTGCAGGGCTTTACCGGCTGGGTACCCTGGCTATTCTCAAGTGCATGACTAACTGCAGGGCTTTACCAGCTGGGTACCCTGGCTATTCTCAAGTGCATGAGCATCAAGAGGATGTTGGACTTTTTTGCATTTTCAGTAAATCACATCTTCCTCAGACATAGGAGCCGAAGAATGGTAGAACTGGCAACATTCAGGAAGTCAGTCAACTCTGGTCGTAAGGGAGTTACCAGACAAAGAAAGGCTGAAGAGCAGGAGGAGTGGATAGTGAAAATTTGAAATTAATTTGATTGTAGAATAGCAATCGCATTGAGTTTTGCGGAGAGTTTTAAAAGTGAAAGGATGGGGTTTGGAGGGGGAAATCTGTTTGAAACCTATCAAATATTGCAAGGCCTAGGTAGAGTGAACATGGAGAGGACTTTTCCTTTGGTGGGTGTCAAGGACCAGATGGCAAAGCAACAGACTACAAGGATGTTCCTTTATAGCAGAGATCAGGAGGACTGTCTTTACCAGAGGGTGGTGAATCTGTGGAATTTGCTGCCAGGGATGACTGTGGAGGCCAAGTCTTTGGGTATATTTAAAGTGCAAGATAGTTTCTTGATTAGTCAGACCATCAAAGGTTATGGGAGGAAGGGGGAAGAATTGGTTTGGGAGGGTTAATAAATTAACCATGATTGAATGGCGGTGCAAACTTTATGGGCTGAATGGCCTAATTCTGCTCCTATGTCTTATGATCTTATGATTTTATGGAATGAGCAGAAAAGACCTAATTAGGAACATATTAATTGATAAGATGTTTATAATCCATAAAAATTGTTTTTGACAAATACTAGACAGAAGAGAAACATCTTACATGTGTCACACTGGCACTTTGCTGTAGCTGGTTTACAAAGGCTCCCTCTCTGAATGTTGCATTTTCCCAAGCAGGTCTTCTTTCCTAGAAAGGATTGTGTCTATCCTCAGGGCCATCTGCATAAATGAAGTTGTTTGAATGTGAACCAGTGTAATCAGTACTCAGAGAGCTCTAGTGAAATGTAACATATGTTTAACTTAAGTGGTAACTATTGACAGAATTGTCAGTCTATGAGTTGCCTTGCCTTAATCAGTAAGATTTAGATGAGATTTATTCACAGTCACGGTGAGATACTCACTTTGACACACTGAGTCCTGTCATCAAGCAACCGTTGAAAATCTTCCCACCACTTTTTATGAGATAACAACCGAGCGAGCCCACATCACTCAAGGATACCCATGTCACCAACTAACCTCCCGACCCAGGCGTCTTTGAAAGCCGGGAAGAAACCGGACCACCTGGAATAGAACCAGGAGGAAACCGGAACACCTGGAATAGATCTGGCAGGAAACCAGAACACCTGGAATAGAACCAGGAGGAAACCGGAACACCTGGAATAGAAAACTGGCAGGAAACCAGAACACCTGGAATAAAACCAGGAGGAAACCGGAACACCTGGAATAGAACTGGCAGGAAACCAGAACACCTGGAATAAAACCGGGAGGAAACCGGAACACCTGGAATAGAACTGGCAGGAAACCAGAACACCTGGAATAAAACCGGGAGGAAACCGGAACACCTGGAATAGAACTGGCAGGAAACCAGAACACCTGAAATAAAACCACGTATTCACGGAGAGAACATACAAGAATTGAACCAGGTTCACTGGCACTGTAACCACCATGTTACGGTGCAGCCTCAAACTTATACTGAGCTCTTAAAGATAGCGGAGTCAAGGGATATGGGGAGAAGGCAGGAACAGGGTACTGATTGTGGATGATTAGCCATGATCACAGTGAATGGCGGTGTTGGCTCGATGGGCCAAATGGTCTACTCCTGCACCTATTGTCTATTGTCTATTGTATCTACAATTAAAAACAAGGTTATTTATCTGGTAAAGTACAAATCAACGATAGTTGCATAATGAAAATTCTGTTCCTAAAAATGAATTCCAGTGATTTACAGGAGTTTATTTTCCAAACTTGAGAAAACACTGTCATCTCCACTTGTGCCAGGTTCTGCTTTTTTTTCCACTCAAAAATGATTTGACAATGGGTAACTGGTCCATTCATTCATTTTTTCTTTTGCATTCTTTTTCTTTTTCCTTCCCTCTTCCTTTTACCAGGAGCATAAGTTTTTCACTCCATTGCATCCTGGCACCCATCAGAATTGGAATTGGAATTGGATTGTTATTGCCACATGAACTGAGGTGGCCTGTAAAGCTTGTCTTGCATCCAGGTCAGATTGTTACACAGTGCACTGAGATTAATAACTGAATGTGGAGAAAGTTTAATGCAGGTGAACACTGAGCTGAAGACCACAATGAGGTCAAGGGTCCATTTTATCGAACTAGGGAACCAATCAATAATCTTATACCAAACACGAGGAACTCTGCAAATGCTGGAAATTCAAGCAACACACACAAAATGCTGGTGGAACGCAGCAGGTCAAGCAGCATTTATAAGGAGAAGCACTGTCAACGTTTCCTGATGAAGGGTCTCAGCCCGAAATGTCGAAAGTGCTTCTCCTTATAGATGCTGCCTGACCTGCTGTGTTCCACCAGCATTTTGTGAATAACCTTATTCCAGTGAGGGAAGCTTTATTTCAGCTGAGTGGTAGGTGCTTTCAGGCTTTTGTATGATGGATGACGGGAGAAGAGAGAATGTTTGGTGTGAGTGGGATCTTTGATTAATCTGGATTAGACGGAATCCATGAGGGAGAGGCTGATTCGTGTTGTGTCCACAGCTCTGCAGTTTCTTGCAGCAGTTGTCATACCACGCCATGAGACATCCAGATAGGATCATTTCTGAGCTGTGATGAGTTCGATTCCCACTTTGTCTACGCAATCTCAGCTGATGTTTCTGCGTGTCCCTACGGGATTGCTGGCTCAATAGAGCTGCTTTTTTCCAAATACTCAGAGTCACCCATCTGTCCTCAGCATTTTAAAATGATCCCATGTGATTACTTCAGAGGATTAGACAAATCCTACCTTATATCATCTGGCCAAAATTTAACTCATAGCCAAAATCATTAACAAAATAAAATAGATTACAACATAGAAAAATGCTGTGTGACATGGTGGCCCAGCAGTAGTGTTTTGTTATTTCAGCACCAAATACACGGGTTCAATTCCTGCTGCCGTCTGTAAGATGTTCCTACGTTCTCCCTATGACAGCATCTTTCCTCTGAGTGCTCAGGTTTCTGCCCACATTCTAAAGACTTAGGATTTAGTAGGTCACGTAGGTGTAATTGGGCGGAGTGGGATTGTAGGGCTGGAAGGGTCTGTTACCCTAAATAGAGTTTAGGGGGCAGGGGCAGGGGCAGCCCTGTGATGTTGTGTCCAATTCACTTGTCAAATTTGCTTCATTTTTGTTTGTGGAACTTGGTTGTGCATAAATCGGCATCTCAGAAATACACAATAACTGTAAAATTCTTCATGCTGTGTTAAGAATGCATGCTTTTCCCTTCTCTAATTTTCAATTACTTACTCATCCCTGTGCTGAATGATTGCAATAAACACACCCCTCTGGTGTAGTGACTTAGAATGAGTGTCCTTTTCAGAGAATGCAAGCATTAACCATGTCCTTGGGCACAAGCCACTGTTGTACTGAGGAGCTGTATTGCCAGGCAAAGCTAACCTTCAAAGTGGAATAACAAGCTATCTGGATGACTAAGCGAATGAGTGCACTGGATGACATGCTGCTGAGTCATACACGGCACAAGATATCGGTGTCAGCTTTTGTTCTGCATATCAAATTACCTGAAGTTCATTGATTATCAGCAACCCTAGATGCAGATAAGTCCAGGTTTTTGTTAAGTGATTCTAGAAGACCATAAGATATAGGAGCAGAATTAGGCCATTTGGTCCTTCGAGCTTGCTCCTCCATTTCATTATGGCTGATCCAATTTTCCTCTCAGCCCCAGTCTCCTGCCCAATCCCTTCATGTCCTGACCAATCAAGAATCTATCAACACCTGCCTTAAATATACATAAAGACTTGGCCTCCACAGCTGTCTGTGGCAAAGAATTCCACAGTTTTATCACTCTCTGGCTAAAGAAATTCCTCATCTCTGTTCATGTGTACTCCGGTCCTAGTCTCTCCCACCATAGAAAACATCCTCTCCACTGCTACTCTGTTGAGGCCTGTCAACATTCGATAGGTTTCAATGGGGCCATCCCTCATTCTTCTGAATTTCAGAGAATACAGACCCAGTCCCATCAAACGATCTCCCAATGACAAGCCGTTCAATCCTGGAATCATTTTCGTGAGCCTCCTTTGAACCCTCTCCAATTTCAGCACAAACTTTCTAAGATGAGGGACCCAAAACCGCTCACAATATTCCATGAGGCCTCACCAGTGCTTTATAAAGTCTCAACATTACATCCTTGCTTTTATATTCTAGTTCTCTTGAAATGATTACTAATATTGTACTCGCCCTCCTCACCACAGACTCAACCTGCAAAATAACCTTTAGGGAATCCTGCACAAGGTCTCCTGATCCCTTTGTGCTTCAGTTTTTTGTATCTTCTCTCCATTTAGAAAATAGTCAACCCTTTCATTTCTTCTACCAATGTGCATGTCCATACACTTCCTGCCACTGTATTCCATCTGCCATTTCTTTGCCCACTCTTCTAATCTGTCTGTCCTTCTGTAGCCTCTCTACTTCCTCAAACTACCTATCGCTTCATATTGTCTGCAAACTTCGAAACAAAGCCATCAATTCCTTCATCCAAATCATTGACATACAACATAGAAACAATCAGTCCCAACATAGCCCCTGTGAAACATCACTAGTTACTAGCAACCAACCAGGAAAAGCTCCCTTTATTCCCACTCTTTGCATCCTGCCAGTTAGCTAATGCTCTAACCAGGCCTACATCTTTCCTGCAATACCATGGGCTTGTAGCTTGTTAAGCAGCCTCATGTGTGGCACCTTGTCAAAGGTCTTCTGAGAATACAAGTACACAACTTCAACCGATTCTCCTTTGTTTATCCGGCTTGTTACTTCTTCAAAGAATTCCAACAGGTTTATCAGGGAAGATTTTCCCTTGAGGAAACCATGCTGACTACAACCTATTTTATCATGTGCCTCCAAGTACTTTGAGACCTCACCTTTAACAATCGACTCCAACATCTTCCCAAACACTGAGGTCAGACTAATTGGCCTATGGTTTCCTTTCTTCTGCCTCTCTCCCTTCTTGGAGTGATATTTGCAATTTTCCAGTCTTCTGAAACCATTCCAGAATCTATTGATTCTTAAAAGTTCATTACTAATGCCTCCACAATATCTTTAGCCACCTCTTTCAGAACCCTGGGGAGTACACCATCTGATCCAGGTGACTTATCTACCTTCAGACCTTTCAGTTTCCCAAGAACCTTCTCTCTAGTTTGGTAACTTAGCACACTTCATGCCCCCTGACACTTGGAAATATGGCTCGTGTCCCAACTAAGTGATGGACAGCAAACAGAAATACTCTGTCTTTGGGACGTGGTGCTAAAATATGGTACAAGGAGATAAGTGTGCAAGAAGGAACCTTCCACTGGGGCTATGTGTGACTACAACTAGAAATCTTTCAGGGGAACCTGAGGGGGAAGTTCTTCAGTCAGAGGGTGTTGAGAGTGTGGAATGAGTTGCCAGCAGAGGTGATGAATGTGGGTTTGATTGTAACACTTAAGAGAAATTTGGATAATTACATGGATGGGGTTCAGAGGGCTGTAGGTTGAAGGGACTGGGCAGAATAACAGGTTGGCATAGATCAGTTGGGCTGAAGGGCCTGTTTCTGTGCTGCGGTGCTCTATGACTCTGAGAGACAAAGTTAGATTGGAGAGCCAGAGACTTTTTTCCCTAGGACAGCAATGGTTATTATGAAGGGGCATGCATTTAAAGAGATTGTAGGAAAGTTTTGGGGAGGTGTCAGAGGTGCCTATTTTACACAGTGAGGTGGTGGTAGAGGTAGATACAGTAAAAACATTTAAGAATCTCTGAGATAGACACCTGGATGAGTGAAAAATGGAGGGTGGTGGCAATGAGGGAGGGAATAGTTAGATTGGTCTCAGACCAGTGTCAAAGTCCAGCACACACGAGGAAATCTGCAGATGCTGGAAATTCAAACAACACACACAAAATGCTGGTGGAACGCAGCAGGCCAGGCAGCATCTATAGGGAGAAGCACAGTCGACGTATCGGGTCGAGACCCTTCGTCAGGACTAACTGAAAAGAAAGATAGTATGAAAGTAGTGGGGGGAGGGGGAAATGCAAAATGATAGGAGAAGACCGGAGGGGGTGGGATGAAGCTATGAGCTGGAAAGGAGATTGGCGAAAGAGATACAGAGCTGGAGAAGGGAAAGGATCATGGGACGGGAGGCCTCGGGAAAAAGAAAGGGAGAGGGGGGAAGCACAAGAAGGAGATGGAGAACAGGCAAACAACTAAATATGCCAGTGATGGGGTAAGAAGGGGTGGGGGGGGGCATTAACCGAAGTTAGAGAAGTCAATGATCATGCCATCAGGTTGGAGGCTAACCAGTTGGTATATAAGGTGTTGTTCCTCCAACCTGAGATTGGATTCAATGAATTCAATGGTTTTTGACTGTGACTGGACAGTACAGTGGTGGAGTGGTCTGACCGTGAGTGGACAGTACAGTGGTTGAGTGGTCTGACCGTGAGTGGACAGTACAGTGGTGGAGTGGTCTGACCGTGAGTGGACAGTACAGTGGTTGAGTGGTCTGACCATGAGTGGACAGTACAGTGGTGGAGTGGTCTGACCGTGACTGGACAGTACAGTGGTGGAGTGGTTTGACCGTGACTGGACAGTACAGTGGTGGAGTGGTTTGACTGTGACTGGACAGTACAGTGGTGTAGTGGTTTGACCATGACTGGACAGTACAGTGGTTGAGTGGTTTGACCGTGACTGGACAGTACAGTGGCGGAGTGGTTTGACCGAGACTGGACAGTACAGTGGTTGAGTGGTTTGACCGTGACTGGACAGTACAGTGGTGTAGTGGTTTGACCGTGACTGGACAGTACAGTGGTGGAGTGGTTTGACAGTGATTGTACAGTACAGTGGTGGAGTGGTCTGACCGTGACTGGACTGTACAGTGGTGTAGTTGTTTGACCGTGACTGGACAGTACAGTGGTGTAGTTGTTTGACCGTGACTGGACAGTACAGTGGTGGAGTGGTTTGACCGTGACTGGACAGTACAGTGGTTGAGTGGTTTGACCGTGACTGGACAGTACAGTGTTTGAGTGGTCTGACCGTGACTGGACAGTACAGTGGTGGAGTGGTTTGACCGTGACTGGACAGTACAGTGGTGGAGTGGTCTGACCGTGACTGGACAGTACAGTGGTTGAGTGGTCTGACCGTGATTGGACAGTACAGTGTTTGAGTGGTCTGACCGTGACTGGACAGTACAGTGGTGGAGTGGTTTGACCGTGACTGGACAGTACAGTGGTGGAGTGGACTGACCGTGACTGGACTGTACAGTGGTGTAGTTGTTTGACCGTGACTGGACAGTACAGTGGTTGAGTGGTCTGACCATGACTGGACAGTACAGTGGTTGAGTGGTTTGACCGTGACTGTACAGTACAGTGGTGGAGTGGTCTGACCGTGACTGGACAGTACAGTGGTGTAGTGGTTTGACCATGACTGGACAGTACAGTGGTTGAGTGGTCTGACCGTGATTGGACAGTACAGTGTTTGAGTGGTCTGACCGTAACTGGACAGTACAGTGGTGGAGTGGTTTGACCGTGACTGGACAGTACAGTGGTGTAGTGGTTTGACCGTGACTGGACAGTACAGTGGTGTAGTGGTTTGACCATGACTGGACAGTACAGTGGTTGAGTGGTCTGACCGTGATTGGACAGTACAGTGTTTGAGTGGTCTGACCGTAACTGGACAGTACAGTGGTGGAGTGGTTTGACCGTGATTGTACAGTACAGTGGTGGAGTGGTCTGACCGTGACTGGACAGTACAGTGGTGGAGTGGTTTGACCGTGACTGGACAGTACAGTGGTTGAGTGGTTTGACCGTGACTGGACAGTACAGTGTTTGAGTGGTCTGACCGTGACTGGACAGTACAGTGGTGGAGTGGTTTGACCGTGACTGGACAGTACACTGGTGGAGTGGTTTGACCGTGACTGGACAGTACAGTGGTGTAGTGGTTTGACCGTGACTGGACAGTACAGTGGTGGAGTGGTTTGACCGTGACTGGACAGTACAGTGGTTGAGTGGTTTGACCGTGACTGGACAGTACAGTGGTGTAGTGGTTTGACCGTGACTGGACAGTACAGTGGTGGAGTGGTCTGACAGTGATTGTACAGTACAGTGGTGGAGTGGTCTGACCGTGACTGGACTGTTCAGTGGTGTAGTTGTTTGACCGTGACTGTACAGTACAGTGGTTGAGTGGTTTGACCGTGACTGGACAGTACAGTGGTGGAGTGGTTTGACCGTGACTGGACAGTACAGTGGTTGAGTGGTTTGACCGTGACTGGACAGTACAGTGTTTGAGTGGTCTGACCGTGACTGGACAGTACAGTGGTGGAGTGGTTTGACCGTGACTGGACAGTACAGTGGTGGAGTGGTCTGACCGTGACTGGACAGTACAGTGGTTGAGTGGTCTGACCGTGATTGGACAGTACAGTGTTTGAGTGGTCTGACTGTGACTGGACAGTACAGTGGTGGAGTGGTTTGACCGTGACTGGACAGTACAGTGGTGTAGTAGTTTGACCGTGACTGTACAGTACAGTGGTTGAGTTGTTTGACCGTGACTGTACAGTACAGTGGTTGAGTGGTTTGACCGTGACTGACAGTACAGTGGTGGAGTGGTCTGACCGTGATTGGACAGTACAGTGTTTGAGTGGTCTGACCGTGACTGGACAGTACAGTGGTGGAGTGGTTTGACCGTGACTGGACAGTACAGTGGTGGAGTGGACTGACCGTGACTGGACTGTACAGTGGTGTAGTTGTTTGACCGTGACTGGACAGTACAGTGGTTGAGTGGTCTGACCATGACTGGACAGTACAGTGGTTGAGTGGTCTGACCGTGACTGTACAGTACAGTGGTGGAGTGGTCTGACCGTGACTGGACAGTACAGTGGTGTAGTGGTTTGACCATGACTGGACAGTACAGTGGTTGAGTGGTCTGACCGTGATTGGACAGTACAGTGTTTGAGTGGTCTGACCGTAACTGGACAGTACAGTGGTGGAGTGGTTTGACCGTGATTGTACAGTACAGTGGTGGAGTGGTCTGACCGTGACTGGACAGTACAGTGGTGGAGTGGTTTGACCGTGACTGGACAGTACAGTGGTTGAGTGGTTTGACCGTGACTGGACAGTACAGTGTTTGAGTGGTCTGACCGTGACTGGACAGTACAGTGGTGGAGTGGTTTGACCGTGACTGGACAGTACACTGGTGGAGTGGTTTGACCGTGACTGGACAGTACAGTGGTGTAGTGGTTTGACCGTGACTGGACAGTACAGTGGTGGAGTGGTTTGACCGTGACTGGACAGTACAGTGGTTGAGTGGTTTGACCGTGACTGGACAGTACAGTGGTGTAGTGGTTTGACCGTGACTGGACAGTACAGTGGTGGAGTGGTCTGACAGTGATTGTACAGTACAGTGGTGGAGTGGTCTGACCGTGACTGGACTGTTCAGTGGTGTAGTTGTTTGACCGTGACTGGACAGTACAGTGGTTGAGTGGTTTGACCGTGACTGGACAGTACAGTGGTGGAGTGGTTTGACCGTGACTGGACAGTACAGTGGTTGAGTGGTTTGACCGTGACTGGACAGTACAGTGTTTGAGTGGTCTGACCGTGACTGGACAGTACAGTGGTGGAGTGGTTTGACCGTGACTGGACAGTACAGTGGTGGAGTGGTCTGACCGTGACTGGACAGTACAGTGGTTGAGTGGTCTGACCGTGATTGGACAGTACAGTGTTTGAGTGGTCTGACTGTGACTGGACAGTACAGTGGTGGAGTGGTTTGACCGTGACTGGACAGTACAGTGGTGGAGTGGTCTGACCGTGACTGGACTGTACAGTGGTGTAGTTGTTTGACCGTGACTGGACAGTACAGTGGTTGAGTGGTTTGACCGTGACTGTACAGTACAGTGGTGGAGTGGTTTGACAGTGATTGTACAGTACAGTGGTGGAGTGGTTTGACCGTGACTGGACAGTACAGTGGTGGAGTGGTTTGACCGTGACTGGACAGTACAGTGGTTGAGTGGTTTGACCGTGACTGGACAGTACAGTGGTGTAGTGGTTTGACCGTGACTGGACAGTACAGTGGTTGAGTGGTCTGACCGTGATTGGACAATACAGTGTTTGAGTGGTCTGACCGTGACTGGACAGTACAGTGGTGGAGTGGTTTGACCGTGTCTGGACAGTACAGTGGTGGAGTGGTCTGACCGTGACTGGACTGTACAGTGGTGTAGTTGTTTGACCGTGACTGGACAGTACAGTGGTTGAGTGGTTTGACCGTGACTGTACAGTACAGTGGTGGAGTGGTTTGACCGTGACTGGACAGTACAGTGGTTGAGTGGTTTGACCGTGACTGTACAGTACAGTGGTTGAGTGGTTTGACCGTGATTGGACAGTACAGTGGTGGAGTGGTCTGACCGTGATTGTACAGTACACTGGTGGAGTGGTCTGACCGTGACTGTACAGTACAGTGGTGGAGTGGTCTGACCGTGACTGTACAGTACACTGGTGGAGTGGTCTGACCGTGACTGTACAGTACAGTGGTTGAGTGGTTTGACCGTGACTGTACAGTACAGTGGTTGAGTGGTTTGACCGTGACTGGACAGTACAGTGGTTGAGTGGTCTGACTGTGACTGTACAGTACAGTGGTGGAGTGGTCTGACCGTGACTGGACTGTACAGTGGTTGAGTGGTTTGACCGTGACTGTACAGTACAGTGGTGGAGTGATCTGACCGTGACTGGACAGTACAGTGGTGTAGTAGTTTGACCGTGACTGTACAGTACAGTGGTGGAGTGGTCTGACCGTGACTGGACAGTACAGTGGTGTAGTAGTTTGACCGTGACTGTACAGTACAGTGGTTGAGTTGTTTGACCGTGACTGTACAGTACAGTGGTTGAGTGGTTTGACCGTGACTGACAGTACAGTGGTGGAGTGGTCTGACCGTGACTGGACTGTACAGTGGTTGAGTGGTTTGACCGTGACTGTACAGTACAGTGGTGGAGTGGTCTGACCGTGACTGGACAGTACAGTGGTGTAGTAGTTTGACCGTGACTGTACAGTACAGTGGTGGAGTGGTCTGACCGTGACTGTACAGTACAGTTGGGGAGTGGTCTGACCGTGACTGGACAGTACAGTGGTTGAGTGGTTTGACCGTGAGTGGACAGTACAGTGGTTGAGTGGTTTGACCGTGACTGGACAGTACAGTGGTTGAGTGGTTTGACCGTGACTGGACAGTACAGTGGTTGAGTGGTCTGACCGTGAGTGGACAGTACAGTGGTTGAGTGGTTTGACCGTGACTGGACAGTACAGTGGTTGAGTGGTCTGACCGTGACTGGACAGTACAGTGGTGTAGTTGGTTGACCGTGACTGGACTGTACAGTGGTGTAGTAGTTTGAACATGACTGGACAGTACAGTGGTGGAGTGGTTTTTGACTGTGACTAGCCAGTACTGTACTGTATGATTAGTGTAGTTGCTTTACAGTACTAGTACTGATCTGGATTCAATTTCTGCCGCTGGCTGTAGGATATTTTTACGTTCTCCCCGACCGTGTGCATTTCCACTGGTATCCTTCCACATTCCAAAGATGGACAGTTAACGTTAGTAGGTTGCCATGCTGCAGGAGCATGGCGACATTCGGCCCAGCACAATCCCTGCTGATGCAAACAACGCCTCTCACTGTATGTTTCAACATATGTGTGACAAATAACTCTAGGATGATGTATCACAATTTCTGGGATCTTGCTGTGTGTAGAGATTTGGTTGCCCTGCTATAGGAAAGATACAACTAAGCTAGAACTAAGCTGTGGAAAAGCAGAGACAAGGCAAATGGGCACAGTTTCTTTTCCATGGCTGGGCAATCAAGAGCTCGTGGTTATCTGTGTAAGGTGATAGATTTAATAGGAGCTTGAAGAGCAAACCTTTTATTGAGAGGGTGATGAGCTGCCAGAGGAAGTGGTTAAGGCACTTACATTGACAATATTTAAAGGTCACTTGCAGGTGCATGGATAGGAAATGTCTAGAGGGTATAGTGGCTAAATGCAGGAAAATGGGAGGAGCTTAGTAGGGTAACTGTCAGTATGGCCCAGTTGGGCCTTCATTACTCGATGTGTAAATTGGTTGCCATGTTTCCTCTATTACAACAGCGATGACACTTCAAAGAAGCTCCTCGTTGTGCTGGCTGTGTTCTGTGTGCCTCTCCTAATCTTGCACACATCAGACACTGGAGGTCAGCTTTTCTGAAGCATTAAAGATGTGATGTGAACCCAGGCTGCTGGAGAAGTGAGACAGCTTCAGGTACACCGCTGTGCTTCGCAATGGGCCCTGACGGCCTGGGAAGTGAGTAGATTGAAAGGCAGAGAGGCAAGCAGTGTGACTACAGTGTGTGAGCATTTCAAATGCAAATCTATCCTTTTCTCTTAGATTGTGACAGTTCTATCATTGAGTATAAAGTACACTGTCAGCATTTGCTTATGAACATTTACAGGTTCAATAAAATTTATCCAGTCCACCTAGCTATGAAATAAAATATCCTGGAGTGGAAAAGAAATTGTCAGTTGTTGAAAGAATTAGGGTACTTAATTTTTAGAAGTTTGGTTTCAAAACATGAGAAAAAGCCGTAAAATATGGCTTGATTTTGTTCGGACATTTACCAGTTAGAAATGGGAAGTCAAAATCACACAGTGAGGCTTAGCTTCAAGGCTCCTTCCAGTGCTTCATGGTCTCCTGAAGTATATCCAACTTAATACTGATTTTAGCTCAATGATGAGAACAAACCTTACATCTCTTATCTATTAAATTGATAAGCTTGATACTTCAGCTCAAAAGTTCAAAATAAATATATTATTAAAAAAAGTACGTATATGTCACCGTATACTATCTGGAGATTATTTTTCTACAGCCATTCACAGTAGAACAAAGAAATACAATAGAGTCAATGAAAAGCTGTGCACAAAGACTGACAACCAATGTGCAAATACAAAATAAAGTAAATAAATAATAAATACATAAGCAAAGTAATAGACGAATGAATGAATAAACAAATACTGAGAACATAAGTTGTAGAGTTCTTGAAAGGGAGTTGTAGCTGAATGTAGCATTTACCCTGTGGCCTTATGACCCTTGAAATGGAGGATGATTGACAAATATCACTCACCATTTTATCATTGCACCTCCAAAACCCCTTGAGAAGCATTAAACATAGAATGAAGAACAAAGAACATAAGGTTCATCCTGACGAAGGGTCTCGGCCCAAAACGTCGACAGTGCTTCTCCTTATAGATGCTGCCTGGCTGTGTTCCACCAGTATTTTGTGTGTGTAGCATAAGGTTTTGATAGGAATAAGTGGACGTGTGACCCATTCTTGAATCTGCATCCTGTCGATGGCTCCAAAGCTCACTCTTTCAAGGGGATATGACAGGCACCATCTAGAAGCAGAAGGAAAGTTCATGTCTACAAGATCCTCTTGAAGAATCTCCATTCTGACTCTCGCCCAGGCTGGTTGTGTTGGGCATTTGGAGTTGGCAGCCTTTAATACAACAGTCAGAAAGAAAAACAGACTGAGATTCATTTGAGACAACTTTTACACCCAATGAGAAAAATTTGATTTCGAACTGTTCTGTAACATTATACAATTTAATCGTTAGACAGCACACAGTTTATGTGACTTCATAATGGAGAACCATTGATTTGTCACTCTAACATAGTCAGATCACATCAGGTCCAAACAACCTCACATTCCCTTTCCTGATGTACAAGTGTATTTGGTGATGATGTTGACTGTTCTTCTGTCAGGTGTTATAAGACCATGAGACTTCGGAGCAGAAGTAGGCACACGAAGCTGGCCATCAGGGTGAGGGTGACACTGGGACGTTCTTGCCCCCATTGTCCAGGGACTTGTGCATGATAGCTCATCTGACTTGCTCTATTTTCGATCCCCAGACAAATCTGAAGACAGCTCTGGTGATTTCTGAGCTGAAGGAGCGGGGGACAGGCCACACCTGTGCCAAGTACAACAGACCTGAGAGCACAACACCTGATGATCAGGTTTCTGTTTCACCTTGGCAGTCCGCTCCTGCCAATTCCTCCTGCATGCCTCGGTCCCTCCGAACCAAATCCCCAACACCTTCACGTGGTCGGGCCTGATGGTGAAGGGAACAATGGATCATTCGGGCCAGCTGCCGAAGAGCATGGCTTCGCTCTTCGTGCGGTTGACCTTGGTCCCCGACACCTGCTCAAACTATTTGTAGATGTACGTAAGTCTGCAAACCGACCTCTGATCAGAGCAGAAGACGGTGACATTGTCCATGTACAGGGAGGTTTTAACTTGGGTACCTCCACCCCTCTTATGCCCTCATCCCTCCTGATGGCTTTGGCAAAGTGTTCTATGCAGCACACAAACAAGACAGGGGAGAGAGAGCAGCCCTGCCTGACTCCAGACATGGTGCCCCAGGAGTGACAGGAAATGTATAGACCGCAAAGGAACTTCCGTAAAGGAATGAGAGTCAATGCCTGGATGTTTATCGTTAGTAATTTTATTTTATTGTAAATAGGTCTTTAATCCTTGTCTAAAGTTTGAGAGTCAATGAATGTTTTATTGTAAACATCTTTAATTTGAATAGGTACAGAGAGTCAATGCATAATTTATTGTAAATAATTTTATTTATTGTATAAGGACTCAGATTTAACGAATGTTTTTTTCTATGTAAATAACTTTATTTTGTAATATTTCTGAATAAAGTATTTTTGGAAAAAGAGAAGTCGGCTCTTTGGCTATTGAGTCTGCTCCTGCCATTCCATTATGACTGATTTATTGTCCTTCTCAAAACCATTCTCCTGCTTTTTCTACATAACGTCTGACACACTTACGAACCAAGAACCTATCATCCTTCACTTTAAATATACCCAATGACTCGGCCCCTACAGCCACCCATCTTCTTTTAGTCAAATAGAAATAAAAGATATTCATGAAAGAAATAATCCAGTTAACAGGCATCCGAAACTCTCAGAGGGCAACTTTTGACAACTGGATTCTGAGCTTTGGTTGTTGGCATGTAACCACACAATAAACACGAGGTTCTGCAATTGCTGAAATGCAGAGCAGGCGATTGATGAACTCAGCTAAGGAGGAAGGTATAAGGTGCTGGGGAGGATGAACGGAGAGGTAGGGAGTTTTTGGTGGTAAAGGTCGAGGGCTGAAGAAGAACGAATCTGATAGGCGAGGATAGTGGACCATGGGAGAAAGGGAAGGAAGAGGGGTGGCAGAGGGAGGTGATGTACAAGTGAGAAGAAGTAAAGGGAAACCAGACAAAGAGCGAAGGGGAAGGGGGAAGAAATTACTGGAAGATGGAGAAATTGATGTTCATGCCCTCCCGGACAGAATATAAGGTGCTGCTCCTTTAACCCAAGAGTGGTCTCTTTGTTGCAGCAGAATGGGAATAGGAACTAGAATTAAAATGGGTAGCCACGGGCAATCCCAGCTACTGTGACGGATGTGTTCAATGAAGTAGTTCCCCAGTCTATGTCAGGCCTCATCCACATAGAGAGGACAGCATCAGAAACACCAGATACGGTAGACAGCCCTGAGAGATGGAAGTGAAGCACCACATGAATTAGTTAATGCCTATATTCCATTTTCTCTCCCAAGTATCTTCTCTCTTTGCTGAATTAAGTAACCATTTGCTCTGTTACCATTTCAATTGTGCTGTCTGCTCTGTGGTACATCCCCCAAATTGCACTCCATGATGTATGAGTCATTGGCTCTGATTCACTGAGAAGGAGAAAAGGAGGAGGAAGATGATGCATTCATTCAAAATGCACTTTGGAGTCAAGGCACATTGATCACTGGTTCAGATTTCCTCAGCACCGAGGCAGGAACAAAGCAAGTCACCCCAGCAAATCAAAATACAAGAGATGCTGCAGATGCTGGAACTCTTGAGTAACACACAAAATGCTGGAGGATCTCAGCAGGTCAGGCAGCATCTATGGAGGAGAATAAAAGGTCACCATTTTGGGCAAAGACCCTTTGTCAAGACTGAAAAGGAAGAGGAAAGAAGCCAGATTAAGAAGGTGTATGAAGTAAGAAGCTGGGAGGTGATAGGTAAAGGGTTGAAGAAGAAGGAATCTGATAGGAGCAAACAGTGGGCTGTGGGTTAAAGGGATGGAGGAGGGGCACCAGAGTGAGGTTGAAATTCATCTATCCTCCGTTAAATAAACGATTTACACATGCAATACTTTGATTGCTATCTTTGCTGTTAAGGATACAACCCTCCTGGGGTTAACAAATAAAAATCATCTCCTTTAAATGTTTAGCTAAGACTGTTTATAAAATAATTGACCTATGGAAGTTGTAGCAGAGCAAGGATTAAAATAATGTCCGGGCAAGGAAAGTTTGCTAAGAGTGCGCAGTCAACCCAGACAGGAAAGGTCTTTGAAGATGGGTGGGTGGAGAAGGGGAATGAAGTAAGAAGATGGTAAAAGTAAAAGATTGCAATTAATATTCAAGCTGAGAACATCAAAGGAAGTACACAACCTGCTAAAATTCTGAGAACTTCTAGATTGATTCGGCTGATTGAGCACAGAACAAAGCATGGCTCAAAAAAATCCTTGCACCCACAGTTGGAATAAAGCAGAACCCCAAGTGCTTATGCCTTCTCTTTCTAAGAACAAGTACATCACAACAAAGAGCCTACCTAACATTAACTGTACCTTATACTCAAAATAACTTGTTTGCATCGTATTAGGCTGACAAGGGTCTCGGCCTGAAAACGTTGACTGTTTTCTCTTTTCCATAGATGCTGCCTGGCCAGCTGGGTTCCTCCAGCATCCTGTGTGTGTTGCTTCAGTTTCCAGCATCTGCAGATTTTCTTTTTTTTTGTTAAAGTTTCAAATGTTCATTTACTATCAGAGCATAAAACACTGAAATTCTTCTCTAGGTAACCATAAAACCAAGAAAGAAAAGGAAGGCAACATGATCATCAACCTTAAAATCCCCCTCCCCACATAAAAAATGAACAAAAATGGAACAGGCACGTCCACCCCCCAATTCCCTCCCCCAGAAAAAAAATCAAGAAAGATCAGGTGAAAAACACAGAATGAAAAAATCTCCTGGGAAAAGTCTATAGTCCAAGTCCACATCCAAAATTCAGAAAACCTGGGTAACATTCTTCGGGCACAGCAGACAGTTGGCGCTCACCTTCTGAATTTGCCTCGATGTTTCAGTCTCTGGTGTTGCTTTAATTGGGGCACAATGGAAGCTTTAATTGGCGAAATGGAGTTGAACATCGGCTCACACCCCGTCCTGCAGCCTGCCTGCCATGAGGGTCTCTCATACTACCTCTGTTCCCTGAATCCTCGCAGAGACTGCAGAGCGCTGAAACATCCAAACAACCTCCAAACTGCAAACCACAGACTCCAACAGTTCCAGAATCACATCCAGGATGAAAAACAAATGTAAAAGACATAAAAGAAGTGAAATATATGGTTTAATGACCTGTCGAGAAGCTATCGACTGAAAGAGCATTGTACACAGGCGCAATCTTAAGTGCATCATGAGTTCCACTTTCTAAAAAGATTTGAGCAAACACACTCTTTAAGGCAGAGTGGAGGAAGAGTTAATTGATCAGGGAGGGTTGGATTTCAGTGGAGAAAAGGAAGCTATTCTCAGCACCTCCCATAACAGGGTTGACCTGGGAGTGGTTAATGAAATGGTACAAAACTGCATCAGTCTAAATTTAATTTCTTATATCAGGTGTCGTAATGAGAGACAATAATGAAATTTTACATATTATAGTGCAATATGAGATTATTTACTCCTTCATATCCATCCTGGCTTCTTAATTAAACTATTAAATAAACTCACTAATTTGCTCTTTACTCATAGGCTTGTAAGATTTTTCGTACATTCAATCCACTATTAAAGTAATTGAGCAATCTGTTACAACCCTTACAGAAAGTGTCAATTATCTTAACTTTATCTCCTCTGATTCCAAGTCCTCCTTCTGCCTTTGGGTTTTCTCCTTATTTCCTTGAACAATATCTCCATCACATCTTTTCTTAGTTTATTTCTTTCTCTAAAGAGATGAATCCAAGAAACTACAGTATCTCCTCATAACTGAGATCTTCACATTCCTGACACCAGTAGTAAATCTCCTCTACACCATTCCTAAGTCCTTGACTTCCTTCTCAAAAGTGTTGTGGCTGGAACTGTCCACAATATTTCATCTGCGGTTTGACAAGCAGTTCTTAGTTTGGCATATTTCTCGAATCCTCTGTTACTAGACTCGAGAATCTGATGCATTTGTATAACATTATAAACTTGCCCTGTCACCTCTAAAGACTGGTGCACGTACACCTTCCTTTACAATTCTATTATCAATCCCTCCTTCCAAGCCAGTCATATTTCCTCACCATTTTCTGTGCTTCTGAATGAATTAACCCCTTTAGACAGTCTGACAAAATGCTCCTAATGTCAGCCATTATCCCCAGCCCTGTACGTTTCTGAATTTCAGGTGATCTGAAAACTTTGAAATGTTATCCCAAGAACCCAAGTCTAGGTCATTCGCTCATAACAAAGACAGCACTTGTCTCAATGCTGACCCCCGAGAAATAACTTAGTGTACTCCTTCCGGCTAGAAAACAAGTCAATTTTGTATCCAGGCAACCATTGTCATTGGATTTCTATTCTGTTGCTCTCTTTTGCAGGTACCTTTTGATCTATAGCTGATTATATGATACAATAACACCATAAGAGATAGAAACAGAATAAGACCATTCAACCCATTGAATCTGCTTTGTTGTTCAATGATGGCTTATTTTATTTTCTACCCAATTCTTCTGCCTCTCTCTGTAACTCTTAAACCTTTTACCAATCATGAACCTATTAATCTCTGATAAATTCACCAAATGACTTGGCTTCCACAGGCTTGTGGGCTGCAGATTTATGACCCCTGGCTGAAGAACTTCCTCCTCAGCTCAGTTTTCAAGATGAGACCCTTTATTCTGAGGCCGCACCCTCATATCCTAGGAGCTCCTAGCATCCTAGGAGCTCTTCATATCCTAGGAATGAAAGCATTCTCTCTACATCTGTCACGAGGTGGGGACGAGGGTGCTGGGAGAGGACCCACATGCAGGACACAAACACGTCTTTCTCTGGTACAATAAAATAGCATTAATTACTCGCTACACAGAAGATTGGGAAATCGAGGACAAAGAGGAACACGAACCTCGGACTAGGGGACTAGGGACTTGGATCGCCACGGACCTGGGACTTGGAAACAGGGAACTGAGACAGCCGCGGACCTTGGACTTGGACAGGGGGAGCATGGACAGCCGTGGCCATGACTGGGACCCTGGGGACTGGGACCGCCACGGCCCTTGAACTTGGTGACTGGGACCTTGATTCACCGCCGCCAGACACTTGGATACCATGGATCGCTGCAGCCAGAAATGTGGACACCGAAACACAGGACAAGGAATCTTGAACCAGGACTCCTCCTTCAGATCAGGCATCAAGCCAGGACTCTTCTTCGGGGGGTAGACACAGACACTGGGCATGACATTGAGCCGGGACTCTTCTCCATGGGTAGACATGGACAAGGGGCATGAATGTCGAGTCAGGACTCCGCCTTCAACTCACCCCTGGTAGATTGGCCTTGCCCGGACCCACTCTGGTGACGGAAGGTGAATTGCTGGTACTCCGATGCGGGCTGGATCACTCTGGTGATGGAAGGTGAATTGCTGGTACTCCGATGCGGGCTGGATCACTCTGGTGACGGAAGGTGAATTGCTGGTACTCCGATGCATTTAGGCATTTAGGCAAGCACTTAAATAGGAAAATTATGCACACACAAAATGCTGGAGGAACGCAGCAGGCCAGGCAGCGTCTATGGAAAAGAGTACAGTTGACATTTCAGACCGAGACCCTTCAGCAGGATTGAAGAAAAAAGCTGAGGAGTAGATTTGAAAGGTGGGGGGAGGGAAGAGAGAAATACTAGGCGATAGGTGAAACTTGGAGGGAGAGGGATGAAGTGAAGAGCTGGGAAGTTGATTGTGAAAGAGACAGATGGCCATGGAAGAAAGAAAAAAGGTGGTGTGTGTGGCGGGCACCAGAGGGAAGCGAGGCAACATGAGAGGGGGAAAGGGGGATGGGAAATGGTGAAGTAGCAGGGGAGGAGTGAGAGGCATTACCAGAAGTTTGAGAAATTGTTGTTCATGTCATCAGGTTGGAGGATACCCAGACAGAATGTAAGATGTTGTTCCTCCAACCTAAGTGTGGCCTCATCATGACAGTGGAGGAGGCCATAGATGGACATATAGGAATGGGAATGGGAATGGGTGGCCACTGGGAGATCCCACTTGTTCTAGCGGACATAGTGAAGTGGTCTTTCAATCTACATTGGGTCTCACTGATAAATCTACACCTCATCTTTTTTTCTCCAGTCCTGCCAGAGGGTCTCCGCCTGAAACGTCGACTGTTTACTCTCCTCCATAGATGCTGCCTGGCCCGCTGAGTTCCTCCAGCATTTGTGTGCGCTGCTTGGATTCCCAGCATTTGCAGATTTCCTCTTGTTTGTGATAGGAAAAGCATACATCTAGTGGCCACTTTATTAGGTACTCCTGTACACCTGCTCGTTAATGTAAATATTTAATCAGCTAATCATGTGGCAGCAACTCTGCAGAATTTCTTTTCCAGTACCTGTGTACACTTTCCAGTACTTTAAAAGAGGACACCTTGAACTAAAAATGCTGGGCAGAGTACCTGTTGTGTTCAATAAGGAAGAGCAGCTGTTCACAACATTTATTGTTCACAAGATGTCACATGCAAGGATGCATCAATTTGATTTCCATCAACACCAGTGTTTAAAAGGAAATGCATTTCCTGCCATTAATCACTTTGATTTTTAATACTAATGCTTCAGAAAATTGCTGAAATGGCAGAATTGAAAATGGAATACACACTTTAGATTTGTAAACACAGGAGATTCTGTAGATGCTGGAAATCCAGAATAACACACACAAGTACTGAAGGAACTCAATGGGTCAGGCAGCAGCTGTGGAGGAAAGTAAACAGTCAATTCTCTTCAGGACCCTCCACAGATGCTGCCTGATCTACTGAGTTCCTCCAACATTTTGTGTGTGTTACTTTAAGTTTGTGTTTCTTTTGTACTTTTCACAAGAACTCAAGAAAATCGGGCCAGGATTTGGCTTGACAGCCCTTCAGACATACTCTGCCATTCAATATGATCGAGGCTGATCAAAGTCCTCTTCTGAGCCAGTTCCCTGAAGCACTCAGTTCCTCAGCTTTTCAAATATTCATCTATCTCTCCTTATATACATCAGATGGAATACATTTGGCCTCCATCACTCTCAGAGGCAGATAACATCACTACTCTCTGAGAGAAGAAATTTCCATGTACCTCAGTTTTAAATAGCTGGCCCCTTATTTCGAAGCTGTTTTACAGTCTGCAAACTGATTGAGGAAGAGCTCATTCAAAGAAATACCAGAGGAAGCAAATATCACATTTCCTCTGACATCAGCAAGCCACTTCCATTAAAGTTTCAGTGCTGTGTTATCAGAAATGAGCTCAACAAGACAAGGTTTTCAAACCGATAAGGAGTATTGTATAAATAAAGAAACTGCTCCGAAAATGTTTTCTGGCAATATTAGTAGACAAATTCTTAATGTAAAGATGTAGCATTCCTCTTTTAACATCTCTAATATATCCATAAAAATATGAAAAGTAAAGCCCTTCATCTTCTTGTATTGAATACAGAATGTATAAATGCTATCTTGATAGATGCAAAACAAATAATTAATAAAGGTCTTTTGACATGAGAACTAGGTACAGGGAACTTGGCAGATATCAAAATTAGTTGGAAGGTAGAAAATCCTGAGGAATTTTCATTCACAGGAAACGTGTACCACTGCCCATTCCATAATTATGGCTGGATTCAATTCTTCTCCAATCTTGGCAATTTACTTTCAAATGCTTTGTTGCCATATGAGACAACAGCATCAGTGCACTGTTAATTGTGGCATGTCCTCCAAATGCTTGGCTCCTTGTATGACGACAAAATGTTTGCAAGTCAATTACCAAGACTGGAGAACAACCCAACCCAATCGTCAGTCAATTACAGACTTTCCAAGTTATTTCCATCCCATAATTATCTTGAACAAAGTATCTCACCCGGGCCTCTTTAGGCTCTGCGGGCTGCCCTGGCTTCGGAATACTTATGAACAGGCCAAGTAAGGTTAGCAGATACTGAACATTTATAGAACTTTAAACAGCAGACAGGTAACTTCAGAGTCTCAATTACCGGTGCTAGGCCCTTAGTTGCTGATTTATTTACTGACTCAAATTTAAATTCCCCGGCTACTAAAGTGGGATATGAATTCACATCAGTGGATCCGTGGTAAATATCCTGGTACTGGTCCAGCATCTTGACCATTGTGGTATCATGCTCAATGCTGTGTGCTCTTAACATGAAAGGGGCTTTACACTGTGGTAGAAGGGGAGAGGAGACCAGCTGCAAGGAAAACTGCCAGAGACTCAGAAACAATGTCTGGAAGTAGGAATCCCGGGAAAATCTGAGGTCCCACTGCAACAGATGCAGGAAGGGAGGGTTGTTCTCCCTGGAGCCTAAAGTCACCTTCCTCTTAGTGAAGGATTTAAAGTTATTTGGGTGGAGACAACAGAGTGAAAATGAAATCACCAAGTCCACTGGATCTTTGAACAAACAATGAATAGTCATGATCTTGATTGCTATGCCAAAATAAATGGGCCCACTGATAATCCTATCATTTTATTAATAGGTCTCAGCCTGCACTGAGCAACCCTTTCTGAGAACAGTCAGCAACCTCCGCAAGTCAACACACAAAACATGGAGACATCCTGTTACCTGCTCTCTCAGAGAAGCAGTCAGACCATACACGATGTACACCTTTCAATTGCTATTCTCAGGGAAGAACTTCAGGAGCCCAAAGACACACACTCAATGTTTTAGGGACAATTTTTTCCCTCCACCACCACCATCAGATTCTGAACAGTTCATGAACACCACTGTTGTTTTGTAACTCCAGAAATTAATCTAAAGAAAAAACACAGGAGCCAGGATTATTTGTCTACTCAGTTTTTCTTTGTAGTGAGATGCTCATATATGACGTGATGCCGTAATGACATATGCCATTCACATACTTTTACATATAACCCAAAATGAATTATGTAGGCAAACAAAGAATGCTGAATCAAACAATATATTTAAAAGATTACTCAAATATTACTGAAGTATTAATACACAACAATCGTCCCTGCGTAGCTATAAACTCTAACTCAATATAGAATCAATCTCAGTGTCAGTGTAGTGTGTCCTGCTGACATTGCTTGTCATGTGTTCTTTAGACTCTGGACGCCTTTCCACCAAGCCGTTTGTAGCTGGGTGGTATGGTGCAGATGGTCTATGTGTTGTTCAATTCATTTTCAGAAATGACTGAAGCTGTTCCACAATGAACTGTGGCCCCTTGTCACTGACGAAGTGTTCTGGAACACCAGTCCTTGGGAAGAGGCTTCTCAACACATCGACAGTGTGTGAGGGTGTAATGAAGGCTATTGGGAACATTTCTGGTCACTTTGTAGCTGCATCCACTGCTACCAAGACTTTTGTGCCCATGAATGTCTGACAAAATCCACCTGCTCTTGGCATCCTCTGGTCACGTTGGCATCTGGAACAATGCACGGCAAGCTGTTCGATCTGCTGATCTATCCCAGGCCACCAGTATTGCTTCAAGTCAATAACTTCATTTTGACCACGACTAGATAACCTCCTAGCAGCTCCTCCAACACTTGAGCTCTCAGCTTGGATGTTACAACAAATCTCAATCCCCACATAAGGCAACCCCCATCAAGGGCAAGCTCATCCCAGCGCATTCATTCTGTGGCTGTTCGTGGATCACCCTTCCACAGATTGAAAATAGACATTCGTGATTGATGATCAGTAATGAGGGTAAACTCTCTCCCATACAAGTACTGGTTGAAATGTCTGACACCCCAAACAGGACTCAAGGCCTCTCTGTCAATCTGTACATAACTTTTCTCTACAACAATAAGGGAAAGTGATGCAAAGGCTCCATCACTCATAACTCGTGACATGACTGCACCTATCCCATAAGGCGAGACGTCACAGGCAAGCTTCACTGGACAATATAGATTATAATGTGTGATCACGGTGTCTGATGTCACCATTTTTCCTTTACCTTTATGAAAATCAGCTCACACTGCCTTGTCCATTGTAATTTCTTCCTGATCTGTAGTAATGAAGTTCAAGGTGTGAAGCAGAGTAGTCAGCTTTGGCAGGAACCTGTTGTAATAAATGACAAATCCTAAAAAGGATGCAACTGTGACATGACCTTTGGCCTTTGGTTGAATTTTTTCAGCACATTTGTGTATCAATGGTGTGACCACAGTAAATGATGCTAGGTTTAAAGAAATCACACGTGTTGCATTGTGCTCTGAGCCCATAATCTTCCAGTCTTTATAGCACTGTCTTGAGATACTGTTTGTCATCCTCACTGGTAACAATGATGTCATCCAGGTAACACTGAGTACCTAGGCAGCCTTGCAGTGCCTGGTCCACAGCATTCTGCCAGAGTGCAGGAGCAGATACTACTCTGAAAACAAGCCTATTATAGTGAAAATGCCCTTTGTGAGTGTTCATGGTGAGAAACACTTTGGACTATTCTTTCACCTCTAGGTAGGCCTCAGCTGTCCACTTTGCTGAAATGTTTCCCTCCAGAAAGGTTTGCAAAGATATCCTCTATCCTGAGCAGAGGGTATTGATCTACTTCCAGTACTGGGCTGATGGTGACCTTAAAGTCATCACAGTTCCTGACAGAACCATCCTTAATAATCACTGGGACCACCGGTGTTGCCCCACTGAATCTTGGAAAGAATTTCTTTAGACTCCACGCAATCTGACTACTTTATCACGGATACTATAAGGAACCAGAAGGGCTCTTTAAAACTTGGGTCTGGCATTTCCATGTAACATTATTTTACCCTTGTGTTTGGGTCTTCCAGATCACAATTTACACACTGCTTTGGCAACATCTGGTACTTTTCGTAATTCGCTTTCCGTTCTCTATTACAGGGAATATGGCATGTACATGGTGGATGGATCTCCAATCAAGTTGTAGCTGACTCACCAATCACAGCCCAGCAATGCTGGTCCTCCTGTTTTAAACACATACAAGCCCGATGTAACTTGTTGGTTGTTGTATTTCACTGTTACGAATGTCATTTCCACATGAGTTATTTTTTCTCCAGTATAAGTTCTCAGATGGATATCTGCAGGCTTCAGTTCAGTATCTCTAAAATGCCTTCAAACTCATTTTTTGCAAAGATGGAGACAGCCAATTGAGTGTCCAATTCTATTTTAATTAATTTGCTGTTCACTTCTGGTGTAAACCAGATTGCTTGTCTATCGAAAAGCAAACACAAGGAAATCTGCAGATGCTGGAAATTCAAGCAACACACACAAAATGCTGGTGGAATGCAGTAGGCCAGGCAGCATCTATAGGAAGAAGCGCTGTTGATGTTTCCAGCCGAGACCCTTCGTCAGGACTAATGCGAGTCCTGATGAAGGGTCTCAGCCCGAAACATCGACATTGCTTCTTCCTATAGATGCTGCCTAGCCTGCTGCATTCCACAAGAATTTTGTGTGTGTTGCTTGCTTGTCTATTGCTAGTTTTCACATTGTAAATCTCAAGGCTATTCAGTCCCGTGTCACTCTCAGCATTATCAGATTTTTCATCAACAGCATGCAAATTAGGGCTCTTTTTGAAACTGCAACTTGACTTTTTATCTTTTTCTACTCCCTGTGCAGTCCATTTATTTTTGTCTGCCTGGCATGCTCTTCATGAGTATCCTACTTTGTAACATTATCTGCATTTCCACCCTGCATTGATCTGGTGTATGTGAGCCCCTGCCACAATGGTAACACAATTTGTTCAGCCAGGCAAGTTTCTGTTTAGAGGTTACAATTTTGTTCATGCTCACTTTCATTCCTAAATGCAACTCAATTGCTTTTCTGAGTGCTGTTTCCATTGATACAGTGATTTCAATTGCTCTTTTAAATGTGAGTTGTGCTTCAGGTAGGAGCCATTTTTGAATTGTTCCATGAAAGATTCCATGAACTAAATGGCCTCTCAGTGCATCATTTGGCCAATCACTGAATTGTGTTGTGCTGTACTGCTGCAGCAAAACAGCAAATCTCACAACATATGTCAATGTTAATAAATCTGATTTTGTTGTAGCAGGCAATTGCTGAGAGGTGTCCTGTGACGCATGACCATCTTCAAGAATGGTATGAGTTTGCATTGAGATACACTGTCACAAGTAGTGTGGAGCAGCAGTGGGCATTGACACCTGAGAGAGAAGTTTCACCCAAGCTGAACTGGTTCGAATCAAATCCAAATGAAATTGGGCAAATCAGTGCAAAATGACAGGAGAATTTAAAGGTCATAGACTGTTGTTAAAAAAAAGGAGGAATTACATTCATCGCCTTTTAGTTGTTTAATAAAACTCTGAAAATTATCACCTGAACTTTGGAAAGTTCTGATGGTTTTAGGACAGAGATGGAGAACAACTGCTTTCCTCAGAGAGTAATGAATCTGTGTGTTCTCTGTCCAGAGAAGCAGTAGATGTTACCTTATTAAATATACTTAAGAAACAGTTAGGTATTTCTTTGCATAGCAGGGGAATGAAGAGATATGAGAAAAGGCAGCTATGAGGAGCTGAGTCCATGGCCAGATTAGCCATGATCTTACTGAATGGCGTTGAGGGCTCGACAAGCCAAAAGGCCAACACCTACTCCTATATCTGAACTGACACCTCACCTACAGACTCACTCACTTTCAGGGACTTGACAACTCCTGTTCTCGGTGTTATTTATGTATTTATCTATTTGTCCCCTTCGCACATTAGTGGTTTGCTAGTCTTTGTTTATGTCTTTATTTTCCTGTAAATGCCCACAAGAAAATAAATCTTATGGTAATGTGTATTTACTTTGACTTTGTTCTTATGTTTGGCATCTAGATGGTTTATTCACAACCTTCAGTCCCCAGAGTGCCATCCAGGGCTACCGCCCAAGCAAGTGGGACCATGGGCTAGATATAAAGCTGAGGCTGGGGTTCGGGTCTTGAACACCAGGGGTTACAGACATGGGTAGTTTTGCAACCAGTGCCAGGGTCTGGAGAGTTTGTGTATTCCCACTGTAAACTCATCAAGTACACTGCAGTACAGTAGTTACTGTAAATATAGTGAAAAACAAGAAATCTTCATCTAGAGGTTTGCAAGTTTCATTCTCTGTGGTCTTCCTATGTTCTCCTCATGCTGAGTAAGTGTGACTGAGTATGTGTAAGTTAGAAATTTCATAACACATTCTGGTGATAATAAACCTGATTCTGACCCCAGCCCATACAAAAGTCTACCAGGCTGCTGTTGCTCGAGAGCCACTGAACCCTGTAATAAAATTCATGCATCTTCTTCCAGAAACAGCACCTTCAGACACCCAGAGGGCTATGACCAGCCACGCAGAGTGGAACTGGCAGAAAGCAGATGTGGACATGTTCTCTGTGGCAATACTATTGCAGAAGTTGCACAGGAACTCCCTTATGACAAAGCAAAGGGCTGTTGTGCAACCATCACCAATCATTTAGGCAAGGTGCTCCTCCTGAAGACAGAGAGAAAGAATGGGCAATCTGGAGCCCTGAGCTATCTCAGAACCTAAGACACCCAGTCAAGAATCAAAATGGTGAGATGGAGCCTATATTTCAATCGCTAGGACTTGCAGCCGTAGCAAAAGTCAGTCCTGACAACATCTTTGGATTTATCGACTGCTTGAAATCTTGTGAAACCCAACTCAGCAGAAAAATCTAGGAGTTTAGACTATAAGCAGACCATCAGAAATAAGAGTTAGGCCAGTTGAGTCTGTTTCATCATTCAATGAGATTCCAGCCAATCCAACTTTCCTCAGCCACTTTTTGTGTTGTCCTCATAACCACAGATGTCCCTACTGATTAAAAATCTATCTTAGTCTTAAATATATGCAAGGATTCAATCTTCATAAATGTGTGCAGCAAGAAATGCTAGACCACTGAGAAAAGAAAATCTTTCTCATCTCAGTCTTAAATGTATGCTTGTTTGTTGAGAGGCTACATCTGCAGGTCCTAGACACTGCTCCCCACCAACAAGGATTAGTATTCTCAGCAATCTACCCTAGTAGATTGATATATAATGATACGTCTTCATTAGTGCCTTATAACAGCTGTGCTATGAATTTCCCCTTTGAAATAAAAGCTGGCATTCCAAAATCCTTCCCTCCTGCCCTATAGTTTCATGTACAAGGAACCCCAAATGCCTCTGTGCAGCAGCTTCCTCCACTTTTTCACCATTTAATAATCATTTTATTACACTTCCTCCCAATTTTCTATGTTCTATTTGCCAACTTATTGTCCGCTCAATTCACTTACCAAAGCCTCTCTGTAATCCACGGGTTCCCAACTTGGGGTCAACGAACCCCTCAGTTAATGGTAAGGCCCCATGGCATCAGAAAAGTTGGGAACCCCTGCTGTAATCTGTTTTGACCCCGCCGACTCTGTATCATCCACAATGCTGGTTACGGCAGAGACACAGATCGTGAAAACAGTTCTTCGGCCCAACTTGTCCATAATGACCAGAATGCTCATCAAAGCCAATCCCATTTGCCCCTGTTTGATTCATTTCCCTCCAAACATTTTCTAATCATGAATCTGTCCAAGAGACTTTTAAATGTTGTTAATGTATCTGCCTCAACCACTCCCTCTATCTGCTCAGTTCATATACTGACCACTCCCTAGGTGCAAAGGGTTCTTACTAAATCTCTCCTCCTCACCTTAGACCAATACCCTCTACTACACAGTTCCCCAACTCTGGGAAAGAGTCTCTGAATTCATCCTGTCTGTGCTCCTTATTATTCCACACAGCTGAGCCTTTGTCCAACGAATGATGGCTGAACCTGTTCAGCTTCTCCCTATAACTCCATAGTTCACTTCCCTTTGCCTGATGTATTAGTAGGTAACTGCTTTCCAGAACTGATCCCCAAAGCATCTCATAGGTTACAGGTGGCCAGTCTGAAATGACCCCCTCTCCCTATTGCTGATTTCTGCTCGACAGCCAGACCCGTAAAAATGGTAACATATCACCCCCAATATTGTGAGATAATCATTTGTGCAGCCTTTTTAAAACACCTTTTGCAAATCCAAATGCACTACAGCTATCAGTTCCCCTTTATCCCCTCAGGGTGATACTTCCTCGAAGCACCCTAATAAATAATTTCCCCTCCCTGATGTTATATTCAATTTCCGAATGTTTGCCAATTCCTCCTGCATTATTATTATATTTCCCAATGACAACATTAGACCAATCAGTCTTCAGTTGCCTGAACTTTCCCAAAGGTGACACTAGACCAATTGGCCTTTAGTTGCCTGATTTGTGTCTCCACATTTATATGAATAGGAGTGTCACATCGACTATTTTGCACTCCTACAATTCTTTTCCAGAATCTAAGAACTTTGGAGAATTACAAACACCATATCTAAATAACCATTTGTTTTGGATTGTAGAATGGAAGCCCTCCTGTCCTGGAAACTGATCGGACTTTAGTCCCATCAGCTTGCCTAATGCTAAACCTCCCGTGATGCCGACATTATTTAATTCCTTCCTTTCGGTGGAAGAACTGGAGAAGAAGTAGTTGTGTGGATAAATGTCTCCAGGGAGTCACTTTCTGCAGTGTTTGTAATGGGCTGCAACTGGAAATGAACCTCCTGTTTCAATAGTCCCCTCAGCTTTCCATCTGTTTCCTTTTCCTCCCTCACTTCCTCTGCTCCTTTTCCCTACTGCATATTTAGTTCCCAATGTAGCGAGGCACTCGGCTCCTTGCAATTGTTTTGGATATTTCCATCAGTCCCTTACTGAGGGCACCACCCTAATGGTTCAACTCCGGAGTGTGTCAGTATCAGTCTCTCAGATATCAGATAGCATGCAAGTTAAACTGACAAAGTACTTTAAAAAACAGGAGAGAGAGAGAGAGAGAGAGAGAGAGAGAGAGAGAGAGAGAGAGAGAGAGAGAGAGAGAGAGAGAGAGAGAGAGAGAGAGAGTGTGTGTGGTGGAGAGGAGGGGGAGGGGAGAGAGGAAGAGGGGGAGAGAGGGGAGAGAGGAAGTGAGGAAGAAAGGGAGAAAGGGAGGGAGAGAGAGGGGAGAGGGAGGGAAGAAGAAAGGGAAAGAGGGGAGGGGGAGGAAGAAAGGGAAAGAGGGAGAGAGAGGAGAGAGGGATGAAGAGAGAGAAATGGAGAGAGTTTTTTCTGAGAGTCTCCTGTACAAGATGAGCAAACTGATTCTAATACACTGAGCACTAATGATGTAGCAATAATCACACAGAGAGCAGTTGTTCTTATGAGGCTACACAAACCACATACATCAGCCACATGTCAGTTTGTCTTGCTTTCTGAGACAACTCTAGTTCGACTCTACTTTCACTCGGTGAAATCTGCAACATTGGCTGGTGAAGGAAACCCTGAGCTGCCAACAGAATCATTAATACTGTGATCCCTCATCCCTGCTGATCGTGACATCTAGTCAGCTAGTCCCATTTGGCAGAGTTTGGCCCATATTTCTCTTAACCCTTTTATTTTGATCAGTAGAGATCTTGATTAGTAAGGGTGTCAAGGGTAGTGGGGAGAAGGCAGGAGAACGGGGCTGAGAGGGAAATTAAATCAGCCATGATGGAATGATGAAGCAGGTTTGATGAGTAAAGTGGCCTAACTCTGTTCCTATGTTTGATGGTCTGACCTACTATTCTGCCTAAGTACCTTTGTGATTGTGTATGGCCTTTCTCCAGTAATCACCTCTTTAAGATGCTCCCATGTCCATTGTCCCTCCAACCCTTTGAAGATTGACCCAGTTATTATTCTTCATTTCTTTCTTTGCTTTGTCACTTTGCCAGCCAAGAAATGAAGTTAAAAATTGTCCCTCTTCTCTATGGTGTTATTAAGCTAGGCTTTGCTGTGAACTCAAATGATAGTCTGGAATGCAGAGTCTATAATCAGTGGGAAAACAAATCTCAGGGTGGTACGTAGGAGTAAGAAAGGCTCACTACAATTACTCAGGACTTTGGTGAGACCAGATCTGACTATGTGTCCAATTTTGGTGTCTTCATTTAGAGAAGGAAACATATTGGAGGCAAGGCAAAGTACATCCATTGTACTGATTCCCAACAAAGGAAAGAATTAATAAACTGAATCAGAATCCGATCACAAACAAGAGAAAATCTACAGATGCTGGAAATCCAAGTTATACACACAAAATGCTGGAGGAACTCAGCAGACCAGGCAGCATCTACTGAAGAGAGTGCTGGGGCTGAGACCAGAGGGAGGCAATGGACAGGCAAGGAGAGAGGAAAAGGGGATGGAGAATAGAGGGGGTTATTACAGGAAGTTCAAGAAATCGATGTTTATCTTTACTTCACCAACCAACTTCTCAACTCTTTGCTTCACCCCTCCCCCCACTCTGGTTTCACCTATTACCTTGTTTTTCTCCCTCTAAATCTACTCTGCATCTTTTATTTTCCAGTCCTGCCGAAGGGTCTCAGCCCGAAACGTCGACTGTACTCTTTTCCATAGATGCTGCCTGGCCTGCTGAGTTCCTCCAGCATTTTGTGCATGTTATTCAAAAGGTTGGTTTGCAGGTGCAGCAGACTATCAGGAAGGTGAATGGAATGTTGGCCTACGTTGCTAGAGGGATTGAATTTAAAAGCAGGGAGGTTTTCTGCAGTTGTACAGGGTACAGGCGAGGCTGCATCTGGAGTACTGCGTGCAATTCTGGTCTTCTTTCTTGAGGAAGGATATACTGGCTTTGGAGGTTGATTCCAGAGATGAAGGGGTTAGACTACGAGGAGAGATTAAGCCATCTGGGACTGTACTTACTGGAATTCAGAAGAATGAGTGGAGATCTTATAGAAACATATAACATTATGAAAGGGATAGATAAGATTGAGGCAGGAAAGTTGTTTCCACTGGTAGGTGAGACTAGAACTAGGGGACGTAGCCTCAAGATTCAGGGGAATAGATTTAGGACAGAGATAAGGAGGAACTGCTTTTCTCAGAGAATGGTGAATCTGTGGAATTCTCTGCCCAATGAAGCAGTGGAGGCTACCTCAGTAAATATATATAAGGATAGGTTGGATAGATTTTTGCACTGTAGGGGAATTAAGGGTTATGGAGAAAAGGCAGGTAGGTGGAGATGAGTCCATGGCCAGATCAGCCATGATCTTATTGAATGGCAGAGCAGGCTTGACGGGTCAGATGGCCGACTCCTGCTCATATTTCTTCTTATGTTCTTACTTTGATCAGAATCAGAATCAGGTTTATAATCACTGATATATGTCATTAAGTTTGTTGTATTGTGGCAGCAGTACATTGCTATAAAAATTAAGACGTGACACCATAAGATATAGGAGCAGAATTAGGCCATTTGGCCCATCGAGTCTGCTCCACAATTTCATCATGGCTGATTGAATTTTCCTTTCAACCCCAATCTTCTGCCTTCTCCCCATATCCCTTCATGCCCTGACCAATCAAGAATCTAGCAAGCTCTGCCTTAAATATACATAAAGACTTTGCCTCCACAGCTGCCTGTGGCAAAGAATTCCACAGATTCACCACTCTCTGGCTAAAGAAATTCCTCATCTCTGTTCCTAAAGGAAAAATCTCTATTCTGAGGCTGTGTACTCTGATTCTAGTCTCTCACACCATAGAAAACATCCTCTCCACTTCTACTCTGTCGAGGCCTGTCAACATTCGATAGGTTTTAATTGGGTCATCCCTCATTCTTCTGAATTCTAGAGAATACGGGCCCAGTCCCATCAAACAATTTTCCAATGACAAGCCATTCAATCCTGGAATCAGTTTCATGAACCTCCTTTGACCCCTCTCCAGTTTCAGCACATCCTTTCTAAGATGAGGGACCCCAAACTGCTCACAAAACTCCAAGTGAGGCCTAACCAGTGCTTTATAAAGTCTCAACATTATATCGTTGCTTTTATATTCTAGTCCTTTTGAAATGAATGCTAACATTGCATTTGCCTTCCTCACCACAGACTTGACCTGCAGAGAAACCTTTAGGGAATCCTACACAAGGACTTTCAAGTCCCTTTGCACCTCAGATTTTTGTATTTTTTCTCCATTTAGAAAATAGACATCTCTTTCATTTCTTCTGTGAAAGTGCATGTCCATACACTTCCCGACACTATTCCATCTGCCATTTCTTTGCCCATTCTCCTAATCTGTCTAAGCCCTTCTGTAGCCTCTCCACTTCCTCTAAACTACCTGTCGTTCTAAAGCCATCAATTCCATCATCCAAATCATTGACATATAACGTAAAAAGAATCAGTCCCAACATAGCCCCCTGTGCAACACTCTTCTTTATCTATCATGCTTGTTATTTCTTCAAAGAATTCCAACAGATATGTCTGTAGGATTTTCCCTTGAGAAAACCATGCTAACTACAACCTATTTTATCATGTGCCTCCAAGTACCCTGAGACCTCATCTTACTAATCAACTCCAATGTCTTCCCAACCATTGAGGTCAAACTAACTGGCCTATAGTTTCCTTTATTCTGCCTCTCTCTCTTCTTGAAGAGTGGAAAGACATTTGCAATTTTCCAGCCTTCTGGAACCATTCCACAATCTTTTGATTCTTGAAAGAACATTACTATTGCCTCCACAATCTCTTCAGCCACCTCCTTCAGAATTCAAGAGTGTACACCATTTGATCCAAGTGACATATCTACCTACAAACGTTTCAATTTCCCAAGAACCTTCTCTCTAGTAATGGTAACTTCACACACTTCATGACCCTTGACACCTGGAATTTCCACCATGCTGCAGTGTGTTCCACAGTGAAGACTGATGCAAAATACTTATTCAATTTGTCTGCCATTTCCTTGTCCCCTATTGTTCTCTGGTGGTCCAATCTCCACTCTCTCCTCTAGAAATTTCTGGTATTTTCTGTAATATTATTAATTAACTTACTTTTGTATTCTATTTTTGCCTTCTTAATATATTTTTAGTTGCCCTCTGTTGGTTTTTAAAAGCTTCCCAATCCTCTAACTTCCCACTAATTTTTGCTCTATTATATGCCTTCTGTTTTGCTTTTACGCTGGCTTTGACTTCTCTTGTTAACTCCGGTTGTATAATCTTTCCTTTAGAATATTTCTTCCGCTTTGTGATGTACATATCTTGTGCAAAGGTCCAGCCATTGCTGCTCTGCCATCATCCCCGCTAGAGTTCTCTTCCAATTAATTCTGGCCAATTCCTCTCTCATGCCACTGTAATTCCCCTGACTCTACTGTAATACTAATACATCTTTCTTTAGCTTCTCCTTCTCAAATTTCAGGGTGAATTCAATCATATTGTAATCACTTTCCCCTCAGGGTTCTTTTACCTTAAACTCTCTAATCAATTCTGTACAACACTCAATCCAGAATAACTCAACGATGACACAAAATGCTGGTGGAACACAGCAGGCCAGACAGCATCTATAGGGAGAAGCGCTGTTGTTTCGGGCCGAGACCCTTCGTCAGGACTAACTGAAAGGAAAGATACTAAGAGATTTGAAAGTAGGAGGGGGAGGGGGAATGCGAAATGATAGGAGAAGCCAGGAGGGGGTGGGATGAAGCTAAGAGCTGGAAAGATGATTGGCAAAAGTGATACAGAGTTGGAGAAGGGAAAGGATCATGGGACGGGAGGCCTAGGGAGAAAGAAAGGGGGAGGGGAGCACCAGAGGGAGATGGAGAACAGGCAGACTGATGGGCAGAGAGAGAGAAAAAAACAAACAACTAAATATGTCAAGGATAGGGTAAGAAGGAGAGGAGGGGCATTAATGGAAGTTAGAGAAGTCAATGTTCATGCCATCAGGTTGGAGGCTACCCAGCCGGTATATAAGGTGTTGTTCCTCCAACCTGAGTGTGGTTTCATCTTGACAGTAGAGGAAGCCATGGATAGACATATCAGAATGGGAATGGGATGTGGAATTAAA
Source organism: Hemitrygon akajei (assembly GCF_048418815.1). Lineage (NCBI taxonomy): Eukaryota > Metazoa > Chordata > Chondrichthyes > Myliobatiformes > Dasyatidae > Hemitrygon > Hemitrygon akajei. The sequence goes on from NC_133146.1 coordinate 3,169,394, forward strand.
ATGTGTGGCCACTGGGAGATCCTGCTTTCTCTTTCTCTGGTGTTCAGTGAAACGGACTCCCTGTCTGTGTCGGGTCTCACCAATATATAAAAGGCCACACCGGGAGCACCGGACGCAGTATACCACACCAGCCGACTCACAGGTGAAGTGTCGCCTCACCTGGAGGGACTGTCTGGGGCCCTGAATGGTGGTGAGGGAGGAAGTGTAAGGACAGGTGTAGCACTGTCCGTTTACAAGGATAAGTGCCAGGAGGGAGATTGGTGGGAAGGGATGGGGGGGACGAGTGGACAAGGGAGTCACGTAGGGAGCAATCCCTGCGGAAAGCAGAAAGGGGGGGAGGGAAAGATATGCTTGGTAGTGGGATCCTGTTGGAGGTGGCGGAAGTTACAGAGAATTATACGTTGGACCTGGAGGCTGGTGGGGTGGTAGGTGAGGACAAGGGGAACCCTATCCCGAGTAGGGTGGCGGGAGGATGGGATGAGGGCAGATGTGCGGGGAATGGGAGAGATGCGTTTGAGAGCAGAGTTGATGGTGGAAGAAGGGAAGCCCCTTTGTTTAAAAAAGGAAGACATCTCCTTCGTCCTGGAATGAAAAGCCTCATCCTGAGAGCAGATGCAGCGGAGACAAAGGAATTGTGAGAAAGGGATAGCATTTTTGCAAGAGACAGGGTGGGAAGAGGAAAAGTCCAGGTAGCTGTGAGAGTCTGTAGGCTTATAGTAGATATCAGTAGATAAGCCATCTCCAGAGATGGAGACAGAAAGATCAAGAAAGGGGAGGGAGGTGGCAGAAATGGACCAGGTAAATTTGAGGGCAGGGTGAAAGTTGGAGGCAGAGTTAATTAAGTCAACGAGCTCAGCATGCGTGCAGGAGGCAGCGCCAATGCAGTCGTCGATGTAGCGAAGGAAAAGAGGGGGATGGATACCCGTATAGACTTGGAACATGGACTATTCCACAAGGCCAACAAAAAGGCAGGCATAACTGGGACCCATACGGGTGCCCATGGCTACACCCTTGGTTTGGAGAAAGTGGGAGGAGCCAAAGGAGAAATTATTGAGAGTAAGAACTAATTCCACTAGACGGAGGAGACTGGTGGTAGAGGGGAATTGGTTAGGTCTGGAATCCAAAAAGAAGCAAAGAGCTTTGAGATCTTCCTGGTGGGGGTTGGAGGCATATAGGGACTGGACGTCCATGGTGAAAATAAGGCAGTGGGGGCCAGGGAACTTAAAATTATTGAAAAAATTCAAAGCGCGAGAAGTGTCACGAACATAGGTGGGAAGAGATTGAACAAGAGGGGATAAGACAGTGTCAAGGTATGCAGAAATGAGTTCAGTGGGGCAGGAGAAAGCTGAGACAATGGGTCTACCTGGACAGGCAGGTATGTGGATCTTGGGTAGGAGGTAGAAATGGGAAGTGCAGGGTGTGGGAACTATGAGGTTGGTGGCAGTGGATGAGAGATCCCCAGAGCTGATAAGGTCCCATTCCACCTCCCATTCCCATTCTGATATGTCTATCCTCATCCCACCCCCTCTGATCTTCTCCTATCATTTCACATTTTCCCCTCCCGCTCCTACTTTTAGATCTCTTACTATCTTTCCTTTCAGTTAGTCCTGATGAAGGGTCTCGGCCCGAAACATCGACAGTGCTTCTCCTTATAGATGCTGCCTGGCCTGCTGTGTTCCACCAGCATTTTGTGTGTGGTGTTTGAATTTCTAGCATCTGCAGATTTCCTCATGTTAACTCAAAGGTGAGCTGCTTTAAAAAGCCAGCTCGTAGACATTCCCCCTCTTGTAATTCAGCACCAACCTGATTTTCCTAATCTATGTGCATAGTGAAATTCCCCATGAGTATTCTAACATTGCTCTTTTGGCATGCATGTTCTGTCTCCCCTTATAACTTGTAGACCACATCCTTACTACTGTCTGGGGTCTGCATACAACCCTCATAAGATTCTTCTCATCCTTGCAGTTCCTTAGCTCTATCCACAATGATTTAACATCTCTCAACCCTAAAAATTACTACGTTAAAATTTTTTTTAAAAACTAAAAGATTTATTTAAAATGCTATGTTACAAAAAGAAATATAAAAAAAAGTAGTGTAAAAATTAGTGAGGTAGAGCTCATTGTCTGATGAACCGTTCAGCAATCTGATGGAGGGAAGAAGCTATTCCTGAAACATTGAGCATGTGACTTCAGGCTCCTAGATCCCCTCCCTGATGGAAATAATGAGAAGAGGGAATTCCTTACTGGTGTAAGTCCTTCAAGATGGATAGGCTCCAAAGGCTCAAATAAAAATGACTAAAGGGTGATAGTATCAGAAAAAATTAAGATCCAGAAGAGTTAATGAGAGTCAACCTCAAAATGTTTCTAGTAGTTGGAGATCCCAAACAAGTGTTAGTTAGTTTGGGTGGTGGTGATTTATAACTGAGGTGTTGGAACTTCCACAGGGCTGTGGAAGCTAGACCCATGGGGTGCTTAAAGAGGAACTGGATTTTTTTAACAGGTCAGGGAATTCATGGCTATGGGGAACTGTTATACCAGATGATTGGAGAAGGTCCAGAGGAGATTCAGAATGATCATGGGAATGAAAGGGTTAGTGTATGAGAAGCGTTTTACGTCTCTGGGTCTGTACTCACTGGAGTTTAGAAAAATGAGTGGGGATCTCATTGAAACCTATCGAATATTGGAAGGCCTGGAAAGAGTGGATGTGGAGAGTATGTTTCCTACTGTGGGAGACACTCGAATCAGAAGGCACGGCCTTAAGATAGAAGAATGTTCCTTTAGTACAGAGATGAGGAGGAATGTTTTTAGCCAGTGGGTGGTGAATTTGTGGAGTTTTCTGCCACAGACAGCTGTGGAGGCCAAGTCATTGGGTATGTTTAAAGTGAGGTTGATAGATTCTTGATTATTAAGGGGAGGGTCAAAGGTTATGGGGAGAAGGCAGGAGATTGGTATTGAGAAGGATAATAAAACAGCCATTATGAAATGGTGGAGAAAATCTGATGGGCCAAGTGGCCTAATTCTGTTCCTATGTTTTATTGGCTGATATCGAGGACAAACCAGCAATGAGCATATTACTTGGCAGATCAGGCTGGAATAGCTGAGAATCTTAACCCTGCTCACATATGCTATTTCTTACGCTGTTTGCTTTTTGACTTATTCAGGATCCTGAGGGATATTGACAAGGTAGTCGTGAATATTTTCCTTGGTGTGTTACCCAGAACAGAGGCATCGTTTCAGGATCAGTGTTCAAGGCAGACATAAGGAGAGATTTCTTTTGAGAACCTCAGACTAAGGATGAGTCATTAAGCATATTCAGGACTGAGGTGAATGGGGTTTTATAATTTGGTAGTGTTGAGAAATAGAGAGACCAGTCAGGAAAGTAAGGCTAAGGCAAAGACCAAATCAGTAATGACGTAACTGTAGGCTGAAGAGAAGTTAGAGAGCTTACAAGTCGGCTGAAGAAATCGACCTTGATACACTTCCAGGGAAAAATATCCCAGATTACTGAAACTATTAGAATAAGCAAAGCAAAGAGTAACGGATTCTATCCTTGGAGCACACAACTCATGGCAGAGAAAGCAATGAGTCAAGGTCTGGGAAATGAGATACAGACAGGAATGTCGCTGGGACTTGAGGATCTCAGTTATAGGGAAAGCTTAAAGCTTTGTTGGCTGGAGCACAGGAAAATGAGGGGAGATCTTACAGAGTATACAAAATTATGAGGGGTACTGATAGGGTAAATGTATGTAGTCTTCTTCTCAGGTTGGGTGAGACCAAAACTAGAGGTGATCAGTTAAAGATGAAAGGTGAAAAGGAACCTGAGGGGGAGCATTTTCTCTCAGAGGGGTAGGTCTATTGTGGAACGAGCAGCTAGTAGAAGTTTTAAATGCGGGTTCAATTGTAACATTTAAGAGAAGTTTGAATAGGTAACGGATGAGAGTTCTATGGAAGATTATGGTCTGGGGGCAGGTAGATGGGACTAGGCAGAAGACCAGGCCAGCATTACTAGATGGGCCATGTGCCTGTTTCTGTGCTATAGCTGCTATGAAATCTGTGAGACAGTATCGATATGACAGGCTGAAGGGCCTGTTTTCCTACTCAATGCTTCTAAGAATATGATGACAAAATTAAAACTCCATTCATCCCAGTGAGCACAAAAGATGTTTTAGCCTCTGTGAAAGGGAACTCTGCCTTGTGTGAAATATCACTGCATGCAGTTTTCTTATAGGGTTAACTAGATTATCAAACATTCAGAGTACTTGGAGAGTTTTTAAACATGTTTGAGCTGTTTTGCAGAAGTACAGCATTCAAGCCTTCTCCCTTCGAAAATGAATTTATTTGGCTGAAAATTGGTTACTTATATTACAGGGGCAGAAAACCTGTGAGGCCTGCTGTTGTCTACACACGTTCAGTGTGTTCCTCTATCACTGTGAGGCCTGCTGTTGTCTACACACGTTCAGTGTGTTCCTCTATCACTGTGAGGCCTGCTGTTGTCTACACACGTTCAGTGTGTTCCTCTATCACTGTGAGGCCTGCTGTTGTCTACACACGTTCAGTGTGTTCCTCTATCACTGTGAGGCCTGCTGTTGTCTACACACGTTCAGTGTGTTCCTCTATCACTGTGAGGCCTGCTGTTGTCTACACACGTTCAGTGTGTTCCTCTATCACTGTGAGGCCTGCTGTTGTCTACACACGTTCAGTGTGTTCCTCTATCACTGTGAGGCCTGCTGTTGTCTGCAGGTGTTCACCGTACTCCTCTGATCACTGTCAGCTAACCTTTCTAGATGCTTAACAAACATGAAATCTTTTAGAAGAGATAATCAGTATCAATGTCAAGAAAAGGCAGATATTGTCAGTGGGAAACTTTACAGAAAGGCTAAGACATCATTTCTGTGTGAATCTGACTAATTTTAATGGTTTAATTGACTAGATTAGTTGTCCCCTACCTGGAGTCCACGGACCGTGCAAATAATGGTAAGGGTCCATGGTAGGGACTCCCTGAACGAGATAAAAGCGACACTTCACAATGGAGAAATGAGAGACTGCAGGCACTGTACCTCAGTGGGTCGAGCAACATGTGTTGGGGGTGGGGGAAGAATTCTTTACAATAACTCTTACACTGGAATTGGCCTGGTTTCTATGTCTGGGAAATTCCTTGGGTTTGTTTCACTAGCCAGGCCATAAACATGACAGAAACCTGAGAGAGTAGGAGAAATTTCAAGAAAATTCCCATGTAACTTTAACATGAGGAAATCCACAGATGGTGGAAATTCAAGCAACACACACAAAATGCTGGTGGAACACAGCAGGCCAGGCAGCATCTATAGGAAGAAGCACAGTCGATGTTTTGGGCCGAGACCCTTTGTCAGGACTGACAGTGCTTCTTCCTATAGATGCTGCCTGGCCTGCTGCGTTCCACCAGCATTTTGTGTGTGTTGCCAGTGTAACTCAATTGGCTTAAGCTTCATTTTATCTAGATTTAATTTTAGAAAAAATGATCTACTCACATGCACAATAGTTTAGCAGTTAGTGTAATGTTTCACAGAACCAGGGATCAGATTTCAATTCCCGCCTCTATCTGTAAGGAGGTTGTGCATTTCCTTGTCACCACGTGGATTGATTCCAGGTGCTCTAGTCACTCCCACATTTCAAAGGCATAGGGGTGAGGGTCAGTGACCGGTGGCGGGCTGGAAGTGTGGTGACTTTTGCTAGTTGTCTCCAACACATCCTCGGTCTGTGCTGGTCGTTGAGGCAAATGACACATTCCACTGTGTGATCTGATGTTTCAGTGTATGTTTGAGAAATAAAGCTAATCTCATCTTAAACAAAACGTCATATTTTGAGTATTTCATCTCAAGGTTTCAAAGGTCAGTTTATTATCAAAATATACAATCTAGAGATTCTTCTTCGGGTAGCCCTGAAACCAAGAAAATACAGGAAGGCAGCACAGTCATCCACCATTTCCTGCACAAAAAATACCAAAAACAAAACAGGCACATCAACCCCCACATCCCCCACCCCACACAAAAAAAACAAACAAAATGGAATAGGTACATCGATCCCTAAATCCTTTCTCACACACAAAAAAAACAAGAAAAATCAGGTGAGAAGCACAGAAAATTAAAAAAAAATAAGACTGAAAAGAAGTCTAGAGTCCCAAATCCACACCCAAAATGAAAAAAACCTGGGAAAAAGTCTCCGGACGCAGCAGCTGGCCTTCCCCTCTGCGTACTGATCGATCGAAAGACAGGCAGCCAGCGCCCACCCTTCACACTCGACTTGCTGCTTCAGTCTCGTGATTTAACTGAATTCTATTCACATTATTACAGCAATCACTTCACCAGCTTTTATAGTTAAAGCAACTTTGACCTGCAAAAACATTCTAACCTGCTTCTCAGACAGGTCAGGGTTGGTCACAGGGCCTATATCAGGAGTAAATCAACAGTTAAACACTGCAATGCTTCACAAACATTGTGCAAAGCAGGGGGCGAACATAAGTGGAGATGTGGAGAAAGCGAACCAGCTGAACAACTTCTTCAACAGGTTCGACAGCTCAATCTCATCCTCACCGCAGAAATCCACACCAGGCTTACTTCCCTCACAGGAAAATAGCCACTCACAGGAGACCTTGCCCACGCCCAGGATTACGGCTGCACAGGTGGAAGGTCAACTGAGGAAGATCTGTACCAGCAAGGCGGCTGGACCGGATGGAGTTTCCCCACGATTACTGAGGGCCTGTGCGACTGAGCTGGGAGAACCACTACAGCGCATCTTCAACATGAGCCTGGAGCAGAGAAGAGTACCCAGACAATGGAAAACATCCTGTATTGTCCTGGTACCGAAGAAACCACAACCAAAGGAGTTGAATGACTTCAGACCTGTTGCCTTGACGTCGCACGTTATGAAGACCATGGAGCGGCTGATAATACAGAATCTGAGGCCACAAACCAGGCACACCCAGGATCCTCTTCAGTTTGCGTATAAGGAGAAGGTGGGAGTGGAGGATGCTATCACGTATTTGCTGCACAAATCACTCTCTCACCTAGAGGGGGTCAGTTGTGCTGTGAGGATTACATTCCTTGACTTCTCTAGTGCCTTTAACACCATCCAGCCCAAGATCTTAAGGCACAAACTAACGGAGATGGGAGTAGACTCTCACATGGTGGATTGGATAGTGGACTACTTGACAGATAGACCTCAGTATGTGCGGTTGGGAGACTGTAGGTCTGACACGGTGGTCAGCAGCACAGGAGCGCCGCAGGGAACCATACTCTCTCCGGTCCTGTTCACCCTGTACACATCAGACTTCCAATATAACTCGGAGTCCTGCCATGTGCAGAAGTTCGCTGATGACACGGCCATAGTGGGGTGTGTTAGGAATGGACAGGAGGAGGAGTATAGGAAACTGATACAGGACTTTGTGATATGGTGCAACTCAAACTACCTGCGTCTCAATATCACCAAGACCAAGGAGATGGTGGTGGACTTTAGGAGATCTAGGCCTCATATGGAGCCAGTGATCATTAATGGAGAATGTGTGGAGCAGGTTAAGACCTACAAGTATCTGGGAGTACAGTTAGACGAGAAGCTAGACTGGACTGCCAACACAGATGCCTTGTGCAGGAAGGCACAGAGTCGACTGTACTTCCTTAGAAGGTTGGCGTCATTCAATGTCTGTAGTGAGATGCTGAAGATGTTCTATAGGTCAGTTGTGGAGAGCGCCCTCTTCTTTGTGGTGGCGTGTTGGGGAGGAAGCATTAAGAAGAGGGACGCCTCACGTCTTAATAAGCTGGTAAGGAAGGCGGGCTCTGTCGTGGGCAAGGCACTGGAGAGTTTAACATCGGTAGCTGAGCGAAGGACGCTGAGTAGGCTACGGTCAATTATGGATAACTCTGAACATCCTCTACATAGCACCATCAAGAGACAGAGAAGCAGTTTCAGCGACAGGTTACTATCGATGCAATGCTCCTCAGACAGGATGAAGAGGTCAATACTCCCCAATGCCATTAGGCTTTACAATTCTACCGCCAGGACTTAAGAACTTTTTAAAAGCTATTATTAATGCTTTTTGAGATAGTGATTTAGATGCATATCATATTTTTTTACTGAGTTAAGTATTGTATGTAATTAGTTTTGCTACAACAAGTGTATGGGACATTGGAAAAAAGTTGAATTTCCCCATGGGGATGAATAAAGTATCTATCTATCTATCAAAGACCAGGTGTCAACTCTTCCAGCCCTTTGAGCCCCTCTATCCAACCACCCCTGATTTAACCCGAGCCTGATCATGGGGTAATTTGCAATGATCAATTAACCGAATGTCTTTGGACTGTGGGAGGAAACCACTGCGTCTATGAAAACCCATGCATTCCACACGGAGAATGAACAGATTCCTCACAGATGACATCAAAATTGAACTCTGAACTCTGAAGCCCAGGCTGTAATGGGGTAGCGCTAACCGCTATGCTATGGTGATGATTGTTAGCTTTTTGTAAAATTAAACCTCACTGAAATTAGATTTAAGGCAGATTTAAAGATATACGTTGGGAATTTCCTTGAAATTGCTCCAGTTTCCTCAAATTCTCATTATGATTATGGTCTCTACACTGGGAACAAGCCCAAGGAAATTCCCAGGCATCAAGTCCACGCCGATTGCTATGGTAATTTAGAACGTTGTGCAAACAAAGGCTGAAATAGCTCACAATTTTTGAATGATCAGTTATCAGTTATCAGTAGGAGGATATGGGTATCTCTCACTCCCACATCAAAGGAAAAGGATTTTGATCAGAGCGTTAAAGTTGGTTGACAGCTTTTGTGGCCTAAACCTTACATTGAAGTTATAAAAAGCTTTGGTTAGACCGCACTTAGCATATGCCATGCGTCACACCAAAAGATGTAACTGGCTCTGGCCGGTTGTTATATTGAGCGATTTGAGTGACCTCTGGACGGAGTATAAAATTAAACAGGCAGGCTGCACAGGCAAAGGACTGGCCTGCTAGTTGTTTTGAAATATTGCTTAAATAAAAGAGGTAGATGTAACTACAATACATCCGAAATTGAATATAGTCAGCTGCTAGCTGAACTGCAGTGGCTGGTGGAACAAATGATCAAAAGTCACACCACCCTCCTCGCTCAGTTCTGAAGGAGGCCTATGTAGTGTTGAGGCATGAGGGTCTGTGAGTCTGGAGTTCAGGGTCCTGTCAATAGCGAAGACTGAAGGCTAAAGGTCAATGGGAAATCCTGAAGTGAAAGCCTAGAGTCTGAAGACTGGAGACAGGCGACTGGAGTTGGGAGTGGGGCTGTCTGTGTGTTTCTGGGCGGATGGGAGGGAAGAAAGGAGCTTGTTTGGAGCCATTATTGTTTCTTGTCTTCTGAGCACTGTGGGTATGCTATGTTGGTGCTGGAATGTGTGGTGACACTTGCAGTCTGACCCCAGCCCCCAGCGCATCCTCAGACACATTTCCACACTGTCTATACACAGGAGGAATGGCTGAGATGATGTTCAGCTCATGTCATACCAAGAAAATCCCCTGCCCGCATTCAATGCCTGTCATAACAGAACCACATTCCCGTGTACAGTGTCTGTCATAACAGAACCCCATTGTTATTCATCTTGCATCTACACACTCTTGACTCATGTCAGCAAACTCCTTAATGCTGATGTTAATGGTGGCATGTAGGAGAAAAGCAGGTTCAATTCCCACCACTCTCTGTAAGTATTTTGTACTTTCTCCCTGTTCCCATGGGCAACCCCCGTTCCATCCCTCCTTCCAATAGTTAATGAATTGTGTGCATGGAATCATGGCGACATAATCGTTGCTGATTGATTTCACACAAATAACACCTCTCACTACATGTTTTGAAACTTCAATCTCCATGGGACAAATAAATCCGATCTTTAATCTCTATCTATCAATGGGGCTTCACCTACTGAAGGCCAGGGACCTGAACTAACAGTGTGGGATCTGTATGTAGATCACATTGTAAGGATTAAACTGGAAATTCCGCTTGCAAATCCTGGTCCAATCAGATCTGGAGACCAGTCCTGTCTGGTGAATCTATAATTCTCTGGAACACAATTGGATTGCCTGTGGCTCACCCAATAGGAGACAAGCTGCTGCGTACTCATTCTTGCAGACACGTTTGTCTAGGGCACTTATCCCTGTGACTGTATGTACAGTGTTTTGCACCTTAGCCCAGAGGAACACTGTTTCATCTGGCTGTGTGACTGTATGTACAGTGTTTTCCACCTTAGCCCAGAGGAATACTGTTTCATCTGGCTGTGTGAATGTATGTACAGTGTTTTGTACCTTAGCCCAGAAGAACACTGTTTCATCTGGCTGTGTGACTGTATGTACAGTTTTTTCCACCTTAGCCCAGAGGAACACTGTTTCATCTGGCTGTGTGACTGTATGTACAGTGTTTTCCACCTTAGCCCAGAGGAACACTGTTTCATCTAGCTGTGTGACTGTATGTACAGTGTTTTCCACCTTAGCCCAGAGGAACACTGTTTCATCTGGCTGTGTGACTGTATGTACAGTGTTTTGCAGCTTGGCCCAGAGGAACACTGTTTCATCTGGCTGTGTGACTGTATGTACAGTATTTTGCACCTTAGCCCAGAGGAACATTGTTTCATCTGGCTGTGTGACTGTATGTACAGTGTTTTGCACCTTAGCCCAGAGGAACACTGTTTCATCTGGCTGTGTGACTGTATGTACAGTGTTTTGCACCTTAGCCCAGAGGAACACTGTTTCATCTGGCTGTGTGACTGTACATACAGTGTTTTGTACCTTAGCCCAGAGGAACACTGTAACTTTGTCTAAACAGTTAAGACTATGGGGAAAGCAGGACTTGCCAACAATATTGTTTGCTTCCTGATGGTAGATTTTGATCATTAAGTCAGATGTCTATTTAACATTTAGAGCAAAGAACCACTAAAACCACAACTGGTAGTCTTCACATTTCTAGGTTATTTATAAAATCAAGCAGCTCAACTCTGACATTCAACTTCCAGTTTCAAATCAACAGCAGTAAACTTACTAACGATCAGTGAGCTGCAGCTTGTTCTGTGCACAGAACGTAGAACAGTGCAGCAGTGTGCAGGCCTTTCAGCCCACAATGTTATACTGACTCTTTAACCTACTACAAGATCAATCTAACCCTTCCCTCCTACATACTCCTCGATTTTACTTTCATCCATATGCCTACCTAGAGTGTCTTAAATGTCCCTAATGTACCCGCCTCTACCACCACCCTTTTACACCCCTCTCTGTGTAAAAAATATTATCTCTGGATCCTCCCTGTACTTTCGTCCAAACACCTTAAAGTTAGGTCCCCTCGTATTAGCCATTTCCACCCTGGGTAAAAGGTGCTATCTGTCTACTCGATCTATGTCCCTTATCATCTTGCACACCTGTATCTCATCCTCCTTCTCTCTAAAGAGATAAGTCCCGGCTCACTCATCCTATCCTCGTAAGACATGCTCTCCAATCCAAGCAGCATGCTGGTAAATCTCCTCTGCACCCTCTCTAAACCTCCACATCCTTCCTGTAATGAGGTGACCAGAAATGCAATGAAAGCCTGCCCAGGGACACGTATGCAGGTTTACAAACTCACATCCCCAGGCAGCCAAAGTTTCATAAAGTAAGAGCAATCGATTTCCCGTGCTGTTGAAATCTTTGAAAACAGTGCTTACTGGGGACTATTAAAATGTGGTTTTTCACTAGGCAAAAGCTACAGAACTCAGATGAACTGAAAAATTACACAAGCTGATGTATAAACTTTGGATATTGCTCCCTCTCATGCATTCAGGGCAATGCTCAATTGTGGGAACATGCAAGCATGTTTAATTTACACCCATTTGGTTAGACTTGTATATTTCTGATTTATGCAAATGTTGTTAAATTGATAAAGAAGAAAAACTTGTTTTCTTACACAAATGAAACTATGTAACTGAATTTCAAAAGAGAATATGACAAAAGGACCTAGCCCTTTCCCAGCCTATATGACAAACACACTTGTTACGGGCTTCCAGCCGGGTACAGTTATCGCTTTTTACTGACGTTTCGATGACAAACTCTGCCACCTCCATCAGGGATGATGCCGGTGGTATTTATACTCCTGTTGTTCATCCCTCCTGATTGGTTAGTCCTCATCCAATCAGGTTTCTGCTCTCTCACCTTGTTTACAATCGAAACAATCGAAAAGTTCTCAGAGCAAATCCTTTGTCTTTGTTAAAATTCTTTCTCTCTAGTTTCATTTCAATGGCTTCCTTCACCAGGCAGTCCCAAAAGTCATTGGCACGGCACGATAGTATTGTCAATCCTATGGCCATTGCGAATGCAGTGTTCTGTTTCCGCTGATTTCTCCAGGTAACCCAAACAGATACACTTCCTGTGCTCCTCGATGGGGGTTTCCACCATGCTCCTGTCTGGCCGATACACACTGCTCTGCATTCACAGGGAATCCTGTAAGCACCAGTCACCTGGAGTCCCAGATCATCTCTGACCCACATAAACTGTGATTTGAGCTTCCTTATGAGTTTGTGGATGGTATTAATCTGGTATTTCTTCAGGATCCTGGCAATCTTTCCAGACACTGTGGAAACCAACAGGCCTTCATGGTGGAGGACACGTCTAACATGGTAAAGAGAGACGTTATGGATGCGATGGGAGGTGAGGATCTCGATACAATAGTTGTCACTAAAGAGGTACTGCTGAGCAAACTTGTGGGCCTGAAGAGAGACAAGTCCCCTGATCCTGATGGAACGCATCCCATGGTACTGAAAGAAATGGCAGAGGTTATAGTGTAGGCTTTGGTGACAATTTACCAAAATTCTTTGGACCCTAGCAAGGTCCTGGCAGATTTGAAGAAGGCGAATGTCACGCAACTGTTTAAAAAAGGATGTAGGCAAAAGGCAGGTAACTATAGGCCAGTTAGTTTAACATCTGTAGTTTGGAAAAATGCTTGAAGCTATCATTAAAGAAGAAATAGTGAAGCATCTGGAAAGAAATGGATCCATCAGGCAGATGCAGCATGGATTCAGCAAAGGCAGGTCCTGTCTGACAAACATACTGGAGTTCTTTGAGGATATAACGAGCACAGTGGATAGAGGGGAACAGATGGACATTATTTACTTGTATTTCCAGAAGGCTTTCGATAAGATGCCACATAAAAGACTTATCCATAAGATAAGGATGCATAGAGTTGGGGGTGATGTATTAGCATGGATAGAGGATTGGTTAGCTAATAGAAAGCAGAGAGTTGGGATACATGGGTGTTACTCTGATTGGCAATCAGTGGTGAGCGGTGTGCTGCAGGGGTCAGCGACAGTTCATGATATACATTAACGATCTGGAAGAGGGAACTGAGTGTAGTGTATCTAAGTTTGCTGATCATACTAAATTGAGTGAAAAAGCAAATTGTGCAGAAAATACGGAGATTCTGCAAAGAGTTATAGATAGGTTAAGTGAGTGGGCAAGGACCTGGCAGATGGAGTACAATGTTGGTAAATACAAGGTCATCCACTTTGAAAGGACAAATGAAAGGGCATATTATTGTTATTATTATTATTATTATTATTATTATTATTATTATTATTACCTACGATATCTTGAAGTGGGAAGGAGAACAGCCAGAGGTCGTGGTACATATTGGTACCAATGACATGGGTAGGAAAAGGGAGGAGGTCCTGAGAACAGACTACAGGGAGTTAGGAAGAAAGTTGAGAAGCAGGACCTCAAAGGTAGTCATCTTGGGATTACTGCCTGTGCCATGTGACAGTGAGTAAAGGAATAGAATGAGGTGGAGGATAAATGTGTGGCTGAGGGATTGGAGCAGGGGGCAGTGATTCAGATTTCTGGATCATTGGGACCTCTTCATGGGCAGGTGTGACCTGTACAAAAAGGATGGGTTGCACTTGAATCTGAGGGGGACCAATATCCTGGTGGGGAGGTTTGCAGAGGTTATTGGGGAGAGTTTAAACTAAGAATGCTGGGGGTTGGGAAACAAACTGAAGTGATGGAGGAAAGGGAGGTTGGCTCACAAATAGAGAAAGCTTGGAGACAGTGTTAAGGGAAGGATAGGCAGGTGATAGTGAAGGGAAGCACTCAGACCAATGGTTTGAGATGTGTCTATTTTAATGCGAGGAGTATTATGAATAAAGCGGATGAGCTTAGAGCATGAATCAGCACTTGAAGATATGATGTTGTGGCCATTACAGAGACTTGGATGGTGCAGGGGCAGGAATGGCTACTTCAAGTGCCAAGCTTTAGATGTTTCAGAAAGCACAGAGAGGGAGGCAAAAGAGGTGGGGCGTGGCACTGTTGATCAGAGATAGTGTCATGTCTGCAGAAAAGGAGGAAGTCATGGAGGGGTTGTCGATGGAGTCTCTGTGGGTGGAGGTTAGGAATAGGAATGGGTCAATAACTCTACTGGGTGTTTTTTATAGAACACCCAATAGTAACAGGGACATTGAGGAACAGATAGGGAGACAGATTCTGGAAAGGAGTAATAATAGCAGGGTTGTTGTGGTGGGAGATTTTAATTTCCCAAATATTGATTGGCATGTCCCTAGAGCAAGGGGTTTAGATGGGGTGGAGTTTGTTAGGTGTGTTCAGGAAGGTTTCTTGACACTATATGTAGATAAGCCTACAAGAGGAGAGGCCGTGCTTGATCTGGTATTGGGAAATGAACATGGTCAGGTGTCAGATCTCTCAGTGGGAGAGCATTTTGGAGATAGTGATCACAATTCTATTTCCTTTACCATAGCATTAGAAAGGGATAGGAACAAACAAGTTAGGGAAATGTTTAATTGGAGTAAATGGAAATATGAGGCTATCAGGCAGGAACTTAGAAGCTTAAATTGGAAACAGATGTTCTCAGGGAAACGTACAGAAGAAATGTAGCAAATCATCAGGGGATAGTTGCATGGGGTTCTGCGTAGATACGTTCCAATGAGACAGGGAAAGAATGGTAAGGTACAGGAACTGTGATGTACAAAGGCTGTTGAAAATCTAGTCAAGAAGAAAAGAAGAGCTTACAAAAGGTTCAAAAAACTAGGTAATGATAGAGATCTAGAAGATTATAAGGCTAGCAGGAAGGAGTTTAACTTAGGAGAGCCAGAAGGGGCCAGGAGAAGGCCTTGGCAGACAAGATTAAGGAAAACCCCAAGGCATTCTACAAGTATGAGAAGAGCAAAGGATAAGACGTCAGAGAATAGGACCAATCAAGTGTGACAGTGGAAAAGTGTGTATGGAACCGGAGGAGATGGCAGAGGTACTTAATGAATTATTTGCTTCAGTATTCACTACGGAATAGGACCTTGGCGATTATAGGGATGACTTGAAATGGATTGAAGAGCTTGAGCATGTAAATATTAAGGAAGGGGATGTGCTGGAGCTTTTGGAAAGCATCAAGTTGGAAAAGTCACCAGGACCAGACTGGATGTACCCTAGGCTACTATGGGAAATGAGGGAGGAGATTGCTGAGCCTCTGGCGATGATCTTTGCATCATCAATGAAGATGAGAGAGGTTCCGGAGGATTGGAGGGTTGCAGATGTTGTTCTCTTATTCAAGAAAGGGAGTAGGGATAGCCCAGGAAATTATAGACCAGTGAGTCTTACTTCAGTGGTTGGTAAGTTGATGTAGAAGATCCTGAGAGGCAGGATTTATGAACATTTAGAGAGGTGTAATATGATTAGGAATAGTCAGCATGGCTTTGTCAAAGGCAGGTCATGCCCTACGAACCTGATTGAATTTTTTGAGGATGTGAATAAACACATTGATGAAGGAAGAGCAGTAGATGTAGTGTATATGGATTTAAGCAAGGCATTTGATAAGGTACCCCATGCAAGGCTTATTGAGAAAGTAAGGAGGCATGGGATCCAAGGGGACATTGCTTTGTGGATCCAGAATTAGCTTGCCCACAGAAGGCAAAGAGTGGTTGTAGATGGGTCATATTCTGCATGGAGGCCGGTGACCAGTGGTGTGCCTCAGGGATTTGTTCTGGGACCCTTACTCTTTGTGATTTTTATAAATGGCCTGGATGAGGAAGTCGAAGGGCGGGTCAATAAATGTACTGATGACACAAAGGTTGGGGGTGTTGTGGATAGTGTGGAGGGCTGTCAGAGGTTACAGTGGGACATTGATAGAATGCAAAACTGAGCTGAGAAGTGGCAGATGGCGTTCAACCCAGGTAAGTGTGAGGTGGTTCATTTTGGTAGGTCAAATATGATGGCAGAATATAGCATTAATGGCAAGACTCTTGGCAGTGTGGAGGATCAGAGGGATCTTGGGGTCCAAGTCCATAGGACACTCAAAGCTGCTATGCAGGTTAAGAAGGCCTTTGGTGCATTGACCTTCATCAATTGTGGGATTGAGTTTAAGAGCCGAGAGGTAATGTTGTAGTTATATAGGACCTTGGTCAGACCCCACTTGGAGTACTGTGCTCAGTTCTGGTCACCTAACTGCATGAAGGATGTGGAAACCATAGAAAAGGTGCAGAGGAGATTTACAAGGATGTTTCCTGGATTGGGGAGCATGCCTTATGAGAATAGATTGAGTGAACTCAGCCTTTTCTCCTTGGAGCGACGGAGGATGAGAGGTGACCTGATAGAGGTGTACAAGATAATGAGAGGCATTGATCATGTGGATAGTCATAGGCTTTTTCCCAGGGCTGAAATGGCTAGCACGAGAGGACATAGTTTTAAGGTGCTTGGAAGTAGGTACAGAGATGTCAAGGGTAAGTTTTTTACACAGAGAGTGATGAGAGTGTGGAATGGGCTGCCAGCAACGGTGGTGGAGACTCCTGGATGAATACATGGAACTTGGAAAGGTGGAGGGCTATAGGTTAAGCCTGGTAGTTCTAGGGTGGGGACATGTTTGGCACAACTTTGTGAGCTGAAGGGCCTGTATTGTGCTGTAAGTTTTCTGTGTTTCTGTGTAAAAAAAACTGCAGCATGCTGCTGTGCAGAGGGACTTGGGAGTGCTTGTGCATGAATCACAAAAGGTCGGTTTGCAGGTGCAGCAGGCTGTCAAGAAGGCAAATTGAATGTTGACCTTCATTGCTAGAGGGATTGAGTTCAAGAGCAGGGAGGTCATGCTGCAACTGTACAGGGTACTGGTGAGGCTGCACCTGGAGTACTGACTGCAGCTCTGGTCTCCTTACTTGAGGAAGTAAGGAGGTGGTGCAGAGCAGGTTCACCAGGTTGATTCCAGAGATGAGGGGGTTAGACTATGAGGAGAGATTGAGTCGCCCAGGACTGTACTCACTGGAATTCAGAAGAATGAGAGGAGATCTTATAGAAACATAAAATTATGGAAGGGATGGATAACACAGAGGCAGAAAAGTTGTTTCTACTAGTAGGTAAGACTGGAACTAGGGGACATAGCCTCAAGATTCAGGGGAATAAATTTAGGATGGAGATGAGGAGGAACTGCTTTTCCCAAGGAGTGCTGAATCTGTGGAATTCTCTGCCCAATGAAGCAGTGGAGACTACCTCAGTAAATATATTTAAGACAGGTTTGGATAGGTTTTTGCATAGTCTGGGAATTAAGGGTTTGGGGGAAAAGGCAGGTAGCTGGAAATGAATCCATGGTCAGATCAGCCATGATCTTATTGAATGGCAGAGCAGGCTCGACGGGCCAGATAGCCGACTCCTGCTCCTATTTCATGTTATGTTTGTATGTTCCTAATACAGGGAAGACAGGCAGTCGTGACAGGTTCCTCCTCATTGTTCGGTTTCCTGGTTTTTCTTTTGGCTGTTTTAAGGGCCCAACTGAGTTCCTTCACCTTGTAGCAATTCTGTAGGAACGTCGTGTGTAATCATCTTATTTCTTTGGGGAGACTCCCCAGGTCTGAAATAGTTTTTGCACAGTTAATCAAAGTAGAAAGAACTGCTCTGTGTTGGGAAGTGTGATGGTGGCTGTTATTGTTGAGGTATGAGTTCGTGTGAGTGGGCTTCCGGTAGATGCCACTTCCGAAGCTACTGTCCGGTTTCCATTGTATTGGAATGCCCAGGAATGAGAGGCATTCTTCTCCACCTCCATCGTACACTGAATGTTTGGATGTCTGCTGTTCAGATGGTTGTGGAACCATGCAGCCCCTGGAGTCCATGAGGCCACTCTACAAAGGTGTCAGCGATGTATATGAAGAAGCATTTGGGGTGTAAGGGCGATGACTCAAGCCCTCTCCTCAAAGTCCTCCATGTAGAAATTAGCAATAGCCAGTGACCAGGGCGATCCCACGGCCATTCTGTCCATTTGTTCATAGTAGTTCCCCTTACAGAGGACGTACATCGATATAAGGATGGGTTCAAAAAGGTCAGTGGTACCCTTATCAAACTGACGGAAGACCAAGCTGTCTTTAATGGCAACAGGGAGACCGTGATGAATTTGACCATTATGTCCTCCAGGATGTTGGTTATCGTTTTTACAAAGTCAGTTGAATTCTTTATGTGATGCTCACAGCCCCCAGCATGGTCGTCAAATGCTTAGCGAGGTGGTAAGTTGGAGAATCTATCTCACAGGTGATGGGCCTCAGAGGGGAGCGTCCTTGTGTATCTTAGGGCTCCTGTCAAGTCTTGGTGGTACGGTGTCTGAGGCAGAATTGGCTCACAGATGTTTGCTTCAGTAAAGCAGAGCTCATCCTCACAATTGAATCCGTGGGATCCCGCTGTAGAACTCTGTGGGCGGGATCATTCAGAATCTGGTGCTCTCCTGTGGTATTCCCTGGAGGACATCAGGACCGCTGCGCTTCCTTTGTCCTCTGATGGCTGGGTTTCACCGTAGTGCCTGGAGGGCCAGTCAATCTCCTTTTGTGATGTTCGGTTTTGGCAAAACGGCCATTTTAGGGTGATGCTGACCCTTATCCTTACCTCCTCCGCAGTGTCTGGTGGTAGTTTCCAGACTGATTGCTCTACTCTGCCAATTAGTCCTGCTAAGGTATCGCTCTGAGGACTGGAGTGCAGTTTAGCCCCTTGGCAAAGACTGATCTAGTCGCTTTGTCCAGTTTGATGGATGACAGTCCTTTCTGGGTCCAGTGGACATTGTTTGAACAGTTTGTTGTACATCCTGACCTGCTTCGCAGTGTTCCTTCGTGAAACCAATGGTGGTCCTGTCGACATATTCCCAATCAGTCAGGGTGATGCACCATCAATAACTCTAGGAGACTGGAAGTGAACGATAGGCTTTTATTAACAGCGAAAAATGGAGCACGACCATGTTGAAGACTGAGGGAGGAACGGTGCCCCAATCCCCTTTATACAGGGGTCTGTGGGAGGAGGCACAGGAGCAGTCAGCAGAGGGGTGTGTCCAGACAGGTATACATAGTTTACCACATTCACCCCTCCTTTGTTTTAAAAGAGAGTCCCCACAGGGAGAAGTTTCTTACAAGTATATTTACAGGTCAAGTCTATCAAGCGGTCGAGTCCATTGCTCAATCTACGTGACGGTGGTTGTGCTGGCTCCGGCCTGACTTGAGGTGCCAGCCCATTAGGCATCAGTAATCCCTCATGCGTGTGCGTGGCACCCAGTATGGGAGTGTCGTGAGGAGCCTGTGTAGGGCTTGGTGTGCGCGGTGTCTCGTGGGTGTATACATCGGTGGGTACAGGGTTCATAGTCACCGTGGAGTGTTCAGGGTAGGGGTCTGGTGCTCTTGTGGGCGCCAGGTCGCGGACGGAGACCGTGTCCTCCCACTCATCAGGTAAGACCACGTAGGCATACTGGGGGTTCGCATGAAGTAGGTGAACCCTCTCGACCAGCGGGGAGTATTTATTGCTCCTCGCATGTTTCCGGAGCAGCACTGGCCCTGGGGATGTCAGCCATGTCTGTAGGGTGGTCCCAGTGGCAGACTTCCTGGGAAAAGAAAAGAGTCGCTCATGAGGGGTGGCATTGGTGGACGTGCATAACAGGGAGCGGATGGAGTGGAGTGCCTCGGGGAGGACCTCCTGCCAGCGAGAGACCGGCAGTCCCTTTGACGTAAGGGCTAAGAGTGTGGCCTTCCACACCGTGGCATTCTCCCTCTCCACTTGTCCATTCCCCCGGGGATTATAGCTCGTGGTCCTACAAGTAGAAATACCCCTAGCCAGCAGATATTGGCGCAGCTCGTCACTCATAAACAAGGACCCTCTGTCACTGTGGATATAGCTGGGATATCCGAACAGAGTGAAGAGCTGGCGCAGGGCTTTTATGACGGACGTGGCAGTGGTATTGGGGCAGGGGATGGCAAAGGGGAACCGTGAGTACTCATCGATTATGTTAAGAAAGTACACATTGCAGTCGGTGGAGGGAAGGGGGCCCTTAAAGTCGACACTCAGTCGCTCAAAGGGGCGGGTGGCCTTGACAAGTTGTGCCTTTTCAGGACGGTAGAAGTGCGGTTTGCACTCAGCGCAGACTTGGCAGTCCCTGGTCATCGTCCTGATTTCCTCAAGGGAGTAAGGCAGGTTCCGGGCTTTCACGAAGTGGAAAAGCCGGGTGACCCCTGGGTGGCAAAGATCTGCATCCAGTTGATCTGAGCGCTGGCACATGTTCCCCAAGATAGGGCATCAGGGGGCTCAAAATTTTATCATTTTTGATTTTGCCCCGCTGTTGGTTGTTAAACATAAATGCAACTGAACGCTGGTCGGTCAGCAAGTTGAACTTTTTGCAGGTGAGGTAGTGCCTCCAGTGCCTAATAGATTCCACTATGACCTGGGCTTCTTTCTCCACGGTGGAGAGCTGAATTTCAGGGCATTGAAGGGTACAAGAGAAGAATGCTACCGGCCTTCCTGCCTGATCGAGGGTAGCAGCCAGCGTAAAGTTGGAGGCGTCACTCTCTACTTGGAAGGGAGTGGTTTCGTCCACCGCATGCATTGCTGCTTTGGCAATGTCCCCTTTAATGCGGCTGAAGGCTGCGTGGGCCTCAGCTGAGAGGGGAAATGTGGTGGACTTGACCAGGGGGCGGGCCTTGCCTGCGTAGTGAGGGACCCATTGGGCGTAATAGGAAAAGAAGCCCAGGCACCGTTTGAGGGCTCTGAGGGTGGTGGGAAGAGGGAGTTCCAACGGTCGGGGTCAGGGCCAATGACCCCATTCTCCATGACATACCCAAGGATAGCAAGTCGGGTGGTTCCGAACACACACTTGTCCCTGTTATAGGTAAGGTTAAAAGCTTTGACCGCTTGGAAAAATTGTTGGAGGTTGGTGTCGTGATCCTGCCAGTCATGACCACAGATGGTGATGATATCCAGATATGGGAACGTGGCCTTCAGTTGGCACTGGCCCACCATCCGGTCCACTTCCCTCTGGAAGACAGAGACACCATTCATGACACCGAAGGGGACGCGCAGGAAGTGATAGAGGCTGCCGTCCACCTCGAAGGCGGTGTAGGGGCGGTCCTCCGGGCGGATGGGGAGCTGATGATAAGTGGATTTCAGGTCTACGGTCGAGTACACCTTGTACTGAGCTATCTGATTGACCATATTCGCGATGCAGGGTAGGGGGTACGCGTCAAGCTGCGTGAACCTATTCATGGTCTGGCTATAGTCCACGACCATCCTATTTTTCTGCCAGGTCCGAACAACGACCACCTGGGCCCTCCAAGGACTCGTGCTTGGCTCAATGATCCCCTCCCTGAGCAGCCGCTGCACCTCCGACTGAATGAAGGCCCTGTCCCCCGCGCTGTACCTCCTGCTTTTAGTTGCCACAGGTTTACAGTCGGGGGTCAGGTTGGCGAACAGCGGTGGGGGAGGGATCTTGAGGGTGGAGAGGCTGCAAGTGGTGTCTGTAGCGTGGCTGTTGGCATGATGTTGGGTGGGATGTGCGGGTCGGTGTGTGTGTGTGGTCAGTAGTGGGGTATGTGATGAATTCCCACAAAACTGAGGATTTCTGACAGTGATTGGTGGGAGGGACCCGTCATACTCCATTGTCACACTTTTTAGGTGGCTCTGGAAGTCGAGCCCCAATAGCACAGGGGCACACAGTTGAGGCATAACCAGTAAGATAAAGTCCCAATATTCTGTGCCCTGCACCACCAGTGTCACTACACAACCCCCCCAGATGTCTGTTGTATGCAATCCAGAAGCCATGGCGACCCTCATGGCGACCCTCTGGTTCACAGCGTTGCATCGTGTCCAGGTGAATAAAACTCTCAGTGCTGCCCGTGTCAAACAGGCAGCTAGTCCTGTGCCCCTCCACCAGGATGTCCATCATTGACCTTGTGAGCTGGTGTGGAGAGCTTTGGTCGAGGGTCAAGGAGGCCAGAGTTGAATCAGCATCTTGGTCCGGCGTGGTGGAGTGCCCGGTAAGCACCTGTGGGTCAGAGGCAGTGTGAGGTGGCGCTGACCAAGATGGCCACCCCCATGCCTCGCACGCGGTGGGGAGGCTAGATGGCGACCCCCATGCCTCGCACGCGGCACTGCTCAACCCCGCTCGTGGTTTGGACTTACAAGCCTTGGCGAAGTGGCACTTCTTTCCACAGCTGGAGCAGGGAGCTTCTCAGACCGGGCAGCACTTTCGTGGGTGCTTCTCGAGTCCGCAGAAGTAACACTTCACCGACTTGTGAGTGGCAGCAGCCGTGGTCGATTTGCTGGTGGGTTACGGGGAGTTCACGGACTCACGAGTGGCAGCGGGTTGCAGGGTCTGTGGTGTCCACGAGGCCGGCGGGAGATCGCATGCCTGGAGAGCGTCAGCGTTGTGCAGAGCGGCCTCCAGCGTCTTGGCCAGCTCGATCGCCAAACATAATGTAAGATCGGCATGTTCCAGCAGCCGCTGGCGCATGTACACTGACCTGATCCCTGGAATGAAGGTGTCTCTTACCAGGAGCTCCGCATGCTGTTTGGCTGTCAGCCCGCCACAATCGCAAGCCTGCATGAGTGTCTGTAGGGCCCAGACAAATTCAGCGCTAGACTCTCCTGCCAGCTGCTGCCGTGTCACTAAGCGATGTCTTGCGTAGACGGTGTTCACCGGCCGCAGGTATTGTCCTTTGAGGGCGTCCATTGCGCCCTGGTAGTTCGGCTGGTCCCTGATCATCCAGTAGACTCGTGGACTGACCCTGGAGAGGAGAACTCTGTGCATCGTGGCAGGCTCGGTCACTTGAATCTCCTCCAAGTACGATTCGAAGCATGCTAGCCAGAGTTTGACAGCGTTGCCGGCTTCCTGGGATTGAGGGTCAATATCCAATTTGTCGGGTTGTAAAATGGATTCCATGTTTTAAAATTGCTGTTAATAAAATTGATGCATCATCAATAACTCTAGCAGACTGGAAGTGAACGATAGGCTTTTATTTACAGTGAAAAAGGGAGCACGACCATGTTGAAGACTGAGGGAGGAGCAGTGCCCCAATCGCCTTTATACAGGGGTCTGCGGGAGGAGCCACAGGAGCAGTCAGCAGAGGGGTGTGTCCAGACAGGTATACATAGTTTACCACACAGGGACAAGAGGGTCGACCATTCCATCAAAATAAAACTAAAGGAAAAGAATTTTAACAAAGACAAAGGTCTCACTCCAAGTAAGAACTGCAATTCAATTGTAAACAAGGTGGGGGAGTGAAAACCTGATTGGATGAGGACTAACCAATCAGGAGGGACAGACAACGGGGATATAAATATCACTGGACTAGACATGCCCAACCATCATCCCTGATGAAAATGGCAGAGTTTGTCAACGAAACGTCGGTTATAATCGATACCTGTACTTGGCTTGAAGCCAGAGAAGAGTTTATTCAGTAGAATATGATAATGCTCAAATCTTGTCAGCTAGGATTACATTTATTTCAAAATATCTTCTGTTCAATGTTTGCAACACAAAATTTAATTAAGGAGAATTTTGACTCATACAGATTTGTAGATTTGCTAAGTTAAACTGGCCACTTTCACTTCAATATGACAGTAGCCGTAATACAAAAGTGGCCACAGGTAATCACAAAAGTATTTTCCAGTGTTCTGCCTTTTGCTGGAAGGTAATCAATTGTAAAGACGTCAGGAAGGTAGAGCACAGGAGGCGTGCTCTGTTTCTATGTGGTGTCACAGTTCCTAAAGGAGAAGAGAGACAAATATTTGGCATTAACATCATCTGAGCAAATAACTTTGCTTGCCCAAACACAGAACTAATTCCACAACCCATGGACTCGATAACTCACGTTCTCAATATTATTTATTCACTGATTATTGTGTTTTTGGTTTTCTTGTATTTGTTTAATTTGTCATCTTCCACACATTAGTTACTTGTCTTTGTAGTTTTTCATTGATTCTCTTGTGTTTCTTTGTATTTATTCTGAATGTCCTCAAGAAAATGAATCAGCAGAGTAAATGGTGACAAATTTGTACATTGATAATAAATTTACTTTGCAATTTGAACTTTTAAACTTTGACTAAACAGGAAAATTTGCATTAAAAAGTCAATAATTTGCCTAAGAAGATGTTACAAAGAGCTTGTGCCAGAGAATAATAGAAAGAGATTCTGGGTCTGTCAGTCCCAAGTGATAATTGTGTAAGAGGCTGGGATGTCGGGAAATCAGGAAAATTACCCTATGGGAATGCAGTCAGTATGTTATTTCTGCTTATCCTTGGAACAACACCACTAGATTAATTAAACAGCACTGCTTGTAAATACTCTTTATCTCCCCTTCCTGCACTCTCTTCCCCATCAATGATTACATCTGAATGTAAAGATTCAGGACAGGACAAAAGGAGCGCAGAGACTCTGCAGGCGCTGGAAAGCCAGAGTGAAACACACACACACACAATGCTGGAGGAGCTCAGCGGGTCAGGCAGCGTCTGTGAAGAGGAGCAAAGTGGTGATATTCTGGGTGGACTGGAAAAGAAGGGGGATGAAGCTAGAGTAAGAAGGTGGAAGACAGGAAGGAGTACAAACTGGAAGGTGATAAAATGAAGTGAGATGAGGGGAAGGCAGGAGGGTGCGGGGAGGGATGAAGTGAGAAGCTGAGAGGTGATGGCTGAGAAAAGTAAAGGGGAGAAGAAGGAATCTGACAGGAGAGGAGAGTGGACCACAGGTGAGGAGAGACCCAGGGAGGGATGAGGGGCAGGTAAGGAGCAGAGAAGGAGTAGGAGGGAAGCCAAAATGGGCAACAGAAAAGGAGAAAAAGGGGAGGGGGAGAAATGACTGGAAGATGGAAATATCAATGTTCCTACTGTCAGCTTGGACACTATCCAGATTTCTCTCTCACTCTCTTTCTCTCTCACTCTCTCTCTCTTTCTCTCTCTCTCTCTCTCACTCTCTTTCTCTCTCACTCTCTCTTTCTCACTCTCTTTCTCTCTCTCTCTCACTCTCTCTCTCTCTCTTTCTCTCTCACTCTCTCTCTCTCACTCTCTTTCTCTCTCACTCTCTCTCTCACTCTCTTTCTCTCTCTCACTCTCTTTCTCTCTCTCACTCTCTCTCTCTTTCTCTCTCACTCTCTCACTCTCTCTCTCTCTCTCCCCCCCAATCCCTCTCCCCTCCCCCTCCAGGTTTCACCTATCACCTGGTGCTTCTCTCTCCCTTCCCCCCACCTTTTAAATCTACTCCTCAGCTTTTTTTCTCCACTTCTGCTGAAGGGTCTCAGCCCTAAACATCGACTGTGCTTTGTTCTATAGATGCTGCCTGGCCTGTTGAGTTCCTCCAGCATTGTGTGTGCATTGCTGCTGAGCTCCTCCACCCTTTTATGGGACATCCAGCTGGGCAGAATCTCCTGCATTAAATGTTTTGTTTGTTCTGATGACTACTGCTATAAAGTAGTCTTGTACATTGTGTAGGTGTTCTCATATTCATCCATCGGTGTATCATAAAAGAATACTTTGGGTTCTGAAAAGTAACTTGAATGTTTAACATTTAAGAGACAGATTAATTCAACTTAAACTGTCCCACATCTTCAAAACAACCAAACAACAGCAGCAGCTGTCCTTACTCAGCCTATTTGACATACTGAAAATGCACAACCAAATGCAATAATTATCCCTGGAGAGGAAGCGAGGAAAACAAGGGCAGGAGAAGCCATAACAAGGATGAACCAAGTTGCACAGACTGACAGCGTGCTCCAGTTCCTTCTGCAGATAGAGTGTAATCCAGTGTTGAAACCAACAAACAATGTGTGAGAGAAGCTCAGCAGGAAGAGGGACATGAGAGGCAGGTGAGCAGAGACGGGGTATCAGAATACCAGAAAGGACAATGGGAAAGAAGTTCCTCCAACACATTACTCGTTGCTCCAGGTTTCGGCATCTGTAGACCCTTGAGTCTCTAAATGACTGGCAGACCCCTGGAAGTAATAAAAAGCAGAAGAAGCCTGAAGCAGGATGAGTTGTGACAAAATTATTTATACCCAGATCTGCGCAACTCAAACTTATACACAGAGGAAAGAGGCTTCAGACAGGCTGAACATATTCCAGCATGAAAGATGCCCGTTACTGTATCTGACTTCAAAGCTTCCGTTTTAAGCACAGACTGTCCTCTTTAAGTCTCCACCATCTGATCATGGGATTGTCATGCAGGATGAATCAAACATTTAACACAATCTGTGAGAGAGCATTCGTATTGTAATGAACTGGAAAATGACTGATGATCATACTTAGAACATGTTCTGATAAAGTTTGCAAGAAGATGGGCCTCACTGCATGACATTTTTAACCATACAGGCATCTGAGAAGCCAGTTTAATGTTCAAACTAAACTTGGTTCATGTTGGTCCTGATGAAGGGTCTCGGCCCGAAACGTCGACAGGGCTTCTCCTTATAGATGCTGCCTGGCCTGCTGTGTTCCACCAGCATTTTGTGTGTGTTGTTTGGTTCATGTTGTTGTTATGTTTTCATAGCTGGCTTCTACGTTTTAGATCTACATTGATCCTTATTTAACATGCTAAAGGTGTTTCATCTCTTAACCAAACTAAAATAGAACACAGAAGTGTACAGCACAGGAACAGGCCCTTCAGCCCACAATGTTGTGCTGAGCCAGCTAAACAGAAAATCAAAAAACACCATACACTAATCTCCCCTACCTACACCATGTCCATATCCCTCCATCTTCCTTATATCCATGTGTCAATCTAAATGTCTCTTAAAATTTTTGTCTCTAAAGTATTTGCCTCTACCACCATACCAGGCAGTGCATTCCAAACATCTACCACTCTCTGAGGAAAAAACTTACCCCTCACATCCCCCTTGAACCTACCTCCTCTCACCTTCAATGCACGCCCTCTGGCATTAGGCATTTCAACCCTGAGAAACATACTCTCTGTCTACTCTATCTATGCCTCGCATAGTCTTATAAACCTCTATCAGATCTCCCCCCAGCCTCTGACACTGCAAAGAAAAGTTTTTTCCAGTCTCGCATGATAGCGCATGCCCTCTAAACCAGGTAAAGCTTTTCTGCACCCTCTCCAAAGCCTCAACATCCCTCCTATAGTGGGGCAACCAGAACTGTACACAATACTCCAGATGCGGCCTAACCAGAAATTTATAAAGTTGCAATATAACCTTTTCATTTTGAACTCAGTGTCTCGACTAATAAAAGCAAGCATTCTATAAGCCTTCTCAACCACCTTATTGACCTATGCAGCCACTTTCAAGGAGAGATGAACTCAGGCCCCAAGTTCTCTCTGCTCGGCAGCACTGCTAATGATCTTGCCTTTAACAGTGTACCATCTCCTTGCATTTGGCCTATTGAGGTGCAACACCTCACATTTGTCTGGGTTATTCACTGCGGACCCCATACATCCTTATCCTGGCTATTGTATGTCCATTTAAGAAGGAAATTTGGAGAGCCAGCATAACTTTGCACAGGGCAGGTCATATCTTAACAACTTGATTGAGATTTTTGCCAAGGTGACGATAGATGTTGATGAGGGTAGGGCAGTGAATGTTGTCCACATAGATTTTTGTAAGGCATTGACAAAGTCCCTCATGGAAGGCTGATCTAAGGTTCCTGGGGTCTGCGCTGAATTGGCTGTTCGGATTCAGAACTGGCTTGTACATAGAAGTCAGAGGGTAATGACTTATTCAAGCTGGATGTCTGTTATTTGTGGTGCTCAGCAGGGATCTGTGCTGGGACCTCTGCAGTCTGTGATGTATATAAATGACCTGGATGAAAATGTAGATGTGTGGGTTAGTAAGTTTGTGGATGATACCAAGATTGGTGGAGTTGTGGACAGTGTAGAAGACTGACAAAGAATACAGCATGACAAAGATCAATTGTAGTTATGGGCAGAGATGAGTCTAACCCAGATGAATGTGAGGTGCTTCACTTTGGTAGAGAAAATGCAAGAAGACAGTACATTAGTAAGGGCAAGAGCTCTATGCTATTGTTGAGCCATAGTTGTAGTTCTGATAGTTGATCTGTTCTTAGACAATTATCAAGCGTGCTATTCAGTCAGTTGGTTGCAAATTAATGTCTTTATTATTCGGATAATGTCTTTATTATCATTTTATTGTTTGATGCAAAACAATGGGCTCTGGGCCAAAGGGCCTGAATTAATGCTCTATGACCCTCTGATTCAAAAACAGTATATATTTCTTCAGGTAACTTTGTACTCCCAGTGCTGTCATTGTGTACATAACATGATTCGACAATGTAGACAGTCACATTCAATTCACTTAAAAAATATTTCTTTTCTCTTGAAGAATTTTGATGAGTAGTGCCCTTCTTCATCTCTGTGGGACTGAGAGCCTACATGAAGGACAGAGATAGTGTCCTTTCTTGGCTTATGAAGTTATCATTTCCTTTCACAAGCAAGAGATAAAGTCTTTCTTCCATATACAGCTGTTCCTGGCCTCGGCTCATTCAAAGATAAAGAAAATTAAAGATAAAGGTTAGCTTTACATCGAAACATACAGTGAAATGTGCTGTTTGCATCAACGACTGACTCTGTCCGAGGCTGTGCTGGGGGGCAGCCCGTAGGTGTCACCCTGCTTCCGGTGACAATAATACATTCCCAGTACAGTTCTCACTCACCCTAATCCATACATCTTTCTGGAATGTGGGAGGTATCCAGAGTTTCCACATGGTTACAGGGAGAATATACAAACTCGTTATAAAGAGCACTGAGGACTGCTTCCAATCGTTGAACTGACACTGTAAACCGTTACACTAACCGCTACACTAGCACACTGTTCTTACGTGAAGGAACCATGTATCCAAAGCAGTAACCTCTCAGGTGGAGTTACTGTTGTAATGTAGGAAATGGACAGCTTCCACACTGCAAGGTGCCCAATGTGATCATGACTGCATAATTAATTGCTATGATGTTGACTGAGTGGCAAACATCTCCCAGAAGACTGGGGACAACTCACATGCTCTTCTCTGAAGTAGTGCCATGGGACCCACTACATCCACCTGGGAGAATCCCTCAAGAGGCTGAACTTCTTCCGAAAGGCAACATCACTGTTTAGATGAGGAAAATATCTTTGCCCTCATGCAGAACTCTTGGTCAGCGTTCAGCCTTGGCCCCATAAGTGACAAGTAACATTTGACCAAATGAATGTGAGGCAGTGACCAGCTCCACCAAGCAATTCCCCTCAATATTCAATGGCACTGTTTTCACCATCAGCGTCATGTCCAGAAAGTGAGCTACTCACTGTTGGATCTGGAGATACTATCATCCAGAAGGTTCTTTTTGGAGGGCAAGAATGAGCCACAAATTTTGATTAAAGCCATTTTACTTATTTTTTAATTAATAGAGGTAGAGCAGGGTAACGGGCCTTTCCAGCCCAGCCAGCCCACATCACCCGGTTACACCCATGTGATCAATTCACCTACTGATCCATATGACTTTGGAATGTGGGAGGAAATCAGGGCGCCTGGAGGAAACTCACACAATCACAGGGAGAATGTACAAACTCCTTACAGAGGGTAGCAAAAATTGAATATTTGATGGCTCTGGGTCTGTACTCACTGGAATTTAGAAGGATGAGGAGGGATCTCATTGAAACCCTTCGAATGTTAACAGGCCTAGACAGAGTAGATGTGGAAAGGATGTTTCCCATGGTGGGGGAGTCTAGGCCAAGAGGGCACAGCCTCAGGATAGAGGGGTGTCCATTTAGAATAGAGATGCAGAGAAATTTCTTTAGCCAGAGGGAGCTGAATTTGTGGATTTTGTTACCACAGGCAGCTGTAAGGACAGGTCATTGGGAGTATTTAAGGCAGAGATTGATAAGGTTCTGATTGGATATGGCATCAAAGGTTATGGGGAAAAGGCCGGGGAGTGGGGTTGAGGAGGGGAGAAAAGGATCAGCCATGATTCAATGGTGCAGCAGACTTGAGGGCCCAAATGGCCTAATTCTGCTCCTATGTTTTATGGTCTTACGGTCTTATGGTCTGTAACTAGCTCTAACCATACCCGAGAACAAAGAGTCATAAATTGCTGACTGTCACTTGCTGGGAAGAGGGCAATAAATGGCCTGGAGCAGAGCCAATAAAACATGACTACGGTCAATCGGATGACCTACAGCCAATGACACTGGAATGTAATGTTTGAATTGGGAAGGAAGGAATATAAAAGTGAACACTTTGAGTGTGCTATCAGCAATAACTCTCTCACGAGACCCACCATCACAAGGAAGAACCCCCATGCAAGGGGCTGGGCGAAGAAGGGATCGATCATCTGGCCATCGGAGATCCTCTATTTCAGTGTTATCAATTGGAAAAGTGGTCTGAGTGAGCATTGGTAAAGAGGGAACAGTAGAATTCATTTTCTAAGCCATATACGTCAAACTCAAGGCCCGCGGGCCAAATCCGGCCTGCGGTGGAATTATCTTTGGCCAGCGAGATAATATCTAATTACTATTAAAGCTGGCCCCAGTAATCGAAGCGCCTATGGCGTATGATATGGCTAATGCTGAGTTTATTCAGGTACCAGGTTTTCAGGGTTTTTAGTGTTTATTCGGCAGTCTTGCTCGGCAGCCTTCTTCATAAGAAATGGAATTTGTAAAGTGAAACACTTTGTAGTTATAGCAGAGACTGAGACACATGAGAGCAGGCTGAAAAAACAGAGGCAACGAAAGCTGCGTTCGCACGCATCCGACTGATCCGGCCCGCATGAAGCTGCATTTTGCTCAATCCGGCCCGTGACCTAAAATGAGTTTGACACCCCTGTAAGCTGTTGGCCCGAGGTCAACATACTTCCATTGTTGTTTGTGCAGAGACAATAAAGTGTGAGCTTCGATTAATTATGAGTTGCGTAGTGAATTTTCTAACCTAGTTCTGTTGATGAATGGTCAACAGTACCTAAGTCGTTCCGCTGTAAATAACCGATTCTAACAATACCCAAGTCACTCTACCGTTAGTAACCATCTCTAACTATACCCAAATTGCATTACGGTAAGTGACCACCTCTAACTGAACTCAAACTGCTTTACGGTAAGTTATCGACTCTAACCGTACCCATTATTGTTAGTAACCGACTCTAACCGTACCCAAGTAACTCAGTTGTAAGTGACTCTAACCGTAGTCAAGTCACTCTACTGTAAGTAATTAACTGTACCAAAATTGCTTCCCCCTCCACTTTCTGCAACTCCCTTGTTCACTCATCCCTCCCCACTGATCTCCCTCCTGGCACTTATCCTTCTTGCAAGTGGAACAAGTGCTGCACCTGCCTCTACACCTCCTCCCTCACTACCATTCAGGGCCCCAAACAGTCCTTCCAGATGAGGTGACACTTCACCTGTGAGTCTATTGAGGTCATATTCGGTGTTCAGTACTCCCAGTGTGACCTTCTATATATCACTGAGACCCGGGGTAGATTGAAAGCCCACTTCTCCAAGCACCTACGTTCTGCCAGAAAAAGTGGAATCTCCCAGTGGCCACCCATTTTAATTCCACTTCCCATTCCCACTCCAATATATCAATCTATGGCTTCCTCTAGTGTCACGATGAGGCCACACTTAAGATGGAGAAATTCCACCTTTATATTCTATCTGGATAGCCTCCAACCTGATAGCAGGAACGTCAATTTCTCTGACTTCCAGAAATGCCCCCCCTTCACCATTCCCCATCCCCTTTTCCCTCTCTCACCTTATCTCTTTGCTTGCCATCGCCTCCCTCTGGTGCTCCTCCCCCCTTTCCTTTCTTCTATGCCTTCTGTCCTCTCCTATTGGACTCCCCCTTCTCAGCCCTGTATCTCCTTCACCAATCAACTTCCCAGCTCTTTACTTCATCCCTCTGGATTTCACCAGTCACCTAGAGTTTCTCTCTCCCCTCCCCCCATCTTTTAAATCTACTCTGCAACTTTATTTCTCCGGTCCTGCTGAAGGATCTCGGCCTGAAATGTTGACTGTACTCTTTTCCATGGATGCTGCCTGGCCTGCTGAGTTCCTCCAGCATTTTGTGTTAGTGGTTGTGAATTATCTGCATTTGCAAAAATTAGGTTGCCCTACTCAGCATCCCCACCCCAACACCTCCCCCCCCCCCCCCCAGATTTCACTAAAAATGGCATTGTGAGCCAGTCTGGAGCTCGTCTGAGCCGTTCGACTCGGGTCCTGTGTTCCATGGGTGGAGGAACAGCAGAGGCCTCTGGCTCATCCAGATGTGCGGTGACATACTCAGGGTCATATTGTACTGCTAAGAGCACGGCAGTAGAATTCTCCAAATCTCGGAGGGCCAGTTTAAGGTGATCTACCAAAAAACATTCACGTTTATCCATGATAAAAGTCTTATTTCTCCATTCCAAAACACGGAATGGGCCTTTGTAAGGGGGCCTAAGGAGATGTTGTGTGCATCATGGTGGACAAAACAAACAAGATGGAACGTAGGTCAACAGGAACCCAAGGGTGCTGGGAAGTAGGAACAGTGAAAAGGAATTGAATTTACTGAGGAGGGTGGAATGTTGTTGAGAGGCCGACCAGGCAGTTGTGGCGTCGGTAATAAAATCACCTGGCACTCGTAACGGGTGCCCACGTACCAACTCAGCCACAGGCAACTGCAGGTCCTCTTTTGGAGCTGTTCTGAGCCCCAGCAGGACCCCCGGGAGAGGTTCATGCCAACACTTGTCTGTTGGGGAAGCCCTCAGAGCAGCCATTGAGGAGTGGTGAAACCGCCCACATAGGCCATTGGACTCTGGGTGATGCACCGTGGTGTGGTGCAGCCTAACGTCAAGGTCCTGGGCCATCACAGCCCAGAGGTCTGATATGAATTGGAGACCACTGTCAGAGGAAATATCAGACTGGGTGCCAAGCCGAGCATTCCAGGTGCTGATGAATGCCCAAGCCAGCGTCTGTGGCCATTGGCGATGTGAGAAGGTTGAATCTCTGGCCACCTGGTGGTACAGTCCATCATGGTGATGAAATGTGTGAAACTGTGGGAGGGGCAAGAGGGCCAACGAAGTCCACGTTGTCAATCTGTTGCTCAGGGACCTCAAAAGATGCCAATGGCACCCGAACATGATGGTTTATTTTTACCCACTGACACTCCACACGGGCTGCAGTCCAATCTTGCACGTCCTTTCTAAGGCTGTGCCACACAAACTTTAATGCAACCAGTTTCTGTGAGGCTCAGATGCGAGAGGCCATGTACGTAGTCAAAAACTGTCCACCTCCAGTTTGCAGGCACGATGAGTAAGGGCGTCTGATTGAGACACCACACAAGGGAGAAACCCCAGATTCCCCAAGCTTAATGTCAACCAACCACAGGCCAGTGACAGCTGTTCAGTAAGCCTGGACCTCCAGGTCAAAGCTTCCCCAAGCTTAATGTCAGCCAACCTCAGGCCCGTGTCTGCTGTTCAGTGAGCTCAGGGTCAAAGCTTGGTCAGGTGCCATGCCGGCATAGTCAACCCCTATGTGTACGGTCTCAATGGCTGGCTGTGAGAAGCAATCAGCCTAGGCATTACCTTTCCCCTTGATATGTTGTATATCAGTTGTGAACTCTGATACGTAGGGCAGTTGGCATTGCTACTGTGCAGACCAAGGATCTGATATTTTGGCCATTGACATTGGAGAGGGTTCAGAGAAGATTCACGAGAATGATTCCAGGAATGAAAGGGTTACCGTACAAGGAACATCTGGCAGCTGTTGGGCTGTATTCCCTGGAGTTCAGGAGAATGAGGGGGGATCTCATAGAAACATTCTGAATGTTAAAAGGCCTGAACAGAGTAGATATGGCAAAGTTATTTCCCATGGTAGGAGATTCTAGGACAAGAGGGCACGACTTCAGGATTGAAGAACATCCATTTAGAATAGAGATGCAGAGAAATTACTTTAGTCAGAGGGTGGTATATCTGTGGAATTTGTTACAACAAGCGGCTGTGGGGGTCAAGTCATTGGGTGCATTTAAGACAGAGATAGATAGGTTCTTGATTAACCAGGGCATCAAAGAGTATGGGGAGAAGGCAGAGGAGTAGGGATGACTTGAAGAACTGGATCAGCCCATGATTGGATGAGCTGAAAGGCCTTCTTCTGCTCCTATATCTTCTGGTCTCAGGGTCTCAAGCTCCACTTCACTCTTCCTTCTTTTCTCAGAATTGTAAGTGGAAAAATGTATAGTCAGTGCAATATTCTACGTGTAGATGTGATTCATAAAGTTAGCTCTATTCAATTTGAAACATGTAAATACTATCGATTAGCTCATTGTCTATTGACTGACTGGTGGCCTTTCCATTTTTGCGGCCTTTGTTGTGAAGAGCTGTGCTGATCCTGAGCTAAGAAGACTGTGAAAGAGACTTGGAACACAAGAACACAGAACAATACAGCACAGGAATAGGCCCTTCAATAATGCCATTCTAAAGCTGCAGCATAACCTCTTGACTTTGAACTCAATACCTTAACTAATAAAAGCAAGCATTCCATAAGCTTTCTTAACCATCCTATCGATCTGTAGCCACTTTGATGCAGCTGTGAACTTGAACCCAAAGATTTCTCTGCTCAGCAACACTGTTCAGGTTGTCACCATTAATAGTGTACTGTCTCCTTACGTTTGCCCTACCAAGGTGCAGCATCTCATGTTTATGTCAGGGTGTTAAGGTGGTTAGGGTGTTAAACCTCCATTCTTTAATGGAGAATGCCTGTGCGTGACTGTGGAGAGGCTAATGCACAGACAGCATCCACAGATCGAGGTCAGGCAAGTTGATTGGGACCCTTCCTCTGCCTTCACTCCAACTGTGATGTGTCATCATTTTCCCCTAGGGCCACCACTGAAGTCGTGGTTCGACCACTTTTTGTCTGAAACTGCCGCCGTCCCTTGACCTCTGCCATGGGTGACCCTAACAGGAGCTAGCCACAGGATAGCTAAATTCCAGATAGCATCTCAGAAACTCACAAACCTCTCCACCATGACAAAGTGGATGGACTGTCCTAGAACAATATTATTTTTACTTACATATGATTTATTTATAAAAATGGCTAATATTTGATACAGGATATATAATCACATCTTAATTCCAACCATATTATTCAACTTCCATGCAAGATTTGCATTTTATTAGCATGACATCATTTTTCTTTCCATGTACAGTTTTCCCCAAGTGACAGGTCTGAGAGGTTTTTGTGCAGATTCCATCCCATCAGTAAGTGTGACCTTTCCTCTAGAACCTTCCTGATGACTCGAGCGAGTTTAAGTCTCAACACGTTGTCTGAGATCTTCCTATATGCCAATCCACAACATTGCTGTAGGAGACCTCTTGCAATGGAAACTTTCCCTTAAAATACCAGAAGGCCTTCAGGAACATGTTTCAAAAACAGATGACAGCTTATTCATGTTTGCACTTGCTTTACATTGATGAAGTTGTAGATTGCTATGCAAGATTAGTTTCAGAAATTCATGGAGAAAAGAACCCATGGGTGTGGCATGAATCTGTTCACTCTCTGTAAGGCGATGAAGTAATTCACCAGCCCAGTATTCTACCTGCATAACTACTGAGAGAACAAATATAATCTGGCTGTATTTTCCAAAACAAACTACAAAAAAATAGAAAATGTCAGTCACAATCAAGAAATAAGGTGACAATGGGACAAAATAAGATTCATAAATTGCTTCTTCAGAATTCTGCATGGTATGAATATCCAATTGTAAGAAACAGAAGAAGGAGATAGAAAAAGCATGTAAAAGGGATAATGGTCGTGGGGTATTTCAATACGCACAGAATATTGGGGAAAACAGGCTGGTGCTGGATCCCAATAGAGGGTATTTGTAGATGCCTACAAGATGGCTTTTTGGAGCAGCCTTTTGGAAAAGGCAATTCTGGATTAG
Organism: Hemitrygon akajei; assembly: GCF_048418815.1. NCBI lineage: Eukaryota > Metazoa > Chordata > Chondrichthyes > Myliobatiformes > Dasyatidae > Hemitrygon > Hemitrygon akajei. Next base: position 3,205,524 of record NC_133146.1, read on the forward strand.
GTGTTATGTAACAAACCAGTTTTGATTAGGGAATATAAGGTAAGGGAACCCTCAGGAGGCAGTGATCATAATCTGATATAATTCACCCTTCAGTTTGAGAGGGAGAAGCTGAAGTCAGATGTATCAGTATTACAGTGGAGTAAAAGGAATTACAGAAGCATGAGAGAAGAGCTGGTCGGAATTGATCAGAAGAGGACGCTCACAGGGAATAAGATAACTAAACAAGCCATAAGGAGAGAAAAGATGAAATATGAAGGTAGCTAGCCAACAATATAAAAGAGGATACATATAGTTTTTTCAGTTGTATAAAGAGTAAAGGAGAAGTGGGAGTGTATATCAGACTGCTAAAAATGATGCTGGTGAGGGGATTAAAAAAATGGTAAATGAACTTCCTAACTTCATCCCTTCACAAACAGAATGCCGGAAAATAGAGAGCTTCAGGGGCAGAAGAGTGTTGTTGCTCTTACTAAGGAGAAGCTGAAATGTCTAAAAGTAGATGGGTCACCTGGACCAGATGGTCTACACAAGGAACGAGGAAGTTGAAGAGATCATGGAGGCATTAACTGTGATCTTCCAAGAATCTCTAGATTCCTGAGGACCAGAAAATTCCTTTAAGAAGGGAGGGAGGCAAAAATAAGGAAATTATAGGCCAACACGAGGAAATCTGCAGATGCTGGAAATTCAAGCAACCCACACAAAATGCTGGTGGAACACCACAGGCCAGGCAGCATCTATAAGGAGAAGCACTGTCGATGTTTTAGGCCGAGACCCTTCGTCAGGACTAACTGAAAGGAAAGATACTAAGAGATTCCTTCTCCAGCTCTGTATCACTTTCGCCAATCACCTTTCCAGCTCTTAGTTTCATCCCACCCCCTCCGGTCTTCTCCTATCATTTTGCATTTCCCCCTCCCCTTCCTACTTTCAAATCTCTTACTAACTTTCCTTTCAGTTAGTCCTGATGAAGGGTCTCTGCCCGAAACGTCGACAGTGCTTCTCCCTATAAGTTATAGGCCAGTTAGCTTGGCTTTAGTGTTTGGCAAGATGCTGGAGGCCATTACTAAGGATGATGTTTCAGGGTACTTGGAGGCACGTGATAAATTAGGCTAAAGTCAGCATGGTTTCCTCAAGGGAAAATCTTGCCTGGCAAATCTGGCGGAATCCTTTAAAGAAATAATAGCAGGATAGACAAAGGAGAGTCATTAGACGTTGTTGATTCAGCCAAGGGAATGACGGCATTAGTAGCTGAGGCTGATGAGACTGCGACAGAGGAGGATGGGGAGGTACCGGTGCTGAACATGGGGCCTGTCCTCGCAGAGCTGCTGAATGGTGAAGGTGGGTGCAGTAATGGCTGCCACTATTCTGGCTGCATGTTGTGAGATGCTCAACTGTGGTTGTGAGTGCTGATATCTTCTCTTCCAGCTGGGACTGGGCTTGCCGTATGAGTGCATTGTCACACTGCGAGGGTCACTTTTACCAACTCAGTCTCCACTGACTTTAACTTCTCCCCCACCTGACAACAAAACTCAGTGCTGGTTTCAACTGTTCTCTCTCCAGTGGCTCAAGTCTTGATGACAAGAGTTCAGAGGTGGCCCAAGTGCAGAGGGAGAGACACAGTCATGGAATGAACAGTTTGTTAGGCTTTAATAAGGACTGTACTGAACTAAAGAGAATAATAAACTCTAGGCCAACAGGGCTGCTAACTAAACACTCACAAACTAACTAAAGCCTAATGCTATTACTGTGGCTTGAAAGCAGTGCCTTAGAATTAAACTAAACCTCTCCTTTAACAGTGTCTAATGCAATCTGCCTTTCCCAGAACAAGGATTAAAGTAAGCTGTGCTTCAGTCAAGACTTGACAAGACTGAACCAAAAGGAAGCGAGTTAAGCACAGTTACAAAGAAACCCTAATTGGCTGGAATGTGTGTGGTTGCTGACTTCTTATACCTGCCCACCTGCAGGAGTGCCCAGGTTCTGCAGCAGTGCCGTCGTTGTCAGAGGATGATGGAATTTGTGGATGATTCAAAGATAGGTGAGGGGTCAGGTAGTGCTGAGGAAGCAGAGAGCTTGCAGAAGGACTTAGATAGATTAGGAGAATGGGTAAAGAAGTGACAAATGCAATATAGTGTGGGAAGTGTATGGGCATGCACTATGGGAGAAGGAGTAAAGGCGAAGACTATTTTCTAAACGGGAAGAAAATTCAGATGACTTGGGGGTCCTCATGCAGAATTCCCTAAAGGTTAACTTGCAGGTTGTGTGGATGGTAAAGAAGGAAAATGCAATGTTACCATTCATTTTGAGAGGACTAGAATATAAATGCAAAGACATACAGTAATGCTGAGACTTTATAGGGTGTTGGTCAGACTGCACTTAGAATGTTGTGGGGAAATCTAGGACCAGCGTGCACAGCTTCAGAGTAGAGGGAAGTCCAATTAGAACAGAGATGAAGAGGAATTTCTTTAGCTAGAAGGTAGTGAAACTGTGGAGTTTATTATCATAGACAACTGTGGAAGCCAAGTCATTGAGTATATTTAAAGCAGGGGCTGATCGGTTCTTGATTAGTAAGGGCGTCAAAGGTTATGAGGAGAAGGCAGGAAGATGGGGTTCAGAGGGAAAATAAACCAGCCTTGATGAACAGGTGGAGCAGACTTGATGGGCCAAATAGCCTAATTCTTATGGTCTCATAGAATAACCTTCCTGTTAGATGATTAGAGGGCAGGAAGGGTGACCATAGAAGAAGCGTATGTTTTCCACAAAGCTCCAAAAGAAAACTGCCATGTTGGTAAATAGTGACAAACTTGGGGATTAATTATATATTCTTAACTTTTGGAAGTGGTGGACAAACTGGAAAAGGGGAGGTCATTATGTTAAAAAAGCATTAGATAAAGGCAAAAGAGGGGAAGGAGGGTGAACCTCCACTCCCGCCCCCACCTTGGATATCTCAATGCAAGGTAGCTTTCTGTTAATTTGCTGGATCACTAGATGATGCTCAAGTGACAGAGACTCTGCCCCAAACTATCCTTCTCACACAGTGGAGAATTGCCCACTGACTCACTCATCAACACTTAGACAACTGCATTACAGAATTTACAGAATATTCAGCTCGTTTCCATCACAAAGAAGGTGCACCAGCCTCGTTACTTTTTTAGGAGGTTCAGCTTGTCACTGGACATTCTAACAATCTACAAAGATACTGTTGGAAGTTTCCTGACTGGTTACATCACGGTCTGATATGGCAATTCAAATGCATAAAGACGTAAGAGAGACTCTGTCTGAGACATCAGGAGCACATCTTCCCCCACCGTCGATAGCACCCACTGGAAGCATTGCCTCAAGAAAGCAACTTCCATCATCAAAGTTCCACACCATCCGGGCCATGTCATCTTCATGCAGCTGCCATCAGGCAAGAGGTCCCACACCAACAGGTTCAACAATATCTACTTCACATCACCCATTCTGTTCGACGATATCTACTTCCCATCACCCATTCCATTCAACAATATCTACTTCCCATCACTCATTCTGTTCGACGATATCTACTTCCCATCACCCATTCAGTTCAACAATATCTACTTCCCATCACCCATTCCATTCAACAATATCTACTTCCCATCACCCATTCTGTTCGACGATATCTACTTCCCATCACCCATTCCATTCAACAATATCTACTTCCCATCACCCATTCTGTTCGACAATATCTACTTCCCATCACCCATTCCATTCAACAATATCTACTTCCCATCACCCATTCTGTTCGACGATATCTACTTCCCATCACCCATTCCATTCAACAATATCTACTTCCCATCACCCATTCTGTTCGACGATATCTACTTCCCACCACCCATTCCGTTCAACAATATCTACTTCCCATCACCCATTCTGTTCAACGATATCTACTTCCCATCACCCATTCCGTTCAACAATATCTGCTTCCCATCACCCATTCCATTCAACAATATCTACTTCCCATCACCCATTCTGTTCGACGATATCTACTTCCCATCACCCATTCCATTCAACAATGTCTACTTCCCATCACCCATTCCGTTCAACAATGTCTACTTCCCATCACCCATTCTGTTCGACGATATCTACTTCCCATCACCCATTCCATTCAACAATATCTACTTCCCATCACCCATTCTGTTCGACGATATCTACTTCCCATCACCCATTCCATTCAACAATATCTACTTCCCATCACCCATTCCATTCAACAATATCTACTTCCCATCACCCATTCTGTTCGACGATATCTACTTCCCACCACCCATTCCGTTCAACAATATCTACTTCCCATCACCCATTCTGTTCAACGATATCTAATTCCCATCACCCATTCCGTTCAACAATATCTGCTTCCCATCACCCATTCCATTCAACAATATCTACTTCCCATCACCCATTCTGTTCGACGATATCTACTTCCCATCACCCATTCCATTCAACAATATCTACTTCCCATCACCCATTCTGTTCGACGATATCTACTTCCCATCACCCATTCCATTCAACAATGTCTACTTCCCATCACCCATTCCGTTCAACAATGTCTACTTCCCATCACCCATTCTGTTCGACGATATCTACTTCCCATCACCCATTCCGTTCAACAATATCTACTTCCCATCACCCATTCCATTCAACAATGTCTACTTCCCATCACCCATTCTGTTCAACGATATCTACTTCCCATCACCCATTCCATTCAACAATGTCTACTTCCCATTCACCCATTCCATTCAACAATGTCTACTTCCCATTCACCCATTCCATTCAACAATATCTACTTCCCATCACCCATTCTGTTCGACGATATCTACTTCCCATCACCCATTCCATTCAACAATATCTACTTCCCATCACCCATTCTGCTTGACGATATCTACTTCCCATCACCCAGTCTGTTCAACGATATCTACTTCCCATCACCCATTCCATTCAACAATATCTACTCCCCATCACCCATTCTGTTTGAAGATATCCTCTTCCCATCACCCATTCCGTTCAACAATATCTACTTCCCATCACCCATTCCATTCAACAATATCTGCTTCCCATCACCCATTCTGCTTGACGATATCTACTTCCCATCACCCATTCCATTCAACAATATCTACTTCCCATCACCCATTCTGTTCAATGATATCTACTTCCCATCACCCATTCCATTCAACAATATCTACTCCCCATCACCCATTCTGTTTGAAGATATCCTCTTCCCATCACCCATTCCGTTCAACAATATCTACTTCCCATCACCCATTCCATTCAACAATATCTACTTCCCATCACCCAGTCCATTCTACAATGTCTACTTCCCATCACCCATTCCATTCAACAATATCTACTTCCCATCACCCAGTCCATTCAACAATGTCTACTTCCCATCACCCATTCCGTTCAACAATGTCTACTTCCCACCACCCATTCCATTCAACAATATCTACTTCCCACCACCCAGTCCATTCAACAATATCTACTTCCCATCACCCATTCCATTCAACAATGTCTACTTCCCACCACCCATTCCATTCAACAATATCTACTTCCCATCACCCAGTCCATTCAACAATGTCTACTTCCCATCACCCATTCCGTTCAACAATGTCTACTTCCCACCACCCATTCCATTCAACAATATCTACTTCCCACCACCCACTCCGTTCAACAATGTCTACTTCCCACCACCCATTCCATTCAACAATATCTACTTCCCATCACCCATTCTGTTCGACGATATCTACTTCCCATCACCCATTCCATTCAACAATATCTACTTCCCATCACCCATTCCATTCAACAATATCTGCTTCCCATCACCCATTCTGCTTGACGATATCTACTTCCCATCACCCATTCCATTCAACAATATCTACTTCCCATCACCCATTCTGTTCAATGATATCTACTTCCCATCACCCATTCCATTCAACAATATCTACTCCCCATCACCCATTCTGTTTGAAGATATCCTCTTCCCATCACCCATTCCGTTCAACAATATCTACTTCCCATCACCCATTCCATTCAACAATATCTACTTCCCATCACCCATTCCATTCAACAATATCTACTTCCCATCACCCATTCTGTTCGACGATATCTACTTCCCACCACCCATTCCGTTCAACAATATCTACTTCCCATCACCCATTCTGTTCAACGATATCTACTTCCCATCACCCATTCCGTTCAACAATATCTGCTTCCCATCACCCATTCCATTCAACAATATCTACTTCCCATCACCCATTCTGTTCGACGATATCTACTTCCCATCACCCATTCCATTCAACAATGTCTACTTCCCATCACCCATTCCGTTCAACAATGTCTACTTCCCATCACCCATTCTGTTCGACGATATCTACTTCCCATCACCCATTCCATTCAACAATATCTACTTCCCATCACCCATTCTGTTCGACGATATCTACTTCCCATCACCCATTCCGTTCAACAATATCTACTTCCCATCACCCATTCCATTCAACAATATCTACTTCCCATCACCCATTCTGTTCGACGATATCTACTTCCCACCACCCATTCCGTTCAACAATATCTACTTCCCATCACCCATTCTGTTCAACGATATCTAATTCCCATCACCCATTCCGTTCAACAATATCTGCTTCCCATCACCCATTCCATTCAACAATATCTACTTCCCATCACCCATTCTGTTCGACGATATCTACTTCCCATCACCCATTCCATTCAACAATATCTACTTCCCATCACCCATTCTGTTCGACGATATCTACTTCCCATCACCCATTCCATTCAACAATGTCTACTTCCCATCACCCATTCCGTTCAACAATGTCTACTTCCCATCACCCATTCTGTTCGACGATATCTACTTCCCATCACCCATTCCGTTCAACAATATCTACTTCCCATCACCCATTCCATTCAACAATGTCTACTTCCCATCACCCATTCTGTTCAACGATATCTACTTCCCATCACCCATTCCATTCAACAATGTCTACTTCCCATTCACCCATTCCATTCAACAATGTCTACTTCCCATTCACCCATTCCATTCAACAATATCTACTTCCCATCACCCATTCTGTTCGACGATATCTACTTCCCATCACCCATTCCATTCAACAATATCTACTTCCCATCACCCATTCTGCTTGACGATATCTACTTCCCATCACCCATTCTGTTCAACGATATCTACTTCCCATCACCCATTCCATTCAACAATATCTACTCCCCATCACCCATTCTGTTTGAAGATATCCTCTTCCCATCACCCATTCCGTTCAACAATATCTACTTCCCATCACCCATTCCATTCAACAATATCTGCTTCCCATCACCCATTCTGCTTGACGATATCTACTTCCCATCACCCATTCCATTCAACAATATCTACTTCCCATCACCCATTCTGTTCCATGATATCTACTTCCCATCACCCATTCCATTCAACAATATCTACTCCCCATCACCCATTCTGTTTGAAGATATCCTCTTCCCATCACCCATTCCGTTCAACAATATCTACTTCCCATCACCCATTCCATTCAACAATATCTACTTCCCATCACCCAGTCCATTCTACAATGTCTACTTCCCATCACCCATTCCATTCAACAATATCTACTTCCCATCACCCAGTCCATTCAACAATGTCTACTTCCCATCACCCATTCCGTTCAACAATGTCTACTTCCCACCACCCATTCCATTCAACAATATCTACTTCCCACCACCCAGTCCATTCAACAATATCTACTTCCCATCACCCATTCCGTTCAACAATGTCTACTTCCCACCACCCATTCCATTCAACAATATCTACTTCCCATCACCCAGTCCATTCAACAATGTCTACTTCCCATCACCCATTCCGTTCAACAATGTCTACTTCCCACCACCCATTCCATTCAACAATATCTACTTCCCACCACCCACTCCGTTCAACAATGTCTACTTCCCACCACCCATTCCATTCAACAATATCTACTTCCCATCACCCATTCCATTCAACAATGTCTACGTCCCACCACCCATTCCATTCAACAATATCTACTTCCCATCACCCATTCCATTCAACAATATCTACTTCCCATCACCCATTCCATTCAACAATATCTACTTCCCACCACCCATTCCATTCAACAATATCTACTTCCCATCACCCATTCTGTTTGACGATATCTACTTCCCACCACCCATTCTGTTCTTGAACCAATTGGCAAAACCCAAATCACTAGAACACTATGACAATTTTGATCACTCTTCCCTAAAATGGACTTTTTATTTGTTCTAATTCTGTTCTTTCTTTTTAAATTATTTTTGTATTTAAAAAAATAAATGATGCTCATCTGGTTCTATGTGTCTGGGATGTTGCTGCAAGTAAGTTTTCCCTTGCACCTGTGCAAACATGTACTTGGGTACATAACAATAAACTTGGCTTTAACTTCGGGTCTTGTGAAAGTATTTCCCTATCAATGCCCATGTGTCTGATTAAGTTCTTAATATTTCCTGTGTTTGAAGTCATTTTTCAATTTTTCAAATTTACTTTGAACTTTGAAAATATCTCAGAAACATTCAATTATTAATCTGAAATAGTTGATTTTTTACTCTAATAAGTACGAGGGGTGGTTGATAAGTTCGTGGCCGAAGATAAAAGGAGTCAATTTTAGAAAACCTAGCTCACTTATTTTTCAACATAGTCCCCTCCAACATTTACACACTTAGTCCAGTGGTCGTGGAGCATACGGATCTTGGACCTCCAAAAAGTGTCCACAGCAGAGGTGATTGATAAGTTTCTGGCCTAAGATGAGTTATACAGCTCAAACACGAGGAAATCTGCAGGTGCTGGAAATTCAAGCAACATACACAAAATGCTAGTGGAACACAGCAGGCCAGGCAGCATCTATAGGAAGAAGCACTGTCGATGTTTCGGGCTGAGACCCTTCGTCTGGACTAACTGACCCGGGCATGCATGTTATCAATATTATTTAGAAATACAGCATTCCAGCCCAATGATCCACACCACCCAGAAACCTAGCTATTTAACCTGAGCCTAATCACAGGGCAATTTGCAATGACCCATGACCCAAGTAACCGATAAGTCTTTGGAGTGTGAGAGGAAGCCTATCACACACAGGGAGGACATACAAGCAGATGGCGTCGGAACTGAACTCGGCTAACAGCTTCACGCTGACCACTGTGCTAACCTGGCACCATTTCCCAGAGCACAACATCGAGGGTAAAGTCACGCTGTTTCCCAGAGCGCAACACCGAGGGTAAAGTCACACCGTTTCCCAGAGCACAACACCGAAGGTAAAGTCACACCGTTTCCCAGAGCACAACACCGAGGGTAAAGTCACACCGTTTCCCAGAGCACAACACCGAGGGTAAAGTCACACCGTTTCCCAGAGCACAACACCGAGGGTAAAGTCACACCGTTTCCCAGAGCACAACACCGAGGGTAAAGTCACACCGTTTCCCAGAGCACAACACCGAGGGTAAAGTCACACCGTTTCCCAGAGCACAACACCGAGGGTAAAGTCACACCGTTTCCCAGAGCACAACACCGTGCACCTTCCCAGCTCTTAGCTTCACCCCTCCCCCTCCTGCCTTCTCCTATCATTTTGGATTTCCCCCACCCCCTTTCAAATCTCTTACTATCTTTTCTTTCGGCTGGTTCCATCATGGGTACAGATCTCCTGACCATCAATGACAACTGCAAGGGACGATGTCACAGGAAGGTGACAGCATTATCAAGGACCCCACCATCTAAGCAATGCTGCCATGAGGCAGGAGGTTACAGGTCCCTGAATTCTCTCACCTAAAGGTTCAACAACTACTGTACATCCTCACGGTTGTCAGCACCTTCTCCAGTCTGAAATACCCTGACACTGTCTCAACATTGGTCTACTAACACTTCAGCCAGTTGCAAAGCAAAGCCATTGACTGAAGTCTTCTTCAACAGCTGGATCCTTACCTTCACTCTGTTGATTCGGGATGTTCCCTGTTGTCCCTCGTATAATGCCCACTCTTCTCACAGTCTACCTTGTAGATAGTGTAGATTTCAGCATTCCAGTTATCTTTCCCAGCTAGTGATAAACAGTGTGACAGGAATTCTGTCGAGTAGGGTAATATATTTCAGCTAGTGTCAAATCTTTTTGTGGCAAGGGTCTCAGAAAATATTTTAAAATAAAAACTAAAAAAAACCAAAATGATGAGAGATCACAACTCTTTGAATCAGCATCCATCAGCACAAATAACATAAAGCCATAGAACTGACACAACTGTTCGCTCTAAGCTCTGTCTGGTGTCTAATGGCCACATGGTTGCAAGTGACTGTCTTCTGCTCCTGTCCCAATTAAGTGATCCCAGCTGTATCCTCAATTTACTTTTGCTTTTTAAGAATTGTGCCATAGAAATGGCTGTCTCGATTAACTAGAATATCTGCGTATACACAAACACACAGTGCAGGTGGGACATGTATATGTGATAGTGGTGTTGGTAGTGATGGCAACCATGGCTGCATTTCTCCTGGCTCTCTTCTGCTGTCTTCTGGTTGTTCTTTCCATCTCCAGAATACAAACCCCGTCCCTACACAGCTGTCGCCAAGTGTTACAGGTCCTCAGGTCTGATCTTGCACTTCCTTAAAGCATTCTTCATCTGATCCTTATAGCGCTTCTTTGGCCCTCCAGCTGAGCGTCGACCATGATGTAGCTGGCCGTATAACACTTTGCGGGGTAGCTGACATGGGGGCATCCTTATCACGTACTCCAGCCACTGCAGCTGACGCTGGGTGATTATGGCCTCAATACTTCTGCAGTTGGTCTTTACAAGTATTTCAGTGTGAGGCACCCGCTCACGCCAGGTAATTCCCAGGATGCGCTGAAGGCAGCTTATGTGGAAGCGCTCCAAGGACTTGATGTGACGGCTGTACGTTACCCAAGCTTCACAGCCATAAAGGAGGATGGTGACATAGACCGCTTGGTATACAGCGACCTTTGTGGAGGGATGAAGGCTCAAACACACACACACACACACACACACACACACACACAATATTATCTAAATGGGGAGAAGATTCAAACATGGTGCAAATCTCCCAGAAGGTTAATTTACAGGTTGAGCTTGTGGTGTGGCATCCGTTAGTCTCGCAAGACCATGGATCTGCGTCCTCTCCAGGGCACAGGCCTGGGCAAGGTTGTATGGAAGACCGGCAGTTGCCCATGCAGCAAGTCTCCCCTCTCCACGACACCGATGTTGTCCAAGAGAAGGGCAAGGGCCAATACAGCTTGGCACCAGTGATGTCGCAGGAGTTGCCAGAGCAAGGCTGAAGACAACTTTGGACTGTCTTAGGGACTCCAGCTCCAGATTTGTCCTCAGGGTTTACTCCCAAAGCCTTTCCAATGAGTGGGTATGGCCGCAAGGCAGCGGAGGTTTGAAATCAGAGTTTTCCCTCTCTTAGATGGACTGCCTGCCCAGGCTGATGAGCTCTATCTACCCGAAAGTCTGTGGTAAAGAAGGCAAACGCAATGTAGGCATTTATTTCAAGAGGAATAGAATATAAAAGCAAGGAGATAATGCTCAGCCTTAATAAGAAAATATTCAGTCTGCACATGGAGTACTGTGAACAGTTTTGGGCCCCATATCTCAGAAAGGATGTGTTGTCATTGGACAGAGTCCAGGATCATGAGGATGATTCTGGGAATGAAGGGGTTAACATGTGAGGAGCATTTGGCAGCGTTGGGCCTGTACCCACTGGTTCTCATTGAAACTTACTGAATGTTGAAAGGACTAGATAAGGTGGATGTGAAGAGGATGTTTCCTGTGGTAAAAGTATCCAGAACTAGAGGGCACAGCCTCAGAATTGAGGGGTGACCTGTTAGAACAGAGGTAAGGAGGATTTTTTTTTAGCCAGAGAGTAGTAAATCTGTGGAATGCTCTCCCACAGACTGCCGTGGAAGCCAAGTCCATGCATATATTTAAGGCAAAAGCTGATAGTTTCCTGGTTGGTCAGGGCATCAAAGGATAAGGCAGGTGTATGAGGCTGAGTGGAATCCAGGATCAGCCATGATGGAATGCAGGAGTAGACTGGATGGGCTGAAAGGCCTAATTCTGCTCCTCTGTCTTAAGGACAAGAGGAACTCTATCCCTAATGAGGTGACGGGAGGATGGGGTGAGGGCAGATGTGTGAAATGGAAGAGATGCAGGTGAGAGCAGCGTTGATCTCACATCAATGGAGGGAAGCTCCATTCTTTGAAGGAGGACCTCCTCATTCGTTCTGAAATGAAAAGCCTCATTTTGAGAGTAGTGTCATTGCAGTCATTCAAGTTGAGTATGATGTTCTCCTAAATAGTTATTCCTTTAATGGAGAACGCCTGTGCATGACTTGTCAGACATTCCTGTTAATTGGGCCATTGGTTAGTCAAGACAACCAATAATTTGGGACAAGTCTCTTAAAGAACAAAAACTATTCAAGCAAATAGCCAGGATACCCTTTGTTTCTTTGGGATTTCAGACACTATGCCGCTTAATTGAGAGAGGGGATAGTTGCCGAAGTTTCTAATTAGCGTTAATTGAATGCACTTGCATGGTGGTTAAACACCAGACCGTGATTAGAGAGGAAAGTTTTTCAGTACTGTCAGTTATGTGTGTTTGTTTCCAAATGCAGTGATTTTTGTCACGGATAGTTGGCAAGAAGTAAGCATTGTTTGTTATAGCTAATTTTCTCTTCATTCTTTTTCATGCTCTTTAACTCCACGGTCTCAATTTTGATGTTAAGCTTACCACGTGACAATTTATTATGCAGCTCCTCATCAGACAGCTTTTTGAACATTCGTGTGTATCACAACAGCTGCATTTCCCTCACCATCCCAGATGCTGTCCCAGTGCTGCTCCCTGATGTCTATTCCTTTCAGTGTACATCCTTCCCCTTCCAATGTCTGAAACTCTACAGATGCCACACCCCATGCAATAGGAGATCCCATGGAGCCACGTGCCTGTTGTTGCTGGCAAACAAGAGGTGTTATCAGGTTCTTCTCAAAGGATGGCCTTCTTGGCAAGGTGGAGAGGCCTATGAGTTCCTGAGTTCCCAAGAGTGAAGCTGTCTAGAGCTTAGCTCCAAGTAGGGTCTCTCATGGTAGGAGTCAGAGAGGGGGGAGGTTCCAGACATAGAGCGATCCAAACAAAACTTCAGTGGTGGAGCTGGTGGAAGATGATGACACATCACAATGACAGTGAAGACTGAAGAAGACTGCAACTATGAAGGGTTCCCTGTCGTCTTGCACCCCACACCACCTGACCCTGACCCTGACCCTGTTCTGTCAAGGATCATGTGGTGGCTGCACAGGTGTTGTCCATTAAGGAAATAACACTTAGGAGAACAGCATACTCAACTTCACCCTGAAATCAAATTCACACTGAAATTTGACAAGGAAAAACTAAAGTCAGATGCATCAGTGTTACAGTGGAGTAAAGAGAATTACAGAGGCATGAGGGAGGAGTTGGCCAGAAATGATTGGAAAAGAACACTGGCAGGGATGACAACAGAACAGCAATGGCTGGAATTTCTGGAAGTAATTCAGAAGGCACAGGATATATACATCCTTAAGAGGAATAAGTATTCTAAAGGCAAGATGACACAGCCATGGTTAACAAGAGAAGTCAAAGCCAACATAAGAGCCAAAGAGCGGGCATATAATAGAGAAAAAATTAGCCTGGAGAGTTAGTAATGGGGGACAAAGAAATGGCAGACAAACTGTATAAGTATTTCCACCAGTCTTCACTGTGGAAGACACCAGCCGTATGGTGGAAGTTCCAGGTTTCAGGGGTCATGAAGTGTGTGAAGTTACCGTAACCAGAGGGAAGGTTCTAGGGAAACTGAAAAGTCTGAAGGAAGATAAGTTACCTGGACTAGATAGTGTACACCCCAGGGTTCTGAGAGGGTGGCTGAAGAGATCATGGAAGCATTAGTAATTGGGATTGAGAGGAAAACTGTATCAGCCATGATGAAAAGGCAGTGCAGACTCAATGGGCCAAATTCTGTCCCCATATCTTATGGGCTTATGGTTGATCAGTGATTGTAGTAGCAGTACCTTCAAGAACAATAAGTTCAAAGTAAATTTTTTATTGAAAAGTATATAAATGTCACCATGAGATCCTGAGATTCAAGTTTTGCAGGCATTCATGTAGAATAAAGAAATGCTGAAATGGATGAATGGGAAACTAACTACAAACACTGGCGATAAGCAGTGTGCAAAAACTGTGCAAATACAAAACAAAGCATCATTATAAATATAGATAAAATATTGAGATTGTGAGTTGTAGAGTCGAGAAAGTGAGTGAACAGCTGTCCATTGTTACCTCTCTGACAGTCACGTCCCTGCCTCAGACTTATTTACAAACTATGTAGACAGTGGGCCTGGCTACCCGTGAACAAACAGTGATAAAAAGCGTCAAATGGCTGCAGTTATTTACATGTCTCTTCTTTTGCATCCAGTGTCAGAATAAACTAACGTTTGTATATGCTGCAGTATAAACTGAACAACGTGTCTCACCGACAGGGAGAGGCACACGAGTCCTGGTGGTGAAAGCAAATGAAAAGGTAAATCTGTTTGTAGCTTCTCTCCTCATTCCCTCACAGCCAGTTTAGAGAAAAGGATCATCTTGTAAGCTCCAATCTGTTATAAAAGAGCAGTTGAATAGGTTCACATTTAATGTTTGAATGGGACAGCTGGAAAGTGCACCAACATTAGGTCAGCCTCACACTGGATTAAACATAATTTCCAGTTTAATCTACTGAATTTGGAACCCTTCAGACAAATAGAAACAGCTCAGAAAATTCAACAGTTCACACACTATATGTGGAAAGAGAAATAATGTGTTTATTTTTTATTTGTTTAGGGATACAACATGGTAAAAGGCCCTTCCAAAACAACAAGGCCGGTAACAAACTATTCCGGCCCAATGAACCCGGTAACAGGCCCTTTCAGCCCAATAAGCCTGGTAACAGCTCTTTCTGGCCCAGTGAGCCTGGTACCCAACCCTTCCCAACCAATGAGGCCAGTAACAAGGCCTTCCAGCTCAATAAGCCCAGTAACGCACCCTTCCAGACCGGTGAGCCTGGTTGCAGGACCTTTGGGTCCAATGCTTCCAGTAAAAGGACTTTCTGGCACAATGATCCCAGAAACAGGCCCTTCTTACCCAATGAGTCCAAAAACAGGCTGGTCTGGCCCAATCAACCAAGTAACAGGCTCTTCCTGCCCAATGAGACCAGTAACAGGCCGTCCAACCCGATGAGCCCTTCTGGGCAAATGAACCCGGTACCAGGCCCTTCCAGCATAATGAGCCGGGTAACAGGCCCATCTGGCACGGTGAGCCTACTGACAGGCCCTTCCAGCCCAATAAGGCTGGTAGTAGGCTCTTTACACCCAATGAGCCTGGTGACAGCCCTTCTGGTGCAATGAGCCTGGAGACAGGCCCTTCCAGCCCAATAAGGCTGCTAACAGGCCCCTCTGACCCAGTGACCCCAGTAACATATCCTACCAACCAAATGAGCCCTGTAAGAGCCCCTTCTAGCCCAATGAGCCAGGAAAGAGGCCCTTCCCGACCAATGCACCCAGTAACAGGCCACTCTGGCAAAATGAACCCAGTACCAGGCCTTTCCAGTTCAATGAGCTCAGTAACAGGCTTTTCTGGCCCAGTGAACTGCTGACAGGCCATTCCTGCCCAATAAGGCTGGTAACAGGCCCTTCTGGCTGAATGAGCTCCGTAACAGGCCATTCCAGCCCAATAAGCTTTGTAGCAGGCTGGTCTGGCCCAATCAACCCAGTAACAGGCCCATCCAGCTTAATGAGCACAGAAAAAGGCTCTTTCTGCCCAATGAGTCTATTAATAGACCCTTCGAAATTTGAAGAGATTTGGTATATCAACAAATACACCCAAAAACTTCTATAGTTGTACCGTGGAGAACATTCTGACAGACTGCATCGCTGTCTGGTATGGAGGGGTTACTGCACCGGATGGAAAGAAGCTGAAGAAGATGATAAATCTAGTCAGCTCCATCTTGGGCACTAGCCTACAAAGTACCCAGGACATCTTTAGGGAGCGGTGTCTCAGAAAGGCAGTGTCCATTATTAGATAGATAGATAGATAGATAGATACTTTATTCATCCCTATGGGGAAATTCAACATTTTTTTCCAATGTCCCATACACTTGTTGTAGCAAAACTAATTACATACAATACTTAACTCAGTAAAAATATGATATGCCTCTAAATCACTCTCTCAAAAAGCATTAATAATAGCTTTTAAAAAGTTCTTAAGTAGTTTACTTAAATACATTAAATACAATCAACCCCGGCACTTTAACATATCTTACTCCTGGCGGTTGAATTGTAAAGCCTAATGGCATTGGGGAGTATTGACCTCTTCATCCTGTCTGAGGAGCATTGCATCAATAGCAACCTGTCGCTGAAACTGCTTCTCTGTCTCTGGATGGTGCTATGTAGAGGATGTTCAGGGTTTTCCATAATTGACCGTAGCCTACTCAGCGCCCTTCGCTCAGCTACCGATGTTATACTCTCCAGTACTTTGCCCACGACAGAGCCCGCCTTCCTTACCAGCTTATTAAGACGTGAGGCGTCCCTCTTCTTAATGCTGCCTCCCCAACACGCCACCACAAAGAAGAGGGCGCTCTCCACAACTGACCTATAGAACATCTTCAGCATCTCACTACAGACATTGAATGACACCAACCTTCTAAGGAAGTACAGTCGACTCTGTGCCTTCCTGCACAAGGCATCTGTGTTGGCAGTCCAGTCTAGCTTCTCGTCTAACTGTACTCCCAGATACTTGTAGGTCTTAACCTGCTCCACACATTCTCCATTAATGATCACTGGCTCCATATGAGGCCTAGATCTCCTAAAGTCCACCACCATCTCCTTGGTCTTGGTGATATTGAGACGCAGGTAGTTTGAGTTGCACCATATCACAAAGTCCTGTATCAGTTTCCTATACTCCTCCTCCTGTCCATTCCTGACACACCCCACTATGGCCGTGTCATCAGCGAACTTCTGCACATGGCAGGACTCCGAGTTATATTGGAAGTATAACTCCAGCACCCAGGGCATGCCCTTTTCTCACTGTTACCATCAGGTAGGAGATACAGAATCTGGAAGGCACACACTCAGCAATTTAGGAACAACTTCTTCCTCTCTGCCATCCGATTCCTAAATGGACATTGAAGCTTTGGACACTACCTCATTTTTTTAATATACAACATTTTTGTTTTCGCACATTTTTAAAAAAATCTATTCAATATACGTAATCGATTTACTTGTTTATTTATTATTATTTTTTTTTCCCTCTCTCTGCTAAGCTGCTGCTAAGTTAACAAATTTCACATCACATGCTGGTGATAATAAACCTGATTCTGATTCTGATAGATAGATAGATAGATAGATTGATAGATAGTAGTTAGTTAGATAGATAGATAGACAGATAAATGAATAGATAGATAGATAAAGGTCCTGAAAATGGTCTCAGCCCAGAATGCCAACTCTTTATTCCTCTACCTGCTGTTCATGTGTGTTACTCTGCATTTCCATTCGTCCTTTCTAACATTGTTAATGTTCAGGAAAGATCCCAAACCTGAAACATTCACTGATTCTCCTTCTATGGATACAGCTTGAGTGTTTCCATCATTTTTTTACTTTTATTTCAGGTTTTCAATGCCTGCAGTTCTGTTACATTCTCATTCGGAAGCTCTTTAGGGCCTATTAGATAGGACAAGGTTCAAATCCGCCTCTACTTAAAATAACATGGACAGGTTCTGAGTGCTGGGTGCTGGGTCGGTAGCAAGGTGTGCTGGAAGTGAGGAGCTTGCTGACATAACCCCTGGTTATTTCCGACTAACCACCGATTGTGGATGAGGAAAAATGAAAACCTCCGCTACATCTCGTAGATCTACACCACATCAAAGTTTTGTAGAGTAACCAAAAGTTATTTAGCAGAATCATGTTTCAAGCTTGTCAGCTGCTGGTGATTTCTCAGTAGGGAATCAGAGCTGCTTTGCATTGCCTAAGTACAACACAGTACATCCTGATACCACTGATGAACTAGTCACACATTGTGTTTTCACAGATAATCTTCTTGGAATTTTAGCCATGTAGAAACAGTTCATCCATTTGAGGTAGTTTTAACCCCACCTACTTAACTGAAGTCTTTTCCGATGAGTTAAATTAATAGCTTGCTTTTCAGTTATAATTAAAGGTCAAACCTCCTCAACTTTGTTTCATCCTTGTGGAAATACACCGCTCACTCAGGTCAGTATTAAAATGCCAGCCTAGTCCTAAATATGCCATTATGACCTCTTGTGCATCAATTAAAAGAAACCCACAGGGTCTGACCGACTCATCATGACAACAGAATCTGATAATGAGTAATGCGAGTGATTTTATACTCCTGCCTATTGGTTTCTGTTGAGTGAGTGGGGTTAAGGCTGCCTTGAATTGGTGACTTGCTTCTGCAAGCATCAACTTCCCATATGCTGTATTATCTATGAAAATTCAGAGTGACTAATTTATGATGTGAGCAGACAAGCCAAGTTTTGCAGATGAGCCAGTCAATACTAAATTTTTCTGCAGAATAGCCAATCTGCGGCACATAAAATTCTCAGAAATGATGTGAAAGCTGTAGAGTACCACAGAGTGCACAAGTTTCATGGGGGAAGTGTTTGTCAAGTCATAGCATGAATCAGGATAGGCAAGCAATTAATCATTTACTTGTGATTAGCACACAAACCAGCACAATGAAACTCTTCATAATTCATCAACTACATTGAATTTACAGCTCAAATATAAATTGCTTGGTCAAACTAAATGGTACAGTATATCCTTCTTTTTCTTTCATCCTCAAAAATATGTCTAATAGATACATTGAGCATAGAACGTAGAACATACAACATACAACATAGAACACAGAGTGTAGAACATACAATATACAACATAGAACACAGAGTGCAGAACATACAACATACAACATAGAACACAGAGTGCAGAACATAGATACGTAGAACAGAGAGTGCAGGAACAGAGAGCACAGGAACCCATGATGTTGTGCTGAATTAATTCAGCTGGAGTTCTAAGCCTGTTCTGCCTGCCATGGGTGCACCAGGAATTCCACAAGTTTTCCTCGTGTGGGCAAGATCCATTTGGAAAACAAAACTTTCTCTGGAACACTCTGTAGGATTTATCGTTAATATCGATGGTTATTGGAAGCTTCTTTGATATTAAAGTTTTAGACATTTGATAGGATGAAGAAAAAGAGGTTTTGAATAGAGAATACTATCACTCACTCAGCTTTGATTAAATGTCATTACTTGGATGACATTCATGTATAGTTCTGTTGCCATGGCGCTATGTAAACCTTTGAGCATTGCAGAAAGGGCAGGATGGGGATGGATAAATTGGAACAGCCAAAAATGAGCAGGATTCTTCCTTTTGCATTCAAAAATAAAATTCAAGAGAAACAGGTAATAGGAAACAATAGAAAATAGACACAACTGGGCATGCTGGGTATAGACACATACAGGCATGCTGGGTATAGACACACACGGGCATGCTGGGTATAGACACATACAGGCATGCTGGGTATAGACACACACGAGCATGCTGGGTATAGACACACCCGGGAATGCTGGGTATAGACACACACGGGCATGCTGGGTATAGACACACCCGGGTATGCTGGGTATAGACACACCCGGGTATGCTGGGTATAGACACACACGGGCATGCTGGGTATAGGCACACCCGGGTATGCTGGGTATAGACACACCTGGGCATGCTGGGTGTCTCTAGCATTTTCTGCCTTATCCCATTCTTTGCATCGTTTTTCAATTTCAAAGAGAAGTTAAAGGAGAATGAGAACCCACATTATTAATATCTGAATGATACAGTTATGAATTAAAATCTGGTTTAGTTTTGCATTCTGTTTATATGGCAATGGGAACTGTGTGTGTGTGGTGCTCGGTACTTTCATTCTACAAAATCCTGCAAACCATAAAACAATAAGACATTGGAGACAGATTAGGCCATTGGGTCCATCGAGTTAGCTCTGCCATTCCATTATGACTGATTTATTTTTCCTCTCAACCCCCTTCTCCCTGTAATCTTTAATGTCCTGACTAATCAGAATCTGCACTTTAACAATACCCGATGAGTTGGCCTCCACCAGCTTCACAGAATGACTTGGGACATAAAGGAGAACTCTAGCTGTGTATATAGTTCATTATTCCAGTTCCGTTCTCATTAAATTGTCAATAGGTGTTTAGGTACGGCATGGTAGCTATGGCAACTCAGCTGCAAAATTGGGTTCAGTTCCCACTGCTGTCCGAAAGGAGTAGTACTTTCTCCCTGTGACTGTACGGCTTTCCACTGGCTGCTCCAGCTTCCTCTCACACTCTAAAGGAGTGCGGGCTCGTTTGGCCAGAGAGGGCTGTTCCCATCCTGAATCTCCAATTAAAAGCATGGCTGAGTGAACTGGAAACTTGGCATTTAAAATGTGGGATAGTTTGACATAAGATGCATCGTGCATTCTTGCTTTCATGATTTCTGTCGAGATTTCCTTTAGTTCCTGATCTTATTTCTCAACATGGCAATTTGAATTAAAACACAATAAAATGGTAGCATTTTATTTTCTGGAAAAGGACCTCATCGTTGGAAGTCAGTAACAAAGGTTTCCAGTTCAGTCAGCCAAGAGCTGAGTGGAAGGTACCGCTCATGGGAGATATGCAGGGATGGAAGACGAGTTCACCATCATAAAAGCAATGAGGTCCTGAAAAGAGAATTTAGAGAGCTAAGCAGAAAGCTGGCCTCCAGGGTGGTAATTTCTGGATTGCTGCCTGTGCCACATACCAGTGAGGGTAGAAACAGGATGATTTGGCAGATTAATGTGTGGCTAAAAAGCCGGGGCAGGGGGTAGGACTTCAGGTTCTGGGGAAGGTGCGACCTGTTCAAAAGTGGTGAGTTGTACCTGAACCCGGGGGGACCAATCTTCTTGCAGGCAAGTTTGTTAGAAATATTGAGGAGGGTTTAAGCTAATTTGGCAGGGCTGGTGGGAACCAGAGTGAAGGGATTCAGGACGGATGGTAATAAAGCAAAGATAGCATGTAGTCATACTGTCAGGAAGAGTGGGCAGATGATGGGACAAAATTGCAGCCAGCGGGATGAGTATCAGTGCATTAGGGATTCAGATCAAAAAGGGTAGCAAACACAGTACTCAAAGTGTTATATCTCAATGCATGGACTATAAGAAATAAAGTGGATGATGTTGGTGCACTTTTACAGATTGTCAGTGAGGTTGTGGCCATCACTGAATCGTGGCTGAAGGATGGTCGTAGTTGGGAGCTGAACGTCCAAGGTTACATGTTGTATCAGAGGGATAGGAAGGTAGGCAGAGGGGGTGGCTTGGGTCTGCTGGTAAAGAAAGGCATCAAATCAATAGAAAGATGTGACATAGGATCAGAAGATTTTGAATCCTTGTGGGTTGAGTTAAGAAACTGCAAGTTTCAATAGTAGCTGGGATGTGGACCACAGATTACAACAGGAAATAGGAAAGGCATGTCAAAAGGGCAATGTTATGATAGTCATAGGAGATTTTAACATGCAGGTCAATTGGGAAAATCGGGTTGGAAATGAATCCCAAGAGAGTGAGTTTGTTGAATGCCTAGAAAGTGGCTTTTTAGAGTAGTTTGTCATTGAGCCTACTAGGGGATCAGGAAGACTGGATTGGGTGTTATGTAATAATCCGGAGGCAATTAAGGATTTTAAGGTAAAAGAATCCTAAAGTGCCAGTGATCACAATATGACTGAGTTCAACTTGAAATTTGATAGGGTAATAGTGAAGTCTGATGTAGCAGTATTTCAATGGAGTAAAGGAAATTACAGTGGCATGAGAGAGGAGTTGACCAAAGTAAATTGGAAGGAGATGCTGGCAGGGATGACAGCAGAGCAGAAATGATGTGCGTTTCTGTGAAAAATGAGGAAGGTGCAGGGTAGATGTAATCCTTAAATGAAGAAATACTCATATGGCAAAATAGTACAACTGTGGCCTACAAGGGAAGTGGAAGCTAATGTAAAAACAAAAGAGAGGACATACAACAAAGCAAAATTTTGTGATTAGATAGAGGATTGGGAAGCTTTTAAAAACCTACAGACAACAACTAAAAGAATCATTAGGAGGGAAAAGATGAAATATGAAAGCAAGCTAGTAAATAATATCAAAGCAGACAGAAAAAGCTTGTACAAGTATGAAAAAGAGAAGTGAGAGTGGATATAGGACCTCTAGAAAATGAAGCCGCAGAAATAATAAAGGAGGACAAGGAGATGGCAGATGAACTAAATGAGTATTTTGCATCAGTCTTCACTGTGGAAGACATTAGCAGTGTGCCAGATGTTGTAATGTGTGAAGGAAGAGAAGTGGGTGCACTTACTATTACGAGGGAGAAGGCGCTCAAAAAGCTGAAAGACCTAGAGGTACATAAGTCACCAGACCAGATGAACTGCACCCTAGGGTTCTGAAAGAGGTAGCAGTGGAGAATATGAAAACATTAGTAATGATCTTTCAAAAATTATTGGACTCTGGCATGGTGCCAGAGGACTGGAAAGTTGCAAATGTTACTCCAGTCTTTAAGAAACAAGGAAGACAGCAAAAAGGAAATTATAGACCAATTAGCCTGACCTCAGTGGTTGGGAAGATGTTGGAGTCAATTGTTAAGGATGAGGTGATACGGTGGCATTGGACAAGATAGGACAAAGTATGCATGGTTTCCTTCAGGGAAAATCTTGCCTGACAATCCTGTTGGAATTCTTTGAGGAGATTACGAGTAGGATAGATAAAGGGAATGCAATGTATTTTGTATATTTAGACTTTCAGAAGACCTTTGACAAGGTGCTGCACATGAGGTGCTTACCATGTTAAGAGCCCATGGTATTACAGGAAAGTTACTAACATGGTTAGAGCATTGGCTGATTGGTAGGAGGCAGCAGGTAGGAATAAAAGGATCCTTTTGTGGTTGGCTGCCAGTGACTAGTGGTGTTCTGTAGGGTCGGTGTTGGGACCGCTTCTTTTTATACTGTATATCAATGATTTAGATGATGGAATAGATTACTTCGTTGCCAAGTTTGAAGATGATATGAAGATTGGTGGAGGAGTAGGTCCTGTTGAGGAAACAGGTAGGATGCAGAAGGGTTAGGAGAATGGGCAAGAAAGTGACAAATAAAATACAATGTTGGAAAGTACGTGGCCATACACTTTGGTAGTAGAAATAAATTTTTAAAATGGAGAGAAAATCCAAAAATCTGAGATGTAGAGGGACTTGGAGTCCTTGTACAGAACATCCTACAACTTGCAGGTAGTTTTGGTGGTGAGGAAGGCAAATGCCATGTTAGCATTCATTTCAAAGGTCTAGAATACAAGAACAAGGATGTGATACTGAGGCTTTATAAGGCACTGGTGAGGCCTCGCTTTGAGTATTGTGAACAGTTTTGGGCCCCTCATTTTAGAAAAGATGTGCTGGCATTGGAGAGGGTCCAGAGGAAGTTCACAAGGATGATTCCAGGAATTAAGGGGTTATCGTACGAGGAACGTTTGATAGCTCTGGGTCTGCACTCACTGGAATTCAGAAGGATTGGGGGGGGATCTCATTAAAACATTTCAAATGTTGAAAGGCCTAGACAGAGTAGATGTGGACAGGATGTTTCCCACGGTGGGAGAGTCTCGGACAAGAGGGCACAGTCTCAGGATAGAGGGGCACCCTTTCAAAACAAAGATGTGGAGAAATTTCTTTAGACAAAGGGTGGTGAATTTGTGGAATTTGTAGCCACATGCAGCTGTGGAGGCCAGGTTGTTGGGTGTATTTCAGAAAGAGCTTGATAGGTTCTTGATTGGACATAGCATCAAAGGTTACGGGAAGAAGGCCGGGAACTGGGGTTGAGGAGGAGAAGAAAAAAGGATCAGCCATGATTGAATGGCAGAGCAGACTCGATGGGCCAAATGGTATAATTCTGCCCCTGTGTTTTATGATCGTATACGTGCATATCTGCATGCTAGCTATTCCCTTACACCTTGTCAGTTTCAGAATCAACAAAAGGAAATCTTGGAGGTGTGATTAAGTGCAGGTAAACTGTTAATGCTGTCATAATGATCATGAAGTAGGAGATGGGTATTCACCTGCCCATCACCTTCCTTTGGTGCCCCTCCTCCTTCCCTTTTTCCTCCAGTCCACGTCCTCTCCTATCAGCTGCATTCTTCTTCAGCCCTTTATCTCCTCCACCTATGCCCTCCCACCTTCTTACTTCATCCCCCTCCTCCACCCACTCACCTGGTCTCACCTATCACCTGCCAGCTTGTATATTTCCCCTCCCCCCACCTGGAGTCTTCTCCCTTCCCTTCCAGTCCTGATGAAGGATCTTGGCCCAAAACATAGACTGCTCATTCCCCTCCTGCTGAGTTCTTCCATCATTCTGTGAGTTTCCAGCATCGGCAGAGTCTCCTGTCACTATATTACAGAGGTTTCTTGGTATACGTTCAATGGTACTTAATTGCCCATGTGGATCACATGTACCAGCCACTTCGTAGCTGCCTTCTTAAGTTATTAGTGGGCAAGCAGAAAGGAATAGAACCCCATACTTCCCTGTGACGGTGGGGAAAACAGTGAAATAAATGTTCTGTTCTGCACCACTGCTGGTAACCTAGTCATTACTTAGAACTCGGACACTTCAGGATATTTCATTATCAAAGAACATATACCGTATTCATCATCCAGTCCTGGAAGATTTGCAATATTTGGAGTAAAGTATCAGTAAGACTTTTGCCCTTCCCCTTTCCATTCCCTACAAGTTCCAACCCTTGCCATCATTTCCCCCTCTCTGTGTTCCACGCCTCAAATTTACATTTACCCCCCTCCATGACCCACACTTTGTTTACATTTGCCGCTCTCCATGACCCACACCTTGTTGACATTTTGCAATATTCATGTCTCTTTTGACCCCAAACACTGACTTTTCACCCCTTTGTCCTCTCTGTCACAAAGGTCCTCATTTCCTGACCATATCTCCACATATTTCCTTTCTCAGTCTTCATCCATACCCTTTTATCTCCTAATTCAATATTCCTGATGAAAATCAAACAGTTGCAGAAGCTGAAAATCTGACCTATAAACAGATCTCTCTTCCACCATCCAAGATACTTTTCAGGGGTGCCGCATACAGGATTAAATGCCCATGCATCCACCCACTGTCTCTTTGCCCCCCTATCACTGGGCAGGAGGTACTGTAGCATTAGGACAAGTACTGTTAGGATGGGAAACAGCTCCTTCACCAGGCCATGGGACAACTGAACTCCCTGCCGCTACCCAGGTCTCATCACATGTGAAGTACCAGGAGCAATATACTGTTTAACATGTGTTTAACCTTTTGCTAAATGTTAATCTTCTGGAAAATATTTTATTATTTGTTAATTTAAGAACCTATAAAAAATATTCACCCCCCCCCCCTTGGAAATCTTCAGGTTTTGTTGTTTTACAACATTGAATCACAGTGGATTTAATTTGGCTTTTTTGACACTGATCAACAGAAAAAGACTCTTTTGTGTCAAAGTGAAAACATCTCTACAAGATAATCTAAGTTACTTACAATTATCAAACGCAAAATAATTGACTACACAAGTATTCACACCCCCTCCCCCTTAATACAACACACCAAATCAACACTGGTGCAGCCAAACGGTTTTTGAAGTCATATAATCAATTAAATGGAGATCACCTGTGTGCAGTCAAGGTGTTTCAATTGATTGTAGTAAAAATACACCCATATCTGGATGGTCCAACTGCTGGTGAGTCAGTATCCTGGTAAAAACTACACCATGAAGACAAAAGAACACTCCAAGCAACCCCGTGTCAGGAGACGGACACAAGAAATCTCCAAGTCACTGAATATCCCTTAGAGTGCAGTTAGATCAATTATCAAGAAATGGAAAGAATATGACACAGCTGTACATCTGCCTAGAGCAGGCTGTCCTCAAAAACTGAGTGGCCATGCGAGAAGGGCACGAGTGAGGGAGGTCACCAGGAGACCTATGACAACTCTGGAGGAGTTACAGGCTTCAGAGGCTGAGATGGGAGAAACTGCGCATACGACAACTGTTGCCGGGTGCTTCACCAGTCGCAGCTTTATGGGAGAGTGGCAAAGAGAAAGCCACTGTTGAAAAAAAACTCATAGGGAGCTTAGAAAAATAGACGGCTAAGGGTAACCCTAGGTAATTTCTAAAATAAGTACATGTTCAGCACAGCATTGTGGGCTGGAGGGCCTGTATTATGCTGTAGGTTTTCTATGTTTCTATATGAAACCCCAGCTAGAGTTTGCCAGAAGGCATGTGGGAGACTCTGAAGTCAGCTGGAAGAAGGTTCTATGGTCTGATGAAAACAAAATTGAGCTTTTTGGCCATCAGACTAAACACTATGTTTGGCAATAAGCCAAACACTGCACATCATCAAAAACACACCATCCGTACCGTGAAGCACGATGGTGGCTGCATCATGCTGTGGGGATGCTTCACTGCAGCAGGCCCAGTAAGGCTTGTGAAGGTAGAGGGTAAAATGAATGGGGCAAAATACAGGGAAATCCTAATGCAGTCTGCAAGAGAATTGTGACAAGAAATTTGTTTTCCAGCCAGACAATGTCCTCCAGCATAAAGCCAAAGCTGCACAGGAATGGCTTAAAAATGACAAAGTTAATGTTCTGGAGTGGCCAAATCAGAGTCCAGACCTCAATCCAATTGAGAATATGTTTGAACTTGAAAAGGGATGTTCCCTCACGATCCCCATGCAATCTGATAGAGCGTGAGCAGTTTGCTAAAGAAGAATGGGGAAAAATTGTTGATGTGTAGACCTGATAGAGACCTATCCACGCAGACTCAAGGCTGTAATTGCTGCCAAAGGTGCATCTACTAAATACTGACTAGAAGGGGGTGAATACTTGTGCAATCAATTATTTTGTGTTTTATATTTGTAATTAATTTAGATCACTTTGTAGAGATCTATTTTCACTTTGACATGAAACTCTTTCGATCAGTGTCAAAAAAACCCAAATTAAATCCACAGGTAGCGCAGAAATGCTGGGAAATGGCCTGTTATTCTGCATAACTCTGTGAATCTAATGTCCACGATTCCCTTTACAGTTCAAACCTCCATTTGCCCTGAATTTGTTCAATCACAACCTGTGTAAAAGGAAAATATTAGAATTTGAATTGGTTTGTTATTGTCACATGCACCAAGATACAGTGAAAAGCTTGTCTTGTACACAGATCAGAGCATTACACAATGCCTTGAGGTAGAATGATGGAAAAGAATAACAATGCAGAATCGAGTGTAACAACCTCAGACAGCATACAGTGCAGGGAAACAAGAAAGTGCAAGATCACTACAAAAGGGAATGGTTCGTGAGGAAATAACGCTACCTTCTCAGCTCTGTTAAATGTTAGCAAGATGGGCTGGAATAGGAAGGCAACACAGGTACAGCCTGAGCCCTGATACAGCAAGATGAATGCAGTTGTGCTGTGATTGGTACGGAAGGTGGTCATGGAGTGAGGATCAACTTTGTTGGCTTTACACCTTTACCCAGATCAGCAGCTTGCCATGGTGTGTTGGTAAGGGAGTGCCATGCAGCAAAAACAACACCATTCAGCAATTATAAAGGAGGAAGAGTTATATAGAAATAAAGTTAGATGTACAGATGTGGATGAAAGGTGCTGAAACATCAGCGTGTGGTATTTAGAATGTAAAAATAGCAAAGTGTGATTTTAAATGTTTACTGTGCAGTGATAATTGTGGGTGGGGGGGGGGGTTGCAAACTAACATTGGCAGCTTGAAACAGTGGGCCAAGTAGTGATAAACTCCCTCCCCGCCACCCCCCAGGACTATTGTTTTGTTTGCGACCCTCCACAATGTTGTTCTACAAAGGTACAAGGACACCTAACCAAGGAGACATGAGGACGTGGAATCTGGGAAGAGTGCCAATCCAGGAAGGAGCAGTGAGAAAGAGGAAGTGGCTCTGGACGAATTGTACACCAGGCAACCCAGTAAAAATGTCTGCAGGTGCATAAACTGTCCGAAAGTTAACCTCCCTAAACAAATACAGAGGCTGCAACCACGATTGACCTTCTGTAGTTCCTGCACAGCCTATGACAAATGCATCTTACTGCTCTGCGGCTCAGGAAAACTAAAGTTCTCAGTACAGATTCCAAATGAAATCAATAATAATCTGCTGGGTATTTTGTGAAAATTTCGATGATTCTTCTTCTGGTGACTATAAGGAGAGAGGACTGGTGACTGAGGGGAGACTGTAAGGACAGAACGGACTGGTGACTGAGGGGAGACTAAGGAGGGAACGGACTGGTGACTGAGGGGAGACTGTAAGGACAGAACGGACTGGTGACTGAGGGGAGACTAAGGAGGGAACGAACTGGTGACAGGGGAGACTGTAAGGAGGGAACGGATCTGTGACTGACGAGAGACTATAAGGATGGAATGGACCGGTGACTGAGGGGAGAATGTAAGGGGAGAACGGACTGGTGACTGAGAGGAGACTGTAAGGGGAGAACGGACTGGTGACTGAGGGGAGAATGTAAGGGGAATGGACTGGTGACTGAGGGGACACTGTAAGGGGAACGGACTGGTGACTGAGGGGAGACTGTAAGGACTGAACGGACTGGTGACTGAGGGGAGACTGTAAGCGGAGAACGGACTGGTGACTGAGAGGAGACTGTAAGGGGAGAACGGACTGGTGGCTGAGGGGGACTGTAAGGACAGAATGGACTGGTGAATGAGAGGAGAATCTAAGGAGGGAACGGACTGGTGGCTGAGAGGAGACTCTAAGGAGGGAACGGACTGGTGGCTGAGGGGAGACTGTAAGGACAGACCAGACCGGTGATGGAGGGGAGACTGCAAGGAGGGAACGGACTGGTGACTGAGGGGAGACTAAGGAGGGAACGGACTGGTGACTGGGGAGACTGTAAGGAGGGAATGGACTGGTGACTGAGGGGAGAATGTAAGGGGAGTACGGACTGGACTGAGGGGAGACTGTAAGGGCGGAACGGATTAGTGACTGAGGGGAGTCTCTAAGGACAGAATGGACTGGTGACTGAGGGCAGACTGTAAGGGGAGAACGGACTGGTGACTGAGGGGAAACTGTAAGGGGAACGGACTGGTGACTGAGTGGAGACTGTAAGGAGGGAACGGACTGATGAATCAGGGGAGACACTGTTGACTGAGGGGAGACTGTAAGGACAGAACGGACTGGTGACTGAGGGGAAACTGTAAGGGGAACGGACTGGTGACTGAGGGGAGACTGTAAGGAGGGAACGGACTGGTGACTGAGGGGAGAATGTAAGGGGAACGGACTGGTGACTGAGGGGAAACTGTAAGGGGAACGGACTGGTGACTCAGGGGAGACACTGTTGACTGAGGGGAGACTGTAAGGGGAGAACGGACTGGTGACTGAGGGGAGACTGTAAGGGGAGAACGGACTGGTGACTGAGGGGAGACTGTAAGGGGAATGGACTGGTGACTGAGGGGAGACTGTAAGGAGGGAATGGATTAGTGACTGAGGGGAGACTGTAAGGAGGGAACGGACTGGTGACTCAGGAGAGACTGTAAGGACAGAACGGACTGGTGACTGAGGGGAGACTGTAAGGGGAACGGACTGGTGACTGAGCGGAGACTGTAAGGACGGAACGGATTAGTGACTGAGGGGAGACTGTAAGGAGGGAACGGACTCGTGACTGAGGAGAGACTGTAAGGACAGAACGGACTGGTGACTGAGGGGAGACTGTAAGGACGGAACGGATTAGTGACTGAGGGGAGACTGTAAGGAGGGAACGGACTGGTGACTGAGGAGAGACTGTAAGGACAGAACGGACTGGTGACTGAGGGGAGACTGTAAGGGGAGAACGGACTGGTGACTGAGGGGAGACTGTAAGGACGGAACGGATTAGTGACTGAGGGGAGACTGTAAGGAGGGAACGGACTGGTGACTGAGGAGAGACTGTAAGGAAAGAACGGACTGGTGACTGAGGGGAGACTGTAAGTACGGAACAGACTGGTGACTGAGGGGAAACTGTAAGGACCGAACGGACCGGTCACTGAGGGGAGACTGTAAGGACGGAACGGACCGGTCACTGAGGGGAGACTGTAAGGACGGAACGGACTGGTGACTGAGGGGAGACAGTAAGGACAGAACGGACTGGTGACTGAGGGGAGACTGTAAGGAGGGAACGGACTGGTGACTGAGGGGAGACTGTAAGGACAGAACGGACTGGTGACTGAGGGGAGACTGTAAGGACGGAACGGACTGGTGACTGAGGGGAGACTGTAAGGAGGGAACGGACTGGTGACTGAGGGGAGACTGTAAGGGGAACGGACTGGTGACTGAGGGGAGACTGTAAGGACGGAATGGACTGGTGACTGAGGGGAAACTGTAAGGACGGAACGGACTGGTGACTGAGGGGAGACTGTAAGGAGGGAACGGACTGGTGACTGAGGGGAGACTGTAAGGACGGAACGGATTAGTGACTGAGGGGAGACTGTAAGGAGGGAACGGACTGGTGACTGAGGAGAGACTGTAAGGACAGAACGGACTGGTGACTGAGGGGAGACAGTAAGGGGAGAACGGACTGGTGACTGAGGGGAGACTGTAAGGACGGAACGGATTAGTGACTGAGGGGAGACTGTAAGGAGGGAATGGACTGGTGACTGAGGAGAGACTGTAAGGACAGAACGGACTGGTGACTGAGGGGAGACTGTAAGGACGGAACGGACTGGTGACTGAGGGGAAATTGTAAGGACGGAACAGACTGGTGACTGAGGGGAGACTGTAAGGACGGAACGGACTGGTGACTGAGGGGAGACAGTAAGGACAGAACGGACTGGTGACTGAGGGGAGACTGTAAGGATGGAACGGACTGGTGACTGAGGGGAGACTGTAAGGATGGAACGGACTGGTGACCCAGGGGAGACTGTAAGGACAGAACGCACTGGTGACTGAGGGGAGACAGTAAGGACAGAACGGACTGGTGACTGAGGGGAGACTGTAAGGACGGAACGGACTGGTGACTGAGGGGAAATTGTAAGGACGGAACAGACTGGGTGACTGAGGGGAGACTGTAAGGACGGAACGGACTGGTGACTGAGGGGAGACAGTAAGGACAGAACGGACTGGTGACTGAGGGGAGACTGTAAGGATGGAACGGACTGGTGACTGAGGGGAGACTGTAAGGATGGAACGGACTGGTGACCCAGGGGAGACTGTAAGGACAGAACGCACTGGTGACTGAGGGGAGACAGTAAGGACAGAACGGACTGGTGACTGAGGGGAGACTGTAAGGACAGAACGGACTGGTGACTGAGGGGAGACTGTAAGGATGGAACGGACTGGTGACTGAGGGGAGACTGTAAGGAGGGAACGGACTGGTGACTGAGGGGAGACTGTAAGGACGGAACGGACTGGTGACTGAGGGGACACTGTAAGGACGGAACGGACTGGTGACTGAGGGGAGACTGTAAGGGGAACGGACTGGTGACTGAGGGGAGACTGTAAGGAGGGAACGGACTGGTGACTGAGGGGAGACTGTAAGGACGGAATGGACTGGTGACTGAGGGGAGACTGTAAGGACCGAACGCACTGGTGACTGAGGGGAGACAGTAAGGACAGAATGGACTGGTGACTGAGGGGAGACTGTAAGGAGGGAACGGATTAGTGACTGAGGGGAGACTGTAAGGACTGAACTGACTGGTGACTGAGAGGAGATTGTAAGGGGAGAACGGACTGGTGACTGAGGGGAGACTGTAAGGGGAGAACGGACTGGTGACTGAGGGGAGAATGTAAGGGGAACGGACTGGTGACTGAGGGGAGACTGTAAGGACCGAACGCACTGGTGACTGAGGGGAGACAGTAAGGACAGAATGGACTGGTGACTGAGGGGAGACTGTAAGGAGGGAACGGATTAGTGACTGAGGGGAGACTGTAAGGACTGAACTGACTGGTGACTGAGAGGAGATTGTAATGGGAGAACGGACTGGTGACTGAGGGGAGACTGTAAGGGGAGAACGGACTGGTGACTGAGGGGAGAATGTAAGGGGAACGGACTGGTGACTGAGGGGAGACTGTAAGGAGGGAATGGACTGTTGACTGAGAGGAGACTGTAAGGACAGAACAGACTGGTGACTGAGGGGAGTCTGTAAGGACAGAACGGACTTGTGGCTGAGGGGAGACTGTAAGGGGAGAACGGACTGCTGACTGAGGGGAGACTCTGAGGGGAGAACTCACTGGTGACTGAGGGGCAGAGATAAGCTGAACTGTCAGAATAATTTTCCCAGGTGGGATGGTCAAATGTCGGGGGGAATGAGGGAGGACTAGAGGGATGACAATTTACAGGACTAGAATATAAAAGCAATGAGGTAATACTGAGACTTTTGACAGGAGGGTTGTGATCAGTTTTAGATCCCATATTTAGTAGAGGATGTATGGCTGGAGAGGATCCTGCTGAGATTCACTGGAATGAACCGGGGAATGAAAGGGTTAATGTATGAGGAGTGTTTGATGAACCTGGGCCTGTACTTGCTGGAGTTTGGAAGAATAATCTCATTGACTATAGAAAGGAACACAGAATATGCCGGGGGATCTCAGCAGGTCAGGCAGCATCTATGAAGGCAAATAAACAGTCGGTGTTTCCGGCTGAGACCCTTCTTCAGGACTGGAAAGGAAGGGGGAAGATGCCAGATTAATGAGGTGGGAGGAGGGGAGAGAGTTATGGGAGGTAGTTAGAAGGTGAAAGGCCTTGGCAAGGTGGACTTGGCAAGAGGATGTTTCCAATATGGGAAGAGTCAGAGGACAGTGCTCAGCATCAAAATGCAAAGACATCCCTTTAGGACAGAGATTTGGAAGAATTTCTTTAGCTCGAGGGTGGAGAATCAGTGAAAATCTTTGGATATATTTAAAGTGGTTCTTAATTAACAAGGGTTTCAAAGGTTACAGGGAGAAGGCAGGAGAATGGGGTTGAGAGGGAAAGTAAATCTGACATGCTCCAGTGGCAAAGCAGATTCGATGGGCTGAATGGCCTAATTCTGCTCTTATGTCCAATGGTCTTATGGTGGGAAGGAGGAGATTGTTTTACACAGTAAGTGGTAAGTGGCTGAAATGGGGCTGGCATAGTGGTGGAAACAGATAAGAAAGTAGAATTTGATAGGCTAATTAATACACAAGGAATGGAAGAAGCGATTTAATTTAATATGTCATTGTGTTCAGCACAGGTATTGTAAGCTGAAGGGCCTGTTGCTATGCTGGAATGTTTTGTGTTTCTCTATGATTTTTTGACATCTTCCACGGTTTCGGTGCAGAAGTCATGGGGACTCTGACAAAACAGGAAAAACCGCCGTGAAGATGCCACCAACTAATTGAAAGAAGTTCGTTAGGAGGGGCTGAGGATGGGTTAATAGATGGAAAAGAGAGAGCGGGAATAAAGGAGTCATGCTGGGATAATGGAGTGTAACCAAAGGGGTCAGTGTTTGACCTGTAGCTATTTACAATCCTTACCGGTGACTGAGATGACAAAACATTAGTAACCCCCCCGCCCCCCATCTAAGGAAAGATCTGCTGGCCCTGGTAAGGGCCCAGAAGAGGCTCACAAAAATTATCCCAGGAGCGAAAGGAACTTTTGATGGCTCTGGTCCTGTAATCGGTGGAGTTCTGAACAATGAGACGACCTGATTCTGAAAGGCCTGGATAGAGTGGATGTGCAGAGTTGTTTCTGTGTAGGAGAGTCTAGAATCTGAGGGTACAGCCTAAGAATAAAACACTTCAAAATGCAATGAGGAGGAATTTCTTCAGCTAGAATGATCCCAGGAATAAAAGAGTTAATATATGAGGCTCAAAGCCTGTACTCACTGAAGATTACAAGAATGAAAGTGGTGAATATCGAGAGGCCTAGATGGAGTAGATGTAAAGAGAATGTTTCTATTAGTGGGAGAGTTTAGGGCTAGAGAGCACAGCCTCAAACTACAAGGACATCTTAGAATTTAAAACAGAGATGATAAGGAATTTCTTTAGCCAGACAGTGGTGAATCTGAGGACTGAGGGCTGTGGAGGCCAGATCAATAGGAATATTTTAAAAATAAATTGATAGGTTCTTGTTTGGTAAGGAGTTAAGCGTTACATGGAGAAGTTGAAAGAGAATGAATCATGCAGACTGCATGGCCCACGCATCGTGTCTGAAAACAACCAGGGTTTGAATGGTCCTTCTAGAGAATGTGGAGTATCACCTATAAAGGCATCCTTAACAAACATAGATGCATTACAGTCCGCTGTTAGAGTCACAGGGCACTACAGCACAGAAACAGGCCTTTTGGCCCATCTAGTCTGTGCTGAATTATTAATCTGCCCCCACTTGCACTGGCAGCTCGTTCCACAATCTCTCACTCATCACCCTCTGAGTGAAGAAGTTCCTTGTCATGTTCCCCTTAAGCCTTTCACCTTTCACCCTTAACCCATCACCGCTAGTTCCAGTTCCAGACCCAGCCCCCATGGAAAAAGCCTGCTTGCATTTATTCTATCTCTACCCCTCTTGGCAACCTTACAGTACAACCAACTTCATGTCTGCCTGGAAAGCAAAATCAAAAGGAAAGCTGGTATTTTCTTTATTCGTACAAGGTCGACTGTAACTGCAAACTGGCCTAAATAATGACAGTGTTAAATAAATCCAGCAAAAAATAAAGAATGTCATTTCATCGAATCTCACTGACTTCGAACTTTGGAACTGATGCTGGTGTGTAGGCATGCTATTTTAGGCAGATATCGCAGAGGGAGTTGTGGCTGAACAGGAGCAAATAATAGGTTGTGGAAATTCTTGTATTGTAGGGGGTTATTTCTGAATGCCTGGTGCTGAGATGTCAAGTCACTAACAGAGGCAGCACACTGAGAAACTTAAACCCTACTTTAGATCGTGCAGAGTAATCGTCGTATGATCAGGAGGATCTTGGTACAAGAGCAGTGTGGTGGTGGTAAGTAGAATGGTGTGTGGTTGCCTGTACTAGATTGCTGTGCTGGGGAATAGAATGGTGTGCGATTTCCTGTACTAGAGTGGTGTGGTGGTGGTGAATAGAATGGAGTGTGATTGCCTGTTCTAGAGTGGTGTGATGGTGGATAGAATGGTTCGTGATTACCTGTACCAGAGCAGGGAGCGGTGAATAGAATGGAGTGTGATTGCCTGTTCTAGAGTGGTGTGATGGTGGATAGAATGGAGTGTGATTGTCTGTTCTAGAGTGGTGTGGTGATGGATAGAATGGAGTGTGATTGTCTGTTCTAGAGTGGTGTGATGGTGGATAGAATGGCTTGTTATTGCCTGTTCTAGAGTGGTGTGGTGGTGACTAGAATGGAGTGTGATTGTCTGTTCTAGAGTGGTGTGATGGTGAATAGAATGGAGTGTGATTGCCTGTTCTAGAGTGGTGTGATGATGAATAGAATGGAGTGTGATTGCCTTTTCTAGAGTGGTGTGATGGTAGATAGAATGGAGTGTGATTGCCTGTTCTAGAGTGGTGTGATGGTGAATAGAATGGAGTGTGATTGCCTGTTCTAGAGTGGTGTAATGGTGAATAGAATGGAGTGTGATTGCCTTTTCTAGAGTGGTGTGATGGTGGATAGAATGGTTTGTTATTGCCTGTTCTAGAGTGGTGTGGTGGTGAATAGAATGGAGTGTGATTGCCTGTTCTAGAGTGGTGTGATGGTGAATAGAATGGAGTGTGATTGCCTTTTCTAGAGTGGTGTGATGGTGGATAGAATGGAGTGTGATTGCTTGTTCTAGAGTGGTGTGGTGGTGGATAGAATGGAGTGTGATTGCCTGTTCTAGAGTGGTGTGATGGTGGATAGAATGGAGTGTGATTGCCTGTTCTAGAGTGGTGTGATGGTGGATAGAATGGAGTGTGATTGTCTGTTCTAGAGTGGTGTGGTGATGGATAGAATGGAGTGTGATTGCCTGTTCTAGAGTGATGTGATGGTGGATAGAATGGTTTGTTATTGCCTGT
Organism: Hemitrygon akajei; assembly: GCF_048418815.1. Taxonomy (NCBI): domain Eukaryota; kingdom Metazoa; phylum Chordata; class Chondrichthyes; order Myliobatiformes; family Dasyatidae; genus Hemitrygon; species Hemitrygon akajei. Next base: position 3,241,660 of record NC_133146.1, read on the forward strand.
TCTAGAGTGGTGTGGTGGTGAATAGAATGGAGTGTGATTGCCTGTTCTAGAGTGGTGTGATGGAGGATAGAATGGTTTGTTATTGCCTGTTCTAGAGTGGTGTGGTGATGGATAGAATGGAGTGTGATTGCCTGTTCTAGAGTGGTGTAATGGTGAATAGAATGGAGTGTGATTGCCTTTTCTAGAGTGGTGTGATGGTGGATAGAATGGTTTGTTATTGCCTGTTCTAGAGTGGTGTGGTGGTGAATAGAATGGAGTGTGATTGCCTGTTCTAGAGTGGTGTGATGGTGAATAGAATGGAGTGTGATTGCTTGTTCTAGAGTGGTGTGGTGGTGGATAGAATGGAGTGTGATTGCCTGTTCTAGAGTGGTGTGATGGTGGATAGAATGGAGTGTGATTGCCTGTTCTAGAGTGGTGTGATGGTGGATAGAATGGAGTGTGATTGCTTGTTCTAGAGTGGTGTGGTGGTGGATAGAATGGAGTGTGATTGCCTGTTCTAGAGTGGTGTGATGGTGGATAGAATGGAGTGTGATTGCCTGTTCTAGAGTGGTGTGATGGTGGATAGATTGGAGTGTGATTGCCTGTTCTAGAGTGGTGTGATGGTGGATAGAATGGTTTGTGATTGCCTGTTCTAGAGTGGTGTGCTGGTGGATAGAATGGTTTGTGATTGCCTGTTCTAGAGTGGTGTGATGGTGGATAGAATGGAGTGTGATTGCCTGTTCTAGAGTGGTGTGATGGTGTATAGAATGGAGTGTGATTGCCTGTACTAGAGTGGTGTGATGGTGGATAGAATGGTTTGTGATTGCCTATTCTAGAGTGGTGTGATGGTGGATAGAATGGCTTGTGATTGCCTGTACTAGAGTAGTGTGGTGATGGCGAATAGAATGGCATGCGATCACTGTTGATGCCCAAGCTCATCACGGGTAACAGAAGTATTTGTGTCTCTGCATTGAAAACAATGGCACTCTGCACATTTGGGTATCCGTGATCAACTAGATCAGGGATTCATAGTCCGGAGGCCAAGGGCCCCTCAGTTAATGGCATGGCAATGTTTGGCATACACTGAGCTGGATAAATGCTGATGAAATTACACTCCTCTCCCTAACCCCCATCAATTCTCGACTAGACAAAGGAATTTTCTTGTAGAGATTGGCTGTCAAATCGATTCGATTTCTGGGAAATGTTAAAATGACATTCTGTGAATGTTGGAAATATAATTTCACAAAATGCTAAAAAAAAAGCTAAATCTGTATGTCAGCTGGAAGAAACTGCACTTCCTTTAACACCTCCTCCCCCGACCCCCACTCCGCCCACCCTACCCCATCACCCTTTTCCAGGTACATTTTTAAATTTGGTTTTCAGTTTTTAGAGGGCAGGGGGGAGTATTTGATCTACCGCTTTGAGAGAATCTCTGCCTACAGTTGTGGTAGTTTTAGACTGAGTGAGGGGTGGGGGGTGATAGATAGGATCAATTCTCCTATCATTTCCTGGTTTTTGAGCCTCTAGTTTACTTTAATTTTCTTGCACAAGTTGTTATGATCAGGAATACACTGGCTGAAAGGCTGAAGGGGGCAGGTCCATTAAATCTTGCAGAGGAAATAGCTAAGTTCGAAAGTAAATAATTGGGACTAAGCGAGTGATTCAAAAGCAAACGATCGATCAGAGAGGGGTTCTGTGATTCCACAGTGAAGCTCAAAAGGATGTGAACTGATAGAGCTGGGTCTAGCATCCTACTTCACAACGCCCTCACTTTGGAATGACTCCTCCAAAAATCCTGTCCAGAGCAACCAAGAGATGCTTAAGCTGGACCTTTTCTGCGATGCTGGGATAGAGAAGTGTTCATAACAGGGTAAAATTATAAAGAGGACCATTAGAAATAAATTCCAAGCATCAACACATTTGGACAACCGATGTATGCCAGGACCTGTAGGACAAAGCAATACAAATCTATAATTTTAAATAGCAAAATTAATAAAACCTCACAGTCTGTTTTTCAATCATCGAAACCCGAGCCAACAAAGAGGTGCCTTCAATGGGAGATTTGTCCTTTTTTTTATCAGATCACTTGGGCTGAAATCTTGCCCGTTGTCCTCTAAAGGTCAGATTTGGAATTCACAGTCGTTGGCACATGATAAGAAGGAAGACCTGATTTGTTCAGACTTAGATTCTGATTCGTATATTTACACAGAGTGAAATGTGCCATTTGCATTAACAACCAACACAAGCTAAGGATGTGCTGGGGGCAGCCCACAAGTGTCGCCACCCATTCTGGTGCCAACAGAGCCTGCCCACCATGTTCACAGCATCTTTCATGTTCACTGGAGGCCCAGGAGTGTGTTACTTTTAAGCTATTGTCGTAGTCCATCCACTTCAAGGTCCAACATGTTGTGCTTTCAGGGATACTTTGCCCACTGCTGTTGAACTGCATGGTCGTATGAGTTACTGTCACCTTCCTGTCAGCTTGAACCAGTCTGGCCATTCTCTTCTGATCTCTCTTATTAAGAAGGCTTTTTTGCCTACAGAACTGCCACTCACTGGATGTTTGATTTTTGTTTTTCACACCATTCTCTGTAAACTCTAGAGACTGTTGTGCATGAAAATCCCAGGAGATCAGCAGTTTCTGAGATACTCAAACCACCCTGTCTGGCACCAACAATCATTCCACGTTCCAAGTGACTTAGATCACATTTCTTCCCCATTCTCATGTTTGGTCTGAACCTCTTGACCATGTCTGCATGCTTTTATTGAGTTGCTGCCGTACGATTGGCTGGTTTGTATTAATAAGCTGGTGTACAGGTGTGCCTAATAAAGTGGTGACTGTGTGTAGATTGCCGAGTGGGGATGCACTTGATTTCTTTGGAGTTATTCAGTGAAGACAGGGAATACATCAGCCACGATATAACTGAACGGCGGAAGAAACCTGACAAACTGGCTGAGCGTGCAACAGGTAAGCTGTCTGAACACTTACTGAACCCAACGTTCAGGTTCCTGAGACTGGGCAAGAATAACACCCATCCCGTTAGAACCTCACGCTGAAATAATCTTCCATTATATTGCAGCACCTTGCAATACAGTCCAGCAGCTCTGAATTACACTTTTATTTAAAATTAAATTATGCATGCTCTTGAAAATTGCTTCTAGGTTTCAGCTGCAAAGACACTTTATGTTTATTGACTTGGGCTAATGTTAATTAGGTGAGTCATATTCCCTGAAGATTCTTTCCCTACTGGGTCTCAGATGGAGTTAGAGGTTAAGACCAACTCCAAGAACTTTAATTGTTTTCTTTCACCAAGGAAAACAGGTGGGGAGGGCACGTGGGGCTTCCCTGGTACAGCTAATATATGGAGTCTGAGGATGGTGGATAAGCGAAAAAAATGGTGGAGCGTGGGGGGTATATGGAAAGGATAAACAAAACTCTGATGTGTGTCAGATATACATTTAATTATTTCAGGTTTCCAAATATAGCATTTTCTCATCTTCAAACAACTTTGAACCTGCCTACAAATATATTGTGTGTGCTGATCTTGTGTTATAAAGGCACCACACCATATGGGCTCAAAGCTCACCATTTACAGAGTGAATTTTATGATGCAATATTAGAATACCCATTCTTCCATCACCTTTCCCTAATCCCACGCCCTCAAAGCGTCACCTTCCTCCTCCAACAACAATGTATCATGTGCGGCTCCACTGAGAAAAGCCGCCCTCGGGAGTCAGTCCTATTCTAATCCGAGGCTGCCGTCCAATTCTGCCATGTTTCAGATGGATCTAGGAACCACATCATCAGGAACAGCAGAGAGTCAATATTCTCTCAGCCTGTGAAAAATCAGATTCAGATATTGATTATTATCACATATATGTCAAAGCCTACAGTGAAATGTGACAGTCCTGTTAAGTTATTTATTGAGATACAGTATGGAAAAGGCTCTTCCGGCCCTTCGAGTCGTGCCACCCCAGCAATTCCCCGGTTTATTCGAGACCATTCATGGGACAATTCACAGTCACCAATTCTTGGGTCTATGGGACGAAACCAGAGCACCCGGAGGAAACTCACGTAGTCATGGGGAGAATGTACGAACTCCCCACAGGCAGCAGCGGGGATCGAACCTGGGTCGCCTGTAGTATAAAGCGTTGTGCTAACCAACGCATCCAAGGATGTGCAACAGGAAAGCCCGGCCCCAAGCTGCCATGTCCATCCTTGTGGCAGTTTTGGGAACAGTACAGGGAGTCTTTGAAGAGCACAAATGCCCTTTTGCCCAGCAGGGGCCTGGAGCCATTTGGTATAGAAAGACAAGTCAGGTAACATTTAATATTTGTCAGTTGTTTTACTAATTCTAAAATATTTTTGGCCTTTAACATGCAGATTCTATTGGCTCTTAACACCTGTATTACTGTAGTGTAATTGGTGATTGATTACACAAGTAAAGAATAAGGATATCAACAGGGTTACCAATTGGTCAATATTGTATCCAATTAGTCAGCTTCTGTATAAAAATGGCATTTCCTTGTTCAGGCCTCAGAACAGTTTGCTGACAGGGACTGTGATACTCCCCTTGTGCACAAATAGATAGAGTACAATTGAGGATGGAGCCCTGTCAGTGGGCAATGCCAGGCCCAGTTGTGTTTTGTCATCAATTGTCAAAGGAGCGTGTTCATTCAGATAGCTCATCCGTATTCAAAAAATAAATTCCATACCCCCGAACACCAAATATCCTTCTGATGCAAAGTCAATAAACTGAAACATTAATATTTCTCTCTCCACAGAAGCTGTCTGCCCTATTGAGTATTTACTATTTTATTCCAGAATCTTCAACATTCTTCAGTGAGAAATTTTCCACTGGAGTCACTGGAGCTAAGTTGTTTCTAAAACATAATACATACAGGGGCAGATGTTTTGTTTCTTTGCCCATAATCATCACTCCAGGCTGATCAGTTGATTTTCTGGCCATTCAGCATCCTTCGTTCATCATTTATGAAACAGAATAATCAGGCAGCATCTTGGAAAATGTAATTTTCTTGTTATAAATGTGTTTTAAAATAGCAATCAGAGCAAGCTGATTACTGGAAGTGAAGATGGACTTATCACAAGTTGTAGTGAATTTTACACATGTTCAGTGATTTTACCTGGGAAACTAAAGCACAAGTTTCTAGCGGTATTAGATACTCAATATTGGATAGAGTGGAACTGGAGAGGATGTTTTTACTAGTGGGAGAGTCAAGGACCAGAGGACACAGCCTCAGAATAAAAGGACGTTCCTTTAGAACAGTGATGAGGAAGAATTTCTTTCACTAGAAGGTGGTGAATCTGCAGAATTTATTGCCACAGACAGCTGTGGAGGCCAAGTCACTGTCTATATTTAAAAGAAGAGATTGATGGGTTCAAAGTTCAAATTTTCAAAATAAGTTTATTATCAAAGTACATATGTCAGCATATACTACCCTGAGATTCATTTTTCTTGCATGCATTCACAATAATTACAAAGAAACACAATAGAGTCAATGAAAAATTAGTTCTTAAGTAGTTATGGCATGAAATGTTACAGGGAAAGGCAGGAGAATGGGGTTGAGAGGGAGAATAAATTGGCCATGAGCAGACTTGATGGGCTGAATGGCTGGATTCTGCTCCTAAGCTTTATGGTCTTTATTATTTACATGGAAGGCTACCCTGGGTCTATTTAACCCAAGTGGGCAGGAACAAACAGTAAATGGTTTGAACTATTGTTATTCTTCAAACTGGATTTTCAAGTCATAGGCAAGTTTCTTAAAGATTTGAAACCTCTCCTACATAAAAGGATTGACAGGTAAGTAAGTAAGAACACTTAACCCAGATGCAGGAGCACATAAAGCTGGAAGTTTCCACTTTAATGACATTGATGGACAGCACTAACCCTAATGTGAACCAGTAGATCGCTGCATGAGATAAAACTAAGGATCTAACTGGCTGCTTTTCATATGGTCATGGAACCTGTGGTCAGTATGTGGTGACCCTGGTTCTTCTTCAGGCTGACTCTGCCATCAGCTGTGGAATTCTCTGCACCAGACCAGACGGTGCTTTCCAAGCATATTTGACAATCAATTCTGTGGATCTTCACCATTTGTTCCTCTCACAGCTGCCAACTTGCACGGGCAAGGCTTGGCCAAAGCTGCAGAACCAGTTTGTGTGACCAGGTTCAATGCCAGCGACGGGTGAAATGTTGCCTTTTCTGCTGGTGACTGCTCCCCCAGGCTGAATCCCTGCACCCCATCAAATGGTTGACAATGTTAGTTGTGGAGGTTTCTTTACACATCCACTAACTGCCCAAGATAACAGCTTTCTTCCCTATCCCATCCAATTACTAATGTGTTCAATGAAAATATAATTCAAAAAACATCGTTCCTCTATACTCAAGTCAATGAGGAGGCAAGGTTACTTAAGTGGCTGTAGGAATGGGATTGTCTTAAGGGAAAAGTTGGACCTCTTTCCTTCAGACTTGGAAAACTCCATTGACTTTATTGAAACTCTGACACACTTGAATGGGTAAATTCTGGAGGCTCTTTCATCTTTGCTCTGAGTTTAACAGCAATGTGCTACAAACTCAATAGATGACCTGAGGAGACACTTGCAAAGTTTAATGAATTTTTTTGACAGAAGTTAACAGGCAAAATGAAGGATATGACAATATTCAATTCAGGGAAGTACAAAAAGCATAATGGCTCAAACATGAGAGAATCTGCAGATGTTGGAAATCCAGAACCAATACACATAAAATGTGGGAGGATCAGCCCAAAATGTTGACTGGTTACCCTTTTCCATAGATTCTGCCTGGCCTGTTGAGTTCCCTCAGCATTTTGTGAGGTCTAATGCCCACTCTGTCTATTATATTTACCTGAACAGAGGAAAAAAAACTCAAACTCACTCTCACACAGTAGTACTGCACATGATAGAAGGAGAAATTTGCAAGCCCAGAAAGAAAGATTAAGCAAGCTGATATGAGCACAACGCTGTGGTATTCCATGCGATTACATTTCTGCCTTCATTGGCTTTCAGGGAGAAGCTTGCACTTTGGTTCCTTGGAACCAGAGAACAGTTCATTAGCATTCAGAGATTCCAGAGGTAAGTCGATGGAAGCAGTAATACTGGGACAACATTTCATGGCTTCAAGTTATTTCAGTCAGTTAAATAGTATCACAGTTAATTCTACCCTACCCCCTAAGATGGCCACCACTATTTTTGTTTGTGATGTTAAAATTATTCTAAACACAGTGATTATGCGGGCTAACCCCATTTATTTCTTGGCTGATGACAGGAATTTTCTCTTACCCTTGTATATTACTGTAGTTAGATTTTCAAACTGCAAACTTCTTAACTCTTGAGTTATTTTTGGAATTATATCTCCCTCTTCTGGTGACTTAAAGAAATGCAGGTCTGCTGTGTACTTCAGTTAGACTGTCTATATTCTATAGTAATCTGGGTAAAACAATTTGTATATACAAGAGAATAAATAGTAAGACAATTAGATTGTGTGGCCCGTCAAACCTCACCAGTCAGTAAGACCATGCCTCAAATCTACTTTCCCTCCTGTTCCCTACGTCCTCCGATTGAGTTCCTACCAACCTCATCCATGAATGCATTCAATGACATGTGTAGAAGAGTTCTAAACATTCACAATCATTTTACTTTAAAAATTCTTCATTTCATTGCAAAGTGACAACCCTCTGACTTTGAGATACTGTCCCCTAATTCTGACTTTCCAATCTTATATATCATTTTGTATTCAACATATTCCATATAAGTTAACATTCCTACCCAGCCAATTTTCCGAATGTCTGTGACTCATGCCATCTTCTTACCTTATTATTGCAAGAGTTACAACAGGGAGCATTTAGAAGTCGAGATGTTTGATGTAACTTTACACACCACTGGCAAGAACGCAGCTGGGTACTGACTACACACTATTTCAGAAGGCAATACAGAGTAAGCCCATTAGGGTAACTATTGGAAGAAGGGGGTTAACACATGTAAAGGTTGAGCATGTTGGAATATGGAAGAGGGAGAGATGATCTCACTGAAACTTAAGATGTTGATTGGGATTGACAAGGGGATGCAAGAAGCTGTTTCTCCCTAATGGAAGCACCAGAAATTAGGGGCAGAGCAGAGGTTTAAGACTAAGGGGTTAATCATGGGGATGAATTTTATTCTCAGAGAACTGTGAACTGTTGGGGTTGAGCTGTGGAGGAGAATCATTGAATATATTCAAGGCTACAACACTACAAGAGGGTGAAAGGGAAGCGGTAAACACCAGATTGGAGGGGCCATGATTTGATTGAATGGGGAGAGGAGATTCAAACTTACACCTGCCTCCGTTTCTTGGGTTTTCTTCTTATTACTCTGCAAAATTTAAGAGACATTTAAGAGAAGTTTAAGAGACTGGTATATGGAGGAATTTAAGGTGGGGAGGCAGGGTTTGAGGGTTGGCACAACATTGTGGGCCAAAGGGCCTGTACTGCGCTGTACTATTTTGTGTTCTATATTCTAAAATACTTTCTTGAAATGGTGATAATTGGGTTGTGTGTCTTTTCATCTTTTGACTTTATGCTCACTGACCCCCTGTGCAATCTCGCAACCTTACCTGAACAAGAACTTATATATGCAGCAGAGAAATTAAAAAAGAAGATAAAACTGAACAAAACTCACTAACTTCTTTCTATTTTAAAGAATAATAATAATCAATAAAATTGAGTGTGTGAAAATGTAGTCTGAAAAGTTCAGGATTTAATATTAATCCTCCTTGTTTAAAAGATTGAGATTCTTAAAGATTAGCTTCATTTGTGACATGTACATCAAAACCTACAGTGAAATGCACTGTTCATGTCGAATCAAATCAGACAGCATTGTGCTGAGGTCAGCCCGTATGGTGCTGCTATGTTTCTGACACCCACAACTGACTAACCTTAACCCATCAGAGTTTGGACTGTGGAAAAGCTGGACCCGAGCACCCGATCTCAGGAGCAGCAGTAGGTCTGTTTCTTCAACCATTGTCATCCACCCCATGAAAAAGATTCTAACAGAGCCGTGGCAGAGGCAGTACCAGATTTTAGGAATGTATAGTGTGTAGCATGAAAGGGATGTAGAACGGTGCCGGCCCCATTTGTTCTCCTTGTCCTACGTGTTAAAGATCACTGATAGGAGATGCTGCAATAAAACTTATTACTAGGACAAACTAAAAGAAGAGTGAAGTGGGAGTGGGTGTAGTGGAGGTGACATTCCATCCCTGTCTCTCAAAAACTCTTCTAATTCTCAGGTGTTCTTTGATATGCATTCATTAAAGATTAGGGATATTGGTGCAATTACACTGCTACATCCAAACGTTCGGTGAAATGTGCTGTTTTGCGTCAACAACCAACACAATCCGAGGAGTCGGATGTGCAGGGGACAGCGCTCAGGCGCCACCACTCTTCCAATGCCAACATAGCATGAACACAACTTACTTACAAACCTGAACTGTGCAATGTGCACCACCATCAAATTCTGCACATGTGCCTTGTGAATGGTGAAAAAGTTTTGAACTGAGTCACTTGCCTCAGCAGGTAACTTGTTCTTGTTGACTTGGTTAGTCCAGCTTCTAACTGATGGACACCCACAGGGTGTTGTTGATAGAAAATCAACAAATTAAAGATTAAGGGGGAACAGCGACGCACTCCCTTTGGAAATGGTGAGTTGGTGTATCTTTAGGCAGAGACTTGATGTTATAACTGTACCCATGCATGGGTTCACACCCTGATCGAGATTTATGGCCATAAGACATGGGAGCAGATTCAGGCCATTTGGCCAATCAAGTCTGCTCCGCCATTCAATCATGGCTGATCCTTTTATCCCCTCCTCAGCCCCAGTTCCCAGCCTTCTCCATATAACTCTTGATGCCATGTCCAATCAAGAACCTGTCAATCTCTGCCTTAAATACACCCAACAACCTGGCCTCCACAGCTTCATGTGGCAACAAATTCTACAAATTCACCACTCTCTGGTTAAAGAAATTTCTCTGCATCTCTGTTTTAAATGGACGCCCCTCTATCCTGAGGCCCTCTTGTCCTAGACATCCCCACCATGGGAAACATCCTTTCTACACCTACTCTGTCTGGGTCTTTCAACATTCGAAAGGTTTCAAGGAGATTTTCAAATAGAATGGTCACATTCATTGCTAGGGGGGTTGAATTTAAGAGCAGAGAGATTATGCTGCAACTGTGCAGGGTACTGGTGAGGCTCTGGTCTCCTTACTCAAGAAAAAACATACTGGCTTTGGAGGTGGTGCAGAAGAAGTTCACCAGGCTGATTCCAGAGATGAGGGGGTTAGGCTATGAGGAAAGATTGAGTCACCTGGACTGTACTCGCAGGAATTCAGATGAATGAGTGGAGGTCTTATAGAAACATATAAAATTATGTAAGGGTTAGATAAGATAGAGGCAGGAAAGTTGTTTCCATTGGAAAGTGAGACTAAAACTAGGCAGGTAGGTGGAGCTGAGTCCAAGGCCAGCATGAGGTGTTGCACTTTCAGAGGACAAACCAGGGTCGGACTTACATAGGGAATGGTGGAGCACTGAGCAGTGCAGTACGACAGGGATCCGGGAATACACATCCACAATTCTTTGAAAGTAGTGTCACAGGTATATAGAGTCCTAAAGAAAGCTTTTGGCACGTTGATCTTCATTAACCAAAGTATTGAGTACAGGAGTTGGGATGTTATGTTGAAGACTCTGCACTCTCAAAATTTCTCCTTTGAAGGCCTCCCACTTACCAACGACATCCTTGCCAGAGAACAACCTGTCCCAATCCACGCTTTTTAGATCCTTTCTCATTTCTTCAAATATGGCCTTTTTCCAGTTTAGAACTTCAACCTGAGGAACAGATCTATCTTTATCCATGATCAAGTTGAAACTAATGGTGTTATGATCACTGGAACCAAAGTGTTCCCCTACACACACTTCCGTCACCTGTCCTAACTCGTTTCCTAATAGAAGATCTAATATTGCATCCTCTCTAGTCGGTACTTCTATATATTGATTTAGAAAACCTTCCTGAACACATTTTACAAACTCTAACCCGTTTAGACCTTGGGAGTCTAGATTGGGAGTCCCAATCAATATGTGGAAAAGTAAAATCCCCTATTATCACAACTTTACGTTTCCTGCAGTTGTCTGCTATTTCTATGCTGATTTGCTCCTCCAATTCTCGCTGACTATTGGGTGGTCTATAATACAACCCCATTAATGTGGTCATACCTTTCCTGTTTCTCAGCTCCACCCATATGGCCTCAGTAGACAAGTCCTCTAATCTGTCCTGCCTGAGCACTGCTGTAACATTTTCCTCGACTAGCAATGCCACCCCCCACCCCACCCTTCATCCCTCTGCCTCTATCACGTCTGAAACTTCGGAACCCTGGAACATTAAGCTGCTAGTCCTGCCCCTCCTGTAGCCAAGTTTCACTAACGGCTACAATGTCATAATTCCACATGTCAATCCAGGCCCTCAGCTTGTCAGCCTTCCCCACAATACTCCTCGCATTGAAATAGACACACCTCAGAAGATTTTTACCACCACACACTACCCTTCTATTTGTGACTTTGCATGAAACTTTAACATCATTTATTTTCACCCCTGCTCCACAATCTACTCTGTCACTCTGGTTCCCATCCCCCTGCAAATCTAGTTTAAACCCCCCCACCCCAATAGTACTAACAAACCTCCCTGCAAGGATATTGGTCCCCCTGTATTTCAGGTGTAAACAGTCTCTCTTGTACAGGTCCCACCTGCCCCAGAAGAGGTCCCATAATTCTGAAATCTGAAACCCTGCTCCCTACACCAGTTCCTCAGCCATGTGTTCATCCTCCAGAGCATCCTATTCTTACCCTCACTGGCACATGGCACAGGTAGCAGTCCTGAGATTACCACCCTCGAGGTTCTGCTTTTTAACTTCCTACCAAGCTCTCTATACTCACTCTTCAGGACCTCCTCACTCTTTCTTCCTACGTCATTGGTACCGATGTGTACCATGACATCTGGCTGATCACTCTCCCACTTCAGAATGCTGTACGCGTGATCAGAGACATCCCTGACCCTGGCACCCGGGAGGCAACAAACCATCCGGGAGTCTCTGTCACAACCACAGAACCTCCTGTCTGTACCTCTAACTATCAAATCCCCTATCACTACCGCTCTTCTCTTCTTCCCCCCCCCCCACCCCCCACCACACTGCAGAACCAGACTCAGTGCCAGAGATCTGGCTTCTGCAGCTTATCCCAGGTAAGTCAACCCCCCCAACAGTATCCAAATTGGTGTACTTGTTGTTGAGGGGAATGGCCACAGGGGGAGCCCTGCTCTGCCTGCCCTTTCCCCTTCCCTCGCCTGAAGGTAACCCAATTACCTGTGTACTGTTCCTTTGGCGTAACTGCCTCCCGGAAGCTATTACCTATAAACTGCTCATTCTCCCGAATGATCCGGAGGTCATCCAGCTCCTGCTCCAGTTCCCTAACACGGTTTGTAAGGAGCTGCAGCTGGATGCACTTCTTGCAGGTGTCGTTGTCAGGGAAACCAGAGGTCTCCCTGACTTCCCATATCCTGCAAGAGGAGCATTCCAACATCCTGCCTGGCATTCTCTCTACTCTAAACAAACAAAATGCACCGGAACCTACCCTCGCCTCTGCCTGTTCACACCGAAGCCTGTTGAGCCAAAGCCGTCCCACTCTGACGATGGCCGCTGTATATGGCGGTCTTTCTTTTAAACCTTTGGCGCGCTACATCATGCGCCTGCGCAGTCTAGCCTCTTTACCCCAATCAGTTGTTTTAAATGGCTTCTCTCTGAGGTGCCTTTAGTCCTTCAAGCTCAGCCTCTTGCTTCGATTTAAAAAAAAGGACTCTTCATCTCATGTTCTCGATATTTATTATTACTGCTAGTAGTAGTATTTTGTCTTTTCTTTTTTTTTGTATTTGCAGAGTGCTATCACGTTTGCTGTTGTGTGCTGGGGCAGCAGGCTGAGGGTAGCAGACACCAACAGAATCACAAACTCATTCGTAAGGCCAGTGATGTGGTGGGGGTTGAACTGGACTCTCTGACAGTGGTGTCTGAAAAGAGGATGCTGTCCAATTTGCATGCCATCTTGGACAATGTCTCCCATCAACTCCATAATGTACTGGTTCGGCACAGGAGTACATTCAGCTAGAGACTCATTCCACCGAGATGTAACACTGAGCGTCATAGGAAGTCATTCCTACCTGTGACCATCAAACTTTACAACTCCTCCCTCGGAGTGTCAAACACCCTGAGCCAATAGGCGGGTCCTGGACTTATTTCCACTTGGCATAATTTACTTATTATTATTATTTAATTATTTATGGTATTATTTTGCTGTATTTCTACTCTATTCTTGGTTGGTGCAACTGTAACAAAACCCAATTTCCCTCGGGATCAATAAAGTCTGTCTGTCTGTCTTTTGTACATTGTTTTCGGCCTGTTGGGTGCAGTCTTTCAGTGATTCAATTATGTTTCTTGTGAACGTCTGCAAGAAAATGAATCTCAGGGTGTATATTGTGACCTATATGTACTTTGATAATAAATTTACTTTGAAATTTGAACTTATCGAGCTGTGTTTCCACTTCTAGTAAATTCGGCTTTGTTCTCTGAGGTCTCTCTTTTCATTGATATTCCTCGGAGTATCACCACTGTATTGTACATCCTGACTTCAGTAACGCACTCACCCTCTCAAAATGCATCACCCACTAATTTTTGAGTCACTGGTGAATTTACTCATAATTGTGCATCCATATTGTTAATGTAGATAACTAATACTAGAAATCCCAGCAGCAGTCTTTGCACCAGTTACCAGTCTCACAAACTTCTATAGAGGCACAGTGGAGAGAATCCCACCTGGTTGCGTCATGGCCTGAGGTGGAAACTCCGATGACCCTCACAGGCAAAGCCCTCCCCACCATCAAGCAACAAAACAGCAGCGTCCATCATCATGGAGCCCAGCGTCCAGCTCATGCTCTCACTCCACCAGGTTCCTACATACATTGGGCTCCTGAACTTCACTCAGCTCAACTCCAACATGATTTTACATCCAGGGCCTCTACACCTCCTCCCTCACTACCATTCAGGGCCCTAAACAGTCCTTCCAGGTGAGGTGACTCTTCACCTGTAAGTCTGTTGGGGTCGTATACTGTGCTCCTGGTACGGCCTCCTTTATACCGGTGAAACCAAACATAGATTGGGAGACCACTTTGCCGAACATCTACACTCCATCCGCCAGAACAAGCAGGATCTCCCAGTGGTCTCAGAGGGCTTAGGCGGAAGAGGGCACAGTAGGCTTATCTTTTAGTTCTCCTTGTTATTTTCAGTTATTTGGGAAGTATGAGTGTGGGGGCAGCTTGTTGTTCTCGGTGTCGGATGTGGGAGATCCTGGAGTCTCCAAGCCTCCCGGACGTCCACATCTGCGCCAGGTGTGTCGAACTGCAGCTCCTGAGGGACCGAGTTAGGGAACTGGAGCTGCAGCTCGATGCCCTTCACCTGGTCAGGGAGAGTGAGGAGGTGATAGAGAGGAGTTACAGTCAGGTGGTCACTCCGGGGCCACGGGAGGCAGATAGGTGGGTCACGGTCAGGAAGGGAAAGAGGCAGGTACTAGAGAGTACCCCGGTGGCTGTACCCCTTGACAATAAGTACTCATGTTTGAGTACTGTTGGGGGGGACAGCCTACCTGGAGGAAGTGACAGTGGCCGGGCCTCCGGCACAGAGGACGGCCCTGTAGCTCAGAAGGGTAGGGATAGAAGAAAGAGGACCATAGTAATAGGGGACTCGATAGTCAGGGGTTCAGACAGGCGGTTCTGTGGATTAGATCGGGAGTCCCGGATGGTAGTTTGCCTCCCTGGTGCCAGGGTCCGGGACGTTTCTGATTGCGTCCAAGATATCCTGAAGTGGGAGGGTGAGGAGCCAGAGGTCGTGGTACATGTAGGTACCAATGACATAGGTAGGAAAGGGGAAGAGGTCCTGAAACGAGAGTATAGGGAGTTAGGAAGGCAGTTAAGAAGAAGGACCGCAAAGGTAGTAATCTCGGGATTACTGCCTGTGCCACGCGACAGTGAGAGTAGGAATGGAATTAGGTGGAGGATGAATGCGTGGTTGAGGGATTGGAGCAGGGGGCAGGGATTCAAGTTTCTGAATCATTGGGACCTCTTCTGGGGCAGGCGTGACCTGTTCAAGAAGGACGGGTTACACTTGAATCCTGGGGGGACCAATATCCTAGCGGGGAGGTTTGCTAGGGCTACAGGGCAGACTTTAAACTAGTAAGATGGGGGGGGCGGAAATCAATTTGAGGAAACTATGGGAGAGGAGGTTAGTTCACCAGTAGAGCAAGTAAGTAGACAGTGTGTGAGGGAGGAAAGGCAGGTGATGGAGAAGGGATGCGTTCAGCCCGAAGATGTAGGGGAGAAGAAAGAAAAGGATAATAAATTTGAATGCATTGCTAGGGATGAAAAGAGAGGAGGAGGTGGAGAGTATCTTAAATGTATCTATTTTAATGCTAGGAGCATTGTAAGAAAGGTGGATGAGCTTAAAGTGTGGATTGATACCTGGAATTATGATGTTGTAGCTATTAGTGAAACATGGTTGCAGGAAGGGTGTGATTGGCAACTAAATATTCCTGGATTTAGTTGCTTCAGGTGTGATAGAGTAGGAGGGGCCAGAGGAGGAGGTGTTGCATTGCTTGTCCGAGAAAATCTTATGGCGGTGCTTTGGAAGGATAGATTAGAGAGCTCCTCTAGGGAGGCTATTTGGGTGGAATTGAGGAATGGGAAAGGTGTAGTAACACTGATAGGAGTGTATTATAGGCCACCTAATGGGGAGCGTGAGTTGGAAGAGCAAATGTGTAAGGAGATAGCAGATATTTGTAGTAAACACAAGGTGGTGATTGTGGGAGATTTTAATTTTCCACACATAGATTGGGAAGCTCATTCTGTAAAAGGGCTGGATGGTTTAGAGTTTGTGAAATGTGTGCAGGATAGTTTTTTGCAACAATACATAGAAGTACCGACTAGAGATGGGGCAGTGTTGGATCTCCTGTTAGGGAATGCGATAGGTCAGCTGACAGATGTATGTGTTGGGGAGCACTTCGGGTCCAGTGATCACAATAGCATTAGCTTCAATATAATTATGGAGAAGGACAGGACTGGACCTAGAGTTGAGATTTTTGATTGGAGAAAGGCTAACTTTGAGGAGATGCGCAGGGATTTAGAGAGAGTGGATTGGGTCAAGTTGTTTTATGGGAAGGATGTAATAGAGAAATGGAGGTCATTTAAGGGTGAAATTATGAGGGTTCTACAGTTATATTAAAAGCAAGAGGATAGTGAGGGATAAAATTGGTCCCTTAGAGAATCAGGGTGGTCAGCTATGTGTGGAGCCGAGGGAGATGGGAGAGATTTTGAACGATTTCTTCTCTTCGGTATTCACTAAGGAGAAGGATATTGAATGGTGTAAGGTGTGGGAAACAAGTAAGGAAGTTATGGAACCTATGACAATTAAAGAGGTGGAAGTACTGGCGCTTTTAAGAAATATAAAAGTGGATAAATCTCCGGGTCCTGACCGGATATTCCCCAGGACCTTGAGGGAAGTTTGTGTAGAGATAGCAGGAGCTCTGACGGAGATCTTTCAGATGTCATTAGAAACGGGGATTGTGCCGGAGGATTGGCGTATTGCTCATGTGGTTCCATTGTTTAAAAAGGGTTCTAGAAGTAAGCCTGGCAATTATAGACCTGTCAGTTTGACATCAGTGGTGGGTAAATTAATGGAAAGTATTCTTAGAGATAGTATTTATAATTATCTGGATAGACAGGATCTGATTAGGAGTAGCCAGCATGGATTTGTGAGTGGAAGGTCATGTTTGACAAACCTTATTGAATTTTTTGAAGTAGTTACGAGGAATGTTGACGAGGGTAAGGCAGTGGATGTAGTCTATATGGACTTCAGCAAGGCCTTTGACAAAGTTCCACATGGAAGGTTAGTTAAGAAGGTTCAGTCGTTAGGTATTAATGCTGGAGTAATAAAATGGATTCAACAGTGGCTAGATGGGAGATGCCAGAGAGTAGTGGTGGATAATTGTTTATCGGGATGGAGGCCGGTGACTAGCGGGGTGCCTCAGGGATCTGTTTTGGGCCCAATGTTGTTTGTAATATACATAAATGATCTGGATGATGGGGTGGTAAATTGGATTAGTAAGTATGCTGATGATACTAAGGTAGGAGGTGTTGTGGATAATGAGGTGGGTTTTCAAAGCTTGCAGGGAGATTTATGCCGGTTAGAAGAATGGGCTGAACGTTGGCAGATGGAGTTTAATGCTGAGAAGTGTGAGGTTCTACATTTTGGCAGGAATAATCCAAATAGAACATACAGGGTAAATGGTAGGGCATTGAGGAATGCAGTGGAACAGAGAGATCTAGGAATAACAGTGCATAGTTCCCTGAAGGTGGAGTCTCATGTAGATAGGGTGGTGAAGAAGGCTTTTGGAAAATGCTGGCCTTTATAAATCAGAGCATTGAGTACAGAAGTTGGGATGTAATGTTAAAATTGTACAAGGCATTGGTAAGGCCAAATTTGGAATATTGTGTACAGTTCTGGTCACCGAATTATAGGAAAGATATCAATAAATTAGAGAGAGTGCAGAGACGATTTACTAGGATGTTACCTGGGTTTCAGCACTTAAGTTACAGAGAAAGGTTGAACAAGTTAGGTCTCTATTCATTGGAGCGTAGAAGGTTGAGGGGGGATTTGATCGAGGTATTTAAAATGTTGAGAGGGATAGATAGAGTTGACGTGAATAGGCTGTTTCCATTGAGAGTAGGGGAGATTCAAACGAGAGGACATGATTTGAGAGTTAGGGGGCAAAAGTTTAAGGGAAACATGAGGGGGTATTTCTTTACTCAGAGAGTGATAGCTGTGTGGAATGAGCTTCCTGTAGAAGTAGTAGAGGCCAGTTCAGTTGTGTCATTTAAGGTAAAGTTGGATAGGTATATGGACAGGAAAGGAGTGGAGGGTTATGGGCTGAGTGCGGGTAGGTGGGACTAGGTGAGATTAAGAGTTCGGCACGGACTAGGAGGGCCGGAATGGCCTGTTTCCGTGCTGTGATTGTTATATGGTTATATGGTTATATGGTCACCCATTTTAATTCCACTTCCCATTCCCATTCCGATATGTCCATCCATAGCCTCCCCTACTGTCATGATGAGGCCACACCCAGGTTGGAGGAACAACACCTTATATTCTGTTTGGGTAGCCTCCAGCCTGATGGTGTGAACATCAAATTCTCAAACAGTATAGCACAGACCATAGAGCTAAGGCCAAAGACCATAGACCACAGACTGTGGAACACACATCGTAGAGCTAGGCAGAGACCATAGACCACAGATTGTAGAGTTTCAGCCAGAGAACATAGACCATAGATCGAAGAGCACAGTCCGTAGAGCTTAGGTTAGAGACCATAGTCCAGAGAACATAGAGCTTAGGCCAGGTACCACAGACCACAGACTGCAGAGCTTAGGTCAGAGACCATACAGACCGTAGAGTTCTGGCCAGAGACCAGAGAGCACCGATTGTAGAGCTTAGGCCAGAAACAATAGACACAGACCATAGAGCACAGACTGTAGAGCCAAGACCAGAGAGCATAGAGCACAGTCTGTAAAGCTTTGGCCAGAGACCATAGACCACAGACCGTAGAGACCGGTTCCCTCTTATTCAGTGTTATTATGACTGCACGTGTCAACATTTTGGACATAAACGACTCTTCATTTTGATCCACTAGAAATGATGGCACAATTATGCTTCTGCATATCATTCTAACCTGAGTCTCTGTTCTTCAAGCATTTCATGACTTGTTACTGCAGAGGAAGTAAAAATGTAAAACCACAATAAATTGCAAGGACATAGCAAAGGAACAGACCACCATTAAAGAAAACCACAACCACAACTGATAATGGAAATTTGTCACTATGACAGATCTTTGTTACTTATTTTGTTAGTGATTCTTTAAATGATTATCTTTCTTTGATGAGGTGTCAACGCTTCTTTTACCACTTGTCCTTTCCTGAGTGCTTCGGTGCCATTGGGAGGTGAAGTGGGCTAGAGACACAGCCCTTACAACAGGACGGTTAATCCCACTGGCAGTGGGTGAGCACAGATGTATGATCTGTTGAACAGAGGTATTATTGTAATTGTATGTAATCAGGCTGCCGTGTTTGACTAGTGATGCTACAGTTGTTAAGAAGCATCATCTCAGCAGCAGTAATATAATTTAATGGAGACAACAGCTCATCTCTGGATCTCTAGCAATTAAATAATATTTATTTCTGCAGGAACAGAAATATCACCCATAGAAAGGAGAGGACACTTGAAGAAGGTGGGGAAGGATATTGTACAAACTGAGCTTCGGATGTACTGAATGGAATAATGAAGGACAGAAATCTCAAAAATGCAGGCAAATACTGAGAAAGTTCAATGAACCTTGTAGTGGTGTTGAAAAGAAACTCAACACTTAATATTGTTGTCTTCTGAACAATAGATCCCAAATTGGCTTGGGGATAGAAGGCAGGAGGTGATGGTCAAAGTTCAAAGTAAACTTATTTTAAAGTATCTTTACTACAGTGAGATTCATTTTCTTCTGGGCAGTTACAGAAAAATATAGAAATACAATGGAATAGAATAGTGGGGTGCCTCAGGGATCTGTTCCGGGACCCCTGCTCTTTGTGATTTTTATAAATGACCTGGATGAAGATGGGTTAGTAAAATTGCTGATGACACAAAGTTTGGGGGTGTTGTGGATAGTGTGGAGGGCTGTCAGAGATTACAGCGGGACATTGATAGGATGCAAAACTAGGCTGAGAAGTGGCAGATGGAGTTCAACCCAGATAAGTGTGTCCAGATGGCAGAATATAGTATTAATGGTAAGACTCTTGGCAATGTGGAGGATCAGAGGGATCTTGAGGTCCGAGTCCATAGGACTCTCAAAGCTACTGCACAGGTTGACTCTGTGGTTAAGAAAGCATACGGTGCATTGACCTTCATCAATCATAGGATTGAGTTTAGGAGCCGAGAGGTAACGGTGCAGCTATATAGGACCCCAGTCAGACCCCACTTGGGAGTACTGCGCTCAGTTCTGGTCGTCTCACTACAGGAAGGATGTGGAAACCATAGAAAGGGTGCAGAGGAGATTTCCTGTTGCCTGGATTGGGCAGCATACCTTATGAAAATAGGTTGAGTGAACTCGGCCTTTTCTCCTTGGAGCAACAGAGGTTGAGAGGTGACCTGATAGAGGTGTATAAGATGATGAGAGGCATTGATCGTATGGATAGTCAGAGGCTTTTCCCCAGGGCTGAAATGGTTAACACAAGAGGGCACAGTTTTAAGCTGCTTCGAAGTAGGTACAGAGGAGATGTCAGGGGTAAGTTTTTTTACACAGAGGGTGGTGAGTGTGTGGAATGGGCTGTTGGCAATGGTGGTGGAGGCAGATACGATAGGGTCCTTTGAGAGTCTCCTGGATAAGTACATGGAGCTCAGAAAAATAGAGGGTTCTGTGTAACCCTAGGTAATTTCTAAAGTAAGGACATTTTCGGCACAACTTTGTGGGCCGAAGGGCCTGTATTGTGCTGCAGGTTTTCTATGTTTCTATGAACTGATTAAAGCAAAGGATCAGAAGCAGAATCAGGTGTATTATCACCGACTAATGTCATACAGTTTACTGCTTTGTGGTAGCAGCACAGTGCAAGACAAAATAATTACTGCAAGTTGCAATAAAAATTATGAATAAACAAACAAACAATAAATAAATAAATAGTGCAATAAAGAACAGTGAGGTGTTCATGGACCATTCAAAAATCTAATGGTGTAGGAGAAGAAATTATTCTTAAAACATTGAGTGTGTTCCTTCAGGCTCCTGTACTTCCTCCCTGATTGTAGCAATGAGAAGAGGGCATGACCCTGTTGGTGAGGGTCCTTAATGATAGATGCCACTTTTGTGAGGCATCGACTTTTGAAGATGTCCTCCATGTTGGTAAGGGTTGTGCCCATGATGGAGATGGCTGAGTCTACAACCATCTGTAACTTCTTTTGATCCTGTGCGTTGGCGCCTCCATCCCAGACAGTGGAATTCTCCACAGTGACATACCAAATCTCCTCAAACTCCCAATGAATAAGTCAACAGACCAACCTTCCTCTGTTCTTTGTCTCTTGTGGAGTGCAGTAGAGTGTGATGAGAGCAGCACAAGATGTCCCCAATACGGAGATGACAGCATAAACGGCATGGTCATTAAATAGCATAGAATAGACACAAAAAAGTGATCCTACAACCAGTGGATCAGATTAAATCTCATCATGAATGATAAAAACTGTGACAGTGAATTCCACAGCTTTGTCAGCCTCTGGCTAAAGAAATACCTCCTCATCTCTGTTCTAAAAGGATGCCCTTCAATTCTGAGGCTGTGACCTCTGGCAATTGAACAGCCAACAGTAAAGGAAGAGGATGCAAGAACATCTCTATCCTCAGAGATGATAGGGCTTCACAGGAATTCCAAAGAGGAAGCTGAAATATTTCAAAACTAAGATTAAATGTCTAACTGCTTATAATACTCCGTGAAGCCTCACCAGTGCCTTATTCCTTCACGACCAGACACTTCCCAACACTGTATTTCATTTGCCACTTTCTTGCCCTTTCTCCTAATCCATCCTACTACGGCCAGCCTACTTCCTCAATCCTACCTGCCCCTCCACCTATCTTCATATCATCCACAGACTTGGTCACAAAGCCGTCAATTCTGTCATCCAAATCATTGACATATAACGTAACAAGAATCAGTCCCAACACAGACTACTGTGGAACACCACTAGTCATTGACCACCAACCAGAAAAGGCCCCCATTATTCTCACTCTTTGCCTGCTGATATCATTCATATCATTGACATATAACATAAAAAGAAGCGGTCCTGTCACAGACCCCTGTGGAACACCAGCAGCCTATCAGGAAAGACCCCCTTTATTCCCACTCTATGCCTCCTGCCAGTCAGCCAATCCTCTATCCATGCTGGTATTGTTCCCGTCATACCATGGGCTTGTTAAGCAGCCTCATGAGTGGCACTTTGTCAAAGGCCTTCTGAAAATCTAAGTAAACAACATCCACTGACTCTCCTTTGTCCATTGTGCCTGTTATTTCCTCAAAGAATTCCAACAGATTTGTCAAGCAAGATTTTCCCTTAAGGAACCATGGCCTATTTTATCATGTAGTCTGAAACCTTAACATTAATAATGAACTCTAATATCTTCCCAATCACTGAAGTCAGGTTAATTGGTCTAGAATTTCCTTTCTCCTGCCTTCCTCTTAAAGTATGGAATGACACTTGCAATTTTCCAGTCCTCCAGAACCATTCCAGAATTTAGTGATTCTTGAAAGCTCATTACTAATGCCTTTACAATCTCTTCAGCCACCTCTTTCAGAACTCTGGGTGTAGTCCATCTGGTCCAGGTGATTTATCTACCTTCACACCTTTCAGTTTCTCTAGCATCTTCTCCTTAATAATATCAACTTCTCGTTAAGATGATGCTACCGAAAGTGTGGTACAGCTAAATGGCAGTGAAAAACCCAGGAAATCTGATTAAAACATCACTAAAAGCACCTCTTCTGAGATAAATTGTGTTAAATTATCGCTGCAAACAGTGAGTGGGTGACCAATGGAGAGGCAAATTGGGGATGAGCCAAGATGGAGTATTGCTGAATAGATGCAGAACAAGTGAGTCCTTCCGAGGGGAGATTGGATGCCTGTACAACTGGCCTGGTGCGAGGCTCAATCATCTGGGCAGCTTCAGGCTGGGTGGCAAAATCTGGGCCTAGAGTGTGTTGCTGGGTGGTGTGGTCTAGGCCTGCAGGCCCTTGTAGAAGCCGGGTCCCAGTGTGAGGGACGATCTGCTGCTTAGACAATTTAAAGATGGCCCTGATCAGAGGTGAGTGCCGACTTTGCTCCTCTCTCTTCACTCCAGGGCACCGGAGCCTCTCGCTGTCCCATTGTTTGGGCAATTCAAATGCCGGCCCGGGTAGAACGAAAAGACAAGGTGTCAGGATGGAGGCGAGAGCCAGTTTTGCCTGCACTCTGTGACAGCCTCTTCTCTCTCCATGGTGCTAAGGCTGTGGACTGCCCCAGCTGCTGTACTCCATGCCCGCTGACATGATGAACTGATAAGCACGGTTTTGGGCCTACTCCAGGGTTTGGATCCGACGATTCAATTTGGTTTGGATTTTGTTGTTCTCTTCAATAGTTTGCATGATTTGTGGTTTTTTTCCCTTTCTCTTGCGCATTGGGTATTGGTCTTATTATTTATTTCCTTCAGTTGGGTTCTTTCAGGTTTCTTGTTTCGTGGCTGCCTGTAAGCAGACAAATCTCAAGGTTGTATAATGTAAACCTTCTTCGTTAATAAATGTACTTTGAATCTTGGCACTCACTTATGCTCCCGACACTCTCAAACTGCTGGCATAGTTCACTTCAGGCTGAAAGGTGAAATATTTTTGGGGAATCTGAGGAACAACTTCATCACCCAAAGGGCGGTGCAAATCTGAAATGAGTTTCCAGCCGAAGTGATGGATACAGGCTCAATTGCAAGATTTAAGAGAAGTTTGAATAAGTACATGGATGGGAGGGGTTTACAGGTATACGCAAAGTAGCATCGACTAGATGGGCTAAAGGTCCAGTTTTTGTACAGTCAAGCTCCACGACTCTCAAACTCTACAATGCAGTGCATTCCAAAGTGTTGGAATGGGGGTCACTCCTCCCATCTGGCTGGACACCGGGAATTCAATGGACTCAGGAGCTTATAAAGAGACAATTTTGGTGGCCATCTATATCCCAGGATGTCCACGTCTTTGTATCTGCCTGTCCCACCTGTGGTCGGAACAAGACATCATGCCAGTGTCCTGCAGGTCTGTTATGTCCACTGCCTATGCCCCACCACCACTGGTCCCACCTCTCAGTAGATTTCATCACTGGGCTGCCCCCGTCTAATGGTAACACCACCATTTTGTTTGTTGTGGATCATTTTCCAAGGCTGCCCACTTCAAGTTCCCATCGTCTTGTGAGACTGCCACACTCGTGGTTCAACATGTGTTCAGGCTCTATGGCTTTCCTCAAGACACAGTGTCTGATTATGGACCGGTTCACTTCCCGCTCTCTCGTAGGAGCCATGGCCAGCCTCTCGTCTGGCTTCCACCCCCAATCTAATGGCCAGACTGAGAGAGTGAACCAGGAGCTGGAGACAACCCTGCATTTTCTTGCCTCTTCCAACCCCACGTCCTGGAGCTCCCAATTGGTTTGGGCAGAGATCGCCCACAATAACTTCCACTCGTCCTCCACCGGTGTGTCTCCCTTTGAATGTCAGAAGGGATTCCAGCCCCCACTCTTCCTGTCACCCTGTTTGGATATGACCTAAGTGCGGAGTGAGAGACACCAGAGCAGGTCGATAGTTCACCAAACTTTAATGCGAACAGCGTTAAAGGGAGAATTAAAAAAAAATAAACTCCAGGCCAAACAGGGCTGTTAACTAAAACTCTCAAATAGAAAGCAAAGCCGACACTGCGGCTGAAAAGAGCATCTAAATATTAAACGACTAACGCTAGTCTTCAGAGTCAGTTGACTCACAGTCCAATTTCTCAGGGAAGGCCAAAGGCAAACAGGCAGCAAAACGTTGCTGTGCTCTGTCCAAGTCTCGACAATCACTACGACAACAAGTATGGAGGGAAATACTATCACAATTAGATAATAATTAGCTGACACGTGCATGTTCACAAGCGCAGTTGTCATAACTACTGCGCTGCCGAATCCGTGGTCATGACACTTCCCTGATCAGGAGATCAATGCAGGAGTTCCTGCTGCTGACCAGCTGATCCAACGCTACAGAGCAGGGCTTCTCTGCTCTGCACCCAGGTACAACATCCCCGGCAGGCTGATCGGCTCTGTTGACAGGTAAGGCCATTCAAGTCAGGAGAGGGGGTCTGGTTGGCATCAATGATCTTCCCCTGAAAGTCGAGAACCAGAAATTGACACCACATTATGTGGGACCGTTTGTAGTAGAAAAGGCTGTCAACAAGGTGTCCTATAGATTGCGTCTACCAGCATCGCTGAAGATCCACCCAGTATTCCATGTTTTCCAGCTCAAGCCAGTTACTACCTCTCCCCGGCTCCAGTCACCCCACCTCCCCCTCCTCCCCGCCTGGTAGATGGTTCCCTTGTCAATACTGTGCGGCGCCTCCTGGCATCTCACCGGGTACGTGGTAAGGTCCAGTACCTTCTGGACTGGGAAGGGTATGGCCCCAGAAGAACATACTGTACTTGGACCCCGGCGAAGGACGTCTTGGACAAGTCACTGATCTGGGACTTCCAGCAGACACAAGGGCTGTGCCTAGAGAGGGGGCCTTGTCACAACCACGGATTCAGCAGCACGGTCAATACAGCAATTGCGCTTGTGAATAGCACGTGTCAGCTAATTATTATCTAATTGTGATAGTATTTAACTCCATACTTGTCACCATCATTGTTTGTTGAGATTTGGACAGAGCACAGCAACACTTTGCTGCTTATTTGATTTCGGCCTTCCCTGAGAAATTGGACTTTCAAGTCAACTGACTCTAAAGACCAGCGGTGTTTGTTTTATATTTAGCTATTCCTTTTAGCTGCAGTGTTGGCTTCATTTCCCATTTGAGAGTTTTAGTTAACAGCCCTGTTTTGGCCTAGTGTTTATGGTTTTATTTTCCCTTTCACACTGTTCATATTAAAGTCTGTGAACTATCGACCTGCTTCAGTGTCTCTCACTCCGCACTTGGGGCATATCTGAACCGGGTAACAATCAGACTCTATGATGCAGTCTTTGTCCTGTCATGCTCCATGACTCTCAGACTCTATGATGCAAGAAGGCCACTTGGCATGTTCTGCAATATCTCCAATGATGACCTGTAACCGTACTATTCAGGTATTGAGTAACCTACAAATGCAAGAAAGTTTGCAAATGCTGGAAATCCAAAGCAGCACAAACTTCTGCAGGAACTCTGCAGGTCAGGCAGCATCTATGGAAAAGAGTAAACAGTCGATGTTTTGGGCCGAGACCCTTCATCAGGACTGAGAGGAAGGGGGAAGATGCCAGAATAAAAAGGTGGGTGAGGGGAGGAATGCTGGCTTGTAGGTGATGGGTGAGGAGGGGATTTACTGGGAGAGAAAATCGATATTCATACCATCAGGCTTCAGCCTACCCAGGCGGAATATACAGTGTTGCTCCTCCATCCTGAGGGTGGCTTCAACTTGGCACAACAGGAAGCCATGGACCAACATGTCGGAACAAGAATGGGAATAGGTATTAAAATATTTGGCCACCGGGAATTTCCGCTTTTGGCAGATGGAGTGCGGTTTCTCAATAAAGCGGTCCCCCAATTTACAACGGATCTCACCAATGTAGAGAAGGCCACTTTGAGAGAACCAGACACAATAGACAACCCCAGCAGATTCACAGGTGAAGTGTTGCCCCACATGGAAGAACAGTTCAGGGCCATGAGTGAAGGTGAGGGAGGAGGTGAGTGGGTAGGCTGCTTACAGGGATAAGTACTGGGACGCAGATTAAAATCATGGAGGGGGCAATCCCTGTGAAAAGCTGTGGGGTGGTGGTAAAGATATTTTTAGTGGTAAAATCCCTTTAGATATGGCAGAAGTTGTGGAGGATGATGCATTGGGTGTGGAGGCTGATGGGGTGGTAGGTGGGGCAAGAGGAGTTCTATCACTGTTGAAGTGGTGGGAAGATGATGTTTGGGAAATGGAGGAGATGCAGGTGAGGGAGGGAGGGAAGCCCATTCTTTGATGCTCTGGAAAAGTTGGCCACATCCTGGGAACAGATGTGGCAGAGGCGAAGGAACCCAGAGAAGGAAATAGCATTTTTACAGGAGACCAGGAGGGAAGAGGTAGAGGTATGATGAGCGTGAGAATCAGAAGATTTATAAAAAATGTCGGCTGACAGTTTGTCTCCAGAGATGGAGACAGAGAGATCGAGAAAGTGGAGGGAGACGTCAGAAATGGACCAAGTGAATATAAGGGCAGGGTAGAAGTTAGAGACAGAATTGATAAAATTGACGAGCACAGCATGAGTGCATGAAGCAGCACTGATGTGGTTCTCAATGTAGTGGAGGAAAGGTTGAGGAATATTACCAGGGAAGGCTTCGAAAATGGACTGTTCTATGTAACTGACAAAGAAGCAGGCAGAGCTGGGCCCATGGTTACTCCTTGAGTCTGCAGAAAGTGGAAGGGGCTGAAGGAAAAATCTACCAGTTCTGCCAAATATAGGTGGGTGGTGGTGGAGAGGACTGGATGATTCTTTTTTTAAGAAAGAAGCAGAGAGCTTTGAGGTTTTGTCGATTGGGACAGAAGTGTATAGGGTAAACATCCATGTAACTTCTGTACTTTGTTGATATAGTGATGAAAGTGTGAAAAAATTTTGTAAAAAGAAGCAATTGGATGTCAATTTCAGCATTTGAAAATTTTGAAATTTCCTATTAGGCCAGCCTTGTAACATACTGTTGTGAAATTTCTTTTTTTGCTGTAGCAAGTCATAATAGTTTAGTAAGTTTGCTGATGACACAAAGGTTGGAGGTGTTGTGCATAGAGTGGAGGGCTGTCAGAGGTTACAGTGGGACATTGATTGGATGCAAAACTGGGCTGAGAAGTGGCAGATGGAATTCAACCCAGATAAGTGTGAACTGGTTCATTTTGGGAGGTCAAATATGATGGCAAAATATAGTATTAATGGTAAGACTCTTGGCAGTGTGGAGGATCAGAGGGATCTTGGGGTCCGAGTCCACAGGACGCTCAAAGCAGCTGCGCAGGTTGACTCTGTGGTTAAAAAGGCGTATGGTGTATTGGCCTTCATCAATCGTGGAATTGAATTTAGGAGCCAAGAGGTGATGTTGCAGCTATATAGGATCCTGGTCAGACCCCACTTCAAGTACTGTGCTCAGTTCTGGTCACTTCAGTACAGGAAGGATGTGGAAGCCATAGAAAGGGTGCAGAGGAGATTTACAAGGATGTTGCCTGGTTTGGGGAGCATGCCTTATGAGAATAGGTTGGGTGAACTTGGCCTTTCCTCCTTGGAGCAACAGAGGATGAGAGGACACCCGATAGAGGTGTACAAGATAATGAGAGGCATTGATCGTGTGGATAGTCAGAGGCTTTTCCCCAGGGCTGAAATGGTTGCCACAAGAGGACACAAGTTTAAGATGCTGGGGAGTAGGTACAGAGGAGATGTCAGGGGTAAGTTTTTTTACTCAGAGAGTGATGAGTGCGTGGAATGGGCTGCCGGCAAAGATAGGTGGAGGCGGATAGGATAGGGTCTTTTAAGAGGCTTTTAGATAAGTACATGGAGCTTAGTAAAATAGAGGGCTATAGGTAAGCCTAGTAATTTCTAAGGTAGGAACATGTTTGGCACAACTTTGTGGGTCAAAGGACCTGTAATGTGCTGTAGGTTTTATATGTTTCTATGTATAATTTTTTAAAAACTATAAATTGCAATAAGAAGAGCTGAGGAGGATCAGACGTAATTGAATGGCAGACCAGACTCGATGGGCCAAATGGCCTAATTCTGCTCACATGTCTTATGGTCTTATATATTACTAAAATTTTTTATTAAATAAGTAGTGCAAAGAGAGAGCAAAAATATTGAGGTAGTGTACATGTGTTCATTGTTAATTCAGAAGTCCGATGGAAGAGCGGAAGGAAGCTGTTCTTAAAGCATTGAGTGTGTGTCTTCAGGCTCCTGTACCTCCTCCTTGATGGTAGCAATGAGAAGAGGGTATATTCTCACTCCCTCACATAAACTTGGATGCTGTAAAGCAGCCACCCACACTGCTCATTCTCTAAACACAAAGTACACTGCAGATGCTGTGGTCAAATCAAGACATACAAAAAAGCTGGATGAACTTAGCAGGTCGGGCAGCATCAGTTGAAAGAAGCGGTCAACATTTCGGGTCTTGACCTTGTTAAATCTGGCTAGCCACAGAAATCACAAACGAGAAAATCTACAGAAACTGGAAATCCGAGCAACACACACAAAATGCTGGAGGAACACAGCAGGCCAAGCAGCATCTATGGAAAAAAGTGCAGCCGACGTTTCGGGCCAAAACTCTTCAGCAGGACTGGAGAATAAAAGCTGTGGAGTAGATTTAAAAGGTGGGGGGAGGGGAGGGAGAAACACCAGGTGACAGGTAAAACCTGGAGGAGGAGGTATGAAGTTAAGAACTGGGAAGTTGATTGGTAAAAGAGACGGAAGGCCGTGGAGGTAAGAAAAAGATGAGTGGAGCACCAGCGGGAGGTGATGGGTGGGCAAGGAGATAAGGTTAGCGAGGGAAAAGGGGATGGGGAATGGTGAAGGGGGAGCATTACTGGAAGTTTGAGAACTCAATGTCCATGCTGTCAGGTTGGAGGCTACCCAAACAGAATATAAGGTGTTCTTCCTTCAACCAAAGTATGGCCTCATCATGACAGTGGAGGAGGCTATAGATGGACATATCGGAACAGGAAATGGAATTACAATGGGTGGCCACTGGGAGATCCCACTTCTTCCAGTGGATGGAACAAAGATGCTCAGTGAAGCAGTCTCCCAATCTATGTCAAGTCTCACCGATATACAGGAGGCCACATCAGGAGCACCGAACGCAGTATATGAATCCAACAGACTCACGGGTGAAGTGTCGCCTCACATGGAAGGACTGTTTCAGGCTCTGAATAGTAGTGAGAGAGGAAGTGTAGGGGCAGATGTTCATCTCACAAGGATAAGTGCCAGGAGGGAGATCAGTGGGGAGGGGCGAATGGACAAGGGAGTTACATAGAAGAAAGCAGAAAGTGTGGGGGGGGGGGGGGGGGGGAGAAGGGAAAGATATGCTTGGTGGTGAGATCCCATTGGGGATGGCAGAAGTTTCGACACCTCCCTCCCCATTCTCAAGCTCACTGTCTCGATCTGCAGAGACAGCTTATCCACCAATGTCTATTGTAAACCAACAAACCCTCACAACTACCTGGACTACACCTCGTCCCACCCTGCTACTTGTAAAAACGCCATCCCCTTTTCTCAATTCCTCCGTCTTAAGAAGAGGGACGCCTCATGTCTTAATAAGCTGGTAAGGAAGGCGGGCTCTGTCGTGGGCAAAGTACTGGAGAGTTTAACATCGGTAGCTGAGCGAAGGGCGCTGAGTAGGCTACGGTCAATTATGGATAACTCTGAACATCCTCTACATAGCACCATCCAGAGACAGAGAAGCAGTTTCAGCGACAGGTTACTATCGATGCAATGCTCCTCAGACAGGATGAAGAGGTCAATACTCCCCAATGCCATTAGGCTTTACAATTCTACCGCCAGGACTTAGAACTTTTTAAAAGCTATTATTAATGCTTTTTGAGATAGTGATTTAGATGCATATCATATTTTTACTGAGTTAAGTATTGTATGTAATTAGTTTTGCTACAACAAGTGTATGGGACATTGGAAAAAAGTTGAATTTCCCCATGGGGATGAATAAAGTATCTATCTATCTATCTATCTATCTTCACTGCATCTGCTCTCAGGAGGAGGCTTTTCATTCCCAAACAAAGGCGGTGTCCTCCTTCTTCAAAGAAAGGGGCTTCCCTTCCTCCTCCATCAACGCTGCCCTCAACCACATCTCTTCCATTTCATGCATGTCTGCTCTTACCCCATCCTTCCTCCACCCTACCAGGGAAAGGGTTCCTCTTGTCCTCACCTACCGCCCCACTAGACTCTGCATCCAGCACATTATTCTCCAAAACTACTGCCATCTCCAACTGTATCCCACCACCCAACACATCTTTCCCTCCCCCCCTTTCTGCTTTCCGCAAGGATCACTCCCTACATGACTCCCTTGTTCACTCATCCCTCCCCATTGATCTCCCTCCTGGTACTTATCCTTGCAAGCAGAACAAGTGCTACACCTGCCCCTACACCTCCTCCCTTACTGCTATCCAAGGCCAGACACAGTCCTTCCAGGTGAGGCGACACTTCACCTGTGAGTCTGTTGGGGATCATATACTGTGTTCAGTGCTCTCGGTGTGGCCTCCTGTATATCAGTGAGACCCGACATAGATTGGGAGACTGCCTCGCTGAGCACCTACGCTCTGTCTGCCAGAAGAAGCAGGATCTCCCAGTGGCAACCCATTTTAATTCCACTTCCCATTCCCATTCCGATATGTCCATCCATGGCCTCCTCCATAAGGCCACACTTAGGTTAGAGGAAAACACCTTATATTCCATTTGGTAGCCTCCAACCTGATGGCATGAACATCAATTTCTCAAACTTCCAGTAATGGCCATCACCCCTCCTCTCTTTCACCATTTCCCATCCCCTCTTCTCTCCTTCACCTTATCTCCTTGCCTACCCATCACCTACCTCTGGTGCTCCTCCCACCCCTTCCTTTCTCCATGGCCTTCTCTTTCACCAACTTCCCAGCTCTTTACTGGGAAGTTTACTTTACTAAAGTATTTTACTTTAGTAAACTTTACTAAAGTTTACTCTTTACTCCCCCTCCAGTTTTCACCTATCACCTTATGTTTCTCTCTCTCCTTCCCCCACCTTTTAAATCTACTCCTCAGCCTTTTTTGTGTGCGTGTGTGTGTGTGTGTGTGTGTTAGCCACAGAAACCTGTTGCTTGCCACATGATGGCACGCAACCCTTCAAGTTCAACTTTATGGGCAGGATCGAATGGTGGCACAGACCCGGGTCTGTGCCACCATTCGATCCTGCCTATAAATGTCTTACAGTGTCAGAGGCAAACATACATTGAGTACTGTATAGATCCCAGGAAAATGCATGACAAACATTAGTTTACAGAAACTTAAATTAGCATGACATGTTATCACTCAATAAATGTTTGATCTTAACCAAACGCTCCTCAATCTCCATTACAAGTGCTAATACTGAAGTACTTTAAACAGTTTAAAGATGATTGACAGGCTTGAGGCATCACCCTGACGTCACTAACTTCGGGTGTGGACGTCATTGAGTTCTCGCGGGAGGTTGGAGGCCGAGACTTGGCGAAGCGGCCGGGCGGCGCGGTGTTGTGGTGAAAGTGAAACCGGGAAGGGGGGAGAGATCCGCCGGGGTCGCCGTAAAGAACCATCGCTTATCGTTAGAGTCGCCTGGCGTCGGAAATGTGAGTAAAAGTGAACCGGGGGAGGGAGGGGTGGGCAGGAGGCCAAGCAGCCGCCGCCATCCCGGGCTGCCGGTGTGCTTGCGCAAGTAGGCCCAATCGCCAGCCGAGTGGGCCGGGAGGAGATCCGCCTTCCCCGGGTGATTTATGCGGAGGAAGGCTGAGGGTGAGGCATGCGGGCTGCTCACGTCCGGCCCGGCCAAGCCCGGGTTGAAGCTGCGGGGCCAGAACGGTTTCTTTCCCAGCCTGTAGGGAGAGAAACCGTCATCCAATGTTATTAATTGTGCAGCAACCGTAACTTGTACTCAGTCTCTTCAGCACTCTTTCAAAGAGGATTAAATACTTTTACAAGGATGCTCTGCTATTGCCTGTATTCATTGTGTGAGTTATTAATTATTCTCCATAAGTAGAATACTTTTTGTTGGCGGAGTGCAGAAATTTTGAAGTAAAAGGGTACAGAAAGAATTAACGATTTCATTGTGTTACTGAAAAGCTTGGAACGTAAAGTGCATCATGCAGTATATGCAAAGCCCATTTTTCATTTAAGATCTATTAAATTGAGCGAAGAGGCTCGAGTGAGTGAGTGGAGCATGCTAACGAAACGACGCAGATTGCACTAACGTATTTGGGTACACAAGCACAAGGAATAAGATGGTCCGCTGAGGTGGGAATCGTTTGTCATTGACCTTAAAGGTCAAATGGTTGCCTTTTGCGCTTTTGAATTTCCCATGAATAGGCGGCACGGTAGCGTAGTGGTTAGTACAACGCTTTACAGAACCAGTTAAAGGAGTTCGATTCTCACCACTGTCTATAAGGAGTTTGTAATTCTCGCCTTGACCTCGTGGGTTTTCTCCGGAAGCACCGTTTTACTCTGAACGGTAATAGGTCACTGATTAGGCCACGGTTAAATGGAGGGATTGCTGGGCGAAGTGGCTTGAAGGGCCTACTCTGTGCTGTGTCTCAATAATAAATAGAATATTTTCAGTATTTCATATTGAATTGGTTTATCAGGTGAGTTTAAATTTCTATGTCAAGAATTGGTCACTCTTATTTGAGTCTTGGCAGGTTGATAGTATTTTCCTAATCTAACTAAATTATTTTCCAGATGTCAGATGAGCTGGCAAAGCAGCTAGCCAGTTACAAGGCTCAACTTCAACAAGTAGAAGCTGCTTTATCTACTGATGCAGAAAATGAAGACCTCCTTAAATTACAAAAGGATCTGCAGGTTAGTGTTCTACTTTATTTTGATACTCAAAATTTTCCATGCATGTCTCCATTTATGAAATAAACAACGTTTTATTCCTAGGGAAACACTAAAGGGATTGTAATAAAATGGTTAAAGTTCATCCATCAGTCACAATTAATGAAAGCAAATTGCTGTATCATATCTATTGGACTGAGTTGCTTTTGTGGGGTCAGTAACAAATTGTTTCCAGTTTGTCACTGAGTCAAGAGCAAGTGGATAAAAATTAAATCAAACTACTTAACGTAGGGAGAATGCTGACATTGCCAGTGTGTTTCTTCCATTGTTGGAGATAACAGGCAGAGTATGTAGCAGTTGCTAACATTGATTTCAGTCATTGTTCTGTTTTGATTAAAGTAACCACTTGAAATTAGCAGTTCAGTAGCTGACAGTCAAAACAAAGTAAAATTCTTAAGATCACTTTAATAAAACCATTTACATTTAATTTTTCAACAAAAATAGGTTAAGTCAAAGAAAAATCCTAAATCACCAAATGTCTGACAATGTGATAGCTCTTTGGATGGGTTAAAAGCAATAGGCTCAAGTATTTGCAGTTAATAGATACAGTTCTTGGTTTGAAAAATGTTAGTTAAAAGTTAATGTATAAAAGTAAATAGGCTTGTGTAATTTGTGTGTTTCGCTGCAAGTACTGCAAATACATTGCAAAACAGCTTGTAAAATATTTCTAGGAAACACCGGCGTTAAATTGATTGTTGAATTGATAAACTCATTGACTTTTCAAGTCTTATTGGTCTGCTTTAGTATAAGGGGAATGGCTTTTTGTTGTAAGTGCCAAGACCTGACAATTTGATCAGATTTTTCAGTTTCAATTCCAGATTAGTTCTTCATTTAGCTTGACGTACTACCGTTAGGGCATATTGTTGTGCAGATGCATGGTGACAATTCAGCTGAAATCATCTGTTAACATTTGACAGGTTTGAAACCTGAGGGACCATAAATATGTTTAATTTTTGTGCTTTGATGCTGTCACCTAATGCCCTTTTTTCATGACTTTTGCTCAGGTTTTTAATGACCATTATTATCATCATCAAGTTTAATTGTGGGTCTGAGATTTGGGCCTTTCTGCAGTGTTTACAATTTGACAGATGTTGGTACAGGTTGGGTACCCCTTATCCAAAATCCAAAATTTTTCGAGCACTGTCGTAATGTCAGAAATGGAAAATTCCACAAGTTGCTGTAAAGGTTCCTAGGTGTTGTACAGGTTTCTGTGCATCAGACAGCTCTGAGAAGAGACCTCAAATGTAATGAACGGAAGATAATGAAAAATAGAAAAAAGACTACATAAAGTGAAAAATGGAAGATCTCGATAGTGTATTGAGAGGGATTTGTCAGTCGGAGTGAACTGATGCTGCTAATTGGCATGCTGATCATAACAGGTCTATCTACAACATGACAAACTGAAAATTGATGGTAATTGTGAATGTTCAGCGGATTGGTTTAAAGTGCTGATCATGATGCAGAGGAATTCACTGAGTTTCTGAGGAATGATGATCATCAACCTTAATGCAAGTCTACAATGCTGATTGTTTTTGTCCCTTACATAAAACCTAAAAAGTAAAATACAAACACAGTGTGTACTGTAACCCTTTAATCAAAACATGGCATCGCAGGGGAGACTGAAAGGCTCCATTGTTTGCTGCTGTTCAACAGCTGATTCAGGTAGTCCCCATGCTGCTTTCGTTACACTGCACACATTGTATTTTCAATGTATTAATGGTGTGTGATGGACTTTACTGTTAAGTACATACGTATGATGCACAAGTATAAGACAAAGCCTGCTTATCGGTACCTCAAATACAGAGTCGGAGATGGTGGAGATGCCAATGTATGTTATGACATACTCCAAAATCCTAAACACTATCATCTCCAAGCATTTTGGATAAGGGGTACTCAACCTGTATTGTTTAGAGTAAAGTTCTATCTTATTCATTAGTAAAAAGTGGAGCTCAGGACTTAATAAAATTGAATGGTTTTAAATTCCTTTTATATTGCAATACGTGAAGACAGAATACCATTCAGAGTCAGAGCTTGAAAAAGGGACCCTTCGGCTCAACTGGTCTATGCCAGCCAAAATTCCCACCTCTTCTTTCCAGGAATCTGTCTCAACCACTTCCTCTGGCTGTTCATCCTGTATGTTGACCACCCTCTGGATGAAAAAAGTTGTCTCCAATTTCTACTAATTCTTAGCTTAAACCTATGTCCTCCAACCCTGGCAAATACTGTTGAGCACATTGACCCTATGTATGCCTTTCAGGATTTTATATACCTCTAAGGTCATCTCTCATTCTGTACTACAATGAAGAAAAAGTGCCATCCTACTAAGCCCCTGTCTCCTAAACTTTGATTCCTTCACGTTTTTAAAAAAAAGAATTTTAAAGCACCTGTACATATTTCTTCCATTTTTCACTTATGGTTTGAACTTTGATAACATTGCCTTATGGTTTGAGAGAATGGTAAACTGCCTTTTTAAGCTAATTGAAGTCATTTATTTCAGAATGCTGGTAAGATAATAGTGTTGCTGTAGGATTGGACTTGCAGATAGGCAGTACAGCAAATTACCATAAAAGGATGTTCAAAGTAAATTTATTATTCACAACCTACCCTGAGATTTGTTTTTATTGTGGGCATTCACCGTAAATACACAGAAACTCAACAGAATCGATGAAAAACTGCAGAAAACAAACAACCAGTATGCAGTTGACAAGGGGTGCAAATACAAAAAGAAAAAAAAGCTATAAGTATCGAGAGACAAACGAGGAAATCTGGAGAAGATGCTGGAAGTCTGAGCAACACACAATGCTGGAGGAATTCAGCAGACCGGCACTATCTAGGGGGAAGAAAGTACAGCCGATGTTTAGAGCTAAGACCCTTCGATAGGATTGGAGAAAAAAAGCTGAGGAGTATATTTAAAAGGTGGGAGGGAGAAACACAAGGCAGTAGGTGAAACCGGGAGAGGGGATGAAACAAAGAGCTGGGAAGTTGATTGGTGTAGGAGACAGAAGGCCGTGGAAGAAGGATAAAGGAGAGATGGAGGAGCACCAAAGAGAGGCAATGGAGTCAACATGAGAGAGGGAAAAGGGGGTGGGAAATGGTGAAGGGCATTACTGGAAGTTTGAGAAATGGGTGGGATCCCATTGGAGTTGGCAGAAGTTTTGGAGAATTATGTGCTGGCTGCGGAGGCTGGTGTGGTGGTAGGTGAGGACGAGGAACCCTATCCCTAGTAGGGTGACAGGTAAGAGCAGATGTGTGAAATGGAAGAGATGTGGTTGAAGGCAGTGTTGATGGTGGAGGAAGGGAAGCCCTTTCTTTGAAAAAGAGGGACATCTCCTTTGTTCTGGAATGGTAAAACCTTGCCCTGAGAGCAGATCCAGTGGAGATGGAGGAATTGAGAGAAGGGGATGGCATTTTTATAAGTAGCAGGATTGGGGGACGAGGTATAGTGAGAGAGTGTTGGATTGTAATAGACGTTGGTGGATAAGCTGTCTCCGGAGATAGAGACAGTGAGATTGAGAAAGGGAATGGAGGTGTCAGAAATGGAGCAGGTGAATTTGAGGGCAGGTTGGAAGTTGGAGGCAAAGAGGGTGAAGTCGATGAGTTCAGCACAGGTGCAGGAAGCAGCACCAATGCAGTGGTCAATGTAGCATGGGTGTTACGTACCCCGTAACGGGTTAAAAGAACCAGCAGAAATGGAACACACCTCGTTTTGCTACTAAAAAAATCTATTTATTAGCATCTACATAATATAGTAATATAAAACCAGATAAATCAAACGGGTTAGCAGAGTTTATGCATATATAAGTGTGTAAATATAAAACCCAAACTTCTTCAAGCTTAGGTGGTAATTGATACAGTCTTACGATGGTATAGGAATGAAGTCAGTTCAGTTCATGATATTGAGTTGAGTAGAATTGAGAGAGAGAGAGGTGATTTGTTTTCCCAGTAAGCCGATGCCGTCGATTGTTCCACGTTGTCCTCCGAGGTCCTGTTAAAGTCACCGACTGTGACCACACAGAAGGTACCGTCTTCACGTGGTAAAGCTGTCAACCCAGGCAAGGGTTAAACACATCGATAGCTTTCCACTGGTCACCCCTTTTCCCCACTGCAATCGAAGCCCCCACCCTTTCATGGGCACTCAGAGCTCATCCATTGTCTATTTCTTGTGTCTGTCTGAAAAGCCAGCTGATCTTGTATATATCCCAAACATGCTGAATGCCAGCTGTCCATCATACAGCTTCACCCTTGCGTAACCATGGCGACTAACAAGCTGTTTGGTTTTCCCTCTTCCCACTCTCTTTTTAAAGGCACAGTCCATAATGAATAAGGATCTCGTTGCATAGGAAAAGTGAGGGATGATCACCAGTGTAGGCTTGGAACATAGACTGTTCCATGTAGCTGACAAACAGGAAGGCACAGCTGGGACCCATGCGAGTGTCCGTGGCTATGCCGTTTGTTTGAAGGAAGTGGGAGGAGCCAAAGGAGAAATTATTTAGAACGATGATGTTCCGCTTGGTGGTGGGGAACTGGTTAGGTCTGGTGTTCAGAAAAAATCACGGAGAACTTTGAGGCCTTCCTGGTGGAATATGGAGGTGTATAGGAACTGTACGTCCATAGCAAAAATAAGAGATGGAGGCCAAGGAACCTGAAATCCCTGAAAAGATCAAGAGCGTGTGAGGTGTCATGGGTGTAGTTATGAAGGGACTGAACTATGGGGGAATAAGACCATTGAGGTATGCAGATATGAGTTCAGTGGGGCAAGAACAATCTGAAACAATTAGTCTACCTGGACAAGCGTGTTTGTGTATCTTGAGTAGGAGGTGGAAATAGGGGTGCAGGATGTGGGTACTCTGAGGTTGGTGGCAGTGGATGGGAGATCCCCAGAGTCAGTATATCAAGAGCATAAACTGTAGAGTCGTTAAAGGTGAAATCAGTAATTGTGGTATCAGTTCAGTGTAAGGGTGAATGGCATCTGTTTAGAGAGGTAGATGGTTGAATGGTAATAATTTTTTTTGGACCTGGTAGTGTGAGACCTGAGACTCCTTTACCTCCTTTATAGCAGCAGTGAGAAGGGAACATGGCCTGGATGATGGGGTCTTGATGAATGCTGCTTTCGTGCAACAGTGATCTGAAACAATTAGTCTACCTGGACAAGCGGGTTTGTGTATCTTGAGTAGGAGGTGGAAATAGGGGTGCAGGTGTGGAGCAGTGATCTAGGAATAATGGTGCATAGTTCCCTGAAGGTGTAATCTCATGTGGATAGGGTGGTGAAAGCTTTTGGTATGCTGGCCTTTATAAATCAAGAGCATTGAGTATAGGAGTTGGGATGTAATGTTAAAATTGTTAAAGGCATTGGTAAGGCCAAATTAGAGTATTGTGTACAGTTCTGGTCACCAAATTATAGGAAAGATGTCAACAAAATAGAGTACAGAGAAGATTTACTAAAATGTTATCTGGGTTTCGGCACCTAAGTTAGGTTGAACAAGTTAGGCCTTTATTCTTTGGAGCATAGAAGGTTGAGGGGGGACTTGATAGAGGTATTTAAAATTGTGAGAGGGATAGACAGAGTTGATATGGATAGGCTTTTTCCATTGAGAGTAGGGGAGATTCAAACAAGAGGACATGAGTTGAGAGCTAGGGGCCAAAAGTTTAGGGGTAACGAGGGGTAACTTCTTTACGCAGAGAGTGGTAGCTGTGTGGCAGGTTCGATATTGTCATTTAAAGTAAAATTGGATAGGTATATGGACAGGAAAGGAATGGAGGGTTATGGGCTGAGTGCAGGTTGATGGGACTAGGTGAGAGTAAGCGTTCAGCACGGACTAGAAGGTCCGAGATGGCCAGTTTCGGTGCTGTAATTGTTATATGGTTATAATAGGCTCCTTGCAATTGTGCTGTAGTAGACTAAGCTGTATCCACTACTTTCATGAAAAGCAAAGATGTTTTAACAACAATCCACCAGCCTCGTTTTTATTTAATAATTTAAAAAATAGCCAGTAATTCTGAAACACTTTGTGAATTTAGAGCTTGTAATTTTGGGACTTAGTCCATGCCTAAGGATTGCTGAACTTATAACGACTGCTCAGGAATACTCTGTAGGAAGTAGATGATGATTATACGTTTATGGCGAGATTGAATGATGAAAGGAGAACAGGTAGCACATAAATTGTAAGACACTAATTTATAGAGTTGTTTCAAGAAGTTAATTTGCATGGAGCCACTCCATTTTTGACTATCAGGTGTGCGGATACAAAATTGCACAAAGTAACTATCAGCATGTTAAAAAGAGGCTCTCTCTCATTTTAACTAGCTTGAATTATTCCTTTTCTATGTATCTTTGTGCAGAAAGTCTACAGAGGCAGTCTAGTAGTTTTTGTGACAGTTGCCCTGTGCCATAGTTCAGAATTTTTCATGCTGTACAGCAATAAATAGTGACTTCTCAGAATATCTCGACTGCAGATGTACATAGTACAGCTCTGAGAATTGTTAATTTAGATCATTGATATGCCACACCCATTAATTGGATAACAATTGAAGTTTATAAGACTACTATTGGGTTTAGTTTCTAATACTGCTATAAGGATTTATCAATTTCTTTGCGCACCTCTTCCCACTCCTTCCTCCACATAATGCTTAAAGTATTTTACACGAGGTATTAATTGATAAGCAAAATATCAGATCTATTGCTCTCTGTCAAACCAAGCTACCATAATGACACTTCTAGGGGAAATCAGACTGTAGTACTTCTATATTTTACATCTTTTTTTCACAGTTGGTACACGCCATGTTTGATTTCAGGTGGAAATGGACTCTTCATCTTGTTCTGAGTAAGTATTAATCCTTGTCAACAGTTGCACATGGATTTACATAGTCTTGATTGCTTAAAATAGTTGAGATTTTATTTCTCACTAAAATAAATTGGTGCACTTTTTTCTAGTCTGCTCTCAAACTCTAAATGAATTGTTCATTCTTGGGCATACCACAATGTACGTGAATCTGCATGCAATTGGATATATCTTAATTAACTCGCATACTTGTATTATGAGCATCGATTAGCCATTTTGTTTCTGAGGTATGTGAGCAGGTAGCGGGAATGTACAAAGTCCACATGACAGTGTTTTGAAAATAAAGATGTATCTTGGCTGTACCTCTTCCCACCCTATCCTGGAAAAATGCTATTTCCTTTTCTTAGTCTCTGCCTGCTCCCCATCTGTTCCCAGAATATGGCTTTCTATTCCAGGACATCTGAAATGTCCTCCAAAGGATGGGCTTTCCTTCCCTCTGCTGTTGATGCTGCCCTCACCCTCATCTCTTCCATTTCCTGTACATCCGTGCTCATCCCGTCAGCCTTCACCTCCTACACTCTCCATAACTTCCGCCATCTTCAAAGGAATCCTACCACTAAACGTATCTTTAGCAGTCCCCTCTTCCACCCCCCTCCAGCTTTCTGCAGGATTGGGGATTGCATCCTCTGCAATTCCCTTGTCCATTTGTCACTCCCCAGTAGTTTCCCTGCTACACCTGCTCATATACCACTTCTGTCACCTTCAATCAGGGCCCCCGAAAAGCCCTTCCAGAATAGGCAACACTTCACTTGCAAATCTGCTGGGATTGTCTGTTGTGTCCAGTGTGGCCTCCTACTGTGATCTGTCATAAAATTCCAATTCCCGTTCAGACATGTTGACCCATGGCCTCCTCTTGTGCCGAGATGAGGTGACCTCCATCCTGATGGCATGAATATCGATTTGTCCTCCCGGTAAACAAATCTACCCATTCCCTGCTTTGACCTTTCATTTCTTACTTGCGTTACTTCCCTCTGGTTCCCCCCACCCCCCTCCTTTCTCCTGTTGTCTACTCTTCTTCAATCATATTCTTAATTACCGGCCTTTCCCACCGTCTGGCTTCACCTATTACCTCCCACCTATTCTCCTTCTCTTCCCCCCCCCCCCCACCTTGTTATTCTGGCTTCTTCCCCCTTCCTGTCCAGTCCTGATGAAGGGTCTCAGCTCAAAACATCAACTATTTACTCTTTTCCATAAATGCTGCCCTGCTGAGTTCCTCCAGTATTTTTTGTGTTGATTTACATAATGATTCTTTGGGTGAGAGTGAAGAGAAGTCGAGTAAGGAATATTTTGTACTTTACTAGTGAATAGACTTTGGATGCTACATGTTATGGGAATCAGGGATAATCCTGGAAACACTGGTGAGTCTCACTTCAGTGGTGAAGTTAATGGAAACAATTCTTAGGGATAGGATTTATGAGCATATGGAAAACCATGGCCTAATTAGGGACAGCCAGCATGGCTTTGTGAGGGGCAAGTTGTGACTTTCTAACCTGTTCGAGATTTTTTTTTGGAGGTGATATGGGTGAGCTGTGTTTGCTGTCAACTGGAATTTTAGTAAGGCATTTGACAAGGTCCATCATGGAATGCTCATGCAGTAAGGTTTCTATGCGTGGGATCCATAGTGAATTGGCCATTTGGATTCAGAACTGGCTTGCCTATATTAGTGAGAGGGTAGTTCTGGAGGGACTTGTTGGAGTCTGTAATCAGTGGTGGGACTGCTGCTTGTGATGTAGATAAATGACCTGTGTAAAAATGTAGATGGGTGATTTAGTAAGTTTGCGGACGGTATGATTGGTGGCATTGCAGACAGTGTAGAAGACTGGCAAAGAATCCAGTGGGATATAGACCAGTTGCAGATATGGGTGGAGAAATAGGAGATGACATTTAACCCAGTCGAAAGGGAAATGTTCAACATTGGTAGGTTAAATGGTAAGATCTTTAACAGTATTGATGAGGATGAGTGGAGGGATCTTGGGGTCCAAGTTCATTGCTCCCTTTTAGTGGCCACACAGGTTGAGGGGGTGGCCTTGAAGGCTTATGGCATGTTTCACTTTAGTTGTGGCATTGAATTCAAAAGTCAGGAAGTTATGTTGCAGCAATATAGAAGTCTAGTTAGGCTGCATTTGGAGCATTGAATACAGTTCTGATTGCCTCATTATAAGTAGGTTAGATAGATAGATAGATACTTTGCCAAGGCTTTGGAGGGAATACACAAGAGGTTTACCAGGATGCTGTCTGGAGTATGGAGGGACAAACTTGGGTTGATTTTTTGGGAGTAGCGAAGGCTAAGGGTTTATAAGATTATGAGAGGTATTAGTAGTAGACAGACGACATCTTTTCCCAGGGATTGAAATGGGATCATTTCAAGGTAGGTGCGAGGGGT
The DNA here is from genome assembly GCF_048418815.1 of Hemitrygon akajei. Classification (NCBI taxonomy): domain Eukaryota; kingdom Metazoa; phylum Chordata; class Chondrichthyes; order Myliobatiformes; family Dasyatidae; genus Hemitrygon; species Hemitrygon akajei. The sequence goes on from NC_133146.1 coordinate 3,284,377, forward strand.
AGGATTTTTAGACAGTGATTGGTGATTTAGACAGATATATTAGGGAATTTTAAAGAAATGTTTGGATAGGCACATGAATACGAGGAAAATGGAAGGATTTGGGCGTTGCATAGGCAGAAGAGATCACTAATTTAATTGGTGCAGCACAACATTGTGGACCAGACAAGACAATGTTCCTGTGCTGTATCAGCCATGAGAATAGACATCAAATGGTTCCAGCAGTGCTTGGCATACAGGACTGAAAGGGTTGGCAATTGGGTATCAGCAGTATGCATTTCAGTAGCACCTGGTCCCATGGAAATCGTGAACCCAGAAATGGCTGGCTAGCTGCTTGGGGCTTGTGGAAGAGGAGCAAGAATTTATTTTTGACTCTCTATCTTTCTCTATGTTTTAAATCTGTAGATTTTAGCTTCATTAGACTTAATGCCATGAAATTGTTCTCATTTGTCATGCATAGAGTGATGTGGGGAGTGTGGTTATGTTAAGGTGACAAACAAGGTGTTATCTAAACCAAGGTCCAGCATTAGAAAGATCTGTGGAGAAAACAAATGTATTTATTATAAAGATACCATTTTGGTTTATTCTCCACACAGATGGTAACTTACTGTCTAGCTTTTTCTAAATGCTGTGTCGTAATATAGTTCTTTTTCCTGCCACAAGATGGTGCTCTGGGAAAAAGTTGATAAACATGTAGCTTTTTCTCAAGATGAGTTTGGCCCTCAGAAGTCTGGAGTGGAAGTTTGAGATGTTAAGAACATTAGGCAGGAATTTGGAGCTGACTAAAGAATAACAAAGCAGACTTGAGAGTCTGCTGTTGTGTTTTTTTTAATGGATTTGTGTTCTAAATTATTCTATTGGTTAATCTCTTGGGTGCATTGGTTAGATCTGGCTTCCAGTTTTGCAAAACGTTCAGCACTTTGCAAAAGCTTCGAAGGGGAGCACATTCCTGTGGACCTTTGTGTTTTGATAGATAAAATACTGCCCTTCCATTTCATTGATCCTAGCATGATTATAAAATATATCACTGATAAATACCCATATTTTATCCTTGTATCTTAGCCTTCCTCCATGCCCCCTGCCTTTGGTTATCCCCAACCTCTGGTTTTCCAGAAGAGATGGAAGATTAGAATAGCTGTGTCAGTAATAGAAAACGTACCTTGCCTTTGGTCTGTTTAATAAATGATAGTGAATCTGATGGGGAAATATTTCTGTCATTAGGGAAGGGGGTGTGATATCATAGCACTCCCTTTGCAAATTTATTCATGCCTGGATCCTGTAAAGCTTTGCTTCATGCCCTGTGTTAGTGCCCTGGTCTTAAGGTGGTTTTATGACAAATGTTACTGCACTTTCCCACCTTAAAGAGACTGTCTTTAAGAGTCCTGTGTCCTCCACAACTCCACCTCCATTTCGCTTTGGAAACTTGCTATTCCAGGTCTCCAACTCACCGGGGAGCTAATACCAGCATGAGAATAGCCATCAAGTGGCTCCAGCAGTGCTTGGAATACAGGACTGAAGAGATTGGCAATTGGATATCAGCAGTATTCATGTTCAGTACCACCTGGTTCCCTGGTAAGCTTGAACCCAGAAATGGCTGGCTGCTAGGAGCTTGTGGAAGAGGAGCAAGATTTTATTTTTGATTCTTTTATCTTTTTGTTTTAAGTGTGTTTCAAATGTGAATTCATTTTGTTTTCTTTAAGGTTACATTTTAAATTGTTTTCTTCCTTTAACTTGGGACACGTGAAGCCTTTAATGGTATTTTGTAAATGCTGCAAACTACTTTCCTTTAAAGTTCAATTCAACAGATAAAGTAGGACAAGGAGCTTTCCTACTGTCATAAGAAATATAAGCAATCTTCAGTTTCCAAAGTTACCACAGTTGTTTCTTGAAACTGGAACATAGAATTTTATGCATCTCAAAAGGATACTTTCTGTCCCATAAAATTCACACTGGCCACAAAAGAAACATACAGTAGGCTTAGCTTTATGGCTGTTTGTATCCTTGAAGGTTGTAGCATACGAGGGGTGATTGATAAGTTTGTGGCCTAAGTTAGAAGGAGTTAATTTTAGAAAACCTAGCACATTTATTTTTCCTACGTTTACACACTTAGTGCAGTGGTCGTGGAGCATTCGGATCCCTTCTTTGTAGAAGTCGGCGTCTTGGACCTCCAGGAGTGGTCCAATGCATGTGGTTGATTGATAAGTTTGTGGCATAAGGTAGAAGGAGATGAGTTATTAACTTCAAACTTTCTGCATTTTCACTCAAATATTTGAACTGCACATGCATGTAACGAGAGCTGTATAACTCATCTCCTCCTACCTGAGGCCACGAACTTATCAATCACCCCTGCTATGGGCCATCTGGAGGTCCAAGCCGCTCTCGTTACATGCACATGCAATTCAACTCTGAGTGAAAATGCAGAAAGTTTGAAGTTAGTAACTCATTTCCTTCTACCGTAGGGCATGAACTTAATCAATCACCTCTGCTGTGGACACTTTCTGGAGGTCCAAGATCTGTATGCTCCATGACCGCTGGACTAAGTGTGTACATGTAGGAGGGGACTATTGAAAAATAAACGTGCTAGGTTTTCAAAAATTGACTCCTACCTCAGGCCATGAACTTATTAATCACCCCTTGTATAACTTAATGGCACATTTTAAATGTGAGTGTTTTGTGCTGCTTGCCTTAAGTCACTGCTCTTCACAGCCAAAAGAAAGGGGTTGTTCCATCCTGTATTTGATATATCTGAATTAAATTTCCCCTGACCCCCTGTATTTGAACAAAGTTACTCTAACCTAACAAATCCTCTCATTCCCATGTAAACTCTTTGTAAATCATTGAACCCTCATGAATGCTGTCATTTCCTAGAATTACAATTTTGAAGCTGTTAACATTTGCAAAATGAAAAAAGCCAAAGTACAACTGGTAGCATTGAGTTTAGAGTAAGTGGATATACAAGGCAAATATGGATGATGGAGATGGGAGTCATGATATACCAAGTCTACTTTGTGAAGAGAATTTCAGAAAAATTATTAACCGACTTGTACTTGAGGTATGCTTGCCGCTATGGCGTTTGGCTTCAAGCTGTTTACTTAATGTATCAATAGGCAGTGAAGGGAGCAACATTTTTGATAGCAACACTAAAGTATGGGATTGAACAGTCAGTGTATGTGGTTGAGGGTGTGCTAGCTCTGCTAGCATCAACCATTAGATGGGGTTATAACTTGGGACTTGTTTCTCTTTAATTTTCATGGGAACTTCATAATGGTGATTCCCATGTGACACCCATTATCAATCTCAAAGATCCCTCTTTTGCTTTTTTTTTAATGCTCTGCTGCTGTTAATGTAGGAATCCAGTAATTTTCTCCTGGTCTTCCATGTATTTGCCATTCTGCTGCTACATTTGATTGCTGTCCCAAAACTTTGCCACTTGGCTCGTTCAAAGTCCTATAAGCATGCCTTTCGATCTAGTTTAGCAATTATCAACCATAACTCATCACTCATCTGCTATCTGACACTTGAAGATCTGTATGATTTGTGAGGGATTATTTCATGGATGCAAGTTACTGGTTGTGAAGGTTATCACCCAGATCTATCACAGTTCATGTGTGTTGTTAATGTGACTAAACATTGTAATCTTAATGGCATACTCATTATTTAGATTGTTTTCATATTTCTCATTTTTCAGTTGGCACTTCTTATGGAAGTGTAGCTGTATGTGGCAGGCTTCCTTCAAAGGGCTTTGAAATTAAAATTAAATGAGATATTTGCATTGAAGAACAAACAAGCTAGATATTGCTGTCATCTTTGATCTAATTCTTATTAATACTCAATTTTTAAAATAGCTGGTGCTCTGTGTAAAGATATATCATCTGGTGTGTCATTATGAGGGAAGATGATTATGTTGCAAATCTAGATGAATGATCTGACTTTATGGTCATGCTATAGCTTTAGTGCCTATGCAAATCACATCAGAACTGCTTTGGGGGTGGAGGGAGTAGGGGTAGAGCTATGGAGGGGTAGAACACGAGAAGCCATAGCAGATCAGTGTTGAAAGTTGCAGTGACTGAGCCTGTAGATGAGTATATTGGAAACATTTTGGGAAGAGCTCATTGATAGATATTTTGATGTATGCCTAGAAGGGACTGTAATAGTTGAGTTTGGTATGGGAGAGGACTTGATAGATCAAAAGCTGGCAGTAATTGCTCATGGGTGAGAAATGTACAATTTTGTTATCACTTTGTGTGGCCATTGCTGTTAAGAGTTTGCTGACTTCCAACTGCGATAACTTTCCATCTGGTGCTCCATCAATTAAGGGAGTTGAAAGGAATTGGGACTGCCCATTTTAGATGTGATTGAAAATCAAAAGTGAAAACAGTAGGTGCTGATTTTAAATACAAGAATCATTAATATTTCAGGTCGGACACTTCTTTAGAACTGAAAAAAGGGTAAATGAATAGTTTCCATTAAAATTGGGTTGAAATGCAATCAAAGCAGTTTGACGCCGGATAAAGAGCGATTTTGAGATTTAAGTAATCAAAGAAATGCTAACATACAATGTATTGATTTAGAAACTTTTACCTTTAACCCTTGAATTTCAGTGAGTTGTCATATGAAAGCATAGGTTAACAATTACTGGTATACAAATGAAGATACTTTAATCTTTATATCGTGAACAAGGCAGAGCAAATGTAGCATAAAGAGCTTCAGTTATTTGAAAGCGATAAAATTGGTTTGTAACTTAACCATTTCTTTATGTTTCCTAATTTAACAAAGCATGGGCTAAACTAGCTTGATGTTGGCATTGTGTCAAGCACATGTGATGGTTTCCTAGTTTGCCAAAGGGAAGCACTAATTCCTATATTGGCTTAAATGTCTTACAGGAAGTCATAGAACTTACCAAGGACTTGCTATCAAATCAGCCTTCTGTTGCCACAGCCAATGCAGATAGCTCAGCAAATTCTGTGTCCAGCCATAAATGGAAGACTGGTGACAAGTGTATGGCCATTTGGAATGAAGACGGACAGTAAGTGTAAAACTCTCTAACAGTACATCAATAGAACAGTAAAAAAAATGGTAAGAGATTCTTTTAAGATTTATTCTGTAGTTTGTCACTCAGGTCAATAATATTTTATCATACCGATAGCATTAAAGTTTTAATTCTGATGGTACCATAAGCTTGCCACAAGTATTGCAAACATAATTTCTGGCAGCCATGTAAAACTGAAATACACTGTTGTATCCATGGTATCAAATTTAGCACTGAGGTGAGCTTCAGTCATATATTTGTGTAGTCATTGGGATTGCTTTTTCTATGTGGCATCACATGGTTCTGTAGCTACATCAGCCTAAATCTTGCTGGAGCCACCAACTATCTCTCATTTCTAGACTTCTGTGCCCCTCCAAGATATTTATGATCATACTTCTGATCATTTTCTGTAGTCTAGTGGCTTCTTTTGTGACTTGGTCTAATTGTGTCATTGTTTCTTTAAAGTACATTAACCCATTTGTCTTTAAGGTGATGTAAAAATTTATTTCCTTGCCATGTCTGATGATTGGATGCCTCCATTACATTAGAGCTAACATTTGCTGATTCTTTCAGATTGCTGTAGATGCAGCTTATTGCAAGACTGGCTGATCCTTTTAAATTTTTACATCAAATGCAGTCACCAATTACAATGTCAAGTAGATGCTTGCTCCTACATACAATTATGACAAATTGCTCCCTTTACAGTTACTCAATGACTTATAAACCTGAAAAGGAGTTGTTTAGTAGACCTTTCTAATTCCCTTTGGAAACTTAAAGCCATTGTCTGACCATACAGTGGCATGCAAAAGTTTGGGTACCCCTGGTCAAAATTTCTGCTACTGTGAATAGCTAAGTGAGTAAAAGATGACCTGATTTCCAAAAGGCATAAAGTTACAGATGACACATTTCTTTAATATTTTAAGCAAGAGTACTTTTTGTATTTCCATCTTTTACAGTTTCAAAATAACAAAAAAGGAAAAGGGCCCAAAGCAAAAGTTCAGACACCCTGCATGGTCAGTACTTAGTAACACCCCCTTTGGCAAGTATCACAGCTTGTAAATGCTTTCTGTAGCCAGCTAAGAGTCTTTCAATTTTTGTTACTGCAAAAGGCTTCTAGTTCTATGAGATTCTTGGGGCGTCTTGCATGCACTGCTCTTTTGAGGTCTATCTACAGATTTTCAAAGATGCTTAGGTCAGGGTACTGTGAGGGCCATGGCAGAACCTTCAATTTGCGCCTCTTGAGGTAGTCCATTGTGGATTTTGAGGTGTGTTTAGGATCATTATCCTGTTGTAGAAGCCATCCGCTTTTCATCTTCAGCTTTTTTACAGACGGTGTGATGTTTGTTTCCAGAAACTGCTGGTATTTAATTGAATTCATTCTTCCCTCTACCAGTGAAATGTTCCCTGTGCCACTGGCTGCAACACAAGCCCAAAGCAAGATCCATCCACCCCCGTGATTAACAGTTGGAGAGGTGTTCTTTTCATGAAATTTTCACCCTTTTTTCTCCAAACATACCTTTGCTCATAGCGGCCAAAAAGTTCTACTTTAACTTCATCAGTCCACAGGACTTGTTTCCAAAATGCATCAGGCTTGTTTAGATGTTCCTTTGCAAGCTTCTGACGCTGGATTTTGTGGAGGACACAAGAAAGGTTTTCTTCTGATGACTCTTCCAGTCTTTTGCAGTCAAATGGGGGTTTGGATTTGCCTTTCTAGCAATCTTACGAGCAGTTTTCTTGGTCTTCCAGACCTCAACTTGATCTCCACCGTTCCTGTTAACTGCCATTTCTTAATTTACGTTACAAACTGAGGAAACGGCTACCTGAAAATGCTTTGCTATCTTCTTATAGCCTTCTCCTGCTTTGTGGGCATCATTTATTTTAATTTTCAGAGTGCTAGGCAGCTGCTTAGAGGAGCCCCTGGCTGCTGATTGTTGGGAGAAGGTTTGAGGAGTCAGGATACTTGTAAAGCTTTGAAATTTGCATCACCTGGCCTTTCCTAACGATGACTGTGAATAAGCAATAGCCCTAACAAGTTAATTAAAGTCTGAGACCTTGGTAAAAGTCTTGAGAGCTCAAATCTCTTGGGGTGCCCAAACTTTTGCATGGTATGCCTTTCATTTTTTTCCACTTTAAAATCGTACAAAACAAAAATAATACATTAATCTTGCTTAAAATGTTGAAAAGAATGTTTTATCTTTAACTTTATGACTTTTGGAGATCAGTTCATCTTCTACTTACTTAACTATTCACAGTAACAGAAATTTTGACCAGGGGTGCCCAAACTTTTGCATGTATATCTTTAATGTGACATCAGATTGTGACACACTTTCCATACTCTGTATTCTCATTTAAAAGATGCACAGCGAAGTCCCTGCTGATTTTCTCCTCATGATCCCTGAAGCATAATTATATTACTAAAACCACTTGATGTTTAATTATTGAATCCATACCTATATTAAATAAATTCACTTTATTGATGGGAATTTGAAAATGTATAGCTCTTGGTCTTTAATAAATTACATTTGACTTGTAAAACAGTTAACATCGGTTAAAGTTGTAGACATTATAGGGTCTGGTTATCAAACCTCTACTCACATGCTTACAGCCCTAACTTCCTTGCAGATTGTATGAGGCGGAAATTGAAGAGATTGACCAGGAGAATGGTACGGCTGCCATCACCTTTACTGGATACGGTAATGCCGATGTGCTTCCTTTGGCCAACTTGAAACCTGTTGAAGAAGGAAATGATAGTGAAGAGCTGGGCGGCGACAAACCCAAATCAAAGTGAGTTCAGGCAGTCAGATAAAAGTGTGTATTATTGTTGAAATCTAAAACGTACATCTAGTTTTAAATGCATGGGGAATTCAGTACCATGTTAAAAGACATTTTGCTTTGGATTATTTACAGGAAAGAAATGGTTGCCCAGCAGAGGGAGTATAAGAAGAAGAAAGCTTTGAAAAAGGCCCAGAGAATGAAGGAGCTTGAACAGGAACGAGAGGAACAAAAAGTAAAATGGCAGCAATTTAATAACAGAGCTTATTCTAAGAACAAAAAGGGACAGGTATGTATAAAGTATGCATACTTCTGAATGTCCTGCCCTTTTGTGCCATATGGTCTTTTCCCTTTGCCCCAGTAAGTTTAAAGGGAGCACAGGAAATAGCTAGTTGCCAAACCATTGAGATTTCCAAATAAAACAGTGGATTAAAGGATTTTTGTTACGTGTTACTGCCAGTTTAGATTTGGTGCATATGTGTGGGGCAGGGAATAGAGTTCATATTGGATGCATGGTGATGGATAGCATAAACTTGTCAAATTTATTTCTCTTACGAGTATCTCTGAAACTTAGTACTTTGGTTTTTAATATTAAACAGAAAATGCTGGAAACAGTGGGTGAGTCAGGCAGTAAATTTGGAAATAATTGATGTTTTGGTTAGCAGACCCTTAGGCACAAATAGGAAAGAATACTTGTTTACTATGACACTTGATATTTCTGTTGTAGCTAAAAAGCAGGTCACAATTCATCTCAACATTCTACACTATCCTTTAGAGTGCTAGATGAAAATTTGCTTCCAAATTCAGTGAATATTGGAATTTTCGTAGCAAAGGTGCTGCATAAATGGCAATAGAAAACTGTTTCCCCTCTGTACTGTGAAACGCAGGTTATAAAAAATGTTTCTCATTCTTCGTAAAACAATTTGCCACTAAATGGTAATGCAGTAACTTGCTGCTCAGTCGTGATATATTACTATAACAGTACTAAATGTTTAGTTTTGATTCACGTGTTATAGTGAGCATATGGCTATATATATGTATGTCTTTATATTGCCATTTTAGCCTGGTGTTCACATTGTACCAGACCATGATTAAATACAAAATAGAAATGATCAAAATTGAAACTATTGCCATTCTAATTGCCAGTAAGTTTTTAAAACTATTTGCAAGCAAATTGTATTAATTCAGCTTTTATTGTTATAAAGGTAAAGAAAAGCATTTTTGCTTCACCGGAAAGCGTGACTGGAAAAGTTGGAGTTGGCACATGTGGTATAGCAGACAGACCGATGACTCAGTACCAAGACACATCCAAGTATAATGTGCGGCATCTTATGCCGCAGTAACTAGCATCTGTGTAAAATATTTGCAGGATAATTTTTTTTGTCAATGTTATAATACATTAGTGCACTTTTAATAGCTTTTTTTGGCAACTTCATTTGGTGTATTGGCAAGAAGTTATAGGTGTGTGATATTAGGTCTATATGAGAAAATTAATGTGTATAGTTACCATCTATTACTGAGGCAGGTGGAGAATTTGATAACTCAATCTTCCTATTTGAGGAAGAATAATTTTTACAATTTTGCTTTTTTTGTAAGTATAATTGGGCAATTTTAACAAATAAAAATAATCTAAAATCTTTCTGGTGTTTTCTAATTTAAGATCTGTTTGAGTGGAACAAATTTTGAGTACTGTCATAATGTCTCCTATGCTGGTTTTTCAGTTTAACTTGTACAATGTCTTCATTAAAGGAACAAATGGAAGAAGGTTCATTGTATCTTTGTACTCCCAGAACAATACAATCAGAGTAGTGGTTTGTCAGAATGAAATTATTTCCTTATTGGTCATAGGTGCTATGATGCCTTTCTTCAGAAGAATTATATTTTATTGTAATTTTTGTCATTGGAAAAATGGAAGGAATATGTCTATAGTTCAGAAGTGGAAAGATATAGAGGTTTGATTTCAATTTTAGTATTAAGGCTAGGGTAGGCATGATTCTAAATTCTAAGTTTATATGGCAACTGAATTTAACCACAAGACTGAGGTTTGAGTTCAGTTGCTGATTTTATGTGCAGAAAATAATCTGCATTTAACAATTAAGAATGATGGGGGGGACTGGTATCTGTTTTAGAACTTGGCTTTTTGCTGGCAAGTTATTGGATAATTGAGTGGTTTACATCATCACTGCCAAACTTTAAATAACCTTCAGATCACTTGAGTTTGCCATGATACAGAACAAACCTGCTGAAAGGTATTGTTGACTTCATTGATTTGTTTAGCAAATTAAATTATGCTGTTTACAAGTAATGCCAATTTAAGTGAAAGTACCCAAGTAGTAGTTAAATGTGGAGTGCACATCTGTTCATCAAAACATTTTCCATTGATTCTGAAATTGTCAATGTTCTCTTTTTACAATTGCCATTTTACTTAATTGTCCATAATGGAATAGTGTCTGATCAGCTGCAAAGAAGATTGTTGGATATCATTCAAATCTACACAAAAACTGACTGCAAATTTCCATATTCCTTGTTTCTTATGGCATTGAAAGGATTTGGCCATTGAGACAATCAGATCATAGCTATCTCATTTCCTCCATAATCTTCTGTTTCTCCACTCTTCCCACCCCCACAAGATTTCACCTCTCTCCAAGATTAAGTACAATTGACCAATTCCAAGTTGAGAACATTGGTGAAGCCACTGGAAAATGTGCACAACTCAATTAATGAAATTCATTATTTCACAAAAAAAGTTTTATTTTAAGCTTTATACAAGAGGTACACAAGAGGGTTCTCTACAAACAAGAGTAAGTTTAGGGAACAAGTGCGATATTTGTTTCAACCAGCAGTAACTCAGTTTTTACAAGTTGTGTATTCGTGCTGTAAATGGACAATTTAACCTTAAAACAATGTCCCCTTTTGTTTTCCCTTGCATCACTTTCTGCTTCAGAATTGCTACAAGCCTTAATTTGTATACATTTGCAGCATGTGATTTAGGTGAGAAATTAATATCAGTAATTAACTGCTAAACCATACATAGCACCTATACTATAACAACAGTGCCATTTTTGGTTTCTATCGCAATGGATATTGCAGTATATTTAATACTGCTCATTTTCATGTGATTTGAAAACACATCCTGTTACTATCCACTAACATAGCTATTGCCGTATGCTAAAATCTGGATTTGAGCACCCTTTCCTCCATTCATGGGAGAGATTTTGGATTAGGTTTTAAATTTCCGGTTAGAATGCTGGGTTTTGGAATCAACCATGGCCAGGTGCAAAGAGGGGAGGTAAATTAACGAATATTTAGCAGAAGTGAATGAAGTACAGGTGCTGTTGATTTTGGGTGAATGTCCTCCTGCTGGCATAAAAGCCAAAGTATTTTCTGGAGCTAATTTTAAGAAAGATGAGATTTAACAAATGTAATCATATTAATGTAACTTAGTGGGGTTAAATGCCAGTGATCTGAGGTATATTTTATTTTACTTTTCATCTTTTTGAAGTAAGAGCCAAATTATGTAAGTGCACAATAAATTCATGTTATAACCACTAAGATGGAAGCTGTTCTAGATTATGGAAACCACAAAGTTTGAGTTGGTTCAGCGACAGGTGCATGCTTTAGTAAGCCAAGATGCGATCCAGTCAGTACAAATATGTAACAAAATTGAGGCAAAAAGATGTGTTTGAGCTTGTGAGGGTGAGGTCAAATCATTGTAGTTATTCAAAGAGGAGGCAGTAGTTGACCTAGTTAACAGAAAAACAATTCTGCAGTGACTAAATCTATGGTATTTTTTAAAAATTTGCTGTACATGGTATTTAAGTTCCCACTCTTCCACATAACTGTCCTATTTGACTTCACCTACCTGCTTACAAATAATCACTGAAAATGGAATTGATCAAATTGATTCAGTTTTACACCAAGCCAGTCTTTGTCATGACAGACAAGGTCAATTTGAGGATCTGAATTGTTTAACTTAAGAATTATTTTAGCCAAATATGTACCATTTTGCTTTTAACATCATAAAATGGCTGTGTTTAGATTATTTTTCCACCTCAGAACTGAGAATGCAAAATGGTTTATACTAATTGAACAATAGAGTTGAATCCTGTGCTTTTCTCTTGCAGCCTCTGGAGATTCTAAATGCATTTCTTCTAGTGAATGTGTCAGAAAGACACCAATAAGTCTGTGATCATGTGTTACCAGTTGCATTTAATTATAATCAACTAGATGAATGTAGAAGAGAGAGTTAATAAAAGCAGTATATTGAGCACTGGAGAGGGTCTGTATAACATTAGATACTTAAACAAAGCTACATACCTTGATAAATAACTTGGACTGAATGAGAATAGTTGTTCCTTCATTAAGATCGGCATCTGCCATTGGGGTAATAGATTTGATCTTACCCCTAATACAGAATGAGACTAGTTTGGTTTACTACGCCAGGCTAAATTCGGGACCAATTCTCAGTGTTAAGGCTTTCAGACTTTAAAGAACAAAAGTATATTCTTTATTATTTCAGGCATTCTCTGCAAAAAAAAAATACAGCTCTACAATAAAACCTGGAAGGTAATTTGTAGGAACAAAAAACTGTATTAAGGAAAATGCTATAATGTATTTTATGTACAGATTTCTTCAGTCATTGTAATTTGACAGCTGGCAGAAATTGAGAAAAGTTTACAGGTGAAATCCTCCTGGAAGGAGAGAACTATCTACTGAGATCCTTTACAATGATGTAATTGAGGGTCATACACATCAGCCCTGAAAATACACCATTTATGTAATATTGTAATATTAATTAGCACTGCAACCAACCTACTACATGTGACACGAAGAGCATAATAAATTAAATGTACTAAACTAAGACTGGCCTATTTTCAGTGAGTAGAAATGGTTTGTGTGTTTTTTAATTTAATCAGGCACAGTAAGCAGTTTGGTGGTAAATAACATGAGATCTACATAGGCAAGCCTGCTGTAAAACTAGCAATACCATTTTATAAATAAAATAAATTTTAACAGATGTGAAAAGTTGTTCCAAAATAACTATCCAAAGTAAAAATTCATTATGAAGAATTATTGTCAATGAGTATGAAGATCATATTATCAATTGTGAATACTGAATTCCAATTGACACCAGCGGTTTCTTTTTCAGTTTAATTCTTTGACATAAACCAATGTAATTATTTCTCGCTATTGCTGCTTTAAGGAAAGGGAAAGGCATCACACATTTTTGTACATTATATTCAAACTTCAACAGTGTCAGTGCTAAAAACAATCCAGCAAATACAAAGCTTTTTTTTGGAATTGTGCCTTTCATTAAGATTTTGTGTTCTTAACTTCTAACAATGAACATTGATCTCTTTTCAGCAATATTCATTTGAGTGAATTCCATATTGCTGTCAATCTTTGTCTACTTACATAAGATTCCTGTTCCAGCTGTTTGTGTACAGTTACTATCTAGTTGAGTGGTCTATTGAGGAACTGGGCATTTACATATTAAAGTGTAACAGCTACACGGAGTGTTTTTTGACAAAGCACACTGCAGCATTATTGATTGCTCAACATCAAAACCAGAACTTTAGTGAATCTACTAGGCATAGCTAGATTACCTTCTAATAAGATTAAGCCACTGCATAACTTGGATGAGCAGTTCTACACTTAAAGATGATTATGACATATGAAAGAATCACAATTTTAAAAGATTTGGTCATAAATGTCATCAGAATCAGGCGATATCTATAGGATATGTCTCATGGTGTAAACGTGGAAGTTGCTGGTGAATATTAAGTGTTACTCTAGAATTGGTCGTTCACATTCAATTAGTCACAGGATTTTGTAGCTGAGTGTCTTAGAAAAAGCTGCCTCTTGTTTTACATTCATGTTCTGCTCACTTCTCAGAAAAGAGGCAAAGCAGAAAAATAAGTGATCAGACTATGAAATATATTGCAGAGCTGCCAGATTTGTGCATTATTCATATGAACTTGGTAACTAAGCTGCACAAGGCTGTTAAGTATATTAAACATACATTACCAAATAGCAAAGCAATTTCAAATTATGTAATTTTGAAATTCCCAAATAGCTAACACTGAATAGCACCAGAACCAAACTTTCCCTGTTTTAAAATGTGAAGTTCAATGAAAACAGTAAATTTTCATTTCCTTCAAATGAAAGGCCTTAGTTTAGAACTGAATGGAAAGCACATGCAATTAATACCTGCCTTTGGTACAATTTGATGTATTTCACCTTTGCTTTTGTAAATATTCTTATAAGCCCAGTCAAAACTGGAACCTATAAAAAAGGCAAACAAATGGTGACCAGAATTACTTAATGTACTAATTTTAAATTCCAAAATTTACCAGAAATAAGCACAGGAAAAATATAATTGATTTTTTACATAAATTTGGAATCATGTTGAAGCTCAGAATAAACAAATGTTCATATTAACTCTTCAAATTACCTTAGCTACTCCCAAGGTCCTTGATCCGAAAAACTGAATAATGGCAGTTTACAATTGATTATGTGGAAGTGCTTTTTAATCAACTGAAAACAGAATTCTACTTTTGAGAGGTTATTTTTCCCAAAACATTTAGATTGATTTTAGAAAAGCATCTATCAAGCTCTGAACCTTTTCTCATCAATGACACTTTGTCAAATTTTAATGGTTAAAACATTGTGCAACTTAACTGCAATATCCTGATACACAATTTATCCAGCAGGCTATACAGCAGTGATGGACTTTCAGGGGAAGGTCATCTCGGAGATGAAATCAAGACTTGCACAAAAGTTTTCAAAACTAAAAGTGAAATATCTCCGAATAAAAATTGCTAAGCTCAGCTACAGGCAAAAGTTAAATACAAATGTAGACAAGCCCTCTGCCTAATAGTCCCTAGTGGTTTTCAACTTGGTTGAACACAATCTCTATGCAAGCCATAGTAATGAATCTACTACTAATGCTTCTGTAGTTAACACCAACACTGGATTTAACCATAGTAACAATAAATTCTTTCTCTTCTCTATAAAAATACCATTAACTGTACTGCGGTGTGCACACACAGGAAAAGCTAAATCAGATACTAATGCTTATAGGTTTCTATTCTTGCAAAGCTGATTATCAACTTCATTTGTAATGGGAGCTTCAAAATTGCTTCTGAAGGGGTTGAGGTGGTCAAGTAATCAGGCCATTCTAGAATGGAACTAAGGTTGAAGGAAGCAAAGGAAATAAAGATTGTACTTTTTTTAAAGCTGCTCTGATACATGCAGGGACAAATAGATAACAGAGACACTAACTTCATGACAACACAATGCACACTTAGAAGGCACAACATCAGCACAAACAAAAACTGAAAAAAATGTCCCTATGATTTAACTTCATAAAACTTGGAGAATCCAAAGGGGCAAGATACACCTCTTGTTTTTTTCTAAATACACCAAATAAAATCAGCCATAAATTACCAATTTGGTAAAGTGTTTTTCCATTTCTATTTGGGGTAATTATTTTTTTTACAGTAAATGGACTTTAAACAATTTGATTGGTGAGGTCTCCAGAGGTAAAATCTGCAGTTGTAAAGGAAACAAAGACCTCCAAGTGCAGGTTAGAAACAATCCATCAGAAAGCCAAGCTTACCAACATTGTTCAAATTACATTGCAACTCTGGGCTACACATCAAGATGCCCTTCACCTTAAAAGTGCATTTTTTTTAATAAAGGCTTGTATTTTCCAACTGAATTGACACTAATGAATTATCTGTGGATACATAAAGAAACCACCTAAATAGTGGTTGCTTTGTACCCACAATCCTATGCACTATGTGCTATTTCTTTCTTCAAAACGATGTAATTTATCTCAGTATTAGGTGAGTGCCTCGTGCATGAGTATTGTAGTACAAGCACATGTCCTTAACCTATTTTTTTCCTCACAGAAGTCCAAAGCTGAAGTAGCTTGTCACATTGTGATCCCTCAGGCATATTTGCAGTAGCTTCAGGGTCTTCCTTAAATGGATGAGGACAGCTTTATACTGCTGCTGGAGTAACCTTCATCACTACCAACACTTTGGAGGCTGCTGTGGTCATCAAGGTCGCTGATGCTAGAAGTGCTAATATTGTCCATGTCTCCATGGGAGAATTCTGTACTCTCAACATCCACTTCAATTTCTTCTAGAAATAAGCAAAAGGCAGACCATTAGAAGTGTGTCAGCTAATTATACCAAACAAAAAAATGCTTTACAATATTTTAAAATTACCTAATTTTATAGTTTATTAGTCTAAACTTTTCAGTGCAGAATAACCCAAAATGTTATGGTCAAGTTTGTTGAATAAGAGTACCAAAAATTAGTGGTTCTCTTTGTAATTCAAGCCCGATTTACCACTGCCTGCTATACATAAACTCGTTTCTTGAGAGCAGCATACTTGCAGGTGATGTTACTATATTATACCCTAAACATACAAACACTCTTAAAATTAGTGACATGGACTTCACATGAAAAAAAGATGCACACAAAGATTTAAGAAACTCTGCAGTTGTCCCCTTTTCAAACATGTATGGGTGTCAGATTAGATTCCAGAAGAACAATGCCATCAGCAACAATGTTGGCACTAAGTTAGTTGAACTGACAAATCCTCTGGTAGGAAACCAAGATGTTACAAGCAATTTCTAAGACACTGAGTATCTTGTGAAGCACAAAATAAAGTCCAAAACACAAGTGACGGTGCTGTAGGTTGATATACCAAAACATTGTTAATCATCTATTATATATTGAAATACTTACTTTAGGGAATTACAAACCACATATATAGCGTTACTCCGATCATCAATCAATAGCAAGTTGTGTGGACAACAGCATTTACCTCGTTCTGAATCTGAACGATCAGAGAAGACATTAGATCCTATACTATCTATTCGTAGCCGTTCATTCTCTGGCAGACCCTGTAGCTGTTCCAATCTCCTCTTTAAAAAACGATGTTCTCTTTCCAGGTGCTCAATCTGGTACATTGACTTCCTATCCAGTTCTTCAAGTTTCTGACACAGAAAAATACAAAATACAAAAAATGAGTAATAAGCTTTTCAAAGTAAGCCAATCAGAGGAGTTAATTACCCAAGCTAATTAACACCTGTGGCATTTACTGAGCTGTCTTTAAACAGATCTTAAAATTAGCACACGTACAATTACAAGAGAATTCCATTACTGTGATTAAGAGTACTTAACCAAACAAGTGTAAAAAATGAAAAACTGAAATAGCTTTTTTCTAATAAATCTATTTTTGATCTATCAACATTTCTAAATAATTTATACTATAATTTAAATTATTAGTGTGGCCATGACACAAAAAGCTTTAATTTCAATTTAAAATATTAATTACAGTATTAGGCAGTGGTAGAATACGCAAGCGTAACAGTGCATCACCAAATAGAAAGAGCACAGAAATAAAGCATGTTAAAATTAAAGGTGCCTCATCTAAATGTACATAGAATTCATAACAAGATGGATGCATTGATGAAATGGAAATAAGCAGGTATGATCTGATAGCCATTAAAGAGCGACAAAGTCAACAGAATCAGGGTCTGGTTATTCAAGGATATTTCGCATTTCCAATGGTAAAATTAAGTGAGATAGCTCTGTTAATAAAGAATAGTGATGAGGAATGTGATTGGCTCAAAAGCTTAAAATGAATCAGTTCAGTAAAAAATAGTAAAAGTAGTAAGTCAGTGGTGGGAGTAGTATATAGTCCCAACAGTAGCTGCACTATTGGGGAGAGATCATGTAACATAACCTTTTTTAAATAAAAATGGTACTATGATTACAGAGTAGATAGTACTACTGATTAAGATAGATCAGTAGTAGCAGGCAGTCAAACAACTGAAATGGTTTTATGAAAAGGAAATGTTCTGCATAGGAGGCAGTTCCAATAATATTCACTGGATTGATTTCTGAGATGAAGGGGGCTAATGTGTGCAGATAGGCTGAGCAGGCTGGGTTTTTACCATTGAATTACAGAATAAATAATCTTATCAAAACAAAAGATTATGAAGAAAATTGAAAGCAATGAAAGATGTTTCCTCTATGTGAGATATCTAGCAGGGGCATATTTTCATAATAAAGGATTACCCATTACAGATGACAATGAGGTGGAATTTCTTTCCTCACAGAATTGTAAACATCTGGAATTCTCTATTCCAGAGAGCCTTTAAACATGGTTACTGAACACATCTATGCTAGAGACTAACAGATGTTCAACCTAGAAGAGGATTAATGGAAATGGGGAGAGACATGAAATGGGGCTGAAGCAAAAATTGGAACAGCCGTGATCTTACTGGATGGCAGAGTGAGCTATTCTTGTAATTTTCTAATGAAACTGAAGGTATTTATTAACATATATGAACAGCAATATAGATGTAGTGTTTTGGTTTACCTTAATATGTGCTTTGGCTTTATTGAGTAAACCAAGAGTAGTGTGCCTGGTACACTCTGATCCCAGTGGTATAAGTTCCTTCAATCTTTCCAAGCAGAGACGAAGATGTGCTCGACTGTAATCAAAAATGTAATGTGTTCTTGCTTCAATACTCAATCCAATACACAACTAGTGAACATTTTAACAATTAAATATTCAGCAATAATTTAAACAATTGACAGAATACTCATTGGCATTAAGTGGTTAGCAATCTAGCCAAACTAACAATGTTTCTATATAATGTTAAATGTCTACCTAATGATGATCGGAGGAAATTTTTAAATTTGGTTTTGGCTTTGTTACTAAGCTATTTGTCTTGATTTTCTATAGAATGGATAATACTATCTAATATTCTATAGGTTCTGAATGACCAGTGAGTCCAATACTGAAATTTGAGCAAAAACATTCTTCATTCCAATGTTGGAAACAAAACACTGCAGTTAAACAATAAGACCTGGAATAGAGTAATACTGTGCCCAATTCTAGCACCATTAACCTGTAGCAGAATAAAACTTCCCTAAATGGTATTAGCAATAGTCGAACATTCAATATTCTCTCCAACTTTATTCTTTTCAGTGGATTTTAAAATGTCTTTTTCGTTTATTCCTAACAAAGCAGGTTTTATTAACCCAATTTTCCATGAAACCACATTATTTTAAAGGACTGTATTCTTTTCCAGGATACTCCACAGCACTCTTCAAGTCACTGCTTACTCCATACATTATTTATATTTAAGTGAGCCATCTTTTCCATTTCTATTACTTTTGACTTGCAATGGCAGTCTGTTTACACCTAACACCTTTCTTGGTAGATGGCTCATATGCATTGGATTAGCACAGAAAGTCATAAGGATCATGTCTAAGGAAGCATAAAATATATCATCATTCACGGCCTTATTCATCATGAGTTTATAGACAGTCAGATTTTATCTACGTTGCTTTGAGGGCCACATATTCTCAGGCTAAACTTCACCAAACTATTCCTCACAAATGTGAAGATAAAGAAACTTCAGATGCTAGATATCTGAAATGAAAACAAAGTGCCAAAAACAGTCAGTGATCTGGCAGTTTTCTGGTTTTATTTCAGGTAGAAACACTTAATTGTGTTTCTTTTCCACAGATATTGCCTGGTCTTACTGAAATATGATTTTCCATGTCCTCAAATAAAGCTCACATTGGACTGAACTGCTTTGTATATGGGGATCAATATTTTTCTTGCTTATCATTTTTAAAAACTGTTTTTGTATTCTTCATCTGAAAGTAAAGAATCTCTGATTGTTCCCTATGAGACCAGGTTTCTTAACCTACATTCTTACTCAGGTATTTTATATCTACCTTAAAATTTCACAATGCCCACCTAGTTTTATATCACCGTGTCTTTACTTCCAACTGAAGGCCTGGCCTTGTATTGATCCCTGTGATACTCCATGAACATCAATATAAAATGAGCTGTTTTTCCTGGTTTGATTGCTGTTATTTAACTAATCCTCTATTCACAACCTTTAGTTTTTTCAGCTCTGTTAAGCCGTTTGTAGCACACATGCATCTGTTCTCTATCTGTATTGTATTCTGTGTCATGTGTTTATGATGTAACTAGTCACTTGAGTGGTGGGGTAGTAAAAGCAAAGGGAATAAGTTGCTTATTTAGTTGCAGTTTGTAGCTTGGGGCTGGCTGATGGATATCATATATTTTGCTGACCGCTCATTTACACTTAGCTTACACTTGCGTAAACTTAAGTTCAATCGCTTCAAGATTGTACTGCTAATGAAGGATCAGATCAGGGATTTGGCTTTTGGAGCAATCATTAGAGCTGGGGGAGCATCATGCAAGTATAACAGATCTGCAGGGTTGCAGGCAGCGCCAATTATTTTGGTTTTGGCTTTAGTTTGGTTTGGCTGCACCTTTCATAGTTTTTTTTTGTAGTGCCTTAGCAAATGTATTTTTAAAGTCAAAATATTTTAAGGATGTTACCTCAGTATGGTAATAAGTGGATGTGACATATCTGAACCTTCTAAAAGAAATGTTTCCCAACAACCAAAAAAAGTGTCCTGTATGGACATCAAAAATTTTGCCTAAAGAAAGTGATCTTTTTGTATAATAAAACATAGGGACATCAGTTAGGAGCACTTGTTAAAGTTGTTGAAATGGAAGCCCTGCTAATTCTTTCTTACCTCTCCTAGCTCTTCACCATTACCTATTCTCTCCCTTCCTCACCTCATTTCAGGGGTTAAAACAGCCAATTGTCTTGATTTAGGGCTTGATCGTCTTAATTTGTATATCTCAGCTAGTTACAGGATAAACTCAGAGCCATCAAAAAAAAAGGTTCCATATTGAAGAATTGCTGCAGATATAACAACCAAAGAGATTCTTTTTGGAATTTGTCAGTAATCTATTTTTTCACTATGATTCATTCAAGAGCTTTTAGGTCAATGAAAGATAATTAAAACTTCAGCTCCTTGTTCCCTTTATTTGCAGAATTTTTTTTAATTCAAAACATTGCAGTGACTGTTCAGAATGTAGTTTTCCATTTTTACAGAATACATTAGACCAAAAGACATAGCAGCAGAATTAGACCATTCAGCCCATTGAGTCTGCTCTGCCATTTCATCATGGCTGATCCTGGATCCCATTCAACCCCATACAGCTGCCCTCTCACCATATCCCTTGATGCCCCGACCATTCAGGAATCTATCAACTTCCGCTTTGGATACACCCACGGACTTGACCTCCACCATAGCCTGTAGCAGAGCATTCCACAGATTCACTACTCTCTGGCTAAAGAAAATCCTCTTTACTTCTGTTGTAAATGTGCCTTATAAAGCCTCAGCATTTTCTCCGTTTTTATATTCTATTCTCCTCAAAATGAATGACAGCATTGCATTTGTCTTCTTCACCTCAGACTCAACCTGTGAATTAACCTGGGAGTCTTGCACGAGGACTCCTAAGTCCCTGTGCATCTCTGATGTTTGAATTTTGTCCCCATTTAGATAATAGTCTGCACTATTGTTCCTTTTATCAAAATATATTATCATACATTTCCCAACACTGTATTCCCTGCCACTTTTATGCCCAATTTGTCTAAGTCCTGCTACAATCGCATTGCTTCCGCAACACTACCTACCCCTCCACCCATTTTCATATCATTCGCAAACTTTGCCACACAGCCATCAATTCCATTATCTAAGTTATTGACAAACAATGTGAAAAGTAGTGGTCCCAATACTGACCCCTGAGAAACACCACTAGTCACTGGCAGCCAACCAGGAAAGGCTCACTGTCTCCCATTCGCTGTCTCCTGCCTGTTAGCCATTCCTCCATCCATGCCAGTCTATTTCCTGTAACACCATAGGAATTATGAGGCACTTTATCAAATGCCTTCTGAAAATCTAAGTAAAAGACAGTCACTGCCTCTCCTTTGTCCACCATGCTTGTTACTTCCTTGAAGAATTCTAACAGATTTGTGAGGCAAGAATTCCTTTTACAGAAACCATGATGACTGACTTGTTTTGTCAATAACCTCGTCCTTAATAATAGACTCCAACACTTTCCCAACCACTGAGTTTAGGCCAACTAGCCTACAATTCCCTCTCTTCTTAAAAGTGTGGGAGTGTCACTGCAATTTTCCAGTCCTCTGGGACCATGCCAGAATCAAGTGTTTGTTGAAAGATCATGACCAATGTATCCATTATGTCTTCAGCAACCTCTCTCAGGACTCTGGGATGTAGTCCATCTGGTCCAGGTGGCTTATCTACCTTAAGACCCTTGAGTTTGACTAGCATTTTTCCTTTGTAATAGCAATGGCACTCACTCCAGCTCCCTGACGCTTACGGACCTCTGGCATACAGCTAGTGTCTTCCACAGTAAAAAAGTACAAAGTACTCGTCACGTTCATCTGCAATTTCTTTGTTCCCCATTACTACTTGACCAGCGTCATTTTCCAGTGGTCCAATATCAATTTGCAACTCCCTTTTATTGTTTATATAACTGGAAAATATTTTAGCATCCTGCTTTGTATTATTGACTAGTTTGCCCTCATATTTCATCTTTTCCCTTATAGCTTTTTTAGTTGCCCTTTATGGGATTTTAAAAGCTTCCTAATCATCCAACTTCCCACTCAGTTTTGCTACATTATATGCCCTATCCTTGGCATTAATTTCCCTTGTCAGCCACAGTTGCCCACCTCTGCCATTTGAGAACAACTTCTTCTGTGGGATATATCTATCCCGCACCATTTGAACTACTCCCAGAACCTTCAGCCATCTCTGCACTGCTGTCACTCCCGTCAGTACCCTCTTCCAATCCACCTGGGCAAACCCCTCTTTTATGCCTCTATAATTCGCTTTAGTCCATTGCAATACTGATACATGTGACTTGTGCTTCTCCCTCTCATATTATGATCACTGCTTTCAAGGGTTCCTTTACATTAAGCTGACTAATAAAATTGGGATTATTACACAACACCCAATCTAAGATAGCCTTTCCCCTTGTAGACTCGAGCACAAGCTGCTCTAAAAAGCCATCTCGTAGGCATTCAACAAATGCCTTCTCTCGTGATTGTTCCAATCCCCTTGCATATTGAAGTCCCCCATTACAATTGTGCCATTACCCTTATTATATTACCCTTATAGACATCCTTGCTATTGAGGGAGTGCAGCGTAGGTTCACAAGGTTAATTCCCGGAATGGCGGGACTGTCATATGTTGAAAGATTGGAGCGACTGGGCTTGTATACACTGGAATTTAGAAGGATGAGAGGGGATCTGATTGAAACATATAAGATTATTAAGGGATTGGACACAATGGAGGCAGGAAGCATGTTCCCACTGATGGGTGAGTCCAGAACTAGAGGCCACAGTTTAAGAATAAGGGGTAGGCCATTTAGAACAGAGATGCGGAAAAACTTTTTCACCCAGAGAGTGGTGGATATGTGGAATGCTCTGCCCCAGAAGGCAGTGGAGGCCAAGTCTCTGGATGCATTCAAGAGAGAGTTAGATAGAGCTCTTATAGATAGCGGGGTCAAGGGATATGGGGAGAGGGCAGGAACGGGGTACTGATTGTGTATGATCAGCCATGATCACAGTGAATGGCGGTGCTGGCTAGAAGGGCCGAATGGCCTACTCCTGCACCTACTGTCTATTGTTTATTGTCTATTGTCTATTATTACATACCTGTTCCAGCTCACACAACTCAACCCCACATCTTGGCTACTATTTAGAGAAGTGTATGTATATTTTTCTTTTAACCCTTGTAGTTTCTTAACTCCACCCACAAAAATTCAACATTCTTTGAACCTATGTCACCTCTTTCTAAAGACGTAATTCCATCTCTTACCAACAGAGTCACACCACCGCCTATGTCTCCCTGCCTGTCCTTTCAATACAAAGTATATCTTTTGAAGTAAAGCTCCCAACTATGGTCTTCTTTCAGCCGCGACTCAGTGATGCCCACTTTGCCATACTTTGTCTGTATGTATAAAACTGCAAGAGAATGTATGGTCCTTGGTCAGAAGAGGCTTGAGTAGCTCAAACCAAGTCCATCGTAAGACATGACAATACAAAACTGTTCTGTTCAATGCCATTTTATGCTTTGATCAGATCTGTTACTAATCTGCCACTCTTTGATATGTGACACCATTTTAACTTAAGCTGACTTTCAGAAAGTGCAGAATTAAATTCATTATGTAATTTTTGTATTTTACTCAGCTTGTTAACGCTTTCTAGCAGGTCAATTGCCAAACTGCATTAAGCTCCATACAAGATAGAATAAATTTAACAGTTTAAAACTTTAATTAAAAAGAACCATTAAGCAAAGGTACATAATTATTTAAAAGGAATATCTGGCTTTGACAATACATTACATTAATCAAAAGAAACAACAAAAAAGTCCTGCTTTATTATTTTAGCTACCATTCAACATGTTGCCTTAATTATGTGTTTTTCCTTGAACTGTAATTGTGAAACAAAATATAACTTCGGATATGTGTGAACAGCAGATATAATGAGCCTGTAGTAAGAGATATTAAGGAAGATTTAAAATCTGGGATTATCTACATCAGGACCAGACTCCTGTAGAAATGCATCCTTGACCCTGGCTAGTATTCTAATATGTGGAGACTTATAAACTGAGTATGACTCTCCTTCTCTTGAAAGTCTGGTTAAAATCAGGATGAAAACAATGAAGACAAAAGACCTTCAAAGTTCATAACACCATAAGAATGGCAAAAAACTTCAAACTGATGGTAAATTATATAGCTTCTGATTTCCTAAAGTAAAACATTTTGTGTAATTTCCCAGGCCTTAACTGCCATCTTCTTTCTACACCCGCTACACCGACTGCTAAATAATAAACACCTAAACCTGACAGGTTTTAATGACACTAATACCAAACATTACATTAAAGTATACATTATGCTAACTTACATGTATATACATACCTACCAGCACATAGACAAAACAAAAGATCAAAGTGAGCACATAGAGACACAAGCCTCTGGACATTTTCCAAACCTACTTTCCCAGGTCCGTCAATAGGAAGAGTCAGAAAATCTAGTTCATGATATACATGATTGAAAAACAAAGTGAAAAGGATTAACATAAACTGTATTTAGTTTTTATTCATATACTTTACACAGAATGAACATAGAGCATGTAGCTTGGAGACTGAGCTTTGGGATTACAGTCACCAGTGGCCTGCTGGGGAGATGGTGCTGTCTGGATATTGGAGCCAGAGGAATAGGCTAGAGTATTGTAAAAGAATATCCTATGATGCCAAATGAACTAAAATATAAACACACAGAAACCTGATGAAAGGAAGCCAAGTTTAAAAATATTTATTAACTTTTCATGGGCTATAGGCCACAAAGCGAGTACAAAGAAAGGGGATGGCGACAAAATGAAAATAAAAAGAAAACATGAATAACAATTGTGGTATTACTTAACCAGGAACACATTTTCACTCAGGTCCGTTGACCGAGATTAAAGGGGGAAGCAACCGCAGCAGTTTATTTGGAGCTCTGACCAGCAAATAATCAGTGTTTGAGATAGATTTGAGCAAGAACAAATTAAAGGAAGGCAGGGGCAAGCACAGCGGCCATTGTCACAATGGCCATCATTGGTGTGGATAAAGTTAGAGTGGTGATTTTGAGACTTCAGTCTGAAAAAGCAAAATAGAAAAGCTCTAGGTAGAGTTTTTTTCCTTCCCTTCTTCAGATTTGCTCAATTAGAACAATAGAGATAGATCAAGCAGGATAGCTGAATGCTCCCCTTGCAGGATGTGGGAAGGCAGGGAGACCTCTAGTGTCTCTGACAACTGCAACTGTAGCAAGAGCATCTAGCTACAGCTTCTAACAAACCACAGTAAGGAGTTGAAGCTGGAAATGGATGAACTCCAGATCATTTGGGGTCCAAGGGGTAACAGACAGGACATATAGAGTAGTAGTTACACCCAAGGTGCAGGACACAGGAAAGTGGGTGACTGTCAGGAAGGGGAAAGGGGTTAAACAGTCAGTGCAGAGTTACCCCTGTGGACATCCCCCTCAACAACAGGTATAACACATTGGATACTATTGGGAAGGGATGACCTAGCAGAAGAGAGTCACAGCGGTTGAGTCTCTGGCACTGAGTCTGGCTCTGTGCACTGTGCACTAGCAGAGGTGCACTGTGGTGATAGGAGATTCACTAGTTAGGGGTACAGAAAGGAGGCTCTATAGGCAAAAGTGAGATTCCTCCCGGGTGCCAGGGTCCAGGACATCTTCAATCAAGTCCTCAGCATTCTCAAGTAGAAAGGTACACAGCCTGTGGTCATGGTCCATGTAGGTACCAATGACATGGGTAGGATGAGTGACGAGGTTCTGCATCGGGAGTTCAGGGAGTTAGGTGCTAAGTTAAAGGGCAGGACCTCCAGGGTTGTGATCTCAGGATTGCTACCCCTGCCACATGCTAGTGAGGCCAGGACTAGGAAGATTATACAGTTTAATACATGGCTAAGTAGTTGGTTTTTGAGAGAAGGCATTAGGAATTTTGGATCATTGGGCTCTCTTCCAGGGAAGGTGGAGCCTGTACAAAAGTAACGATTTGTAACTGAATTAATAAAGGCGGATTAATAAAGTTTGTTAATGCTGCACAGTGGGGTTTAAACTAGAGCTGCAGGGAGATAGGGAACCAGAGTGTCAGAACAGTTAGTAGAGAGATTGTGGAGACAGATATTGGTAAGACCTCAGACAAAATCAGGAATTAAATGGTTGAGCATGGTGTGACTAGTATCCTGAGCTGTGTACATCTCAATGCAAGAAGTATTGTGGAAAAGCGGATGAGCTCTGGGCATGGATCAACACCTGGAATTATGACATTGTAGCCCATTAGTGAGACTTGGTTGCAGGAGGGGCAGGACTGGCAGCTCAATATTCTGGGGTTCCGTTGTTTTAGATGCAACAGAGCAGGAGGGATTGAAGGAGGAGGGGTAGCATTACTAGTCAAGGAAAATGTCACGGCGGTGCTCCATTAGGACAGACTTGAGAACTCATCCAGTGAGGCGTTATAGGTGGGACTAAGAGATAAGAAAGGTATGACCATGTTAATGGGACTATATTACAAACCACTCAACAGTCCTAGGGATTAAAAGGAACACAGTTGTAAGGATTTAGCAGATGGCTGCAAGAGACACAAGGTTGTTATAGTAGATGATTTTAACTTTTTACATATTGACTGGGACTCCCACATTGTAAAAGGACTAGATGGGATAGAGTTTGTCAAATGTGTTCAGGAAAGTTTCCTTCATCAGTATGTAGAAGTCACAATGAGGGAGTGTGCAATACTGGATCTGCTATTATGGAGAGAGACAGGGCAGGTAACAGAAGTTTATGCAGGGGAACACTTTGCATCTAGTGATCATAATACCATTAGTTTCAAAGTAAATATGCAAAAAGATCGGTCTAGTCCATGGGGTGATATTCTAAATTGGAGAAAGGCCAATTTTGCTGGTATCAGAAGTGATTTGGCAAGTGTGGATCGGGACAGGCTGTTTTCTGGCAAGGTGTACTTGGTAAGTGCGAGGCCTACAAAAGCAAAATTGTGTGAGTATGTGCCTGTCAGTATAAAAGGTAAAGATAACAACTGTAGGGAACATTGGTTTTCAAGAGATATTGAGGCCCTGGTTAAGAGGAAAAAAGGTGTCGGGAGACAGGTAGGAACAGATTAGGTGCTTGTGGAGTATAAGAAATGCAAGAGGACACTTAAGAAAGAAATCAGGAGGGCTAAAAGAAGACATGAAGTTGCTCTAACAGACAAGGTGATTCTACAGATAAGAGCAAAAGGATTGCAAGGGACAAAATTAGTCCTCTGGAAGACCAGAATAGTGATTCATGTGTGAAGTCAAAACAGATGGGGGAGATCATAAATAATTTTTTTGCATCTGCATTTACTCAGGAGACAGACACAGTCTAGAGAAGTGAGGCTAAGCAGCTTCAACTTCATAGGCCCTGTACAGATTACAGAGGATGAGGTTTTTGCTATCCCAAGGCAAATCAGAGTGGATAAATCCCCAGGGTTTGACAAGGTGCTCCCTCAGACTCTACAGGAGACAAGTGCAGAAATTGCTGGGACCCTAGCAGAGATATTAAATCATCCCCAGTAACAGGAGAGGTACCAGAGGATTGGAAGATAGCCATGTTGTTCCACTCTAAACATAAACCAAGAAATTATAGGCCAGTCAATCTGTCATCAGTTGTGGGAAGGTTTTTGGTAGGCATTCTAAGAGTCTGAATATACAAGTATTTGGGTATTCATGGGCTGATTAAGGATAGTCAGCATGGCTTTGTGCACGGTAGATCGTCTAAGCAATCTTATAGAGTACTTTGAGGCAGTTACCAGGAATGATATAAAAGTAACGCAACAGATGTTGTCTACATGGACTTAAGCAATGCATTTGACAAGGTTCAGTCGCTCGGCATTCAAGATGAGGTAGTAAGTCTGATTAGACATTGGGTTTGTGGGAGAAGCCAGAAAGTGGTAGTAGATGGCTACCTCTCTAACTAGAGGCCTGTGACTAGTGGCGTGCTGCAGTGATTGGTGCTGGTTCCTTTGTTGTTTGTCATCTACATCAAAGATTTGGATGATAATGTTGTTATTTGGATCAGCAAATTTGAGAATTACACCAAGATTGGGGTGTGGTGGATAGCAAGGAAAGCTATCATGGCTTGAAGAGGGATCTGCATCAGCTGGAAAAATGAGCTGAAAATGGCAGGTGGAATTTAATGTAGACTGGTCGAGGTTTTGGACTTCGGCAAGACCAACCTGGGTAGGTCTTACACAGTGAACAGTAGGACACTGAGGGGTGTGGTAAAACAAAGGGATCTGGCATTACTGGTACATAATTCATAGAAAGTGGCATCACATGTAGATAGGGTCATAAAGAAAGCTTTTGGTACACTGGCCTTTATAAATCAATGTACAGTATTGAGTACAGGGGATGGGATGTTACACTGAAGTTGTAAAAGACGTTGGTGAGACCTAATTTGGAATACTGTATGAAGTTTTGGTCACTTACCTACGGGAAAGATGTAAACAAGGTTTAAAGAGTGTAGAGAAAATTTTTAAGGACGTTGGCATGTTTGGAGTTATAAGAAATGACTGAATATGTTAGGAAAGTATTGCTTAGAATGTAGAAGATTGAGAGGAGATTTGATAAAGATATCCAAAATTATGAGGGGTATAGATGGGGTAAATGCAAGCAGGCTTTTTCCACCGAGATTGAATGGGACTACAAACAGAGGTCATGGGTTAATGGTGAAAGGTAAAAAGCCTATAGGAAAGATTTACGGAAGCTTCTTCACTCAGAGGGTTGTGAGATTGTGGAATGAGATGCCAGAACAAGTGCTGAATGCGAGCCTGATGTCAGCGTTTAAGAGAAGTTTGGACAGGTACATGGATGTTAGGGGTATGGAGGGTTGCAGTCCCAAAGCAGGTCGATGGGAGTAGGTAGCTTAAATGGTTTTGGCATGGACTAGATGGGCCAAAGGACCTGTTTCTGTACTGGACTTCTCTAGGACTCTATGTGTTGGTCAGCAAACATAGGGCCATTGGGTGAATGCAGCCTGGTGTTCGCGCAGCTTCAGCAACCCAGGTTTGGTCCTTATTTCCTGTTAAGTCTGTATGGTCTCCCTGTGATCATGATGTTTCTCCCGGTTCTTAGTTTCCTCCCACATCGTAAAGGTGTGCTAGTTGTTTGGCTAATTATTCCCAGTATAGTGAGCAATGAGAAAATCAGAGAGTTGTTAAAGAAAATGAGTAATAAGCAGGAGAAATAGGATTGATGGAATTGCTCAAAGAGTAGGCACTGACTTGGTAGGCTGAAAGACTTCAAATATTGCATTCAGAAATATAATACAGATATCTCATTGTAGGGGCACAGTTTGTGGAGAGGGGAATTAAAATAAATACATTTTTTCAGCTTATTAACAAAAGGACAAAAATTGTACGACAGAATATACATTTTTACAACACACAAGATGCAGTGAATTTCACCACTTTTAATTTTATCAAAAATTTGCAACGTTCTCAGGCAATTTTATCTTTAGGGGTTTACTGCAAAAATACTTAAAAACAAAGCAAAGAAAACTAAGCATAGCTGAATTGAACCATATAACAATTACAGCACGGAAACAGGCCATCTCGGCCCTTCTGGTCCATGCCGAATGCTTACTCTCACCTAGTCCCACCTATCTGAACTCAGCCCATAACCCTCCATTCCTTTCCTGTTCATATACCTATCCAATTTTTTTTACATGACAAAATTGAACCTGCCTCTACCACTTCTACTGGAAGCTCGTTCCACACAGCTACCACTCTCTGAGTAAAGAAGTTCCCCCTTGTGTTACCCCTAAACTTTTGCCCCTTAACTCTCAACTCATGTCCTCATTTGAATGTCCCCTACTCTCAATGGAAAAAGCCTATCCACGTCAACTCTATCTACCCCCTCATAATTTTAAATACCTCTATCAAGTCCCCCCTGAACCTTCTACGCTCCGAAGAATAAAGACCTAACTAGTTCAACCTTTCTCTGTAACTTAGGTGCTGAAACCCAGATAACATTCTAGTAAATCTGTACTGTCTTTATTTTGTTGACAAAATTTAATTTAAAACATAACATGAAGTAACTTATGCTATGGAGTGCCGAGACCTGCAATGAAGTGCTAGTTGATTCCTCACATTAGATGGATAAAACTGAAGGGAGTCACAACAGATACTTTAAAGCATCATGTGCAGAGGTTAGGAAGAGATGATTCTCTTTATAGGACAAGAGAGGAGTGAAACAAGGATAAAATATCATGAAAATACTAATAAGTAATTACCATTGATGCAGTACGCAGAGATGCAATGTAGAACAGATTAGATACAGTGGCATGCAAAAGTTTGGGCACCCCTGGTCAAAATTTCTGTTACTGTGAATAGCTAAGCGAGTAAAAGATGACCTGATTTCCAAAAGGCATAAAGTTACAGATGACACATTTCTTTAATATTTTAAGCAAGATTACTTTTTGTATTTTCATCTTTTATAGTTTCAAAATAACAAAAAAGGAAAAGGGCCCAAAGCAAGAGTTTGGGCACTCTGCATGGTCAGTACTTAGTAACACCCCCGTTGGCAAGTATCACAGCTTGTAAATGCTTTCTGTAGCCAACTAAGAGTCTTTCAATTCTTGTTTGGGGGATTTTCGCCCATTCTTCCTTGCAAAAGGCTTCTAGTTCTGTGAGATTCTTTGGCTATCTTGCATGCACTGCTCTTTTGAGGTCTATCCACAGATTTTCAAAGATGTTTAGGTCGGGGGACTGTGAGGGCCGTGGCAAAACCTTCAGCTTGTGCCTCTTGAGGTAGTCCATTGTGGATTTTGAGGTATGTCCTGTTGTAGAAGCCATCCTTTTTTCATCTTCAGCTTTTTTTTTTACAGACAATGTAATGTTTGTTTCCAGAATTTGCTGGTACTTAATTGAATTCATTCTTCCCTCTACCAGTGAAATGTTCCCTGTGCCACTGGCTGCAACACAAGCCCAAAGCATGATCGATCCACCCCCGTGCTTAACAGTTGGAGAGGTGTTCTTTTCATGAAATTTGCACCCTTTTTTCTCCAAACATACCTTTGCTCATTGCGGCCAAAAAGTTCTACTTTAACTTCATCAGTCCACAGGACTTGTTTCCAAAATGCATCAGGCTTGTTTAGATGTTCCTTTGCAGACTTCTGACACTGAATTTTGTGGTGAGGATGCAGGAAGACTTCTGATGACTCTTACATGAAGGTCATATTTGTGCAGGTGTCTGCTAAGTGTTCCTGAAGGTCTTTTGCAGTCAAACAGGGGTTTTGATTTGCCTTTCTAGCAATCCTACGAGCAGTTCTCGGGGAAAGTTTCCTTGGTCTTCCAGACCTCAACTTGACCTCCACCATTCCTGTTAACTGCCATTTCTTAAATTACATTACGAACCGAGGAAACAGCTACCTGAAAACACTTTGCTATCTTCTTATAGCCTTCTCCTGCTTTGTGAGCATTATTTATTTTAATTTTCAGAGTGCTAGGCAACTGCTTAAAAGAACCCATGGCTGCTGATTGTTGGGACAAGGTTTGAGGAGTCAGGGTACTTGTAAAGCTTTGAAATTTGCATCACCTGGCCTTTCCTAATGATGACTGTGAACAAGCAATAGCCCTAACAAGTTAACTAAAGTCTGAGACCTTGGTAAAAGTCTGAGAGCTCAAATCTCTTGGGGTGCCCAAACTTTTGCATGGTACTCCTTTCCTTTTTTTCCACTCTAAAATTGTACAAAACAAAAATAATACACTAATCTTGCTTAAAATGTTGAAAAGAATGTTTCATCTTTAACTTTATGATTTTTGGAGATCAGTTCATCTTCTATCTACTCACTTAACTATTCACAATAACAGAAATTTTGACCGGGATGCCCAAACTTTTGCATGCCACTGTACAAGAAATGAGAAGTACATTTGACTCACTTTAACATGAATAAATCAACAGCTTATTCTTTCCTAGAGTGTTTAAATGTAGAAAAATGTCTCAAGTTGTCAAAGGGAAGATATTAGGAGGGATGATCAAAGAAATTTTAAGAATTTTGCTAAAGAAAGAGATAGGCATACAGAAGTTTAGAAAAAGAAATCTAAAGCAGCAGCTAAAGACACAGATGCCACTGATGGGAAACAACATGGGAGGAAATTACTAAGACAGAGTAACTACCAAGAGCATGGAGGACTCTAAATTCTACTTTAAATACTAAAGCATAAAAGTCAAATAGATCACCATACAAGAAGTTAGTCTGTATACCAAGACATTATTGTGATACTTCAATTCTATGAGCCGTTTTATGCAGTTACTATATCAAGTCAAGTCACTTTTATTGTTATTTCGATCATAACTGCTGGTACAGTACATAGTAAAAATGAGACAACGTTTTTCAGGATCATGGTGTTATATGACACAGTACAAAAACTAGACTGAACTATGTAAAAAAACAACACGGAGAAAGCTACACTAGACTACAGACCTACACAGGACTGTGTAAAGTGCACAAAAACAGTGCAGGCATTACAATAAATAATAAACAGGACAATAGGGCAAGGTGTCAGTCCAGGCTCTGGGTATTGAGGAGTCTGATAGCTTGGGGGAAGAAACTGTTACATAGTCTGGTCATGAGAGCCCGAATGTTTCGGAGCCTTTTCCCAGACAGCAGGAGGGAGAAGGGATTGTATGAGGGGTGCATGGGGTTCTTCATAATGCTGTTTCCTTTGTGGATGCAGCGTGTAGTGTAAATGTCCGTGATGGCGGGAAGAGAGACCTGGATGTTCTTCTCAGCTGACCTCACTATCCGCTGCAGGGTCTTGTGATCCGAGATGGTGTAATTTCCGAACCAGGCAGTGATGCAGTTGCACAGGACGCTCTAATTACAACCCCTGTAGAATGTGATGAAGATGGGGGGTGGGAGATGGACTTTCCTCAGCCTTCACAGAAAGTAGAGACGCTACTGGGCTTTCTTTGCTATGGAGCTGGTGTTGAGGGACTAGGTGAGATTCTCCGCCAGGTGAACACCAAGAAATCTGGTGCTCTTAACGATCTCTACTGAGGAGCCGTCGATGTTCAGTGGGGAGTGGTTGCTCCATGCCCTCCTGAAGTCAACAACCATCTCTTTTATTTTGTTCACATTAAGAGACAGGTTATTGGCTCTGCACCAGTCCGTTAGCTGCTGCACCTCCTCTCTGTAAGCTGACTCATCATTCTTGCTGATGAGTCGTGAGCCCACCATGGTCGTGTCATCGGCGAACTTGATGATGTAGTTCGAGCAGCACAGTCGTGGGTCAGCAGAGTGAACAGCAGTGGACTGAGCACACAGCCTTAGGCGGCCCCCGTGCTCAGTGTGATGGTGTTGGAGATGCTGCTCCCGATCCGGACTGACTGAAGTCTCCCAGTCAGGAAGTCTAGGATCCAGTTGCAGAGGGAGTTCAGGCCCAGTAGGCTCAGCTTTCCAATCAGTTTCTGAGGGATGATTGTGTTGAATGCTGAACTGAAGTCTATGAACAGCATCCGAACATATGTGTCTTTTTTGTTCAGGTGGGTTAGAGCCAGGTGGAGGGTGGTGGCAATGGCGTCATCTGTTGAGCGGTTGGGATGGTACACAAACTGCAGGGGGTCCAGTGAGGGGGGCAGTATGATGAGCCTCTCGAAACACTTCATGATGTAAGTGCAACGGGATGGTAGTCATTTAGGCAGGACACTGAAGACTTCATGAAAGGAATGGTAGTGTAATATTATCCCTTTGAACTAGTAATCCAGTAGCCTGAATGGATAGTCCTGAAGCATGAGATTAAGTACCAAAAACACAATTACAAATTGTTAATTTAATACAGAAGCCTAGTGTCAATAAAAGTACTCATAAAATTGTTGGACTTGTCTCTTTGCCACTAATTGTTTGCATGTGCCCTGACATAGTAATGAAACAACCCTTATTAAAATCACAATCTGTAGTCTTGAGTTGATCACTATGTACTTCTCCAAACCTGCACCCCCATTGTTCAGTTGGAGGTACTCTCGTTTGATTTCATTTCTACTAATTGAATTTTTCCAGGATCAGCTGCAACATCTTCATTTCCCGTTCCAAAACTTTTTATTCCTCAAAAGATCTATTCATGGCCCTCTTAGGAAAGGCTGAGGGCAACCGTTTTGGTTCCTGTCACAAACATGATTCCCTGGTTACCATTCCCATCCAAGGAAATGAGCTAGAATCTTTACAGTACTGGTGCTGTGTCTGACACAGAGTTAAATTTTCATTTATTAATTTTTGTCTGACTGAAATTTTCCATTTCCACTTCTGAAACAAATAACCCAGTTCTATTTCTGCTTAAGCTTTTCTGCTGTCAAGACCCCATTTGTGAATCCTAGGTCTTTGGATTAAGATACTTTAAATATCAAATTCTTACCTTTTAACGTACAAAAATGTTCTCAATCGAACTGTTGCTGCCAAAATCTAAATTCACTTGAGTCTTATTTACATTTCAGACTGTCTCATTACAACAATGCCTCAGTTTTAAAATCCATTTCCTCACTTTCAAGTCTTTCAATCTCTGCAACTTCTTCCAGCTTCTAGATCTTTCTGCAGCTCTTTCATTTTAACATTTCTCAAATTCCTGATTTTAATTCCTCTGGCTGTTATCAACTACCCTTTCAGCTCTAAAACTTTCTCCCTAAAACTCCATATTTTTTCCTTAAGTTACTTTAAACTTCTTTAATCGAGCATTTGTTCACCTGGTGTTCAGTGTCAAACCTAGTTAGTGCAGTTTCTAAGTCTTAGAATGTTCTACTGTAGTAATCACAACCTTTCATTTTTAATTAGTATGATAGATTAGTTTATGACATTCAACTGTAACCATAAATGCAGTGCTAGCATATGTCAGGTTTGACATGTTGAACAGTTAATCAGACCTTTAACACCGCCTATTTAAAATATTGCTTATATAAAAAAAAGTTAATAATGATTGCACTACATATCATCGACTACCCAAATTATTTTTTAAAATTCATTACATTCTATCATCTCCATCTCTTAAAAAACCCAGTGCCTTTTAATTTCTTGTGGAATGTCTTTAAGCTTTAGAAATACCTTTTCCACCACATGCCAGCTCCACTCCAGGTACTTCTGCTTTATTGTTTCAAGCAGGTGAAAATATTCTAGTTCAGTTCCATGCAAGGTTTTACAACTGCAGTCTTTTGTAACATCACATGTAAAATCTATAAGTATCAAACTCAACATGCCAGACTCAGTAAGGTGAACTCAAACATGCTTCAGCTGAGAAAGATCAAACTTTACTTTTAAAGTGTAACTCTCGTTTTGGCTAGCAGCAAAATAGAGGGGGTGATAGCCCCCGGCCCAGCCAAACTTAAGAAATCTCGTTTGGGTGGATGCTGCGCGATGTGTCCCCTGTTACAAATCAGTACCCTGAAATAACTAACAGTACACATATGCAATTAAATGATTAAGCTTTGTAATTCGTACTTTGACTAGATGGTTAGTAAAGGAAATGAAAAGAAAAGAAAAAGGGCCCAATCTTATGAAACAGTCTGTTGCACAATGTTGGAGCTCATAGATAAGCTGATTGTCTACTATCGACCTCCTCCGATCCTCGCTGCCCTTCGGACCCTCCCTCCTAGTCCACCCCGTCCGGTGGTCTACCAACTCTCTCCATTTGTGTCTTCTCTCCTCATCTCTCCCCGGCAAAGACCACAAAAATCTCTCTTCCAGACTCACAAGAAAGAACAACAGCATTCCAAACCCTGTTATCTCTAGTCATAACCCAAACATTGCTGCTACAGAGAAACCATCACATTATCAGTGAAACCTTACAGCATGTTACACAGCAATGAAACCCTACAGCATGCTACAAAAGCAATTCCCATCACAGTATTACACACTGTACAGACTACTGCTTTGTTAACATATGACAGACTGTGGTAAAAATAGAATATTGCTAAACTGATTTCATGGAAGCAGAATTATTTTTCTACTGAATTTTCTACGCAAAAGCTTTATATTTCTCACATACAATTTATTGTCAAAGATCTTAAGTATTAATATTGCACAAAAATAAATAATTTTCCATCTAAAACTCAGCATTCCCAAATCAAGCCTGCTAAAATTTACTCTAGTTCAATGGAAGTTGTAATTATTTCAACTCTGATCAGAAAACTAGTTCATTTTTCTCTGATGAGAAGTAATTATTCCTTACTTGTATGATAGGGATGAAGAGCAACAATGATCTGTGCATGCATACAAAATATTTATTTTGGGATTTTATTATGCTAGAAATGCATTATCTGGTATACAGCATCCTCAAGAAGGTAGTCCTATTGTGTCTTCTGCTAGGAAAGTACTGTCTCCAGAGGCAGACAGGAAATAAGTGACAACTCAATCAACAAGCATGAGGTGTACAAGTCATTATTGTCACTGCCAACAATTACTCCATAGATTCTCATGGTTCCATTCATACCTATGGCATCAAAGAAACTACAACCATAACATGGAAACAGAAGATAGTGCAATCAGCTCTGCTCAATTCTCTCCATGTATGGGATCAACTTTCATATATACACCAAATGGTACCTGCAGCTCAAACAATATTCATTTCCATAGATGTTGCCTGACCTGCTGAGATCCTCCAGCATCTTGTGTGTGTTATTTTGGATTTCTAGCATCTGCAGCAATTTTTAAATATTTCGCTCTTCCCAGTAACACCAAATAATATGAGCCTAAACCTATTCCATCTGGGTGCTGCCTTCTTGGCTTCCCCAGATTCTGTACCAACAGATAATAAAAAACCGTATGACTTGTGGGTTCCCTCAGTAATGCTAAAAATAATCATGACAGTATCAGTATTGTTCTTCTATGAAATTGCTCCATCTGAAAAAAAAAATTCAAACAAAAGAATACCTGGCAAACTTGGAAATACTACATTTCATTCTGGATTATGAGGAGAGGGGTTCAAGCACCAACCTTTGCAACAGCACACTGGTAACAGGCTGCCAACTTGAGAGGATCCGTTAATTACATTTTAATTAACAAATTCAATGAATAGAAGTGTAATGTGTCTATTCTTTATTGTAACAGAACATATGGATTTTCAATTCGTTAATGAAACTAGACTATAAAGTTATATAAAATACAATGATACAACTGCAAACTAACTTGTAATGAAAAATGAATTGCTAAACTAAACAAGTGGCATGACAATCATAATTTTAATGCTAAACTAGAAAAAACTGAAAAATATATACAAAATTACACTTAGCAAGATACAGCACTGCAAAATGTTTAATATACATGGCCTCCGGAGAAATTCAATGCGTGAAACTGACAGTATGTATTATAAACTGTTGTTCTGACCTACCAAAATACTCACTTTAAAATTTAAAAAAGGAAGTGATATATACTATGTAGATTGTTGTTTACACCACAGAGGTCATATCCCATAAATAACTGTACACAGAGAACTGTTTAGTCATTCCTTTCTCTGTGCCTCATTTAGAATGAAGACTTCAAAATAACTTTGACAACAACTGCAAACCTTTAAAATACGGTACTTACATAATTACATTTAAAATCAAATACCATTACAATTTTTCTCCCTTTTTTACTTCTAACTTGTTATCCTGAATGTAGTAATTCAATCCAAGATATTAAAACTATTAACATTCAAACACCTTGTCTATCTGATCTTCTTCTGAATGCTTGCTTGATCTCTGTGTGTTGATTTTATATCATTTAATTGGGAAAATCACTGCTTGCATGACATAACTGATATCACCTAGGAGCTGAGTTGGTAGCAATCAGAAGTAGAAGTTCACAAACTTCATAAATTTTCAACACTTGTCAATAACACTCAATGAAAATTCTTGCATTCCCATTATATTTCTGTTAGAAAAAAATATCATGTTACGGTTCCATGCTGCTGCAAGTTCAGATAACTACATTTGGTTCCAACAATTTTGGCCACCCCAACAATTTCTGTCTATTATAATTGCATATGGCAGTATTAAAATAAACATCCTCAAAAGCTAACAGGCACCTACTTTGTTACATAAAACTTGCAGCATTTTCATAGAATTAAAGTAACATTAGTCAAGGGCAGATAATTGCTTACTGCAGGTGGGTCTAAATACTGGAACTCCTTTTCTGATATCACAACAGTAACTCACAATGGCTTATTACCACCTTCTCAAGGGTACTTAGGAACAGACGATACATGTTGGACTTCACAGTAATGACCAGAACCCAAAAATGAAAAAAATATAATTTTCAACCATGCTAGCAATCCAAAAGAAGCCATTATGTATTTAATTCTCATCTGAGCAGCCCAATCAAGTGCCCTCACCCTCCACAACACAATGTCAAATTCTTGAACAAAGCATCTCGTGGCAGCCAGTGTTTGAAAATAGGTATTACTGCTGTCATATGTTTATCACAATGTTTACTAATGTAGCCACAAGACATCATCAATAGGAGTTCATAAGGAAATCAAATATCAAGATACTCTTATCTAATTGATGAGAAGTGCTGTAGGACAAGGTTACTTCCAAATAACTCTGTAAATCCTGATCTTAACTAACAGGATACACTTTGTTGTCATTCATTTTTTAAATATAGACACCAAGGTGAAACAAAGTTATGATAAATCAGGTAATAAGGTAAATATGATGCCAAGATTGAATTTTAAAAGCACTAAGACTGTGAAAGAAAGCCTGAGGGGCTTATGGACTTCATATATTTTGAGCCATTTATTCAATTAGTATTACCAAATGTTCAAACAATGCAAATCCATATCCTAATCTGCCTTCCTAACCCAAGAAAGATAACCACTGAACAAAAAGATGTTACTTATTTGAATACAATGCTTACTAAAACCTGTAGCTTTCAGTTAGTGGCCAAGTCTAAGAAAATACAATATTTCTGAGAGATGGCTGAGGTATTTGTATAGCTCCCATTCAGGGGTAGAACCATAAGATTTCCTGCTCTGAAAAATTAACCACTAGTTTGGGCTGTGGGTAGGCTCATACAGAAAGATGCCAACTGGTCAGTATGAACAAGTTGGGCTGAATGGCTGTGATTCTATGACTATGACTGGTTTGTTCTGGGAGCACTCCTAATACTCAGTCATCATCCTAGAAGGGTCTAAGGATAGCAGACAGGCTAAAAAACAAAATCAAAGGTCCCACAAGGGTACTTTAGACAGATTCAAATAGAAATATCCCCAATTTTCATTATCAACATGTAATCACACAATTTTGTATACAATTAATCATCTTGTTAAACTGCCTGTCAGGGTCAAAGCTTCCACTCCAGTTCTGTGGGTTCTTAACTTCCTGATGAGCCCAATATGGGGTCCATAGACTCTGTCACAAGTGAAACAGAAGAGCTTAATGTGGTAGGTGGATGGATAAGTACAGGCGGTAATATGCTTTTTCCACATTCTTTGCTTAGGCTTTCCTAAGCTCATGACAAACAATCCAAGGTACTCAGTGCTATCCCAAATGCCTGTTCACCATTTTGAATCACCATGGGCTAGGGATTAGGTGAAGTGCTGTACTTATTTTCCCAAGTAGGCTTTTGTTCTCTGTGCAGATTGATCCTGAAGAAAATTACAGTGTCACAGTAGCATTACAAGTCAAGTCAAGTCAAGTCAACTTTTATTGTCATTTCGACCATAACTGCTGGTACAGTGCATAGTAAAAATGAGACAACATTTTTCAGGACCATGGTGTTACATGACACAGTACAAAAACTAGACTGAACTACGTAATAAAAAAAAACACAGAGAAAGCTACTCTAGACTACAGACCTACACTGGACTGCATAAAGTGCACAAAAACAGTGCAGGCATTACAATAAATAATAAACAGGACAGTAGGGCAAGGTGTCAGTCCAGGCTTCAGGTATTGAGGAGTCTGATAGCTTGGGGGAAGAAACTGTTACACAGTCTGGTCATGAGAGCCCGAATGCTTCGGAGCCTTTTCCCAGATGGCAGGAGGGAGAAGAGATTGTATGAGGGGTGCATGGGGTCCTTCATAATGTTGTTTCCTTTGCGGATGCAGTGCGGATTCAAATATTAGAAGAGAAGTAAGAAAGGATAAAAAGTAAGTTACCACAAATAGTCAAACAGGAGGGAGTCACTACTTCCCTCGCTATAGATTGACCCGTTATACAGCCCAATATCTGACAGCAAGAATGACCTCATATACCGCTCTTTGGAGCAGCACAGTTGTCTTAGTCTATTACTAAAATTGCTCCTCTGTTCAGCCAAGATAGGATGCAGAGGGTGAGAAACATTGTGCAAAATTACCAGGATTTTCCATAGGGACCTTTGTTCTACCTCAGCCTCCAGTGTAGTGTGTCCAGTTTGACTCCTATAATAGAAACAGCCTTTCTAATGAGTTTATTGAGCCTTTTGGCATCACCCGTGTTGATGCCATTGCCCCAGCATACCACCGTATAGAAGATTGTACTGGTGACAACTAACTAGTAGAACATCTGAAGGAGAGGCCTGCATACTCCAAAGGACCTCAGTCTCATCAGGAAGTAGAGGCGACTCTGGTCCTTCTTGTACACAGCCTCTGAGTTGGTGCTCCACTCAAGTCTGTCATTCAGGTGCACCCCCAGGTACTTGTAGGTCCTCACTACATCCATGTCTCAGCATCAATAGTAACAGGGAGTAATGCAGGATTAGTCTTCCTAAAGTCTATCACCATCTCCTTTGATTTACCGGTGTTGAGCTGCAGATGATTCAGCTTGCACCATTTGACAAAGTAATCCACCAGGGCCCTGGATTTATACACCCAACTATTGCTGAGTCTCAGAGAATTTCTGCAGATGACATGATTCAGCGTTGTATTTAAAGTCCAAGGTATACAGGGTAAACAGGAAGGGAACCAATACAGTCCTCCATGGGTCCCCAGTGCTGCTTATAGCCATGTCTGACACACAGCTCTGAAGCTGCACAAACTGTGATCTGCCAGTCAGGTAGTCCATTATCCAGGATTCAATGGAAGTACCAACCTGCGTTCAACAGAACTTTTCCTGCAGCAATGACAGCTGTATGGTATTGGCAGCACTTGAAAAAAAATCAAAAAACATGATCTTCACAGTGCTGCTCTGTTTATCCAAATGGGAGTAGGCCCTGTTCAATTAGCTTCAGTACTGGAAGTACAGCATTGGTCAGGGAAAGGACAATGATTTTAAAATGCACATTTTGTCAAAAATTTGGAGAGTTTTGAGGAGATAGCACTAATGCTTTGAGATGTCTAACGTAGGCAGTCCATGTCTCGGGCACATATTAGAGGCAAGATTTGCTGTTGTCTAGTAGTCTGTGAACTTTGTACCCATCTTCAAGTACTCTTTTCCTCATCTAGCCAAAGTTGGTGCTGGCACACTGAAGGCAATGGTGAATTTCATGATCATTATCTCTTCTCACTAAAAGATGGCTCCCAAGGTAGGTGATAATGGGAGAGAAATATTGCATGGAAATCAAACTTAAAGACCTGTGAGCATTTCTAGACACAACAAGCAGACTAAAGCCCATAAGAACTTGTAGATACCCCTAAAGACTGGAAGGTTAGATGAACTGAAAAGGATTTAGGTTTGTTAAAGCTGTTGGGGAGGGTTTAAACTAACTTGGCAAGTGGGTGGGAACCAGAGCGAAGGGACTCAAGATAGGAGTGATTGCAAAAAAGGCGAAGATAGCGTGCAGTCAGCCTGTCAGGAAGGGCAGGCACGTGGTAGGACAAAATTGCATACAGCAGGGTGAGTATCAGTATATCAGGGATACAGAATCATAAAGGGCAGCAAATACAGTATTCACAGTGTTGTATCTCAATGCACAATGTACAAGAAAAAAGGTGGGTGATCTTGTTGCACGATTACAGATTGTCAGGTATGATGTCGTGGCCATCACTGAATCGTGGCTAAAGGATGGTTGCAGTTGGGAGGTGAATGTCCAAAGTTGCACATTCTATGGGTGGGATAGGAAGGTAGGTAGAGGGGTGGCAGGGTTCTGCTGGTAAAGACCAGCATCAAATCAGTAGAAAGATGTGACATATGATCCAAAGATATTGAGTCCTTGTGAGTTGAATTCAGAAAATGCAAGTGTAAAAGGACCCTGATGGCATTATATACAGGCCTCACAACAATGGCAGGGATGTGGACCACAGATTACAATGGGAAATAGAAAAGGCGTGTCAAAAGGGCAAGGCTACGACAGTCATTCATGGGAGATTTTAACATGCAGGTAGACTGGGAAAATCAGGTTGGTAATGGATCTCAAGAAAATGAGTTTGTTGAATGCCTACAAGATAGCTTTTTAGAGCAGTTTGGTGTTGAACCTACTAGGGGATCAGCTATACTGGATTGGGTGTTTTGTAATGAACTGGAGGCAATTAGTGAGCTCAAGGTATCAGAACCCTTAGGAAGCAATAATCACAATATGATTGAGTTCAACTTGAAATTTGATAGGGAGAAAGTAAAATCTGATGTAGCAGTATTTCAGTGGAGTAAAGGAAATTACAGTTTTATGAAAGAGGGGTTGGCCAAAGTAAATTGGAAGGAGATGTTGTCAGGGATGACAGCAGAACAGCATTGGCATGAGTTTCTGGGAAGAATTAGGAAGGTGCAGGATAGATGTATTCCAAAAATGAAGAAATACTCAAATGGCAAAATAGCACAACCGTGGCTGACAAGGGATGTCAAAACTAATGTAAAAGCAAAAGAGAGGGCATACAACAAAGCAAAAATTAGTGGGATGATAGAGGATTGAGAAGCTTTTAAAACCCTACAGAGAGTAACTAAAAGAATCATTAGGAAGGAAAAGATGAAATATAAAAGCAAGCTA
Source organism: Hemitrygon akajei (assembly GCF_048418815.1). Taxonomy (NCBI): domain Eukaryota; kingdom Metazoa; phylum Chordata; class Chondrichthyes; order Myliobatiformes; family Dasyatidae; genus Hemitrygon; species Hemitrygon akajei. Next base: position 3,327,534 of record NC_133146.1, read on the forward strand.
GCAAACAATATCAAAACAGATAGTAAACGATTTTTCAAGTAAGTAAAAAATAACAGATGAGAGTAGATATAGGACCACTAGAAACTGAGGCCATGGAAACAATAACGGGGACAAGGAGATGGCAGATGAACTAAATGAGTATTTTGCATCAGTCTTCACTGTGGAAGACATTAACAGTGTGACAGATGTTGAAGGGTGTGACGGAACAAAAGTGAGTGAAGTTACTATTGCAAGGGTACTCAAAAAGCTAAGAGACCTAAGGGTACATAAGTACATAAGTCACCCAGACGAGATGAACTGCACCATAGAATTCTGTTGAGGTAGCGGTAGAGAATGTGGAGGCATTAGTAATGATCTTTCAAACATCCTGTTGCCAGAGGACTGGAAAACTGCAAATGTTACTCTACTTTTTAAAAAAGGAGGAATCAGCAGAAAGGAAATTATAGACCAGTTAGCCTGACCTCAATGGTTGGAAAGATGTTGGAGTCAATTGTTAAGAATGAGGTTATGGAGTACTTGGTGACACAGAACAAGATAGGACAAAGTCAGCAGGGCTTCCTTAAAGGAAAATCTTGTCTGACAAACTTGTTGGAATTCTTTGAGGAGATTACAAGTAGGATAGATAAAGGGAATGTAGTGGATGTCGTATATTTGGACTTTCAGAAGGCCTTTGACAAGGTGTCACACATGAGGTTGCATACCAAGATAAGAGCCCATGACATTACAGGAAAGTTACTGGCATGGTTAGAGCATTGGCTGATTGGTAGGAGGCAGTGAGTGGGAATAAAAGGATCCTTTTCTGGTTGACCACCAAAGACACTATCATGAGTGAATTGAATGAATGAATTGACTTTATTTCTTACATCCTTCACATACTTGAGGAATAAAAAACTTTACGTTACGTCTCTGTCTAAATGTGCAATCATAGTAATTAGTCATAGTGCTGTTCCGCAAGGGTCGGTGTTGGGGCCACTTCTTTTTATACTGTATATCAAGAATTTAGATGATGGAATAGATAGCTTTGTTGCCAAGTTTGCAAATGATATGAACATTGGTGGAGGGGCAGGTAGCGTTGAGGAAACAGGTAGGCTGTAGAAGGACTTAGACAGATTAGGAGAATGGGCAAGAGAGTGGCAAATGAAATACAATGTTAGAAAATGCATAGACATGCACTTTCTTAGTAGAAATAAATGTGCAGACTATTTTCTAAATGGGGAGAAAAATCCAAACATCTAGAATGCAAAGTGACTTGGAAATCCTTGTGCAGAATACCCTAAAGGTTAACTTGCAGGTAGAGTCAGTGGTGAGGAAGGCAAATCCCAATGTTAGCATTCATTTCAAGAGGTCAAAAGCAAGGATGTCATGCTGAGGCTTTATAAGGCACTGGTGAAGCCTCACCTCGAGTACTGTGAATAACTTTGGTCTCCTCATCTAAAAAAAAGCGGACATTGGAGAGGGCTCAGAGGAGGTTCACAGGATGATTCCGGGAATGAAGGGGCTATCATATGAGTAACATTTGACTACTCTGGGTCTGTACTTGCTGGAATTTAGAAGGATGAGGGGGAGATCTCACTGAAACCTTTTGAAGGTTGAAAATCCTAGACAGAGTAGATGTGGAAAGAATGTTTCCCATAGTGGAGAGTCTAAGACAAGAGGGCACAGCCTCAGATAGGGGGCATCCATTTAAAACAGAGATGTGGAGAAATTTCTTTAGCCAGAAGGTGGTGAATTTGTTAAATTTGTTGCCACAGCAGCTGTGGAGGCCAAGTCATTGGGTATATTTAAGGCCAAGATTGACAGGTTCTTGATTGGACATGGGATTACAGGTTATGGGGGGAGTGGGACTGAGGAGGGGTAAAAAAAGGATCAGCCATGATTGAATGGCAGAACAGACTCAATGAGCCAAATGGCCTAATTTTGCTCCTATGTTTTATGGCTTATGGAATTGAAAAGGCTGTAAAATGAGCCAGCAAGCCATCAACAAAACCTGTTTATTCCCAAAATCAGCAGCCACTGCATTATAATCACAGAGCAAGATTAATGTTCATTCCTCAGTCGATCAAGTTAGTAGTGTGTTGTAGTGTTTGAATATCAACCTTTGGCTTCACCTTTCCCTATCACTATAATCTCTTCCAGTTCTACAGCTATAATGTTTGCACAATGATAATTGTTATGTCAGACTGTTGACTGACTACTCTGTAGGACAGCTGTCCAATTTTTATCTCTTTTTTAATTATACAGAAGGAGATCATTTGGCCCATTGGGTTCACATTAGCTGCAGAGGAGCAATATGGTTAGTCTGATTTCCCCTTTCCTCTCACCTTATTTTTCTACACCCGTGTACGTTATTCTCCTTCATTTATGCTGTCAATTCCTCTTTAACCTGATGCTAATGTACACTAACATCCAAGAAAAAAAACTACAGAAGCCCTTCAACTACCTGTATATCAATGAGTTAAGGGAAGAAACCACATGATCACTGAGTGCACATGCAAATTCAGCACAGACTGCAGTGAGGTTAGTGAGCAGTGAACTCATGTCCTGCTCTGCCGGCATGTTGTTCATGCCATGTATGTCCCACATGGTTTAAAGTAAGACACTACTGGGTTGCATGAGTTGGGCTCATTATTGTTAAGTCAAATTAAAGGTATCAATTAAAGGTTTGTTATTTTTATCATTTTTTCATATTGGTATCATGCAACTGAATGTACAGAGTAGAGTACAAATCTACCAAGTTGTCATGAGGGTGACATAGGTCAGGCTGGGTAAGAATAATAGATTTCTTTCACTAAAGGGAATTAATGAACTAGCTGCTTTCTTACACAATAAGCTAGTAGTTTGGTAGCTGTCATTACTGATAGTGGTTCTAAGAGCATTGGCTTTAGATTATTTAACTAGTTAAATTTAATCTTCCAAACTTCTGCAAGTCCATGACTCCACTGGAGGCTAGACACCGAAGACAGCCTATCTTGGGTTGGAGGACTGTCTACATGTATGGGTGGGTGGGAAGGAGTAATAGGGCTGTTTTGATGTTGTTATTTAGTTGCTCTTGCTTTGTTGTTTTTGTTGTTGTTTTGTGAACATGAGGGGCACGCCATGTTGGCACTGTAATGTATGATGACACTGGCAGGTTGCCCCCTGAACAGAAATAGTGGGGGGGAGGGAGAGGGAGACTTCGATGATCCTCTCGATACTTTTCACTATCCTCTGTAGGGTCTTGTGGTCCAATGCCTTGCAGTTTCTACCACAGAATGATGCAGACAGACAGCACAGTCATGATGGTGCTCCAAAAGAAAGTTGTTAGATTGGGGGTGGGGAGCTTTGCACACCTCAATCTCCTCAGAAAGTGTAGATGCTGCTGTGCCTTCTTGAGTGGTGAAGTGGTGTTGTGGGTGCAGGTTATATCATCCATTATGTGCACAGCAAGGAATTTTGTGCTCTTTCCTTTCTCTACAACAGAGTCATCAATGGTCAACCTATGCCTTCCTGAAGTCCACAATCATCTCTTTTGTCTTCTCCATGCTGTTCTCACACCATTTGACAAGCCTCTCTCTCCTCTCTGTATGAGACTGATCATTGCTGATGAGGCCAACCACTGTTGTATCATCACTGAACTTGAGGATGTCATTTGAGATGATTCTGGCAGTGCAGTTGAGAGCCAGCAGCATGAACAGCAGCAGACTGAGTGTACAACCCTGGGGGCACCAGTGTTCAACATGATGGAGCTTGAGATGTTGCTGTCAATTCAGACTGACTGGGGTCTTTCCATCAAGAAGTCCAAGATCCTGTTACGGAGAGGGGTGTTGAGACCCACCGAGAACAGTTTATCCACCAGCCTCAGAGGGACTTTATTGTTGGAAGTGTCATTATCCAGCATTCTTATATCCTAAGTGATATTTATCTCAGAGCTTTGTGGGAATTCTGGAGCTGAGGGTCCTGGTGATATCCAAACTGGGGACTGCTGAACAGATTATTTGGAGAGCACATGATTCATGATAGCAATGTCAGTGATGTATTTAATCACTTTATTGATAGTTGAGAGTAAACTGTTAATGAGCCTGGGCAAATTTGTTCTTCTTTTAGTGAACATAACATTGCCTTCATAACTTCCTACATCAATGGTTAGATGACCTGTATAAAATCCTCAACAAGGAAGTTAATACAGAAGTTGATTACAAGTACCCTCTGTATACAAATTCTATTGGCAGCAGAAGTAATATTGTTCAAGTCAGTAGGTCCTTATCACCAACTCTTGCAAGAAGAGATGGTATGATGCGCACATACACGAATATTCCATTGTACACCCAACCTGTGCAAAGCTTCACAATGGTCATTCAAATGACAGTTTGAGATCATGAGAATTTTCAACAAGTGCTAGCATTCAGCAGCAGCTCCTTCCACATGCACACAGGATTTCTGAAAAATTATCTGCTGCTGTGGTGATGTAAAAATCTGTGACACATGCACACAACACCCTGTAGAAAATTGTTAATGAACCACTTCATCAATCACTTTCCAAAGTCTGAAACAGAAATATTACTGCTTTCTCCAATTGGAAAAACTGGTATAGGATTCCCCATAGACTGCTAATTGATAGAATGGTATCAATACAAATGAACCTCTCTACTATAGACTTCTCCATGTAGATATGTTGTGTAATTGAAGTACAAATCAGACCAGAATCATCTTGTCACCACAATAATTATGAAGTGCTTAATGTTTATATAGCCCAAGCTTGGGACAAAAAACATAGAAGTAGGAAAAGATCATGTGGCTCTTCAAAGATGCTCCAACATTAAACCTGATCATGACTAAATCAGCAACATTTCCACTCTCTTGATTCTCCTGGTGTCTAAAAATCTATCAGTCTCTTATGACACTGCAGCCAATTCTGTCTAGCAAAGAATCTTGAATTTGCATTTTTCTTTGTGGCAGGGGTCAAAATTTACTTTCCCTCCAACAGTATGCAACTACCTTCACTGAAAGTGTAGCAACTGTTCAAAAGGTTAGTTCACCACAACTTACCAACAGCATTTCTGTGGTCTTGTGGAATGTGTGTAACACATTCAAGTACTAAATGTAATGAGTTTTTGTCCCCCTTTATAAAGTTCTCCAGTACATTCAACACCATCCACCCTGCTCTGCTGGGTGAGAAGCTGACAGTGATGCAGGTGGATGCTTCCCTGGTGTCATGGATTATTGATTACCTGACTGGCAGACCACAGTACGTGCACTTGCAACACTGTGTGTCAGACAGAGTGGTCAGCAGCACTGGGGCTCTACAGGGGACTGTCCTGTCTCCCTTTCTCTTCACTATCTACACCTCGGACTTCAACTACTGCACAGAGTCTTGCCATCTTCAGAAGTTTTCTGATGACTCTGCCATAGTTGGATGCATCAGCAAGGGAGATGAGGCAGAGTACAGGGCTACGGTGGGAAACTTTGTCACATGGTGTGAGCAGAATCATCTGCAGCTTAATGTAAAAAAGACTAAGGAATTAGTGGTGGACCTAAGGAGGGCTAAGGCACCGGTGACCCCTGTTTCCATCCAAGGGGTCAGTGTGGACATGGTGGAGGATTACAAATACCTGGGGATACGAATTGACAATAAACTGGACTGGTCAAAGAACACTGAGGCTGTCTACAAGAAGGGTCAGAGCCGTCTCTACTTCCTGAGGAGACTGAGGTCCATTAACATCTGCCGGACGATGCTGAGGATGTTCCATGAGTCTGTGGTGGCCAGTGCTATCATGTTTGCTGTTGTGTGCTTGGGCAACAGGCTGAGGGCAGCAGACACCAACAGAATCAACAAACTCATTCGTAAGGCCAGTGATGTTGTGGGGGTGCAACTGGACTCTCTGACAGTGGTGGCTAAAAAGAAGATGCTGTCCAAGTTGCATGCCATCTTGGACAATGACTCCCATCCACTCCATAATGTACTGGTTAGGCACATTCAACCAGAGACTCATTCCACCAAGATGCAACACTGAGCATCATAGGAAGTCATTCCTGCCTGTGGCCATTAAACTTTACAACTCCTCCCTCGGAATGTCAGACACCCTGAACCAATAGGCTGGTCCTGGACATATTTCCACTTGGCATAATTTACTTATTATTATTTAATTATTTATGGTTTTATATTGCTATACTTCTACACTATTCTTGGTTGGTGCAACTAACAAAATCCAATTTCCCTCGGGATCAATAAAGTATGTCTGTCTGTTTACCACCCTATCAGACAATTTCCAGACCTCAACCACCCTCTGTGTGAGGAATATTTTCCTTGTCTTCACTTTAGTTCATCCTCTAATTACTTTAAATACTCAACCCCTGCTTCTTAATCCATCTTCCTACATATTTCCTATTTAACTAGCCTCTTCTGTTCCAAAGAAAATAATCCTAGCATCATAACTAACATTTTCCAGTCCTGGCAATATCTTCATTCATCTCTTCTCCATGTTCTCCAGTGCAATCACATCTTTCCTGTATTGCATCAATCAGACTTGCATACAGTACTCTTAACAATGGTGTAACTAATGTTATAGAATCACATAGAATTGTCCAGCCCAGAAATTAGCCTTTTGGCCCACTATGTCCATGCTAATCCTTATGCACATCTACACTAATCCTATTTATCTGCATATGGTTTGTGTGATGAACTTCTGTGGGAAGCTGCATTTGTTCCACAGTTCTTCCTGACTTGTAGTCAAAGGCTTCAGAGGTTTGAGAAACCATTTTAAGAGGACTAGATGGTAAATGGAAGGATGTAATGCTGAGGCTTTATAAGGGCATTAGTCAGAAAGCACTTGGAGTACCGTGAACAGGTTTGGGTCACTTACCTAAGAAAAGATGAGCTAGTATGGACAGGAGATATACAAGAATGATTCCAGGAATGAAAGAGTTAATGTATGAGGAGAGCTTGATGGCTCTGGCCTGTACTTGCTGGAGTTTAGAAGAACGAGTGGAGATCGCATTGAAACTAATCAAGTATTAAAAGACCTAGATAGAGTGGTCATGGAGAGGATGTTTCCTATAGTGGGGAAGTCTAGGACCAGAGGACACAGCTTCAGAATAGAGGGATGTCCCTTTAAAATAGAGACGATGAGGAATTTATTTAGCCAGAGGGTGGTGAATCTGTAGAATTTGTTGCCACAGATTCTGTGGAGGCCTAATCATTGGATATATTTAAAGTGGAGGTTGATAGGTTCTTGATTAGTAAGGGCATCAAGGATTATGAGGGATGGCAAAAGAATGGAACTGAGAGGGATAATATATTAGCCATAATGGAATGACGGAGCAGACTCAATGGGTTGAATGGCCTAATTCTGCTCCTCTGTCTTATAGTCTAAGACCCTGTATACCAGCTGGTGCTGCTCACTGCATTTTCCTTGGAGCTGCCATGTGACAAATTTTATTGTCATTGTGTCTCTTGATGGGCGAAATGCACACTGTGTTTGGGAAGTAGAGCCTTGGAAACTAGGAGGTGATGATTGAGGGGAATCCTGGCAATAACTTTCCCTGCATCAGACAGTAGAGTAACCCCTCTGTTGTTACCACAATCATAGTTGCCTCCTTCCTTGAAGATGCCATGCTTACGGCACTTCTGGTCCTGTGGTATATCTATGTCTTTCCAGATATGTACATTGAGATAGTGGATTTCATGAAGTTTCAGGGCATCAGCAGAGACAGCATCTACTCCCATGGCTTTGCACTTTGGTTGAGAATATGGCTTTGTCTATCAAGAGTGACAATAAGACTGGCCTGAACAAGTTGTTATGGATGAAGTCAAGGGCACCCTTGTCAAGGACAGAGTAGTAAATGAATCAAGGTATTCTTTCACATGGGTTTTCATAGCCTCTCTGTCATGATGAGTTAATTGCTGTTCTTTGTTTTCAGTATGGAGAGACCCTAAGTATCTGAACTGTAAATAGCCCTTACAGTGTTGAAGAACATGTGTGAGTAAGTGAGTGAGAGAGACAGAGAGAGAGAGAGAGAGAGAGAGAGAGAGAGATGCACAGCTGATTAGTTCCACAATTTTTCATCAAGGTACCTAAAATTTGTACAAAATAACTTTGTGATCAGTATGGCAATAGAATAACAATTTTTCCCTGGATGGGCAATTCAGAGGCTTGGTATAACAATTCTGAGGAGTTTAAAATTTAGTTAATAATTTCAGGATGGGGTAGCCATTTGGTCTTAAAAACCCATATGGGGCACTAATGCTTTTCAGGAAAAGTAAATCTGTCATTAACTGATCTGGCTCATAAGTGCTTCCAAATATCATCTATGAAGTTAACTCTAAAATGCTCACTGAAATGGCCTACCAAGTCAGAATCAGAATCAGGTTTATTATCACCGGCACCTGATGTGAAATTTGTTAACTTAGCAGCAGCAGTTCAATGCAATACATAACACAGAAGAGAAAAAAAATAATAATAAATAAATCAATTACAGTATACATATATTGAATAGAACGTGCAAAAAAACAGAAATACTGTATATTAAAAAAGTAAAGTAGTGTCCAAGGGTTCAATGTCCATTTAGGAATCGGATGGCAGAGGGGAAGAAGCTGTTCCTGAATCGCTGAGTGTGTGCCTTCAGGCTTCTGTATCTCCTACCTGATGGTAACAGTGAGAAAAGGGCATGAGTGCTGGAGGTTATCAATAATGGACGCTGCCTTTCTGAGACACCGCTCTTTGAAGATGTCCCGGATACTTTGTAGACTTGTATCCCAGATCGAGCTGACAAGATCTACAATCCTCTGCAGCTTCTTTTGGTCCTGTGCAGTAGCCCCCCCCACCCCCCATACTAGACAGTGATGCAGCCTGTCAGAATGCTCCCCACAGTTCATCTATAGAAGTTTTTGAGTGTATTAATTGACATGCCAAATCTCTTCAAACTCCTAATAAAGTATAGCTGCTGTCTTGACTTCTTTATAACTACATTGATATGTTGGGACCAGGTTAGATCCTCAGAAATCTTGACATCCAGGAACTTGAAACTACTCATACTCTCCACTTCTGATCCCTCTATGAGGATTGGTATGTGTTCCTTCATCTTACCCGTCCTGAAGTCCACAATCAGCTCTTTCGTCTTACTGTCGTTAAGTGCCAGGTTGTTGCTGTGGCACCACTCCACTAGTTGCCATATCTCACTCTTGAACATCCTCTCGTCACCACCTGAGACTCTACCAACAATGGTTGTATCGTCAGCAAATTTATAGATGGAATTTGAGCTGTGCCTAACCACACAGTCGTGGGTATATAGAGAGTAGAGCAGTGGGCTAAGCCAGTGGTCTCCAACTTCCAGGCCACGGACTGATACCAGGCCGCGAAACATGCAGGGGTGCTGCCCAGCACGTGATTATTTCGGCTTTTTTCTTAAAGATGTGCTGGGTGCTCTCTGGCTACTACTGCACCCCTGCATGCTTCGCAGCACGGTATCAGTCCGCGGCCCGGAGGTTGGGGACCACCGGGCTAAGCACACCCCCCTGAGGTGCGCCAGTGTTGATCGTCAGTGAGGAGAATATGTTATCACCAATTTGCACTGATTGCAGTCTTCTGATTAGGAAGTCATTTAGTTTTACCATTATTACTGTGATGAAACAATGAAACAGCAAAACTGGTAGGTGAGACCCTCCTAATACTGACCGTGCACTTAATTCAGCTATGGCAAAGTCATTTCCATCTCAAACCACTACGTCCAGAAACTGGTGTCTAAACTGCGAAGAATGTCTCACAGATTAGTCAAACAACTATTTAGCATTATTGTACACACAGAACTCTACCTTACAGATAAATGCCAGGCTGCTTGGATACAACCTATTGAACAGGCAGGACAGACCCACTAGAGACCACTATACATAGGAACAGCTTAGGCCATTCAGCCCATCGAGGCTACTCCACCCTTCAATCATGGCTGATTTATTATCCCTCTCAGCCACATTTTTTTTTGCCTTCTCCTTGTAATCCTCGATGCCCTGCCTAATCAAGACATGGTAGCACAGTGGTACACAGGCAAAAGGTGTGCTGGGTGTCCTCTACATTAACTAAATGGATCAAGCATTTACTTACACCTCTTATTTACACCTACCGTCTCCCCTCAGCTGATGAATTCCTGCTTCTCCAGTTGAGCAATGCTTAAAAGAAGCAATGAGAGTAGTAATGTCACAGAGTGTTTTGGAGGTAGCACCACTCACTGAGCCTATCAAGTCTTTAAGCACAAAACTGTAGCAGTTCAAATAGCTGTAGTGACAGATAGATAGATAGATAGATACTTTATTCATCCCCATGGGGAAATTCAACTTTTTTCCAATGTCCCATACACTTGTTGTAGCAAAACTAATTACATACAATACTTAACTCAGTAAAAAATATGATATGCATCTAAATCACTATCTCAAAAAGCATTAATAATAGCTTTTAAAAAGTTCTTAAGTCCTGGCGGTTGAATTGTAAAGCCTAATGGCATTGGGGAGTATTGACCTCTTCATCCTGTCTGAGGAGCATTGCATCGATAGTAACCTGTCACTGAAACTGCTTCTCTGTCTCTGGATGGTGCTATGTAGAGGATGTTCAGAGTTTTCCATAATTGACCGTAGCCTACTCAGCACCCTTCGCTCAGCTACCGATGTTAAACTCTCTAGTACTTTGCCCACGACAGAGCCCGCCTTCCTTACCAGCTTATTAAGACGTGAGGCGTCCCTCTTCTTAATGCTTCCTCCCCAACACGCCACCACAAAGAAGAGGGCGCTCTCCACAACTGACCTATAGAACATCTTCAGCATCTCACTACAGACATTGAATGACGCCAACCTTCTAAGGAAGTACAGTCGACTCTGTGCCTTCCTGCACAAGGCATCTGACAGAAACTATAAGAGAGGTAAACTCATTTGAGCTAGACCTTACCACCACAATCTGTAACCTCATGGCCCACTGTATCCCTAACTCTACCAATCCTGTCAAGCCAATGAAGACTGCAAAAGGGGAATGCAAAAAAAAAACAACAAACAAGCATTCCTAAATAAGGCACCAATGTAATAAACTACAATATAGGGCTATAGGTGTGCTAAATGGCAAAGTTCCATGCAATAACAGAGTGAAGCCACCACAGGACAAATTGATGACAGTGTAAGTTTGCTTCTGAGGTCTCCAGGGCTCAATATTAAATGCTCCAACTTTAGGAAGAATGAATTCTCCAACCTTAGAGAACTCACTCCTTCTTCTTGGCCAAATTCAAATTAATCAATTCTGCCTGTCATCATTTTGGTTCAGTTTTTCTCTTTCTAATTGCATAGTCTGAACTGCTAATTAGGTCCCACAGCCCTGCAATTAGCAATATATTATACATTCAAAGCAGTATAATTTGATTTGGCTACTAAACTGCTATATTTAACTATTAGTCTCAACCTATCAGAGATATTTCCTTTGTTTCAACCATCAGAGCTCCACTCTCTGCTGATAAGAACAAACTAATTTTGTTTTTGTCTTTCCTAGTTCTGAAGAGGAGTTCAGCACGACAGCATTAACTGTTTCTCTTCCCAAAAATGATGGCCAGCCTGCTCAGTGCTTCTAGCATTTTTGCTTTTATTTAGTCACCAATGCTTATTTGCTTTGCTGAGGACCATTCAGCTCCAGACCTCATGACCTAAGCAAATGTCATGTTAACATGATCAAGCAAACCTTGCAAGAACAAAAAACAGGGAAATTTCTGGTTTGAAGCAACATATTGGGCCATTGAATCATCACGTGTGCACCAAATTGTTTAATTCCAACGGCTAAATGAGAATATAAGTCCTTGAAGGAACAATGAATCAAGTATGACATCAAGAAGTTCTGGTGTAACTGAAATCAATGGGCATCAAGAGCTAATACTCAAGGTGGTAGTCGTTCTTTGTACCAATTTACAGAATTTCCAACAGAGAAAATTTTAACACTTAATATTACTAAATATGACTACAAAAGAAACAGATAATGCAATCACTGCAAAAAGTTTATTTAAACAGCAAGTTATTTTCACTGATGGAATAGTGAAAGAAGCTTAGATTCACAGTACAATGCAAGTAACAGATTTATTGAATGAAAATTTCCTCTTATGGTGCTTATATTGCTACTAGACAATCAAACCACACTTACTAAAATTTATTTTTTTCCTGAGGTTTCCAGAACACTGCAATGTTCTGCACTGGTTTAGTTTTACTAATTCAATGAAAAGTTGGAGGACATGAACGGCTGCTCTAGAATAAACAACTTTTTTGCTTCTGGAATGATGTGATTATATAGGTTTTATTTCCACTTCCTAAATGAGCTCACCAGCAGTGCCTCAGTAACCTGACACCTTAGCAACAACACCAGCATGTGATCCAATCAGAGTTCAGCATGTCAGGAGAGAGAAAAAAGAGACAAGTAGCATTCTGCAGCATTCAGATTTTCTTGTTCCAATAGGTCACACATCTACTTGCATTTTGGAAACATGTTGCAGATGTGTAACGGAGGTTTATAGTTTTCCTTGAAGTTCAATCCCTGGTCAATTTGCTAACCATTTTCTTTATTATAAGCATCAAAACCTTTGGTTCAGTTTTATAACTAAAAAATAACATTTATACTCCAATTACCAGATAACATGACTGAATGGCATCCTATTTGTCAGTGACTTACCGGTTCTTTTCTAATTCATTGTGTGTAGATCTGCAAGACAGAAATTTAGCAGTTACTTTAAAAGCTTTTGAACACATCATTTAGATCAGTAAACTGTTATTTGAATTTAACTAATCTGATTTTACTGCTATTCCAACCATCTCCGCTCCAAAAAAGATGTTGATTTGTGCATTTTAGTCATATAATTAAAAATTTAAGTATCAAAAGGCCACATGATTATCAGAGAAGTCACTACTGAGTCTCATCCTGTCTTGATCTATTTGTTATACAGATACACAACTTTGCAGCATGGATCACTGGTCAGAGACAGGAATTCCGATTGTTTTTACATCTATTCTTAAACCACAGATGCTGAGGACAAGCAGAGTGTGTGAGCTGAGCTCAACTCAACTTCTTCCGTACAATCCAAATCTGGGACTTCCTCAGAATCAGGTTTAACATCATCAGCATATGTCGTGGAATTCATGGTTATGCAGCAGCAGTACATTGAAATACATAATAATAAAAGCTGTGAATTATAACAAGTATAATAATAGATATATATTAAAAAGTTAAGTTAAATAAGTAGTGCAAAAAAAGTAGGGAGGCAGTGTTCATGGGTTCAATGAACATCCATAAATCTGATGGCAGAGGGAAAGAAGCTATTCCTGAATCATTGAGTGTGTGACTTCAGGCTCCTATAGCTCCTCCCTGATGGCAGTAATGAGAAGAGGGCATGTCCTGGGTGAAGGGGGCTAGGGGCCCTTAATGATAGATGCATCTTTTTGAGGCATCGTTCTTTGAAGATACCCTAATACCGGAGAGTCTAGTGCCCATGGAGTTGACCAAGTTTACAAGCTTCTGCAACTTATTTTATCCTGTGCAATTAATACCAGAAGGTGATGCAGCCAGTTAGAATGCTCTCCACAGTACATTTGTAGAAGCCAACTTCATGCCCATGGTTAGGATCTAATGCAAATTATATTATTCATTTTTAAGAAGCATATAATTGACAAAATTGCTAAAAAAAAATATCTGAATGCCAAATTCCCATACAGGAAAATCATAGAAAAAAAACTCTTGGCTGGAGTGGGAATGGCTTCGTATTGAAAATATTTTTGCATATGAATGTGAATTTAACATGATCATCTAAGGCATTCTAGAACAGTAACAAAAACAAGGTAACTCTAGTTGCATGCCATAACATTGTATTGCATAAAATGAAGGGTTGAATTTCAGACAAAAGATAAAGTACAACTTTTTTGGTATCAAAATAGAAACAAAAAAAAAGACTGCAGAATCCAGAATCTGCAACAACACACAAAACACTGGAGGAACTCAGCGAGTCAGTGGCTTTGTCCAAATGAAGATTCTCAGCCTGAAAGGTTGATTGCCTTTTTTCTCTATATGGTGCCTCCAGCAGCTTGTGTGTTACCTCAACATCAAAGCAGGTTTTGACTGAATGTAACCTTAAGGAACTCTGGTAAAACTGAAGTTAATGGAATACAACTGCTTGGAGTCAGAACTAGCAGATAGGAAGATCCTCAAGATCACTCAAAGTTGGGACATTCCTGCAGATTATCTTTAGGATAGTGTCCGATATCAATTAAGTTCAACTCTTTCTTTAATGATTTTCTTTTTATCTTGAGGTTAGAACTTACAATTGCAGACTGTTCAATTCCAATTCACTAATGCTTCTTTAACAGTGTCTCCTGAACTCAATCTCTATCACCTAAAAAGAAGAGGCCAATTGGTACATTGGAACAAAACCATCTGAAGGTCCATCCAAATTACACACTGACCTGATTTGTTAACATTTCACTCTTCCTTCAACGCTGCTGTGTCAAAATTCTGGAATTCCTTGCAAAATATGGTGTGAGAGTACCTTCACCAAAAGGATTCTGATGGCTCAAGAAGGTAGCTCATTGCTATTTTTAAAGGACAATTATAGATTGTCATTAAATGCTGGCCCCATACTGAGTACTACCAGAGCAACAGGCCCATAGCAGTTACCATCTCATTGGCTTTTCACTCAACCCTGGAACACAGAGACAGCAAAGGTGCATACATCAGGATGCTGTTTATCAACTACAGCTCAACATTCAATAGCATCATCCTCCCAAAATTAATCAATAAACGCCAATGCTTTGGTGTGCAAATGGGTCCTCAATTTCTTCACTTGTGGACCCCAGTCTGTTCGGATTGGCAACAACACCTCCTCCACAATCTCCATCAACACAGGTGTACCACAAGTCTGTGTGCTTAGAGCCCTACTCTGCTCATTTACACTTTATGATTGTGTGACTGAGCATAACACCAATGCCATATTCAAGTTTGCTGATGATACTACTGCTGTAGGCCAAATCAAAGGTGGTAATGAATCAGCAAATAGGAGACAAAATGAAAATCTGGCTGATTGGTGCCACAACCTCTTACTCAATGTCAGCAAGACCAAGGAGTTGATTATTGACCTCAGGAGAAGGAAACCAGAGGTCCATGATCCAGTCTTCATTGGAGGATCAGAGGCAGAAAATGTCAGCAACTTTAAGTTCCTCACTGTTATTATTTCAGAGGACCTGTTCTGGGCCCAGCACACAAGTACAATTCCAAAGAAAGCAGAGCTTCCACTTTCTTAGGAGCTTGTGTAAAATCAGTATGACATTTAAAACTTTTTCAAACTTCTATGGATGTGTGGTAGAGTGCATCATAGCCTGGTATGGAAACATCAATCCCTTTGAATTGAAATCCTACAAAAAGTAGTGGACCTGGCCCAATCCATCACAGGTAAAGCACTCTTCACCATTGAGAACATCTATCGGAAGTGTTGTTGCAGGAATGCAGCATCCATCACCACAAAGACATACTCTCTTCTCATTGCTGTCATCAAAAAGAAGCCACAAGAGCCTCAGAATTTATGGCAATAAGGAAAGTTACTGGCATGATTAGAACATTAGCTAATTGATTGGAAGCAGAGAGTGGGAATAAAAGGATCCTTTTCTGGTTGGTTGCCAGTGACTAGTGGTATTCCACAGGGGTTGGTGTTGGGACCGTTTTTTTTATGCTATGTATCAATGATTTAGATGATGGAATAGATGGCTTTGTTGCCAAGTTTGCAAATAATATGAAGATTGGTGGAGGGGTAGGTAGTGATGAGGAAGCAGCTAGGCTTCAGAAGGACTTAGACAGATTAGGAGAATGTGCAAAAGAGTGGGCAAATGAAATACAATGTTGGAAAATGCATGGTCATGCACTTTAGTAGTAGAAATAAATTTGCAGACTATTTTCTAGATGAAGAGAAAATCCAAAAACCTGAGATGCAATGGGACTTGGGAGCCCTTGTGCAGAACACCCCACTCGAGATAGGGTTCCCCTTGTCCTCACCTACCATCCCACCAGCCTCCAGGCCCAACGTATAATTCTCTGTAACTTCCACCACCTCCAACAGGATCCCACTACCCAGCACATCTTTCCCTCCACCCCCCCCCCCCCTTTCTGCTTTCTGCAGGGATCACTCCCTACGCGACTCCCTTGTCCACTCATCCCCCCCATCCCTTCCCACCGATCTCCCTCCTGGTACTTATCCTTGTAAACGGAACAAGTGCTACACCTGCCCTTGCACTTCCTCCCTCACCACCATTCAGGGCCCCAGACAGTCCTTCCAGGTGAGGCGACACTTCACCTGTGAGTTGGCTGGTGTGGTATACTGCGTCTGGTGCTCCCGGTGTGGCCTTTTATATATTGATGAGACCTGACGCAGACTGGGAGACCGTTTCACTGAACACCTACTCTCAGTCCGCCAGAGAAAGCAGATCTCCCAGTGGCCACACATTTTAATTCCACATCCCATTCCCATTCTGATATGTCTATCCTCTACTGTCAAGATGAATCCACACTCAGATTGGAGGAACAACACCTTATATACCAGCTGGGTAGCCTCCAACCTGATGGCATGAACACTGACTTCTCTAATTTCCGTTAATGCCCCTCCTCCCCCTCTTACCCCATCCCTGACATATTTAGTTTTTTTTTCTCTCTCTGCCCATCACTCTTCCTGTTCTCCACCTCCCTCTGGTGCTTACCCCCCCCCCTTTCTTTCTCCCAAGGACGCCCGTCTCATGATCCTTTCCCTTCTCCAGCTCTGTATCACTTTCGCCAATCACCTTTCCAGCTCTTAGCTTCATCCCACTCCCCCCAGTCTTCTCCTATCATTTCGCATTTCCCCCTCCCCCCACTACTTTCAAATCTCTTAGTATCTCTCCTTTCAGTTAGTCCTGACAAAGGGTCTTGGCTCAAAACATCGACAGTGCTTCTCCTTATAGATGCTGCCTGGCCTGCTGTGTTCCACCAGCATTTTGTGTGTGTTGTTTGAATTTCCAGCATCTGCAGATTTCCTCGTGTTTACCCAAAAGGTTAACTTGCAGGTATAGTCTGTGGTGAGGAAGGCAAATGCAAGAGCAGGGATGTGATGCTGAGGCTTTATAAGGCACTGGTGAGGCCTCACCTTGAATACTGTGAACAGTTTTGGGCTCCTCATTTAAGAAAATAAGTGCTGGCATTGGAGAGGGTGCAGAGAAGGTTCACAAAAATGATTCCAGGAATGAAAGGGTTATCATACGAGGAACATTTGATGGTTCTGGTCTGTATTTGCTGGAGTTCAGAAGGATGGGGGAGAGGGGGGATCTCACTGAAACCTTTCAAATGTTGTAAGGCCTAGACAGAGTAGATGTGGAAAGGATGTTTCCCATAGTGGGGGAGACAAGAGGGCACCGCCTCAGGATAGAGGGGGTCCATTTAAAACAGGGATGCGGAGAAATTTCGTTAACCAGAGGGTGGTGAATTTATGAAACTTATTACCACAGGCAGCTGAGGAGGCCAGGTTGTTGGGTGCATTTAAGGCAGAGCTTGATAGGTTCTTGATTAGACATGGCATCAAAGGTTATGGGGAGGTGGTCGGAGAGTGGGGCTGAGGAGGGGGAAAATGGATCAGCCATGATTGTATGGTGGAGCAGACTCAATCGGCCAAATGGCCTAAATCTGCTCCTATGTCTAATGGTCTTATGGTCCAACTCACACCACCAGGTTCAAGAACAGTTATTACCCCTCAACCATCAGGCCCTTGAATCAAAAGGGCTAACCTCACTCAACTGCACTTTCCCCTTCAAGATGCTTCCACAACCTAAGTACTCAGTTTCAGTGTCTCTATCTCATGTTCTTGATATGTATTATTGTTATTTCTTTCTTTTTGAATTTGCAGTTTGCTGACTTTTGCACACTGATTGAACGCCTAAGTTGGTGCGGTCTTTCATTGATTCTGATAAGGTTATTATTCTATTATCAATTTATTGAGTATGCCTGCAAGAAAATGAATCTCAGGGTTGTATATAGTGACATATATGACCTTAAATAACAAATTTACTTTGAGTAAATAAAAATATCACTAGCTGTAGCAGGAGTCCAAGAGGTATGCAAAAAACATACAGTACATATTTGTTCATATTAGACAATGTAACCTTCTTTGATGCAGAGAAACTACAAAAAAAGTTAGCTTATCAAAGTAACAAAAATACATTGCATACAAGCAACAACCAATAAATATCCCAAACAGTTTCTCACTCCAAAAGCTGTCTTCACCCTATAGTTGGGGTATTCTTTTTCTAAGGCAGTCTCTCAAGTTCAACGTCACTGTGGTGGATTAGCAGATGGCACACTCCTCCTGTTTACTCCTCTTCCAGACTGAGTGAGTGATCAAAGCAAGGATGTCCTCAAATTGGTGCTGATACTACATATTTTCAAGAACATCTTTGAACTATTTCCTCTGTCCAGTTGGTAATCTATTGCCTTCATATTGTGTCCTTTTCAGGCTTTGAAACAATGTGACCAGTGCATCATAACCAACCAAATGTAAATAGGCTTTCAACAAAGCAGATGTTAGTCTGAGAGAGGGCACTGACAGTGGATTGTTTATCAACTTCCTTAGGAGTTTGCGGAGATTTGCATGACTTCTAAAACTTTGACAAAATATACAGATGTGTTGTGGAGAGTATATTGACTGGCTGCATCACAGCCAATGCCCTTGAATGGAAAATCCAACAAAAATTACGTAGTGAATACGGTCCAGTCCATCATGGGTAAAACCCTCCCAATCATTGAACCTATCTACATGAAATGCTATCGCAGAGAAACAGCATGCATCACCAGGGACTCCCGCCACCCAGGACATGCTCTCTCCTCGCTGCTGCCATCAGGAAGGTGGTACAGGCGCCTCAGGACTCGCAACAGTTACTATTCCACAACCATCAGTCTCTTGAGCCAAAGGGAATAACTACCCAACCCATCACTGAACTGGTGAATGTATGGACTCACTTTCAAGGACTCTTCATCTCACACTCTCAGTATTTATTGGTGGAACGCAGCAGGACAGGCAGCATCTATAGGGAGAAGCACTGTCGACATTTCAGGCCAAGGCCCTTCTGCTTAGGTGAGATGAAATACCTTTGCAGGAAATAAGCGAATGGGCAACATTTGAAGCTGCTGCTAACAGATATTTGTGTGCACCTTGTCTTCTACTGAAAATGTATGTAATCATGTAAAGGTTTTTATTCGTCAGGACGAAGGGTCTCAGCCCGAAACGTTGACTGTACTTCTCCCTATAGATGTTGCCTGGCCTGCTGCGTTCCACCAGCATTGCTTGAATTGTGTGTTACTTGAATTTCCAGCATCTGCAGATTTCCTCGTGTTTGCTCAATATTTATTACCTCTTTATTTATTATTATTATTTCTTCTTTTTGTATTTGCACAGTGTGTTTGCTTCCGCACTCTGGTTGAACACCCTAGCTGGGTGGTCTTTCAATGATTCTCTTATGGTTATTCCTCCGTAGACCTATTGAGTATGTCCACAAGAAAATGCATCTCAGAATTGCACACAGTGGCATACATGTACCTTGAACTCTGCTCTGCAGATGTTAAGTGTCTAGACTTTTGTCTACCCCCAGTTTACCATGATTTGTAGCTCAGCCTCCGAATCTGTGCAAATGCCACTGTCATACGCATAATGCAACTTGATGACTAAGGTTGGAGTAGCCTTTTGTCTGGAATGGAAACAATATAGATTGTAAAGCTTCTCATTGATTGTTTAAAGTAGCTCCACTCAAGTGGGAAGCTTGTTGAAAATGAGGTGCAGTGCTGAAGTAATAATAATTGAGCAATTTAGGGCAGAAACATACCCTTGCATGATGCCAGTCTGCACTGAGATTGGTTCTATTATTAATCCATTGATTAAGATTACAGTTTATATGTCATAATGTAGTAAATACAAGATGGAGATAACTTTGGTAAGCTTATTTTACAGTTCCTCTTGAATGAAGGAGTTGGAGGATTTTCAGAGATTAAAAGAACTCATGATACTTAATGCTGTCCCTGGATTTATTTTTTGAAGGTCACGTACATTATGACTTTACCTATAAACACCTATAATTCACTCTGTGGTTACACTATGACTATCATTTCAAGAGCAATCTATGAACATAGCTGATGACCATACTTTATGTGCAGACTTTGGGGAAAAGATATGGAATATGGGCTTAGAACTGTATCTGGATGTTAGTAATACACTTTTCAAGAGTTATCATAGCCTAGCCCTCTCATTTGACACTTATTTTTATAAGTATTTAAGGCTAACTCTGATAACTCAGTAACATCTCACACATCCTAGCCTGCAGAACTGAGTTCAATTGTCTAATCTCAACAGGTTCATAGTATAGACATGAAATATGAGAACATCCTGGTGCAAACAGCTCAGAATCACACTAGTAAACAAGCTTATCCAATAGGTATGTCCACTGAAATTATTTTCATGCCCCAGATTAAATAAATGAATAATGGAAGTAAATTTATTAAATCTAACATCAAACACTAGTTGTTAATAGGCTACAGCAGGATTTCAGTACAGAAAAGGCCATCTTAACTTCATCCTCAGCTGCATGACTATAATTCAGACAAGCTAGGAGTTTCACTCACAGACCTCTCCTCAGCTCACTTTGTAGAAGCCCAAAGGTTAGTGTGAGATAGTGACCTGCAAAACAAGTGTCAGTTATTGCTGAACCTGGAGGAGCTCTCCTTCCAACTCATTAATTTTTCAGCAGCACCCGTGGTTTCTTTAACCACTACTTAGGCTGCTTAAACTAAACACAAGGCTTCATTTATTGCCACCTCATTTCAGTATTTAGCTAGACCTCAACCAATTTAACAGCAGTCTAGTCGTACAGATCATGCACAAGCTGCTGTTTTACCAAATGAGTTACAGGCATAAATTAACCACAATTTTGTTAAATGTATCCCAAAACACTCTGGTCTTTAAATGACCCAATGGGTAACAGTAACTTAGTTAATACAGTCCAATTCTACAGATGATTTATATAAAAGTGATTTTTTAAAAATTCTTTGGCTTATTATCTTAGCAACCCATTAGCTGCATTTTAGTTTAGAGTAAGAACAAAAGACAAAGGAATGAAAGTAGGCCTTTTAGCAACTTCAAGCACACTTCATCAAGATCATAGCTGATCTTCCATCTAGGTTTTATTTTCCTACATCATCTCCCGTTTCCTTAACTCCTTTAATATCCAGAAATCTCTTTCAAAGGACCTCAATGACCAAACTTCCAAGTCATCTGGTGAATTCCAAAAATCCACCAACTTCTGCTTGAAGATCTTTCTCCTCATTTTAGCACTGTTAACAATAAAAAGCTCCTTGTATTTACAGTAAATTCTACTTAAAATATCCAAGACTAACCACAATAATAAAGTAAAAAAAAATTTAAAAAAACAAAAGGGAAGTCCTGAAGCTTAGTTATGTATACTTTAGGAGAGTTTTTAAAGGACAAAGAGGTGGAGAAGAAAATAGCTTTAAGGGGAGAATTCCAGAACTCAGTCTATGGTGATCAAAGGTACAGCAGTAAATAGTTTAAAGGGAAGTTTATTCAGGTGTGTTGAGAGTAGAAAGAAATGACAGAATAAAAAGGTGTTGAGGCTGATCATAATAATGAGAATTTGTACTGGAGGCAATCACGCAAAGCAATATACAAGTAAAAACATTATGAACATGCTGGAAATCTGAAATAAATCAGTAAATATCCAGGAGCTCAGGCTGCGTCTGTGGAAAAAGAAGTAGAGTTAAAGTTACACACACAAATGATGGAGGAACTCAGGAAACCAGGCAGCATCTATGGAAGGGAATAAACAGCTTATGTTTTGGGATAAGACTCTTCATCATGACTGGAAAGGAAAGGGGTAGAAGTCAAAATAAGAAGGTGTGTGGGGGATAGGGGAAGGAGTATAATCTGGCAGGTGATAAGTGAGGCCAGGTAAGGGGGAAGGTTGGTGGGTCAGGTAGTAAGAACCTGGGAGGTGATAATTGGAAGAGGTAAAGTGATGAAGAAGGAATCTAACAGGAGAGGAGAGTGGAAAGGGAGTAAGAAAGGAGAAGGGGAACCTGAGGGAGGTGACAAAAAATGAGAAGAGAAGAAAAAGGATGGGAGGGTAACCAGAATTTAAAACTTAGAAAGCGAATAGATGGGCAGGGGGGTAAAATTACCAGAAGTTGGAGAAATCAATGTTCATATAATCAGGTTGGCGGTGACCCAGATAGAATACTGAGCTGTAGCACCTCCAAACTCAGACTGACCTCATCAAGGCATTAGAGAAGACCATGGACAGACATGCCAGAATGGGAATGGGAAGCCAGTTGAAATGGGTAGCCAATGAGAGACCCTCCCATTTATGAAGAACAATCTGCATCAGGTCTCACCAATATAGAGGAGGGTGCACCAGGAGTACCAGATACAATAGATGGCCCCAACAGACTTGGAGGTGAAGTGTCATCTCAGCTGGAAGAGTTAAAGTTTCAGCTCAAAGACCCTTTGTCAGAAGTGAGAAAGAGTTAGTTAGTTTTAAGTTGCATGGAGGATGGGAAAGGGACATAGAGGTCAAAGGAAATGTTTGTGGTAGGGTGGGCCTAGGGCTGCCAGGCCCAGAAGAGAAGTTTAAAAATAAGTTATATGGGGAAAAGGGTTAAAGGATTTCATTTCTGCAGTGTAGTCTCCTTTACATTGGAGATGCACTAGATTGTAAAATGTGCAAGTATATCCCTCTTTCACTTGGGAGAACTGTTTGTTTCCCTAGGAAGGGGAAGTGTTGAAAGGACAGGTATTGCATCTTCTATAGTTGCTCAGGAAAGTGTCATTGTCTTACTGATCCTTTCCCCAACTTTTCTCTCCTTCCCAGTTCTGAAAAAGGGTCTTCAAGCTGAAACATTAACTCTGTTTGTCTTACCACAGATACTGTTTAATCTGCTGAGTGTTAGCAGCATTTCCTTTTCAATACTCAATGCAGACCTTGGCATAATATACTGCATGGCAGATTATAGATGAAAAGATTATGGGTGCAAATTAAATACTGAGCAAATCTTAACAGGTATGCCTGTATCCACAAGGGATCCAAAAATCAGCCATGGCTCCTGCTTTTCACTGCTATCTGATGAAAATTGTACTTAAAGATGTCTGGTAGGGAGCTGGCTTCTTCAACTAGACTCTACCTTTACAGAAATTAGCACATTCCCTGAGAGAAAGAGCAAAATTTGAGAAGGGTGGGGTGGAAATTAAATCAAGTTCCTGTCTGGATACCACTTGATCCCTTTACGTTTCCATAAACATTTCATTTAGATTCAGCATGTTTTGGTGGATCAGGAAGGATTGTATGCTACTGTAATGCTGGAAGTAGGAGGGACTTGTCACCACAAACAATTTTAGCCTTACATGTCATGACATGCACCGTTTGCATGAAACAGCGTATTGAAAAATAAAACCTCCAATTAAAAACACAGCTTATATTTAGTTGCAATATTAACTTTCAACTTAAGCATGTAAGTCAAACGTTTTCTTATACTACAATGAGCAAATAGCCATAAAATCTCCTTCACAATTTTACAATTAGACCATCAAGAAACAGTCAACATAAAAGTTAATGAGTAATTTAGACAAGTGAGCAGTCTAAATACTTTACATGCAGAACACAAGGTTGAGACAATATTTTAAGGAATTGAATAATACTACACGATTTTTCCTAACCATCATTGTAAAGTGAAGCTTTTGACGTGCAAAAACAAAACAAGTGAAATAATTCAAGGCACTTCAAAAATGTTGAATGTACTTTGATTTCAACAGCAAATTAAGCATCGCAGAGAGGAGAAAATTTGAACCATTCTTCCATAATGCTTGTATTCGTTACTTCCGTGGCCCCTTTCAATTTGACATCAATGTGTGTTTTTAAAACTGTAAATCTGACAATCAGCTGATCACAGATGGCGCTCGAAGCTCCCTTTTCCCCATCCCCCATTAAAATATAATTAGCTTTGCATTTTCTTTTCCCTCCAACACTTTGCAAACACAATCAAAACCATTGCAGGGGGAAACCTAATATTTTAAAAGTTGCTGCAGTCACAGGTTCGCAGAGGTCTGTATTGTTTTAAAAATGTAATTTTAAAAGATGTAAAATGGCGGGTACAGTAACCACATAAACAACGCTCCCTTCAGTTTAATTTTGCCATACGTTAATGCACTTATACTGAGAAACATCATATTTATAAATAAGTAAATGAACTCGGCATATTTTTTACCTATTGCTTGAATTCTTTTTGGTTTTCATTTTCCTCCTGGTCGCCTCGGCATCGCAGGGCAAGGACGATGCATATCCGTGCTCAGCTTCTGAGAGGAAAACAAACACAAGTTCACGTTGGTATATTTTTAACACATTTTTTAAAATGGTATTATTGTCGCAAATCATTTCCCATGTTACACATTGCAAAGCAGGACAATATACGTCAGGATTCGCTGAGGTGTTTGCTGCTTCTTCTGTCGCGGTTGATGGCAGTTGGAACTCCTGGCCATTTGAATTTTTTAATGATACATAATAATTTATCCGATTTGTTTATTCGCAGTCCTGAGAAGTTCTTCTTTTATTTACCTCGGTCTCTTCTCTCTAAAAACTCGGCCGCTTCTATCAGTCTCTGGATGTTGATTAATTGCACAGCGTTCATTATTTCGTTTATTTTAAATTTGGTCGTGTATATTTACAAGGTACAAAAATACTTTTATATAAAAATGGGTGGATTTTTTAGAAAAAAAAGAAAGTTCTCAACTAAAGATTAAAGATGTGATTTTTTTTAAAAAAGGGGGGGAAGCGAGCGATCTGCAAGCAGCCGACCCTCCTCCCTCCTCTCACTCTCTGTCAGTCCAAGTTTGTTTACCTCAGGAAATATCGAGGACGGCTCCGACCGAGCGGCCCCACTGCGCCTGCGTTCACCGCCGCTTTCGTCTCCCTCCCCTTCGCTCGCGACTGCTCGGGCACAGTGCACACTGGGAAATGCAGTCCTCTGCTCGCCCTCTGCATGGCTCGAGCTGAGACTCAAACTGCAATTCCCAGCAGGCAACGCACGACGCCGTCGGTGGTGGAAACTGGTTGGTCTTTTTGTTGGTGAGGCTTCTGCCGAGGAGGTGGGCTCAGCCGCGGATGACTTCAAGCAAGCGACCAATCACATTTCAGGAGCTGTGTTTCATGAGAAAAGCACATGTTCGCGAACGCGTAGCCGCGCGTGGGCGTGCAGTCTGCCTTGTAACTTTGTAAAACCTGAGGTCGTATATACACGCAAAATTAATCTCTCCCGCAGAGTTAGATAATATTGATAACGATGTTGCAATGATTTGGACGTTTCGCCTTTTATGACCCATAAACATCATTAGGAGGGATTTTTCTCATCACCAGTATTCTCGGTGGTAGCTCCGAAGGTTATTGGTGCCACTTCACCCGCTAAAAAGTTTTTGTCTTATTGAAGTTGGGGGTTTCAGCCCAACTAAATTTATTTTATCAAAAATGAACAATGCTTCAGTATAACCATATTTTATGCAGTGTGTAGCTGTAAATACTGGCCAGATTTGAGTAAAGAGGTCTTACTGCACTGATACAGCGTCTTGGTGAGACTGCATCTGGAGTTTTGTTTCCTTACTAATCTTTGGGATGACTGTCATATGAAGAGACCCCAGTATAGAAGAATGAGAGGTGATCTCAATGAAACATACAGAATTCTCAAAACATTGATATAGGAAACACAAGGAAATCTGCAGTTGCTGGAAATTCAAGCAACACACACAAAATGCTGTGGAACACAGCAGGCCAGGCAGCATCTATAGAAAGAAGCACCGTCGACGATATTGGGAGGATGTTTCCTCCACCTTAAGTTTCTTGAACCAGGAATAATGCTTTTAACACAAGGGGCAGGCTATTTAGAACACAGTACAGGCATTTTGGTCCACAATGTTGTACCAATCTTTTAACCTCCGCTAAAACTGATCTAATAATTTCATTCTACAGAGCCCTCCTGTATTCTGTCATCTGTGTGCCTAAGAGTCTCTTAAACCCCTAATGTCCTACCACCACGCCGGTACAATATTTCATGCACCTACCAATCACTGATTTAAGATTGGAATGATAAATTTCTTCACTTAGTAAATGATCAATCTTTGGAATTCTCTAATCTGGAAGGTTGCAAAGACTCAGTTATGGACTGCTTTCAAAACTAAGATGGCTAGGTTAGTGGTTAAATAAAGGAATCAAGGGATCTGGGGACAGGGTAAAAAATACTGCTTTGTGGGAGAAGATGAGCATGATGATAATGAAGATAGGGTAGCCTCCAGGGACTGACTATTCTATATCTATCTTCAAGTACCAATGTTCTTGCACTTGAAGATAGAACATAGATAGTACTACAAAAGGTATGTACTATCTTCAGCAAAGATAATTATCCTAAATCCCTTATGACTGCTCAAGACATATCGACAGTTGTTAAAGATTTTGTGATGCTGACCAACATTCCTATATTAAACAGCACAAAAATCAAGCATCACACTGTTATACCATGTGTGAGAGATGTGATGAATATCCACAAAAGAGCTCAGACAGTGATCTTGAAAGATATTTGTAGCCCATAGGTGAGCTTGGCTTTTAGAATTCTTGCGATGGTGAAGAGAGAAACTAATCAATTTATTGTTAAAGTTTGAAAAGCAGTGATGTTCTGAAACTTCTGAATGTCAAATCTACTTTTGAAAGAGTCTTTGATGTCTGCTGACTGCTGGTGGTCAGTGGTTTCTTCCAAAAAATAAAATCATGTTAGCCTTAGTTAAGATATCAAAAGAAAAACAACTGAATGGACTTTTATGATGTGCAGAAAGTAAAAGTGATAGTTTCACCTCTAAAGCAGAATTTCATTTCAGATGTTGTTATCTATAACTTATCTAATAAAAGAAACTGCAACATCACCATGATCATTCCTAATGCAAAACTCATGGAACATCTTGGAAGCTGGAGATAAAGAAAATACATACATTGACACAGCATCTGTCATAAACTTGAGATGTCCCAAGTGATTTTAAAGCCAGTGATACACTCATTGAGTGTGATCGTTGTTGCAAAATAGGAAAAGCAGCATCCTCTTCTGAGCAGAATGGATACATGTGCTGTTAAGGCAACTTGTTACACATTTTCATACAGGAAGTAAATTAATAAAATACAATGTATACTTAGTTTCTTAATTTTGTTGGAATTCTCCATCAGTAAACATAGATCTTTACAATGAATGATATTAGTTTATATATTAATGTAATTGACAATTTTTATTAATAAAGATGCCATTTTCTAATGTAGTTCTGAAGTACATTCAGAAGAAGATAGGGTATGGAGAAGAACAAGAGGCACCAAAAGCAGAGAGGAACTCAATTCTGAAGCCAAAAAAAAGCAGATGCTGAAAATCAGAAATAAAACTGGAGAACACTTTCTGGAAGTCAAGTGGCATGGGATGCTTTAGAGTAAAAGTTTCTGATCAAGGAACCTTGTCAAAAATTGACAAGTGTTATTATCCCCCACAGAGAAGTGGGGAGAATGAAAGCTGTGTCTGTGACAGGATGCAGACCAAAGCTATCAAGCTATCAGTTACTTTAAAAACCAGTAAATGGAACAGAAATAATACAGAGGTTAACTGAGTTAAAAGTGCAGCTGCATTTGTGAAATTATTGAACTCAATTCATGTCTAACAGTATATGAAATACTGTTCCTCAGGCTTACCTAGGACAGTGTTGGAAGAGGTCAGAGTGACAGTGGGACAGACATTGAAAGTGAAAGCTGCCTGGAGCCTCAGTGTTTCCTTGTAGACAGAACATGGCTGTTCTGCAACACAATTGTTCAAGTTGGTGTATGTCCATGGCAGAGAGGGCCACATTACAAGCACTGGATTGAAAGGATTGCAAATGAATTATTGCCTCATCTGGAAGAACTGATTGAATCTGTGGGAAGGGAGAGGTTGCATGGGAAATAGCTGTGAGAAGAAAATTACTGGTGAAGGTGGAAGAGTGTAATAGGGAAAGAGAGGGAGAGAGAAGGTTTGTCTGGTGATGGAATCCCATTGGATTGGACGGAGGGTGTCTCAAAAGTAGACATGTTAGACTTGTCTTTCCCAGCTTTATAATATGGACATAGACAGGGGCCGGGGCTTCAGAAGTGACTGTCAATTTTGAGATGTAGCTGAAGAAGCTGGACATACAATGTGCCTATGTGGCCTTTTTTCCCACAGGATTGACCCAGATTTAAAGAATGCTCTTTAAAATGTTCTTATCATCTTATGAAGTACAAATACAGTACAAGACATTTGAAAGCAGTGCACTCGTCTGGCCTATTGAATGGAAGCATATGTTTAAAAGCAATTTTTATATAAAAGGTTGCAAATACATGGTTACATTTCAACATTATTATAATGTAACACCAGTCACAACACTGCAATTGATCTCACTGTTTTTATGCAGAAGGGGGAGAAAAGGGCCCAGCAGCTACTGCTAAAAGTTGTGTGGGTGAGGATTTTTCTATTGTGGGGGTCACTAGTTGAGGCGGGTTGTCGAGATGTTTGCGTGTACAGGTGGGTGGGAGAGATGGGAAATTTTGCTGTCAATATTTTGTTGCTGTTGCTGCTGGTGTTCTGTGGAACATTGTGGCCATGCTATGTTGATGCAGGTGTGATAATTAGCACATCCCTGGGTATGCTGGTTGTTAATACAAAGCACTTCACTGAATGTTTCACATATGATAAATGCATGAATCTGACAAGTAAACATTAACGGTGCTGCCTAACGGGCTGTAAAGATGATGGCAAGTTCTCTTCTTCAGCCATAACTGTCCATGCGGTAAACTCCCAATATTACACTGTTAGTAACGGTCTGTGGGCCACATCGATCACATGACCAACACCATGGCAGACTTCCCTCTAATGAAAATGTTTATAAAAGATAATTCTCTATTTTCGTCATCACTAGAACCAGTTTCCATGCACGTGATTACTAATAACTTTTTATTAGTTTATGGTTCAATCAACTAAATTTAAATTCCATGGGTGGTATTTGAACTCATCTCTTGATAGGCCACTTGGTTACCAGTTCCAGTAAGTTCATGGAGATACACAAACTCATGTTCTCCTTATTATTTGTTACTTATTTATAATTATTATTGTGTTTTTCTTTTTGTATTTACACAATTTGTCATCTTTTGCACATTGGTTGTTTATCAGTCTTTGTGTTTCTTTCTTTGATTCTATTGTGTTTCTTTGCATTTGCTGTGAATGGCTTTTGCCTAGTAATGTAATTTTATGTATTGCACTGTACTGCTGTCGCAAAAAATAAGAAAATTCCCGACATGTGATGATAAACCTGATTCTGATATGGGTCTGTATTGTGGACTGAAAGGGGAAGGGGTAGGGAGAGGGGAGGGAGCGGGAAACCCCAGAGAGACATTCTGTAATGATTAATAAACCAATTGTTTGGAATCAAATGACTAAGCCTGGTGTCTCAGGGCTGGGTGTGCCTGCATCTGCACCACCCTCTGACCCTGTCACTGCTTCTCTGCCACCTGTCCCACACCCCTCTCACAGTGCTCCACCAAGCTCTGAATGCTTTGTAAACATGCAACGGGAGAAGGCTTTGTGAACATCCCCACCTCCTGAGTGTTTGCATTACATTTTTTACTTCAGTGGCCTGCTGGCATTCTCCAGCCAGCCTCCCTGAATAAGTAATGGTCATTTGGATGAGGTAATGAGCATCAGCCAGCACCTGTGAACACCACAGGACAAATCCAACTAACTGCCTCCCTAACAGTTTACACTCAATCATCACCAAAGACCTTCTAAACATGAGGTAAGAGTGATAACCTTTGACCTCAAGGTGTCCCAGTAAAACCAGTCAATGGGTTTAAATCCTGGAACTTCCTGCCTAACACAGTCGAAGAAGGATTGCAGCAATGCCGGAAGGTAGTGCTCCAAAACCTTCTCAAGTACAGTTAGGGAGTGGTAGCAAATGCTGGTCTTTCCAGCAATGACCACATCCCTAAGGATGAATATTTAAGATACATGTGGTTATGACCTAATAGATTTGATGATGTCATCCTCTTTTGAGTTTCAAGTTACAAGGCGAGGAGAAGCAAGGAGGTAAAAGAAATCCGGTCATTAATGGCACCTCATTTCTCTATGGCTCAGCCAATTACATAAAGTGTGCGACATAGTAGCAGAATTAGACCATTGAATCTGCTCGGCCATTTGATAATGATTGATTTATTTTCTTTCAGTCACCATTCTCCTGTCTTCTCCCCGTAACCTTTGACATCTTTACTAGTCGAGAACCTATTCACCTCTGTTGAAGTATACCGGATGGCTTGCTCCATCATCCGTGGCAATGAATTTCACAGATTCATCGTCCTTTGGCTTAAGAAATTCCTTCTCATCTCTGTTCTAAAGGGACCTCCTTTGATTCTAAAGTTGTGCTCTCTGGTCATAGACTCAACCATAACAGGAAAAATCGTCTCCACATCCACTCTATCTAGCCCTTTCAATAATTGGAGTTTTTCAATTAGACCAACCCCGGATTCTTCTAAACTCCAGCAAGTGCGGGGTCAGAGCCATCAAACATTCCTCATACATTAACCCTTACATTCCCAGGAACATCCTCTGGACTGGGGTTCCCAACCTGGGACCCATGGACCTTTAGCTTAATGGTGTTGGTCCCTGGTATAAAAGAAAGGTTGGACCCCTCCAACTCTCCTTGCAGGCTCAGTTTCCAAGATTCTCTCTTGAACTTTTTATTCAGAATGGTCCCCATGGGATCCTTTTGACCCTTCAAACATCTGGGTGAGTTTTGAATCTGCCACCTGCATGTTCATTACCATTTACCAATCTCTGTCACTAATTACATTTAAAAATATATATATTGTACATACTTGAGATGTCTGGAGTTTGAGGTCATTAATAACAAGTGCCGCATGAGTAGGACCACAGAATGGAAAATATGTTTTTGATCTACTGAGCCAGTCAGGCATCTATTTACATTAATCGCATGTCACCTCTTAACAACAACCCTCCCCATCTCCCCACCTCCCACATACACACCACCGGCAACTTAGAGTTGCCCAATAACCTACCAAGCCCCATGTCTTTGGCAGGAAACCAAAGGTCTCGGGGAAGATCCATGCAGTCACAGCAAAACATGCAAACTTCACACAGACAGCATTAGAGGTCAGGATCAAACCTGAATCTCTGGAAATGTGAGGAAGCAACTCTGAAATGAATGCTGGAGCTACGCAGAGTCGCAGCATTTAATATACTTAGTGCATAATACTTCTGCTTCACAACATTATGGATAAAATTTACTATGCTTCTATCAGGGGTCCTGGTTTTAACTTTGAATTTAAACATTACAGGTCTAACGTCTGAAGAATAGAAATCCTCACATCTTTGTTAAACTTACAGTGTTATATCAACCCCCCAAGAAGTTGTATGGGTCACTGATGGACATCACCAAGTTTCGAAGGAATGTGGTAAAGTGGTTGATTGGTATCTAAAGCAGTCATGCCTCACAGAGTTGTTTTTTTAATATATAGAATGAAGGTTAGATATCTCCATGCCCAGGATTTATAGAAATAAGAGATGTTAAAGTTATGTGTCACAAACCAACATTGGGTTCTGTTAACTCTCAATTAAGCTGTTAAATAGCAAAACTGAACACCACCAAAACCACTTCAATCTGGCCTCCAGAGTATCACAGAATGTAAATCTCTCAGCCTTTGAAAGTTAGTCTTCTGTTGTGAATAGAGAACTCTGATAGTGGGTGGAAGTTTGGGGTAGAAACAATATTTGTAAAAACAATTGGATTTTCTGTAACTTTTACTGTGTATTGTTTCATCTACTTGAATTCTGGCAAAAAATCAATCGTATTTTTATTTTCTTAAATGGTGTTAGCATTAGAATGTTACCTAAAGCAACTTCTCAGATGCAGAAAAACAGTTTCAACTTGTTAATAACTGAGTAAGATATAATCTTTCAAAATACAGCATAATCATTTTGAAACTGTTAATGCAAAATAAAAGACGTATTAGTTACGTGAAGCCCACATATTTATGCCCATGACTACATCTTAACTCGGAACCCACTCGCTCTCCCCCAGTACATCTGGCAAACTTTGCTGTAACGCCGCTTTTTTCTCTATTGAAAATTGACTGTATTGAGAGAATCACAAAACATTAACCCTGGGCCTGTTTTAATCATCTTTTGTTTTCGTCGCTAACTATAGACAGTAAACTCTTTTAGGCAAAGTTCTTCTACGGGCATCATATCGAAACGTTGCCAAAGGCACAAAACCTTATTGTTTCGGCTAGCTGACCTCGTGACATTTTACTAAAGTGTAATGTCCTGTTGAGAGAGAGATAAAAATGTTTTTTTAAACAGAAACTCCCGTGCAGAATATAGAAACAAAGTCGTTGTTCACGCTGTATTGTTAATTCGGGTGTGCAGTGGAGATTTGGGGCAGATTACGGCACCATACAGGCCCGGTTGACTCTGCATCACTTGCCCGTTCTTCTCATTACACGTGGCGTTGAAATATAATGATTGTTACATCGAAAAAGTACACCTGTCGTCACAGAACCCCATCATAACGAAACGTTAACATTAAACGGCGTCAAATGCATCCCAATAACTTTATCAAGTCCCCTGGGTTACGAGACTGCTTTTTATACAGAGCGCTCCTCAAACTGGTTAATTATACATGGGGCTGTCTGGGGAACATAGGATAGAAAGCTTTACGCTTATCTCACAGTCTTCCTACACATCGGAGAGATTAAAGAGAATAGAGAGGTTAGATTTCCCGTTGGATTCAAACCGATATTTTAATTCCTCTGCGAAATTAACATTACGCTAATTAAACACCGCGACTAATTTAAGAATCTGTTATTATTCGAAGGTTAAAGGAAGTAACCGAGCGGTACGCAATTTCTGATTCGCTGCTCCGGCTATTTTCCATATTTGAATTCATTTTAAATATATCATCTTCAAAAATTGTTGCCTTGTATACTGGTCTGTGAGTAGTATGCAATCCCACTGCTTCAATTACAATTGCGCCATTAAAAACTATATTCCAGAACAGTGCAATGGAATATTGCCTAACACTTTCAAAAATATATTTACTCTATCCCCTTGTGGAACACCTGTACGATGGGCTACTGACCTATATTAATGGTACTGAATCTTTCGGGTTGCGACAGAATAGGCGTCTCTGGTTTATTTTAAGTGCTTAAAGTCCAGCTATATCCAAAAGTACAGAGTTTTGTTTGAAACTCACGCGTGACCATTTCTACGTCCCTTTCAGACTTACTCTCGTTTTTTTGCTCGGTCCTTTCTATGTAATTTGCCGCTTTCAGGAGCATTTGAACATTCTGCAGGAAAGTGTCGATCTCTCCTGGGTTAAGGACGTTGGCGAGAGAGAGCCGCGACATTGTTGCACGATCTCAGCCGAGTTACAGAACCGCTGAACGTACAGACACAGGTAAGTGACAGGCAATTAGAAGTCTTCCATGGGCCTTCCGCGTTTTCCCATTCCTCTCTCCCATGTGAGGCTCAGCCTGTCTGTGACTGATGCCGGCACTGAATAGAGTTATTCAGCCTTCCTGCCTGATCCGACCCTACAGACGCTTCCCTTTATTCCTGAGGGGGAAAGAAAAGACTTTGAGCCCGGCGCGCCACTCCGTGTCGTTTAAGCGTCTATGTCTAAAGCCAGACAGCATTAAATGAATCCGAGGCACAGGCTGAGTTGAGGAATGAAACGTAACTCACTCCAATTATACCCGAAGCTGCCATTCACCAAGAGAAATTTTAATCCTAAAACAAAAAAAATTCATTTAATTAAAGTGGAATTTTTAAAAAATGTCTTCGAATTTAGAGTATACTGTGTAAACAGATTTACGACCGTCACTTTAAATCACCCCAGTAAAATATAAATCAGGATCCGAGCTTAATTTATGCAGACTATTCACAGCCAGCGAAAACACATTCCTCAGCTCTTGGAAAGATGTCAGTACGGCTGAAAGGGGGCAGAAGCGATTCATAAGGATGCTGCTGGGACCGAGGACTAGAGTTTAAAGGAGAGACGGGATAGACTGGGCATTTTCCCCGGAGCGTGGGAGGCTGAGGGGTGAAAATCATGAGAGGGAGAGGTAGAGTGACTGGTCACTGTCGTTCTTTCCCGTTTCAGATTAGAGGGGACAGATGTAGGGCGAGGGGGCAACATTTCCACACAGAGGCTGGCGAGTTTGTGGAAGGAACTGCCGAAGAAAGTGGTATAGTAGTAGTGAATATGATTACAACGTGTAGAACCGGGGTTCCCAACCTGAGGCCCGCGACCCCTTGCTTAACGGTAGTGGTCCATGGTAAAAAAAAAAGGTTAAACCCCTGGTTTAGACTATAAGACTTGAAGCAGAATTAGGCCATTTGGCCCATTAAGTCTGCTCTGCCATTCCATCATGGCTGATTTATTATCTCGTTATAAGGCTACGGGAATGCTTTACCAGCATTTACAGAGTCATCAGTAGGAAAAGCGTAGAGAAATATGAACACAGTCAAGTTTCCCCGCAAGAAAATGAACCTCGGGGTTGTATATGGAGACATATTGGTACTTTGATAATAAATTTGCTTTGAACTTTGAACCCTGCTGGCTTCTGCTTGAACCCATACAGAAGCACAAGTTTTTGGACTATGAATTTACTAGAGTAGTGTGTTTGTCCTACTAGGTAGCGTAGCAGTTAGCATATTTCTATTACGATGCCAGCGACCCAGGTTTAATTCTGTCGCTGCCTGTAAGGCATTCGTACGTTTTCCCCGTGACCATGTGGGTTTTTCCTGTGTGCACCAGTGTCCCCCCACATTACAAAGGTGTGCGGGTTCGGGTTCGTAAGCAGAGGGCATGGTGACAATTCGGGTGACATCCTCAGATAACGCAAAACAACGCATTTCACTGTACATGTGACAAATAAAGCTAATTTTTCTATCTATCTTTCTACTATGACCTTGGGGAAATTTAATTACAAGTAAATAAATGAATCTGTAATTAGTAGTGTGAATACTGGATTATTGTAAAACTTCATTTGGTTCCTAATATGCTTCAAATAGAAGGAATCTGCTACCTTGATTATTCTGGCAAATTAAAGATCCATTTTTAATGGATTCCATTCAAGTAGTTACAGACAGACAATATTGTCTGGTGGACAACTTACAAGGGCAAATTTGAGTTTGTTGTCATGTCCACAAGTACGTTTATGCATACATACAGTGAAATGATTGAATGACAGCTGTTTCAGTATGGCTCATCACACTAACCCCCGTCCCCGTCCCCTATCCCCATCCCATCTCTGTCTCTGTCCCTGTCCCTTTCCCTCTCCCTGTCACTGTCACCTTGTGTCCTCACCTACCACACCATGGAGTTCTGCAGCCAACACATCATTCTCCACAACTCCTGCCATCTTCATCGGGATCGTACCATCAAAAGCTTCTTTACTTCCCCCTCCACTCTCTGCTTTCTGCAGTGATTGCTCCCTCTGCGATTCCCTCATCCTGCCCATTAATCTCCCTCCTGGTGAATTTCCCTGCAGGTGACAGAAGTGCAACGCCTGCCCATTCACCTTCTCCCTTACCTCCATTCAGGACCCCAAACAATCTTTCTTGGCGAACAACACTTCACCTGCAAATCTGCTGGGGTTGTCTACTGTTTCCGGTGCTCCTCTGTATTGCTGAGACCTGACGTGAGTTGGGGGACTGCGTTGCCGAGCACCTCCTCTCTATGTTCCAAAAGCAGACTTTCCCAGTGGCAATCCGTTTTAGTTCCTTTTCCCATTTGTGTTCTGACATGAAGGTCCATGGCCTTTCCTTCTTCTTCTATTCCCCATTCTGGCCTCTTACTTCTCCTCGCCTGCCTGTCACCTCGCCCTGGTTCCCCTCATTCTTCCCTTTCTCCCATAGTCCACCCTCCTCTCCTACCAGAGACCTTCTTCTGCAGCTCTTTTCCTTTCCTACCCATCCGGCTTCACCTGTCACCTTCCCTTCTCCCCTTGTTTTTATTCTGGCATGTTCATCCTTCCTTTCTAGTTTAGAAGAAGGTTCTTGGCCCAAAACGTTGCCTGTTTATTCATGCCTGACCTGCTGAGTTCCTCCAGTGTTTTGAGTCTGTTACAGTCTGCCTTAACAACTAACAATCTAAGGATGTTCTGGTGCAGCCTGCAAGAGTCGCCTCACATTCCAGTGCTAACATAATTTATGTAAGTGTTCAGCAGAACAAGCCCTTTTCCGCCCTTCCATTGTCCTCGGGCTTCAGCCTGCACTGCATTTAGCTACTCGCAGATATCAGGTCTCTGACTTCCCCAGTGGACTCGCAGCCTCACAGACCCAGGCTTCGGACTCAAATTCCGGACTTCCAATTGACCTTCAGGTTTTGATCTTCACTATCAACCCTGGGACCATGAACTCCTGACCTCAAACTTCAAACTCGCTGATGACGGGACCCCAAACGCTGGACTCGTCAACTCACATACTTATGGCACCACAAGCCCTCGTGACTCCAGCCCGCAAGACCCCCAATTCCGTTGATCCCGCAGGGCAATTACTGATCTGGGGTTGGTGTGGGGAGGCGGCACCAACCTTTTGTCTTTTCTAACTTCCCTCTCTTTCCCCTATGAATGCTGTGGCCACTTTGTACCAAACCAAGTCTACCTGGATCACTTTGGACTAAATTATGTTATAATGGTGTTTTTTTTTGTAAAAAAATGTTTTACTTATGAATGCTGCTTAGATGCTGTTGCAACACACACAAAATGCTGGAAGATCTCAACAGGCCATGCAGCATCAATGGAAAAGAGTTCAGTCGACCCTTGTCCATTCGTCCCTCCCCTCTGATCTACCTCCTGGCACTTATCCTTGCAAGCAGAACAAGTGCTACACCTGCCCCTACACCTCCTCCCTCACTACCATTCAGTGCCCCAAACAGTCCTTCCAGGTGAGGCGACACTTCACTCATGAGTCCTTTGGGATCATATCCGGTGCTCTCAGTGTGGCCTCCTGTATATCGGTGAGACCCGACGTAGATTGGAGACCACTTTGCTGAGCATCTACACTCTGTCTGTCAGAACAAGCAGGATCTCTCAGTAGGCACCCATTTAAATTCCACTTCCCATTCCCATTCTGATATGTCTATCCATGGTCTAATTCACTGTCACGATAAGGCCACACTCAGGTTGGAGGAGCAGCACCTTATATTCTGGCTGGGTAGCCTCCAACCTGATGACATGAACATCAATCTCTTGAACTTCCAGTAATATACCCCACCACCCACTTCACCATTCCCCATTCTCTTTCCCCTCCTTCATCTCACCAGCCCATCACCTCCTTCTGGTGCTCCTCCCCTTCCCTTTCTTCCATGGCCTTCTATTCTCTCAGCTTCCCCATTCTCTAGCCCTTGATCTTTTTCACCAATCAACTTCCCAGCTCTTTACTTCACCCCGCCCCCCGGGTTTCACCAGTCACCCTGTGGCTCTTCCTCCTCCCCCCACTTTCTTACTCTGACTCCTCATCTTTTTTCTCCAGCCCTGCCGAAAGGTTTTGGCCCAAAGCATTGACTGTACTTTCTTCCCCACAGATGCTGCCTGGCCTGCTGAGTTCCTCCAGCATTGCTCGGATTTCCAGCACCTGCACATTCTCTTGTTCTAGATACTGTTGCGAGTGTTTTTCATCGCACTTGTGCACATGGCAATGAGCTTCACTTTGACTTTGTGTCCTGCCCACTGTAAATTGCTGCTAGGGTGTAGGCAGGTGGAGAACCTGGAGGGATTGACAAGAGTGTGGGGAGAATTTTAAAAAATGTTGGATTAGTTGATAGTCAGCAGAGTCCGTGGGCCTGTTTCTGTGCGGTGTCACTCTCATACTGAGGAGTAAAGTTTTGCTCCTACAATCACCTACAGAGAGCTCACACAGATGGAAACGAAAATTAGAAATACCATCGATATTGACTAATCAGGGAGAAAGGGATTGACAGGAGGAAGTTTAGAAGAATGAAGCGCTGTTCACCAAAATGAATGGGTGGAATGATATGCATCTGAT
Organism: Hemitrygon akajei; assembly: GCF_048418815.1. Classification (NCBI taxonomy): domain Eukaryota; kingdom Metazoa; phylum Chordata; class Chondrichthyes; order Myliobatiformes; family Dasyatidae; genus Hemitrygon; species Hemitrygon akajei. The sequence goes on from NC_133146.1 coordinate 3,365,714, forward strand.
AAAGGAGAGGAAAAAGTGATATGTACTCGACCGGCGGGAGGGTTGTGTGGTGTACAGTCAACTAATGTGAGGGGTAGTTGAAATTTAAAAAAGACCAGCTTACTACCAGATGACTCAGAGTTTATCACGTAGAGTCATTCAGCATGGAAACAGACATTTCAGCCTATCGAGTTTGTGCTAACCATCAAGCAGACATTTACATTAACCCTACACCAGCCCAGTTTCATTCTGATTTACTTCCCAAAGATCCTACCGCTCACCTATGTTCCAGGGGAAATTTATCATGGACAACTAACCTAGAACACCCATCTTTGGGATGTTGGAGGAATTCCGAGCATCTGGAACAGACCCACATGTTCAAGCAGCAATCATGCAGACTCCACAGAGACAGCACCGGAGCTGAGGACTGAACCATTGTAAAGCACGCTCTGACTACAGCAGCTGAGACATCAATGGATGGCTATTTTACTTCTTTTTGAACAAAATAGTTGCTAGCAAAATAAATATTTTCGTCTTCTGACTCAGAGGCCAACTGGGCCATTGCTGATATCTGTGATACTAAATGGCATCTGTAGTTTCATTATGCTTCTCCGCACTTCCTTTTCACTTTGCAGATAGTTATATAAATGCATGTTATTGTTGTTTTAGTCCAGTGATACCAATTAATTGTTCAGTTTATGTAACTTAACAAGCTAGAAAAATAAAATCTAGAATCCTAAAATGCCTTTGCTCAGAATATTTGTGTGTGGTGCAATACATGGCTTTTTTAAGTCTGGTGGGGTCTAGTCCATCTATCCTGATTCACCCACTGTTCTTTGAAATAATCTTTTTCCTTGCTGGAGCCCTGGTGTTATGAAGTAAGAATTTGCGAGCATTGATGGGGAAGAGAGGCGAAGTGGATGGCGTTGTGAAGGAACCTGGCCTACATTTGCTTTGATTTCTTTTAATATTAAAGTGCAGCTGGCACCAGACATGGTTAGTTTCAGGTCTGGTAGCATTTAGCTGCTAACCACAGTGCATTTTTCAGGTCACTGACCAGATAGTTAAATTGTCCACCCAAGACTAATTAGGAGCTAATATTTTTAGTTACTGGAAGCTTCATTAGATCACCAACTTCTCTCGTCCTCTTAATAATCATCTGAAATATCTCCTAGGTTATTTCAAGTTGAAAACAAAAAGAGAAGGAAATAAATGACTCCTCTTTTTTAACGATTCTGTCAATTGTTCGTAAATGCCTTGCAACATTTTTCTACCTACAAGTCAAGTTATAAATAATTTGTTCCTCAATTTGTATTGGCTGAAATACAGCGGACACCTTCCAGAAGTTTATGCAATCAATTAAGTGGTTCCAGTCTGACCAAGAAGCATACTCTGATTACATCAGAACGTATCACTAAATTTCAGTACAAGTGCACAGAGCAATGTCATTACAAATAAATAGTATCATGTTTAAAATTACTGATACAGTTTGCTACTCCTTATGAATCGCAAATGTCTTTTGTCCTGAAGAAGGGTCTCGGCTTGAATTGTCGACTGTTTATTTTTTTACATAGATGCTGCCTGACCTGCTGAGTTCCTCCGGCATTTAGTGTGTGCTGCTACAATTTTGGCATCATCTGACATTCAGAATTTGCAGAAAGTAAGTAAAGCAGGAAGCTGCATAGTGTCTTTCAAGCATTCAAAGAAGTCCCAAAGTGCTTCCTCATCAATACATTTCTTTTGAGTGTAACCAATGCTGTCCTTCAGCAAATAGAATCATGGACACCTACATCAATTTGGCCTTCAGCGCATGAAGTCCAAGTTGACCCATCAAGCACTTATTTACATGGATCCTACACTAACACAAGAGATCCTGCAGATGCTGGAAATCCAGAGCAACACACACAAAATACTGGAGGAACTCTATGGAAAGGAATTAAAAAGTAGATATTTTGTGCCAACCTTCCTTCAGGACTCACTAATACTACACTAATTCCATTTCTTATTCTCCCCACATTCTCACCAGCTGCCTCGATTCTACCACCCAGACGCACACTAGGGCACTTAACCAACCAGCCCACATCTTTGGGACGTGAGAGGAAACTCGAGTACAATCAGGGAAGCTACAATCTGCAAGGCCTCTTCTACAGCAGGGAAATAAAAAGCTAAGCAGCGTATTGCTAGATAAATTATTAAGCCTTTGATGGCCTAATCTTGGCTGGGATGCCAGGGTAAGTCTCAGTTCTCTTCAAATGGAAACCTGGGTTCCTTTGTGTCCTCCTGGAAGCAGGTAGTATCTTGGTGGCTCATCCAAAGGATGCAGCTTTGACTTTCTAAATTGGGTGGGGATGAAGAAATTATAAAACGAGTAAAAGAAGTCTGACGCTGATTCAGCTGAAGTGAGCTGGAGACAAGAGAGAAAAGAAGGCCAAAGTTCACCTCAGCTACATTGAATGAAGTTTATGCAAAGTGAAACTGGATAAATGGAAAGAAATAGAACTGTGTCTAGCTGATGAAGATATATATAGATGGCTTCAGTAGTAGAGGAATGGAGTTTCCATATCAGGAACTGTAAGGTAAAATTGTAAATTTTTACAATTGTAGAATTGATAAATTGGTTTATTATTGTCACAGGTACCAAGCTACAGTGAGGAACTTGTTTTGTATGCCATCCGTAGAGATCAATTCATTACAACTGTGCATTGAGGTAAAGGAATAGTAGAGTCCCAGAAAGGGAGGGAGGGGAATAAGAATTTGCACTGTCTTTGATTATGTTAGCTGTTTTACTGAGGCAGTGAGAGGTGCTGATAGAGTTTGCGAAAGGGAAGCTGGTTTCTGTGACACACTGAGCTATGTCCACAACCTGTTTCTTGCAGTTATAGGCAGAGTGTTTGTCATACCAAGCTGTGTTAGAGTACAGCTCAGAAACAGGCTCTTTGGCCCATCTAGTAGGGACATATCCCTACTATCCAAGTATCTATCTAAACTTCTCTTAAACGTTGACATTGAGCTTGCATGGACCACTTGTGCTGACAGCTCATCCCACACTCTCAAGACGCTCTGAATGAAGAAGTTGTCCTTACACTTTTCACCTTTCAGCCTTAACCCATGACCTCTGGTTGTAGTCCCACCCACCTCAGTGGAAAAAGCCTGCTTGCATTAACGTCATAATTCTGAGAAACACACACAAAATGCTGGAGGAACTCAGCAGGCCAGGCAGCATCTACAGACAAAAGTGCAGTCGATGGTTCAGCCCTACGTTTCAATACTTTTTAAAATTTGCTGATCCAGTTAGCAACATTATCATCTAGATTTTTGATATTGATGACAAACAACAACAGACCCAGCAGTGATCCCTGCAGCGTACCACTAGTCACAGGCCTCCATTTAGAGAAGCAACCATCTCCCACCACTCTCTGGCTTCTCCCAGAAAACCAATGTCTAATCCAATTTACCACCTCATCCCGACTGCCGAGCGACTGAACCATTTTGATCAGCCTCCCATGCAGGATCTTGTCAAATGCATTGCTAAAGTCCATATAGACAACATCCACCACCTTGCCTTCATCCACTTTCCTGGTAGCTTCCTCAAAAAACTCTATAAGATTGGTTAGACATGACTTACCATGCACAAAGCCATGCTGATTGTCCTTAATCAGTCTATGTCTATCCAAATGCTCATATGTCTGGTCCTTTAGAAAACATTCCAATAAATTTCCCACAATGGGATGGAAGAAAGTGAGGATAGGACACTGTCCACTGGAAAACTCCCTGATCAAGTCCCCATGCATTTAAGTCCTAAGCGATAATATATAGCATAGCAACACACACAAAATGCTGGTGGAACGCAGCAGGCCAGCCAGCATCTATAAGAAGAAGCACTGTTGATGTTTCAGGCCGAGACCCTCCATCAGGACTAACTGAAAGAAAAGGTAGTAAGAGATTTGAAAGTGGGAGGGGGAGGGGGAGATCCAAAATGATAGGAGAAGACAGGAGGGGTAGGGGTGAAGCTAAAGAGCTGGAAAGGTGATTGGTAAAAGTGATACAGAGCTGGAGAAGGGAAAGGATCATGGGACGGGAGGCCTAGGGAGAAAGAAAGGGGGAGGGGAGCGCCAGAGAGAGATGGAGAACAGGCAGAGAGAGAAAAAAAAAGAGGGGGGAAATAAATAAATCAGGGATGGGGTGAGAAGGGGAGGAGGGGCATTAACGGAAGCTAGAGAAATCAATGTTCATGCCATCAGGTTGGAGGCTACCCAGACGGAATATAAAGTTTTGTTCCTCCAACCTGAGTGTGGCTTCATCTTGACAGTAGAGGAGGCCATGGATAGACATATCAGAATGGGAATGGGACGTGGAATTAAAATGTGTGGCCACTGGGAGATCCTGCTTTCTCTGGTGGACAGAGCATAGGTGTTCAGCGAAACGGTCTCTTATCCCTTATTTTCTTTTCTCTTTCTTCCTTTTTTTTCTCTCTCCGCCCCTCTCATAGTCACTCCTTGCCTGCTCTCCATCTCCCTCTGGTGCTCCCCTCCCCCTTTCTTTCTCCCGAGGCCTCCTGTCCCATGATCCTTTCCCTTCTCCAGCTCTGTATCCCTTTCGCCAATCAGCTTTCTGGCTCTTAGCTTCATCCCACCCCCTCCGGTCTTCTCCTATCATTTTGGATTTCCCCCTCCCCCTCCCACTTTCAAATCTCTTACTATCTTTTCTTTCCGTTAGTCCTGACGAAGGGTCTCGGCCCGAAACATTGTCAGCGCTTCTCCCTATAGATGCTGCCCGGCCTGCTGCGTTCCACCAGCATTTTGTGTGTGTTGCTTGAATTTCCAGAATCTGCAGATTTCCTCGTGTTTGCGTTTTTAAATATATAGCATAGACAGGGTTAGTGTATGTCAGTCCAGACAGCAGTGTGAGATGAATGCTGGTATAACAATGGAAGAGACTGTGTCAGAAACAGAATACAATTTGCACATTTGTGATATGTGTGCAGATTTAAATTGAATGATTAATACTTGTATCAGTGATGTAACCATTAGTGCTTTTATTAATAGTTTGGAGAGGATGTGGGATTTGTCAGAAAAGAAAGAATGCTGTACCCTCCTCTGCTTCCTCTCGTAGAAGAAGTGAAGATTGGCAGAACATCTCTAATTCTGTACAGGCAAGGAAGTAACTTTTGAAATATAGTCACTGTTATAAAGTAGGGAACTCACGCAGTAATGTGGTAATCAGTAGATAAGACACTCAGTGGCCACTTTATTAGGTACAGCAGTACACTTGCTTGCCAATACAAATATCCAATCAGTCAATCATGTGGCAGCAACTCAATTCATAAAAACATGCAGACATGGTCAAGAGGTTTAGGTGTTGTACAGACCAAACATCAGAATGGGGAAGAGATGTGACCTAAGTGGCTTTGACTGTGGAATGATTGTTGGTGCCAAGCAGGGTGGTTTGAGTATCTCAGAAGCTGCTGATCTCCTGGATTTTCATGCACAACAGACTCTTGTGTGGCAGTGAGCAGCGATCCTGTGGGCAAAAATACCTTGGTAGCAAGAGAGGTCAGAGGATAATGGCCAGACTAGTTCAAGCTGACAAGAACTTCAAGAACCACGTGTTACAACAGTGATGGTCGGAGGAGCATCTTGGAATGTACAGCACTTTGAACTTTGAAGTGGATGGGCTTCAGCAGCAGGAGACCACATGGGGATCCACTCCTGGACTTACTGAAGTGGCTACTGAGTGTGTATTTTAGTGATGATTGACTAAAGGCTTGTATTAGACAAGATTCTTTCCCATCAACGAGAAAAAAAAAGACAGGAACTTTAGGTTGATGTCCCAGCTAAAAGACTGCAACTTCAACAGTGCAACAATCCCTTAGCTCTGCATCAGAGCATTAGGAGAGATCTTTTCTGCTGAAAGGCGGACTTGAACACGCAGTCTTTCAATCTGAATGCAGCAGCACTGCCAGCTGAGCCACAGCTGGCCTCCGGGAAGTGTAACACCAGAGCACTGAGATGTTAATACAATACCACCTTGATTATTCTTATGAAAACTCCAACAAGCAGAATGCTAAAGAGACCAAGGGCACAATCTATCTGCAGAATTCTCTGTTATATCTGTGGATTGTTGCAGCAACCAGTTTAGAAGACTGTGGGCTCAAGACCGACTTGCGAAATTTAGAAGCCGACATTTCAAAGATGATTGTGAAAAGCATTGTGAATAAATGTCAGTGCAGGCAAAGTGCTGGACAGACTGAGCAAGTCAGCGGGCATCTATGGAGGGGAATAAACTGTCAATGTTTCAGGCAGAGGCCTTTCGTCAGATCTAGAAAGAAAGGGGCAAGAAGCCAGAAGAAGAATATGGGGGAGAGGGAAGGGAGTACAAGCTGGCAAGTGATAGGTGTGATGAGATAAGGGGGTAGGTGGGTGGATGGAGGAGATTAGGGTGTGAAATCTCTAAATAATTATTACCAACAAATCACTTGTAGTACCAGAGGTAACACACACACTGGAGCACTGTTAGACCTGAACAAGAATATTTACTGTGCTACCCCACACCCACACTTCGGAAAGTCTGATCACCTGGCTGTACTTCTACTGCCAGCGACTGGAGACTGCAGCACCAGTAGTGAGGACCAAGAAGACATGAACAAGGGAGGTGCAGGAGTGCTTACAGGACTGCTTTGAGTCGGTGGACTGGACTGTATTCAGAGATACATTTTCGAGTCTGAATGAGTACGCCACAGCGGTCACTGACTTCATTAAAACTTGTGTGGATAAGTGTGTGCCTATGAAAATTAACTGTACATTCCCAAACCAAAAGCTGTGGATGAACCAGGAGGTTCGTAGTCTGCTGAGGGATTGAGCTGTGGCATTCAGCTCTGGAGACCCAAGTCTGTACAAGAAAACCGGGTAGGACTTGCAAAGAGCTATCTCAAGAGCCAAGGAACAATTTTGATCGAGGTCGGGTGAGTGTCAGCTTTGGCAGGTATCTGTAAGATATTACTGCCTACAAAGTGAAACCCAACATCATCAATGGCAGTGATGCTTCCCTCCCAGATGAGATCAATGCCTTTTATGCTCGCTCTGAAGGGAGAAGAAACTATAGCTATGAGGATTCCGGTGATCCTCTGATCTCTGTCTCAGACGCTGACGTCAGGCTGTCTTCGAAGTGCAGAGGGGGCGGTTTTTGCAAGGCGACAGGCCCTGACGGAGTAACTGGTAGGGCTCCGTAAACTTGTACCAACCAACTGGTTGAAATTCAAAGACATTTTCAAAATCTCATTTCTACAATCTGTGCAGATTGGAAATAACAACTCCATGTTGCTGACAATCAGCAATGGGGCACCTCAGGGGTGTGTGCTTAACCCACTGCTCAACACTGGCACCCTCAAAAGAATGGCCGCTGTGCTTGCACTTGTGTTATTTTTATTGGCCCTTTCTAATGAATCCCATTCGGTGTCTGGTTGCAGAGCAGCTCAGAGAAACTGCTGCGAAGCGCCGCCTTTTAAATCTTGACTGCGGACCTGATTGAAAAGGCAGCTCTCGTTACGTACTCCCGCTTGGTGGTTGGTTGCAGTGCAATCCAAACTTGTCTTAAGTGTTTCACGCCCTCACGACCCTCTGAGAGATAATGATCCCCCTCATGGTCCCCTTAAACTTCTCATCTTTCACCCTTAACCCATGACCTCTAGTTGTAGTCCCCCCAACTTCAGAGGAAAAAGCCTGCTTACATTTACCCTATCTATACCCCTCATAATTTTGTTTACCTCTGTAAATAATCTCCTCTCAGTCTTCTACATTCAAAGGAACAAAGACCTAACCTATTCAATCTGTGCTAAAACTCAGGTCCTTCAATCCCAGCAACATCTACTATATGTACATTTTCTCTGCACTCTTTCAACATTATTTACATCTTTCCTGTAGGCAGGTGACTAAAACTGCTCCCAATACTCCAAATTAGGCCTCACCACTTCAACATTGTGCTGAATGAAGATGGTGTCCCAAAATGTGAACTGTTCATTTTGCGTCTGCAGTATTGTGTACAGTTCTGGTTGCCCCAATGTAGGAAGGACGTTGAGGCTCTGGAGAGGGTTCAGAAGAGGTTTACCGGGAGGCTGCCTGGTTTGGAGGGCATGTGCTGTCACGAAAGGCTGGATAAACCTGGGCTGTTTTCTCTGGAGCGCCAGAGGCTGAGAGGAGATCTGATAGAGGTTTATAAGATTATGAGAGGCATAGACAGATTAGGCAGGGAGTATCTGTTTCCCAGGGTTGAAGTGTTTAATACTAGAGGGCATGCATTGAAGTTGAGAGGGGGTAAGTTCACCGGGGATGTGAGGAGTAAGTTTTTTACTCAGAGTTGTGGATGCCTGGTATGGTGGTAGAGGCAAATACATTAAAGGCTTTTAAGAGACGTGTGGATAGGCACATGGATGTCAGGAAGATGGAAGGATATGGACGTTGTGTAGGTAAGAGGGTTTAATGTTTGGGTGTTTTTGATTTGCTTTTTGCTGGTTCAGCACAACATTGTGGGCTGAATGGCCTGTTCCTGTGCTGTACTCTTCTATGTTCTGTGCTCCTGACCCACTGAGTTCCTGCAGCATCTTTCTTTCCTGCTCCAGATTCCAGCATCTGCAGTCGCTTGTGTCACTGAATGGGAGAGAGCTCTGTGTTTTAGTTCCTGATTGGATCTGCTTCCAATTGGTTCCCTGTGTGTTAGTTCCTAGTTAATTTTGTTTCTGCTCAAGCAATGCACATGCATAAACTAACAATCTAGAGACATATGTCAAAAAATTACCACAGTAGCTGTGGGATTTGCATTCAATTATAATTAAACCGGTTGTAATATAAAGCCTACATGAGTAATAGTGACCATGAAGTTTTTTTGTTTATTAAGGGGTTTGCTGCTGGCATGACAGGTCCACAGTAGATGTTTTGTCACTGCCTCAACTCTGGAACATCTGGACAGCAAAGATGCATACATAGGATGCTCTTTATCAACTACAGCTCAGCATTCAATTCCATCATTCCTTCAAATCTGATCAAGACCTTGGCATCAATACCTCCTTGTGCAATAGGATCCTCAAATTCCTCACTTGCAGACCCCAGTCAGTTTGGATTCGCAACAACATCTCCTCCACAATCTCCATCAGCACAGGTGCTCCACAAGACTGTGTGCTTAGCTCTCTGCTCTACTTATGACTGTGTGGCTAAGCACAGCTCCAATGACATATTCACGTTTGCTGGTGCCACCACTGTCGTTGGCTGAATCAAAGGTGGCAATGAATCAGCATTTAGGAGGGAGACAGAAAATCTGACTGAGTGTTGCCATAACAACAGCCTCTTACTCAATGTCAGCAAGGAGGAGGCAGCCAGAGCCCATGAGCCAGTCCTCATCGGAGGATCAGAGAAGGAGAGAGTCAGCAACTTTAAATTCCTCAGTTATTATTTCAGCGGCCCAATCCTGCGCCTAGCATGCAAGCACAATTACAACGAAACCACGGCAGTGCCTATACTTCCTAAGAAATTTGTGAAGATTCAGCATGAAATCTAAAACTTTGACAAACTTCTACAGATGTGCAGTGGAGAGTGCCACAGCCTGGTATGGAAACACCAATGTCCTTAAATGGAAAATCCTAAAGAAGCAGTGGATATGACCCTGTCTATCATGAGTAAAACCCTCCCTACCATTGAGAACATCTACAGGAAAGCAGCTTCCATCTCTTCTCACTGCTGCCAACAGGAACCTCAGGACTCGCACCACCAGGTTCAGGAACAGTTATTAGCCCTCAACCTTGAAACAGAGGGGATAACTTCATTCAACTTGCCCTATCATTGAAATGTTCCCACAACCTATGGACTCACTTTTAAGGTCTCTTCATCTCATGTTCTCAATATTTATTGCTTGCTTGTTTGTTTATTTATCAATCTATCTATCTATCTATCTATCTATTTATTTATTTTTAATTATTATTATTAATTTCTTTTTGTCTTTGTGGTTTGTTGTCCTTTGCACAAAACCTAAGTTGGTGCAGTCCTTCACTGATTTGGTTATGGTTATTATTCTATAGCTTTGTTGAGTTTGCCCACTAGAAAATGAATCTCAGAGTTGTATATGGTGACATATATGTTCTTAGATAATAAATTTACTTTGAAATTTGAATCAGATGATTTGGTTAGTGCAGGAAAGGGAAACTAAGGTATAAGAATACACATGATCTAATTGAATAGTAGAGCAGATGCAGAGACTATGTGACCTATTCCATCTTCTAGATATACTGTATCTTCAGCACCACAAAACCTGGCTTTCCAATGTCCCTGACACTTGATGAAATCAGGACAGAGTCACGGAAATGTACAGTGCACAATGCCAATCAACACGCAGACCTTTACTGATCAAAGGCCAGACAATCAATACACAGACCTTTACTGGTCAAAGGCCAGACAATCAATACACAGACCTTTACTGGTCAAAGGCCAGACAATCAATACACAGACCTTTACTGATCAAAGGCCAGACAGTCAATACACAGACTGCTACTGATCAAAGGCCAGACAGTCAATACACAGACCTTTACTGATCAAAGGCCAGACAATCAATACACAAAACTTTACTGATCAAAGGCCAGACAGTCAATACACAGACCTTTACTGATCAAAGGCCAGACAATCAATACACAGACCTTCACTGATCAAAGGCCAGACAGTCAATACACAGACCTTTACTGATCAAAGGCCAGACAGTCAATACACAGACCTTCACTGATCAAAGGCCAGACAGTCAATACACAGACCTTTACTGATCAAAGGCCAGACAATCAATACACAGACCTTTACTGATCAAAGGCCAGACAATCAATACACAGACCTTTACTGATCAAAGGCCAGACAATCAATACACAGACCTTTACTGATCAAAGGCCAGACAGTCAATACACAGACCTTTACTGATCAAAGGCCAGACAGTCAATACACAGACTGCTACTGATCAAAGGCCAGACAGTCAATACACAGACCTTTACTGATCAAAGGCCAGACAGTCAATACACAGACCTTTACTGATCAAAGGCCAGACAATCAATACACAGACCTTTACTGATCAAAGGCCAGACAATCAATACACAGACCTTTACTGATCAAAGGCCAGACAGTCAATACACAGACCTTTACTGATCAAAGGCCAGACAGTCAATACACAGACTGCTACTGATCAAAGGCCAGACAGTCAATACACAGACCTTTACTGATCAAAGGCCAGACAGTCAATACACAGACTGCTACTGATCAAAGGCCAGACAGTCAATACACAGACCTTTACTGATCAAAGGCCAGACAATCAATACACAGACCTTTACTGATCAAAGGCCAGACAATCAATACACAGACCTTTACTGATCAAAGGCCAGACAGTCAATACACAGACCTTTACTGATCAAAGGCCAGACAATCAATACACAGACCTTTACTGATCAAAGGCCAGACAGTCAATACACAGACCTTTACTGATCAAAGGCCAGGCAATCAATACACAGACCTTTACTGATCAAAGGCCAGACAGTCAATACACAAACTGCTACTGATCAAAGGCCAGACAGTCAATACACAGACCTTTACTGATCAAAGGCCAGACAATCAATACACAGACCTTTACTGATCAAAGGCCAGACAATCAATACACAGACCTTTACTGATCAAAGGCCAGACAGTCAATACACAGACCTTTACTGATCAAAGACCAGACAATCAATACACAGACCTTTACTGATCAAAGGCCAGACAGTCAATACACAGACCTTTACTGATCAAAGGCCAGACAATCAATACACAGACCTTTACTGATCAAAGGCCAGACAGTCAATACACAGACCTTTACTGATCAAAGGCCAGGCAATCAATACACAGACCTTTACTGATCAAAGGCCAGACAGTCAATGCACAGACCTTTACTGATCAAAGGCCAGGCAATCAATACACAGACCTTTACTGATCAAAGGCCAGACAGTCAATACACAGACCTTTACTGATCAAAGGCCAGACAATCAATACACAGACCTTTACTGATCAAAGGCCAGACAATCAATACACAGACCTTTACTGATCAAAGGCCAGACAGTCAATACACAGACCTTTACTGATCAAAGGCCAGACAGTCAATACACAGACTGCTACTGATCAAAGGCCAGACAATCAATACACAGACCTTTACTGATCAAAGGCCAGACAGTCAATACACAGACTGCTACTGATCAAAGGCCAGACAGTCAATACACAGACTGCTACTGATCAAAGGCCAGACAGTCAATACACAGACCTTTACTGACGAAAGGCCAGACAGTCAATACACAGACTGCTACTGATCAAAGGCCAGACAGTCAATACACAGACTGCTACTGATCAAAGGCCAGACAGTCAATACACAGATTGCTACTGATCAATGGCCAGACAGTCAATACACAGATTGCTACTGATCAAAGGCCAGACAGTCAATACACAGATTGCTACTGATCAAAGGCCAGACAGTCAATACACAGATTGCTACTGATCAATGGCCAGACAGTCAATACACAGACCTTTACTGATCAAAGGCCAGACAGTCAATAAACAGACTGCTACTGATCAAAGGCCAGACAGTCAATACACAGGCCTTTACTGATCAAAGGCCAGACAGTCAATACACAGACTGCTACTGATCAAAGGCCAGGAAAGAGACTGCAGATGCTGGGATGTGGAGCTAGAAACAATCTGTTGGTGGAGCTCAGATGGTCAAGCAACATAAGACTGTGAGACCATGAGGCATAGAAGCAAAATTAGGCCATTTGGCCCATTGGGTCTTCTCTACAATTCAAATCATGGTTGATTTTGTTTTTTTTATCCCTGTCAACATTCTCCTGCCTTCCCCTCTTGATGCCCTGACTAATCAAGAACCTATCAACCTCCATTTTAAATATGCCAATTGACTTTGACTGGAATTGACGACATTTGGGGTTGAACCAACAAGACCAAGATCATCCTCCTTAAGTTCATTCCACTTCTCTGTTCTAAATCCATACCCTTATTGTTTATCCCTCTCACCCCCACTACCTTGGGATTTGTCCCTCTCCTACTCCTTTCAGTCTTCCCAAAATCAAAGTCCACTCATTATCAAAATGCCAACAGTGTGCTATTACATTGAGATTCATTTCCTTGTAGGCATTCAGAGGAAAATGATGAAATACAGTAGAATTTATGAAAAAACTACATATGAATATAGACTGAAAGCATCTAAAGTGCCAAAGAAGATAAATGGTGCAAATAAGAAAACGGAAACAGCCCTCTCCATGTCTCTGTGGGGGAACCCCCCCTCCAAACTTTAATCAACTCCAACTCATGACCCGTAGTTATTGAAAGTGAAATAAAACCTCCAGTTACATTTCTTATTATCGCCTCTTTTTGCACCATTTCTTTCTTGTGCCATTTGTAGTAATTTTATGCCTTTGTTCTGTGCTGCTGCAAAACAACGAACTTCACACTATACAATCAGTGGTGATGCATTTGATTGGATTCAGACAGGTCTATTTCTCCCCAAGAGTATTATTCTCCAATCCTGAAAGAGGTTCTTGTCAATTCGCCCAGCTGCAGTGACATCTTATCGTCCTTGTGGTGTGGCGACCCAGTATGATAAACCTGCATTAAGCTATGCTCCTTCCTATTACAATTAATAGTATATTCTATGTATTACATTGTACTGCTGGTGCAAAACAACAAATTTCACGAGATGTCAGTGATAATGAACCTGATTCTGATTCTGTGCATTATTTGATAAACACATCCACCTTCTCTGATGATGTTGAGAGGGATAATATTTCAGACATGAAGGGACTGCAAAGCAGACTCGATGGGTCAAATGGCCTATTCTGCTCGTTTGTCTTATGATCTTACGTACCACTATACCTACATAAGGTGACTAAGGTTCGCACAGTACACACACTTATCTAACGCACATGTATCTTGTGCTTTTATCAGTATAAATTTAATTTTCAATATGAATGACAGTTTACCAGTGAACATGGTTCAAGCATTGATCGTACACCTAGCGAATGTGTTCAAGGAGCAGTCTCAGACCACAGAACAGCTGATTAAACATTGGGAACAAATAAAACCGGCGATGCTCAAATCTGAAATGAAAACAGAATGCTGGAAGAACTCTGCTGGTCATATAGCAGCTGTGGGAAGTGAAACCAGTTTTAGGTTCTGAAATGTTGACTGATTCACCTTCCATAGGTACTGCTTGAATGGTTGAGTTCTTCCAGTACTTCTGTTTATGTTTCAGAATATTGGCTGCACTTTTACACAAAGGAGAATGAAATTAATTGTAGTTTTGCCATTTCAATTTCAATGTTAATCAGACAATCTGTACAGTCAGGAGCCTGTTCTTCATTGTTCATAGTTGAGTAACCAACCCATTGGAGTCACATTTATTAAAGTAGAATGAAATATCTTTTAAAGAAGTAACTCACATCACAAAAGTTCTTGGCATTCTGCATATACTCAACTCTAAGGCCACAGCCTAGGCTGACAGAGCCTCACGTTCCACCTGAGGGCATGAACATCCATTTCTCTCACTTTGGCTAATTTTTCCTTTCCCTCTTCTTCCATTCCCCACTCTAGCTCACCTCTTAACTCTTCTCTCCGTCTCACCTACCTATCATCCCTCCCAATGCCCATCCTCCTTCCCTTTCTCCCATGGTCCACTCTGCTCTCGTATCAGGTTCCCTCTTCTCCAGCCCTTTACCTTTTCTATCTATCACCTCACTTCATACCCCCTGTCCCATCCACCAGGCTTCACCTATCACCTTCTCACTTGTACTCCTTTCCCCTCACCCCACCTTCTTATTCTGTCTTCTTCCTCCTTCCGAACTAGTCCCGATAAAGGTCTCAGCCCGAAACATTGGCCATTTATTGCTTTCCATAGATGGTGCCTGACCTGCTAAGTTCCTCCAGCGTTTTGTGAGTGTTACCCTGATTAAGATTCCAAATTCTTACTCAGTTCCGAAGCAGAAGATCAAGCAACAAAGAGAATGTTTTGCATTTTTAAAGTAGTTTCTGCAATGCCTCAAAGCGATTTCTGTCCAGCCACTGTAATGGGTTTGCACCCAGCAGACTGCCATGTTCAGCTGTCTGATAATGACAGAGTATCTGTTGTGGTCACATTGACTCAGCTATTTGCCAGCACACTGGTGAAGATGACACAACTTCCCTTTATATCATAGAAACATAGAAAACCTACAGCACAATACAGGCCCTTCAGCCCTCAATACCATGCCGAACCTGTGCTTACTTTAGAAATTACCTAGGGTTACCCTCGCCCTCTATTTTTCTAAGCTCCAGGAGTCTCTTAAAAAACCCTATCGTATCCGCTGCCTTTGGCAGCCCATTCCACGCACTCACCACTGTCTGTGTAAAAAACTTACCACTGACATCTCGTCTGTACTTACTTCTAAGCACCTTAAACCTGTGCCCTTTCATGTTAGGCATTTCAGCCCTGGGAAAAAGCCTCTGACTATCCACACAATCATCACCTCTCATCTTCAACCGCTCCAAGGAGAAAAAGCCGAGTTAACTTAACCTATTCTCATAAGACATGCTCCCTAATCCAGACAACGTCCTTGTAAATCTCCTCTGCACACTTTCTATAGTTTCCACATCCTTCCTGTAGTGAGGTGACCAGAACTGAGCACAGTACTCCAAATGGGGTCTGACCAGGGTCCTATATAACCATAACATTACCTCTCAGCTCTTAAACTCAATCCCACAATTGATGAAGGCCAACACACCGTATGCCTTCTTAACCACAGAGTCAACCTGTGCAGCTTGGACCCCAAGATCCCTCTGATCCTCCACACTGCCAAGAGTCTTACCATTAATACTATATTCTGCCATCATATTTGACCTACCAAACTGAACCACTTCACACTTATCTGGGTTGAACTCCACCTGCCACTTCTCAGCTCAGTTCTGCATCCTATCAATGTCCTCTGACAGCCCTCACTCTATCCACACCACCCCCAAACTTTATGTCATCAGCAAATTTACTAACCCATCCCTCCATTTCCTCATCCAGGTCATTTATAAAAATCACGAAGAGTAAGGGTCCCAGAACAGATCCCTGAGGCACACCACTGGTCACCAACCTCCATGCAGAATATGACCTGTCTATGACCACTCTTTGCCTTCTGTGGGCAAGCCAATTCGGATTCATAAAGCAATGTCCCCTTGGATCCCATGCTTCCTTAATTTCTCAATAAACCTTCCATGGGTACACTACATCTACTGCTCTACCTTCATCAATGTGTTTAGTCACATCATCAGAAAATTCAATCAGGCTTGTAAGGCACGGCCTGCCTTTGACAAAGCCATGCTGACTACTCCTGATCTTATTATGCCTCTCCAAATGTTCATAAATCCTGCCTCTCAGGATCTTCTCCATCACCTTACCAACCACTGAAGTAAGACTCACTGGACTATTATTTCCTGGGCTATCTCTACTCCCTGTCTTGAATAAAGGAACAACATCTGCAACCCTCCAATCCTCTAGAACCTCTCCCATCCCTATTGATGATGCAAAGATCATCGCCAGAGGCTCAGCAATCTCCTCCCTCACCTCCCACAGGAGCCTGGGGTACATTCATCTGGTCCTGGTGACTTATGCAACTTAATGCTTTCCAAAAGCTCCAGCACATCCTCTTCTTTGATGTCTATATGCTCAAGCTTTTAAATCTGTTGTAAGTCATCCCTACAATTGCCAAGATCCTTTTCCATAGTGAATACTGAAGCAAAGTATGCATTAAGTACCTTTGCTATCTCCTTCGGTTCCATACCCACTTTTCCACTGTCACACTTGATTGGTCCTATTCTATATAACCATATAACCATATAACAATCACAGCACGGAAACAGGCCATTCCGGCCCTCCTAGTCCGTGCCGAACTCTTAATCTCACCTAGTCCCACCTACCCGCACTCAGCCCATAACCCTCCACTCCTTTCCTATCCATATACCTATCCAATTTTACCTTAAATGACACAACTGATCTGGCCTCTACTACTTCTACAGGAAGCTCATTCCACACAGCTATCACTCTCTGAGTAAAGAAATACCCCCTCGTGTTTCCCTTAAACTTTTGCCCCCTAACTCTCAAATCATGTCCTCTCGTTTGAATCTCCCCTACTCTCAATGGAAACAGCCTATTCACGTCAACTCTATCTATCCCTCTCAACATTTTAAATACCTCGATCAAATCCCCCCTCAACCTTCTACGCTCCAATGAATAGAGACCTAACTTGTTCAACCTTTCTCTGTAACTTAAGTGCTGAAACCCTGGTAACATCCTAGTAAATCGTCTCTGCACTCTCTCTAATTTATTGATATCTTTCCTATAATTCGGTGACCAGAACTGTACACAATATTCCAAATTTGGCCTTACCAATGCCTTGTACAATTTTAACATTACATCCCAACTTCTGTACTCAATGCTCTGATTTATAAAGGCCAGCGTTCCAAAAGCCTTCTTCACCACCCTATCTACATGAGACTCCACCTGACATTCTCTGACATCTTATCCTCTTGCTCTTCACATACTTATAGAATGCCTTGGGATTTTCTTTAATCCTGCTCACCAAGGCCTTCTCATGGCCCCTTCTGGCTGTCCGAATTCCATTCTTAAGCTCCTTCCTGCTAGCCTTATAATCCTCTAGATCTCTATCTTTACCTAGTTTGTTGAACCTTTCATAAGTGATGCACCATCAATAACTCACTCTGAGACGTAAGAAGTGAGATATCAGCTTTTATTGACTGGAAGAATGAACAACACAACATCCTGGAGAATGAGGGCCGGCCTCAGGCCTCATTCGCCTTTATACAGGGGTTTGTGGGAGGAGCCACAGGAGCAGTCAGCAGGGGTCTGTTGGGAGCAAACCACACTGGTATATGTAGTTCACCACAATAAGCTCTTCTTTTCTTCTTGACTTGATTTTCAACAGCTTTTGTATACCATGGTTCCTGTGCCCTACTATCCTTTCCATGTCTCATTGGAATGTACCTATGCAGAACTCCACGCAAATATCCCCTGAACATTTGCCACATTTCTGCTGTACGTTTCCCTGAAAACATCTGTTCCCAATTTATGCTTCAAAGTTCCTGCCTGATAGCTTCATATTTCCCCTTATTCCAATTAAATATTTTCCTAATTTGTCTGTTCCTACCCCTCTCCAATGCTATGGTAAAGGAGATAGAATTGTGATCACCATCTCCAAAATGCTCTTCCACTGAGAGACCTGACACCTGACTAGGTTCACTTCCCAAAACCAGATCAAGTACAGCCTCTCCTCTTGTAGGCTTATCTGCATATTGTGTCAGGAAAACTTCCTGAACACACTTAACAAACTCCACCCCATCTAAACCCCTCACTCCAGGGAGATGCCAATTGATATTTGGGAAATTAAAACTTCCCACCACGACAACCCTGTTATTATTACTCCTTTCCAGAATCTGTCTCCCTATCTGCTCCTCGATGTCCCTGTTACTATTGGGTGGTCTATAAAAAACACCCAGTAGAGTTACTGACCCTTTCCTGTTTCTAACTTCCACCCACAAAGACTCCGTAGACAACCTCTCCATGACTTCCTCCTTTTCTGCAGCCATGACACTATCTCTGATCAACAGTGCCACGCCCCCATCACTTTTGCCTCTCTCCCTGTGCTTTCTGAAACATCTAAAGCCTGGCACCTGAAGTAGCCGTTCCTGCCCCTGAGCCATCCAAGTCTCGTAATGCCCATAACATCATAGTTCCAAGTACTGATCCATGCTCTAAGCTCATCTGCTTCTCCAAGGCAGTCCTACATTGACTGGCAACTCCTGCAACGCTGCTGATGCCAGATTGCTAATATTTTTAAAATTGCACTTGTGTATACATGCACTTGTACATAAACTTGACTTTGGAACAGAATTAGAGGGCACCAAAGTAGGCCGTTCAGCCAAATGAGTTTAAACAAGCTAAATTAATTCTATTTTATTCCCTCCAAATTCTCATTCACTCCCCCTCACCCCCAGTACAACTCTTCTACATTATGACAGGTGAAGATAGGGTAAATGCAAACAATCTTTTTCTACTCAGTTTCGATGAGGTCATGGGTTAAGGGTGAAAGGTGAAATGGTTAAGGGGAACACGGTGGGGAACTTCTTCACTCAGAGGGTGATGAGAGTGCAGAATGAACTGCCAGCAAAAATTGAATGTGGGCTTGATTGCAGCATTTAAGAGAAGTCTGGGTAAGTACACGGATGGGAGGGTATGGGGGCTCTGGTATCGGAGGGTATGGGGGGCTCTGGTATCGGAGGGTATGGGGGCTCTAGTATCGGAGGGTATGGGGGGCTCTGGTATCGGAGGGTATGGCGGGCTCTGATATGGGAGGGTATGGGGGGCTCTGATATGGGAGGGTAAGGGGGGCTCTGGTATGGGAGGGTATGGAGGGCTCTGATATGGGAGGGTATGGCGGGCTCTGGTATCGGAGGGTATGGGGGGCTCTGGTCTAGATGCAGGTTGATGGGACTAGGCAAGTTAATAGTTCAGCTCAGACTAGATGAGCCAAAGGGCCTGTTTCTTGTGCTGTAGTTCTTTGACTCAATGAGTTGTCTGTTTCTGAAAGAAAGCATTCAACACAACAGTTTTGATGATGGAATTTGAACTTTGTCTCTGGCTTGCCAGCCTCAACTGTAACCTGCATCATTTGAGACCGCATTGTCTCAGCTCCCTTGTCTTCCTTCTGCTTCAAACTCACAAAAGCAAGTGGATTACCACTCCGAGCCTCAGCTAGAATCACAGAGCACTAGAGTACAGCAACAGACTCGTCTCTACTGAATTATTAGTCCTGCCGACCTGTGCCTGGACCACAGCCCTGCATACCCCTCCTATCCGTGTACTCATCCAACCTTCTCTTAAACTTTGAAATGAGGCTGCACCCACCACTGGCACTGGCAGCTCAATCCTCTCTCTCAGTGACGCTGGGACAGATGATCAAAGAGGCAGGCTTTAAGGAGAGTCTTAAAGAAGGAAATGACTGGTTTAGGGAGGAAATTCCAGAGCAGAGTAGTTTGATTAAATATACACACACTGTAATGTTAAACTTTAGCAGTTAAATTTTAAACCCAATGCAAAGTAGGGTGGACACTGCAGCTTTGAGAGATTCCCCACACCTGCAATGTTATTTTTCTGGGCGGAATCTCCCAGTTCCGAAGGAGTGGGCTAGTGCTCAGCAAGGGGTTTGAGAAGCACCTGATAACCACAGGGTTACATTTGGAACATTAATATACTCCAAAGCAGGAATTACAGCTTTAACACCACAGTTTTGCTTGCTGTTACTTTCCAAAACTTGACTGAGGTAACCACAGAGAGTGTTGCTGTAACTTGGCTGTGGAAGGCTGCGTAAGGGACTGCAGGATGTGTAGGCAGTGTTACACCCTTCTCTTTTCAGCTTCATGACTAAACCAGCTTGCACTACAGCTGTAAAAATAAACTTGAACACTACAAACCTTACAGCTGCAAATTATTAGATTGTACAGCCATGAAGTTTTTGAACTGACCTGCACAACAGACCACCACAGGCCTTCTCCTGCACCACCATGGACTTGTTTATTATTTGGTTCTTGTTTGCATGAATGTCTTGTCTGGAAGAGTCTTGTTCTCCATTTTGTATAACATGTGATCTGTGTGCTGCCTGATTCTACGTGCCTCTGATACTGCTGCTAGAATGTTTTCAATTGTACCTCACCATACTTGTGTATATGGAAATAAGCTTGTCTAGATTTACCATCAGATAGAACGTGGAACATTACAGCATAATACAGGCCTTTCAGCCCACAATGTTGTGCCAACCTTCTAACCTACTCTAAGTTCAATCTAATCCAACCCTCCCACATATCATTCAATTCTTCTGTCATCTATGTACCTGTCTAAGAGTCTCTTAAATGTCCTTAATGTGTCTGCCTTTTCCACCACCCCTGGCAATGTGTACCACACACCCACCACTCCTGGTAAAAAATGTACCTCTGACACCCACCATATGCCAAGCAACATTACACCATTTTCTGTTCTGGTTTGAGAACATCATCTGGTATTAACCATGGCCACCCTGGGGGAAGAAGTGCTGTCTGTCCTCCTATCATCTTATATGCACACTTCTATCAAGTCACCTCTCATTCTCCTTCACCCCGAGAAGAACCTTGTATATTTCTATAAGTTAGTAGGCAGTTAGCCTTACCAAAGCTAACTAAAGTTCTCACTTTTAGTCAACATCGTTGATATAGTATCATGATATTTTGGTTAATAGTTTACATTGAGAATATGTATCAATGTTCAGGAACCCTTCAATCTGCATTTTTCAGGAATCCATCATTGGCCAATCCAGC
Organism: Hemitrygon akajei; assembly: GCF_048418815.1. Classification (NCBI taxonomy): domain Eukaryota; kingdom Metazoa; phylum Chordata; class Chondrichthyes; order Myliobatiformes; family Dasyatidae; genus Hemitrygon; species Hemitrygon akajei. Next base: position 3,387,124 of record NC_133146.1, read on the forward strand.
GTTTGAAGCCTGGAGTCTGGGCCCTCATCCAAGATGATTCTTCATCATCTGCCATTCTTGGGTCAACAGCAAAAGATCAAAGCCTGAAGGTCGATTGGAGGCCCAGATCAAAGACCGAATGCCGGTCGGAAGTGTGGATCAGAAGCCTAGTTAAGGCCTGCTACCCAGAGTCCCTTTGAATCTGCTGGCACAGTCAGGGTCCAGATTGTGTAAATCCATGAGTCCACTGAAGAGGGCCTGTTCTGGAATTAGAGTATGCCCATGGGTGGGAGGAAGGAAAAGGGCTTGTTTTGCTGTTACTTTAACACTTGGTGTGCTCTGTGTTGTTCTGCTGAGTATCATGGGTGTGTTACGTTGATGCCAGAATGTGTGCAACACTTGCAGGCTGCCCCCTGCACCCTTTTGGGTGTGTTGGTTGTTAACACAAATGATACATTTCACTGTGTTTCAACATGCATGGGATTAATACATCTGAGTCTGAAAAGTTAACACAACCTTGTGGGCTGAAGGGCCTGTACTCAGCTGTACTGTGGTATATTCCATGTTCTACCTTCATAATTTTGGGCATGTTTGGTGCGACTGAATGATTACACTAGTTGATAAGCGCTGGTTAACATTAAACCAAGGCAAGAGAATCAAGCTGATGTTCTGTGTTGGTACGGATTTGGAAGCACCCTGGAGCAGAGATTTGGAGCAAATGAATATGGACACAACAGAACCAGTGGAAATGATATGCAGCATCAGAGGGGAAGGTGTGGGCGTGGGCGAGGACAGGATTTTAATGAGGGTATTTGTCCATTACAACAGCGTTACAGCTTTGCCAGGAGGTGACAGGAATGCAAGTGGATGGTTAACCAGGCTCTGGCTCAGGTATTCCACACACCATGGTTGCAGGTCAGCTGAGGGGATAGACAACAAGGATTAGTTGTGCAGAGTAAAATGGCCAGAACTTTTTGAGACAGCAGAACCTGCAAGAACTAAAGCAGTTCTCAACTGAACTGGTTTAGCAGTGGTACTGCAGTCTCTTGAGTCAAACAAGATGTTCTCCCAAGGGGTTATTCAGTTAGTGGAGAAATACCCATGTGTGACTTTGTTTAACTTTGGAAGCCTTGACAGTTTGGAGTCAGGGTCCAGTGGCATGGAGCGTAAGACAACTGGGGACCCTTCTCTGCTGCACCTTCCTCCACCTCTGCTGCTGTTGTGATGTGCCATCATCCTCTCCAGTTCCATCATTGAGACCTTGGTTGGATTGATCTTTGTCTGGAACCTCCCCCTTGACCTTACCGCCAAGAGTGACCCTAGCAGGAGCTGAGCTCCAGACGGTATTGATCTCAGGATCTCAGCAACTCGCAAGCCTCTCCAGCAAGACAAGGTGGTGGTCCTCGGAGAAGGTTCAGTGGAGGAAGCAAGGTGTAGCCTCTTGTTACACTGTTAATGACAGTTCTCATCACAGCATTCCCATTGAGGGGTCAACGGTTGGAAGGGTGGGCAGCTTCAGGATCATGGGCATCAACATCCCGGAAAGTCAAGCCTGGGCCCAACAAATTGGTGCAGTTGCAATGAGGGCTATTCTTCATTAAGAGATTGAGGAGACTTGCATGTCATCAAAGATTCTAGCACATTTCTACAGATGTAGAGAGCATTCTGACTGGTTGCAGCTCCATTTGGTATATTGGTGCCAATGCCCAGGATCAGAAAATGCTGCAAGGTGTTATAAACTCAGCTAGGTTCATCATGGGCAGTAGCCTCCCCACATCTTCAACAGGTGGTGTCCCAAAAAGATGACATCCGTCATTAAGGTTCTTTACCATCCAAGACTTGCCCGCTTCTCAATGCCTTATTTTTGTTCACCCTTTTGACTGAATCCTGCTCACTGATTAGGTGCAGTCCAACTCGAAAGCCTAACAACCCAGACATCATGAGATGTGGGAGGAAACCCACACAAAGGGATAACGTGCAAACTCCACACCAACAGCACCCAAGGTCAGGATTGAACCTGCTTGTTCAGACTGTGAATCAGTGATTCTATTAGTTGTGCCACTGTACTGCAAGATTTGCTTCAGCTTCCTGGAGATGGACTGCTTACAAACCTCAGAAAGCCCTGAAAAAGTGAAATGTGAAATTTGAGCACCTATAGTATGGTACAATGGGTAAGCATTGTGCTGAAGTGCTTCTCAGTCAATCAAACTAAGAAGATCGCAGTCACGATTCAGAATCTCCCTCCACCACCATCAGAAATCCAGAAGAGGTTCTACATGTGGGCCCTGAGATGGTGATTGATGTAAGGGAGGAAAAAGGCAAATTTGATGATTTAGTGGGAAGTAAAATCTAAAAGGAAGTATCACAGGACAACTCTGGCCTATCTATAGACCCCACAGTCACTGGCACCATAATCTTTCTTTCCCGGCCACCCTCATATTTTCTCATGAATTATGCCTGATCCAAATGTAATTTGATCTTTCTTTTGCTGTGATTTGGGATCTAAATCCATATTAGCCAGATGATTCTTTACTGTTCTTTACTGGAGAATGTCTTAGGGTGCTTGGACTCTTGATAGCAACTGAATACGGCTCAAATCCAGCCCACTAATGTAGATCTGGGAGCCCTGTTGAAATGTTTTATCATTAACTTGGCAATGTGTAGGCCTGGATATATTCCACACCCAATTCAGGAATAATGTCAGCTATAAACTAATAAATATCAAAGCATCTTGTCACCCAAAACGCCAAAGAGACAGAAATTGGGATCTTTGTTAGAGTGATCCCTGCATGACTCCCGACCTATGGTCATGTGGTTGAGTTTGATCTGCTCTCTGCCGTGGGATAGGCATCGTACCGTCCTCCAGTCAAACCTGCAACTTCCCACCTAATTACTTGCTTCGGCCAAATAGTTTTATGTGACCTAAAGTGGCTTTGAGGCACATATATGTACAAAGGAACACACACACACGTAATACACAGACAGATACACATAGACACACACTCACACACACATAGACACACACACACACACACGCGCGTGTGCGCACATGCACACATGACACATACTCCTAGGTGAATGTAAAAAGACGTTATGCTACTATTTTGAAAAGGAACAGAAGGATAATTCTGATGCTTTGGCCAATAATTATTCCTCATTTCAAGTGACCAGAGATCAGCATCAGTTTGCAGTTGGTCACATTTCCTCTCAGCTGCCCTTATAAAACACACTCCAGAAATCATGCATTGGCAGTAGAGTTCTCTGGCAACGTGAAAGCTGCTTTCTAAGCGCAAGCTTCACTGTGCTGCAGTGGAACCGCCGCCACACGCTCCCATGGCCCAGGTTCAGTCCTGACCTTGGGTGCTGTCTGTGTGGAGTTTGCATGTTCTTCCTGTAACAGGGTGGGTTCCTTTAGGTGCTCCAGTGTCCTCCCACATCCTGAAGGTGTACAAGTCAGGAGGTGAATTGGCCACTGTGTTTTGCAGTTACCGTGTAGGCGAGTGGGTGGTAAGCTATTGAGGGTTTGCTGGGAATGAAATAGGATTTATGAAGATTAGGTGCTTAATAGGCTGAAGGTCATAAACACAAGAGATTGTGCAGATACTGGAAATGCAGAGCATCATGTTGACAGTCCTGATGAGGGGTCTCAGCCCAAAATGCGTCCATGGAATCAAAGCTGATCTGCAGAGATCCTCCAGCATTTTGTGTGTGTTGCTGTTGGGCTGAGGAGCTTGTTACTGTGATGAATGGCTCCATGAAGAATGAATCTCTTGCACATTGCCATTCACAACACATCAGATCATAGAGAATATGTGCTGAGCCGATTGTCTCCTCTGAACGACCAGATCAGGGTTTGTTCCAAACATTTAAGAATGTTGTGTAGACTACATGAGAGAACTACCAGCCCACTGTTGCTGTCTGTGAGATAAGACGTTACAGATTTTCCTGTTGGTTTTGGTAAAAAAAGTACTCCAGGGCTATTTATAGGAGAAGAGAACTTCTATTTAACCAAGGAGGGAACCTGGGAAGCCTTTTTTCCAAAACCACCAGAGACTGGTTAACTGATTGTTTATTTAACTTTTCCTTTGCATACTTTGATGTATAAAAAAATCGACTGCCAACAGCGACTGCAATAAAAAAAAACATTCAATGTCCGGCAAGTGTTTTTGCTGGGGAGCTGTGTAAAGAGTTCTATAAGGCAAGCAGAAAATCTTTAGCAGGACAAGGTCAAGGGGAGAGAATCGTGATAAAACTTTCAATGTTTCACCAGGAGTTGGGGATTGATGCTGAGATAGGTGCCCTGGGACACATAATCAGTGATGTAACCTGGGCTCATCAGGTGTTACAGATCTTTCAACATCAGGCACACTCACCAGTCAGGGTTGATCAGACCCTGGCTTGTGTCCCAGCAGCACTGGTCCATAGGTTGCACCTCTTGATCCATAGCATCTGGGGATTTGCTCAGCAGCCTCTGTGATGGTCCCGGTGGCTCTTTTCTTTGCAGCCCTGTAATGCCAAGGAGAGAGTAGGTTCTGTACAGCGAGCAGCCAGCAAAACCTCTACACCCCACCTCTATAGGCTCACCTCGTACCCTCCATCTTGTCTCTGGCACCACCATACACCATCCCTGTCTTAGGCTGTGATACATACTTTGAAAACAACTTTGAATTTGAACTTTGAAATTTGAGAAGTTGGATGTCGGGTGAGGGTGATGCTCAATTGAGTGAGGGGTTCTCAGTTGGGTGAGGGGGAGTTCATTTGGGTCAGAGGGTGCTCAGTGGGTGAGGGGAGCTCAGAATTGTGAGACCTGATGCTCAGTTGGGTGATGAGCGCACTGATGGGCTATGGTTTGTGGCAAAGTGAAGTGTAGGGGATATTAAATGCAGTCCTGTTGAATGAGAATCTTTCCAGTTTGTCTCATCTGGCCTGACTGCTGAATTAATAACTTCCTTGGAACATTTTGCTCATCCCTGTGTTTACTTTTGTACGAGGAGCCTCTTGTCAATGACCAACAAAATTCAACATTAAAAACCCACAGTCCTGTCCGGCCCTTTTTAGGTTGGTTATCTGGACAACAGCAGATAAAGTAGTTTAGGGCACTGCAGGACAGTTCTGTGACTCAGAGGGTTTGGTAAATACAGTATCTGCAGTCTCCATGGTTTCTGCACTTGCTGATTCCAGCAGTCTAGTAACCACCAATGACGTGCCTTGCCCGCTGTAACACTGACCCGATTCACACTGAGGCCTGTGTCCTATCACTTACAAACACTCCCTCTGTTGCTAGGGCCCACTATAATGCAGTCAGTTTGCCACCATCCAATCAGATTGAGTGTAAGTATCTCAACCTCAAGCATAAGCTGAGGTAAGGGTGACAATTATCGGCTGTGCACCAATTCATTCACAGGACCTGGGTGCTGCTGATCCAGTGTGAGTCACACTTTTCTAATTACCCTTGAGAAGGTGGAGGTGAGCAGAAGAGAAGGAACAAGATAAGGCTGGACTTTATGAAGTTCCCTTCAATAGCTGTTGCACCTACACTCTCATTGCTCGCCCTCGTCACTTCTGCTTGGGTGCTTGCCTCTGCACTGCAGGCTTGTGCAAACACTGCAGATGCTAGAAATCCACACTTCTCGCACACTGTTTGTGCGTTCACAGTTCAAAGTAAATTTATTATCTCCATAAACAACCTTGATATTCATTTTCTTGCAGACTCACTCGTACATCAATGAAAGACCGCACCAATTTGAGCATCAGCCAGAGTGCAAAAGAGTTTTACACCCTGGTGTGCACTAAAGTGTAAAACTCTTTTTACTTGGTGATATTTTGTAGGGGGAAAATATTCGGCAAAAAAAATGGGGCCTTGAAACCTCAATTCTACAATGCAGCTAAAAAGAAGTACCGGTAGTCCCTTTTGACAAAGTAACACTATCCCAATATTAGAGTGGAGTTTCAATCTAGAATCTATACTCATATCTGCATTAAGCATTTAACCTGTAGCTTTGTGATTCAGACAGAAATGTGCTACGGACTGAGCTCATTTTTGCAGGAAAGCCTCTTTAATTTTAATAAATCTGCTCTTCTTTCCCAGTTTTTCTCAGCAAGTGCCCTAATTGGCTTGTACTACAGCAGTTCAATGCTGCCACCTACAGTTCAGAACAGATTAGTCTTTGCATTGAAATAATAAATGCAATTCACACAAAATGCTGGAGGAACTCAGCAGGTCGGCAGCACCTATGGAGAGGTGTAGGGGAATATAACTAGTGGAAACATACACAATTCACAGCCACCAATATTGAGCTGGGGTTCACTTTAAGAGGCTGGTCTGACATGATGACATAATTACATAAAGTACTTGTACTGTGCTTTACATTCAGTGTTTGGACTACAATAAATGAGATGCCACGGATTTTCTTCAACATAAAACCCCTATGCTGTTCTATTTATGAGAACCTACATTGCTCTGATGCTCTAGGGTGATACCCTGATGCTCTAGGGTGATTCCAGAGTTGTTGAATATGTCAGCCAATGTAGTCACTTTGAAACTACAGGGGTTTTGGGAGCAAAATGCCATTGTTTGTTTCCACAAGCTAAGGCCCAATTCACACTCTGAGGAATCTTTGCTGATAACACCAAATATTTCTATGTGGTAGCATCACTCAGCAACTCCACGGATGTGAGAGTGGTGAGTCTACTGGAACATGTCTGAACATGATAAATAGCACTCGCTGAAAATTCACCTTTTGGACTACCGGAGTGTGAGTGTGCCAAGCAGTCACTCTGATTGCCTGACCTCAGGTATGCTAATGGACGTCATGCTGTCTCTCCAGGGAACTCTTCATACAACAAATGCCTGATCAAGTTCACATAGCCCTCGCTAATGCTCCCGTGATGGACTACAGGGAGCTTGTTAAAATGGCTGATAGTCTACACTTAGCTGGGCAGCAGTGCATCATTGCACCTCCTTTCTCTACCTCAATAAGCCTGGTCAGCAAGGCCCACAACATAAGGATGCCCGGTGTTGTGAAACAGACGAGGCTGGGTTCATGTTTTTACCACGCTCGCTTTGGTACGAACGCTAGGAATTGCCGACTGCCTTGTAGCTTCAACAGTGTCAGCACATCGGAACATCAGAGGTCTGAGAACACCGTGGGTTCCAGCTGCCCGGGTCATCTACTGTTCATTACAGACACCCTTTCAGGGCAACTCTTCCTGTGTGACAGGAGCTCAAGTGACAGCATCGCCTATTGATGAGAAAGCAAGAGCGACAAGTCCTCACCAGAGGCTGCCAGTGGCAGCATGATCCAGACTTACAGGACCCAATGGGTGATGCTCTGCTTCAGTGGGCGACATCACACATGGGACTTCATCCTGGCTAGAGTGGCCAGACCTCTGGTCAGTGCAGATTTCCTGTGTGCCCAAGCTTTGTTGGTCGATCTTTAGAACTGACGACTTGTGGATGTCAAGGACTTTGGGTTGTTACCCTGCTCCCCCAGTAAGTTCCCCACAAGCAAATGCACCACCGCATGTGAGTTTACTTGACTGCTGGGCGATTTCCCAAACCTCACCAAGCCCACATTCTCCACTACAGTCACAAAACATGGGGTCAAGCACCACATTCCCACAATTGGCCTGCATTTGATGTACACGCGCGTAGACTGGACCCGGAAAAGCTGGCACCTATGAATTCAGAGTTTGCCAACTTGGAAAGACTTGGCATTGTATGCCGGTCGAATAGCCCTGGGCTTCAGCCCTCCATATGGTCCATAACTCTGATGGTGGTTGCCCCCCGTGTGGTGATTACCGATATCTTTTAAAAAAAATTATTTTTTTTTTGCTCAGTATAACAGAACTTCCAATTTCCAGATATGTTTACACTTCTTCCCCTCACAGATATCAGCTATCAGAACATTTCCATCAAAATATAGACATCATCACAACATCCTATACAAAAGCCCTTATTAGTATAGCAGACAGGTTTACATCTAGATACTGCAGAAAAGGTTGCCATGTTTTATGAAAACTATTTGTTTTTGAGTGTACCATACATGTCAAAAAGTCCAAAGGAATGTATTCCATGGTTGATTTACGCCAACCAAAAAGTCCAGGGGCCTTATCGGATATCCAACAAAGTAAAGTGTTCTTCCTTGCACAAAAAGTCAGGATGTTAAAAAGTTTTTTCTGATGTACGTTAATAATACGACTGCTGGGTAAGCCTAAGAGAGAAGACATTGGATCCAGTTCAAGATCCATCTTCAGAATCTTTTCCATTTCACCCAAAATATCACTCCAGTGTGCCTGAAGTTTGGGACAAGTCCAAAAACAGTGGGTGAAAGTTCCAGTATTTACTTTACATTTAGAACACATTGGAGAAACCCCGTCTTAAATTTCAAGAGACGATCTGGAGACAGATGGGCTCTGTGCAGAATTTTGAGTTGCAATGCTTTAGTTCTATTACAAACTGAAATCTTCTTTGCATTATCACAGATGTCACCCATGTTTCAGCTGTAATTTCTACCCTCAGCTCTTCTTTCCAGACCTTCCCAGCTGCTCAGCCTCTCCACAAGAACATTCCCTCAGAATGCTGTAAAAAGTACTAATGGAGATTTCACCCTTAGAACAAAATACCCTCTTTTCTATGTCAGAACTATAGAAATCAGTTAACAATGATTTTTTTTCTGTATATAATCTCTTATCTGAAAGAAACAAAAAGATCCTTGTTGGGTATGTTAAATTTCTGTACTATTTGACTAAAAGACATCATTATTCCTTCATCAAATAAATCTCCAAGATGGAGAATACCCTTAGAAGTCCAAAGTTTGAATCCAGAATCCATTATGCCAGGCTGAAAATCTGGACAGCCGGTTACTGCAGTGAAGGGTGATATTTTCGCTGCGTTGCCCTCAAGTTGTCGCACTGCCCTCCAAGCCCTGACTGTATTAATTTTTATTGGATTGTGACAATATTCCTTAACTAGTTTCATCTTATTGAGGAAAAGCAAATTAATAAGATGACATTTTGCTTGTGAAGCTTCAATGTCTAGCCAAATTGAGGAGGGGTCCCTGCAAACCCAGTCAACCACATTAGATAAAAAGGAACTTAATTGATATTTTTTGATGTCCAGAAAATCCAGACCCCCTAGACTACTGGGAAGCTATAACTTAGACATTTTAATACAGGGTCTTTTTTTGTTCCAGATGAAAGAAACAAACCAGCCATTTATTTTTTTAAGTATGTGTTGGGTAAAAATGACTGGAATCATTCGTATTGGGTAGAACAGATAAGGAAAAACGTTCATTTTGAGCAAGGATATTCGGCCAAACCAAGAAATGGGAAGAGCGCTCCATCGCTCAAGATCCTGTTTGATTTTGTCAGATAACTGTGACAATTGTCAGCTTTGAACAATTGATCAAATGTAGGTGTGATAAATATACCTAAGTAAACAAAACTTGTCTGTGACCATTTAAAGGAGAAAACACCCTGAGTGTCAGGTACCTGCTGCAGATTCCCCAAAGGCATAGCCTCTGATTCAGTAAAGTTGATTTTAAAACCTGAAAAGGTGTTAAATGAATTGATGCATTGTATAAGGTGGTGCATTGATATAGCAGGGTTTGATAGGAAAATTAGAACATCATCCACATACAATGTAATTTTATGTGACTTTAGTCCTATGTCTGGAGCAGATATTTTGGGGTCTCGACGAATAGCCTCAGCCAATGGCTCGATCACTAGTGTGAAAAGTAGAGGTGATAAAGGGCAGCCCTGCCGGCCACCCCTCAGAATACTAAAATTATCCAACCTAATACCATTAGTGAGAATGGCAGCCAAAGGGTCATTATAAAGAACCTTCACCCACTTAATAAAATTATTGCCCAAACCAAATCATTCCAAAGTGAAAAAAAAGATATGGCCATTCGACACGATCAAAGGTCTTTTCTGCATCCACTGCCTGTTGCTGACTTGCCTGAATCACATTAAGTAATCTCTGATATTGTTAGATGATCTATGGCCTTCTACAAAACCCGTTTGATCCTCTTTTATGATAAAAGGTTACACAATTCCTAATTGCAACACTAAGGTTTTAGATAAAATTTTAAAGTCAATGTTTAACAATGAAATAGGCCTGTAGGAGGCACAATCTTCAAGGCTTTTCCTTTCTTAAGAAAGAGGGAGTATTATCTTCTCTCAATGATGGTGGGAGGAGACCACAATTAAATGCATGATAGAACATGTTTAGCATAGGCTCTGATAATAACCCTGTGATCTCATTATAGAAATCACTAGTGAGTCCACCAGGACCAAGGGCCTTCCCACTTTGGATCTGTTTCACAGCTTCCTGTATCTCGTATAGATAACGGAGCATTGAGGAGGGACTCTTGTTCAGAAGAAATGCCTAGGAAATCTAAATTCCTGAAAAAACACTCCATCCTAGATTATCCATAATTACATTGCTCAGATTGATACAGTTTAGAATAAAAATTCTTAAACACAACATTAACCATTTTAGAATTACTAGTAAAGGCTCCTGCCCCATCCCTAATTGAAGCAATAGTCTGAAAGGCATTTTTCTTTCTAGCTAAATAAGCCAAATACCTACCTGGTTTTTCACCATGTTCAAACAATCGTTGTTTAGCAAATGTCAATTTTCTTTTGGCTGCTTGTGTAAGTAAAGAGTTTCGTGTACAGCGTAGGGTTGTGATATTCTGTAACTTGCCTGCCGAAGGCTTATTAATATAATCCTTTTCAGCTGCTGCAAGCCTTGCTTCCACTAGACACTGCTGTTCCGCAGCTTGTCGCTTCTTACTAGCAGAGTAGGAGATAATTAATCCCCTTGCATAGGCCTTAGCAGTTTCCTAGAGCATTGATGGACTACTAGCTGAGTTGGAATTAATAGATAGGAAAGCTTTGAATTCAGAGTTAAGGTAGTCTATAAATTTATTATCTTTTAGAATAAAAGGATTCAGCCTCAAATGTCTAGATCGTGCTGAAATTATCTTTGGGCTTAATATTTAAACATATTGCTGCATGGTCCAAAATAGTGATATTTCCAATTGTGCAGGATACAACTAAATCTAGGAGAGGTTGGGGGGGGTAGAAAAAAGTCTGTTCTGGTGTAGCACTTGTGTGGATTAGAAAAAAATGTGAAGTCTTTGTCTGAGGGATGTAACAACTTCCAGATATCTACAAGTCCTAGTTCTCCACATAGACTCATGATTCGTTTGGACTGTGAGGAGAGCAATGGGGGACCACTAGGCATTCTCTTCATCAATGGATCCATGAGATCATTAAAATCCCCACCTACAATAATGTTTTGTATTGAAAAGCTTGTAAGTTTGGAAAAAGCATCTGTTAGGAATTTGAGAGGATGAGCTGGAGGGCAGTAAACCTTGAGAATACCATATTCCTCTCCATATATTGAAGCCTTAACAATCACAAATCTCCCATATTTATCCTTAATGCCATCTAATAACATAAAAGGTAAGTTCTTCCTAATTAAAATGGCCACCCTCCTACTCCTGGTATTAAAAGATGAAAAATAGACTTGATCAAATCCACTCTGTTGCAGTTTTAGATGTTCTTCATTATTTAAATGTGTCTCCTGCAATAAGGCTATATCCACTCTTTCCTTTTTCCGTTTTAGTAGGATTTTCTTTCTCTTAATTGGTGAATGGCCCCCCTTAATGTTCCAAGTGCATAATTTTAATATATTACTGGTCATAACCCTTTATAACAATCATGTGACTCTGGAGGAGAAGAAACCCAACTTGAGATCAGCTGAGCAGCAAAAAGTAAATTAAGAAAACACACAAAAAAAACAAAGTGCTAACAGCGTTGAACAAGAGGACTTACCCCACACTTAAAGGGGATATCTGAACCTTCTAGCACCCCATATTCTGCCCCACTGCCAATATGGCATTTAACATACGGTAGTTAAAAATGAAAACAGGGCATGATTTATCAATCCACCGATTTGTTACCGTCATGTTTAAACTCCTTCAGGCTGGACAGCACCAGTAATTTAAACAAATAATGAAACTGTATTAATCAAAACAAACATGTTACCCATCCTATAATATATCTTGCCGTCGAGTAATGAAAAGGTGAAATAAAGCGACCATCGAGCATGTTATCCTCCATAACCAGGGCTACACAATATACTGTATACATTCTTTAATCCAACATGTCCACAAAACTTTTAGCTTTGCCAGGAGAATCAAATATCTTGGTGGTCCCATTGTAGGTGACTTTCAGCGCCGCTGGGTGTAGCATAAAGTACTGGATTCCGGATTTCCTCAACCGCCTCTTTACCTGGTCGAATTCCTTGTGCTTTTGAATAACGGCTACCGAAAAATCTTGAAAAAACATAAGCCTGGGTCCCTCATATATTAAAGCTTGGGCATCAGTCCCATGGCACCTCGAAGCCTCCATCACTCTTTGCTTATCACCGAAATTATGGAACCGCACGAGGACGGGACGAGGGTGTTGGCCTGGGCCTGGTTTTGGAGCCAGCGTACAGTGAGCTCTTTCCACTTTAATGCATCCAGGCTTGGTTTCCAAATCAAGGAAGTTAGGCAGCCAGCCCTCAAAAAACTTTGCTGACGGGCTGCCTTCTGTACCTTAAGGTAGACCGATGATTCATATATTCTTCCTCCTACCTCTGTTCTCAAGATCATCGATATGGTCAGACAGGCTTTGAACTTGCTTTTCCAGTGCCCGGATGAAGCTTTGGGCCTGGTCAGATACAGTCTCTACCGCGGAGACTCGGCCCTCGGCCTCGGTCGTTCTTGTATCAAGATTTTTAAGTTCCAATGTGTGGTTCTGGAGTGTTAGAGAGAGTGGAGCCAGCTTCATGTCCATCATTTTGGATATGTACTCCATAACTTCCTGAATTACTTGACGAAAAGCAGGGTCCAATGTGTTAGCATAGCTAGCAGTAGCTAGTTCCTCAGCCCCCGGCGAGCGCTCTGTGTCGCCCATCTTGGCCGCCATTTTAGTACTTTTCGATGGCATGGTGTTGAAGCAGCTCAAAAAAATACTCACGTTATTAAATCTGACACTTAGGCAGTTAAAAAAAAGTTGAAACGGATAGGTTTACATGCAAAATTATCAGTGTTGTGGTGCTGAGCTCAGCAAAGCAGACCTTTCACTGTGCTGCCAACTTGAAACCCCCCAAAATCCGATTACCGATATCTTAACGAGGTCACCACCCCCAATCGTTACCTGGTCCCACACATCCAAGACTTTTCGACACGTTTTAGCTGGAAAATAAATCTTTTCCAAAGTCAATTTAGTTAGGGCTACCCATGTGCTCAAGGACATTCCCAAAATGGTTGTGATAACCCCATTTGGCCTCTGTGCAGCACAAACTTTCCAATGTTTAATGAACTCCGTATTAAAAAACAGATTTTCTTTTCATTTACCTGGCTGATGAACTTTTCACCAGTGCATCCAAATTCAAACATGTATCTCATCTCCGCACACTCTTTGAGCACTTTAAGTTAAGACAGGTTGATTATTAGCCCTGCTAAGTGCCAGTTTGGGTTGTCAACCATTGATTTCATTGTCCATCACAACTCTGCAGAAAGTGCAGAGAAAATACCTCTCCCATCAAAAGTAGCCACTCTCCAATGCTCCACAACTAAAAAACTACAGGAGTTTTTAGGCATGGTGAATTTCTATCACTAGTTCATTCTGCGAGCTGCTGAATTTATGCTTCCTCTGTATAATGCCCTTTAAGGCAAAACCCCGATCACATGCTTGCCTGGTTAGTGGACATGACCAGAATATTTGATGCTACCAAACAAGCTCTTTCTAACCTGACCCTACAGGTGTACCCATTCCCCAGCGCACCTATAGCCATTACTCCGGATGCTTCAGTCTGTGTGCTGTGTATGGAGGTGTGAGGCAGCAGATTACTGTCTTCAGTTGCCAGTTCCGTTGCCCTGAAAGGAAGTACAGAATGTTTGATTGTGAGTTTCTTGGTCTCTATCTGGCTGTCCGCCATTTTCGTTTTCTTCTAGAGGGTCGACATTTCACAGCGTTTGTTGACCACAAACCCCTTGTGCAGTGATGGCCAAAATATCAGACTCTTGGTCAGCACGGCAGCACCACCACCACCACTACGTATCAGAGTTCACAATGGATATGCAACATACCAGGGGGAAAAGTAACATAAAAAGATAGAAAATAGGTGCAGGAGTAGGCCATTCGGCCCTTCAAGCCTGCACCGCCATTCAGTATGATCATGGCTGATCAGCCAACTCAGAACCCTGTACCTGCTTTCTCTCCATACCCCCTGATCCCTTTAGCCACAAGGGCCATATCTAACTTCCTCTTAAATATAGCCAATGAACTGGTCTGAACTGTTTCCTGTGGCAGAGAATTCCACAGATTCACCACACTCTGTGTGAAGAAGTTTCTCCTCATCTAAAAGGCTTCCCCTTTATCCTTAAAATTTGCCCACTCACCTAACCTATCCAAGTCACCCTGCATCCTCTTAGCATCCTCCTCATAGCTAAACTGTAACCCCTCGTTCTGGACTTCCCCAACATCAGGAACAATCTTTCTTCATCTAGCCTGTCCAATCCCTTTAGAATTTTATACATTTCAATAAGATCCCCCCTCAATCTTCTAAATTCCAGCGAGTATAAGCCTAGTCGATCCAGTCTTTCTTCATATGAAAGTCCTGCCATCCCAGGAATCAATCTGGTGAACCTTCTTTGTACTCCCTCTAAGGCAAGAATGTCTTTCCTCAGATTAGGGGATCAAAACTACACACAATACTCCAGGTGTGGTCTCACCAAGGCCTTGTACAACTGCAGTAGAACCTCCCTGCTCCTGTACTCGAATCCTCTTGCTATGAATGCTAACATACCATTCGCCTTTTTCACTGCCTGCTGTACCTGCATGCCCACCTTCAATGTCTGGTGTACAATGACACCCACCTCTCGTTGCACCTCCCCTTTTCCTAATCGGCCACCATTCAGATAATAACCTGTTTACCTGTTCTTGTCACTGAAGTGGATAACCTCACATTTATCCACATTAAATTGCATCTGCCATGAATTTGCCCACTCACCTAACCTATCCAAGTCACCCTGCATCCTCTTAGCATCCTCCTCATAGCTAACACTGCCGTCCAGCTTCGTGTCATCCGCAAACTTGGAGATGCTGCATTTAATTCCCTCGTCTAAATCATTAATATATATTGTAAACAACTGGGGTCCCAGCACTGAGCCTTGCGGTACCCCACTAGTCACTGCCTGCCATTCTGAAAAGGTCCCGTTTATTCCCACTCTTTGCTTCCTGTCTGCCAACCAATTAGGCTATGCTGATTGCTTCTCACGGCCAGCTATTGAGTCCGTACATAGAGGGGCTGACTATGCCGGCATGGCAGCTGACCACGTTATTGATCTAGAGGTCCAGGGTCACTGAACAGCAGTCACTGGCCTGCAATGACTTACTTTAAGTTCAGGGAAGCTGGGGTTCCTCTCCTATGCGATGTCTCAACTGATTACCCTTGCGCATAGAGCCTGCAAACTGGAAGTGGATGTTTTTGACTACGTACGTGGCTTCTTGTATCTGGGCCGGAAGACCTCACAGAAACTGGTTGCATTAAAGTTTGTGTGGCACAGCCTTAGAAAGGACGTGCAAGATTGGACTGCAGCCTGTGTGGAGTGTCAGTGGGTAAAAATAAACCATCATGTTCGGGTGCCATTGGCATCTTTTGAGGTCCCTGAGCGACAGATTGACAATGTGGACCTCGTTGGCCCTCTTCCCCCTCCCACAGTTTCACACATTTCATCACCATGATGGACTGTACCACCAGGTGGCCAGAGATTCAACCCTCTCGCATCACCAATGGCCACAGGCGCTGGCTAGGGCGTTCATCAGCACCTGGAATGCTCGGCTTGGCACCCAGTCTGATATTTCCTCTGACAGTTGTCCCCAATTCATATCAGACCTCTGGGCTGCGATGGCCCAGGACCTCGGCGTTAGGCTGCACCAGACCACGGTGCATCACCCAGAGTCCAATGGCCTATGTGGGCGGTTTCACCACTCCTCAATGGCTGCTCTGAGGGCTTCCCCAACAGACAAGTGTTGGCATGAACCTCTCCCGGGGGTCCTGCTGGGGCTCAGAACAGCTCCAAAAGAGGACCTGCAGTTGCCTGTGGCTGAGTTGGTACGTGGGCACCCGTTACGAGTGCCAGGTGATTTTATTACCGACGCCACAACTGCCTGGTCGGCCTCTCAACAACATTCCACCCTCCTCAGTAAATTCAATTCCTTTTCACTGTTCCTACTTCCCAGCACCCTTGGGTTCCTGTTGACCTACGTTCCATCTTGTTTGTTTTGTCCACCATGATGCACACAACATCTCCTTAGGCCCTTTTACAATGGCCCATTCCGTGTTTTGGAATGGAGAAACAAGACTTTTATCATGGGTAGGAGGGGTAAACCTGAACGTTTTTGGTAGATTTCCTTAAACTGGCCCTCCGAGATTTGGAGGATTCTGTTACCAAGCCCTTGGCATCATGATATGACCAATAATCGAATTGAATTGACTTTATTACTTACATCCCTCATATACATGAGGAGTAAAAATCTTTATATTATGTTTCATCTAAATGTGCAATGTGCAATCACAGTAATTTATAATAGAACTGTCAACGTAACATAGAAATACACTCAGATCAGCGTGAGTTCATCAGTCTGCTGGCCTGGTGGAAGAAACTGTCCCAGAGCCTGTTGGTCCTGGCTTTTAGGCTGTGGTACCATTTCCTGGATGGTAGCAGCTGGGACAGTTTGTGGTTGGGGTGACTCAGGTCCCCAATGAACTTTCAGGCCCTTTTTACACACCTGTCTCTGTAAATGTTGTGAATAGTGGGAAGTTCACATCCACAGATGCACTGAGCTGTCTGCACCACTCTCTGCAGAGTCCTGCGATTAAGGGAGGTACAGTTTCCATACCAGGCAGTGATGCAGCCAGTCAGGATGCTCTCAGTTGTGATCCTGGAGAAAGTCCTTAGGATTTGGGGACTCATGCCAAACGTCCTCAATCATCCCAGTTGAAAGAGGCGCTGTTGTGCCTTTTTCACCACACAGCCAGCATGAGAACCACATGAGATCCTTGGTAATGTGTATGCTGAGGAATTTAAAGCTGTTCACCCTCTCAACCCCAGATCCATTGATGTCAATAAGGGTTAGCCTGTCTCCATTCCTTCTGTAGCCCACAATGTAGTCCATGAGCATGCCAACACACCTCTAGGTGAGCCAGAGGCCTCTCCACCTATGGAACATAGGACCCGGGCCTGGCTCGGGACAGGCTTTAATGAATCTGTGGGAGGGGGGGGGGGGTTCTTGGGTAGGTAATATAATTGGCATAAATATACATAATTCACAGCCACCAACATTGAGTTGGGGTTCACTTTAAGAGTCTGCCCTGATGTAATTACGTAAAGTTTGGTGTTTGGAATACAATAAATGAGTTGTCACAATTTTCTTAAACATAAAATGCTTCCACTGATTTTATTTGCGATAATCTATAGGGGAATAAATAGTCAAGAGTTCAGGCCAAGACCCTTCATCCGGAATGAAAGAGAAGGGCAGAAGCCAGAATAAGTATATGTGGGAGGGGAAGGAGTAAAAACTGGCGAGAGAGAGGTCAGACCAGCTGAGAGGGAAGGTAGGTGTGACTGGGGGAGGAAGGGAGGGTGGAAAAAGAGAGAAGGTGGGAGTCATTTTCAGATGTTAGCAAAACTGATGTTCATGCCATCAGGTGAGGGGTTACCCAGACAGAATAAAAATTGTTGCTCTGCCAACCTGAGATTGGCTTCATCATGGCAGTGGAAGAGGTCACAGATAGACATGTCAAAATAGAAATGTGAAGTCATATTGAAATAGGTGGCCACCAGTAGATCTTCCCAGTGTAATAAAGCTAATTAAGTTTTCTTTCCTATGTCTTGGCACTTGAATATCACTACTTCCCTGGCTATAGGTTGACCCATTATAGAGCCCAATGGCTGAGGGTAAGAATGACCTCACATAGCACTCTTTGGAGCAGCGCAGTTGTCTCAGTCTATTACTAAAAGTGCTCCTCTGTTTAGCCAAGGTGGCATGCAGAGGGTGAGAAACATTGTCCAGAATTGTCAGGATTTCCCATAGGATCCTTGGTTCTACTTCAGCCCGCAGTGTGTCCAGTTTGACTCCTGTAACAGAGCCAGCCTTTCTAATCAGTTTATTGAGCCTGTTGGCATCACCCATGTTGATGCCATTGCCCCAGCACACCACTGTATAGAAGATTGTACTGGCTACAATTGACTGGTAGAACATTTTTAGGAGAGGCCTGCATACTCCAAAGGATCTCAGTCTTCTCAGGAAGCAGAGGCAACTCTGGTCCTTTTTGTGTTGATGCTCCACTCAAGTCTGTCATCCAGGTGCACCCCCAGGTACTTGTAGGTCTTCACCATCAACAATAACAAGGAGCAGTGCAGGCTTGGTCTTCCTAAAGTCTATCACCACCTCCTTTGTCTTACTGATGTTGAACTGCAGATGATTCAGCTTGCACCATTTGACAAAGTCCTCCACCAGGGCCCTGGTTTTCTACACCCAACTATTGCTGAGTCTCACAGAATTTCTGCAGATGACATGACTCAGTGTTGTATCTAAAGTTGAATACAAGCATAGGGAAGAACTTGCTGTAACCAAAAAGGCTTTTAAGATGTTACACTTGGAGGAATGTGGATAGCTTCTGATCCTTTTATTTCAAAGTCAAAGTCAAGTTTATTGTCATATGTACAAACACACATGCGCAGGTGCAATGAAAAACTTATATGACAGCATCATATAAGCAGCATTCACAAGAAAAACATACTAAACACAAATAATACCCATTTTTGGCAAGAAAGAAGATGATTAGAATAATAAGACTCCCAGGGCATCAGGTTCAGCACCAGTTATCACCCCTCAACCGTCAGGACCTTAAATCAAAGGGGATAGCTTCACTCACCCAACACTGAACTGATTCTACAGTCTATGGACTCTACAACACATGTTCTTGATATTTATTGCTTATTTATCCATTATTATTATTACTATTCTTTTCTTTTTTGTATTAGTAGCTTGTTGTCTTTTGCACACTGGTTGTTTGTCTTTGTCATGTGCAGTTATTGTGCTTCTTAGTAGCTATTGTGAATGCCCACAAGAAAATGAATCTCAGGTGATTGTAAGTACTTTGATAATAAATTTACTTCGAAGCTGGGGCATTTTTTTTGGGGGGGGGATGAGAAATGCTGTGCTGCTGTCCCAGTCAATCACTGAATATATTAAAGGGAAACAAAAGTAGCTGAGGATGCTGGAACATGGAACAATCTACCGGAGGAACACAGCAGACCAGGCAGCATCTGTGGAAGGGAATGAGCAGTCAACATTTTGGGTTGAATCAGGTATATTATCACTGGCATGTGATGTCAAATTTGTTAACTTAGCAGCAGCAGTTCAATGCAATACATAATCTAGCAGAGAGAGAGAAAAAATAAATAAAACATAATAAACAAGTAAATCAATTATGTATATTGAATAGATTATTTAAAAATGTGCAAAAACAGAAATAATATATATTAACAAAAGAGAGGTAGTGTCTGAAGCTTCAATGTCCATTTAGGAATTGGATGGCAGAGGGGAAGAAGCTGTTCCTGAATCACTGAGTGTGTCTCTTCAGGCTTCTGTACCTCCTACCTGATAGTAACAGTGAGAAAAGGACATGCCCTGGGTGCTGGAGGTCTTTAATGATGGACGCTGCCTTTCTGAGACTCTGCTTCCTAAAGATGTCCTGGGTACTTTGTAGGCTTAGCACCCAAGATGGAGCTGACTAGATTTACAACTTTCTGCAGCTTCTTTCGGTCCTGTGCAGTAGCCCCTCCATACCAGACAGTGATGCAGCCTGTCAGAATGCTCTCCACTGTGCAACTATATAAGTTTTTGAGTGTATTTGTTGTGATACTAAATTGCTTCAAACTCCTAATAAAGTATAGCTGCTGTCTGGCCTTCTTTATGACTACATCGATATGCTGGGACCAGGTTAGATCCTCAGAGATCTTGAAGCTGCTCACTCTCTCCAATTCTGATCCCTCTGAGGATTGGTATGTGTTCCATCGTCTTACCCTTCCTGAAATCCACAACCAGCTCTTTCGTCTTACTGCCAGGTTGTTGCTGTGGCACCATTTCACTAGTTGGCATATCTCCCTCCTATACACCCCCTCATCACCACCTGAGATTCTACCAGCAATGGTTGTATCATCATCAAATTTATAGATGGCATTTGAGCTATGCCTAGCCACACAGTCATGTGTATATAGAGTAGAGCAGTGGGCTGAGCAACACACACCAGTGTTGATTGTCAGCGAAGAGGATATGTTATCACCAATCCATGCAGACTGTGGTCTTCTGGTTAGGAAGTTGAGACCCTTCATCTGGATTTACAGATTGAAGGGAGAGAGACAGAGGAAAGGGCAGGAACAAGATCTGTACTAATGCATTGGGTGAGATCAAATGTAATATAACCGGATTTGTTGTAATGACGCATAGTGGACATGTGGGATTTGAGGAGATTGGAGAGACAATTCAATGGGGCTGGTGGGAGGATAAAACAAGGGATTGATCTAGGTTTAGTGTACATGGGCAGGAGATCTGTCATTGAGGACTTGGTGGGTTGAGGAGCTGGTTTCCATGTTGCTATCAACCTGAAATATAACTTGACACTTGCTCTCCACAAGAGCATCCGATTTGCTCCTTTTCTGGTAAACTAGTGAAAATTAAGGACAGGGACACCCACTCATGGACAGAAGGGCAGTGAGCACATAGGAAACTGCGTCTAGAGGAATCCTGGTGCAGTGCTCCTAACATTAGTCAAGATAAGGTGAATAAGTATATTTCATGCAGAGAGATATTTGTGGACTGTGTAGTAAGGGAAGGTAAAGGAAATTGGACAGTAAAGGGGATGGTAGAAAAAGATCAAGGAGCTGGTTAGAGGCCCACTGCCTCTCTCTTAATAGGATAAAGGCAGTTTGTCTGCTGAATGCAGTGGATAGGTTGCTGGATGGATTTCTAAATATCTCTTGCCCTATCTTTTCTACTTTGGATCAGGCTTGTTTCTCAGGTCAAGAGGCATTACAAATCACATTCCTTTCACAGTCAATCACAAACATGAGGGAGTCTGCAGATGCTGGAAAGCAAAAGCAAAACACTGGAGGGTCTCAACAGGTGTAGGGACAGGTGTAGCACTTTGGCCACTTGCAGGGATAAGTGCCTGGAGAGTGATTACTGGGGAGAGATGAATGGACAAGGGAGGGATCCCTGTTGAAACTGGATTGGGGGAGGCAAAGACATTTATTGGTAGGATCCCTTTGGAGATGGTGGAAGTTGTGGAGGTTAATGTGTTGGATACAGAAGCAGATGAGGTGGTAGGCAAAGACAAGAAGAACTTGATCACTATTAAGGTGATGGGAAGATAGGCTAAGTGTGGATTAGTGGGAAATGGAGGAGATGCAGGTGAGGGCAGCATCAACAGTGGAGGGAAGGAAACTCCGTTCATTCTATTCTTCAAAGGAGGACATCTCTGATGTCCTGGAATGAAGCCATGTTCTGGGAACAGATTGGCAGAGGCAAAGAAACTGTAGTGTCATCAATTTAATATACAGTGACTATGAAAAGTATCCACCCCCTATGGAAGTTTTCACGTTTTACTGTTTTCCAACATTGAATCACAGTGGATTTAATTTGGCTTTTTTGACACTGATCAAAAGAAAATCTCTTTCATGTCAAAGTGAAAACAGATCTCTACAAAGTGATCTGAACTAATTACAAATATAAAACACAAAATAATTGTTTGCATAAGTATTTACCCCATTTAAAGATGACACACCAAATCATCACTGGTGCAGCCAATTCAGAATCAGAATCAGGATTATCACCAGCATGTGATGTGAAATTTGCTAACTTAGCAGCAGTTCAATGCAATACACAATCTAGCAGAGAGAAAAATAATAATAAATAAACAAGTAAATCAATTACATATATTGAATAGATTTTTTAAAACTGTGCAAAAACAGAAATACTGTATATTAATAAAAAGTGAGGTAGTGTCCAAAGCTTCAGTGTCCATTTAGGAATCAGATGGCAGAGGGCAAGAAGGTGTTCCTGAATCACTGAGTGTGTGCCTTCAGGCTTCTGTACCTCCTACCTGATGGTAACAGTGAGAAAAGGATATGCCCTGGGTGCTGGAGGTCCTTAATGATGGCCACTGCCTTCCTGAGACACCACTCCCTAAAGATGTCCTGGGTACTTTGTAGGCTAGTGCCCAAGATGGAGCTGACTAGATTTATACCCCTTTGCAGCTTCTTTCAGTATTGTGCAGTAGCCCCTCCATACCAGACAGTGAGGCAGCTGTGTGCGGCCAAGATGTTTCAGTTGATTGTAGTAGAAATACCTTCCTGCATCTGGAAGGTCCAACTGCTGGTGAGTATCCTGGCAAAAACTACACCATGAAGACAAAAGAACACTTCAAGGAACTCTGCAAAAAGGTTATTGAAAAGCACCAGTCAGGAGATGGAATCACAAATATTCATTGATAATCACTTGGAGTACAGTTAATTCAATCATCAAGAAATCATCCACAGCTGTGGATCTGCCTAGAGCAGGCCATCCTCAGAAACTGAGTGACCGTGCAAGAAGGGCACGAGTGAGGGAGGCCACCAAGAGACCTACAACGACTCTGGAGGAGTTACAGGCTTCAGTGGATGAGATGGGAGAGACTACACACACAACAAATGTTGCCCGGGTGCTTCCCCAGTCACATCTTCTTTATGGGAGAGTGGCAAAGAGAAAGCCAGTGTTGGAAAAAAAACTCACATGAAATCTCAGCTAGAGTTTTCCAGAAGGCATGTGGGAAACTCTGAAGTCAGCTAGAAGTAGTTTCTATGGTCTGATTAAACCAAAATTGAGCTTTTTGGCCATCAGACTAAACGCTATGTTTGGCAATAAGCCAAACACAGCACATCATCAAAAACACACCATCCCTACCGTGAAGTATGGTTGTGGCTGCATCATGCTGTGAGGATGCTTCACTGCAGCAGGCCCTGGAAGGCTTGTGAAGGCAGAGGGTAAAATGAATGCAGCAAAATACAGGGAAATCCTGATGCAGTCTGCAAGAGAATTGTGACGAGATTTGTTTTCCAGGAAGACAATGACCTCAAGCATAAAGCCAAAGCTACACAGGAATGGCTTAAAAACAATAAAGTTATTGTCCTGGAGTGGCTAAGTCAGAGTCCAGACCACAATCCAACTGAAAATTTGTGGCTGGACTTGAAAAGGGGTGTTCGCTCATGATCCCAATGCAATCTGACAGAGCTTGAGCAGTTTGGTAAAGAAGAATGGGGAACAATCAGTGTCTATATGTGCAAAGCTGATAGAGACCTATGCACACAGACTCAAGGCTGTAATTGCTGCCAAAGGTGCATCTACTAAATACTGACTTGAAGGAGGTGGATACTTATGCAATCAATTATTTTGTGTTTTATATTTGTAATTAATTTAGATCACTTTGTAGAGATGGGTTTTCATTTTGACACAAGTCGTTTTCTGTTGATCAGTGTCAAAAGAGCCAAATTAAATGCACTGATTCAATGTTGTATAACAATAAAACATGAAAACTTCCAAGCAGGTGAATA
Organism: Hemitrygon akajei; assembly: GCF_048418815.1. Classification (NCBI taxonomy): domain Eukaryota; kingdom Metazoa; phylum Chordata; class Chondrichthyes; order Myliobatiformes; family Dasyatidae; genus Hemitrygon; species Hemitrygon akajei. The sequence goes on from NC_133146.1 coordinate 3,410,826, forward strand.
CTTTTAAAGGCATTGTGTAGCCACAGATAAATTGCTTATTCCCCTCTCCCACAGAGTCCTGGGACTTTATTTGTTGTACTGCATTTTCTCCGCAGCTGAACTTTTTTTTCTTTTTACTGCCTTGTACTTATTAGTGGCATGATCTGCTCCGATGGCACGCAGCTTTCTACTGTATATTCGTCCTTGTGACAATAATAAACCAATTGATGTTTACAGGAATGATTAAACAAAATTTAACACCACATTTCATACAAGCAAGACAATTACTTGCATATAAAGGTGCCTTTCAGCTGGAAAAGGTACAGAGGAGATTTATGAGGATGTTGCTTGGATTTGAACTGAATTATGGAGGATGAACAGGCTAGGACTTCATTCATTGGACCACTGGTAAACAAGGGGTGAACTCATAATGGTGTACAAGATCATGAGAGGCATAGAGTGGAAAGCAGCCTTTTTGCCAGGATTGGGGATTGCTACTATTGGATTAGAAGCTTAGGGTGAGGGGAGAGATTTAATAGGAACCTGAGGGGCAACTTTTTCACCCAGTGGGTAGTCCACATGTGGAATGAACCATCAGAGTAAGTGACTGATGCAGGTATACTCCATTTAGAAGGACAGATATACAAATAAGAAAGGTTTATAGGAATATAGGCACAAGACCAACAGGACCAGCTTAAATAAGAATCTTGGTTGGTATAGTCCATTTGAAGTGCCTGTTTCCACACTGAGACTCCATGGGACTGTTAGCATATTAATAAAAGAAATCTGACAGCAAATTCTAAATGGGCAAATGGCTGAACAAAAGCTATCACTGCTCTCCACAGGATGCAGTTCCTTTTCCAAATATATCAGTGAGGACTGCAATGGTGGGAACTTTATCCAGTTGCCCACTAACTCACAGCATTTGGAAATGTTCTATAACAATGCTTAGTCCATTACTAGAGGATTAAATTCACTTTTGGCTACAGCACTTTTGGAAGAACTGTCCAGAAAGAAAAGAAATACTTGAATTTTATGGGGAGTATTGATTGTTCTCAGAGCAAAGAATAGGACACACACACACACACACCCACCCACGCCACTGGTTTAAAAAAGAGGATTCAAATGTAGGGCGACTAACAAAAACACAGGAAATATGATGAAAAACTTCTATACGCAGAGTGGTTGACATCTGGGATGCATTACATGACAGGAAGGTGAAGGCAAATTCGCTGGTGGTTTGCAAGAGGAAATTGGATCAATATTTGAAAAGAAAAATAATCTGGGGTTATGAAAAAGGAGAGTGGGGTGAGTAGCTTTACTCTTGCAGAGTTGGCATGCAATCAAAGGACTGAATGGCATTCTATGCTCCTAATCTATGAATATTGGCCAAAGATGTTAAATCAGTTTTAATAGAATCTCCAAATCACTGTACTTCACTTTGTCTGATTCCCTCACAAAAATTTTTAAAATTTCATCTTTTATTAATTTTTTTCAGTCTTTACTTCACTTTCAATATAAATACATCCTTCAAGCCTGCTTTAAAGTTATTGATTGAATATATGAGTTTTATTTGCCACATGTACATTAAAATACCAGAACATAAAATATATCACTTTGCATCAACAACCAACAGGATTGCCAAGTGTTATGCTGCGACTACCTGCAAGTGTCGCCCAGATTCCAATAACAAAATAGCACTCCTACAATTCACTAACCAACCGTAACTGTATGTCTTTGGGATGTGAGATGAAACATACATTGTCATGGAGAACGTACAAACTCTTTATACAGTGGCAGGAGTCAAAGCCCGATTGATGATTACTGACACTTGTAAGCATTACACTAACTGCTATTCTTCCATATCACTTCAGTTTGGTTCAGGTTGCATAAATGAGGGCATCATGGTAGAAAAGACAAAAGAATAACACCAAATCCCTTCCTCCTGTCACAGCTCCCAGGGCAGTTGCACAGATGAACAGGAAATACTGTTTCCCTGCAATCTGGTGGAAGATTAGTGACCAGAATTTTATAGGTTGTTGTAGGTTATAATGCGACATTCATAGGACACAGAGACAGATGGAGACTATAAAGTGATACTTTTTGGAAAATCAAACTTGAAGGCAGAATACAAGGTTAATGGCAGAGTTCTCAGCAGCATTGAGGAACAGAGGATCTTGGGGACCACATCCATAGATCCCTCAAACTTACTGCACAAGTTGATAGGGTGTTTATGAAGACATGGGTGTGTTGGCCTTTATTAGTTGGAGCACTGAGTTCAAGAAATGTGAGGTATGTTGCAGCTCTTCAAAACTGGTTAGACAGAGTATTGCCTTCAATTCTAGTCACCTCATTACAGAGAGGATGTGGAAGCTTTATTTCATATTTAAAAGATCACAGTATTTTACAGCTCCCATTCACTGATACCTGCATGTGCCTCAGTCAATTTTCCCACATATTGGGAATGGCGACTCTGATACTACCCAGAATAAGCTCTTTTGACAAGAACTGGCCAAAATGCAAATCCAGACTCTAAAAATATGATTCAAGAGCAAGAAAGCACCAGGCAATGCTGACATCCTACAATAAAAAAGCATCGTTTTAGAAATTATTGGAGAACACAGGCATTGTATTAAATACTATTGTCTGTAGATTGCGTCCACTTAAACAATCGGCAAAGACCCATGGTATCTTAGCTGAATATAATGTGTAAAAACTGATTAGTTGTTTCCTGTGATGAGATTACATCACAACCTTCATTTGAACAAAGACATCCAACCCCTATAGAAAAAGTTTTCATTACTAGTCTATTGCTTAGATTTATTTTCATGCAGAGGCAAGACGAATTTTGTGTTGATATAGGTATTTAATTTTTTTCATAGCGCAAGTAAGCTGCTATACAGAGTGCCATTTCTTTTACATTCTTCCATAAGCAGATTCCAGATTTTAAAATACTCCAATAGTTTAGATGCATTACAGAATTTCAAAAATAAGAAAGCTATGGAATTTTATTAGAATATAATTTAATAAGCACATAATATCAAATAATTAGGATTTCAATCAAAGAGTAAGGTTATTGGGAAAAATGTCTAGTAAAAGGTACAAATTACAGATGACTAAAATGAGATGTTTCCACATTGTAAAATACTGTTTATTAGTGGACTTTAAATGGTTAAGCAACACATCTAGAAAGCAATTTTGTTAAAGCTTTATATATTCCACAGGGTTGCTGCACTTACATATAGTGCCTTTAACAAGGTGCAACAAGATCACTTAACTCCATTTAAAGCAATGCACAAAAGCTGCATAAATAATGCAGTTTCCCTCCCCAACCCAAAAAAAACCCAACCTTCTCCTTGCCCTCCATCCAAATTTACCAATAGCATAAGGCTTGGATAATTGTCTTAAAGGGTTAAACTAAAAAGTTGTTTTTTATATAAAACAAAAAAAAACAAGTAGTTAAACTTTATTTTTTTATTCCAGTATTTAGTGTTGATATGGTGTTGTTCCCTTTCAGAGATCCATTTCTACAGCCTCACACCATCTATCAACTCTGATTCTATTCATCAACATGCGATACTCAGAATCAAAAACTCATTCACATTGCTAATTGGGATTCAAATCACAGACCCCAATGTTAGTGGTTTTCTTTATTTTCTCCCAAACACATCTAGTGGCTTTCTTTTGAGTTTCTAATCTTAAAGTCACAAACTTATTAGACCTATTTTTGGCAGAATTACCAATAAAAGATTTTGCTGAAAAAAATAGTAACAGAAATCTGTTCATCTGGTAAACCCATCTTCGTCAAGGTTGTATACATGCAGAAAGAATATGCAGATTAGTGCTTAAATTTTATATCTCTTATGCATATAAAAATACCATATTGTCATTCTGAAACAAAGACTCAAATTAAAAATATAATTACTTCTCCCAATGTTGGCATTTTGTTCAGAAGGACATGGAAGTCATCAGCATGTAGTTAGTCTAGTTGTAATCACAAAATGTGCACATCATTCATCATTTTCCAAATCTTTTAAAATCATGATCTTATTGTTACCCACTGCACATTTCATTTCACACAAGAAAATACTTCATAGCAAATGCATTACAAGTACTTTACACAAGGAAACATATAATATGAAAGAACTTTTACATATAAATGTGAAAGAAATTCTAGAGGCTGCTATTCTTGACAATTAATAACATGATAATCCAGTAAAATTCTTTTTTGTTAAAAAAAATGGGTTTCCTGGCAACATACTGTTATAAACATTTGTTATTATCACTAAACAAGAATAAACTCACAACTGCAATAAAAATGGGGTTGAAATTCACATTGAAAATCAATCTTATACTGGGAAAACTAATCTTCCAGGAGAGAGAAAGTATCAGCTAACACAGGTCATGAGGACAAACCCTAAACTCATCAATGGGCAAGCCAAACCAGTACATTCAGCTTACTGGCCAACAACTGATTGCCAATTATGTGCCACAAGGATATTGGTCAGACGCGAATCCAAATAATGCTGGCAATATTACTTGGCACATTAGGAGTGAAGGGTAGAAATGGGGAAAAATGGGTCAATCAAAAATCAGATGTTTCAAGGAGCATGCTAGCCCTGGTTGATTGTCCTGTTCTAGCTTAATTGTTCTATATCATGCATTTAAAATGTTAGTTTCATGCCTTTTTTCTTTTTACACTACAAGTTCATCCACAATTTCAAAAAACATCAATTGCTTTAATACCACATGTCATTTATTACAACTCAATCCTTTCCCCATTAATTACTCTAACAGCACCTCCTCTTTCCCTTTTTGGTAGCATTATTTCTCCTTCATTTGGTTACCTCATGAATTCACTTAAGTTTTAGTCACTAGTAAATTAAGTATTACCAAAAAGTGCAGTATAAAAAAGAACAAAAACCACTATTGACACGAGTCCAGTTTTGTATAACCTAATCCAATATCAGAACCACAACATGCCTAGACTTTCCCCAGGTATACTTGAGACAAGCATTCTTAGTCATTTACTTTTCTCTTTAGACCCTTATACAGCATGCTTGTAACATTTATTTCATAGTATTAAAAAATTTATAAAGTTTCAGTCATGGATTAAATCTGTCTAAATGTATAAAATTTCCACACTTTGGTGGATTTATTGAGATGAGCTTGTTTAAAGGTTAAAATCAATTCCATAGTACAACTGTTTCATGTCTAGAATTAACTAGAATGTGATTTTATTTTGGCAAAAGGTTAATTCTAAAAGAAACTTGCAATAATATTTCAATGTCAGATTTAAACTATCTGTATAAATGTGCCATTTTTCCATCTATTCTTGGTCAGTGCAAGGGCAAATGATGTTTAGCACATTTAGCTGAATACATCAGTTATGCATTTAAGACTGACATTAATCTGACCAGAAATTTAATTGCGCAACACCCCTGCAAACCCATCATTATGCTTCCACCTTCTCTTTCTTTTTGTTCTTTTTCAGGAAGGATGGTGTGCGGAATTTCTTTTTCTTTTTTGATGGAGATTTAGAAGGAGACCCCTCTGGTGAAAGGGTGTCACTGGCATTCAAATCCACTGTTTCTGTTGACTTGATGGTGACCTCCACACTCTCCACAGTGTTGGTTGTTAACTGGCTGATGCGGTTTGTTACATCTTCTGCAAAAGCTTGCCCATCTTCCTTTCCTCCATTCACCACCACCACCGTGTTTTCTGAGGCAGAATCATTATTAATGTACAACAGTTACATTTACTTTAAACTAAGAAAAATAAATACAATTAAAGTGTTTTAGAATGCTGTTGAATGTTTAGCAGAAAATCAAAATTCTGTGATTGTAAAAAGTAATTTTGATACGTGCATGCCATCTAAGATGCACTAAGGGAAGTAAATGTATAATCTTAGTCCTATAGCCAGACAGATTGTCAAATCATATGTAAATAATCAGAGCATTTCTTTCCCTGCATGCCCTTTGTTGTTAGTGAAATTCACTGTCTGTTCTCAACCCATTTCTCAATAAGCCATGACCATACTTTCTAAAACAGACATAGGTTAAATGAGCAACTGAAAATTTGACACATGGAGTATGTGGGAAAATGTAGATCAAATAGAAAACCAGAATATTGCTTAAAAAGATAAAATGCTGATATAAAAGGGAATCCTTTAATGTAAAACACAAATGCTGTAATCAGTACAAGTAATGAGGAAGGCAAAGGGAATACTGGCCTTCTTGTTTACAAAAGTCGATTTCTACATTTGCATGCTTTACATACAAAAAATAGGACTAAAAACAGAAAATATCACTGACATATGATAACCATTTCTTTCCCCACAGAGAGATTCTCTGTTTTTATTTAAGCCTGGTACCAGCTTTTCAGTAACACTAGGATCACTTCATTACAACTGAACTCTGGATACTTAATAGTTTGGGCCTCCTTTTTGAGATACATACTTGCATGGGTAGCAGTTTAGAGAAAGTTCATTTGGTTGATCATGAGGGGAAGACCTTTTACTATTTGGAATATTTATTAGAATGAGAGGTGATTTTCTTAAAACAGAAATTTCTGAATGGTATGATGGGATGGAGGTGAAGCAGATTTGCTCTTCTGAGGAATCTAGAACTCTGGGACACAAAGATGAAGAACTCGTTGAAATTCTCTGAGAAGTCTGGAGGCCAAGTCAATGAGTATATTCAACCTTCAAAGCGAGATGTGTGGTGTATATATAGGAATGAAGGGTTGTGGGGAACAGACAAGAACGTGAAGATGTCAAGTACCGTTTGGCGATTAATTTAATAAATGGCAGAATAGGTTTAAAGAGCTCTATGGCCTAACCCAGCTCTTATTCAATTTTAATTTGGTTCTTAACCACTGACCATCTCACTCCCTGGCATCTGTTTGGGACTGAACCAGACTGTTTGTAACCTTGTTATTGAATCGAGATCAGTGTCAAATTACATATCTATATTATGACTGACACTGCCTATTCCCATCTCTGTATCTTCACCAAGTCTACCAACCCTGGGTCATAGCAAGTGAAATCTTTAGACCTTGATTTGGTTACTTCAATATATATCTGAGCTGCTACTTCATTTTCTCTACGACTTCATTGTTTTATATTTCTACTACCTGTGTTCTACCCTGCACCATGTCATTACCCGATAACCCTCATACCCAATCTACATTATTTCCTAGGTAAGCAGCAATGAGTTTTTAACATTCCCATCCTCCTTTTTAACTCTCTCCATGCCTCACCCTCCTCTTATTGCTGTAACTGATTCTCCAGTCTGGCCTTCATAACCGCTGCAGCCTGCTGATGATGCCCAATTTTAATCATTCCATTTGAAGCCTGCCTTTAACTGCGAAGGATCTGAGCTCTGGAAGTCCTCCTTTTCTCTAATAAGATATTCCTTAAAATCTGTATTTCTATCCTGTTTCTTATAAAAGCTTCTATCTCCATTGTTATTAGATTACTAAACAGAACTCCAGAATGACAGAGATGGACTCTGGATCTCACAATCTAATTTGTTTTAGGCCCTGCACCTTACTGTCTTACCTATACTGCACTTCCTCTTAAAACCGTAACACTGTTCTGCACTGTTATTGTTTTCTTATTACCACAATGTAAAATGATCTCTATGGATGGCATGCAAAACAAAGATTGCTCTGTAGTTTGGTATCTGTGACAATAATAAATCTATTACTAATATTTCCTTAATGCCACTCTAAGCACAATTTCTTGACCAAGTATTCGGTCATTTAAAGAGCAGCACACTTCCTTTTGTAAGTTTGATTCATTTTTTGTAATATTCTTCCTATAAACCTTGGTCAAGGTGCTAGATCAATATAAATAGATGAACCACTAACATAACCACATACATTTCCTCAACTGGTCTACGTTGTAGTAATGGGAATTGAAATTTGTATAGAACGTCAGTGTTGCCTGGGAAAGTAAATGACTAAAGAACAAGAATTGAAATGTCCCACCTTCCAATGGTGCTGGTGAGGCTTGTGGGGATTGAGCTGGTGAGAACGCAGAACCATCATCTGATGTTAATTCATGCTCAGTATCTGTAGGGGAAGAGTTAGTTTTGTTTTCTTTTTTAGTGTTAAAATTCTGCAAGCTTTATAAAGGTTTCATGCTTTTTAGTACAAACATCTGTTTAGTGTATAAATGCAAAGCACAGTCAGCATCATAGTCACTTTTACGGCAAAGCTAATTTTGTTTTTCTATTCTGTAGCATGCCAAATGCTGTTGTTTACAAAGAATGCAGCTAAAAGTAGCATTAGTTTAAACTAAAACGAGTGAAACTGAAACAGCTATGAAACTTAACTGAAAAGAAAGTGTGGTTCATTGTCCAACAGTTAATATTTGACTAAACTAATCTGTTTCTTTTAGTCTTGAGCCACATTACATGAAATAGTTAATGATTTCACACAAAATTAGTAAGAACATTTAGTCCCTGTGAAGGTGACTCATGTTAGATATTATTCAAAGGAGCCATCAGACTTTAATTACTACACCCTACTGGTCATTCTTCATGTGAATGAAAACTCTGCTCTCTCTCTCTCCATCTCTCTGTGGGGGTAGGGGGTTCAGAAAAAGGGCACGCTGGGGTGGAGGGGGGAGAGGGGGGATAGAGGGATAGAGAGGGGAGTGGGAGCATAACATCAATCATACCCATTATGTGAAATATGGAAAGAAGGAGAAAGCCTTTCTACATTAATATTCCAACATTAAAAAATGTTGACAAAACATTTGGTGCCAGCACAGGCTTGGAGTTATGATTGAATTCAGAAAGACAAATACATCTGAAAATAAGACGCTTCTCTTACTTACAAGGTCTTTAATTTAGATCATTTTATGTACATTGTATTCTCCCACTAAAGGGGAGAATCAACAATTTAAACTACAAAACTGAGAGAAATAGAACACGAGGAATGGGGGAGGGAACTAAGATACTTATAACCACTCCTTGGTAAATCTTGAGCTTCTAACAGAATCTGAGGTTGAAATTCTAAATTAAACCAGTAAATATTAAAATGCAAAGATAGTTTCACGTGAAATTTAGATGCATCAACCACAGGAGGTCACTGTTTTCAATTTATCCTAATACAGCAACATTTCATTGTCTACACTGATTACGCAAATTCAAACTAAATTATTAGTTGTCTTAATGCATTACAGCACAGAAGCAGGCTCTTTGGCCCATCTAGTCCATGCCAAACAATTATTCTACCTAGTTCCATTAATCTGCATCTGGACCACAGCCCTTCACACCCCTCCAATCCAAACTTAGCCAAACTTCTCTTAAATGTTGCAATCAAACACACCTCTGCTGGCAGCTCACTCCACACTCTCAACACCCTCTGAGTGAAGAAGTTTCCTTTCATGTTCCCCTCAAACATTTCACTTTGCAATCTTAACCCATAACCTCAGGAGCTTGCATTTACCCTATCTAATCCTCTCATAAATAAACTACAGTGGTATGAGAGAGGAGCTTGCCAAAGTAAATTGGAAGGAGATACTGACAGGGATGACAGCAGGGCAGCAAATGGTTTGAGTTTCTGGGAAAAATAAGGAAGTTGCAGGATAGATTTCTTCCAAAAACAAAGAAATACTCAAATGGCAAAATAGTACAACCGTGGCTGACTTGGGAAGTCAAAGCTCAAAAGAGCAAAAATTAGTGAGAAGACATAATTGGGAAGCTTTTAAAACCCTACAGAGAGCAACTGAAAGAACCATTAGGAGCGAAAAGATGAAATACGAAAGCAAGCTAGCAAACAATATCAAAATGGATAGTAAAAGTTTTTTTCAAGTATGTAAATAAAAAGAGAAATGAGAGTGGACATAGGACCACTAGGAAATGAGGCCGGAGAAATAGTAATGGGGACAAAGAGATGGCAGATGAACTAAACGAGTATTCTGTAGCAGTCTTCACTACTAGTGTGGAAGACACTAGCAGTGTGACAGATGTTGGAGGGTGTGAGAGAAAAGAACTGAGTGCAGTTACTATTACAAGGGAGAAGGTGCTCAAAAAGCTGAAAGACCTAAGGGTACATAAGCCACCTGGACCAGATGAACTGCATCCTTGAGATCTGAAAGAGGTAGCATTAGAGATTGTGGAGGTATTAGTAATGATTTTTGAAAGATCATTGGACTCTGGCATGGAAAGGACTGGAAATTTGCAAATGTCACTCCAGTCTTTAAGAAAGGAGGAAGGCAGCAGAAAGGAAATTAGAGACCAGTTAGCCTAACCACAGTGGTTAGGAAAATGTTGGAGTTGTTTGTTAAGGATGAGGTTATGGAGTACTTGGTGACATGGGACAAGATAGGACAAAGTCAGCAGGGTTTCCTTAAGGGAAAATCTACCTGACAAACCTATTGGAATTCCTTGAGGATGTTACACGTAGGATAGATAAAGGGAATGCAGTAGATGTTGTATATTTGGACTTTAGCAGGCCTTTGACAATATGCGACATGAGGCTGCTTACCAAGTTGAGAGCCCATGATATTACAGGAAAGTTACTGGCATGGTTAGAGCATTGGCTAATTGGTAGGAGGCAGCGAGTGGGAATAAAAGGATCCTTTTCTGGTTGGCTGACAGTGGTGTTCCACAAGGGTGTGTGTTAGGACTGCTTCTTTTTATGATAGAATCATGATAGATGATAGAACAGATGGCTTTGTTGCCAAGTTTGCAGATAATACGAAGATTGGTGGAAGGGCAAGTAGTGTTGAGGAAACAGGTAGACTGCAGAAGGACTTAGACAGATTAGGAGAATGGGCAAGAGAGTGGCAAATGAAATACAATGTTGGAAAATGTATGACAATGTACTTCGGTAGAAGAAATAAACGTGCAAGCTATTTTCTAAATGGGGGGAAAATCAAAAACTCTTGAAATGGAAAGGGACTTGAGAGTCCTTGTGCAGAACAACCTGAAAGTTAACTTGCAGGTAGAGTTGGTGGTGAGGAAGGCAAATGCAATGTTAGCATTCATTTCAAGGGGTCTAGAATACAAGAGCAGGGATGTGATGCTGAACCTTTATAAGGGATCGGTGAATTGAATTGACTTTATTTCTTATATCCTTCACATACATGAGTAAAAATCTTTACATACATCTGTCTAAATGTGCAATCACAGTAATTCATAATAATTTATAATAAATAGAACGGTCAATGTACTGTAGAATTACACTCAAATCAGCGCGAGTTCATCAGTCCGATGACCTGGTGGAAGAAGCTGTCCAGGAGCCTGTTAGTCTTGGCTTTTATGCTGCGTTTTATTCATCATTTCCTGGATGGTAGCAGCTGGAATAGATTGTGGTTGGGGTGACTCAGGTCCCCAATGATCCTTCTCATAGTGGGAAGTTCACATCTAAGTGTGCTGGGCTGACCACACCACTCTGCAGAATCCTGCGAATGAGGGAGGTACAGTTCCCATAGCAGGCAGTGATGCAGCCAGTCAGGATGCTCTCAGTTGTGCCCCTATAGAAAGTTTTTAGGATTTGGGGGCCCATACCAAACCTCCTCAACCATCTGAGGGTGAAAGAGGCGCTGTTGGGCCTTTTCACTACAGTGGGGTGTACAGATCACGAGATCTTCAGTGATGAGGATGCCAAGGAACTTAAAGCTGTTTACGCTTTCAACCCTAGGTGGTGAGGCCTCACCTTGAGTATTGTGAATAGTTTTGGGCTCCTCAGCTAAAGATATGCTGGCATTGGAGTGGGTTCAGAGATTTACAAGGATGATTCCGTCAAATGAAGGGTTATCATACAAGGAATTTTGATAGCTCTGGGTCTGTACTCACTGGAACTTAGAAGGATGGGGGGGGGGGGGGGGAAATCTTATTGAAATCTTTTGAATGCTGAAGGGCCTAAACTAAGTAGATGTGGAAAGGATACCTCCCACAGTGTGGGAGACCAGGACAAGAGAGCACAGCCTCAGGATAGAGGGGTGTTCATTTAAAACAGAGATATGGAGAAATTTCTTTAGCCAGAGGGTGGTGAATTTGTGGAATGTGGAATTTATTATCACAGGCAGCTGTGGAGGCCAGGTTGTCGGGTATACTTAAATTAGAGCTTGATAGGTTCTTGATTGGACATGACAAAGGTTACGAGGCCAGGTAGTGGGGCTGAGGAGGGCAAAAAAAAGGATCAGCCATAATTGGAAGGCAGAACAGACGACTGGCAAAATGGATTAATTCTGCTCATGTCTTATGGTCTTACAATTCTAAATATCTCTATCAAATCTCCCACCATTCTTCTACATTCCAGGGAATAAAGTCCTAACCTATTCAACCTTTCCCTATAACTTGGGTCCTCAAGCCCTGGCAAAATCCTTGTATTGTGCAATCAGAAATTTCAGGATGTTATTTTAGTTTTGTTTCTATAACTTAAATACACAAGTCCTTACCATCCAATCCTTGTTGTTTTCGTTCAATCATCCTTTTGTATTCCTCCAATTCATTCTCATTGAGGTAATTGAATGGGTTTGGTGGGCCTGGCGGCATCTGTTCTTCCAATCTTTCGATTTCCAGTTGTGTGAGCTGAAAAGCAATAGAAATTTTAGTTTGGTGAATGTTTGTAACATTGTGAAGAAAACAATTTATTATAAATTTCCTTCTTTAGCAAGGACAATGTACAGATCTAACTGACTTGGGTATAACTATTACAAATAATCTTGGGGCATTTCAACTTGGAGCATAATAGAAATGCATTTTCTTTAAATAAACCCAATTAATTAAAATAATCAACATTTATCCTTGTTGTAGACCCAAGATTTGTGGCATTCCAATTATTTACCAAATTAAACAATATTAATTTCCTCTAAACATTTCCCGTATACAAACTTTGTTAACCAGTGTAGCACAATGCACAAAGTAAGTTGACCGATATTTCCTAATATTCATATATTAAATCTATTTAATTTCTTTCCTCAAAAAAGTAATCTGGATATCAATGCGTTGTCCTTAGCAAGCCTTTGGAGGCTATCTTTGGTTAATACTTAGATCCTCAACTGCTCAAATTCAAATATATCTTTAGAATATTATGTTGATAGTGCAACATTTCAAAATGTGTTTTTCCATTTATGAAACCAGATTATTGAAAGAAACTATCAAATCCATTTCAGAATATTTCAATCATATTTATTTAAGAATAAACAAAGTTTTAACTGACCAGTATTGCAACCAATGAAGTTTTTTTTCTTCTCTCTTTGGGATTTGTGCAGAGCTGGCAAGGTCAGCACAGGGTTATAGAAGACTTACGGAAAGGCCTCAACAGGATAGATTTGGAGAGGGAAGGTGGGGGAGTCCAAGACCAGCGGTCACAGACTCAGAATCAGAATAAAGGAATGCCCATTTAGAATGAAGATGAGGAGGAATTAATTTAGTCAGAGAGGGGTGAATCTGTGGAACTTGTTGCCGAAGGCGACTGTGGAGGCCAAGTCATTGGGTACATTTAAGGCAATGCTGATAGATTTTTGATTAGCCAGGGCATGAAGGTGAGAAGGTAGGAGACTGGGGTTGAGGGGGAAATGTTTCAGCCATGTTAAAATGGCAGACAATGGGCCAAATGGCCTAATTTGCTCCTATATCTTGTGGTCTTAAATATGACTTTATGAAAATGCTTCAATTAATTTCTAAAGAAATTTTCAAGATAGTAATAATAATATACTAATACTAAAACTGGAGGCAGATTATGTTCCATTTTTTACATTCATAATGTTATAATGAACATTGATATTCCATGAAATGAAGCATATGCAGTGATACAATATGGGTAGCTATAGAAACAGGTTTCTGACTTACAGAGAAATCAGTTTACTAAGGAACAAAACACTAAAGTAATCTGAAGACCAATCGACTATCCCAAATTACCTATAAAAAGGGGAGAGGGCATAATTAGCTGTGGAGCATAATGTGGTCCTATTATTTTTGCTAATCCAGTTTGCTTAGTTAATTCTAGATATCACTTGGACTGAATTACAATGGCCATAGATTGGCTTCTGTGATCTAGTTGGCAGTTCCGGCAGAACCTGTTTATGAACATCAATACAATATCTGAGCTGCTGTTACCACCCCCACAGCAGTTATGTGCGTGAATGTGATTCGGCAGCTATATGTGACCATTGGTGAAAGGAGTAGTGTAAAAAAATTAATAACTTCAATTACATTTGCCAGAGGCAGTAAGGTTACCATTTAGGCTGCAAGATAAAGATATCTGAAACAAAAACAATGGTGAAAATAACAGAGTACCAAAAAGAAAGCACAACTTCAATTTTGTATTACTTTATAACACTGAGTTTATTTCAACAGGGATTTATTTAATTGTGTTTCATTTAAGATAATTCAGTGTAAAGCTTAAGAGTTATCTTCATTTTGGCTAATCTGCAAATAAAGGAATATAACTGGGAACCCTGACACTGACGTTAATTTAATGAATGCCAGTCTTCCCTTTATAACTGATCTAAGCAATGGTTCATTTTAACTGTGGAAGCTTTAATTATAGGGAATTTAATTGGTTACTCTTGGTGTGAACATGAATGAAAATTACAAGTGAAAGACAAAACTGCAAATTAAAATACATGATGCAACTGTACCGGGGTGCCTTTCTTCTCTATAACAATACCAGCCAGTAATTGCGACTGTGGCCCTGCAGTCTTCATGTCATATCGATTTTGTTCACGGATCTGGAACAATAGTAATGAGTCAGTCATTGGTTCAGGCATGCTGTGTACAGCAGGAAACATGACTCTTGTAAATGTCATTAAACAGCTTTGATGTGATCAAAGAGTTTCATGTGATTCTTTTAACTTCAAGCTAAAGCATCTGAATCTGAGCAGAACAGTGGTGGTATCCTTAGAAGTTCAAAAGGTTTCAGAACAACCATTTACCATGAACATGAAAATGAACAAACAGCAAACCATCCATACCAAAACAGGTTGATAAAATACATTATATGAAAAACTAAAGGAAGTATTTCTGTGGGGGCAAAAAGGATTAAGTTTAATATACCTCCTTATTCTCAGTCTCTGACTTTTGTGTAGCTAAACTATGTAAGATCAAGTTTCCAGTTACAGCAGCTATTTACAATCTTAACTGCCCATCAGCAGTGAGGCAAAACAAAATTTGGGTTTCTGTCTGAGCTAAATCTGGAATTGTGAAATCAATAAGAGTACTTAATTAAAAGTCCAATTTTGCACAAAAGGGATATGAACTATTTTGCTTTTTTAAAAAAGAAAAGTTTAATCTGAAAAACTCTTGAAAGGTTTGATGGTATCCACAATCTGGTAAGACAGCGACTATACTTCATTAGGAGTTTGAAGAGATTTGGCATGTCAACAAATACACACAAAAACTTCTATAGATATACCATGGAGAGTATTCTGACAGGCTGCATCACTGTCTTGTATAAGAGGGCTACTGTACAGGACCAAAAGAAATTGCAGAGAGTTGTAAATCTAGTCAGCTCCACCTTGGACACTAGCCTACAAAGTACCCATGACATCTTCAGGGAGTGGTGTCTCAGAAAGGCAGGATCCATTATTAAGGACCTCCAGCACACAGGTCATGCCCTTTACTCACTGTTACCATCAGGTAGGAGGTACAGAAGGCTGACAGCACACACTCAGCAATTCAGGAACAGCTTCTTTCCCTCTGCCATCTGATTCCTAAATGGACACTGAACCCTTGAAGACTACCTCACTTTTTAAATATATATTATTTGTTTTTTGCACAATTTTTAATCTATTCAATATGTGTATACTATAATTGATTTACTTAGTTATTATTTTTCCCTTCTATATTATGTATTGCATTGAACTGCTGTTGCTAAGTTAACAAATTTCATGTCACATACCAGTGATGATAAACCTGATTCTGGTGGTTAGATAACCAGAGCATGGACATTCATTAACAAATCAATGGTTTGTGACTTGCAAGGGAATTAGCAAATAGTAATGCTCCTGCTGTCCATGAACTTCTGTGTGATTATTTTATACCAAGACACTGACTATGAAATTGATTCAAAATGAATTTAGAAAATTTTTAAATTGTACTCCTTTAAAAAAAGTACGTTCATTCTACCCATAGTACCAATGCTAGATTAAAGAGGTCATGTTCTGAAAAAAGTTCATCAATCTGAAACATTAATCTTCTCTCTCTCCACAAATGCAGTCAAGAAAATTCAGAATCAATTTCAGTGAATTAATAAAAGACTGAATTTATAATATTTCAACATAGATAAATAGGATTTTCTATTAAGAATATCCCATAAGTAAATATTTCAACAAGTTAATGGAATTTGTGCATCATTTAAGGACTCACAAACCTTGTTTCTCTTATCATGGACCTCTCGTGGATCAGTATTTAGTGGGACAAACTGATTAGGATCTTCTATCTTGATTGGTGTCCCACTGCTGTTTTTTGAAGTGCTGTCTGCTTTCTTCCACTGAAAAAAAGAGTTAAAATCTCAACATGTTTCCTAGAGAAAAAAAATAAGGGATGAACTTTGCAAAAGATAAAGGATGAGTGTTTGCCATCATTTAAGTGGAAACTAAACAGTAAATTTTGCAAAGTTAAATGCAACTCAAAGTGGTTACTGTCAGATGTCCAGCTTTTCCACTAGCTGTGCGACTATGGTTACCGGAGTAAGAAATCTACCATTCAGATATATTGGATGCTGTGAAAATATGATTTTTACCCGATCTCCAGGAACTCAAAACACCAGACTGGTACTAGTGCAGATATTCTTCTGATAGTTCTAATAATTCTTCTAATAATCTTCAATTACATTAAATCTCAGCAGCGAGAAAAAACCTTTTCAAGATAGAAATCTGGATAGAAGTGGCTTGATTCGGCAGGCACATATATTCATGAAGGAAAGATCCTGTTTAACAAACTTAAGAGTTCTTTGATGATATAGTGAGCACAGTGGTTAAAGGGGAAAAGGTGGATTTCAAGAAGGTACAGGTGTCCCCCCGTTTTTCGAATGTTTACGACACCTCGCTGTTATGAAAGATGTATATTAGTTACCTGTTTTCACTAACAGAAGGTGTTTTCACTGTTATGAAAAAGGGCAGTGCACTTTCAGCCAAGCTCCTCTGAGCTTGACTGAACTGCATTCTAGCCGGCAATGCTTAAACACATACCTGTGAGCATCTGTGCTTTATGCCGATTTATTTTGTTCATCTGTTAGCAAGATAAGTTCTAAGGTATCAGAAAAGCCTAAAAGAGCTCATAAGGGTGTTACACTTAGTGTAAAACTAGACATGATTAAGCGTTTCGATCGTGGTGAACTAAGTAAGGACATAGTGAGTTTGGCTTGTGGAAGTTGACGAAGATGATGTTGAAGAGGTTTTGGCATCCCATGACCAAGAACTGACAGATGAAGAGCTGATACAATTGTAAGAGGAAAGGATAACAATCGAAACCAAATGCAGTAGCAAACGGCCCGAAAGTGAAGTTGCCCAGGAACTGAATATGAAACAATTGTGTGAGATTTTCGCTGCGATTGACAACGCTGCAACGATTGCAGAAAAGTTAGACTTAAATTTTGAAAGGGCATGTAAGTTTAGGGCATATTTGCAGGATGGTTTGAGTGCTTACAAAGAACTGATAGAAAATGATAGAAAAATGCGTGAGACTAAGCAGTCAACCATACTGTCGTTTTTCAAGCCTTCCACATCAACCACAGCAGACGATGAACCTCGACCTTCGACATCGAGGCAGGCAGACATAGAAGAAGGTGACCTGCCTACCCTGATGGAAACAGACGGCGATGAGATGACACCCCAGTCTCCCACCACCCCAACCTCCGACGACTCAGCCTAACACACCATCATCAGTGTGTTCGCTGTCTTCCCGATTCTGGTAAGTGAAATTACACTGTACATACATTATTTCTACTTTATATAGGCCGTGTATTTTTATGTGTTATTTGGTATGATTTGGCAGCTTCATAGCTTAAAGGTTACTGGAGAGAGTGCTTCTGCCAAGAGCGCTTGCATGAGATTTTCAATACGGTGGACAGTGCTGCAATGATTGTAGAAAAGTATTTCTACTTTATATAGGCTGTGTATTTATCATATCATTCCTGCTTTTACTATATGTTATTGTTATTTTAGGTTTTGTGTGTTATTTGGTATGATTTGGTAGGTTAATTTTTTGGGTCTGCGAATGCTCACAAATTTTTCCCATATAAATAAATGACAATTGCTTCTTCACTTTACGACATTCTGGCTTATGAACAGTTTCATAGGAACACTCTACCTTTGGATAGCGGGGGAAAACCTGTACTCAATAAACTTACACATAAAAGACTTATCAATAAGATAGGAATGCATGAAGTTGGGTAACGTATTAGCATGGAGAGCAGATAAATTAATTGACAGCAGGAAGTTGAGATAAATAGTTGTTTCAACACACAAAATGCTGGTGGAATGCAGCAGGCCAGGCAGCATCTATAGGAAGAAGCACTGTCGACGTTTCAGGCCGAGACCCTTCATCTGCGACCTGCTGAGAACTATTTGTTCTCGTCAATAACGCCCATGCACCATCAATTTATAGGATGTCACTCAGGGATGTGGATCATACACTTTTTTTTGTGTGAATGTCAGCTTGCTTGCTACCTTATATGTGCCTTTTCCATCACTGTCTTTAAGGAGTTTGTACATTCTCCCCATGATCATGTGGGTTTTGTCCGGGTGCTCCAGTTTCCGCCCGCAGTCCAAAGACATGCCAGTTAGTAGAATATTGATCATTGTAAACTGTCCCATGATTAGGTTAGGGTTAAATTGCGGTTGCTGGGCAGTGCAGCTCAAAGGGCTGGAAGGGCCTCATCCGCACTTTATTTCAATATAAAAATGTGCCCTGTGATGTGTATGACTATTTGTACTGAGTTTTGCAATTTGGCCCTAGAGGAACACTGCTTCATTTTGTTGTATTTAAGGGTATTCATGTACAGTTGAATGATAATTAAACTTGAATTTAAATGCAAGGTCACTTTGGAAGGAGAAATAGAAGATTAGATTATTGTTTAAATGATGAAAGATTGCAGTATGTCGTTATGCAAAAGGACTAGGGAGTGTTGGTGCATGAATCGCAAAAGGTTGTCTTGCGGGGCAACAGGTCAGCAAGAAGGTAAACAGAACGTTGGCCTTCATTGCTAGATAGATTGAATTTAACAGAAATGAGTGAATGCTGCAATGGTACAGGGTACTGGTGAGGCTACACCTGGAGTAAGTACTGCATGCAGTTCCAGTCTCCTTACTGGAAGACAGACATACTAACTTTGGAGGGGGTGTAGGAAGTTCACCATGTTGATATTGGAGATGAGGGAGTCTTTCGGTCAAGGTAGCATCTGTGTACAACACTCGCACGGTCGGCATCTTCTGTATAATGCATGAAACGATTTATTTCATTTCTTTTGTCTTTTTACATCTGTTTTTCCATCTTGAATGTGTTTCTGGAGCTGTTGGAGCCTGTGATTTGCAGTTTGGAGTTAGCTTGGGTGATCCAGTGCTTTGCTGTGTCTGAGAAGCAGAGGCAGCATGCGAGTCTCATGGCGAGAAGTCTGCGGGATAGGGTGTGAGCCGATGCTTGACTCTATTTCACCGATTAAAGAGATGCGGGAGATTGAAACAAAGGCAAATTCACAAGCTGAGCGTTGGCTGCTGGCCATTTGACCGCTACCGGAGAGGGGAGAGCCTGCCGCTGTGGTCAAGGAGTTTACTGCATTTTGGACATGGATATGGATCTGGACTTGGGACCACAGACAATGGACTTTTTGTTTCAGTCTTAGTCTTTTATATTTGTGTTTTTTGCCCGATCTTTTCCTTTTTTTTTTGAGGGGGAAGGATATTTGGGGGGGGGGGCAGGGTCAATCATCATATTGCTGTTCTTTTCTTCCTTGATTTCATGACTATCTGGAGAAGATGAATTTCAGAGCTGTACACTTTGAACCTATGAGGAGAGATTGAGTTCCTGGGTCTATACTCAGTGGAATTCAGAAGAATGAAAGGGAATCTCATAGAAACATCTACAATTATGAGATAGATAAGAGAGAGAAAACTTGTTTCCACATGTAAGAGAATAGAACTAGGGGGCATAGCCTCACAATTTGGAGTAATAGAATTAGGATGGAAATAAGGAGAAGCTGCTTTCCTTGGAGAGTAGTGATCTGTGGAATTTTCTGCTCAGGGAAGTAGTGAAGGCTACCTTATTAATTATAATTAGAGCACAGTTAGATACGATTTTTGCTGAACAGGGTAGCTAACTGTTATAGGGGAAACCAAGTCAGTGGCCAGATAAGCCATTATCTTATTGAATGGTGAAGCAGATTCAATGGGCCAAATAGCCTCCTCCTGTTCCTATTTCTTTAAATTTGTTATCTTCTAACTGGAGGCTCAGTACAGGGTGTGAGGCACTGGGGGTTGAGTTGAGCAATCTACTTCAGGGAGTGCAGAAAAAGAGCTAGATTTTAACTGCCATGAAGCTCCACCTTTTCTCTGAGTTGAGGAGCTACCTTTCAGTCAAGTCCTTAATAAGCAGAGCTTCACAGCAGTTTTCTGAGTTGGATGATTGATATCAGGGAGTGTGTAAAAAGAGCTGGTTTACAATTACAAAGGCAATCAAGATTTAAAGAGCTGTTTCTCTGAGCTGTGGAACAACCAATCAGTAAGAATGATTCATTAGAAAGGGTGGCCTTTCTTTTGAGTGTGCCAGTGTTTAGAGTGTCTTTGGCTCATCAGTCAGAGGCAAGATCAGGCTTGGATGAGGTAAAGAATCTTGTAAGTTTCTTTTCTCATTTGTACATTTCTCATCTGTTGCAGTATAGTAGTTGAGTGAGAATGGCTCCAGGGGCATTAATCTGCACCAGATTACCGAGCTGCAGCTCAATGACCTTCAACTCATATGGGAGAATGAGGAAATGATAGACAGGAGCTACAAGAAGGTAGTCACCCCTAGATTACAGGAGACAGGTAACTAGGCGACTGTGAGGGGAAAAGCACAGAGTACACCTGTGCCCATTCCCCTCAATAACAAGTATACAACTTTAGATAGTACTGAGGGGTTGACCTACTTTGTGGGGGGGGGGGGGGGGGGTGGAGCCACAGTGACCGGGTCTCTGGCACTGAGTCTGGTGCCGCCGTGGCTCAGAAAAGCAGACAGGTAAAGAGGACGGCAGTGTTGATAGGTGATTCCCTAGTCAGAGGAACAGAGAATTGTGGGTGTGATACAGACATCTGAATGGAATGTTGCCTCCTTGGTGTGAGGATCAGGGATGTTTCAGATCGGGTCTATGGCATTCTCAAGGGTGAGGATGAGCAGCCAGAAGTCTTGGTACATATTGGCACCAGTGACACAAGTAGACAAGGTGAGGAGTTCCTGAAGAGAGGTTTTGGGAGCTAGGTAGAAAACTGAGAAACAGGACCACCAGAGTAGTAATCTCTGGATTACTGTGAGGGTAAAAATAGGATGATTTGGCAGGTGAATGCATGGCTGAAGAACTGGTACAGGGGCAGGGTTCAGATTTATGGATCATTCGGATCTCTTCTGGTGAAGTTATGACCTGTACAAAAGGGATGGGTTACACCCAAACCACAGCGGGTCCAATATCCTTGCAGGAACGTTGGCTCGAATTGTTTCGGTGGGTTTAAACTAATTTGGCAGGAGGATGGGAACTGGCATGGTAGTGCTGAAGATGAGATAGTTGGTTTACAAACAAAGGGAATGTACAGTGAGGAAAGGCCATCAATAGGGCAAAATTGAAGTCAAAAGGATGTGTTGGAACTTAAAAGGCAGACAAAATTGAAAAGGGTGAATACAGGACTGAAGGTGTTATGTTTGAATTTGCGCAGTATATGAAATAAGGTAGATGAACTGATAGCACAGTTACAAATTGGCATGTATGATGTTGTAGGCATCACTGAAATGTGGCTAAAAGAAGATTATAGCTGGGAGCTTAATGTCCAGGGATACACATTGTATAGAAAGGACAGGCAGGAAGGCAGAGGGGTCGTCGTTGCTCTGTTGGTTTAAAAAAAAGGAATCAAATCATTAGAAAGAGGTGAAATTGGCATTAAATAATTGTGGATAGAGCTAAGGAACTGCAAGGCTAAAAAGACCCTGATGGAAGTTGTATACAGACTCCCAAGCAGCATTAAGGATGTGGTCTACAAGTTACAATGGAAGATAGAAACTGCATGCCAAAAGGGCAAAGTTACAATGGGGGATTTCAATATGCAGGTAGATTGAGCAAATCAAGTCGGTGCTGGATTCCAAGAAAGGGAATTTGTAGAAAGCCTATGAGATCAGCTCATGGTTGTGCCCACTAGGGGATCAGCAATTCTGGATTGGAAGTTGTGTAATGAATCAGATTTGATTAGGGAGCTTAAGGTAAGAAAAGCCTAAGGGGACAAGTGATCATAATATGATCAAATTCACCCCGAGATTTGAGAAGCCAAAGACAGATGTATCTGTATGTGACAGTCAGGGAAGGGAATGGAGAGCATCACATAGTGGAGAGCACTCTTGTGGCCATCCCCCTTAACAGCAAGTAATCCACTTTGAATACTGTTGGGGGGAGGGGGGGGGGGGGAAGGGGAAATGACCTAACCTGGGGGAAGTAACAGTGGCTTGCCTCTGGCACTGGGTCTGGTCCTGTGGCAGTGTATAGTGTACAGTTGGCCCTCCTTATCTGCGAGGGATTGGTTCTGGGACCCCTTGCGGATACCAAAATTCGTGGATGCTCAAGTCCCTTATTCAACCTGTCTCCATGCGATGGATCTTTGGACCCAGCGGAACCCCAGACTTGATTTAACCTGTCTCAGTGCGGTGGACATTAGGTCCTGTGGTAGAGATTTGAATCCGCAGTGTTTCTGTTCACGAAAATAATCACGATCATGATTGAAAATAAAATGGAAATAATAAAACGATCGGAAAGAGGTGAAATGCCATCGGTCATTGGAAAAGCGTTAGGCTACGTCGGTCAACGATTGGAACAATTTTAAAGGATAAAGTGAGAAAGGCCCTGCCCTGAGGAAAGCCACAATTATTACTAAGCAACACAGTGGTTTAATTATTGGGTTTTGAGGTTTTGAGTTTTTGATCCTCCACATCAACCCGCCACAGAGAGCGCACTCGAACTCGGTCTGTCACTAGCTCGCACTCGGGAACGGTTCTCGAGCCCGGCGCTGAGACATGTTCTTAAGTGTTTTATATGCATAGAAAAGTAAAATATATACTATATTCTAAGCCAAACGTTTCACTAACTGGCGCTTTATAATACCGGATGTACCTGTTCTGGCTTACTTAGTCAGAGAACTTCTGATTTTTTTCGATCCCAATCCACAATAACCCACGCACATCCTCCCATATACTTTAAATCATCTCTAGATTACTTATAATACCTAATACAATGTAAATGTTATGTAAAATAGTTGTTATACTGCATTGTTTAGGGAATAATGACAAGAAAAAAAGTTTGTACATGCTTGAACAACAAGTGCTGGAAGAGCACTTCTGGGTTTTTGCGATTGATTGAATTTGCAGATGCGGAATTCGCGGATAAGGAGGTCCGACTGTATATGGATTTCAGTAAGGCATTAGATAAGCCTCTCCATACCAGGCTCCTTCAAAAAGTATGGAGGCATAGGATCAAAGGAGACCTTGCTTTGTGGATCCAGAATTTGCTTGCCCACAGAAAGTAAAGGATGCTTGTCAATGGTTCATACTCTGCAAGGAGGTCAGTAACCAGTGGTGTTCCACAGGGACCTGTTCTGGGACACCTCCTCTTTGTGATTTTTAGAAATGACCTGGATGAGGAAATAGAAGGGTGGGTTAGTAAATATGCTAATGACACAAAGGTTGGGGGTGTTGTGGAAAGTCTGGAGGGTTGTCAGAGGTTACAGCAGAACATCGATAGGATGCAGAACTGGGCTGAGAAGTGGCTGATAGAGTTCAATCTAGGTAAGTGTGAAGTAGCTCATTTTGGTCAGTCAAATCTGAAGACAGAATATAATATAAATGGTAAGTGTCTTGGCACTGTGGAGGATCAGAGAGATCTTGGGGTTGGTGTCCATAGGACATTCAAAGCTGCTGTGCAGGTTGACAGTGTTGTTAAGGCGGCATATGGTGTGTTGGCATTCATCAACTGTGGGACTGAGTTCAAGAGCTGTGAGGGATTGTTACAGCTATACAAGACCCTGGTCAGACCCCACTTGGAGTACTGTGTTCAGTTCTGGTCACCTCACTACAGCAAGGATGTGGAAACTATAGAAAGGGTGCAGAGGAGATTTGCAAGAATGTTGCCTGGATTGGGAAGCATGCCTTATGAGAATAGGTTGAGTGAACTTGGCCTTCTCTCCTTGTAGTGATGAAGCATGAGAAGTAACCTGATACAGGTGTGTAAGATGATGAGAGGCACTGATCATGTGGCTAGCCAGAGGCTTTTTCCCCAGGGCTGAGGTGGCTAACATGAAGGGGCATACTTTTAATATGCTTGGAGATAGGTACCAAGGAGAGGGGGTAAGATTTTCCACACAGGGAGTGGTGGGAGCATGGAATGGGCTGCTGGTGATGGTGGTGAAGGCGGATACAAAACAGTTTCTTAAGAGCCTCTTAGATAGGTACATGGAGCTTAGAAAACTAGAGGGCTATGCCATAGGGAGATTCTAGGCAGGTTCTAGTGCAGATTACATGGTTGGCACCCTGAAAGGCCTGTAATGTGGTGTAGATTTCTTTGTTTTATGTATCAGTATTACAGTGGAGTAAAGGGAATTGAGAGAGAAGTTGACCAGAACTGACTGGAAAAGAACACTGGCAGGGATGATGGCAGAGCAGCAATGGTTGGACCTTCTGGAAGTAATTCAGAAGGCACAGGGATATATACATCCCAAAGAGGAAGAAGTATTCTAAAGGTAAGATGACGCAACCGTGGTCAACAAGGGAAGTCAAAGCCAACATAAAAGCCAAAGTAACGGCATATGATCGAGCAAAAAATTAGTGGGAAGTTAGAGTGGGAAGCTTTTTAAAAAACCAACATAAGGCAACTTAAAAAGTCACTAAAGTAAAGATGGAATATAAAAGTAAGCTAGCCAATAATATTACAGAGAATACTAAAAGATTTTTTTAAATAGATAATGTGTAAACGGGAGGTGAGAGTGGATTTTGGACGGCTAGAAAAGAAAGCTGGAGAGGTAGTAATGGGGGACAAGGAAATGGCAGATGAACTGAATAAGTATTTTGCATCAGTTTTCACTGTGGAAGGCACTAGCAGTTGGGTGGAAGCTCCGGGTATCGGAGTCATGAGGTGTGGGAAATTACCATACTAGAGAGGTTTTTGAAAATCTGAGAGCTCTGAAGGTAGTTCAATCACCTGGACCAGACGGTGTACACCCCAGGGTTCTGAAAGAAATGGCTGAAGAGATCATGGAGGCATTAGTAATGATCTTTCAAGAATCTCTAGATTCTGGAATGGTTCTAGAAGACTGGAAAATTGCAAATGTTACTCCACTCAATTCAAAATTCAGTTCAATTCACTCTTCAAGGAGGGAGAGAGAGGAAGAAAGGAATCTTTAGGCCAGTTAGTCTGACGTCAGTGGTTGGGAAGATGTTGGAGTCGATTATTAAGGATGAGGTCTCAGGATACTCAGAGACACATGATAAATTCGGCCGTAGTCAACATGGTTTCCTCACGGAAAATCTTACCTGACATCTGTTAAAATTCTTTGATGAAATAAGCAGGATAGATAAAAGAGAACTCAGTTGATGTTGTATACTTGGATTTTCAGAAGGCCTTTGACAAGGTGTCACACATGAAGCAAAGAGTGAGAATAAAAGGAGCCTTTTCTGGTTGGCTGCCAGTGGTGTTCCATAGGGGTCTGTGTTGGGACTGATTCTTTATGTTGTATGTCAATGATTTCGATAACGGAATTGATGGGTTTTGTTGCAAAGTTTGCAGATAAGATAGGTGGATGGGCAGGTTGTTTCGAGGAAATAGAGAGATTACAGAATGACAGATTTGGAGAATGGGCAAAGAAATGGCAAGTGGAATACAATGGCAGGTGGAAGTGTATGGTCATGCAGAGTCCCTGTAGAGAATTTCCTAAAGGTTAATTTGCAGGTCGTCTATGATGAGGAAAGCAAATGCAATGTTCGCATTCATTTCAGGAGGACTAGAATAAAAAAAAGCAAGAATGTAATGCTGAGATTTTATAAAGCACTGGTGAGGCCTCACTTGGAGTATTGTGAGCAGTTTTGGGCCCGTCATCTTAGAAAAGATATGCTGAAACTGGAGAGGGTTCAAAAGAGATTCACAAAAATGATTTCAGGTTTGAATGGCTTGCCACATGAAGAGCATTTGATGGCTCTGGGCCTCTGGAATTCAGAGGAATGAGGGGTGACCTAATTCAAACCTACTGAATGGTGAATGGGCTTGATAGAGTGGATGTAGAGAGGATGATTCCTATGGTGGGAGAGTCTAAGACCAGAGGACACACCCTCAGAATAGAGGGGTGTTGTTTTAGAATGGAAAGGAGGAGGATTTTCTTTATAGCAAGGGGTGAATCTATGGAATTCTTCACATTAGGCAGCCATGGAGGCCAAGTCTTTATGTATATTTAAAGCAGAAGTTGATGGATTCTTGATTGGTCAGGGCATGAAGGGATGTTGGGAGAAGGCAGGAGATTGGAGCTGAGGGGAAAATTGGATCAGCCATGATGAAATGGTGGAGCAGACTTGATGCGCCAAATGGCCTAATTCTGCTCCTATATCTTATGGTCTTATAGAACAAAGATACTATAAACAGACTCACATTGAGTAGGTAAGGTCTTCCAAACTAGTGACATGGAAATCAAAAATAATATCTACAGTACTGCATTTGCTATATGAATAAGGCATGGAACAACTTCAACACTAAAAATCACCAAGATGCACAGGGATGAAAATCTCTTCACAAGTTTAAAAGCAAACAACTGCAGATGCTGGAAATCAGATAGAGCAGAAAATACTCCGTTGTTTTTATTTAAAATGTTTAAAGTCATGGGAATGTAAACTTCCATATTTATAATATGGATTCAATAGTCAATTGGAATAAGATTTAAATTCCTAAGTCTACCAGTGAAACAAGCCACAATATCTGTAGCAGGAAATTATTACTATATTCAATAGAAAACATTCAACATCTGTGTTTTCTATTAGGCAGCATACAGCTGAGCCATTATGAGTAATGAATTTTTAGTAGATCCATTCTGTTCAGCCTTCTTCATGAAATTATGTAATCTGGCATTGAAATAGTAGAAAACATTGCTTGTAGGAGCTTTGGGGAATTACGTAATGTGCTGACCCACCCTCCAGATGGAAAACTGCATGAAAATAAATAGTTTTCAGAGGGCCAACACAAGGGAAGTCAGAAAAGTTTAAATATACAGGATTGTTCTCAAGCTATTTCAAAAGAATGTTTAGAAATTCATGGCTTCAAATGTTAGTTAGCCCTCACTAACAACATGCTCTAGGTAGAATTTACAAATCTATGGTAAACACAAACACTTAGCTATCGCCAGCAGTATTTCAAATCATTCCAATTTACTAAACAGTACTTTTATAATCTTGCTACAAGAGAGAATACCTTTATATCAAACCACATTCTGCTTGAAGAATTCACACAACATCTGAATATTACAAAGGTGGACACTCTTGTATTTCTAATGCACATGGATATGCTGAACTCTGTTACAGCATTTTCAGTCATACTGAATACTTGACAGAAATATCAAATACATAAACAGTAGATTTAGATGTAAGTGACTAGCAGCTAATGTTATGGATACATACATACTACAGAAATAATCACAAGCCTCTGGTTCCCATGAACCCAAATTATTATTGTTTTTGTGAATGTTTAACATTGTAGCATTAATAATGGGAGCTATTCACAATATTTTGAGTGCAGCTGTGTCCTGAGAACTCAATTTCAGGCTTTGTCCTTCTACAGAAACATGCATAAGGCATGGATTGTTTTATCTGAAGTGGCATTTATAGCCAATGCTAGGAAAAAATAATGTTTCTGAATCACCATGGAGACCCTGAAATAAAGCTTTTCCAAAAAGAACAAGATCTGGTGGAAATATTTAGTACCAATAATCAACATAAAATGATAATATAAATGAGCAAATTCAACCACAACTTGCTGCAATTTTACTGTGCAAAATCAAGTTTGGAAGCAAGCAAGCGATTCAAACAGGAAATATTCAAGTCTAAATTCTGGAAATCTCCAAAACCGATAAGGTTTCAGAAATTGGAACCATAATAAAAATGATCAAAATATTCTTATTTTAAATTCATTCATAGGGTGCAAACAACATTGGGAGAGCCAGAAGTTAATGTTTATAACCAATTGTTCTCAAGGTGGGGCGATGTCTTCAGGAAATGCTAGAGCTCTTCCATTGATGGTCCCTCCACAAGCTATTTGGTAGTTTCTTGATGACAACCTTGTGACAATGAAAGATGTTACGTGACCTAAAAGCGTTTAGCATTTTTATGTACCTGCTGCTTTTCTTTCTATTGAAATGAGTTTGCTGAAGGTCCTGTTGAAGAAGATGTGTTAAAACACCTTAGGGACATTTTGTAGGCAGCATTTACTGTAGATGACAAACAGAATATCAGAACAGGAGTGAGAAAAGGCAAGAATATTCAAACAAAGGTGAGCATTTTTATTGGGCAATGGATACTTCATTAAGATTGGGATCTGACCTGGGCTATGTGCAGGCTGGATACATTTTGGATAAAATACCTATTTTAGAACAATGAAGAGAGTTCATCAAAGTTATAAAAATTTGGAAGTAACAGAGTGCTATAAATGATTCAACAGCATGTTAAGTCAATTTTGTAACCCTTCAAGTGTCTGAGATTTCTGGGGCACAACATGCTTCTATAAACCTTGCTTATCTACAGCAAAAGCATTAAAAGTAGCTGGAGGAATTTAAACAACTTTAAGTGTATCATGTGTAATGCACTGTAAGGTTTTACTGCTAATGTAATGGTTTCTCTGTAGCAGCAATGTTCGAGTTATGACTAGAGATAATAGGGCTTCCGAACGTGGGGCTTTCCAATGAGAGGGATATTGTTCTTTCTTGTGCGTCTGGGAGCAGGGATTTCACGGTCTTTTGCCAGGGAGAGATGAGGACAGAAGATGCGAACGGACAGAGTCGGTAGACTGCTGAACGGAGTGAACTTGGACTAAGGGGGTCGATGGGAAACCAATGGACTGAACTATGAGCTCCAACATTGCACATTAATCCGTTTCATGAGAATGGGCCCTTTTCTTCTTTTTGTTTCTTTACTAACCATATAGTTAAATTAAGAATTATAAAGCTAAATCGTTTAATCGCATATTGTGTACTTTTTGTTATCTGATGTACTGATTGTACTGATTTGTAACAGGGACACATTGTGCAGCATCCACCCAAACAAGATTTCTTAAGTTTGGCTGGGCCAAGGGTTGTCTTCCTCTAGATTAAGCTGCTAGCCGAACTGAGAGTTACACAAGTTTCAAAACAAAATTTTTGCAGCATGAAACATTTTTGAAGTACACACCTTTTTGACACAAACCAAGGAGGTTTTCTGAAGTATAAAACCAAGCTCTAGTTAGATTGTAAACGTACTAAGTCTTGCCAGGGTGTTGCTTCCGATATTTAACTCAATAACTGGAGTACCAAACCATAGATTACCCAAAACTAAAACAGAACGTATTAGAATTGAATAGATCAGGCTTGCATTGACGAGTCAATACTTCAGTTCAGAACTGGAAAAGTGAGAAAACAAGCAAGTAATAAATCGCAGCAAAGGGGAAAGTGTAGAGGCTCTGATAAGACTGCAGACAAAGGTTGTCATGAAGCCATTATAACCACTGCAAAGAAAATTTTCAAATGAAATACCCAAAACATCCATGAGGAGCAAAAAACCCAATTACCTAAAATTGCTCATATTGAATACAGAGTCCTATACTGGGCATATTAGGGCTTACGAGAGTTGAAATTGAAATATCTTACTCTCACCTACACTGTTCAAAGATGGCAAACCTTAAGCTTGAAAACCAGCACCTGATCTTCCTGTATGCATGCTGTGACCCTCAGGACACTCATGGAATTCAATAATTTCAAATAACCTTCCTTCATTGCAGGATATTTCAGATTCAATTTGTTCTTTTACGCGTTTTCTATTCTGTCTTAAACTACTTAAACTTAAAGCAATGGTCAGCTTTACAACTCAGGCATTTTCTCTATTCTCTCTCCACCACAATTTTTGGAACTTAAAACAAGTCTGCTCTTTCAAATATGATGGGTCAGCAACTTTCTTTCTCCAAGGATATTGCTGATCTACTCAATTCTTCCAACAAATGGTGAAGCAGGCCCAATGGGCCAAATGACCTATTATGGTTTTCTGTTTCTGCTTCTAAAATATCAGGTTAACTTGATAAGCAGACAAAGCGCTCTTTCCCACACCATTAATAAGACAATGCTGCCCATGGATAATAAATATAGATATTATTCTTGTGCAAGAGACTGATACCTGGTATGATTTACTCCTTCACAACTTAAACCTACTTTCAGAACTGAGAAACATGTTTCTTACTCTAAGATGGTATTTAACACTTACAGATCTCAGTAGAAACAAGTAATAAATTGCACAGCTAATACAAATATTTGTCAAATATTAAAACACATTAAAGCCTTAATCATCACTCTCCAAGATTGATAAGGAAACCAATATTAAAAGCCATAAGCTAATTTAATTTATTTACATGTTCACCTGGACAACGATCCTGCCAATGAAAGTACTGTTCAGAACATTTTTATAGGTGCCTTTAATGAAGTTCTCAGCAAATGAGGATGTGGCATTGGGTGTAACTGCTAGGATGCTGCTGCTGAAACCAATTATTCTGCCACAGCTTAGTTTCATTTTTACTTCCAGCAAGTGTACACATTACAAGTGCTTCTGAAGCCAGAAGCTTTGGGAAGCCACTCCATACACTTACAGTAACAGATAATTAAAACTGATATTCCTGTATCAGCCGAGTTTATTGTTCACCAGACAGTGCTAAGGATTAAAAAGGTACAATTCACGCATACACTTGATGCAAATTGTAGCAAATACAATGGAAGATACAAGATATTGGCCTGGAATTTGCTGCATATCTGAAGTCTTACTATATTGGGAATGAAATTTGATCAAAATTTTAGCTAGAAGAAATTTCTGGCCACTTTAAACTTTTTAGATGAAAATATAATACTGAAAGCTGTGTTTTTATTTAGAAAATGTCTGTTTTCATTGATTCTAAGATTCAGTGCAAAATTGATTCTACATGTGTAAATTTTGGCAAAAACATGGCGTATCAAATTTGGATTTTTCACATACCTATGTTTAAAGGCCTGGTATGAGTATGTGATGTTACCTTCACAAATTGATCTTAAGACTACAAAAAGAATACTGATCTATTCAGATAGATATTACACCCAGTAACTTACTTACCAATTCTATAGACAAACAATAAATTCAACAAACACAACTATTGAAATCATACAAAGTGGCCACCCAGCACCTTTATTCCTGGGTGGCAATGGCCAACAGCAGAGGACACCCATTTAAGAGGAGGGAAGATGTCAAAGGTGGGTGCTTTTACATAGTGCCTAGAAGGTGCTTTCTAAAATCATTTTTTATTGCTAATTTTTAAGAGCTATTTTATTTGGTGCTAGTAATTCTAAATCCTGTTGTATGTCAGAAACTATTACTTACTGTGGTTTTTGATCTAGGACTGCAATCACCTGACTGAGATTCTTCAGGGACATTGACCTTCATATAAGTGTTTGGAGTATTCAGCCACCTCGTCTTTTCACGTTGTTGTTTCTGTGCCAGGAATTTGAGGGGAGAACGTGGCAGAGCATCATTTTCAAAGGAAAATGCTGTGACAGTTGCAGGTATCTCCACCTCACTCTTGTGCCTTAGCTTCTCTCTCAGAATTGGGTGTCTGTAGGTGTAGCCAGTTCTGTAGCCCTATAGAGAGAAAAATAAATGCAAAATGTAAGCATTTTATTCTGGTACATATAAAATTACATGTGATTCTTTGAACTATGCAAAAGACAACCAAAACCCACTTTTATTTTTATGCCATAGACAAATAGCTGAAGACAATTTTGACATAAACACACCCACTTACTGAATTTATTAGCAGAATATTTTTCTTTTGTTTTGGGTCCACAGGTATTGCAATAATTCTTTCCTCAAGGAATTTTATTGATTATAAAATCAAACAAAAAGAAATAAAATATGCAAAAACATGAATTAGACTCAATATATGTTATAAATGGTGCTTTGAATGCCAATGACTACATTTAGAAGCTGCACAGATTTTTCTCACACTAAGCCATAGAACCATAGAACATTATAGCACAGAAACAGGCCTTTTGGCCCTTCTTGTCTATGCCGAACCATTTTTCTGCCTAGTCCCACTGACCTGCACCTGGACCATATCCCTCCATCCATGTACCTGTCTAAGTTTTTCTTAAATGTTAAAAGTGAGCCCGCACTTACCACTTCATCTGGCAGCTCATTCCACACTCCCACCACTCTTTGTGTAAAGAAGCCGCCCCCCCCACCAATGTTCCCTTCACCCATGTCCTCTGGTTTTTTTCTCCCCAAGCCTCAGTGGAGAAAGCCTGCTTGCATTCACTCTATCTATACCCATCATAATTTTATATACCACTATCAAGTCTCCCCTCATTCTTCTATGCTCCAGGGAATAAATTCCTAACCTATTCAACCTTTCTCTGTAACTCAGTTTCTCAAGTCCTGGCAACATCCTTGTAAACCTTCTCTGCACTCTTTCAACCTTATCAATATCCTTCCTGTAATTCGGTGACCAAAACTGCACACAATACTCCAAATTCGGCTTCATCAATGCCTTATACAACCTCACCATAACATTCCAACTCTTATACTCAATTCTTTGATTCTTGTAGGCATTCTAGAAACTCCCTCTTGAAATTCAACACCAAGCTGATTTTTCCAGTCTACTTGCATATTGAACTCCCATCAGGGTCTTTTTACCCTTGTAGTTCCTTAGTTCTATCCACAATAATTCAGCACCTTCTAACCCTATGTCACCTCCAATGATTAGATTTAAATTTTTTTTTTAAACAAAAGAGCAATGCCAGCCCCTCAGTTTTCCTGCCCTTTCGATCTAAGGTGTACCCTTGGACATTAAGATCCCAGCTATAATCTTCTTTCAGCCATGATTCGGTTATGCCTACTACATTACACAAGCCAATCCGTAACTGTGCTACACGTTCACCTACCTTATTCATTTAATGATAACACCTTTAGTCCTGTATTCACCCCAATGAATTTTGTCTATCTTTTACACTGCAACTCATCCTGTTGTCCGCAATTTTGCCCTATCAACGGCCTCTCCTCAATACACATTGCCTCTGTTCGCAAACCACTTATCTCATCTTCAGCACTATCACTGCTGTTCCCATCCCCCTGCCATATTAGTTTCACCTTCAATCGTCTTTTTAATTGTTTGTAATGATAGCTTATCACAATTTACTTCAGAAAAGGTGTCATTAATAATGTTTTAGTTGAATTTTCATTTTTTGAACTACCAGAAAGCTGTTGTTCACTTTTGAGTAGTGCTATCTTAAAGGCATCTTAAAGTAAAGTCATCTATGTATATGATTTGGATGAGAGAATCAAATATAACCTCAGGTGAGTAGTGGTGTACCACTGGAGTCAGTATTGGGAATACATCTTTTCACATTATATGTCAATGGCTTGTGTTACAGAATTGATGCATTTGTGGAGAAGTTTGCAGATGATACAAAGACAGGTGGAGGGGAGGTAATGTTGAGGAAGCAGTGAGTCTGCAGATGGACTTGTACAGATTGGGGGAATGGGCAAAGTAGTGACAGATGGAATGTAGTGTAGGTCAGGCATTTTGGTAGAAGGAATAAAGGCATAGATTATTTTCTAAATGGGGAGAAAATTCAAAACGAGGTGCAAAAAGTACTAGGAAATTCTGCACAAAGACTCCCAAAAGTTAACTTGCAGGTTGGGTCAGTGGTAAGGCGGCAAATGCAAGGTTCGCATTCATTTCAATAGGATTAGAATATAAGACCAAGGATATAACACTGATTCTTTATTAAGGCACCGGTGAGGCCTCACTTGGAGTAATGAGAGTGGTTTTCGGCTCCTTGTCAAAGAAAGGATGTGCTGATATTGAAGAGGGTTCAAAGGAGGTTCAGAGGAATGATTTCAGGAATGAAAAGGTTAATGTATGAGGAGTGCTTGATAGCGCTGGACCTGTACGCACTGGAGTAAGAGGGTAAGAATAAGAGGGGAATCTCACTGAAACACTGAATGGTGAAAAGCCTATATAGAGTGGATGTAGAGGATGTTTCCTATAATGGCTGAGTTTAGGTTCAGAGGACAGAGTCTTAGATTAGAGGGACGTCTACTGAGAACAGAGATTAGGAGGAATTCCTTCAGCCAGAGGGTGGCAAATCTTTGGAATTTATTTCCCAGGACAGTTATGGAGGCCAAGTCATTGAGTATATTCAAAATGGAAGTTGACAGGTTCTTGATTCATCAGAACATCAAAGGTTACAGGCAGAAGGCAAGAGAATGGGATTGAGAAGGATATTAAGTCAGCCATGATGGAAAGGCAGCACAGATTTGATGGGTCAGTGGCCCAATTCTGCTCCTATGTCTTATGAAGCTGGAGTTGCATGTACTCAGGATCATTTGGGAGACTGAAGATATTGTAGGTGAGACTTCTGAAGAGGTGGTACAGGCTTCAAATGCCAGAAAGGTGACCTCCAAGAGAGGTAAGGGGATTAGGAAGTCAGTGAGGGCTCCCCCATAGCCATTCCCCTCAACAAGTGTACCTCTTTGGATATTGCTGCTGGGCTGGGATGACCCATTGGGGAATGACAGCAAAAGCCAGGTTGCTGGTGGCATGGTTGCCAGCTCTGAGACTTGACAAGGGAAGGATAAAGTCAGGTAGTGTGCTTGTTATAGGGAATTCTATAGTTAGGGGGAGACACGAGGATGGTGTGTTGCTTCCTGGGTGCTAGGGTCCAGGATGTATCAGAATGGTTGCAGGATATTCTCAAGGAGGGTGAACAGCCAGAGGTTGAGGTGCATATTGGCACCAATGACAAATGAAGAAACAGGAAGAGGTCCCATCAGTGAGTATATGGAGTGAGGAAACAGGCTGAAGAGAAGGACCTCCAAGGTAGTAATGGTGTGATAGCATGGATGAATGTGGCTGAGAAGATGGTGCAGGGGACAGGATTTCAAGTTCTTAGATCATTGGAACTTTTTCCTGCAGAAGGGGTGACATGTGCAACAGGGACGGGTTGCACCTGAACTGGAGGTAAACCAATATCCTGGCTGGTCGATTTGCTGATGCTACCCAGTAAAGTTTATACTAGTTTTGCAGGGGACTAGGAACTGGAGCACCGGGTCAGTAAGGGAAGGATCAGACTGGAAGGTAGATGTTAGGGAAAGTATTGAAAGGCAAAAAAAAACAAGTACGGTGGAATGGATCATTTGAAGTGTGTACATTTTAATGCTAGGAGAATTATGGGTAAAAGTGATGAATTTGGAGCATGGATCAGTACATGAAACTATGATATTGTGGCCACTACTGAAGCTTGGTTGACAGTAAGGCAGGAATGAGTGATTAATTTACTAGGTTTTTTGAAGCTTTAGAAAAGATAGAGGAGATGGTAAAAGAGGGGGTGGAGTTGCACTACTAATCAGGGACAATATCACAACTGCACTCAGGGGAGACATAATGGAGGGTTCAGACACTGAGTCCATTTGGGTGGAACTCAGGAATAGGAAGGGTGCAATCACACTGATGGGATTGTATGACAGACCTTCCAATAGGCACAGGGGCATTGAGGAACAGATATGTAATCAGATAAAGGAAGTGTGTAAAAAATGGTAGGCTTGTTGTCATTTCAACTTCCCTAATATAGTGCAAGGGGTTTAGATGGGAAAAATTTGTTAAGTGCATCCAGAAGGGTTTCTTAAATCAATATGTGGATGGTTCAATGAGAAGGGGCTGTACTAGACCTGGTATTGGGTAATGAGCCTGGCCCGGTGACTGACCTTTCAGTGGGTGAGCAGTTAGGAACACTGACCACAGTTCCTTAACTTTCAGGGTAGCTATAGATAAAGATAGGTATGCATAAAATTGGAGTAGGGCTAATTATGAGGGTATTAGGCAGGAACTAAGCGTTAACTGGGAACACCTTTTCTCTGGCAAGTTCACATCAGACACGTGGAGGGCATCTGAATATCAATTGCACAGAGTAGAGGAATGGGATGTTCCTGTTCGAAGGACAGGGATGGAAAGATAAGAGAACCTTGAATGTCCAGAAAGGTGATGAATTTAGCCAAGAAAAGGAAAAATATGTAAAGCTTTAGAAGTTAGGAACAAATGAAGCACAAGAAGCCAGAAAACCAGGAAAGCCAGGAGGGCCATGAAAAGCCCTTAGCAAGGAGGATTAGGGCAAATCCCAAGGCATTCTATACATACATCAAGAGCAAGAGTATAACTAGGGAGAGGGTAGGACCACTCAAGGATAAAGGGGAGAATATTTACTTGGATGCGGAGAATGTGAGTGAGGTACTTAATGACGGTTTTGCTTTAGTATTTACCAAAGAAAAGGATATGGAGGACCAGGAGATCAGTGCTGAGTGTATAAATAATTAGGGTGTTTAGAGGTCAAGGAGGAGGAAGTGTTGGTTCTCCTAATGAGGGCCTGGTGGGATTTACCCCAGGTTATTGAAGGAGGCAAGAGACAAGATTGCTGGGGCCTTGACCAGTATCTCCACATCCTCTCTAGGCACAGGCGAGGTCCTGGATGACTGGCTAATGTTGTACCTCTATTTAAGAATGGAACACCAGAAAATCCTGGAAACTATAGATCAGTGAGTCTCACATCAGTTGTATAGAAACAGTTGGAGAAAATTCTTTAGGCATAGGATATATGAGCATTTGGAAACCCATTGCCTAATTAGGGAGAGCCAGCACGGCTTTGTGCGTGGCAGGTTGTGCCTTACCAACTTGGAGTTTTTTGATAAGGTGGTGAGGAGAGGGCAGTGGATCTAGTCTACATAGATTTTAATAAAGTGTTTGACAAAGTCCTTTATGGGAGAACTAATCCAGAAGATTAAGATGCATGGGTTTCACAGTGAATTGGCTTGATGGAATCCGAACTAGCATGTGTATAGAAGACAAAGGGTAGTTGTTGAAGGAACTTACTTGAGCTAGAGATTTGTAATTAGTTGTGTTGTGCAGGACCTGTGCTGGGTCCTCTGTTGTTTGCAATGTATATAAGTGACCTGGATGAAAATGAAAATGGGTGGGTTAGTAAGTTTGTGGATGATACTAAAATTGGTAGAGTTGTGCATAGTGTAGAAGACTGGCAAAGAATACAGTGTGATATAGATCAATTGCAGATATGGGCAGAGAAATGGCAGATAGAGTTAACAAAAACGTGAGGTGTTTTTGCTTGGTAATGCAAGGAAACAGTACACTGTTAAAGGCCAAATTCTTAACAGTGTTGCTCTGCAGAGAGATCTGTGGATCCAAATTCATATTTCCTTGAAAGTGGCCACACAGGTCAATAAGGTGAGTAAGGCGGCTTATGGAATGCTTGCTTTTATTAGATGTGGCATTGAGTTCGAAAGTCAAGAGGTTTTATTGCAATTTATAAAATTTTGGTTAGGCCACATCTGGGGTATTGCGTACAGGTCTGGTCACCCACGAAGGAAGGATGTTGAGGCTTTGGAGAGGGTGCAGATAACGTTTACAAGGACGCGGCTAGGTTCAGAGTGCATGGATAAACTTGGATTGTTTTTACCTGCAGCACCAGAGGCTGAGGGAAGATCTGATATAGGTTTATAAGATTGTGACAGCCATAGATAGAGTAGACGGTGTATCTGTTTCCCAGAGTTGAAATGTCTAATACTAGATGGAATGCATTGAAGGTGAGAGTTACTCAGAGTGGTGGATGCCTGGAATGCGCTGTCTGGTATGGTGGTAGAGACAAATACATGAAAGACTTTTCAGAGACATTTAGATAGGCACATGGATGCGGGGAAGATGGAAGATGGGTGTTTTTAGTTGGTTTGGCACAACATTGTGGGCTGAAGGATCTGTTCCTGTGCTGTACTTCTCTATGTTCTGTGGAATTAAGGTTTCATTTAAGTGATCGGGGCACAAAGAACTTACAAAGAAATACAGACAAGAGGGCAAATACAAAGTACAAAGCAGAAAAATACGAAGGCATAATTCAGTGGGGAAAACAAATGCTGGGTAGTTTTCATTTAATTGGGGGATTGGGAATTTTGATATTCAAAAGGTACCTGCGAATTCAACAGACAAAAGACACTACAAGTTAATAAGCAGACAGTTAAGGTAAGTGGCACAATTAAGTTTAATGCAAGAAAATTTGAGAACAAGAGGCCTTCTTTTCTAAATAATGAATATACTTGCTGTTGAGGGAGTAAAGCAAATATTCACCAAATTGTTTCTAAGAAGTTGGGTCAGCCATATGGGGAAAGGCAGAGACTCCCAGCCTATTTTTCCTGTTTCTAATTCCGTACCACTGAAATGTGTAAAATTCTCAAGGAGTTGATAAGCACATCAGGATCTTGAAAATGTACGTACCAGATTGTCCAACATTCTCATCATAGCTTCAAATTCTTGTTCTCCCACTCTCCACTTTTGTGTGTTTCCCATGTTGACTCCTTCAAAATCCACCTTGTGTGTGTAATGTTTGAACTTTTCCAGATCCAGAAGCAGTAAGTTATCCACTCCACCTGCACTTGCCAAGGCCCTTACCTTCAATAGAAACCACTTGGTTAGAAGTACACTTCCAGTTATTAAATATATATTTGACCAACAGAACAATACTTGAAAGGAAGTCTCAAATAAAAAAGCAGATAATTAAAGCATAATGAATGTAACTTTATGGATAATTTGCTATCAAATATCACTTCAGTCAAATTAGAAAATCATTACACATCTGTTCAAATTAACAGTATTATAAAACAATAAACTTACTGGAAACTACTAGAATGGAAAATTAGAAGCTATTCTTATTGGTAGAATAGTGTTGCTGTTAAGACCAGCACTCATTACCCATCCATAGGATGGCAATCTGCCACCTTGGACTGCAGCAATCAGTATGACACTGGTGCTGCTGTACATGTCTCATCTCCAGACCCATCCAGCTTTTAATAGTCTGCAAGGCATATGACAGAGTACTGTTACAGCATTCACCACTTATCTGGGTAAGTGCAGGTCCAACAGGTGCATAGCATTGGTTCAGAGGTATGACACTCATTTTTATGAAGATGGTAGGTTACTTGACTGGTCTAAATTGGAATGCTATCCCACAGATGCTAATCCATGGACTCATGGGAAGGACTTCACATGGTTGAACAGACTGCCACATCTATAACTGGTTCCATATTGATGCACAATGGCCTCTCAGGTTTTACGCTTGCATTTTAATATATGTAGCTATTTTGTTACTACTGAAAGCACTACCTGAAAATTTGAGAGCTGTGGATCCGAATTTGCATGCAATTCCGTCTGCGTAAAGATGACATATTGCTTTCCCTTAAGTGAACCAAACAGCTTCTATGGTAATCTGATAATTACATACTTGGATATGCTTCTCTTTTAAAAGTACACATTCACTAACTAAATCTAAATTGCATCATGCTGGGAACTGAAGTCTGATATCTACACAGTTGATCTCAAAGGCCATCAGATATAGGAGCAGAATTAGGCCATTTGACATATTGACTCTGCTCCACCATTTCTGGATTATGGCTGTTCCATTTCCTTCTCGGCACTCATCTCCTGCCTTCTCCCTGAAACCCTTCATTAATTTAGAATTTATCAACCACTGTCTTAAATATATCCAATAACTTGGCCTCCACAGCCACCTGTGGCAACAAATTCCACAGATTCACTACTCTGGCTGAAGAAATTCCTCATCTCTGTTCTAAATGTACATTCCTCTATTCTGAGGCTGTGTCCTCTGGTCGTTTCCAACATAGGAAACATCCTCTCCATATCCATTCTATCAAGGCCTTTTCAACATCCGATAGCTTTTGATGACATTACCTCCACCCCACCATTCTTCTGAATTCCAGTGAGTACAGCCCCAGAACCAAACACTCATTATGTGATGTCTTTCAATCCCAGAATCATTCTCGTGAACCTGCTTTGAACCCACTCCAGAGTCAGCTTACAATATTCCAAGTGAGGCCTCACCAGTGCTTTATGAAGCCTCAACATTACATCCTCTCTTTTATATTCTAGTCCTCTTGAAATTAATGCTAACATTACATTTGCTTTCCTCACTGACTCAACCTACAAACGAACCTTTAGGGAATCCTGCACAATGGCTCCCAAGTCCCTTTGCACCTCAGAGTTTTGAATTTTCTCATTATTTAGAAAATAGTCTATGCTTTTATTTCTTTTACCTAAGTGCATGAGCATACACTTCACAACACTATATTCCATCTGCCATTTCTTTGTGCCCATTTTCCTAATCTGTCTAAGTCTTTCTGTAGCCCCTCTGCTTCCTCAGCACTACCTGTCCCTCCACCTAGCTTAGTACTATCCATAAATTTGGCCATAAAATCATCAACTCCATCATCCAAATCATGGACATATAACACAAGAAGAACTCCGACCCCTGTGGAACACCACTGATCACTGGCAGCCAACTAGAAAGGGCTCCTCCTCCCAATCAGCCAATGCTCTATCCATGCAAGTAGGTTTCCTGTAATAACACAAGGTCTTGTTAAGCAGACTCGTGTGGCTTCTTGTCAAAGACCTTCTGAAAATCTAAGTGCACATTATCCACTGATTCCCCTTTTGTCTATCCTGCTTGTTATTTCTTCAAAGAATTCCAACAGATTTGTCAGCCAAGATTTTCTCTTGAGGAAACCATGCTGACTACAGCCTATTTTATCATGTGCCTCCTAGTACCCTGAAACCACATCTTTATAACAATCGACTCCAACATTTTCCCAAACACTGAGGTCAAACCAATAGGCCTATGTGTTTTCTTTTGCCTCTCTTCCTTCTTGAAGAGTGGAATGACATTTGCAATTTTGCAGTCCTCTGGAGCCATGCCAGAATTCATTGATTCTTGAAAGATCATTATTGATGATCTTTCGGTTAAGATGGCACTACAAAACATATGCAACAACTTCCTGGTAGTCAAAAAGCTAAAAAATCCGCCTAAATAAAAAAACACTAAAAATACATTTTCTGAGGTAAATAGTGTTAAATTATTGCTGTAAACAGTAAAGAGGCAAGCGATGATGAAGTTTGGGCGTTGAATTGACGCATATGGAGTTCTGATGCCTGTACAGCGAGGTTCGATCGCTCTGGGCGCCTTAAGACGTTAGGGCCTTGCAGAGGAGATTTGATTTTGATTCTCATACAACTGGTCCAGGTGCAAGGCTGGATTGCTCTGGGCACCGAGCTGATTTAAAGAGCTTCAGAACAGCTTTCGGTTGGGTGACAAAATCTGGGCTTGGAGCAGTGTGGTCTAGGTCCAGGCCCCAGCGGACACACCTTGTGCAAGGTACAATGCGCTGTTTAGACAATTTAAATGCTGGCCTAGGTTGGATGCAAGAGTCGATTTCACTATGCAGGGCACCGGTGCCTTTCGCTATTGGGTCAATTTAAACTCTGGTCCAGATAGACTGAAAAGACAGCATGTCAGTAGGGATGACAGCTGATTCCACTCATTCTCAGCAATGGTCATCTCCATTTCACTGAGGCCATGAAGAATGCCCCGGCTGCAGTGCTCCGTTCCGTGCCCGTTAATACGATGAACTGATAAGCAAGATTTTGGGCCTACTCCAGGGTTCAGATCTGAGGTCTCCATTTTGGTTTGGAATGCTGTTGTCAATTGTTTTCAGAATTTGTTTTTTTTCCCCCTTTCTCTTGCGCATTGAGTGATGGCCTTTTATTTTTTTTCTTTAAATTGGGTTTCTTGCTTTGTGGCTAATTGTGAGCAAACGAATTTCCAGTTGTGTAATTATTGCATTTTTTGATAATAAATGTACCTGAAAACTAATGCCTCCACTATCTCTTCTACCACCTTTGTCAGAACCCTGGGGTGTAGACCACCTGGTTCAGGCGACATCTACTTTCAGTCCTTTCAGGTTCCCAAGCACCTTCTTAGTAATGGTAACTTCACATACTTTTGACCTCAGACACGCTCAAATTTCTGGCACACTGCCATTTCCTTGTCTCCCATTACTAACTGTCCACTCTTGCCTTTTACACTTTATATATTTGACGAAATTTTTGTATTCTCTTTAATATTACTGGCTAGCTTACCATTGCAATCCACCTGTCCCTTCTTTTATAACTTTTTTTTAAAGTTGCCTTTTGTTTGTTTTTAGAAAGCTTCCCAATCCCCTAGTTTTTGCTCCATTATATGCCTTCTCTTTGGCTGTTTATGTTGGCTTTGACTTCTCATGTCAGCCATGATTCTGTCATCCTGCCTTTAGAATACTTCTTTGGGATGTATCTATCCTGTGCCTTCCGATTGTTCCCAGAAATTCTTGTCATTGCTGCTCTCCCAACATCCCTGCTTTTTGGCCAGCCCCTCTCTTATACCTCTGTAAATCCCTTTACTGCACTGAAATACTGATGCATCTGATTTTAACTCTCAAACTGCAGGGTGCATTCTATCATACTATGATCACTGACACCCCACCCCCCCAAGGGGTCCCTTACCCTAATTTCAGTTCATTGCACAACACACAATCCAGAATAGCTGATCCCCTAGTGGCCTCAACCATGAGATGCTCTGAAAAGCCATCCCGTAGGCATTTTACAAATTTTCCCTCTTAGAATCCAGTACCAACCTCATATTCCCCAATCTACCTGCATATTGAAATTCCCCATGACTATTGTAATATTGCCCTTTTGGCATACATTTTCTATCTGTTTTTATTTGTAGACCACATTTTTACTAGTGTTTGGAAGTTTAAATACAACTTCCATCAGGGTCCTTTTACCCTTGCAGTTTCTTGACTCTAAACGACAAAGATTCTACACTTTCCGATCCTGTGTCACCTCTTTCGAATGATTTGATTTCATTTTTTACCAAAAGAGACACTCCACCCACTTGGCCTACCTGCCTGTCCTTTTGGTACTATGTGAATCCTTGTACGTTAAGCTCCCAGCTACAGTATAATCTTCTTTCAGCCATAATTCAGTGATGCCCACATCAAACTTCCCAATCTGTAACTGTGCTACAAGTTCATCACCTTAGTCCAAGCTTCTGCTTGAGTTAATTAACAAACGGCTTGTGGAATATAGTCAAGTTAATACAATAAACTTCACTGATTTAGTAATTATTCAATTAATACTATACAAGAGCCAAACATTGTTATTAAAACAGAATAATTCTCTTTATAATCACTTAATGGAGATAGGCTATT
Organism: Hemitrygon akajei; assembly: GCF_048418815.1. NCBI lineage: Eukaryota > Metazoa > Chordata > Chondrichthyes > Myliobatiformes > Dasyatidae > Hemitrygon > Hemitrygon akajei. The sequence continues at coordinate 3,454,379 of NC_133146.1, forward strand.
CTACCGCCCTCACACAGTTTGTGTACAAAGCTAGGCAGGGAGTTAAACATCTTTCCAAAATATCTGAGCAAGAAACTTTCTTCGGTTTTTAATGCAAAAACTTTATGAAACTGCAAAAAGTAAAACAGATTTAATACAGAATTGTTGTGCAACTGAATGTACCAATATTATTGATTATTCTTACAATCAGCGTTGAACAAGGCAATCCACACATGCAATATTTTATACCTTTGCCGTGGATAGAACAAATTCATGGCATAACAATAGCTTGGTAGTGATGCACAATTAACAATATACTTCCTTCAAAGTACAGCTGTTAAACATTTACCTATGTTAAGAAAACTTAAGGCTTACAAGATTATTGCTGTTTCAATGGAAATTTAAAAAAAGTGGACAGAGATTGGTATCTTTCTACCAGGTTTGCTCCAAGTTGAAATCCAAATTAACTTGCACGGGAAATAATATAAACAAATAGCTTATGAGAAGGATGTCATGTTTGTACAAAACGTGCTGCATACAGATGAACAGTGGTTCTAGACAGAATGCTCCCTATCTGACATTCATGATGTCAAACTTAACTACTAAAAGTTAAATGATGATTTCATTAAGTCTTTGGCAAAAGAAGAACAGTCTCAGTCTTTAACCTTTCTCACTGAAAATGTTGTCCTTGATAGCATTCTTCCTGATGAGCAGATCGGTGACACGGTGCTCACCCAGAATGACAACTGGGTGAGGTACCTCTGAAGTGAGCTGTGCTCTCTTACGACGACCTCCAATTCACTGTCACCCCTCAGAATTAAGTAAGGGACAGAGTCCACTGAAGTATCTTTGGATTGGAAGAGGTTCCTGCTTTGTGATGCACTGCACATCCTCTGCAAAAACATGTCCTAGAACAAGGATTCTAACCTTTTCCCAATACAGTTGCTCTGTGTTGAGAGGTTGCTTAAAAATGGGCCAATCACTGCTAAGGCTGTCTTTGACTACTCCTACGATCTTCTCTTTCATGTAGATACTACTCTCACAGGGTCTGAATGCCCATCCTCCTGGACATTAGGTTTAAGTGCGCTGACAGTGAGCTGATGAGCACCAGGGAGGCAAACTTCACCCACCCACTGTGACTCACCGAGGTCCAGTCATTGGCCATAATGTGCATCGTGCTGACTACTGTGCTGTCCACATACCTTATGTGCATGGACACATTGCCTCTGCTAAGCAACACAAGTACCTTAACAAAAGAGTTGGAGGTTGGAGGGAGGGAAAATTATGTCAGCTATGTCCTGAAGTGAACAGCTTCAGCAGTTGCAATTTCATCCCCACTGTTGGGTCACAGTCTATGAGAGTTGGCAGGTGTCAGCATACCTCCCCCTCCTATCGACTCCATGACAAATCTATCAGCTCTGCTACCGCTAACTTCTGATGTTCCCAGAGCACATCTTTAGAATGTATGGGAAATAGCTACAGATGAAGGATGCTCAATTGGTTCCCACCGTGCTCTGCTGCAGGTATGCTGCAAGGTGCTGCCCTGAATTTACAGCTGTATCTGGGTCTACTTCTTCTGAAGTGTCAATAGTTCTTGGCTCAGTTTCCTGGAGGCCAATGGTGTTTGCTGCACTGAGACTCCATCTGTACACTGAAATATATTGTTACTGCTTCTCCAGTTCCCCTTGCTACTCTCATCGGACTCTCCACATGAGTCTTGTCCACATTTGGATTGACTCTGCCTCAGGGCTTCTCTGTCCAGGCTCAGCATCTCATTCAAACCACTGTCGAAAGGTGATTTATCTTCACAGCTGGGACAGCAAGACAGGGCTGAGCAGTTAGTCTGCAGTTGAAAGGTGAGCTAATAATGCACTTGGTGCACTGCTCGGCCCTGGTCTGCTCTTGAATGGTGAGCGCGTGTTTGCAGATGGGTTGACTTCGGGCGCTTCTTTACTTTGTACCTTAGGTGAGGGTTCATCTTTCTTCAGCGTTGAATCTGAATATTTTTCAATTAGTATTTCAGCTTTTATTCTTGCTGCTTCAGCTTTGGCACAGGCTTGTGTTTTACAGCTATGCTAAGTGTGGTTTTGCTGGAACATCGTGAAGATGCAATTGAGGTGCCACATTCTGACCTGACTTGCAGGGCTTGGTGATCAACATTGTTGGGTCGGAAGCTGACATTGTGGCGTACAGCATTTAGATGCATGACAATGCCTTCTGAAGAGGAATTATCTTTTCGCTCTATTGCTAGGTAGGAAGTTAAACATCTTCAAAAAAAACACCTGAGCCAGAAGCTTGCTTCAGGGTTTTTAATGAGAAAGCATTGTGAAAAGATAATGTTGTTTCAAGGACAAAAAAATGGAATGGAGGGTGATCCACACCTTTCTAGTGCTTGTTCCAAGTCAAAATTCAAATTAATCAATGCAGGAAATTATGAAAAAAGCAGTTTATGAACAGGAAGTGATGTTTGTACAAAATTAACTGTATACAAAGCGAACAGCTCTTCTAGAGGCAGAGCAGTTATAGCTGTGATACTTATGAATAATTTCTAGGAGTGAGATGAATTTGAAGGGCAATTTCTTCTGGCCAAAGTTTTATTGTAATATAATTAATGATTTGCATAAAACCCTTAATACACACTCCAAATTTTGAAACACATGAATCATTCTCAAGTATCATTTCATAACTGATAGTTTAATCTGGCATCAGGGGAGATCCTTGCTTATGAAAGGTAATCCTTTGACCATTGATAGTAGTGAGGTGCTGGTGAGGTGAGGTGAGCACATGCAGTTTCAGTACATGAAGGTTTACATGTACATGCATACTTCTTATCAGGACATTCAGTTTACAGCACCACTCACACCACAAAGGAATGAAGACTTTGATTTTACTCTATTTGTTTTCCAAGTATCAAAGTTGGAAAAAGCAATTCAACATTTCAGCATGTAAACAAATAATTCTATTCCCTTGAAATATAAAACAATAAAGGATTCCACCTGCAATATACTCACTGAAGAGTGAGTACAGAGAGCTTGGTAGGAAGTTAAAAAGCAGGACCTCAATGGTGGTAATCTCAGGATTGCTACCTGTGCCACGTGCCAGTGAGGGTAAGAATAGGATGCTCTGGAGGATGAGCATGTGGCTGAGGAATTCGTGTAGGGGGCAGCGTTTCAGATTTCAGAATCATTGGGACCTCTTCTGGGGCAGGTGGGACCTGTACAAGAGAAATAGGTTACACCTGAACTGCAAGGGATTAATATCCTTGCAGGGAAGTTTGTTAGTGCTGTTGGGGAGGGTTTAAACTAGATTTGCAGGGGGATGGGAACCAGAGTGCCAGAGCAGATAATGGAGCGGGGGTGAAAATAAATGATGTTAAAAGTTCATGCAAAGTCACAAATAGAAGGGTTGTGTGTGATGGTAATAATCTTCTGAGGTGTCTATTTCAATGCGAGGAGCATTGTGGGGAAGGCTGACAAGCCGAGGGCGTGGATTGACAAATGGAATTATGACATTGTAACCATTAGTAAAACTTGGATACAGGAGGGGCAGGACTGGCAGCTTAATGTTCCAGGGTTCTGATGTTTCAGACGTGATAGAGGCAGAGGAATGAAGGGTGGACGTGTGGCATTGCTAGTCAGGGAAAATGTTACAGCAGTGCTCAGACAGGACAGATTAGAGGGCTTGTCTACCGAGGCTATATGGGTGGAGCTGAGAAACAGAAAAGGTATGACTACATTAATGGGGGTGTATCATAGACCAGCCAATAGTCAGTGAGAATTGGAGGAGCAAATCTGCAGAGAGATAGCAGACAACTGCAGGAAACATAAAGTTGTAATAGTAGGGGATTTTAATTTTCCACATATTGTTTGGGACTCCCATACTGTTAATGGTCTAGGTGGGTTAGAGTTTGTAAAATGTGTTCAGGGAAGTTTTCTTAATCAATATATAGAGGTATCAACTCCAGAGTATGCAATATTAGATCTTCTAGTAGGAAACGAGATAGGACAGGTGACGGAAGTGTGTGTAGAGGAACACTTTGGTTCCAGTGATCATAACTCCATTAGTTTCAACTTGATCATGGATAAAGATAAAAAAGGCCAAATTTGAAGAAATAAGAAAGGATCTAAAAAGTGTGGATTGGGACAGGTTGTTCTCAGGCAAGGATGTGATTGGTTAAGTGGGAGGCCTTCAAAGGAGTATGTTCCTGTCAGGATTAAAGGCAAAGTGAATAAGAATAAGGAACCTTGGTTCTCTAGGAATATTAGAACTCTGATAAAGACAGAGATGTATGATATGTACAGGCAACAAGGAGCAAATAAGGTGCTTGAGGAGTATGAAAAGTGCAAAAAAATACTTAAAGAAATCAGGAGGGCTACAAGAAGACATGAGGTTGCTTTGGCAGTCAAGGTGAAAGATAATCCTAAGAGCTTCTACAGGTATATTAAGAGCAAAAGGATAGTAAGGGATAAAATTGGTCCTCTTGAAGATCAGAGTGGTTGGCTACATATGGAACCAAAATAAATGGGGGAGATCTTAAATGGGTTTTCTGTGTCTGTATTTACTAAGGAAACTGGCATGGAGTCAATGGAAATAAGGCGAACAAGTAGTGAGGTCATGGAACCTATACAGATTGAAGAGGAGGAGGTGCTTGCTGTCTTGAGGCAAATCAGAGTAGATAAATCTCCAAGACCTGACAGGGTATTCCCTCGGACCTTGAAGGAGACTAGTGTTGAAATTGCAGGGGCCCTGGCAGATATATTTAAAATGTCGGTATCTGCGGGTGAGGTGCCGGAGGATTGGAGGATAGCTCATGTTGTTCCGTTGTTTAAAAAAGGCTCTAAAAGTAATCTGGGAAATTATAGATCTGCAAGTTTGATGTCGGTAGTAAGTAAATTATTGGAAGGAGTACTAAGAGATAGGATTTACAAGTACTTGGATAGACAGGGACTTATTAGGGAGAGTCAACATGGCTTTGTGTGTGATAGGTCATGTTTAACAAATCTATTAGAGCTTTTTGAGGAGGTTAGCAGGAAAGTAGATGGAGGGAAGGCAGTGGATGTTGTCAACATGGACTTCAGTAAGGCCTTCAACAAGGTCTCACATGGGAGGTTAGTTAGGAAGATTCAGTCGTTAGGTATACATGGTGAGGAAGTAAATTGGATTAGACATTGACTCAATTGGAGAAGCCAGAGAGTGGTAGAGGAGGATTGCTTCTTTGAGTGGAGGACTGTGACTAGTGGTGTGCCACAGGGATCAGTGCTGGGTCCATTGTTATTTGTCATTTACATAAATGATCTGGATGATAATGTGGTAAAGTGGATCAGCAAATTTGCTGATGATACCAAGATTGGAGGTGTAGTGGACAGTGAGGAAGGTATTCGGCTTGCAGAGGGATTTGGACCAGCTGGAAAAATGGGCTGACAAATGGCAGATAGAGTTTAATATAGACAAGTGTGAGGTATTGCACTTTGGAAGGACAAACCAAGGTAGAACATAGAAGGTAAATGGTAGGATACTGAGGAGTGCAGTAGAACAGAGGGATCTGGGAGTACAGATACAAAATTCCCTAAAAGTGGCGTCAGAGGTAGATAGGGTCGTAAAGAGAGCTTTTGGTACATTGGCCTTTATAAATCAAAGTATTGAGTATAAGAGTTGGAATGTTATGGTGAGGTTCTATAAGGCATTGGTGAAGCCGAATTTGGATTATTGTGTGCAGTTTTGGTCACCAAATTACAGGAAGGATATTAATAAAGTTGAAAGAGTGCAGAGAAGGTTTACAAGGATGTTGCCGGGACTTGAGAAACTGAGTTACAGAGAAAGGTTGAATAGGTTAGGAATTTATTCCCAGGAGCCTAAAAAAATGAAGGGGAGATTTGACAGAGGTATATAAAATTATGATATATAAAATTATAGATAGAGTGAATGCAAGCAGGCTTTTTCCACTGAGGCTAGGGGAGAAAAAAAAAACCCAGAGGACACAGCTTAAGGTGAAGGGGGAAAGTTTAAAGGGAACATGGGGGGGGGGGGGTTTCTTCACACAGAGAGTGGTGGGAGTGTGGAATGAGCTGCCAGATGAAGTGGTAAATGCGGGCTCACTTTTAATATTTAAGAAAAACTTGGACAGGTATTAGGGGTGTATGGAGGGATATTGGCCAGATGCAGGTCAGTGGGTCTAGGCAGAAAAATGGTTCAGCACAGCCAAGAAGGGCCAAAAGGCCTGTTTCTGTGCTGTAATGTTCTATGGTTTCCTTATCCACATCATCTGATGAACCCTCTGTTTTTGTATCTCCAATGACTCCTTTCTTTTTGGCCTTCCATTCATCTAGCTGGGCTTTGGTCTTTGTATCTACTTTTACAAACAGCTTTTTGTCTCCCACTTGAAGTTTATGCAATAACCTTAATGTATGCAGAATAGATTCTGGTTTTTTTATACTCATAAAAAACAAATGTGTGCAACCTCCCTGAAGCTCCTTGAACTCTCTTCCAGCTTAAAAGCAACCCACATTTTGCAAGTAACTACCTGATTAACATATGAGGAGCTTTCTCAGATACATTACCTACAAGAACTGCCAAAGTCAGGCCACTGCGTTTGTTACTTCCACACCTCCTCTGGGCAGCATGGCCCTTCTTTGGTTCAATATGCTTTCCAACCAGAGGCACAGAAGTCGACACCAAAACCTGTTTGTCCTCTGCTGGGCAATGGTTCATGGTGTTCGACAAAGAGACAGTTGTGGCATCATTCAATACCTTTCTTAATTCACTTTCAGTTGGCTTCATTACAGGGAACATGGCATGATATGGTGGATGAATCTCCAGTCAAGTTGTAGCCTCAGCCACACACATCCTCCTAATGTTGGTCCTCCTGTATTTAAAGGCATACAAACTCAATATGGTTTGTTCGTTGTTGTATTTTGCTGCCATGAATGTCAGTCCCACAGGAGTTATCTTTTCTCCAGTACAAGTTCTTAGCTCTCAGCAGGTTTCAGTTTAGTATCTTTGAAATGCCTCAAACTCATTTTGTGGCATGACTGAAACTACTGAACTAGTGTCCAGTTCCATTTTAATTAATTTCACTTCTGGTATAAACGATATTGCTTTTCTGTTGCTGGTTTTCACACTGTAAATCTCAAGGCTACAATCCTGTGCCATTCTCATCATCAGATTATTCATGAACAGCATGAAGATTAGTGCTGTTTTTGACTTTATATTTTTATCTTCCCTGTGCAGTCCATTTATTTTTGTCTGCCTGCCATGCTCTTTCCATGTGGCCTACTTGGTTGCTTTTCTGCACGTTTCACACTGAACCTGGCATTTGTTTGGTGAATGTGTGTCCCTGCCACAATGGTAACAAGGCCGGGTTTTGTTTAAGACTTTGCAATTTGGTTCATGCTCACTTTCATTCCTGATTGCAACTCAATTGTATCTTTGTCTACGGTTTCCATTGAAACAGTAATTTCAACTGCTCTTTTAAATGCTCTTGTGAATGCTTTCTTAGAGTATCATTGATCCCATTACTGAACTGACAATGCTCAAAAAATCTCTTTAATTTAGCCACATACACTGAAATAGAATTCACTTCCTTTTGATTCCACTTATGAAACCTAAAGTGTTATGTAATCAATGGTTTTGGTTCTAAGTGTTCCTGCTTAAATTTGACAACATCAGCAAATCTCATTTCTACTGGTTTGGTTGAAGCAACTAAACTTTGAAGCAAATCACATGCTTTTAAATCCAATGAACTCAAAGAAAGAGATACCCTTTTCTTATCGGCTATTTCACTTGTTTCCAAATATTGTTGAATTAGCTTAATATACATGATCCAGTTACCCTTTGTGTAATCAAACTTGTCCATCTTTTTGATGCAGTCATTTCTGTTTTTATTTATGATCATCCAGTACTCGCTCTTTATGAACCTCTGAATTCTTCTGTTTTCTGACTTTTCCTTTATAAAAAAACAATCTTGATCCTTCCTCCCCTTCCGAACGACATGTGCTGTGCTTTTATTTTAAAAAATAAACTCGACCCGTCTCTGGACGTACTGGCTGTTTTTAAACTCACTTTTCCTGGCTGCAAGTTTCTTTGAAGTTGAACATTTCGCTGCACTTCAACAGACTGATAGCCATCTCGGGTTTGTTTTAAAAATACCCCATCACCAATGTTATGTTTTCTAACTTCAAAACATTAAACTAATTCAAAGGAGTGCAGGAATGTGAATCTAGCTTCATGTTTACTTCACGTGAGACGCACATGTATCATGTGGTGACATATGCAAATCACATATGTATAATCCATATAACCATATAACAATCACAGCACGGAAACAGGCCATTCCGGCCCTCCTAGTCCGTGCCGAACTCTTAATCTCACCTAGTCCCACCTACCCGCACTCAGCCCATAACCCTCCACTCCTTTCCTGTCCATATACCTATCCAATTTTACCTTAAATGACTCAACTGAACTGGCCTCTACTACTTCTACAGGAAGCTCATTCCACACAGCTATCACTCTGAGTAAAGAAATACCCCCCTCGTGTTTCCCTTAAACTTTTGCCCCCTAACTCTCAAATCATGTCCTCTCATTTGAATCTCCCCTACTCTCAATGGAAACAGCCTATTCACGTCAACTCTATCTATCCCTCTCAACATTTTAAATACCTCAATCAAATCCCCCCTCAACCTTCTATGCTCCAATGAATAGAGACCTAACTTGTTCAACCTTTCTCTGTAACTTAAGTGCTGAAACCCAGGTAACATCCTAGTAAATCGTCTCTGCACTCTCTCTAATTTATTGATATCTTTCCTATAATTCGGTGACCAGAACTGTACACAATATTCCAAATTTGGCCTTACCAATGCCTTGTACAATTTTAACATTACATCCCAACTTCTGTACTCAATGCTCTGATTTATAAAGGCCAGCGTTCCAAAAGCCTTCTTCACCACCCTATCTACATGAGACTCCACCTTCAGGGAACTATGCACTGTTATTCCTAGATCTCTCTGTTCCACTGCATTCCTCAATGCCCTACCATTTACCCTGTATGTTCTATTTGGATTATTCCTGCCAAAATGTAGAACCTCACACTTCTCAGCATTAAACTCCATCTGCCAACGTTCAGCCCATTCTTCTAACCGGCATAAATCTCCCTGCAAGCTTTGAAAACCCACCTCATTATCCACAACACCTCCTACCTTAGTATCATCAGCATACTTACTAATCCAATTTACCACCCCATCATCCAGATCATTTATGTATATTACAAACAACATTGGGCCCAAAACAGATCCCTGAGGCACCCCGCTAGTCACCGGCCTCCATCCCGATAAACAATTATCCACCACTACTCTCTGGCATCTCCCATCTAGCCACTGTTGAATCCATTTTATTACTCCAGCATTAATACCTAACGACTGAACCTTCTTAACTAACCTTCCATGTGGAACTTTGTCAAAGGCCTTGCTGAAGTCCATATAGACTACATCCACTGCCTTACCCTCGTCAACATTCCTCGTAACTACTTCAAAAAATTCAATAAGGTTTGTCAAACATGACCTTCCACGCACAAATCCATGCTGGCTACTCCTAATCAGATCCTGTCTATCCAGATAATTATAAATACTATCTCTAAGAATACGTTCCATTAATTTACCCACCACTGATGTCAAACTGACAGGTCTATAATTGCCAGGCTTACTTCTAGAACCCTTTTTAAACAATGGAACCACTTGAGCAATACGCCAATCCTCCGGCACAATCCCCGTTTCTAATGACATCTGAAAGATCTCCGTCAGAGCTCCTGCTATCTCTACACAAACTTCCCTCAAGGTCCTGGGGAATATCCTGTCAGGACCCGGAGATTTATCCACTTTTAAATTTCTTAAAAGCGCCAGTACTTCCACCTCTTTAATTGTCATAGGTTCCATAACTTCCTTACTTGTTTCCCACACCTTACACCATTCAATATCCTTAGTGAATACCGAAGAGAAGAAATCGTTCAAAATCTCTCCCATCTCCCTCGGCTCCACACATAGCTGACCACCCTGATTCTCTAAGGGACCAATTTTATCCCTCACTATCCTCTTGCTTTTAATATAACTGTAGAAGCCTTTTGGATTTACTTCCACCTTTTTTGCCAAACCAAACTCGTAACTTCTTTTAGCTTTTCTAATCTCTTTCTTAAGTTTCCTTTTACATTCTTTATATTCCTCAAGCAATTCCTTTACTCCATGCTGCCTATATCCATTGTAGACATCCCTCTTTTTTCGAACCAAGTTTCTAATATCCCTTGAAAACCATGGCTCTCTCAAACTTTTAACCTTTCCTTTCAACCGAACAGGAACATAAAGATTCTGTACCCTCATAATTTCACCCTTAAATGACCTCCATTTCTCTATTACGTCTTTCCCATAAAACAACTTGACCCAATCCACTCTCTCTAAATCCCTGCGCATCTCCTCAAAGTTAGCCTTTCTCCAATCAAAAATCTCAACTCTAGGTCCAGTCCTGTCCTTCTCCATAATTATATTGAAGCTAATGCTATTGTGATCACTGGACCCGAAGTGCTCCCCAACACATACATCTGTCAGCTGACCTATCGCATTCCCTAACAGGAGATCCAACACTGCCCATCTCTAGTCGGTACTTCTATGTATTGTTGCAAAAAACTATCCTGCACACATTTCACAAACTCTAAACCATCCAGCCCTTTTACAGAATGAGCTTCCCAATCTATGTGTGGAAAATTAAAATCTCCCACAATCACCACCTTGTGTTTACTACAAATATCTGCTATCCCCTTACACATTTGCTCTTCCAACTCACGCTCCCCATTAGGTGGCCTATAATACACTCCTATCAGTGTTACTACACCTTTCCCATTCCTCAATTCCACCCAAATAGCCTCCCTAGAGGAGCTCTGTAATCTATCCTTCCAAAGCACCGCCATAAGATTTTCTCGGACAAGCAATGCAACACCTCCTCCTCTGGCCCCTCCTACTCTATCACACCTGAAGCAACTAAATCCAGGAATATTTAGTTGCCAATCACACCCTTCCTGCAACCATGTTTCACTAATAGCTACAACATCATAATTCCAGGTATCAATCCACACTTTAAGCTCATCCACCTTTCTTACAATGCTCCTAGCATTAAAATAGATACATTTAAGATACTCTCCACCTCCTCCTCTCTTTTCATCCCTAGCAATGCATTCAAATTTATTATCCTTTTCTTTCTTCTCCCCTACAACTTCGGGCTGAGCGCATCCCTTCTCCATCACCTGCCTTTCCTCCCTCACACACTGTCTACTTACTTGCTCTACTGGTGAACTAACCTCCTCTCTCATAGTTTCCTCAAATTGATTCCCCCCCCCCCCCCCCATCTTACTAGTTTAAAGTCTGCCCTGTAATGAATTATTTTAAATGAACAAGAATGCTTAATTAACATACTTACAAAATTACTTAAATACTACTTAAATATCAAATACACAGGATGGCCTCTCCCAGTCTGGTCAATCAATACATAGAAGAATAATTAACCAGAAGATATGGCATTGATAGCAATAGGTGGAGTTTTATATTACTGAAATTGGCTGTAAAAGTGCTGGAGGCGTTGGGTTTAGAGATTACAGAATTGAATGAGCTTGAGAAGACAGGATTGAGGTACAAATGCTGGCGGGCAGCGATATAAACTCAAATGTTCTTGGCAACGAAATGTAATAAACACACCTCAAGGCAACATAGTATCAAGTTCATTATGCTCAACCAGTCACCAAAGATAGAACGGAATTAAACACACTGGAACTGGCAATCAAAGCCCCTAGGTTATTTTTGCTCTACCACCAAACCACTAGGCATGTTCATGATCCCTCTCAGCCTTGGCTGAAATAAGTGTGGACTAGCTTTCATACACAGAACATGTGGCTTTAGTTCAATATAACACAACACAGTGTTACATATCACTGTAGCCTAAGAACTCCTGAAATTGGGTTAAAGAAATAAATCATAGAGTGGCCACCCGCAATTGTGTTGAATTGCAAAAAATATTGGCCACTCATCCCATGTAACTTCTCCCAGTGGAAACTTATGGATAGAAGCCAGCTTCATTCCACCACCTTGTAAATGCAATATCAGTGGGTGCCAAAACATGCCCCACCCAGAAAAAAACAAAAACCTGGAAATAGCTTTACCAATGTCAAACTATTAATATTCTGATTGAAAATGTGATAAATACATATTATAAATATGAAACAATTAAAATATCTAACATTTGGCTTAGTTCCTCATAATGTAGTTTCCCTCTACCAGGTCCAACAAGAAACAGGTTCTCCCACTTTAACTGCCAGGGAACTGCTGCGACATTGTGCTCCCACATTGGACGCATGACCAAGAAATTCATTGTTGCTTTTCCTCATGATATGCCACTGAAAACTGATTTTCCACTGTGGTGAAACAATCACTTCTGGGCCATTTTATATCATTCTATAAATTAGCCTAGATTTCACCTGATGGAAACTACCCTTGTGCAATCGAAATAATTTCTACACAAGTTACATGTGTGAAAGTAATTTCATAGCAGAACTTCGCTGAAATTGTTTAAAATGTTACTAACAGTGGCTACTGAGGTCTTCACAACATATTAATGTATTGGGATTGCTGTGAAGGAAATCCCTTGCCTATTTTTAATTCACTGAGTCTTTCCCCTTACACACAAATAATGCACCTTGCTTCTGCCTCTTATCAAGTTAGCCAAACTACCAATCCATCTGACACATACTCTATTCATCCCTATTGTTGAAGCCTTTCTATTCATCCTTAGCCCACTCCGATCTTCCATCACCGTCAAGGCCTCTTGTATTACCTTCCCAACTTCAGATGCCATTCTGATTGAGCCGACTGGCTCCATACCCAAATCCTTCAATCCTCTTGATCTGCCTAAGCCCCTTTGAATATCCCACACCCAACTTCTCACTGTCACTCTGATCCTCCTACCCCTCACAAAGCTTACTTTTTTCACTGCTCCTTCCACTTTAACCCTTCCAACCAGATCTGATTACCACTTGCAGGACATAATCATTGTAAATCACAGAAATGAATAGAAGAGTAATTGTATTAATGTCTCGTCATCCACATAAACATGTAGGTATATATTTCAGATTACCTGGATCTCACAGGCTATTTGGACAATGTAGATGTAGTGAAAAGCTTCCTCTATGGTCTCACCAAGTGCGATCACACCATGATTTCTAAGAACCAATATCTGAAAGTAAAACAGTGATTAAAAATGGCAACAACCAAAGAAACATTTAGCTGCAGTTTAACTTGGTAATCAAAATAAAATAACCCCGTTTTCATTGTATTTTTTATCCTTTTCATTTATTACTTTCTGAAGTTATGGATTTCTTATTGGGAGGATGCCAATCTTCACCATCCGATTCATCAAAATAATGACTGTTCTTAAATATTTATACATACATTGCAGGAATTGGGGAGTAGAGGGAGAAAATCAAGTTCAGAATACTCTCACCGAGGAATTCAACAATGTTTGGGTCAGGACTTGACCTGTTGTCCTTGTGCTGGCTCTTTCAAAGTCCTGTTCAATTTAGTCTCAAAGTCCCTTCAGACAATCATGGTAAAGTACATGTCTATTTTGAAAGTCTCTAGAATTTGATACATCAGGTAGTACATTTCACATCTAAATCATGCAAAATCATGTTCTGCTCAAGACCCTCATCTCTTCTTTGGAAGAGTCCAATCAACCAACCTCCATCATTTTCTTTCTCATTAAACAAATCCTGTAACTTAAGCAACACACGCAAAATGCTGGAGGAGCTCAACATCTGCATATTTTCTCGTGTTTTTCCTTTAACTTAAATCAAATCAAAGATATGACTATGGGGCCCCACATTTTCAAGTGAAGACTGTCTCTGGGCAAGATGTGGAACAATCCTATTTTCCTGTTTTACTTAGATCCTCTCCCTTCCCTCTTTATCCAGGGCATCAATGCTGCTGCTTCCACACAGAAATTTTAAGTTCTGTGACCTTCACTGCCAACCTTCACTCTACTCTGAAATTCCAACTGGTCCCACAGTTACATCTCTTCCCCTTGTCAACTTCTCATGGATAAGTTATCCAACACCAACAACCATCTTTAATACATCACCTCCCATTGTTTTCTGCATGTAGTCCATTCATTTTCCCAGTTTCTCAAACTCCATCTCTAATAAAAGCATCTTCCATACCAGACCTTTTAAGATGTCCCATTTTTCTCAATCAAGTTTCTTTTCTACCTTAGCTAGAACGGTTATCAATTGCAAGTGTTCTAATTTCTACACTCCTTCTCCCACTTCTTTCGTCCCCTTATTCTCAGCTTATAATACTGTCACCAGGCAAACATTAGCTCCATCCTTCCCACTCCTTTCAACATTCTGTAGGAATGTTTGCTTTTGTGAAACTCTGATGCATTCCTCCCTCATCAACACCCACTCCTCCACCCATGCACGAACAAGAGATGATCACTTGCCCTTTAACCTGAAAACTTGAAATTTTAAAAAAGTACAGGAAATAGCTACCAGGTCAGACAGCATCTGTGGAAAGAGAAACAGTTGATGTTTCTGGTTGAAGACTCGCTGAAAATACTGCCTGACCTGCTTTTAGAGATGTAGAAACTGCATTTAGCAATCATCATGTGGTTTCTACATCAGAGAAAATAAATACAATACCTCAGGTAAATACTATGTGGAGATTTGTGACATATATGATATATATGTACAATGTCTGAAATACATCTTATGGAAATGTTTGTTTGATGGTGAACTTCAATAAAAAAAATTACAAAAAAAGAGAAATACAGATTTAAAGGACTGCTCAGTAACGTATCTTCATTCATTCTGATGGGTGACCTTAGCTTCCAGTTGTCTCTGCCAGTTTAATTCTCCATCTGAGACTGACCTTTTGCTCTTTGACCTCATACTGAACTTCACTACAATATTACAAGTTTAAGAAACAGTGTCTTTTTATTTGGCACGTTGCAGTTTTCAGGTCTTAACATTGAATTATTTCAGATACAGTAACTAGTTTTTCCAGTTGATAACAGAACTAGTCAGGTCTGATGAAAGGTCACCAACAAGAAGTTTTAACTGCTTCTCTTTCAACAAATGCTGTCTGACCTCAAATATTTGCAGCATCCTTATTTTATTTGCATCTGTAGTATTTTATTTCTCAATTTCAGGAGTACTTTCAGAAAACACCTTTTCTCTCCTCCTTTCTCTTTTTGTTTGGTGCTGACTGTTTAGATCTCTTCAGACAAATCATCTGCCTTTAACAAGCCTTCACCATCTTACTAAACCAGCACCACCCACTTGTCATTCAGTCTCTTACCTCGACTCTATTACAGGCATTGGTATTGTTCTCCTTACACAACATCCACCACCTCACCCGCCTTCTATCTAACATAAAGGTCAATCACTTTTGACACTGCCTCAATTTCTTTCTATACAGAATTTGATTTAAATTTACAGCATTTTCTATTTTCAATTTATCTATCCAATCTCATGAACTTCCATTCCCCATTATCGTTAATACACCATGCACCTTCTGAAGTTGTACACAAATATCTATTTATTTTCCAGGATCTGGATGAGACTGGCAAGGCCAGTATTTATTGGTCATCCTAATTGTCCTTGGGAGAAAGTGATATTGAGTCATTTTTCTTGGAGCTCAGTGTAGGTAGACCTAAAGAGTTGCTGGACAAGGAGTTCCAGGATTTAGACAAAGTGATAAACTAGCAGTATATTTGCAAATGAGGATGGTTTAGAAGAACCTGCAGATGGTGATGCTTCCATGCCCTGCTATCTTTGCCCCGGATGAATGTTGTGGTCCTGTTTGAACAACCTGAGTTTCTGCACATTTTGTAGACTGTGTTAGCAATGAAGGAGATGAATGGATGCATGGACCATCAATCAAGCTGGTTATCTTGTCCTGGATAGCATTAAATCTCATCATGGAATCCATACTCACCCAGGCAAGTGGAGAGTATTCCATCATGTTCTTGACCTGTCTGTTGTTAAAAGACTTGTGTATTGTGTCAGGAATGGAGTCACCTCCCACAAAATATTCAGCTTCTGATATGCCCCTGTACCCATTGCAGTTCAAATAGCAAGTCCAGTTCAGTTTCTGGTTGATGATGATCCTCACCACCCGGTATGCTGACAGTAGGAGACTCAGTGAGGCCATTGTCATTAAAATTCAAGGACATATGGTTAGATTATCTCATTAGAGATGATCGCTGCCACACAATATTCCAACTGGCAAGGATTTAATGCAACTTCCTTAGTTTTGGGTTCAGAACTTCAGTTTGTAAAGCCAGATATTTAATAAGTTTCCTTAGCTGATAAAGGTTCTAGTGCTTTCTTGGTGTGTATGACGAATAAACCCTTCTTGGGCTTCCAGCTGGGTACAGGTATTGATTACAACTGATGTTTTGATGACAAACTCTCCCATCATCTTCAGGGATGATGCCTGGGCAAGTCTAGTTTAGTGGTATTTAACACCCCTGTATTTCTTGCCTCGATTGGTTAATACTCATTCAATCAGGTTTCCGCTCTCACACCTCCTTTACAATTTAATTCTAGTTCTTCCTTACAGCGAGACCTCTATTTTTGTTAAAAATTCTTATCCTCTAGTTTTATTTCAATGGCTTCCTTTACAAGGCGGTCCCAAAAGTCATTGGCGCAGCACAGTAGTATTGTGCCGAAGTTAATCCTATTGTCATTGCAAATACACTGTTCGCTACTACCGATTTCTTCGGGTAATTCAAACAGATGCACCTCTGCACAGGTATCATTCACATAATGCATCATCCCAATATTAAGCAACAGTGGAATACAATAGATACTTGCCTCCATTCAGAGAAACTTCAGTTTCCTGTATAACTGATCCTCCAAGTCAACTTAGTTGCCAAATCTCCTCCTGAATTCAGGTTTACAATCTTGTGATGTATTGGTAGCCATGAGGGCAGCACAGCAGCGTAGTGGTTAGTGCATTGCTTTACAGTGCCAGCAGCAAGATCAGGGTTCAGTTCCTGCTGCTGTCCGTAAGGAGTTTGTACGTTCTTCTTGTGACTACGAGGATTTCCTCCATATGATACAGTTTCCTCTCAGATTCCAAGTCATACGGTTAAGGCTAGTGAGTTGTGGGCATGGTATGATGGCACCAGAAGTGTGTGACACTTGTGGGGTGCCCAGAACAATCCTCGCTGATTTGATTTGCTACAAATAACACATTTCAATGTAAATCGCATGCACATCAAAATAAAAAACTATTCTGTCTTTTGTTCTTCTCCAATTTACTGATGCCCATACTGACATCAACCATACCTTAAGACCAGAATATTCAGGTGACATGTGCTACATTTCTCAGCAACTTATCAAATGTTCTGCAATTCTCCTATGACAAAGGATTTGCATGCACAAGATACTGGACCATACTGTATGACTCTAGGCTCACATCTGTGTCTGCGGTAACATTTTTGTAAATTATAAAATACTTCTGCATTCAAAAATAAACCTTGTGTACAGACAAATGTATTTCTCCATGTAGATGAAGCATATGATAGGCCCCACTTGCAGTGTGATAATAGCCATTTTAATCTTAAAAAATTAAGTCACTTCAACAAACACCCTGCCCTAAAATTTTTCCAAATCAGCAACAGGGCCCCTTGATTATTTTACGACAATCCAATGTTTGGAAATAGAAGTAACACCCTTTCTGCCAGGGGTAAAAAACAAGGCATCGCAAACCAGATGTCTTGTTATCAGTATCATTCAGCTGCTTGAAGGCCTGGTCTTTTAATTTTAATGAAACTGGAGAGACAATACTTAAGTGTACACACTAATAAATGGAGCTGCTCTCCAGCTGCCCATCATCCATGCCTATATTAAATTACGAGGCACAAAACTGAAGCCAATTTAATAATACATTAAAAACCTATTGGGAATTTAAATGCATTTTCCAATTTATTTTACATCATAGGGAACTGAAAAAATGATAAAATGATTTGTGACTGGGTTATTTCTATAAAGTGATAGCTGAGTTTTCTAAGATTAATCAATATTAACAGAATGTTCTTTACAAATTATCACATTCCAAGATGACAAAAATGATCTCCCACATCAGAAGGTGTTGTAACATTATAAAGATCCAGTGTGTCTGTCTTGAAAACCATAGTCCATGCAGTTATATATTTCACTTTGTTCATGAAATAACATCACTGAACATATTTCACAAGTTGTGCTATATCTTGCACACGCAAAACATTTTCTCAAAAGGAACACATAAGGAAACAGTTCTATATTGACAGCATTCCTTGAATTCTTAAATTATATCTGTTCAGTACAAGTCTACAAGATAATTCAACACAATCTCACAGTGAAGTATAGTTCAAAAGGGTCAACTGGGCCCCATGCTATTCAGTACCAAAACTGAACAGTTTCAAATAACAAAATTTTCTGCACCATAGTTTGAAAGATAATTCCAAAAGTTGTGCCTCTGTTATCACAATTGCCCTCTTCTCATTACTACAATCAGAGAGTTACTACAAGAGCTCACAAACATACTCAACATTTTAGGAATAACTTGTTCCCCTCTGCCATCAGATTTCTGAATAAACAATAACACTACCTCACTATGTATGTATGTACATAATTACTGTGATGTGCATTTGTTTCATGGTGACAGACGAGAAAGCTCGTTTAGCTCAACAGCCATTTTTACTGTGACAAGCACAAAAACAGTTCGAACACTAATGGGAGAGGACCCATTCAGTTGCATATAGACGGGGAGGTGATTATTACACACTCCGGTTACAGTCAGTGACTACAAACACACATGCAAATGACTGTATAACCCAAGCTAAAATGTAACAATACACGAACTTGAACATCCCACCATAATCCCATGAAAGCATTTTAACACAAGAACAATAAATACCACTGGTCATTAACAGGCTAGTGCATGCCCCCCCCACTCCCCTGGAGCGCCACTATATATACTTATTGTACTTTATAGTACAGTGGATTCCGGTGAATTGCGATACACTGTGATGGAACACTTTGGCCCAATTAACCAAAGTTTCAAAGAAATAATTGAAAAAGACTGAGTAACAAATTATGTATTTGAATGTAATACAGAACAAATCAGAACACTACCAATACTTTTGCAGTACTATAAAAATATTATGTAGTTCCTAATACTCAACGGAGGAATTCATCCACTTTTTTTTTACCGTAAATGAACAAAATCTGCACAGAAACCTAGTGCAGATAATGGATTGCCTTCATACAATGCTGATGATTGTATTCTCCAAATCTTCATTCTCATTTTAATATTCAAGGTGATTGTCAACATCTTTAAATTCTTCATAGTTTCTAATCTGTTAGAAGTAGTGAAATAATTTCATTTTCATTCCCAGACATTTCTGGCATGTCAAAGCCTGAGTGCTTGAAACCTCAGAGCAAAACAGTTCTGAATTGACTTTGTGCTTATTAAATGCAAGCAGTGAGAAAAACCACTGCTTTTTGAACACACACTTAACTGATGCTAGTTAAAAACAGTTTGCTCCAAACAGTGTTGTGTGTAACAGCCACACAGTGCACGAGTCTGATGCTATCTAGAAACTCATCGGTAACAGTTCCCTGCCCTAATTAAGTAGCTAGTATCCCAAAAAATGAAGAGAATCCTTCAGGTGAGAAAATCTGCAGATGCTGGAAATCCAAGCAACACACACAAAATGCTGGAGGAACTCCGCAGGCCAGGCAGCATCTATGGAAAAGAGTAAACAGTCGACATTTTGGGCTGAGACCCTTCATCAGGTCTTGGACCGAAACGTTGACCGTTTACTCTTTTCTGTAGGTGATGCCTGGCTTGCTGAGTTCGTCCAACATTTTGTGTGTTGAAGGGAATCCCAGCAATTTTCTTGATTAGTTTTTGTGTTTTTTTTTTTAAAAAGTGTTGTTCCAGATAAGCAGCCTCCCTGATGAACCAACAGCCCAATTAACTGGAATCCACTGTGTATTTTATGTATTACACTGTACTGCTACCACAAAACAACAAATTTCATGACAAATTCCAATGATAATTGCTTCTGGCAATTAAGACCATGTTTAGAAGAGTTCAAGGAATGAATCTGGAATCTTCTCAGTTATTACCACATTAATGTTATTCAATAAGTGTGAGATGGAAAGAATATGGAATAATAGAAGGGAGGCCAAAGCAACATATACATATAACATAAAAGCCAGAATGATTCATTGCTTGGATCTTTTGAGCACTTATAAGAGGGACTGCAACCTTACCTTACAAGCAGTACCTAAACATTTCTGCAGCTGAATTCGGTCACACTGTTCATCAAGTGAACCATGATAGTCGTAATATGCAACATCACCAACAATCAAGGCTTCTTGGGATATTGGCAAGATACCACATTTCATGGTTGAGACCTGTGATTTAATAAAAATGAAGTAAATTTCATCAACATTTGAAAAAACTACAAGGTTTACAAGAAAACTGAAATACTTACAGCAGCGGTGGCTGGTGTGTGTAGATGGATCACACATCTGATATCAGGGCGTGTTGCATAGATGGCTGCATGTGGACTGAATGATGCTTGGTTGATTTGCAGATTTGTACTCCCCTGGTCCACTACTTCACCCAGTATATTAACTTTCACCTATTTTCATGTGATGGAAAATTATGTTGAGGTTAATATTTACGATCCTGGCCATATAAAATTAAGATCAAAGACTGGCTTCTTGTGCTAGGTGCTGCAAACAAGCTACATCTTTTAGAATAGTTAAGCAGTTTTTTTTCCTCCAAACTTTTGAACAGCATCTCCACAAAATTAAAAATAAAAAGTTCAAAGTAAATTATCAAAGTACACATATGTCACCATGTACAACCCTGAGATTCATTTTCTTGCAGGCATACACAGTACATAGAATAACAGCCATATCAATAAAATCAATAAACAAAATCAATAAAAGACCACATCAACTTGGGTTTTTAACTAATGTGCAAAAGATAACAAACTGCAAATACAAAGAGAAATAATAATAAATAAAAAATGAGAATACAGGATGAAGAGTCCTTGATAGTGAGTGCATATCCTGTGGGAATATTTCAATGAGTGAATTTATCCCCATTGGTTCAAGAACCTGATGGTTGAGAGGTAATTACTGTTACTGAACCTGGTGGTGTGAATCCTAAGGCTCCTGTACCTGCTTCCTGATGGCAGCAGTGAGAAGAGAGCACATCCTAGTTACAGGATTCAGTGGACTGGGCCGTGCTCAAGCACTCTGAGGAACTGAATGACTACACCACGGTTGTAACAGACTTAATTAGAACAGCTGCAAATGAGTGTGTCCCTGCTAAATCATTCAGGGTTTCCCCCAATCAGAAGTCCTGAATGAACCATGAAATCCAAAATTAACTGACAGCCAGATCAGAGGCATTCAAGTCTAGAGATCAAGAATGCTACAAGTGGTATGATCTCCAGAAAGCCATCTCACAGGCAAAGAGGAGATTCTGAATACTCAACAGTTGTGGCAGGGTTTGAAAGGTATAACCTCAAAAGTTAAATCTAGTGACATGGGGGACGGCAGACCTTTGCTTCCATATGAGCTCAATGCCTTCCGTGTTCGCTTTGAATGTCAGAACTTGGAGGAAAATCACACACGCCCACATCTCCTGATGATCCTTTGGTCTCAGTATCTGAAGATGATGTGCGGGCTGCCTTCAAGAGTGAGAATCCAAGGAAAGCATCCAATCCGGATGAAGTACACAAATCCAAGACCTGGGCCTCAATACCTTTTTGTGCAATTGGATCCCAGATCTCCATCAGCACAGGTGTACCACATGGCTGTGTGCTTAGCCCCCCTGCTCTACTCCTTTAGATCTATAATTGTGTGGCCAAATACAGCTCCAACATCATATTCCAATTGGATGTTGGCTGAATCAAAGGTGGCGATGAATCACCATGCAGGAGGGAGATCGAAAATTTGGCTGTGTAGTGTCATAACAACAATCTCTCACTCAATGTCAGCAAGACCAAGGAATTGATTATAGACTTTAGGAGAGGGAAACCATTAGGCAATCCTCATTGGAGGATCGGAAGTGGAGAATGTCAGTAACTTTTAATTCCTGGGAGTCTCTATTTCAAAGGACTTGACCTGGACCCATCATATAACTAATTGCGAAGGAAGCACAACAGCACATCTACTTCATTAAGAGTCTACAGAGATTCAGCATGGCATCAAAAACTTTGATAAACTTCTATAGATGTGAAGTGGAAAGTGTATTGACTGGCTGGTATGGGAACACCAATGTCTTTGAAAGGAAATTCCTACAAAAAAGTAGTGGATTCGGTCTAGTACATCAGAGGTAAAGTCTGCCCAACTATTGAGCACATCTACATGAAACGCTGTCATAGGAAAGCAGCATCCATCTTCAAAGACCCTCACCACCCAGGCCATGCTCTTTCTTTGCTGTTACCATCAGGTAGAAGGTACAAGTAAGCCCAGGACTCACACCTCCAGGTTCAAGTTCCATTACTGCCCCTTAACCATCAGATTCTTGAACAAGAGAATAACTACACTCCTTTTATTTATTTATTACACTCCTTTTATTCCTACAACCAATGATCTCACTTTAAGGACTCTCTATCTTGTTATTTCATGCTTTTGGTATTTATTGCATTTATTTTGATTCGCATTTGAACAGCTTGTCATCTTCTATGCTCTACTTGACCTTTCATTGATACTGGCTATAGGTAGTACTCTATAGATTTGCTGAGTATGTCCACAGGAAAAAGAATCTCAGGGTTTTATGTGGTGACGTATATGCATTCTTGTTAAAATTTACTTTGAACTTGGGCTGGACTACTTTCAAGGACTCAGGGGATCTGAACAAATATGCCATGGTTGTCAGAGACTTGATAAAGTCAATCATGGGCAAGTGTAACCCCACAAAATAATTTAGAGTCTTTCCTAACCAGAAGCCCTAAATGAACCACACTCACTCACTCACATCCATGAACTGCTGAGGACAGATCAGTGGCAGTCAGGTACAAAAGATCCAGGTACAACCTCCAAAAAGCCATCTTGCATGCAAAGTGGCACTTCTGGACCAAAGTGAAAAAACGGAATGATGCTCAACAGCTTTGTCAGGGCTATAATGCTATTATCTCCTATAAAGTAAAACCAAGCAACAAGGATCTGTTTACTAGAGGAGCTCCAACACCATCCACCCTCCTCTGCTGGGTGAGAAGCTGACAGTGATACAGGTGGATGCTTCCCTGGTGTCATGGATTATTGATTACCTGACTGGTAGACCACAGTATGTGCGCTTGCAACACTGTGTGTCAGACAGAGTGGTCAGCAGCACTGGGGCTCCACAGAGGACTGTCCTGTCTCCCTTTCTCTTCACCATTTACACCTTGGACATCAACTACTGCACAGTCTTGCCATCTTCAGAAGTTTTCTGATGACTCTGCCACAGTTGGATGCATCAGCAAGGGAGACGAGGCTGAGTACAGGGTTACGGTGGGGAACTTTGTCACATGGTGTGAGCAGAATCATCTGCAGCTTAATGTGAAAAAGACTAAGGAGCTGGTGGTGGACCTGAGGAAGGCTAAGGCACCGGTGACCCCTATTTCCATCCAAGGGGTCAGTGTGGACATGGTGGAGGATTACAAATACCTGGGGATACGAATTGACAATAAACTAGACTGGTCAAAGAACACTGAGGCTGTCTACAAGAAGGGTTAGAGTGTTGTGCACCCACAGGAAGGTGGGGGGCTTGGAGGATCAATTCGGGGGAATCGGTCAGAGGCTCACAGTGTGTGAAGGCAGGCCAGTGGGGGCTTGTGTGTGTGTCCACCCTCGCCTGGGTGACAAGCTCATCACTGAAGAACGGACTGGTCTGGAACAGAGGGGTCATAATCAGTGACCACAACAGTACAACGGAACAGGAAGACAACGGAAGGTTTGCCTCGCAGCTACTCATCTCTCGCTCGGTCTCTCTCTCTCCCCCCAACATTACAACAGCAACTACCTCGACCCAAACTGAACTGAACTCTGCATTATCTTAAGACTATTCATTTACCCCTAGACTTTGATAGAGCTTGGTTTTGATTCTTATTTCTACAGTCCTGTATATATCATTGCTAACCTGTTTTATATGCATATTGGATGTATATTGGAAACGTCGTCACTACCTCCTCCCATAGATGCTGTCTGGCCTGCTGAGTTCTGCCAGCATTTTGTGTTTTTATTTTTTTTATATATGTATATTTGCATTTTTGATACTGTATTACTTAGTTTACTAATAAACACTTTTAGTAACAGTGATACCAGACTCCAACGTATCATTCCATTTCTGCTGGTTTGGTAATCCAGTCACGGGGTACGTGACAGAGCCGTCTCTATTTCCTGAGAAGACGGAGATCCTTTAACATCTGCCGGACGATGCTGAGGATGTTCTATGAGGCTGTAGTGGCCAGTGCTATCATGTTTGCTGTTGTGTGCTGGGGCAGCAGGCTGAGGGTAGCAAACACCAACAGAATCAACAAACTCATTTGTAAGGCCAGTGATGTTGTGGGGGTGGAACTGGACTCTCTGACGGTGGTGTCTGAAAAGAGGATGCTGTCCAAGTTACATGCCATCTTGGACAATGACTCCCATCCACTCCATAATGTACTGGTTCGGCACAGGAGTACATTCAGCCAGAGACTCATTCCACCGAGATGTAACACTGAGCGTCATCGGAAGTCATTCCTGCCTGTGGCCATCAAACTTTACAACTCCTCCCTCGGAGTGTCAGACACCCTGAGCCAATAGGCTGGTCCTGGACTTATTTCCACTTGGCATGATTAACTTATTATTATTTATTTATGGTTTTATATTGCTATATTTCTACACTATTCTTGGTTGGTGCGGCTGTAATGAAATCCAGTTTCCCTCGGGATCAATAATGTTTGTCTGTCATTTTGCCTTTCATTTTCGCTTTGACCGACAAAATATGGAGGCACTATCACAGACTCCCACAGCCTCTGACAACCAAGTCAGACTCTGAGGCTGACGTGAGAGAATCTTTTAGGAGGGTGAACCTATGGAAAGCATCTGGCCACACTGGGGACCCAGCCAAGTACTGAAGATCTGTGCTATCAACTGGCTGGAATGCTCACTGACATCTTTAACCATTCACTTCAGCAGTTGAAGGCACACAACCACTTCAAGCAAAGAAGAATATGGTAACCTGCCTCAATTGATTAAGTAGCAGTCACATCCACTGGGATGAGATGTTTTGAGAAGTTGATGAAACTTATCAACTCCTGCCTGAAGTGCAACTTGGATCTGTTCCAGTTTGCCTACCGTCACAACAGGTCAGCAAATGCCTTTTTATTAGTTCTTCATTTAACCCTGGAACACCTTGACTGTGAAGATGCATACACCAGCTTGCTCTTCATTGACTACAGCTCTACATCCAATATCTCCTTGTGCAATTAGATCCTCAATTACTTCATTTGCAGATCCCAGTCAGTTCAGATTGGCAACCTCCACAACCTACATCAGTACAGGTGCACCACAAGGCTGTGTACTCTACTTGTTTTACACTTATGGCACTGAAGCTGTGCTTAGTCTCACAGTCATATTTAAGTTTGCTGGCAACACCACTGTCATTAGCTGAATCAAAGGTGGTGACAAAACTGCATATACATGCGTAGGAGGGTGATTGAAAATCTGGCTGGATTGTGCCATAACAACCTGTCACTCAATGTCAGCAGGTTCAAGGGGCTGATTATTGACTCCAGGAGGAAACCCGAGTTCCATGAGCCAGCCCTCAGGTGAAGGTGAGCAACTTTAAATTCCTCAGCATTGTTTCAGAGGATCTGTTCTGAGTCCAGCACACAAGTGCCATTACAAAGAAAGCACAGCAGTGCCTCTACTTACTTAGAAGGTTGTGAAGGTTCAAATGTCATCCAATAGAAGTGGAGAGTATACTGATAGGTTGTATCAGTGCATGAAATTGGAATGGGAAGGTGTAGGAGTATTGACAAAAATCAACATGAGTGCAATTACTTCTAACGTACACTTTAAGGCTGATTTATACTTCTGCGTCGCATGTATGCCGTAGGTACCGCGTACCTTACGCCGTAGGGTGACGTGCACCTCCCCAAAAAAGTAACACACGCGTTGCGGCAACGCAGACCACAGCAACTGTGACTGGTCTGCTTGATAGCATCACATTTCCTCCTACGCATTTCCGGTTGCTTCTTCTCCGCCATGTCTGTACACCGATGCAAAATAGATGAACCAAATTGTCAAATCGTCAAATGCCGACATGCGAAAATGTTTGAAATGCATTTCCTCGTCCATGTCTCTCACGGAGAAACTCAACACAGTGGCATAGAAACCCCACCACCAACTAGCTTTTTGGACACACACCAACGCATGCTTGCTACGGCGTAACCCATACGCACAAGTATAAATCAGCCTCTATTCTCCAGCAAACAAATGGCAACTTGACCCTTAACAGTCTGGGTGAGTTCTGCCTAATGAACTTAAGGATTCCTTACAAAGGGATGGAAACATCAATGCCCTTAAACGGAAAAGCCTACAGAAAGCAGTGCATACAGCCCAGTGCATCACTGGTAAAGCACTCAGCCACTGAGCACATCTACAAGGAACTGTGTCGCACGAAAGCAGCATCCATCAAAGACCCCCAGTGTCCAGGCCATGCTACTTTCTCACTTTTGCCACTGGGAAGGAGGCAGAAGAGATTCAGGACCCACATCACTATGTTCAGGAACAGTTAATACCCTCAACCATCAGACTCCTGAACCGGTGGGGGGAGGGGGTAAACTTCACTCACTCCAACTGAACTTTTCCCACCACCTATGGATTCTTCATCTCATTTTCTTGCTACTTATTGTTTATTATTATTATTATTATATTTTTTGTATTTGTACAGTTTGTTATCTTTTGCACAAGTATTCCGCCTTGTGTGTGGTTTTTCCCTGATTCTATGGCGTTTTTTTTTGTATCCAACGTGATTGTCCGCAAGAAAACTAGTCCTAGGGATGTATATTGTGACACGTATTTTGAAAATAAATTTACTTTGAAGGTTGAACTACATCAATATTATGGAATATTAACCAGATCTGCAGTATGATATGCCAGAGTAGTGCCAGTTACATTGAAATGTGGTTGATTAACTTAATAAAGAATTACTTAATAACTGCAGCAGGTGTAAATTCTCCAACTGCATTGCAAGTGCTCTGTTGTCTCCCTCTCCTCAGCAGCAGATATAAATATTGATTTTACATGTGCATAGAACGAATTTTTTTTGTTAAGGATTTTAACCAAAAGTACTGCATTTTCCCCTTTTTCTAGCTCACACTGAAAACACTGATTGTTTTATCAAGTTGCTGTGTGAGGAAAAATGCACTGAAATTGTTTAATTATAAAATGTTTCAGTTCGTTAACATTTGAACAAATTAAAGAACTTTTTTTTATTTCCAGGACAGTACATATTTGATTAGTTCTATATTTTTAGATTCTTCAAAAAAGCCATTAGTTTCAAAACAAAACATCATAATATAGAAAATCCTTACAGAACTCCTTAAGGAATGTTGCGAATGTGACATCTAATTTGCACTCTCAAAGTTCAGCAGTGTCTGCTAAAACAGGATTAGCTGGCCATTTAAGTAAGGAGTACACATTGGCATGAATACCTGGATACTCTTCATCTTTGAAGAGGTTTCTACGAGATCCATTGCACAAGGGCTGATAAGGCTCATGTTTATCTCGAAGAGATAGTAGCTCTTAGATTTATCAAGGAAATAGATACAGGTAAACAAATAATGCTTGCAAACTTACAAGATTTGAAGCTGTGGCCTCGGAATAAGAAAGGCCCTTGGGAATAATGAGGAAATGTTCCTGTTCTTTGTTTACTCTGACCTGAAAAGTGAGAAGTCATTTAAGCCTTGAATCTGTCAATAATTATTTTAGAATCTAATCACATAATTATTTAGTACATAAACCAGTACAGCACAAGAACAAGTCCTTCAGTCCATAAAGTTCTACTGAACCAATTAAATTATTAATTAACTAGTGAACTAAACTGATTTCATCTGCCTACACCAAGTACATATCCTTCCATTTTCTTCACATTCATGTAGCTATCTGAACGCCTTTAAAAGTCCCTAATGTCTCTGCCTCTACATCCACCACTCTTTAAAAAAACTATCCCTCACATCTCCTTTGAAATTAGCCCTCCCTCACCTTAAATACATGGTCTCTGGTATTAGATATTTCAACAATGGGAAAAAGATACTGCCTATCTATCTATGCCTCTCAAACTCTTATAAACCTCTATTACAAGGGTTTTCAACCTGGGGTCCAGACACTTTGCTTCATGGTATAGGTCCATGACATAAAAAGGGTTAGGAACCCCTGGACTAGATCTCTCCTCAGTCTCCGCTGCTCCAGAGTAAATAACCCAAGTCTGTCCAGCCTCTCATATTAGCCCCATCTCTCTAATCTACAAGCCCCATTTCCAGTAAAGTTGGGATATTTTCCAAAATGCAACAAAAATCTGTGATATGTTAAGTCACGTGAACCCTTATTTAACTGACAAAAGTACAAAGAAAAGATTTTCAATAGTTTTACTCACCAACTTAATTGTATTTTGTAAATATACACAAATTTAGAATTTGATGGCTGCAACACACTCAACAAAAGTTGGGACAGAGTTAAAATAAGATTGAAAAGTGCACAGAATATTCAAGTAACACCGGTTTGGAAGACTCTACATTAAGCAGGCTAATTGGTAGCAGGTGAGGTATTATGACTGGGTATAAAAGTAGTGTCCATCAAAGGCTCAGTCTTTGCAAGCAAGGATGGGTCGTGGCTCACCCCTTTGTGCCAAGATTCGTGAGAGAATTGTTATTAGTCATTTCAAAAGGAACATTTCCGAACGCAAGATTGTAGAGAATTCAGAGACATCTCAGTGCATAAAGGGCAAGGTTGGAAACCACTGTTGAATGCGCGTGATCTTCGAGCCCTCAGGCAGCACTGCCTAAGAAACCATCATGCTACTGTGACAATTATAGCCACCTGGGCTTGGGAGTACTTCGGAAAACCATTGTCACTTAACACAGTCTGTCGCTGCATCCAGAAATGCAACTTGAAAATGTATTACGCAAGGAGGAAGCCATACATCAACTCTACGTAGAAACGCCGGCGAGTTCTCTGGGCCCGAGTTCATCACAGATGGACCGAAAGACTGTGGACTGTGTGCTGTGCTCAGATGAGTCCACATTTCAGCTAGTTTTCTAAAAAAAACGGGCGTCGAGTTCTCCGTGCCAAAGATGGAAACGGCCATCCTGATTGTTATCAGCGAAAAGGTGAAAAAGCCAGCATCTATGATGGTATGGGGGTGCATCAGTGCCCACGGCATGGGTGAGTTGCATGTATGTGAAGGTACCATTGACTCTGAGGCATATATTAGGATTTTAGAGAGACATATGTTGCCATCAAGGCGACATCTCTTCCCGGGACATCCATACTTATTTCAGCAGGACAATGTCAGACCACATTCTACACGGGCTACAACAGCGTGGCTTTGTAGACACAAGAGTGTGTGTGCTTGACTGGCCTGCTGCCAGTCCAGATCTATCTCCTATTGAAAGTGTATGGCACATCATGAAGAGGAGAATCAGACAACGGAGACCACGGACTGTTGAGCAGCTGAAGTCTTATATCAAGCAAGAATGGACAAAATTTCCAATTGCAAATCTACTACAATTAGTATCCTCAGTTCCAAAACGATTAAAAAGTGTTATTAAAAGGAAAGGTGATGTAACACAATGGTAAGCATGCCTCTGTTCCAACTTTTGTTGAGTGTGTTGCAGCCATCAAATTCTAATTTTGTGTGTATTTACAAATTACAATTAAGTTGGTCAGTAAAACTATTGAAAATCTTTTCTTTGTACTTTTGTCAGTTAAATAAGGGTTCACATGAATTAACATATCACAGATTTTTGTTTTTATTGCATTTTGGAAAATATCCCAACTTTTCTGGAAATGGGGTTTGTAGTTGCATCCTGGTAAACCTCTTCTGTAGCCTCTCCAAAGCTTTAACATCCTTCCAATAATGGACTGGCCAGAACTGTATGCAATACACCAGATGCAGCTTAGAGTTTCATAATGCTGCACATAACTTCCTAAACTTTGAACTCACACCTCGACTAATAAAGACAAACATGTCATAGGCCTTCTTAACCATCCTATCAATCTGTGTAGCCACTTTCAGGAACTCAAAACTTGAACCCCAAGATCCCTCTGCTCCTTAACAGCATTAAGGGGCTTGCCTTTAACAGTGTGTTGTCTCTTTAATTTTGACCTACCAAATGCACATTACTTCACATTTTTCCAGGTCAAACTCCGAGTGATAGAGATAATCTGTAATTGTGAACCAAGATTGTAATGAGTACTAACTTCAGAAACACTCCAGAAATGGAGCTCCGATCACACGCATACTAATATTTAATAATCCCACTGGATACCACAACAATCTAAAAGACTCAATGAACAATTTCTTTATTATAAACTCTTTTTGACTTTTCCCATTCCTATTATCATATTCTAGGCACGTTGCTACCATCACCTCAGTAACAGACTGTAGCATGATATGATTCAAAAATATCTTAAACCCAAAATGGATACTTACTGTTATGTAGCTATTGGTTAAATGTGCCCATCCAAAGAGATCTACCATTCTATACAGGCTCGCAACTTTACAGCGGATCAACTTCTCTCCTTTCGAAAAGGTAGCAGATTCAATGGCGTGAAGATCATTGATGGGTGTGGCAATTCCTAGGCCTAAAGAAAATGTAAAACTTGTCAAAACTTGAGGCAGCAATTCTGCATTCTCTAATTTTAAGTAGAAAAGGTCTTTACAGCCACTTACTAAGTTGTGTTGAAGGTAAAGTTGCAACAGAACTTGCCATTACGAAATCTGCTATTTGTTGCAGGGCAAGCAGACCCGCAGGATTATTACCCTTTTTCATCTGTTCGTGAATGAGGACCTCAAGCTCATCCCTAAATGCCTAGAATCAAATGGGTTTGTATTAAAACATTAAATATGGAATCTTAAGTCAAGCTACGTATCCTAAACTACAAATGGCCAGCATGAATAATTAATATTTTACAAACAAAATTTGAACACTTTACATGTCAATTAACTGGTGCAAGATGCATCATGCCCAATCTCTTAAAAAAAATAAGCATGTTCTGAAAATACTCATACAAATATTTAAAGCTACCAATGGATTGACAGATAAAGCAACTGTCTTGGTATCAACACAGCCTCGTATTTTATCAGCTATTTTCTGTATGCAACATTTTACTAGAAGACTGCCAAAGTGACTTATACAATACTAGGATAGAGCATCAACTGCTGATAAATTATTTTATGAATCAAAGAAACCAGCAAATTCACTTCTGGAATAAGGACTTATTGATACTGGTAGAAGACTATCAGTTTGCTTAGAAATTACATCCTTGGAGGATCGACCAGTGTGGGGATGTGGGTACAACTGAGAAGCAAGAAGGGAGGGTCATTCTAGTGGAGCTACATTATAGATCCGCAAAAGTCAGCAGGAATTTGAGCGGCAGGTGTGCAAAAAAATTGGTCAGTTGTAAGAATAACAGGGTTATATTAATAGAAGATTTTCATTTAATTAGAGTGACCTACTCATGAAGGTGAGATGCTGGTTGAGGCAAGGTAGGTAACTGAGGTAGCAGTCAGGGAGTGCCCTGGCTCTAGTGATTATAATTCTATTAGTTTTAAGATAGTAAAATGATAGGACAGATCCACAGGTTGAGGTTTTAAATTGAAGCAGTGCTGATTTTGAAGGAATAAGGCAGGTCAATTGGGACAGCTTTTTTTTTTGAAGGGAAGACATGAAGGGCATATGGGAGACTCGAGCAAGATATGAAGAATACAGAGGAAGCACATCATTGTTAGCGTGAAGGGTAAACTTGATAAGTTAAGACAACCTTGGCAGAGAGGAGTATTGAAAAAGGAGGAAGCACACATTGGGGGCTGGGGGCAAGTAAGTACCCCATGACTATAAAAGCTTTAAGAATATGCACATTTGGAAACATATACATCTTCTCTAAGATAGAAATCACAAAGAGAGCACAAGAGATGGCTCTGGCAGGTGAGGTTAAGGAAAATCTCACAAGGCTTTATAGATCCCAAGACTGGAAAGGTGGCTAACATTCCATTATTTAAGGGTAGCAAGATAACTTCCTTAGAAGGTTGGCGTCATTCAATGTCTGCAGTGAGATGCTGAAGATGTTCTATAGGTCAGTTGTTGAGAGCGCCCTCTTCTTTGTGGTGGCGTGTTGGGGAGGAAGCATTAAGAAGAAGGACGCCTCACGTCTTAATAAGCTGATAAGGAAGGCGGGCTCTGTCGTGGGCAAAGTACTGGAGAGTTTAACATCGGTAGCTGAGCGAAGGGCGCTGAGTAGGCTACGGTCAATTATGGAAAACCCTGAACATCCTCTACATAGCACCATCCAGAGACAGAGAAGCAGTTTCAGCGACAGGTTACTGTCGATGCAATGCTCCTCAGACAGGATGAAGAGGTCAATACTCCCCAATGCCATTAGGCTTTACAATTCAACTGCCAGGACTTAAGAACTTTTTTTTAAAGCTATTATTAATGCTTTTTGAGTTAGTGATTTAGATGCATATCATATTATTACTGAGTTAAGTATTGTATGTAATGAGTTTTTGCTACAACAAGTGTATGGGACATTGGAAAAAATGTTGAATTTCCCCATGGGGATGAATAAAGTATCTATCTATCTATCTATCTATCAACCCAGGAAACTACAGGCTGTTTAGTCTGCCATCAGCAGTGGGAAAATTACTGCATGGAATCTGAGGGACAGGATTTATTAACATTTAGATAAGAGAGTTTGGTTAGGAATCAGGATGGTTAAGTTCATGGGAAAATAACATCACTCTGTGCTATTTGAAATGGTAACCAAAAGGTTAAATGAAGCTGCCTCAGTAGATACTGGCTACTAAGACTGGTCTTGAAGGTTAACAACCATGGAATCCAATCAGAGCTAGTTAGGTGGATTCAAAATTGGCTAGGAGATTGGAAGTAGAGGGTGGAGACTGGTGATTAATGGTATGGCATTGGGACCTTTGTTATTTCTCACTTATAAATAATTGGGATGTAAATGCACAAGGCTTGATCAGCACGCCTGGCTTACGTGTGTCTGTATTTACTGAGATGAAGCATAGACTAAGCCCAGCAATGTCCTGATATAATCCCAGCCTAATCACAGGACAATTTACAATGATCAATTAACCTACCAACCAGTACATCTTTGGACTGTGGGAAAAAATCTGAGCACCCACACAGTCACAGGGAGAATGTACCACGTCCTTACAGGTAGCAGTGGGAATTGAACCCAGTTTGCCAGTACTATAAAGAATTGTGCTAACCACTATGCTACCGTGCCACCCCAAATGATACGTAGTCAGCAGTTGCAGATAGTGAAGGTGGTTATCATAGACTACAGGGAGATTTTGCTCAGTTTGGGAAGTGGGCTGAAGGGTGGCAAATGGAGTTCAATACAGTTAAGTATGAGAGGATAGATTTTGTAAAATCAATCCAGAGAAGAACTTGAACTGTGAATGGCAAAGATACTTGGGGAATGTACTGAAACAAAGTTTCATAGTTCATAGTCTGTTGAAAGTGGCATCACAGGGAGATATGGTCGTGAAAAGAGTGTTTAGTATACTGGCCTTCACAAGTCAGGGCACTGAGTACAAAAGTTCAGACAACGTTACAGCTGCACAAGTAATTCCTGAGGACATACTTAGAATACAGTATAGAATTTTGGTCATCCTATTTTAAGGAGTGGTTAAAGAAGAGAAGATGACATTAGCAAACAGCGCAACCAATGGCAACATCCTTCGGACAGTTCATTAAACAACTTCTTTCAACTATGATTTACATTTTGATCGCATGTGTTTTTGGGTTGATTGAGTCTCTGACGAGAGTTTGGTAAGATTAGTTATTTATTTATTTTAAAATCTTTTTATTAATTATTATTGAAGATTAACAAAAAACAAGATACATTAAGTCAATGTCATTATATACAATAAGGAAATAAATGAGCAAATAACTGATTAACAAAGCTAAGCAATATATCAATAATAAGAGAAAATAAAGTGTTAAGAATATTTTTTTGAAAGAGAAAGGAAAAAAGAACCCCTACTAACTGAAAAAAAAGTAAACAAAAAAAAAACCCATTGGGAGCACAAACCCAGAGCTATACATCATACAAGCTTCCATAAAAAAACCATCAATCCGCCAACTCAAATCCACTTAAAGAAAACTCGGAAGGAGACAATATTAATTAACACAAATCAGATGATAGTAGCGGGCAAATGAACCCCACCTTTTCTCAAAATCAAATCGAGAATCGAAAGTTCGACTTCTGATTTTCTCCAAACTAAGACATAACATCACCTGTATCAAAGTAGGAACAGAAACATCTTTCCATTTCAACAAAATAGCCCTTCTGGCCAATAATGTAACAAATGCAATTACATGTTGGTCTGATGGAGAAATACCATGAATATATTGAGGGATTATACCAAATAAAACTGTCAATTTATTAGGCGCTAAATTAATTTTTAAAACTTTAGAAATTGTAGAGAAAACAGACTTCCAAAAATGTTTCAGCACAGAACACGACCAAAACATATGTGTCAATGTGGCTGTCTCGGTTTTACATCTGTCATACTATCAACATTAGGAAACACTTTAGACAGTCTCTCCTTTGTCAAATAGTAACAATGTACAACTTTAAATTGAATTAAAGAGTGATTGGCACAGATCGAAGAAGAGTTAACCAACTTCAAAATCTGCAACCAATCTACTGTTATCAGGGTCATGTTATAAGCTCTCTCTCCCCCAATCTTGCTTAATCTTAAATGAAGGGTAATTGTGCTGTTGTAACAATAAATTATAAAATTTCCCAATAAAACCCTTCACTAAAGGATTCATTTTTTAAATAATATCTAACAGGTCAGAATCTTGTATATATGAAAAATTACTAAAGTATTTTTGTAAGAAGCGTCTGATCCGAAGATATTGCAGAAAATGTGAATATGAGAGAGAATATTTAGTTACCAATTTCTCAAAAGACATCGGCCATCTTGGAACAGATCCATGAAGGAATAAACCCCTTTATTCCTCCAAAAAAGAAAGGTAGGATCACTTAATGAAGGTTTGAATAAATAATTTCGATAAATTAAACTAAAAAGTTTAAATTTTTTAAGATTAAAAAAAGTTACGAAACTGGAACCAAATTCATAATCACAGGATATAAATTTAAATTAGTAATTTTGGCCATTTGTACAGGTAAAGAAGCTCCTAAAAATGAGGTTAAGTGAAACTGTTTCACAGCATTCAATTCCAAATCAGCCCAAGGCAGTCGTTCATCTATATCAGCCCAATATAACCAAAAACACATATAATGTATATTGACAGCTCAATAATACATTCTTAAATGAGGCAAAGACCTCCATTTTTTTAATATTTTGATTTGTAGTGGAGTATTCAGCCTGGAGGCCAAGAAGCCTGGAGACTGGACACAAAACCACAATGGACTCCATTTCTCACCAATTAATGCATTAAATAAGATTGAAATCAACAAGAACAGAAGGCGAAATATAAAAAATCTTCAGTATACAGTGGTATGCAAAAGTTTGGGCACCTCGGTCAAAATTTCTGTTACTGTGAATAGCTAAGCAAGTAAAAGATGACCTGATTTCCAAAAGGCATAAAGTTACAGATGACACATTTCTTTAATATTTTAAGATTACTTATTTCCATCTTTTACAGTTTCAAAATAACAAAAAAGGAAAAGGGCCTGAAGCAAGTTTGGGCTTCCTGCATGCTCAGTACTTCGTAACACCCCCTTTGGCAAGTATCACAGCTTGTCTTTCAATTCAAGTCTTTCAATTCTTGCTTGAGGGATTTTTACCCATTTTTCCATGCAAAAGGCTTCTAGTTCTGTGAGATTCTTGGGCCGTCTTGCATGCACTGCTCTTTTGAGGTCTATCCACAGATTTTCGATGATGTTTAGGTCGGGGGACTGTGAAGGCCATGGCAAAACCTTCAGCTTGTGCCTCTTGAGGTAGTCCATTGTGGATTTTGAGGTGTGTTTAGGATCATTATCCTGTTGTAGAAGCCATCCTCTTTTCATTTTCAGCTTTTTTAAAAATTTACAAACGGTGTGATGTTTGCTTCCAGAATTTGCTGGTATTTAATTGAATTCATTCTTCCCTCTACCAGTGAAATGTTCCCCGTGCCACTGGCTACAACACAAGCCCAAAGCATGATCGATCCACCCATGTGCTTAACAGTTGGAGAGGTGTTCTTTTCATGAAAAATGCACCCTTTCTTCTCCAAACATACCTTTGCTCATTGCGGCCAAGAAGTTCTATTTTAACTTCATCAGTCCACAGGGCTTGTTTCCAAAATGCATCAGGCTTGTTTAGATGTTCCTTTGCAAGCTTCTGATGCTGAATTTTGTGGTGAGGACGCAAGAAAGGTTTTCTTCTGATGACTCTTCCAGTCTTCTGCAGTCAAATGGGGGTTTGGATTTGCCTTTCTTGCAATCTTACAGGCAGTTCTCTGGGAAAGTTTTCTTGGTCTTCCAGACCTCAACTTGATCTACACTATTCCTGTTAACTGCCATTTCTTAATTACATTACGAACTGAGGAAACAGCTCCCAGAAAATGCTATGCTATCTTCTTATAGCCTTCTCCTGCTTTGTGGGCATTATTTATTTTAATTTTCAGAGTGCTAGGCAGCTGCTTAGAGGAGCCCCTGGCTGCTGATTGTTGGGACAAGGTTTGAGGAGTCAGGGTACTTGTAAAGCTTTGAAATTTGCATCACCTGGCCTTTCCTGATGATGATTGTGAACAAGCCATAGCCCTAACAAGCTATTTAAGGTCTAAGAGCTTGGTAAAAGTTATCTGAGAGCTCAAATCTCTTGGGGGTGCCCAAACTTTTGCATGGTGTTCCTTTCCTTTTTTTCCCACTCCAAAATTGTACGAAACAAAAATAATACACTAATCTTGTTTAAAATGTTGAAAAGAATGTTTCATCTTTAACTTTATGATTTTTGGAGTTCATCTTCTACTCACTTAACTACTCACAGTAACAGAAATTTTGACCAGGGGTGCTCAAACTTTTGCATGCCACTGTACATCTTTGCAAGATGGTTTGCACTCATAATATTCTGCATATATCTCTTGCAAACCCCTTCCATCCCTTGCTTGCTGCTTTGTCTCAAAATTGGCTCTCAAAACTGTATAGGTTAATGGGTATTAATCCTTTGATATCTTTCTGGATAAGTTCAAGCAATATTATTAGAACATCACAGTATCACCACAAGCTTGGATACAAAGAGAGATTTTGAAAAACCCAAATGATAGTTAAGATCAGTAACTTGGGAGCCAAAAGCACACCCAATGGTACAACTAAATCTAGACGTGGGAGAGAGCACCAGAGAGAGGCTGAGTGAGTGGCTAGTATGGAGAAGTGTAGTTAACATGAAGATTTAGAAAGTTGTACAAAAATACAGGAATAAGTAGAGTCAACACTATGGAAGGATTTAAAATTATGGTGGAGAACACTATTTAGGAGTCAACTGTCATAGGGATTACACACAAACAGGACAGTACAATTTAGAATACTAGCAGCAAGGTTCTGGATGACAGCAAAATAAGTTACCTTGAAATGGCTAACATGAGGAGGCATAGTTTTAAGGTGCTTGGAAGTAGGTACAGAGGGGATGTCAGGGGTAAGATTATCCACATAGAGAGTGGTGGGTGCATGGAATGCACTGCTGGTGATGGATACAATAGGGTCTTTTAAGAGGCTCTTAGATAGGTAACATGGAGCTTAGAAAATAGAGGGCTATGCTGTAGGGAAATTCCAGGCAGCTTCTAGAGTAGGTTACATGGTCGGCACATTGTGGTCCAAAGGACCTGTAACGTGCTGTAGATGTCTATGTTCTATGTTAAGAAAACAATCAACTAGTTATGGCTAGATGTAACAAGACATGGATGCAGATTCAACAGATGAGGCAAAGGCAAAATTGGACCATTTTACTGAAGTGTAATTTGGTAGTGATAGCATGCATTATGGTCTGAAGCTCAATCTTGGGTGGGGGGGGGGGAGTTAATTTAATAGGCACCAATAACAAACAAACTCACAAGGGGGTAGGATGGAGAATTGATGTTCCACAGGTACACTGCTGACCCATTTTCCCCATTACCATAGTTGATCTAATGAGCTTGTCCTACAGCCTGCTACTTTTTTCACATTGCTTTGTCTGTATTACCAGTTGAGCAATGTTCACATTGTACATTGGTAAATTATTATTGCGTATATTAATCTGTACTTTATTAGTTAATATTATATTTATTATTGCTGCGTGTTTTTAAATGTTGCTGCTGTAATGAAATAATTTCCCATTTGGGATCAATAAAGTACTTATTACTATTACCTGCTCCTACCTCAGCTACAAACAAGAAAAAAATCTGCAGATGTTGAAAATCCAAAGCAGCACCCATGTAACTGATGAAGGGTAACAGCCCGAAATGTCAACAATTTACTCTTTACCATAGATGCTGTCTGGCTTGCTGAGTTCCTCCAAGATTTCCTATGTGTTGCTACCCCATAGTAAAATTTCTGAACATTTAGAACTAAACATGTGACTAAGCTGTTTTTGGACAAGAGCAGATCTTTAAAATTATAAAGGGCACAAAACTGAGTCTTATTTTCAGCTTACACGTGGTTAGACCACCCCCAATGGCACTCAAACTGTAAACAGGATGTGTGAAAATACAGTTTACCATTAACATTCAAAAATAAAACTGAAATCAAATGTCTCTTCAATAACTACATTGTTCTAAGGCAGCTTTATTGAACAAAGAATTCAATGTTGTGCAATGTTTTGATTTATGATAGTCAAAGTGCTGTATATTCAGATCTTAAGGTGTGGGATGAACAACTATACATCCATTCAACATTCCTGTATGGATTTGCCTATAACATTACTTCAAAAGATTTTGTTTAAAGAACTGAACGCTTTGATTTGGATAAAACTTAGTGCGTCAATTTAAACTTGAATCACTGGCTTGGAAAGTACTTCAAAATAACCAGATTCAATCTGAAGAAATGTGGAAATGACAGCAAACAGCATGGTAACAATTAACGTTTGTTTTCTTTTATTTATAACTACAATTGAATTAAAAGCCAAGCTCTTCTAGAGAACATAATACTTGTACAAAGCCACGAAGAAACAGGGCAGACTGCAATTCTCAACCATTCACCAGGGGAAATCTTTGGCTAGAACATTTTACTTTAAAAGGAAAAGAGTAAACAGCTGATGTTTCAGGCAGAGACTCTTCATCAGGACTGGGAAAAGAAAGATGACAAGTTTTTTCCCAGCCCTAACAAAGGTTTCACAGCCCAAAACATTGTTTATGTTTTTCCACAGATGCTGCCAGGCCTGCCGAGTTCCTCCAGCATTTTGTGTGTTGCTTTGGAATACATAGCATCTCCAGATTTTCTCGTGTTTGTAATTTTACTTTCAGTTCCAAATTAGTTGGTCGTACTTAGATGCTGCAAAGTAACCTCCTTCCCAATTACAAGTGAGAAGGTGGAGAGCAGAGAAGGTAAGCAACACAAGCAAGATAGAAAGCAAAGAATTTTGATATCTACCAGTTTTACATGAAATTAGATATCAGGCTACACTGTTTGCAATTCACTGATTCACATTTATGCTTTTATATTTGTCAAACATTTCAAGGAACTAAGTACTTGGACCTCTGTTGAGAATCTGGCACCAACTAGTCCCGGCACTGGCATTCTCAGCTCAATGAATCCCCTCGGCTTCAAGAGGCTGCAGCTACACTTTGTCAAACATGATGTAGCTGCTGCTGGTCCCCAGCACATTCACAGGAATGGCC
This sequence comes from Hemitrygon akajei, assembly GCF_048418815.1. Lineage (NCBI taxonomy): Eukaryota > Metazoa > Chordata > Chondrichthyes > Myliobatiformes > Dasyatidae > Hemitrygon > Hemitrygon akajei. The sequence continues at coordinate 3,494,501 of NC_133146.1, forward strand.
AAAGAGTCCAGACCCTATCCTTTCACCACCTGTTGGATATTTCTAGATTTTGTTTGGCTGCTCCTCTCCCTATCCTGGAGTTAGCTCTAAATTTTCTTAAAGACTAGTATACCAGTCCTCCACTCCCCATAGGCAATGTTTGAGTCACATGGATTTAACTCATGTTTTCTTTCTTCCAGAACATACAATCAGTGGGCACTTCATTAATGACCTCCTGTCCCTAAAAATGTGGCCTCTGTGGTATTCTATTGCTGTAGAGCAACTTCAAGGTTTGACATGTTGTGCATTCAGAAAACCTCTTCTGCACACCACTGTTTTAACATGTGATTATTTGAGTTACTGTTGCCTTCCTGTTAAGCTTGAACCAGTCTGATCATTCTCCTCTGACCTCTCTCGTTAATAAGTTTGTTTTCACCCATGTCAATGTCACTCTCAGAGACTGCTATAACTGAAAATCCCAGGAGATCAGCTGTTTCTGAGAGACTCAAATCACACTGTCTGGCAACAATCATTCCACAGTCAAAGCCACTTATATCACTTTCTTCCCTATTTTGATGTTTGGTCTAAACAACAACTGAACAACTTGGCCATGTCTACATGCTTTTATTCGTTGAGTTGTTGCCAAATGACTGGCTGATTGTATATTTGCATTAACAAGGTGAACAAGTGTACCTAATAAATTGGCCGCTGTGTATATTCAGCACAACTCCGTTTACCTGTCCTTGGCAAATAGAAGCCAGACAATTTGTTTCAAGTACTAGATGATATAGTGAAAGATGAACTTCACATAACCAACAGGTCATTGAAGTTGCTTGAGTTTCAACATTGCCCTAGTACAAGAATCGTATTTATTATCACAGATATAAAAAATTTCTGTTTTGTAGCTACAGTGCAACCATTCAAAAATCTATAAATTAAAAAATAATCTGGAGGGGGGAAAGAAGCTTTCCCTAAAATGAGTGTGCATCTTCATGCACCTGTGCTCCCTCCATTCCCACCTCCCCCCCCCCCCCCCCAGATGGTAGGAAGGAAGAGGGATGTCAAGAAGGTAAGGGTCTTTCATGATGGATGTGGCCTTCTTGAAGCACTGTTTCCTGAAGATCTCCATCTCTGGAAACTGTCAACCAACATCTTTCATAAATCTACTGATTCCCACTGTTATCTTGACGATATCTCTTCCCATCCCATTTTCTGTAAAATGCTATTCCCTTTTCTCAGTTTCTTCACCACCCTCCCCGCATCTGGAAGCTGCTTTCCATCCCTCCACAATTGATGCTGCCCTCACCCACATCTCCTTAATTTCTTGCACATTCATGGTCAACCCATCTTTCTGCCAGCTAAACAGTAATAGAGTACCCCTTGTCCTTATCTACCACCTCATCAGCCTCCGCATCCAATACATTATCCTCTAATTTCTGCCAGTCCTGAAGAAGGGTCTTGGCTCAAACTGTTGCTTAACCTGCTGAGTTCCTCCGGCATTTTTATGTGTTGCTTTGGATTTCCAGCATCTGCAGCCGTTCTCATGTTTATGCTTCTTGAAGATGTTCTCTATTGTGGGGACTGTTGTGATTGTGATGAAGCTGACAAAGTCTACTACCCTATGCAGCCTCTTGCATTCCTGTGCATTGGTGGTTCTAATCAGAATGCTCTTTGCCATACATCTATAAAAATTTATAAGTGTCATTCATGACGTACCAAATCTCTAACACTCCTAATGATGTAGAGCCGCTGGTGTCTTCTTTGTGATTCCATCAAAGTGCATAGATCCTCTGAGATCAGGAACCTGAAACTGCTCATCCTTTCCACTGCTGACCCCTCAATAAGAACAGAGTTCTCCAGATATCCCCTTTCTTAAGTCCACAATCAATTCCCTTGATCCTGTTGATATTGTGTTTATGGTTGTTGTTGCAATACCACCTGATCTACACGAGTCAAGAAGTAGGGGGTCACAGTCTCAAAGGGGGCATAGCAATTAAGACTGAAATGGTAAGAAATTTCTTCCCTACCTCAGACACTGGACACATGAATACTAACTTTATTGAGATAGGTACTAGAGGATTCAAGTGATACAGGAATAGGGAACGAAGTTCTAAACCAACATTTGGATGTTTCTACACAGGCTGTTAACCTGTTACTAAAGGCATCTCATCACAGTGACATCCATCAATAAGGACTCTCACGTTCTGGGATATGCCCTCTTCTCATTGCTACTATCAGGGTGGAAGCACAGGAGCCTGAAAACACATATTCAACATTTTAAGAGTAGCTTGTCTTCTGCCATCAGATTTTTGAACAGTACATGAACCAATGGACATTACCCTGCATTTCCTCTTTCACACTATTTTATTGCAACTTAAATTTGTTATGCCTGTAATATATTGTTGCCACAAAATAACAAATTTCATGACTTATGCCAATAAATGATGTATTCTAATGTATATAAAAATGCAAGAAAAACTAATGGGAAACTTCAAAATTATACTACAGCTGAACCATTTAGACCACAGGTGAAGAACAGGACTGTACAAAAGTCTTAGGCACATTTAGTGCCTATAAAAAGTATTCACCCACCCCCCAGAAGTTTTCATTTTTATTGTTTTACAACATTGAATCAGTGGATTTAATTTGGCTTTTTTGACACTGATCAACAGAAAAATACTTGTGTCAAAGTGAAAACACATCTCCACAAAGTGACCTAAATTAATTACAAATATAAAACATAAAATAATTGATTGCATGATTACTCATGCCCTTCAAGTCAGTATTTAGCAGATGCACCTTTGGCAGCAATTACAGCCTTGAACCTGTGTGGATAGGTCTTTGCAGTCTTACCCCATTCTTCTTTCCAAAACTGCTCAAGCTCTGTCAGATTGCATGGGATCATGAGGGACCATCCCTTTTCAAGTCCAGCCACAAATTCTCAATTGGATTTAGGTCTGGACTCTGCCTTGGCCGCTCCATCTTTATGCTTGGGATCATTCTCTTGCTGGAAAACAAGTCTTCTCCCAAGTCGCAGTTCTCTTGTAGACTACATCAGGATTTCCTCCAAGGATTTCCCTGTATTTTGCTGCATTTATTTTACCCTCTACCTTCACAAGCCTTCCAGGGCCTGCTGCAGTGAAGCATCCTCACAGCGTGATGCAGCCACAACTATGCTTCACAGTACGGATGGTGTGTTTTTGATGATATGTGGTGTTTAGTCTGATGGCCTGAAAGCTCAATTTTGGTTTCATTAGACCATAGAACCTTCTTCCAGCTGACCTCAAAGTCTCCCACATGCCTTCTGGTAAACTCTAGCCGAGAGTTCATGTGAGTGAGTTTTTTTTTTAAACCAACAGTGGCTTCCTCTTTGCCACTCGCCTATAAAGCCGGGTTTGGTGAAGCACCTGGGCAACAGCTGTTGTATGTGTAGTCTCTCCCATCTCAGCCACAGAAACTTCTAACTCCTCCAGAGTTGCCATAGGTCTCTCTCACTCGTCCACTTCCGCATGCTTACTCAGTTTTTGAGGACGGCCAGCTCTAGGCAGATTTACAGCTGAGCCATATTCTTTCCATTTCTTGATGATTGACTTAACTGTACTCCAAGGGATATTCAGTGACTTGGAAATTTTCTTGTATCCATCTCCTAACTTGTGTTTTTTAAATAACCATTTCATAGAGTTGCTTGGAATCTTCTTTTGTCTTCATGGTGTAGTTTTTTGCCAGGAAACTAACTCAACAGCAGTTGGACCTTCTAGATACAGGTGCAATTTTACTACAATCAATTGAAACTCCTTGACTGCACACAGGTCTCCAAAAACAGATCTCCATTTAACTAATCATGTGACTTCTAAAACCGATTGGCTGCACCAGTGATGAACTGGTGTGTCATATTAAAAGGGGGGGGGGGGGGGGAAAGAGAGGTGAATACTTATGCAATCAATTATTTTGTGTTTTATATTTGTACAGGTGTCCCCCGTTTTTCGAACGTTCGCTCTACGACACTTCGCTGTTATGAAAGACCGACATTAGTTACCTGTGTTCGCTAACAGAAGGTGTTTTCACTGTTACGAAAAAAGGCAGCACGAGCCGAGCAGCCAAGCTTCTCCCTCAGAACTGCATTCTAGCCGGCATAGCTTAAACACGTGCCTGTGAGCATCTGTGCTTTATGTCGATTTATTTTGTGCATCCGTTAGCAAGATGAGTTCTAAGGTATCGGAAAAGCCTAAAAGAGTGCGTAAGGGTGTTACACTTGGTGTAAAACTAGATATAACAAAACGTTTCGATTGTGGTGAACGAAGTAAGGACATAGTTTGGCTAAGGATTTGTGGAAGCTGACAAAGATTATGAAGAAGTTTTGGCATCCCATGACCAAGAACTGACAGATGAAGAGCTGATGAAAAGGAAAGGATAACAATCGAAACTGAACGCAGTAGTAACCGGCCCGAAAGTGAAGTCATCCAGGAACTAAATGTGAAGCAATTACGTGAGATTTCCACTGTGATTGACAACGCTGCAATGATTGCAGAAAAGGATGACTTTAATTTTGAAAGGGTACGTAGGTCTAGGGCATATTTGCAGGATGGTTTGAGTGCTTACAAAGAAATGTACAATAGAAAAATGCGCGAGGCTAAACAGTGAAGCATACTGTTGTTTTTCAAGCCTTTCACATCAGCCACAGCAGATGACGAAAATTCACCTTCAACATCGAGGCAGGCAGACATAGAAGATGACCTGCTTGCCCTGATGGAAATAGACGATGATGAGATGACACCCCAGTCTGCTCTACCTCCCACCACCCCAACCTCCGACGACCCAGCCTAACACACCATCATCAGTGTGCTCACTGTCTTCCCGATTCTGGTAAGTGAAACTACACTGGACGTACATTATTTCTACTTTATATAGGCTGTGTATTTGCGTTTGATTGTTTGTGTGTGTTTTTGCCGCGAGTGCTGCTGAGAGCGCTTGCGTGAGATTTTCGCTGAGGTGGACAGTGCTGCAATAATTGCAGAAAAGTATTCCTGCATTATATAGGCTGTGTATTTATCAGATCATTCCTGCTTTTACTATATGTTACTGTTATTTTAGGTTTTACGTGTTATTTGGCATAATTTGGTAGGTTATTTTTTGGGTCTGCGAACGCTCACAAATTTTTCCCTTATAAATAAATGGTAATTACTTCTTCACTTTACGACATTCTGGCTTATGAACCATTTCATAGGAATGCTCTACCTTTGAATAGTGGGGGAAACCTGTAATTAATTTAGATCACTTTGCAGAGATCTGTTTTCGCTTTGACATGAAAGAGTATTTTTCTCTTGATCAGCGTCAAAAAAGCCAGATTAAATTCACGATGACTCAACGTTGTATGTTACGTTGGTAACATTCATAGCCAGAAAAAGTTGGTTTGATTTAAACAGCGCAGTGACTTCTATAGCATACGTACCTCTGATGAAGCAGTTAGTGCAGATAAGGCAGCCCAGGATTTTCCTGTAACACTGAAGGCCATAATTGAAAAGGACAATTATCTTCCCGAGCTTGTTTTCAATGTGAATCAAACAGGCCTATTTTGGAAAAGAGTGCCTTCTCATACTTTCATCCCTCAAAAGAAACACGCATCTAAGTTCAAGGTTGCAAAGGGTCAGTTAATTCTCTTTCTCGGAGGCAATGCTTAAGGTAACTTTAAGTTAAAACCTATGATGGCAATCACACTGAAACACCACAAGCAATGAAAGGCATTTTAAAGTCAAATCTGCCTGTGATTTGGAAATCAACCAAGAAAGCCTATGTGATGATTGATGTTTACCAAAATTGGCTTGTTTCACATTTTTGTCTCGCAGTGAAGCGGTATTGTGAGGAGCATGACCTTGAACCTAAACCATTGTTTGTGCTTGATAATACTCCAGACCACATGGATAATTTTGACACTCTCTGGATCTGCATTTCTGTAGATGTGGTTTACTTTCCATCCAACACCACTTTATTACTCCAACCAATGGATCAAGTAGTATCGTACCTTTGTTGCACATTCAAGCAACTTGTAAAGGAAACGAAAGGTCAAAACAAACCATCCATCAGGCCATTTTGGAAAAAACTATAATGTCATGAAAGCCGTAGACAATATCAGACCTGCATGAAAGGAGTGTGGAAGAAGCTATGGCCAGAAGCATGCAACAACATCCTAGGATTTCAGGCAGAACCAGTCATCCAAACATCATTGAACTGGCCAATAAAGCAGAATTAGAGAACATTAATGATGGTAATGGTGATGTTGAAGAGTTACTGCATTCTCATGATGAGAACCTTAACAACGAAGAGCTCGAGAATTGGCAAAGTAACGCATCCTGGGTGAATCTGAGGACACGGATGGAGAAGAGGAAACACCAGCAAGAAACCTCACCATAAAATTCCTCAGCACTATCATCACCATGATCTCACAAATCATGGACCAGTTTATCTATAATGACCCTGAATGGGAGTGAAGCAACAAGCCAAAGAAAGGTGTTGTTTACATGATTTCCTGCTACCGAGAACTGCCTCATGAGGGGAAACTTAAATGGCAGTCAAATCTCGATGCCTACTTGAAGAAGCCAAAGTGAGAGGAGGATCCACAGCTGGTCCTTCCTCTAAGATGTAACCACCACCAGCTTCCCTCTGCTGCTGCTGCGATGTGTTGCTGCTCCACTGATGCACAGGTTAGACCTATTTGCATGTTTGTTACTTCACGAATTGTGTACACAGAAAATAATAATCATACATCTTCGGTTTGATTTCATTTTAAATCAGGCACACATGTCCATTATGAAATGTTATAATGACTCCACACTGATTTACATAGCGCTCACTTCTGAGGAATGTAGCCTTGGCATTGGGTGAGTTCTGAGTATACCCCAAAACCACAGATTCCATTATCTTCTGAACCATTGAGTGCAGACAAACTGCCTCTCTTTCTTCAAGTGTGGAGTATAACCTGCAATTGTCCAGTCCTTCAGAACCATGCCATAATCTATTGAGTCTTGAAAAATTACTACTAATATCTCCACATTTTCCTTAGTCACCTCCTGCAGCAGGCTGGGGTGTAGACCATCTGGTCCAGGTGACTTATCTACCTTTAGGCCTTTCAGTTTCTCAACTACCCTCTTCCTAGTAATGGCAACCTCACATACTTCTGCCCCTTGGCACTCGAACTTCTGACATATTGCTAGCGTCTTCTACAGTGAAGACTGATGCAAAATACTTATTCAGTTTGTCTATCATTTTTGTTCCCCATTACTACCTCTTCAGTATTATGATCCAGTGGTCTCACATCTCTTTTGCTCTTAAAAAAAAGTTTCTTCAGATATTTAAAACCTCTTTAATACTTTTCCTTCTTTATGACTTTGTTAGTTGCCTTCTGCTTTTTAAAACCTCTCAAATCCTCTAACTTCCCACAAATTTTTGCTCTATTTCATGCCTTCTTTTCAGCTTTTATGTTGGCTTGGACTTCTTTTAAGCCACGGTTGCATCATCCTGTCTTTGGAATGTTACTTCTTCGGGGTGCTTTCTGAAATGCTCCCAGAAACTCTAACTGTTGCTGCTCTACCATCACCCCTGCTGGTGTCCCGTTCCAATCAACTTTGGTCAGCCACTCTCTCATGCCTCTAATTCCCTTTACTCCATTGTAATACTGATACATCTAACTTTAGCTTCTCCTTCTCAAATTGTGGGGTGAATTCTATCATATTATGATCACTGGCCCCTTAGGATTGTTTTACCTGAAGCTCTAAATCAATTCTAGTTCTTTGCACAACAGCCAATATGGAAATAGTGAATCTCCTAGTTGGCTCAACCCCAAGTTACTCTTAAAAAGTCATCTCATGGACATTCTACAAACTCCCCCTCTTGGGATCTAGCACCAACCTGATTTTCCCAATCTACCTGCATACTGAAATCCCCCATGACTACTGTAACATAGCCCTTTTGACATGCTTTTTCTATCTCCCATTATAATTTGTAGACCACATCTTTGCTACTGTTCAGAAGTCTGTATATTATTCACCTTGGCGTAATTTTACCCTTGCAGTTTTTTTAGTTCGACATCAAATGATTCTACACCTTCCGACCCAATGTCACCTCTTTCATTAATTTAATTTCTTTTTACCAATACAGGCACCACACTCCCTTTGCCTACCTGCCAGTCCTTTCAATACAATGTGCAATCCTTGGATGTTAAGCTCCCAGCTATAATTGTCTTAGTCACAATTCAGTGACGCCCACAATATCATATATGTGATTCTGTAACTGTGCTACCAATTCATCTAACTTATTCCATACCCTTCGTGCAGTCATATGCAACACCATCAGTCCTGCATTCATCATGCTTTATAATTTTGCCCCTATTTAACAATGAAACGCATCTTGTTGACTGTAATTTTGCTCTATCATCAGGCTCTCCTTGCTAGGTGTCACACTACACACTGCCTCTGTTTGTAAAACAACTACCCCATCCTCAGCCTCATCACTCCTATTCCCACCCCCCTGCCAAATTACTTTAAACCCTCCCGAACAGCTTTAGCAAACCTGCCTGCAATATGGGCCTCTAATGGGGACTGAGAGTAGGAAGGGGGAAGGTAGAGGGGAATCACTGTTGCAAAATGGGGAAGGGAGATGGAAGGGAACAGGATCCACTAAAGGGTCACTCTGCAATGATCAATAAACCAATTGTTTGGAATCAATTGACATTGACTTGTGTCTCAGGTCTGCGTCACCCCATGCCACTGGCATTTCTTCTCTGCCAACCTGTCACACGGTGCTCTACCCTCGCCATTCTCAACATCCTTTGCTCCCTGCACATTTACTAACTCACTCTCAGCTCCATGTTGACAAAACACTTTAATCAGTTTTTTTCAAATCTCAGGATTTGAACATGAATAAATGAACTGCACTATGCATTTCCCAGAATATTTGAACTGCAAACACTAAATTACAAACGTAAATATGAGGAAATCTGCAGATGCTGGAAATTCAAGCAACACACAAAATGCTGGTGGAATGCAGCAGGCCAGGCATTATCTTATAGGAAGAAGTACAGTCAGTGTTTCAGGTCGAAACCCTTCATCAGGACTAACTGAAAGAAGAGATAGTAAGAGATTTGAAAGTGGGAGGGGGAGGGGGAAATCTGAAATGATAGGAGAAGACAGGAGGGGGAGGGATGAAGCTAAGAGCTGGAAAGTTGATTGGCAAAAGGGATACAGAGCTGGAGAAGGGAGAGGATCATGGGATGGAAGGCCTGTGGAGAAAGAAAGGGCAAGGGGAGCACCAGAGGAAGATGGAAAGCAGGCAAGGAGTGATTGATTGTGACAGGGACAGGGAGAGTGAAAAGAGAGAAGAAATAAATCAATAAATAAAAAAGGGATGGGGGTAAGAAGGGGAGGAGGGGCATTAACTGAAGTTAGAGAAATCAATATTCATGCCATCAGGTTGGAGACTACCAGACAGAATACAAGGTGTTGTTATATCAGTAGATAAGCTGTCTCCAGAGATAGAGACAGAAAGATCAAGAAAGGGGAGGAAGGTGTTGGAAATGGACCAGGTAAATTTGAGGGCAGGGTGAAAGATGGAGGCAAAGTTAATGAAGTCAACGAGCTCAGCATGCGTGCAGGAAGCAGCACCAATGCAGATGTCGACGTTGCAAAGGAAAAGTGTGGGATGAATACCAGTACAGGCTTGGAACATGGACTGTTCCACAAAGTCAATAAAAAGGCAGGCATAGCTGGGACCCATACGGGTGACCATGGCTACACCTTTAGTTTGGAGGAAGTGGGAAGAGCCAAAGGAGAAATTATTAAGAGCAAAGACTAATTCCGCTAGACGGAAGAGGGTGGTGGTACAGGGGAATTGGTAGGACTAATCAAAATAGGACATACATGGTAAATGGCAGGGCATTGAAGAATGCAGTAGAACAGAGTGATCTAGGAATAATGGTGCATAGTTCCCTGAAGGTGGAATCTCATGTGGATAGGGTGGTGAAGAAAGCTTTTGGTATGCTGGCCTTTATAAATCAGAGCATTGAGTATAGGAGTTGGGATGTAATGTTAAAATTGTACAAGGCATTGGTAAAGCCGAATTTGGAGTATTGGGTACAGTTCTGGTCACCGAATTATAGGAAAGATGTCAACAAAATAGAGAGAGTACAGAGAAGTTTTACTAGAATGTTACCTGGGTTTCAGCACCTAAGTTACAGGGAAAGGTTGAACAAGTCAGGTCTTTATTCTTTGGAGCGTAGAAGGTTGAGGGGGGACTTGATAGAGGTATTTAAAATTATGAGGGGGATAGATAGAATTGACGTGGATAGGCTTTTTCCATTGAGAGTAGGGAAGATTCAAACAAGAGGACATGATTTGAGAGTTAGGGGGCAAAAGTTTAAGGGTACCACGAGGGCGAATTTCTTTACTCAGAGTGGTAGCTGTGTGGAACGAGTTTACAGTAGAAGTGGTAGAGGCAAGTTCGATATTATTATTTAAAGTAAAATTGGATAGGTATATGGACAGGAAAGGAATGGAGGGTTATGGGCTGAGTGCAGGTTGGTGGGACTAGGTGAGAGTAAGCGTTTGGCACAGACTAGAAGGGCCAAGATGGCCTGTTTCCGTGCTGTAAATGTTATATGGTTAGGTCTGGAATCAAAAGAAGCAGAGCTTTGAGACCTTCCTGGTGGGGGATGGAGGTATATAGGGACTGGACATCCAGGCTGAAAATAAGGTGGTGGGGGCCAAGGAACTTAAAATCATTGAAAAAATTCAGAGTGTGATAAGTGTCACAAACATAGGTGGGAAGGGATTGAACAAGCGGGGATAAAACAGTGTTGAGGTATGCAGAAATGAGTTCAGTGGGCAGCAGCAAACTGAGACAATGGGTCTACCTGTACAGGCAGGTTTGTGGATCTTGGGAAGGAGGTAGAAACAGGGATTGCGGGGTGTGGGAACTATGAGGTTGGTTGCAATGGATGGGAGATCCCCAGAGCTGATAAGGTTGGTGATGGTGTGGGAGACAATGGCCTGGTAACTCCTTAATGGGTCATGCTCGAGGGGTAAATAAGAGGTAGTATCAGCAAGTTGTCACTGTGCCTCAGCAAGGTAGAGGTCAGTATGCCAGACTACAACAGCGCCCCCCCCACCCTTATCAGCGGGTTTTATAGTAAGGTTAGGATTGGTGCAGAGGGAGCGGAGAGCAGAGAGTTCGGAAGGAGTGACGTTGGAATTGGAACAAAGTGTGGTGAAATCAAGACAGTTGACGGTTGAAGGGAAGGGGCTTCCCTTCCTCCACCATCAACTCTGTTCTCAAATGCATCTCTCTCATTTCACACACATCTGCTCTCACCCATCCTCCCACCATCCCACTAGGGATAGAGTTCCCCTTGTCCTCACCTACCACCCCACCACCCTCCGGGTCCAATGTATAATTCAGCATAACTTCCGCCACCTCCAACGGGATCCCACTACCAAGCACATCTTTCCCTCCCCCTCTCTTTTTGCTTTCCGCAGGGATCGCTCCCTATACGACTCCCTTATCCATTCATTCCCCCCCAATCCCTTCCCACCGATCTCCCTCCCGGCACCTGCCCTTACCCTTCCTCTCTCACCACCATTCAGGGTCCCAGATAGTCCTTCCAGGTGAGGCGACACTTCACCTGTGAGTCGTCTGGTGTGATATACTGCATTCGGTGCTCCTGGTGCAGCCTTTTATATATTGGTGAGACTCGACGCAGACTGGGAGACCATTTCGCTGAACACCTACACTCTGTCTGCCACAGAAAGCAGGATCTCCCAGTGGCCACACATTTTAATTCCACATCCCATTCTGATATGTCCATCCATGGCCTCCTCTACTGTCGAGATGAAGCCACACTCAGGTTGGAGGAACAATACCTGATATTCTGTCTGGGTAGCCTCCAACCTGATGGCATGAACATTGACTTCTCTAGCTTCCATTAATGACCCCCTCCCCTTACCCCATCCCTGATTTATTTATTTATTCCCCCCCTCCTTTTTCTTTCTTCTCCCTTTTTTCTCTCTCTGTCCCTCTCACAACAACTCCTTGCCTGTTCTCCATCGTGCCCTGGTGCTCCCCTCCTCCTTTCTTTCTCCGCAGGCCTCCCGTCCCATGATCCTTTCTCTTCTCCAGCTCTGTATCGCTTTTGCCAATCACCTTTCCAGCTCTTAGCTTCATCCCTCTCCCTCCTGTCTTCTCCGATCATTTTGGATTTCCCCCTCCCCCTCTCAAATCTCTTACTACTATCTCTTCTTTCAGTTAGTGCTGATGAAGAGTCAACTGTACTTCTTCCTATAGATGCTGCCTGGCCTGCTGTGTTCCACCAGCATTTTGTGTGTGTGGACTAAATTACAAAGCAATTATTTTCTCCAATAAAAGTTTTAAGAGATCATTTGATCAATTTTTACAATTTTTGTGGAATTCATAAGATAACTGAAGAGAAGCCAGTGCTCCTATTTGGTAACTGTAATGGCCTGGTTCATATTTTCACTGTTATGCTGTACATATTTCATTTTGGCCGTTCTGCAAGAGCAGACTGTTCTGTTTTCATGCTTGTTTAGGTTACTATGGAAGCTAAGAGATGAGGAGAAATGAGTACCATTTAACTAGGACGGTTGGATTAAGGGGAGGTTTCTCTGCTGAGGGACACTATGTTTGGGCTTGGGGCTTTTGTTCAAGAGGAGATGAAGAGAGAAGACACTTGGGAGAACCGTTTGCAGCATATGATCTAGTGGCAGACCTGTTTGTTCAAGATGGATTACGAGCGACATTCTGAAAGTAGTGCGTGTTTTCATGTTGACAGAAGGCCCAGCGCATGAGTGACAGAGAAGTTCAAGATGAGCTCCAACTTGTGTACATTTGACTGTTTAATTAGAATGGGCCCTTTTCTTTTTGTTATTCTTTACTGACCCTTAAGTTAAGATTCATAAATATAATTCCTTTAATCATATGCAGTGTACTGTCTGTTATTTCGTGGCACTAATTTGTAACAGGGTAGCAAATGACACAGCATCCACACAAATCAGGGTTTGGGGTGGGATTGAGCACTCTCAATCTGATGAGTTTGGTGGGGCTTGAGTGCATCTTCCCTAGACTTACACAGCCAAGGAAACCAGGGTGTTTCATAACCTAGGACTGGGGAACACAATATAAAAATTCCAGCTAAAGCTTTTCAAAAGTAAACTTAACATTACTGCATGCTGAGGATGGGTGAGAAATTTATCATTCCAAAAATGGCCTTTAAAGCTTGATCAAATAAAAATTTAAAACCTGAAATTCACATAATTTAGTTAACAAAAAGGAAATGTGAACTTATGGAATTAGTTCGGTCATGCATCAGTTCCTACATTATTTGAATGCAGAAACTAACTGAGTTAAAACTGTCTTGTCCGGATCTAATGTTTCATCTGCAGTAGAACCACAGCAATATAGCATGATGAATTACTGCATCCCTTATGCTCTGAATGCAGTATTTACATGATATCCCTCACTCAAGCTATCAACTTATAACTTCTTCTGAACATATACTAGCCAAGTTTAATGTAAAACTACACAATTTGTACCTGTCAACATACGGCTATAGATTATTTTTTGTTGGGACAGACATTCTGCATTGCAGTTCACTTAAAGTTAACACAATTTAATAACATCCAAGCTTTTAGGAAATTTGCTTTAGAGTTATTTTTAATATACTGTCTTAGAAGACATAGTAAACTCTATCTGTACCTTGGCATCAAGTATTTTATCTTGTCATTTAAGTTCAACTACTTATCTTTTTCCTGATTCCTTTCCCTTGATGGTCCCAGACAATTAAACTTTTATTTCACACTAGAAGTGCTAACATCTTAGAGTTGATATGTGGAACTGTTCCGGGAGTGCTGTACCCCTTGATAAGCAAGCAATCAATCACCATTAAATGAGGAACACTCTAAAAGGTTTAAAATTGTAAAGACCACATTTTGCTTGGGGAATGTCACACTACATCCTAACTTTGCAAAGACAACGACCAATAAGGAAATCAATTCTTTAAATATGATACCTATGAAACATAGTTACAGAATATGTAAATGTAGGTTGGGGGGGGGGGGGGAGAAAACAATTTTATTCAAAACATCCCTGCATTGTGCTACAGTTTAGATGAATCTGAAGTATTCAGATCCGATTGGATCACTAAGTTCCTTAGGATTTGGTTATAAATTTAAATCTGTGCAGCAAACTGAAGCATCAAAGTTAACTCTGCAGGTTCTGTGCTACTTTAAACAATAGAGCTTATTGTAGAGCTAATAAAATGACTTAAAGGAGTGCTGATTTCCAAAATAATCCCTGACAGTGCTCAAAATCTGCCATAACTAGACTCATACAAATAACTTAGTTACTTTTAAGGTGGTAATCATCATGACAGTAATGCTGAGACCATAAGTGAACACTGGAGCAGCAAAATTCACATGACCCATGATCTTCAAAACACAAGCTGTGTGTGACAAAGCTTATATCATGAAGAATACTCTAAATCTACCCCTAATAGTTAATACAGATGAAACCTAATCAGGGAATATCAAAAAATATTTTTTAAATAGTTAGAAATTCAAGGAAAAAATCTGTCATCATTCCAAAGTTAATAGTAATTGGATTAATTTCTCTACAACAATTTTGTTCATCACAAGATGTGTCCTCTGGATAAAAGTACATCGTAAAATAAGGAAAACACGAGGAAATTTGCAGATGCTGGAAATTCAAGCAACACACACAAAATGCTGGTGGAACGCAGCAGGTCAGGCAGCATCTATAGGGAGAAGTGCTGTCGACAGCATTTTGTGTGTGTTGCATCTTAAAGTAAGTACAGGTTGCATCTTAAAATAAGTATTATGGAGGCAAAGATGAAGGTGCATGACCAGATGACGTACTCAGGCTGCAGGACAAGTGCCTGGAGGGAGATTAGTGGGAGGGTCAAATGGGCAAGGGAATCGCAAAGGGAGCAATCCCTGTTGAAACTGGGGGTGGGGGGGGGGGGGAGGTAAATTATGTTTAGTTGCAGGATCCCTTTGGAGTTGGTAGAAGATGCAGAGGATAATGCATCTTTTCTTACTTACCCCTCGAACTGTATTCCACTGAGGAGCACTAGGCCATTGGCTTCCACACCATCACTGACTTTATTAGCTCTGGGGATCTCCCATCCACTGCCACCAACCTCATAGTACCCTCAACCCTGCACCTCCTATTTCTACAGCCTACTCAAGATCCACAAACCCGCTAGTCTAGGTAGACCCATCGTTTTAGATTGTTGCTGCCCCACTGAACTCATATCTGTAAACCTCAACTGTTTAAACCCCACCCCCCACAGTTCAGTCCCTTTCTACCTACATCCATGGCACCTCACATGTTCTTGGCCTTTTCAAGGATTTCAAGTTCCATGGCCCCCATATCTTATTTTTACTATGGATGTCCAGTCCCTATACACCTCGATCCTCCACTGGGAAGGCCTCAAAGCTCTCTGTTTCTTTTTGGACACCAGACCCAACCAGTTCCCCTCCACCACCACTCTCCATCTGGTGGAACTTATCCTCACTCAGTAATTTCTCCTTTGGTTCCTCCTACTTCCTTTAAACAAAAGGGGTAGCCATGGGCACTCACATGGGTCCCAGCTATGCCTGCCTTTTTGTCTATGTTCCAAATCTACACTAGTGACTGTCCTCATTTTTCCTACACTGCATCAACGACTGCATTGGTACTGCTTCCTGCACCCATGCTGAGCTTGTTGACTTCATCAACTTTGCCTCCAACTTCCACCCGGTCCTCAAATTTACTTGGACCACTTCTGACAACTTCCTCCCCTTTCTTGATCTGTCTCTATCTCTGGAAAGAGCTTATCCATCAATATCTATTATAAACCGACAGACTCTCACAGTTACCTGGACTACATCTTTTCCCACCCTGTTACAGGCAGTCCCCGGGTTACGAATGAGTTCCGTTCCTGAGTTTGTCTTTTAAGTCGCATTTGTACATCCGGTAAGTCGGAACAAGTACATCTGGTATTATTTAGTGTCAGTTAGTCAAACATTTGTCTTAGTATATAGTATATATTTTACCTTTCTGTGCATATAAAACACTTAAGAAACGTATGTATTTCAATAATTAAACCACTGCGTTGTTTAGTAATAATTGTAGCTTTCATCAGGGCAGGGCCTTTCACATGCTCCATTATTCTCACTTTATCCTTTAAAATTGTTCCAATCATTAACCAACTGTAGCCTAATGCTTTTCCAATGACCGATGATGTTTCACCTGTTTCCAAACGCTTTATTATTTTCACTTTATTTTCAATTGTGATCACTTCCCGTCAATGGAACAGAAACTCTGCGGGCAGTGGGTCCCAAGCTTTGCTGGCTCCTGAGCTCCGCTGGGTCCTAAGGACCACCGCACTGAATTCCCCGGGTCCTAAAGTCCACCGCACTGAGACAGGTTAAATGGGACAAGTGGAGGCTGTGCTGGGTTTGGGTATTTGATCCTCCACAATATTCCACGTGGCAATTTAAACTGGAGGTGGCAGTGTTTTTTTTTTAAACAAGGTTGAGTTGCAAGCTTGACATCAACCCGGCATGGATGGAGAGCGCGCTCGGAAGTGATCTGTCACTGGATCGAACTCAGGAACCTCCGTTCTCGAGCCCGGCGATGATCTCACTGCGCCACCAGCCGACCGGAAAACGGGGGGGGGGGGGGGGGGGGCGGGGCAGGGTGAATCTTGCTAAGAAAAATTTAAGCCAAATACAAAGTTACACACTCAACAGTGTCAATGGCAACAACTTAAAATGGTGGACGGCGTCACCATCTGACTTAAAGTGGCGGACAGCTTTCTCCTTCCTCAGTTCGTAAATCAGATGTTCGTAACTCGGAGACTACCTGTACCTGCAGATTTTCTCTTGTTTGTGGAGGATAATGCAGAGGCTGCTGATGGGGTGGTAGGAATTTAAGAATTTACTGATAATGTCTGTGACTCAGGGTTATGGCCCTTGCTTTACAAAGCTCTAATTTGCTATAGTGAATATGGCACCAGACTCCCCAAAGGACTTCATTATCAGAATATTTCAATGTCATTCATCCTTTCCAATGAAACTTAATTCCAAGTTTGCATCCCTTGTATGTTGAGGCATCAGTGCACCTGGATATTAAAAAAGTAGCTTCCATAGCATACATATCATATTGAAGAGCAGTGAGCATATATGCAGCCAGAAGAAATATGCTAATGAGATATGTAACAGATATGGTATTAAGGAGATTAACAGTAAACACTCAGGCTGGTGACAGCAGGAAGCAGCCCTTCACAGGCTCCAGCGCTGTGATTACTACTCACCCACCATCTGCGCAGCAATTTAAAGAGCAAACACGAGGAAATCTGCAGATGCTGGAAATTCAAACAACAACACACAAAATGCCGGTGGAACACAGCAGGCCAGGCAGCATCTATAGGGAGAAGCGCTGTCGACGTTTCGGGCCGAGACCCTTCATCAGGCCCGAAACGTCGACAGCGCTTCTCCCTATAGATGCTGCCTGGCCTGCTGTGTTCCACCAGCATTTTGTGTGTGTTGTTGCACAGCAATTTGCTAATTTAAATTACTAAAATTGCTGGACTACGTAAACTGGAGTACATAAATAAAACAAAACTTAAGACTAACAATCTAACAGAAGATTTCATATATTTAAATACATCTAGAAGATTTCATATTTAAATATAAAGGAGTATGCTGTGGGAGGATAAGCTCCTTGGAAATTTAAATTTAAATGATGTAGGAAAGCAAAAGAGCTGAGGTATAGTTTCCCAAATTACTCCATATTAGAAGCAAATTCTGAACAAGCGTTAAACCCAGGTGGCCCTAGCTATCCTGGGGGATAGGATGGGGATTCTTGTGTCACTTGCAAAAACATCTATAATCACAATTTTCCAAAATGTCAAACATGTCATATCATCCGTGCCTGCATCATGAAACAGAAGTTGAAAATTCATGCAAATTCTGAAAGAATTAAGTTTATGATCTGAATATTTAATGTTTGGGCTGCCAGTAACTGGAGCTCTTTACTGGAGGGCAAAGTTCAAGTGCACTGGTAATAATAATCTACTGAATGCAGGTTATACCCCAATTAGCTTAACTTGTTCAGCTTCAACAAAGGAAAATCAAAACAAAGTTTTGACACTAAAATAATTTCCAGATATAACAGAAGGATTGAGGGTTTATCATGAGAAAAGAGTGAATGTTTTGAAGGCTGAGAAATGATGATAAAAACCCTTGTATATTAAACAGGAGAAACAGAGAAACATTGACAACTGAAGGTTCAAAATAGTGCACCATAAAGGTTGTTACCAATCAAGGTTTCAGGTGAAATTATTTAGATGGAATAGAATATGAAATCTACTTCCTTGCAGATTGATGAGACGAGTCAGTTGAATACTACAGGGAAGTTTGATACTGACAGGACTGAGCTTCATTATGGAACAAACAGTTGCTTATTTTCACATGCTTATTTTCTGCACTATTAATTCTATGTAAAACAAAATGCCAGTTGCAAAATCAATCCTTCAATATGAAAGGTTGCTTTTACTTTATGGAAGCAT
This sequence comes from Hemitrygon akajei, assembly GCF_048418815.1. Lineage (NCBI taxonomy): Eukaryota > Metazoa > Chordata > Chondrichthyes > Myliobatiformes > Dasyatidae > Hemitrygon > Hemitrygon akajei. The sequence goes on from NC_133146.1 coordinate 3,513,114, forward strand.
TTTCAAAAATAATTTTCTCTATAAGATCTTAAGTACACAAAATCAATTCAAAATAGGCCGTAGCACTTCCTTGAATGATACTCACAGGACTTTGCAGTATTTGAGAAACACGTTTTCTCTGTTCCATCAGGTTAAAGTCCTGTCTCAAATCTGGGGATATGTTTCTTTCTTGAATACATTCAGGATCACTTTCACTGATGCGATCAAAGTTACCCCCCTTGTGGTTCACACTGGGTGGAGGAGGGGACGTAACCACTCCCTGGCTGGAATCACCACTCATGATTACTATTGTCTGTTGCCTGCAAACCTGCAAAAATAAAAAGTGGATTGATAAATACTAATGAACTACAATCATATGATCAAAAGCAGTCTATAGTATGTTAAAATAAGCACCTACCCAAGACCATGCAACTATCAGTTTGCTAATAGTGAATCTTCATGCTCTCCAGAGAAAGGAACAAATCCCACTAGAAAAGTACTTTAATCTCAAACAAACTTACCCTTACATGAGATGCTAAAGAATGGCAAATGGCAATATCTTAAACTGAAATGCACGATGAATATATTCAAGAACTAGAAATACATTGTTAGCAAAATAAGTTGTCAAACAAAAGGATACAGTGGCTTCATTCAAACATTCCCTGTACAAGTTGTGGTTCCACAAAACAACAACGATTTTTCTACTTTCGGGGTGCCTTCAAAAGGGCAAACTCGTAGCAGAGCAGATAGATGGATATGATTAAATATTCCCATTTCAGCCTGCTACAGTTGAGAATCCAATTTCTGTACAGTTAATAATGTTTTAAGGCAATTGAATAAAACCAATAGAAATAACACTGCCTGTGGCTGTAAGATCCTCACTACTAGGAGGGCACCTTGTCAGAAACGTGGCTGTTGCTCAGGACTGCAAGTGCATTTAAAAAAAAGGTTTTCGACAACCATCTTGCCAGCAATCGTAGTCTCTGATAAATGAAATTGATGAGCTCAGAGCTAAGGTGCTGTATCAAAGGGATGTTAGAACAGTGTGCGAATTCTGCTTCATGGAATCCTGGTTTACCACTTCCGTACCAGACACAGCGATTCAGATTGATGGGTTCACTATACAACGTTAAGATAGGACTGTCGAGTCTCTCAAAAGCAGAGATGGGGTAGTGCATCATCAACTCCTCTTGGTGCACCGAACTATCAACGACTTCCCGATTCGGCTCACCAGACCTGGAATATTTAGCAATTCAGTGCTGTCCATTTTACCTGGCAGGGGAGATTTCTGCGATCATTTTGTAGCAGTGCACACTCCACCTCAGGCCAATGTCAAACAGGCTCTGGATGATCTGAGCAATGTAATAAACATGTATGAAAAAGCACACCCTGATGCCTTACCATCATTTTGGGGGATTTTAAACATACCAGCTTGAAAAAGTCACTAAACAATTATCATCAGCAAATCACTTGTAGTACCAGAGGAAACAACACACTGGACCACTGTTACACCACCGTCAAGAGCGCCTACTAAGCTTTTCCATACCCACACTTTGTTAAGTCTGATCACCTGACTGTACTTCTACTCCCCGAGTATAGGCAGAGACTGAAGACTTCAGCACTGGTAGTGAAGTCCAAGAAGCTATGGACAAGGGAAACACAGGAACGCTTATAGGACTGCTTTGAATCCGTGGACTGGACTGCATTCAGGGATTCATCTTCGAATCTGGATGAGTATGCTGCAGCTGTTACGAGCTTCAGTAAAACCTGCATGCCTATGAAAACTTGCTATACATTCCCTAAAGAAAAGCCATAGATGAACCAGGAGGTTCATCATCGGCTGAGGGCTAGATCTGTGGTATTTATGTCTGTCGACCCGGGTCTGTACAAACCAGGTATGACTTGCGGAGGGTTATTTCAAAAGTGAAGAAACAATTCTGAATGAGGTTGGAGAAGACACTGGATGTAGGTAAACTCTGGCAAGGTTTGTAGGACATTACTTCCCACAAAGCAAAACCCAATCGCATGGATGGCATTGATGCTGCACTACCAGATGAGCTCAAAGTCTTTTAAGCCCGGTTTGAAAAGGAGAGTATAACTACAGCTGCACTTGGTGGCCCTGTGATCTCTGTCTCAGAGGCCGATGTCAGGCTGAGGGTGAACCCTCAGTAGCTGCAGGCCCTGATGGAGTACCTGGTAAGGCTCTGAAAACTTGTGTCAACCAACTGGTAGGTGTATTCAAGGACATTTTCAATTTCTCATTGCTACAGAAGTTCCCACCTGCTTCAAAAGGGCAACAACCATACCAGTGCCCAAGAAGAACTGGGCGAGCTGCCTTAATGGCCATTGCCCAGTAGCACTCACACCTTTGGTGATGAAATCCTTTGAGAGGTTGGTCAAGGCCAGAATCAACTCCTGTCTCAGCAAGAACCTGGACCCACTGCAGTTTGTCTATTGCCACAAAAGGTCTACAGCAGATGATCTCAAAGGCTCCTCACATGGCCTTACATCACCTGGTCACTACAAACACCTATATCACAATGTTGTTCATTGACTACAGCTCAGTGTTTAACACCACCATTCCTACAGTCCTGATTGATAAGCTATAGAACCTGGGTCCCTGCATTGTCTCTGCTTTTGGATCCTTGACTTCCTAACCAAAAGAGCACAATCTGTGTGGATTAGTATTAATAATTCCTCCTTGCTGACAATCAATGCTGGCACACGTCAGGGATGTGGCACTTCTCTACTCTCTATACCCACAACTGTGTGGCAAAGCAAAGCTCAAATACCATCTATAAATTTACTGATGATACAATCACTGCTGGCAGAATCTCAGATGGAGATGAGAAGGCATACATGAGTAAAATATACCAGCTAGTTGAGTGGTGTTGCAGCAACAACTTAGCACTCAATGTCAGTAAGACCAAAAAGCTGATTGTGGACTTCTGAAAAAGTATGATGAGTAAACATGAACCAATTCTCAGAAGGATCAGAAGTGGAGAAAGTGAGCAATTTCAAGTTCCAAGGTGCCAAGATCTCTAAAGATCTAACCTGGTCCCAACATATTGACGTAGCTATAAAGAAGGCAAGACAGTGCCTATGGACTAGCCTCTGTAGTATCAAAGACATTCTCAAGGAGCGATGTCTCGGAAAGGCAGCATCCATTATTAAGAACCCCCATCACCCAGAACATGCCTTCTTCTCATTGTTACCATCAGGAAGGAGGTACAAAAGCCTGAACAACTTCTGCCATCCAATTTCAAAATGGAAATTGAATCCATGGACACTGCCTCACTTTCATCATTTCTAATTTTGCACAATTTTTAAATTTCATCATTTAGTACACATATACTTATTGTAATTGATTTACCTATTTACTTTTTCTATATTATATATTGCATTGTACTGCTGCCGCTAAGTTAACAAATTTCATGACATACGTTAGTGATGTTAAACCCAATTCTGATTCTGATGTTAAGGCCCATTATAGAGTACACTGATATGCACTTGATACATCACTTGATTCTTTGGCTAGGTATCCTGGGAAGCAATAAATAATGTAGATTTCGATTAATTGGGACACATCAGGGCCAGTACATTTTGTCCCAATTAGCCAAAGGTTCATGGAAAGTTTAAAATACGTATAAAAAAGACAGCTTACTGTTCAACTGAGTAACAAGTTGCGTATTCAAACAAAAATACAAAACAAATTAGAACACTACTAAAACTACAGTACTATGAAACTATGCATGGGTCTGTAATAGTTACCACCAGAGGAATTAATCCAGAATATGTTGCCATGCTCCTTTGATTGACTAAATGAACAAAGTCAGGGCAGACACCTACTGCAGATAAGAGACGACCTTCAAACAATACTTGACGATCGCATTCTCCAAGGCTTGCATTTTTATTTTTACAGTGTTGATACTTTCAAGTTCTTCATAGTTCTTAAGTTGGAGTGAAATCTTTTCAGCTTCATTCCAGGTAGTTTCTGGCATCTGCAAGCCAGAGTGTTTGAAACAGCAGTGAACAAAACTGTTCTGAATTGTTTTACTGCTTATTACTCGCCAACTATCAGTGACAAAAAGCACTGCTTTTTGAACACAAACATATGCATGTGACTAACTAAAAACTGTTCACTCTTAGCACAGTCAGACAACAGCCAGACAATATGCACACTAATTATAAACTATTCGCCAACAGTCTCCTGTCTCAATTAAGTGGCGTAGTGTTCGAATAAACAAAGGGAATTCCAGCTATTTTCTTGATTTGATTCTGTTCTATTAGAGTTGTTAAAAATAAGTGACTGCACCAAATAAGCGATGGCCAAAATAATCAGAATCCACAGTGGAGCATATGGCCTTACTTCCTTGGGTGCACAGTTTACTGATGGTCCAGATGTAGGAACATAGGATCTAGGAGGAACAGCAGCAGGCCCTTCAAGTACTATCATTTAATAAATGATTGACTTGGATCAATCAACTTCCTCAGATACTTCTGTATGCTTGTATTCAATGAACACCTCAAAATCCGAGGACATTCGGATCTTAACCAGAACCTTCTGCAATTAAAGACATCAAAACTTTGATCAAAAGAAGAAATTTCTCATTTCAATTGTGAATATTCAACCACTTACTCTGAAACTATGACAGCCTTCCCATTCTGAGCTCTCCAGAGGAGAAAGCATCTCAACTTCCATCCTGTCACACCATAGTTTTTTTGCATTTCACTTTTCAACAAATACACCCCTCAATCTAAATTTTGGGGGAAAAAATCTACTTGCTAAGGAGTTGGTGGAGGAGGGAGGGCATACATTTTTGGGACTTTAGCCACTCTTCCAGGGAAGATGGGATCTGTACAGAAGAGACAGTATGCACCTGAACTGGAAGGGGACTCGTATCTTGGTGGGGAAAGTTGCTAGTGCTGCGTGGTGGGGTTTACACTAGAAATGCCGAGGAACAGGAAAAAGAGTGGAAGAATTGATAGTGGAGAAGTTGTGGAGACAGATATTAAGACATCAGACAAAGTCAGGAACAAAAGGTTGAGCATGGTGCAACAAATGTTCTGAGCTGTGGATACTTCAATGCAAGTATTGCAGAAAAGGCCGATGAGCTCAGGGACACTTGGAATATGATACTGTAGCCCTTAGTGAGGCTTGGTCACAGGAAGGGCAGGACAGGCAGCTCAATATTCCAATTCTGCCTTAGACATGAAAGAGTGCAAGGGATTTAAAGGCGGAAGGGTGGCGTTTCTAGTCAGGAAAAATGTCACAGCAGTGCTCAGCCAACATAGACTGGAGAACTCTTCTAGTGAGGCATTATGGATGGAACTGAGAAACAAGGTAGATATGACCACATTAGTGGATTATATTACAGACCACAGTCCAAGGGGTTTAGAGGAACAAATGTGTAGAGAGATCGCAGACTGTTGCAAGACACAAGACTTATAGTAGGTAATTTTAACTGTCCACATATTGACTGGGTCTTCCATACTGTAAAATAACAAGATGGAATGGAGCAAACACAAGGAAATCTGCAGATGCTGGAAATTCAAACAACAACACACACAAAATGCTGGTAGAACACAGCAGGCCAGGCAGCATCGATAGGGAGAAGTGCTGTCGTCAGGACGAAGGGTCTTGGCCCGAAACGTCGACAGCGCTTCTCCCCATCGATGCTGCCTGGCCTGCTGTGTTCTACCAGCATTTTGTGTGTGTTGTTGTAAGATGGAATGGAGTTTGTCATGTGTGTTCAGGAAAGTTTCCTTCATCGGTACATAGAAGTCTCGATGAGAAAACATGCGACAGTGGATCTGCTATTAGGGAATGAGACAGGACAGGTGACAGAAGTTTGTGAAGGGGAACACTTTGCATCTAGTGATCATAATACCATTAGTTTCAAAGTAAATATGCAAAAAGATAGGTCTGGTCCGCAGGTTGAGATTCTAAATTGGACAATTTTGATGGTATCAGAAAGGATCTGGCAAGTGTGAATTGGGGCAGGTCTTTGAACAAAGGTGCACTTGTTAAGAGGCCTTCAAAAGTGAAATTTTCAGACTACAAAGCTCGTACATGCCTGCCAGAATAAAAACACAAAGATAACAGGTATAGATAACCTTGGTTTTCAAGAGATCTTAAGGCCCTGGATAAGGAGGTGCATAGCAGGTATAGGCAGGTAGAAACAAATTAAGTGCTCATGAAGCACAAGAAATGCAGGAGAATACTTAGAGAAATCAGGAGCTAAAAGAAGGCATGAATTTGCCCTAGCAGATAAGATGAAGCAGAATCCCATGGGATTCTACGGATATGTCAAGAGCAAAAGAATTGCAAGGGACAAAATTGGTCCTCTGGGAGGTCAGAATGGTAATCCATGTGTGGAGCCAAAAGAGATGGGGAAAGGTATTTAAAAATTTTTTTTTGCATCTGTATTTACTCAGGAGACAGTGTATAGTAGCGTGGCAAAGTTGCATCAATTTCATGTACCCTTTACAGATTTCAGAGGAGGTGTTAGCTACCCTGAGGCAAATCAGGGTGGATAAGTCCGCAGGGCCTGACAAGGTGTTCCTCAGACCCTGTGGGAAGCAATTACAGAAATTGCCGGGTTCCTAGTAAAGATACTTAAATCAACCTTAGAGACAAGTGAGGTACCAGAGGACTGGAGAACAGCCAATATTGTTCCACTGTTTAAGAAAACCTCTAAGAATAAACCAGGAAATTATAGGCTGGTGAGTCTGACATCAGTAGTGGGAAAGTTATTGGAAGGCATTTTAAGGGACCAGATAAACAAGTATTTGGATAGACATGGACTGTTTAAGGATAGTCAGCATGGCTTTGTGTGGTAAGTCATGTTTAATGAATCTTAGTTTTTTTTTGAGGAAGTTACCAGGAAAGTGGATGAAGGCAAGGCAGTGGATGTTATCTACATGCACTTTAGCAATGCATTTGACAAGGTCCCGATGGGAGGTTGGTTAAGAAGGTTCAGTTGCTTGGCATTCAAATTGAGGTACTAAGTTGGATTAGATGCTTTGTGGGAGGAGCCAGAGAACGGCAGTAGATGGTTGCCTCTTTGCCTGGAGCCGTGGGACTAGTTGAGTACACAGGGATCAATGCTAGGTTCATTGTTGTTTGTCATTGGCATCCACGATCCAGATGATAATGTAGCTAACTGTATCAGCAAATTTGTGGATGACACCAAAACTGGGGAGTGTAGTGGGCAGCGAGTAAGGGCATCATGGGTTGCAGCTGGACCTGTTGGAAAAATAGGCAGAAAAATGGCAGATGGAATTTAATCAAGCAAGCTGAGGTAAGGCACTTTGGTGGGGCCAACCAGGGTAGGTCTTGCATAGTGAACTGAGGAGTGCTGAAGAACAAAGAGATCTGGGAACACAGGCCCATAATTCATTGAAAGTGGCATCACAGGTAGAGAGAGTCTTAACGAAAGCCTTTGGCACATTCTTCCTCATAAATCAATGTATTGAGTACAGGAGATGGGATGTTATGTTGTTGTACAAGAGATTGGTGAGGCCTAACTGGAGTATTTGTGTAGCTTTGGTCACCTAACTGCAGGAAAGATGTAAATAAGGTTTAAGAGTACAGAAAATTTACAAGGATGTTGCAGGTCTGGAGGACCAGAGTTACAAGGGAAGATTGAATAGGTTAAGACTTTATTCCTTGGAACATAGAAGATTAAGAGATTTGATATACAAAATTATGAGGGGTATAGATAGGGTAAGTGCAAGCAGGCTGGCCTTTTCAGAGGTTGGGTGGGATTACAACCAGAGGTCATGGGTTAAGGATGAAACGTTACAGGTTTAAGGGGAATGAGGGGAAACTTTTCATTCAGAGTGTGGAATGAGCTGCCAGCACAAGTAGTGCATGCAAATTCAATTTCAACATTTAAGAGAAGTTTGGATGAATGCAGTATGGAGGGCCATGGTCTTGGTGTAAATTGATGGGAGTCCGCAGTTTAAACATTTCAGCACAGACTAGATGGGCCAAAGGGCCTGTTACTTTGCTGTACTGTTCAATGACTATGACTTGCTTTTTCCTCAAGGACAAGTCAGTTTCTCCTAAACAATTAATGCACATCCTTCTGGGTAAGGGACGAAAGTTATAAACAATACTCAAGGTGTATTCTCCAAGTTCTTTATAATTGTGCCAAAATTTCCTTTCAGTCAGGGTGAACACTGCATTTGACTTCCTTGCTGCATCTGCAATTTAACTTTGTGCAATGACATTAAGTCCTGAAGAATTGCCAATGCCAACTTTGTAAGACAACTGCTTGCTTTATGCACTTTTTCCACTGCATAATGAATATTGCAACAGCAATATCTAAACGAGGTAGGACAGCAGAGTTTTGGATGAATTCCAAAGAATACTACTTAAAAACCTGAATGTATTACATATTTTCACCACATTGTTGAGGTCCTTTTAACTCTCCAGTGATTTAAAAAAAAGATCCAAAGTTCATTCAATCACAAACAAGAGAATATCTGCAGATGCTGGAAATCCGAGCAACACACACCAAAATGCTGGAGGAACTCTGCAGGCCAGGCAGCATCTATGGAAAAGAGTACAGTCAACCTTTTGGGCCAAAACCCTTCAGCAGGACTCAAAGTACATTTAATATCAAAGAATATACCGTACACATAATACAACCTTGAGATTCATCTGTTTACAGGCAGCCATAAAGCAAAAAACTCAAAAGAACCCTATTAAAAAAACAGACCAACACCTAATTTGCAGAATTGAAGAGAAAAAAACAAATCATGCAAACAAAAAGTAACAGCATTCCAAATCGAGTCCATGGTCAGCAGTGCCATGTTAAACCAGAAATTGTCATAAATTATAGTTAATCACTGTTAATGTTTTATGCCTATTAACTAATCCATGGTCCTTGTAAATATACCACTTCAATCTCAAATCTTAATCTTATGAGATTAATGCTTCTGTGACACCTTTCAAAATCCTTTTGCAGAATTCATATGCATATCCATTTTATACCTCTGTATCTGCAGTTTACACCTTAAAGTTTACTAGCTTTGTCAACACCATTACTCTTAGAAAAATCATACTTTAATTACGAGGTGTCCCCCACTTTACGAATGGTCGCTTTACGCCATTTCGCTTTTATGAAAATCCTACATTAGTACCTGTTTTCACTAAACAAACGAGGATTTTCGCTTTTATGAAAAGCGAAAAGGGCGTTCAGCGTTTGTTTTGCAGCGAGCCATTATAGAGAAAGACTACCATGACCGTGAAGCCTTGCGCAGGCAGGTGTGTGCGCATGCGTGTACGTGCCAATTTTTTCTTCTACAAATCGGTTTTTGGCTAAATCTTCCCGATTCTAGTAAGTGAAACTACACTGTACTTACATTATTTCTACTTTATATAGGCTGTGTATTTATCATATCACTCCTGCTTTTACTATACGTTAGTGTTATTTCAGGTTTTGTGTGTTATTTGGTATGATTTGGTAGGTTATTTTTCAGATCTTGAAACGCTCAAAAATTTTCCCCATATAGTATAAAGACACTGTTGCGAAAGTGGAATTTAAAGATAGTCATGGGTGGTTTAATCGGTTTTTGAGGTGAGGGCAGCTTCATAGCTTAAAGGTTGGACAGTTGCCATAGTTGGATGCATTGGCAAGGGAGATGAGGCGGAGTACAGGGCTACGGTGGGAAACTTTGTCACATGGTGTGAGCAGAATCATCTGCACCTTAATGGGAAAAAGACTAAGGAACTGGTGGTGGACCTGAGGAGGGCTAAGGCACCGGTGACCCCTGTTTCCATCCAAGGGGTCAGTGTGGACATGGTGGAGGATTACAAATACCTGGGGATATGAATGGACAATAAACTGGACTGTCAAAGAACACTGAGGCTGTCTACAAGAAGGGTCAGGGCCATCTCTATTTCCTGAGGAGACTGAGGTCCTTTAACATCTGCCGGACGATGCTGAGGATGTTCTACGAGATTGTGGTGGCCAGTGCTATCATGTTTGCCGTTGTGTGCTGGGGCAGCAGGCTGAGGGTAGTGGACACCAACAGAATCAACAAACTCATTCGTAAGGCCAGTGATGTTGTGGGGGTGGAACTGGACTCTCTGATGGTGGTATCTGAAAAGAGGGTGCTGTCCAAGTTGCATGCCATCTTGGACAATGTCTCCCATCCACTCCATAATGTACTGGTTAGGTACAGGAATACGTACAGCCAGAAACTCATTCCACCAAGATGCAACACTGAGCGTCGTAGGAAGTCATTCCTGCCTGTGGAATCAAACTTTACAACTCCTCCCTCAGAGTGTCAGACACCCTGAGCCAATAGGCTGGTCCTGGACTTATTTCCACTTGGAATAATACTTATTATTATTTAATTATTTATAGTTTTATATTGCTATATCTCTACACTATTCTTGGTTGGTGCGACTGTAACAAAACCCAATTTCCCCCGGGATCAATAAAGTATGTCTGTCTGTCTACTGGAGAGAGTGCTTCCGCTGAGAGCGCTTGCATGAGAGATTTTCGCTATGACTGACAGTGCTGCAATGATTGCAGGAAAGTATTTCTACTTTATATAGGCTGTGTATTTATCATATCATTTCTGCTTTTACTATATGTTAGTGTTATTTTAGGTTTTATGTGCTACTTGGTATAATTTGGTAGGCTAGTTTTCTGGTCTGGGAACGCTCAAAAATTTTTCCCATATAAATTAATGGTAATTGCTTCTTCACTTTACGCCATTTCAGCTTAAGAAAGGTTCATAGGAACACTCTACCTTCGTGGGGGGGGGGGGGGGAGGCTGTACTCCATTTGTCAGGATCTAGATGTGCTGCTACATGTCTACATGCTGTTTCAAAATGAGATGTCCAAATCACAATTCAGAAATTTTGATCTTGCAGCTTAACAAATTTCACTTCCCCCCAACCCTGCTACCATGCCTAATGCTTTGGCCAGCCTTTCTCTATTAACTAGATCAGTGGTCCCAACCAAGGAAATATGATTTGGTGATATGAGTCAGCTGCACCTCTCCTCATTCCCTGTCACACCCACTGTTGAACTTGAACGCACACAAGGTCATTGTGCACGAGGTCACTACCCACGTGAGGTCATCAGTCAGTCATTAACCTACAACTACTTGATGAGTAAAAAAACAAACGACGTTTTGAGAGTTTCTTTGGAAGAGGTGGTAGGGAACATAAAAGGCCTAATGATGATAACACAGAGACAGCTGAGGCCGAGACTGCTCAACAAGTCGCACATAAGATATGGCTTTAATGCGACTGGTGACTCACACGCTCCAAGCCCCCTGTGTGAGATATGTGGAGACAAGCTGTCTAATGAGGTAATGAAGCCCTCAAAACTGCTTTGGCACCTTGAGTCCAAGCACCCCACACTTAAAGACAACCTGTTGAGTTTTTTGAGCGGGAAAAAACGTGAGCAAGCGGGACAGAAGCAAGTGCTGACAGTCACCATCTCCACAAATGCTGCTGCTCTGAGAGCGTCGTACTTAGTGGCTAGCCGTATTGCTAAGGCTAACAAGCCTTTCACCGTCAGTGAAGAATTGATTCTGCCTGCTGCCAAGGACATGTGCTGTGAGCTGTTGGGAGAAACTGCAGCTAACAAGATGGCACAGGTTTCTCTTTCAGCTACCAGAGTCGGGGAGATTCAAACAAGAGGACATGAGTTAAGAGTTAAGGGGCAAAGTTTAGGGGTAACACGAGGGGGAACTTCTTTACTCAGAGAGTGGTGGCTGTGTGGAATGAGCTTCCAGTAGAAGTGGTAGAGGCAGGTTCGATATTGTCATTTAAAAAAAATGGATAGGTATATGGACAGGAAAGGAATGGAGTGTTATGGGCTGAGTGCAGGTAGGTGGGACTAGGTGAGAGTAAGCTTTCGGCACTGACTAGAAGGGCCGAGATGGCCTGTTTCCGTGCTGTAGTTGTTATATGGTTACCACAGTTTCAAGGAGAATCGATGACATAGCGGAGGACATCAAAGCATAGCTGTTGGAGCGGCCTAACGAGCCACCATGGTATGCTATCCAGGTCGACGAGTCTACCGATGTCAACAACAAGGCAATACTGCTGGTTTATGTGCAATATATATTTCAAGACGACGTGCACGAGGATATGTTGTGTGCACTGCGCTACCAACTAACACAACTGGGGCAGAACTATGCAAGTCTTTGAATGACGACATGTCAGGCAAACTGGACTGGTCATTCTGTGTTGGAATATGCACAGTTGGGGCTGCAGCTATGACTGGACGGCTGTCTGGTTTCACTACCGAGTCAAAGAGGTTGCTCCTGAATGCCAGTCTGTACACTGCGTCATACACAAGGAAATGCTGGCTAGCCGAAAAATGTCACCTGATCTTAACAGTGTATTGAGTGACGTTGTTGAAGTTATCAATCACATTAAAGCAAAAGCCCTTAACTCACATCTGTTTGAGCAGCTTTGCGAAGAAATGGATGCACAGCACAAACGCCTTCTCTTTCACACTGAAGTCAGGTGGCTATCAAGGGGGAGAGCCCTGGCCAGGGTTTTTTGAGTTAAGAGAGCCGCTACAGAGATTTCTTTAAGGAAAAAAGTCACCACTGGCAGCACACTTCAGTGACGAGGAGTGGATAGCAAAACTCGCCTATCTGTGTGTTATCTTCAACCTGCTCAATGAACTAAATTTGTCACTTCAGGGGAGAATGACAATTGTCTTCAAGCTGGCAGATAAAGTGTCAGCTTTTAAAGCCAAACTGGAACTGTGGGGACGGCGAGTGGACAGGGGCAGATTTGACATGTTCCCAACATTAGCTGGGATTTTGGGAGAGGCTGAGGCTGCACCGTCCTTTTCACAGCTGGAGCGCAATCACCTATCTTCGCTGTCGACAGAATTCGAGCATTACTTCCCAACCGCAAATGACCCAAGACATGCAAAGGAATGGGTCCCTGACCCATTTGTGAATGTCCCCGGTGAATCATCCATGTCAGCGTGGGAAGAAGATCAACTCCTCAAGCTTGCAAATGATGGTGGGCTGAAAAGTATGTCTAACGTAACATCTCTGCCGCATTCTGGATCAAAGTCAAGTCTGAATATTCTGAGATAGCCACGAAAGCACTGAAAACGTTGCTTCCATTTGCAGCATATCTCTGCGAAGTGGGGTTTTCTACAACGAATGCAACAAAAACTAAATTGCGGAATAGACTGGACATAAGGAAACACCTTTGAATATCGCTGTCTCCCATCACCCCTCGATGGGACCATCTTGTTTCAGGGAAACAAGCCCAGGGCTCCCACTGATTCAGCAATATTGATGTGTTGCAATGATTTTATATATTCATACTAGGAAAATATGCGCTGTGTTTAATATTAAATTCGTTAGATAAACCCTTTTAGAAATGAAATTGAGTGTATTAGCCACTTATAAGTAACTTATAGTTGACTTATCACCTATATTCCAGTCGTGATTAACAACCTCCCCTCTCCGTCGGCTGGACCGCAAGAATATTGTCGATATTAAACCAGTCCGCGGTGCAAAAAAAGGTTGGTGACCCCTGAACTTGATTACATCAAACTGAGAAAAGGGTCTCAACCTGAAATACTTATTCATTCCCATAGATGCTAAAGATGTTTCCTGACCTGCTGAGTTCCTCCAGAATTCTATGCGCATTGCTCTGGATTTCAAGCACCTGCATAATCTCTCATGTTAATAAAACCAATATGTATGTATTTATTTCTACAAACTGGATATTCAAAAGTAATGCCCCTTTTGTTTTCCATTAAAATAATCTGTTTATAGCCTTACTATTTTTGTGATGTTACAGCAATTATAATTAGAAGCAATTTTCAGCAAGTTTTGACTAATTATATTCATGCTGCTGAGATACATCCTAGCATGCGCTGGGACACATCATCAGTGATGTAAGGGGGGTGATAAAAAAAAACACACAAAATGCTAGCAGAACTCAGCAGGCCAGACAGCATCTATGGGAGGAGGTAGTGACGACGTTTCGGGCCGAAACCCTTCATCAGGAGTGAAGTAATATGGGATGGTCGAGGGGGGATAAGAAGTGGGGGGAGGGATAAAGTAGAAAGCTAGGAAGTGATAGGGTGGAGGGAAATGGGATACGGGGAAGGTGGAGAATTATGGGAAATAAAAGAGGAAGAAAGGTAGGGCTGGGGGGAGATTATAGTGAGGGGGGAAAAAAGAGAGAGAAAGAGAACCAGACTAAAATAATAGATAGGGATGGGAGTGGGGGGGGGGGGGGGCAGCGGTATCAACGGAGGTCTGTGAGTTGAATGTTCATGCCGGCAGGTAGGAGGCTACCTAGGCGGGAGATACGGTATTGTACCTAGGCGGGAGTGGGGGTGATCAGGTGTTTTGGGTCATTGCGAAGTATTATTTTTAAATGTTATGTAATTAGAGCATTAGCCATGCGACCCCAGCCAGGGTTGATCAGGCCATCCTTTGTCTCAGCAGCATTGGTCCATGAGTCACCTCTTGATCCATTGCCAACAGGAGGCTCAGCAGCCTTTGATGGTCCTGATGGCTCTTTTCTTTGCAACCTCCATAATACCAGAGAGTGTAGGTTCTGCACAGCAAGCATCCAGCAAAAACTCTCCACCACAACTTCATAGGCTTGCATCGTGCCCCAATTGTACAGAAAACTCAGCTTTTAAGGTGGTCACAAACCATATTCTTATTTCCTTTATGAATAATATTCTACATCTTCTTTGGCTTCCTTTATAAAAAGACATTTCAAAGGCTACTAAACTTTACTTTTTTCTAGGGACTTCAAAACCTGGCAAATCTCCTGCTGAAGCTCCACTTTCTCGATTTACTACACCCACTCAATTTTCCATTGATGTTCCAAGTATAAATCTTAATTCCTTACAGAAAAATAACTGTTTAAATGTTTTATTTTAAAAATCATAAGTATCAGTGATGAACCATTTAAAGACTGAAATGTAAACTGTTCAACAAACTAAGCAAACTATTAAAAAACTAAGTTTCAGCAATGCTCCACTTCGAAAAACCTATCATTTTAAAAAATAAATCGGCTGGATATATGTTCATAGAATGTCACTAGCCCTCAGGTTCCAAAAACTTCAAGTATTATTTCTTAAGCTATTAAACAGGTCCTTAAAGATATTAAAACAGACTTCTTGGCTTCAAGCAATACACTTTAAAGAAAAACTAACATTCTCCTTCCACCATTAAGAACCAAAATTTGAACTGTCAAGAAACTTTCAAAGATTAGAAATATACAAGAATGTTACCCAACCATTTTCCTCTATTGCCTAATTCTGTACCAAAATGATTAAATTTCTACCATTATTTCCAAAACAAAGTATTTAAGTGTAACTATATAAAGTGCAATATAATAAGCCTTCAATAATCATGAGTGAAATGTAAATTATTTCCTTTTCAGGGAAATCGACATGCCATTGGTACACATACTTGTTGTAAAAATCCTTGCATACATAACCATTCATAACATCATGGCAACTAATGCTCTAATTACATAACATTTAAAAATAATACTTCAGCAATTGTTGCAGTGTTATGTACTATATCCAGCCAGCACTAAACAAAAGAGCTCTTTATTTGTGCACTGGTTTAGCATGTTAAATAAAGAATATTCTTCTGCCTCCACAACTTAAAATGCATTAAAAACAATTCTGCTTTGGTGTTCAACAGCATGATTAGCCACAGGAGGGTTTCTCACTTTATCAGTTTTGTTCTGGCTTGGCAATATGCAGAACACCATTCCATCTACTGCTCAAAGACAATTTAAATCTCCAAACTAAACTACTGAATCTTGCTACAAGTATTTTCTTCAAAAATGATCACTCAAAAATGGTTGCCAAAAATCAGACATCTTTTTTTAAAATCTTATTCAAAAATGTTTTGTCATCCATCTTTGAAGCAGATATATATATATATATATATATATATATATATATAATTAAAATACATTACAGAAGTTATCTTTATATTTCATAATCAAGAGGTGTGGAGATTAAGAAGCAGGAATATAGTATTGAGAGAGCCGATGAGCTCTGATTATACTGAATGAACTGGCTTTGGAAGGCCGGCTCCTTCCTGCCTTTGCACTGCTATTGTACAATTAATTACCAGGCAACTGTGGATAAAAGCAGCTCAAGCCTAAAATGGAAAATAATTAATTCACATTTTAGACCTTAAAAAAACTGCGTGGGACTCTATAAAATTAATGGACAATGACTGATCTGTTAGACTTCTCTAATGGGTGCAATTTTTATTACTGAACCTGCCAATTATCTCCATGAGTCAGAGGAGATTGTGTTTACAACTTACAATGTGAGTATAGCAAGAATTATTTTTCAAAGATTTTGCAAACTAATTGAGACCGACTAATAGCCTACCAGATTTTCATTGCACTATTCTGATCATTTTTCTAGTTATAAATCAGAACACCTTGGGTCATGGATTCAAACTCTTCTCTGGGAACTGAGCATTTAACTTAAACTAACAGCAACATACTAATGGATTGCTGCACTGCCAGAGCATTTGTTATGAATGAGATGTTGAACCAAGAAACAGTTCATTTTGTTAAAAATCTTCCAAAACATAAGTTTATAAGTTTACTCAGCAGGCCAGGCAGCATCTATGGGGGAAAAAAGTCGACGTTTTGGGCCGAGATCATTCAGCAGGACTGGAGAAAGAGAAAAAAAGGATGAGTAGATTTAAAAGGTGGGGGGAGGGGAGAGAGAAACAGCTGATAGGTGAATCCGAGAGGGGAAAGAGAAGAAGTAAAGAGCTGGGAAAGTTGACTGGTGAAAGAGATACAGGGCTGGAGAAAGGGGACATTTGATAGAGGACAGAAGGCCATGGAAGAAAAAAGGGGGAGGAGCACCACAGGGAGGTGATGGGTAGGTACAGAGACAAACAGACATACGTACTTTATTGATCTCGCGGGAAATTGGGTTTCGTTACAGCCGCACCAACCAAGAATAGTGAAGAAATATAGCAATAGAAAACCATAAATAATTAAATAATAAGTTAATCATGCCAAGTGGAAATAAGTCCAGGAACAGCCTATTGGCTCAGGGTGTCTGACACTCCGAGGGAGGAGTTGTAAAGTTTGATGGCCACAGGTAGGAATGACTTCCTATGATGCTCAGTGTTACATCTCGGTGGAATGAGTCTCTGGGCTGAATGTACTCCTGTGCCTAACCAGTACATTATGGAGTGGATGGGAGTCATTGTCCAAGATGGCATGCAAATTGGACAGCATCCTCTTTTCAGACACCACCATCAGAGAGTCCAGTTCCACACCCACAACATCAATGGCCTTAAGAATGAGTTTGTTGATTCTGTTGGTGTCTGCTACCCTCAGCCTGCTGCTCCAGCACACAACAGCAAACATGACACAGCACTGGCCACCACAGCCTCGTAGAACATCCTCAGCATTGTCCGGCAGATGTTAAAGGACCTCAGTCTCCTCAGGAAATAGAGACGGCCCTGACCCTTCTTGTAGACAGCCTCAGTGTTCTTTGACAGTCCAGTTTATTGTCCATTCATATCCCCAGGTATTTGTAATCCTCCACCATGTCCACACTGACCCCTTGGATGGAAACAGGGGTCACCGGTGCCTTAGCCCTCCTCAGGTCCACCATCAGCTCCTTAGTCTTTTTCCCATTAAGGTGCAGATGATTCTGCTCACACCATGTGACAAAGTTTCCCACCATCACCCTGTACTCAGCCTCATCTCCCTTGCTGATGTATCCAACTATGGCAAAGTCATCAGAAAACTTCTGAAGATGGCAAGACTCTGTGTTGTAGTTGAAGTCCGAGGTGTAGATGGTGAAGAGAAAGGGAGACAGGACAGTCCCCTGTGGAGCCCCAGTGCTGCTGACCACTCTGTCTGACACACAGTGTTGCAAGCGCACGTACTGTGGTCTGCCAGTCAGGTAATCAATAAGGAGATAAGGTGAAGAGGGGAAAGGAGGAGGATGGGAAAATGGTGAAGGAGTGTGGAAGTTCAAGAAATCAATGCTCATGCCATCAGGTTAGAGGCTACTCAGTCAGAATACAAGGTGTTGTTCCTCCAGCTGAAGTGTGGCCTCATCGCAACAGTAGAAGCAGCCATGGATTGACATATCAGAATGGGAATGGAAAGTGGAATTAAAATGGGTGGCCACAATGGAGGACCCGCAGTTTAATATCCCAGTGGCCAGGCATTTAAATGCCACTTCCCATTCCAATAGATCAATACACAGACTCCTGAGGCCACACTCAATTTTGAGGAACAACACCTTCTATTCCACCTGGGTAGCCTCCAACCTGATTGCATGAACATCAATTTATCGAACTTCCAGTAATGGAAGTTCCAGTTCCCATCTCACCTCTTTACCTGCCCACTGCCTCCCCCCTTTTCTTCTTCTATGGTTTTCTGTCCTCTCCTATCAGACTCCCCCTTCTCCAGCCCTGTATCTCTTTCCTGGTCTTTACTTCATCCCTCTCCCTCCTGGTTTCACCTATCAGCTTGTGTTTCTCTCTCCCCTCTCCCACCTTTTAAATCTACTCATCTTTCTCCCCCTCCAATACTGCCGAAGGGTCATGGTACAAGACGTCGACTGTACTTCACCACTCCACCCCATAGATGCTGCTTACCCTGCAGAGTTTCCCCTGCATTTGCTGTGTTGCTTGGATTTCCGGCATCTGCAGATTTTCTTCTTTATAAAACAGCAAATTCTCTTTTTCCAATATCTTGATCATTTCTTATTTAAATCATCATCCCCAATTCATCAGAATCACTCATCATCCATTTTATGCCCATGGCTGCATACCTAGATGGCTCTGAAGATTATATTCAAAAATTAATTAAGAATCTCTATCCCAATGACATACAAGGCTCATACATAAAAACACTGTCATTTATTATTTACCTTAAACCAAGTTTCTACTTATGAAACTATTAGAATAAAAGGGCCAGAATTTGCTTCTGTATAATAAATCTGTACAGAAAAGCTGTGCAGAACTGTGGCGGAGAGGGTCCGTAGTTTTAAATACCTTTGTATTAACATATTGAAAGGTCTGGTCTGGGATCATGTGTCACAACAAAGGCGGCAAGACAACACCCCTACATTTGTAGAAGTTTGCATAGATTTGGCACAAGATCAAAAACTGAAACAATAAGTGCACAGTGGAGTGCAGCAGACCTGGTATGGAAACACCAATGTCCAGGAATGGAAACAGAAACTGATAAATACAGCCCAGTTCATCACAGGCAAAACCCTCCCCATCATTGAGAACGATGAGATGAAGCACTGCCACAAGAAAGAAAGCACCATGCAAACACCCCACCATTCAGGCTATGCCATTTTCTCGCTACTATCATTGGACAGAAGGAACAGAAATCTCTACGTCCCACACCACCAGGTTCAGGATTAGGCAGGTCAGTAACAATACATGACATGTATACCGTCAAACGAAACATTTCTTAGAACCAGGGTGTAAAGCACTGTAGTATATATAGCACATTATTAAACAAACTGATTAAATATTGTAAGGTACGTAACAGAATAACCAGCGACTCTTTAAATGTGATGTAGCAGGGAGTTCAGATGCCTAATGGCTTAAGGGAAGAAACTATTTCTCAATCTGACCATTGTTGTTTTTATACATTGCAGTCTCTTGCCTGATGGCATGAAGTCAGAGGATGCTGGATGGATGGGTGACATACTAAATAATACTAAGGGCCCTGCATACACAGCACTCCTGATAAACATCCCCACTGGATGGTAGGGAGACCACTATGATCCAAGCATTGCTCTACAACCACAAGGCTCCTTAATTTGCATAAAATCCAAATCAGAATTGGGTTTAATATCACCAGCATGTGTCATGAAATTTGCTAACTTAGTGGAAGTAGTACAGTGATAATAGAGAAGAATAAATAAATTACATTAAGCATATACGTATATATTAAATAGATTAAAAATAGTGCAAAAATAATAAAAATAAAGTGAGGTAGTGTTCATGGGTTCAATGTCCATTTAGAAATCGGATGGCAGAGAGTTCCTGAATCACCAAGTGTGTGCCTTCAGGCTTCTGTACCTCCTACCTGATGGTAACAATGAGAAAAGGGCATGCCCTGGGTGCTGGGAGTCTTAAGTGATGGAGACACTGCTCCTTAAAGATGTCTTCGACACTACAGGAGACATAGTATCTAAGATGGAGCTAGTTTTACAACTTCTTGTAGCTTTTTTCAATCCTATGCAGTAGCCTCTCATACCAGACAGTGATGCAGTCTCTCAGAATGCTCTCCATGGTACATTTGTAGAAGTTTTCAAAATTTCTTAGGTAACAAACCAAACCTCCTCAAACTCCTAATGAAATATAGCTGCTGTCCTGCCTTCTTTAGAGCTACATGGATATGTTGGGACCAGGTTAGATCCTCAAAGATCTTGACACCCAGGAACTTGAAATTGCTCACTCTCTCCACTTCTGATCTCTCTATGGGGACTGGTTTGTGTTCCCTTTGTTCCCTTGCCCTACTCTTTCTGAAGTCCATAATCAGATCTTCAGTCTTACTGATGTTGACTGCAAGATTATTGCATCATCAGCAAATTTATAGATGGCATTTCAGCTATACCTAGCCATGCAGTCATGGGTATAGAGTACAGCAGAGTAGTGACTACGCACACATCCATGAGGTGTGCCAGTGTTGAACATCAGTGAAGAGATATTATTAATCCACACAGATTGTAGTCTTCTGGTTAGGAAGCTGAGGATCCAATTGCAGAGGGAGGTAACAGAGGCCCCTAGTTTAACCACATGGCTTTCACTTGCAGTGATAAAGACAGCTGCAGATAATCAGGTAATGGCAAAACTGGTTAGTCAAAGTGAGTTCATACAGAATTTTCAGCACCTGGAAATAAAATCCTTAAAGTGGCTACAGTACTTTTTAAAAAAATACCATGTGAAATGTCTACGAAGTTCAGACATTGTAAGGAGGAAGTCAAGTAACATATTCCAAATGTAGTACGTGGAAATCATTGTGACGCTCGGCAACATATCCAGTGAGACTTCAACGCAAGGAATTTGAATAAACTGGAGTCCAAGATTCAGACAGTGATGCATCAAGAAAGATCACTCTTTACTTGGATATGTGTCAGGAGACAGGCATACTTGTATAGACTTAGACCAAAATACCATAAGATATAGATGCAGAATTAGGCCACTTGGCCCGAGTCTGCTCTGCCATTTCTTCATAACTGATCCATTTCCCTCCCAGCCCCAGTCTCCTGCATTCTCCTGGCATTCTTCATGCCCTTACTAATCAAGAATCAAGGTACATCTGCTTTAACTATATGCAATAACTTGGCTTTCATGGATGCCTGTCTGAAGAAATTCCTCCTCATCTCCGTTCCTAGACCAAGTACTGCAGAATTAAGTTGGTGCTGCTCTCCAGCTGTAACACAAGATGGAGGTGTGGTTTTCAGAATGGTATAACATGCACCATCTGAAAAAAGGCTTACCCAATTTTATTCTCCTCACTACTAAATGGCCACTAAAGAAAGATGTATCTGAACTGTTACTCCAAGCCTAGTGCATTACTAAAAAACTAAAGTGGAAGAGTTTATAAGAACAACAGGACATATGCACTGTTCTTTTTGAAAACTATTAGGGCCATTCTTCTGATGCACTTCCCACCACTCATTTCTGATATTCCATAAATCAAAGTAAATACTGGCACAGTGGTGACTCCAAATATTAATCATTTAGTTATGATTCACTGACTCAGACTTAAAGTAAAACGTTAATATCCTGACAGGAAGCAAATTTCCACTCGCATTACTGCACACTGTAACTAGATTTTTCGAGTCATCCCTAATCTGAACACACTTCTGATAGTGACCACCAGAAAATGCTCAGGATACAAGAGCAGGGATGTGATGCTGAGGCTTTATAAGGCATTTGTGAGGCCTCCCCTTCAGTATTGTGAACAGTTTCGGGCTCATCTCAGAAAAAATGTGCTGGCGTTGGAGAGGGTTCAGAGGTGGTTCAGAGGGATGATTCTGAGAATCATATGAGGAACGTTTGATGCCTCTGGGCCTGTACTCACTGGAACTTAGGATGAGAGGGGTATGTTGAAAGGCCTAGACAGAATAGATGTGGAAAGGAAGTTTTCCATGGTGGGGAGTCTAGGACAGGAGGGCACAATCTCATGGAGAAATTCCTTTAGCCAGAGGGTGGTGAATTTGTGGAATTTGTTGCCGCAGACAGCTGTGGAGCCCGGGTCGTTGAGTGTATTTAAGGTGGAGTTTGATAGGTTCTTGATTGGACATGGCATCAAAGGGCCAGGAATTGGGGCTGAGGCGGGGGGGGGGGGGGGGGAGAGAAAAATATCTGCTATGTTTGAATGGCGAAGCAGACTCGATGGGCCAAATGGCCTAATTCTGCTCCTATGTCTTATGGTCTTATAATCAAAGCTACTGAATTATTTCCAAAACTATTTGGAGTTCTTATCCTCTCAAAAGTAATGAAACAAGCTGCAAATACTCAGGACATGCAGAACCATTAAATCTGAATGTAATGTTGTATGGAGCTTTAAAATTGGTGATAAAACAAAAATATGATGACGCCCATCAAAATTATCATCGTGTCACAATATTTAATAGGATAGGTCAATAATCATTAGATTTACAAGAGCTAATCTAAGTGCCACAGTGGCAATGCTGCTAATTCACAGCCCTTGCATTCGACCTGAACTGATGCTATGGGGAATTTGCAGTTTGCCCCTATGATTGCATGGGTTTCACCTGAGTATTCAGAATTCCTCTTGCATGTCAAGCATCCTGGTTGATAGGTTAATTAACTTAAATCACTCCAGGGTGGCAGGCTAACTGAGAAGATGGGGTAGGGCAGCAGGTCATGCTACAGAGAGCAAGTCAGAAGGAAATAAATGGGGAATACACTTCATAGGCCACATGTTTCTTACAAGTATGAAAAAATGAAATGTAAAATTCGAGATATCTTGGTAGGATCAATGATGGAAGCTTGACCCCATATAGGCGTTCTAGAGTCTTTGCGCGAGACAATATAATAGAACAAAGAATAGTGGGAAGTTAGAGGATTGGAAAGCTTTTAAAGCGAACAGAAGGCGGGAAAAGATGAAATATCGAGGTAACAAAGGCAATAATCTCAAACAGGATACCAATAATTTTTTCAAATACACGAAGTGTAAAAGAGAAGTAAGCAGGTATTGAACCACTGGAAAATGATGCCGGGGGGTAATGGAAATGGTGAGTGAACTTATGCACTTTACAATCAATCTTCACTGTGGAAGACACTAGCAGTATGCTGGAAGGTCGAGGGTGTAAGGGGGCAGAAATTGTTATTACTAAGGAGAAGATGCTTAGAAAGCCAAAAGGTTTGAAGGTATTCATCTGGACCACACCCAGGATTCATCTGAAAGAGATAGCTGAAGAGATTGTGGAGACATTCGTAATAATCTTTCAAGACTGATCTTTCTACGACTCTAAGAATCAATAGATTCTGGCATGGTTCAGAAGGACTGGAGAATTGCAAATATCACTCCACTCTTCAAGGGCGGGAGAGACGGGGAAAAGGAAATTTATAGGTCAGTTAGCCTGACCCCAGTGGTTAAGGATATGGTTTTTGAGTACTTGGAAGCACATGATAAAATATGCCAAGGTCAGCATGGTTTTCTTAAGGAAAATTTTTTGCTTGAAATCTGTTGGAATTATTTGAAGAAATAACAAGCAGGATAGACAAAGGAAAATCTGTGCATTGAGAGCACTTTCGGGCCCCTTATCTAAGAAAGGAAGAAAGGATGTGCTGACATTGGAGTGGGTTCAAAGGAGGCTCAAGAAAATGATTCCAGGAATGAAAGCCTTATCATGAGGAGCATTTGATGGCTCTGAACCTGGAACTTAGAATTAGGATTGGGGGGGTGGAAAATTCACATTGAAGCCTATCGAATGTTGAAGGGCCTAGACAGTGGACGTAAAGAGGACATTTCCAAATGTGGTTGAGTATAGGACAGAGGGCACAGCCTCAGATTTGAGGGCTATCCAGTTAAAACAGATGAGGAAGAAATTTTTTAGTCATACAGTGAATCTATAAATTCGTTGGCAAAGGTGACTGAGAGATTATTGATTAGACAGGACATGAAAGGTTATGGGGAGAAGGCAGGAGAAAGCAATGGAGGGGAAAATAGATCAGCCAAAATCAAATGGTAGAGCAACTCGATGGGCCAAATGGCCTAATTCTGCAGTGCAAATTTTATTCTACAAAAATCAATGAATAAAGTATAAATAAGATGAAAAAAAACACTAAAACTGGGTTGTAAAGCAGACAGTGAAAACACAGCAAATTGCAGGACACTATAGCTCTAGTTCTTGGTTTGCCAGAAATGAGTGCTTATGTGTCACTGCCTTGACAAAGAGTTAGGGTGTGCTTTTAAAATACACAGCTGTTTCCCATTTTCATTCCATTCAAGTGAAATTACATTGTTTGTTCCCACTTGCATCTGAACCAGAGGTGGTGCTGCAGTCCTGAAAGTAGGCTGCAGCAACGCTGGATCTACTTACCTACAAGGACTGGCAAGTAACTTGAAATCGCCTCAGAAAGTACACAAAATACCAGTTGAATGAAGAAAACTGAAAGTCTGGTTCCAAAATTCCAGGAGAAACCTACCGACACAGTAATCCACAGCTGCTGTATAATCTAAATTTTAGTGCATTATTTGTCAATTAAAAGCTGCACGATTCTAGATTAAAACTAGTATAATCCACAACAAATTAAAAAGCACATGTCATTGTTGTTTAGATTCAAATAGAAATGTAAACTGATTGGATTCATGATCCACTTCTTTCTTGTTAGAAGTTGATGAATACATGTACACCATTGGTAATAATACAATAGAATTCAAATTGGCATACATTCCTTGGATGCTTCCCTGGCTCAGACCTTGATCCATTGTTTTATTTGACCACAGACGGAGACAGTATGGCACAATTGCTTCTTCAAATATCACTTTATTCCAATGACCGATTAAAATTGAGGTCAAAAGCTAACTCTATTTTATTCTTTGTTATTGGATCTTCAAGTGTTTAAAATGAACAGGAATATTTAAAATAAAATATAAATGGTTTCTAAAAGATTGATTTAATTTCAAGAACATTTCAAACCAGCATATTGCAACAACTGCTCGACTTAAAAGCATTAACAACATTCTATCTATAACTTTACTGTGTATTGAAGACAATACAAGTTACATTCTGAACTAGTGGAACTGTCACAATACATAACTTAAAAATATTATTTGCATCCTGCACAAATACACCTGCAGGCTTTTTGACACTAAGTAATCAATCTGACCAATTGCTAAACTTGCCAAAATCACTTTGCTCATCAGTTAAAAGGATAGCAAGAGGTGCCTTCTACATTAATTAGCGAGGGGGCCCAAACAACAATGCTGAGCTGAGCCACAGTGATTAAAAATGTCCTTCCCAGGTGTAATGTTCAATGCTTGAAGTTGGCTTCAACATTCAATTGCTCCTTCATCAATTGCTTTAAATTTTTAAAACTTAGCAATTTGATCACTTCTTTTGGTAGAGGACAAGTATTAAAGATCAGATACTAGTTATTATCATTGAATTACATTGCACTAACAGCACAAACAAATGCTGAAAGAACTCAAATAGCATCTGTGGAAAGAGAAACCACTTAATGTTTTGGGTCAGCAACCCTTTGAGGCCAGCATCTGCAATTTTGTTCTGCAACAGATAGTATTAAGCTGCATATAAACCGTTTAAGCAGTTTTACTTTAAATTACCAACAGCAGAACCTTAATTGAACAATTGGCTTTAAACTCCCCAAAAACAAAGTGCCAAAGAACAGTCCAGCAGCATAAACACAGTTCCATTCAATCCGCCTACACATTCTTAAAATCTTGATGGGAAATGCACATGATAATTAATCTTTAAATGCACAGAGACCTTGTGAAAGAAACTTGCTGTGAAAGAAATACGAATGTGACACAGTCTCCTGTGACTCACAGCAAGACTAAGAGAACATTTTAGAATACTGGGATTTTGACTATGAAAGTAAAGGGAAAAAGCTGTGCTTTTCCAAATGTTTCTCTCTTTTGAAAGTTTGGTTTGTATCCAAGTAGTATTTTGGAAATCTAGGCTGTCTCAATGGACTTTAAAGAGAAGATATATACTAGCCTAATTTTGCACATCAAAGCATACAGTGAAATGCATCATTTGTGTCATTGTTTGACAGCCCTTGTGTCATCATGCTTCCGGCACCAACCTAGCAGACCCACAACTTGCTAGCCCTAACTACAAATCTTTGGAATGTGGGAAGAAACCAACATGGCCATGTGAAGAATATAGATACTTGTACTCTTTACAGACAGCGATTGCACTACCTGCCACTCCATGAAGCTGAGGTACTGTAGCAGTTGGGACACCAAATTTATAACCATAAACTCCTGCAAAACTGAGACAAAAGAAGCTCAAATACCTATTGGATGGGCAGAGAAGAAGACAGTATTAACATTATCAACAAATGATCCAAGTTTTTAAAAACACTGAACCTGGAAAATGTGTGCAGGACCCCCAATTTAATACGCATATGCTCTGAAAACAGGAGTGGAATTCCAGCCTTAAAAATATTTCTGGGCTATGTTGAAGAAAATTACTGGTCTTGTGATGAGGTATGTAATCATTTAAAAAAAGCTTTCAAAAACCTTTAAATAATTGCCATTTTTTTGTCATACACCATCAACAAATCAAAACTGTTGACAAGCCAAAACATTCAAGTGATCTGAATGGCTAAATTTTTTCCAGACAAACAAATTGGGAAAAAGAAAATTACATCAAAATACATCACTGGCATACAGTATGCCATGAAATTTGTTTTCTCGATGTAGTACATTACAATACATAAACCTATAAATTACATATACATTATATACACACACATTTTATAACATGTACAACAGAGACATTAGGATGTCATTTGGGCTGGAAAAGTGCAGCTGGATGGTAGTGAAAAGAGGCAAACTCATCAAGACTGAAGGAGTCGAGTTACCTGAAGGCCACATACCAGATGTACAGGACAGCAACAAATGCCTGGGGATCCTGCAGGGCCATGGAAACCACAATGAGGACACAAGGAAGGCTGCAACATCCAAGTATCTCCAAAGAGTGAGACAGGTCCTAAAAAGCAGCTGAATGGGCAGAACAAAAACAGAACCATCAACACATTCACCCTACCAGTCATCAGATACCTAGCCACAATAATGTGTTGGCCAAGGAACGAACTGGAAGCCACTAACATCAAGACCCTGAAACTACTAGCAATACATGGAGTATTCCATCCAAAGTCCAACATTGAGCAACTGTACACCCGCTGGAATAAAGGAGGATGGAGACTTTGAAGTGTCAAAGCCACAATATTAGAAAAATGCAACATATCCATGAGTATGTCATCATCATCTGTTTCCATCAGGGCAGGCAGGTCACCTTCTTCTATGCCTGCCTCGATGTCGAAGGTCGAGGTTCACCGTCTGCTATGGCTGATGTGGAAGGCTTGAAAAACGACAGTATGCTTGACTGCTTAAGCCTTGTGCATTTTTCTATCATACAGTTCTTTGTAAACTCAAACCATCCTGCAAATATGCCCTAAACCTACGTACCCTTTCAAAATTAAAGTCATACTTTTCTGCAATCATTGCAGCAAAAATCTCATGCAATTGCTTCCCGTTCAGTTCCTGTACGTCTTCACTTTTAGGCCATTTGCTACTGCGTTCGGTTTCAATTGTTATCCTTTCCTCTTCATCAGCTCTTCATCTGTCAGTTCTTGGTCATGGGATGCTAAAACCTCTTCAATATCTTCATCAACTTCCACAAACCCTTAGCCAAACTCACTAAGTCCTTACTTTGTTCACCACGATCGAAACGCTTAATTATGTCTAGTTATACGCTAAGTGTAACACCCTTATGCACTCTTTTAGGCTTTTCCAATAACTTAGAACTCATCTTGCTAAGGATGCACAAAATAAATCGACATAAAGCACAGATGCTCACAGGCACGTGTTTAAGCAATGCCGGCTAGAATGCAGTTCCGGGGGAGGAGCTTGGCTGCTCGGCGCGTGCTGCCTTTTTTTGTAACAGTGAAAACACCTTCTGTTAGTGAAAACAGATAAATAATGTAGGTCTTTCGTAACAGCGAGTTGACGTAAAGCAAACTTTCAAAAAACGGGGGACACCTGTATAAAGACATTGCCCTTGGTTCTAAAGTCACGAAACAAATACATAAAGTCAGTAGAATGTAATGACTTTTTAGATTATGGGTGATTTTCATGCTTGGAAATCTTGGAAAAAATCTTACTCGTTTTCACAACATTTTGATGCAATTTTACAAATTACTTGTAGCTTAAAAGTACAAGAGATGAACTATAAAATGGTTGGTTTAACAAATTACAAGTGACTCACATTCAACAATTCTTTCACACCAGATTTCTGAATGTTTTTTATTCACACTATTTTTTCAAGTTATATATTTTTGTGTTTGCACTGTACTTCTGCAAAATAAATTTCACATCACCTATCAGTGATACAAATTTGATTGTTTTGTAAAGATAAAACATCTGAAGTCAGAATTCAATTATATTACATTATGCCTGAAAACTGCCTCCTACGTACTAAATATTTCAAGTGAGTCAATGTACTGAAATACTTGTTACTATGATCAAATTGTAAAGGTTGCTGGATTATTTCCAATGATGGAAATTCACCAATAACAAAAGCAAACCAATGTAATCTGCAAGTTTTAAAACTTCAGAGCAAGTTACTAGGTTGGCAGAAAATTTACTAAAATTTAGCAACTAATTTAATATTCCAGTAAGTTATTTTAAATTAAAGAATTCATCCACTATTGCTGCAATGATCAGACCCAGCACAGCTGCCACGGAAATGACGCTCAGAAAATTTCAGAACTGATTTTATCCATAATTTTACAATAGTTTCAAAACAGCATGTTTACTTGCAACTATTTCAATTTAGTATACTATATTTGATCAGGATCAGGATTCAGTTTATTGTCATTTAGAAACAAATGCAATGCAGTTAAAAAATGAGACAACGTTCCTCCAGAATAATACCACAAAAGCACATGACAGAACAGACTACACCAGAAAATCCACTTAACGTTTGGCAATCCCCAATCCAGAGTCTGGAGAGGCTGCTGCATATTAATATCGCGCTACCATCTTAGTGCGTTCCCCAGAAAGGAGCTCCAACCCACCAGACAAACAAGACCAAAAACTAAAGCTACAAGACCTGCACAAAACCACAGTTACAACATATAGTTACAACAGTGCAAACAATAGCATAATTGATAAAAAAAAACAGACCATGGGCACAGTAAAAATAGTCCAAAGATATTAAAAGACTATAAGTTCGAAAGAAACCTCCACACAGTTTCCACAAGTCCTCAGGATCCCGATAGACTCGTCATCCCATGCCGGCGGCAGAAGGGAATACCCCCAGCTATGGACTTCCACGGCACCGCCGGACTCAGCCTCGCAGACATAGCACACAGTGAAAGCGCCCCAACTGCAGCGGACGCCGAGCGTCTGACCATCCCCTCCGGCACAGCTTCTCCGAGCACCATCCTCTGCTGAGCGTATTAAGACGCCCCCCGCCAACGGCCACCAGCAACGTGACCCCGAGGACTGGGGGCCTGTTCTTCTCAGCAGAGAACCTGACCTCTCAGCAACAGCAGCAATGAAGGGGGCCTTCTTGGAGATGTCCAGATGTTCCTCCATGCTCCCACGTCCATTTTTCATCAGATTAGGATTGCGCACGGCAACCCGCTTAACAAATAGCAGATATCAGCTCCGGAGTGGCCGCTACGAGCTGCGTCGTGCCACCATCTTGGTTTTGGGATACACAAGACACAGACTTTTCTAATTGAATCAATTGAAGGCCACTTTGCAGAACACTTATTCAGCCTGTCAGTGAAACTAAGCTTCACCGCTTGTTACTTGATTCATCCCTCTCAACTCCTTGCCCTTGGCACATTACATTGTTCCAATAAAGCTTAAGGAGTAGTATCCCATCTTTTGACAAGGCACTTAACAACCTACTTGACTCAAAGGATTGAAGAATTTCAGATATGACTTCCAGCATTTTAAAATCAACAGACACTGGATATTTGAACCATCTCCTTTTTGTAATTTCAGGTAAGAAATGTTTCAGCTACTATACAAATCTTGTCCCACCAACCCATTCTGCTATACTATCACTCAGACATTTTATCTCTCCTACAAATGACTGCATTAAACTTTCTCCCCGTCTCTGTATCTGACACCCATACCTTAACTTCAATTAAGTTGGATGAAATGCTGTTGACTGACGTAATATTAACTGTTTCTCTCATCAAAATACAGTCTTTCTAAAATACAAATGAAATTCTCTCCACAGCAGGTTTGGAATGGACATCATAGACAAGGCAATAATTTAATGCAGCAGGGCAGCCAAGAGCAAATCCAGATGCATCTCAATGATCTCATCGGCCAGTTAGAGGAGTTAGATGTACGCAGGAACATGGAACATTTGGGAGGCTGAAAAGGTTACAGATGAGACTTCTGAAGAGGTGATTACATCCAGAGAACAGGCTTTAGACACTAGGAAAGGAAAGAGAGTAAGCGGTCAGTGCAGGGTTGCTATGGCCATTACCCTCAGAAATAAGCACACCTGTAGCCAGCTCCAAGGTTTGGCAGTGAAGGGTAAAGACAGGCAGTGAAATAGTGATAGTAGATGGTCCAACGAGATCAGGGGCTGTACTGGAACTACTGTTCGAAAGGAGCTTGGCCAGGTAACTGACCTTCACATGGGTAAGCAGTGATCACACCCCTTTAACTATCAGGATAGCTGTAAGATAAGGATATGCATGGTCCTTTCAGTAAACTTTTAAATTGGAACAAAGCTAGGATATTAAGGTAGGAATTAAGAGTTAATCAGAAACACTTTTTCTCTAGTAAATCCACATCAAGATCAATTGCACAGAGTACAGGAATGGGATGTTCCTGTTAGAATACCAGACAGGGATGGAAAGATAAATGAATCTTGGATGTCCAGAAAGGTAATGAATTTAATAAGGTAAAGGAAAAATATGTAAAGCTTTGGAAGTTAGGATCAAACAAAGCACGCTAAGTATAAATAAGTCAGAAAATAACTAAAGAAGTGAATTAGGAAAGCCAGGAGGGGCTATGAAAAACCCTTGGCGAGTAGGATTAATGTGAATCCCATTGCATTCTATACATACATCAAGAGGAACAGGACAACTAGGGACCACTCAAGGATAAAAAGGGAAATATTTGTTTGGATGCAGAGAATATGAGAGTACTTTGCTTCAGTATTTACCAAGGAAAAAGGCATGGAGGGCCAGATCTGTGCTGAGTATATACAGTGCCTATACCAAGTATTCACCTGCCTTTGTAATTTTTCATGTTTTATTGTCTTACAATATTGAATCACAGTGGATTTAATTTGGCTTTTTTTGACATTGGTCACACAAGAGAAAAAGACTCTTGTGTCAAAGTGAAAAACAGGTCTCTACAAATTGGTCTAAATTTATTACAATTTATTAAACAAAATTCTCACCCCCTTCAAGTCAGCATTGATGCACGCTTGGCAGCAATTACAGCCTGTGTAGATAGGTCTATCAGCTTTGCACATCTCTTCAGTGCAATTTATCCCCCATCTTTTCCTCTCTACCCCTCTCCGCTTTTCGCAGGGATCGTTCCCTCCGAACTGCCTGGTCCACATGTCCCTCCCACAGATCTCCCACCTGGTACTTATCCCTGCAAGCGTAAGTGCTACACCTGTCCCTACACTGCCTCTCTTACCACCATTCAGGGCCCCAAACAGTCCTTCCAGGTGAGGCAACACATCACTTGTGAGTCTGTTGGGGTCATCTATTGCATCTGGTGCTCCCGCCTCTACATCGGCGAGACCTGATGCAGATTGGAGGACCGCTTCATCAAGCACCTACCCTCCATCCGCCACAACAGACAGGATCTCCCTGTTGCCACCCACTTCAACTCTGCTTCACATTCCCATTCGGATATGTCCATACATGGCCTCCTCTACTGCCATGATGAGGCCAAACTCAGGTTGGAGGAGCAACACCTCATATACCTTCTGGGTAGTCTCCAGCCCCTTGGTATGAACATTGAACTCTCCAACTTCTGGTAATCCCCTCCCTCTCCCTTCCCCCATCCCACTTTCACTCTGCCTCCTCTTTCACTTGCCTATCACTTCTCTCATGATTCTGCCTTCTTCTACTACCCATAGTGCTTTCTCCTTACATTCCTTCTTCACCTTTCCTGCCTATCCCCTCCCTGCTTCCCCTCTCCCACCCCTTGATCTTTCCCGATTGGTTTTTCACCTGGCACCTTCTTTACAGGGCCCCTCCCTCCCCCTCCTTCTTCAGTCCTGATGAAGGGTCTCAGTCTGAAACGTTGACTGCTCGTTTCAATGGATGCTGCCCGACCTGCTGAGTTCCTCCAGCTTGTCTGTACATGTTGATTTGACCACAGCATCTGCAGTGTACTTTGTTTACACAATTTTTCCCCATCCTTCTTTACAAAACTGCTCAAGCTGTCAGATTGCATGGGGATTGTGGGTGAACAGCCCTTTTCAAGTTCAGCCACAAATTCTCAATTAGCATGAGGTCTAGACTGTGACTTGGCCACTCCAGGACATTAACCTATTTTGCTGCATTCATTTTACCCTCTACCTTCACAAGACTTCCAGAGCCTGTGACACTGAAGCATCTCCACAGCATGATGCAGTTACTACCGTGCTTCACGATCAGGATAGTGGGATTTTAATTACATGTAGTGTTTGGCTTATGCTAAACCGCATTTAGTCTGATGGCCAAAAAGCTCAATTTTGGTTTCAATGGACAAGAGAACCTTCTTCCAGCTGACTTCAGAATCTCCCACATGCCTTCTATCAAACTCTAGCTGAAATTTCATGAGTGCTCCCCCCCCCATTCCCAATAGAGGCCTTCTCTTTGCTATTCTCCCATAAGCTGCGATTGGTGAAGCAGCAGTGCCATAGTTGTATGCGCAGTCTCTCCCATCTTAGCCACTAGAGCTTGCAACTCCTCCAGAGTTGTCATAAGTCTCTTGGTAACCTCTCTCAATAGTCTCCTTCTTGCAATGTCAGTCAGTTTTTGAGTTTGGCCTGCTCTGGGCAGATTTACAGCTGAGCCAATTTTTTTTCCATTTCTTGATGATTGACTTAACTGTACTTCAAGGGATATTCAGTAACTTGGAGATTTTCTTGTATCCATCTCCTGACTTGTGCTTTTCAATAACTTTTCATGGAGTTGCTTGGAGTGTTCTTTTGTCTTCATGGTGTAGTTTTGCCAGGATACTGACTCAAAAGCAGTTGGACATTGCAGATACAGTACAGGTGTATTTTTAGTACAATCCATTGAAACACCTCGACTGCATCTGCAGTCTGCAGATTCACTCGTGTCACCTTGACTGCACACAGGTCTCCAAAAACAGATGTCCGTTTAACTAAATATGTGACTTCTAAAACCAATTGGCTACACCAGTGATGATTTAGTGTGTCATATTAGGGGTGGGGTGGTTTGAATACTTATGCAATTATTTGGTGTTTTACATTTGTAATTAACTTGGATCACTTTGTAGAAATCGGTTTTCACTTAGACACAAGTCCTTTACTGTTGATCAGTGTACAAGAAAGCCAAATTAAACACAGTGATTCAATGTTGTAAAACAATAAAACACGAAAACTTCCAAGGGAATGAATACTTTTTATAGGCACTGTAAATATGTTACAGCATTTAGAGATCCAGCAGGAGGAAGTGTTGGGCTTCCTAATTAAAGTTTATAAGCTCCCAGGGGATGATAGGATTTGCCCTAGGTTATTGAAGGAGGCAAGAGATGAGATTGCCGGAGCCTTGACCTGTTTCATGTTCTTTCTAGGCACAGGCGAGGTCCCAGAGTGCTGGCTAGTGGCTAATGTTGCACCTCTGTTTAAGGAAGGTACAAAAGAAAAATCCTGGAAACTATAGATCAGTGAATCTCAGACTAATTGTGGGGAAATTGTTGGAGAATATTCTTCTGGATAGGATACCCAAGAATTTGGAAACCCATGGCATAATTAGGGAGAGCCAGCATGGCTTTTACAGGGCATGCCATGTCTTACTAGCATGATTGAGTTTTTTGATAAGGTGACAACAGAGATTGATTAAGGTAGGGCGGTGGATGTTGTCTACATGGAATTTATTAAGGCATTTGACAAATTCCTCTTGGGGGGGGGGATTCATCCAGAACATTAGGATGCATGGCGTCCACTGTATTGGCTGTTGAATTCAGAAATGGTTTGCACAGAGATAGAGGGTAGTGGTTGAAGGGACTTATTGGAGCTGGAAGTCTGTAATTAATGGTGTTTGGCAGGGATCTGCTCTGAGACATCTGCTACTTGTGATGGAAATAAATGACCTAGATGAAAATATAGATGCAAGTGATAAAGATTGATGAAGTTGTGGATAGTGTAAAATATTGGCAAAGAATACAGCACGATATAGATCAGTTGCCAATATGGAAAGAGAAATGGTAGATGGAGTCCAATCCAGATAAATGTGAGGTGTTGTACTTTGGTAGGGCAAATGCATGGAGACAGTACACTGTTAAGGGTAAGACCCTTAACAATGTTGCTGAGCAAAGAGAACTTGGGGTCCAAGTTCATAGCTCCATCAAAGTGGCTCCACAAGTCGTTAGGCTGGCTAAGGAAGCTTATGGAATGCTTGCTGTTATTAGTCAATGCATGGAGTTCAAAAGTCAAGAGGTTACGCTGCAACTCTGCGGAACTCTGGTTAGGCCACATCTGTAGCATTGCATACGGTTCTGGTCCCCTCTGTATAGGGTGGATGCTGAGACTTACCAGGATGCTACATTATTTAGAGGGCATATGGTATCACGAGAAGTTGGATAAACTTGGATTGTTTTCTCTGGAGCACCAGAGGCCGAGTTGAGGTCTGATAGTTTACAAGATTACACTGGACAAAGATTTTGCTTCCTGAATACCTTTAGGTGTATCTGATGAATTTTGGGCTACTGATCATGAAAATCACTATGAAATTTCTCTATTACACACAATTTTTAAAATAAATTTATGTTTATTATTTCAATTCATAATTCAAGTCAATTAAAATGTTCCCTACAATGTAAGCTGGGAGGTTTCCTATCTTGACCAGGCGTGCTTGGGCATGCTTAGGTGACGCGGCTGCCGCATGGCAGGACAGGTTTTAATAATAGTTATTGGGTTTAGCACTGTAAGGATGGTATTTGCTATCACCAGGCACAAAAATTTCTATGAAGGATTTTGATATTTGAGACAGATGCTTGCTTCCCAGAATAACTAATGCCAAGATTAAGGAAAACATTATTTGTTGGTCCACAAATCAAACAGGTCATCAATGACAGGCAATTTGAAGAATTTCTAGTGGGACCGGAGAAAATCACATGGAAGGCATTCAAGGAAGATGTTGAAATTTTTCTCGGCATCTACAGAGCACCAAATTACATGCAGCTGGTTGAAAGCATGCTTCAAGCATATAAAACCATGAAATGCAACATGTCACTAAAGATTCATTTTCTGCATTCCCATTTAGACTTCTTCCCTGTAAATCTTGGTGCTGTTAGTGATGAGCATGGTGAAAGGTTTCACCAGGACATTGTGGTCATGGAGAAAAGATACCAGGGCAACTGGAATCCATCAATGCTGGCGAATTATTGTTGGACACTTAAGCAAGAAGCCTCGGACACTGAGTACAAATGAAAATTATTAACAAAATATTTTTAACTTGGTTGAACTACTGCAAAGCATCAGCACCATTAATGCAATTAAACACATTATATTCAATAAAAGTTAATTTGTTGTTTCTCCAAATTCCTACGGACACAAGTATTCTGAAATTATATTTGTGTTCACCTGCAAACAGTCTATCATAAACAAAAAAAATTCTGAGGAAGCAACACTTTTGAAAAAAATTTGTTGTCCAGTGTTAAGAGACGCATAGATTGAGTGGGCAGAGTGTATCTGCTTCCCACGGTTGAAATCTCTAATACCAGAGTGAGAGGGGGTGTGAAGGGCAAGTTTCTTTTACTCAGAATGGTAGATGCCTGGAATGTGCTGCCTGATACGGTGGCAGAGGCAGATACACTAAAGATAGGCACATGAATGTGAGGAAAACCGAAGGAAAGGTGTTTATTGATTTACTTTTTAGCTGCTTCACCACAACATCGTGGGCAGAAGAGCCTGTTCCTGTGCTGTGCTATGCTATGTTCTTTTTGCTCCAGCAATTTTAGATCATTTTCTCTGAATGTGTATAATAGGGGAATAGTTGAAAATATGTTTGCTCCCTGCTATGGAATAATTGACAAGTAAAGCTTTCGTAGCCAAAAAAAAGCACCAGCAGGAAACAAACATACATGGGAACTAAATATTATTTCTCTTGAATTACAGCATCATGAAAGCAACAGATGACAAAAGTGGCCTGTGATACTATACATAGCGCAGGAACGGACATCATGTGCCAGGACGATAATGGCAGTATTATTCAGGGGAAAGCACATTCATTGACCTCAGTCCAAGCCAGCAAAACAACTCAAAATGTACAAATAAAATGTTTCTCATTAAAATGCAATATGATTTCATTCCAAATTGAATTCAATTCCCCAACTCCTCTTCTCTAACTCTATAACAACAGTACGTTTAACTACATACTGGTTCTGGTTAATTGGGTCATCAGTTAATCAGGGCAGCCATTTATTTGGGACAACTCTTGAAGGACAATAAATCGAGAAAATAGCCAGGATTCCTTTTATTTATTTGGGACACTGCCACTTAATTGGGACAGGAGACTATTACCGCACAATTTCTAACTTGTTACATGCACTTGTGTGTGGCCATTAGATACTACACCATATTTAGAGTGAACAGTTTTTCTAATGGCATCCGTTGCATGTGCTTCTGTTCAAAAAGCAGTGATTTTTAAAATCACTGACAGTTGGAGAGAAGTAGTAAGAGAATTCAGAACTCTTTTGCTCACTACAGCTTTAAGCATTCAGGCTGGAGATGCCAGAAATGACCGGGAGTGAAAATAAAATGAGTTCACGACTTCAGCAAGTTAGGAACTACAAAGAATATGAAGGTATTGACAATCATCTTGAATGTTACAATGAAAATGAAGATTTGAAAGGAGGACATAATCATTAAAAGTATATTCTGAAGGTAGCCCATCGTCTCCACTAGGTGCATGCACTGATTTGTTAATTAACAGTAGCTTATCGATAACAAGTAGAAACTAAGTTTTATTGTACTGTAGTAATATTCTGTTTCAATTTGTTCTGTATGTCATTTATATACATAATTTGTTACTCAGTTAAACAGTAGTTTATCGTTTTTAACACTTTTACTATTTACAAGCTGAATTCACAGAAATGCCATTTTCTCCCAACCTCCAATTACAGTTACACAAAAGTTTGTGAACCCTTTGCAGTTACCTAGTTTTTTGCATTAAGCAAAATGTAGTCTGATCTTCATCTGTCACAATAGCAAACAATCTGCCTAAACCAATAACACTTTTGTACTTTTCATATCTTTATTGAACAGACTGTTTAATCATTCACAGTCATGGTGAAAGAAGTAGGTGAACCGTTGTATTTAATAACTGTAGCACCTCCTTTAGAAGCAATAAGCTCCAAATACTTCCTGTTGCTGCTGATCAAATTCTCACAACTGTGAGGAGGAATATTAGACCATTCCTTCATACAAAACTGTTTCAGTTCTTCAGTATTTCTAGGATACCTTGCATGAATAGCCCTCTTCAGGTTATGCTTAGCACCTTAATGGGGTTAAGGTCGGACTCTGACCTGGCCATCCCAAAACACAAATGTTGTACTTTTTAAAGCGATTCTGTTGTCGATTTACTTTGGATCATTGTCTTGTATCATCCAACTTCTAAGTTCCAGGTAATGGATCACTACCTTGACATTCTCCTGTGCATTCTCTTGATGCAATTGTTGACAGAACTATGAATTCAGCCCCAAACTACAATGTTCCTCGGTTGGGATGAGGTTTGGGTGCTGGTGTGCAGGGCCCTTTTCCCTCCAAATACAGCATGTGCATTTCTGCCAAAAAGTTCAACTTCTATCTCATCTGTCAAGTCACTTTTTATTGTCATTTCAACCATAACTGCTGGTACAGTACACAGTAAAAACGAGACAACGTCTTTCAGGACCACAGTGCTACATGAAACAGTACAAAAACTACACTGAACTACGTGAAAACACAGGAAAAAAAAACTACACTAGACTACAGACCTACCCAGGACTGCATAAAGTGCACAAAACAGTGCAGGCATTACAATAAATAATAAACAAGACAATAGGCACAGTAGAGGGCAGTAAGTTGGTGTCAGTCCAGGCTCTGGGAATTGAGGAGTCTGATGGCTTGGGGGAAGAAACTGTTACATAGTCTGGTCGTGAGTGTCCAATTGCTTTGGTGCCTTTTCCCAGATGTCAGGAGGAAGAAGACTTTGTACGAGGGGTGTGGGAGATCCTTCATGATGCTGTTTGCCTTGCGGATGCAGCGCCTGGTGTAAATGTCTGTAATGACAAGAAGTGAGACCCCGATGATCTTCTCAGCCGACTTGACTATCCACTGCAGGGTCTTGCGATCTGAGATGGTTCAATTTCCAAACCAGGCAGTGATGCAGCTGCTCAGGATGCTCTCAATACAACCTCGGTAGAAAATGAGGATAGGGGGTGGGAAATGGACTTTCCTCAGCCTTCGCAGAGAGACGCTGCTGGGCTTTCTTTGTTATGGAGTTGGTGTTGAGGGAACATTGTCCCAGAAGCACTGTAGAACATCCAGGTGGCCTTTTGCAAACTCGAGACGTGCAGCAATTTATTTACATTTTTTTTTTGGAGAGCAGTGGTTTCCTCCATGGTGTCCTTCTATGAACACTATTCTTGTTTCAGGATTTTTCTTATAGTGGACACATGAACAGAGACTTTAGCAAGTTCTAGATACTTCTGCAAGTCCTCTATTACCACCTTTAGGTTCTTTTTCAACTCCTCCCTCAGCATTGCACATTGTGCTCTTGGTGTGATCCTTGCAGGATGCCCACTCCTAAGGAGAGTAGCTACAGTACTGAATTTCCTCCATTTATAGGCAACTTCTCTTACTGTGGACTGGTGAACACTCAGGTCTTTAGAGACACTTTTGTAGCCTTGTCCACTCATGCATCTCTACAATTCTTCTTTTAGGGTCCTCTGAAAGTTGTTTTGATTGAGACATGGTGCACATAAACACATCTTTCTTAAGAGCAGGCTCTGTCAGTAATCTGACTTTGTCTTTTTTATATATAGGGCAGGGCATCTCTACAATCTACACCTCCAGTCTCATCTGATCGAATGGAACACCCGACTCCAAATAACTTTTGCAGAAGGCATTACCCCAGAGGTTCACACTTTTTTTGAACCTAGACTGAGATTGTTTAAATGGTGTACTCTGTATTAATGTTAAGTATAATTATTCAGTGTGTTGTTATTAGTTTAGGCAGATTGTGTTTGTCTACTATTGTGACTTGGATGAAGATCAGACTACATCTTATAAGTAATTAATGCAAAAAACTAGGTAATTGCAAAGAGTTCATAAACTTTAACTGTTAATGTGTCAGCATTTATAATATCTGAAATACTTTTGCTGCCATTGAAATACTTCAAATATGGGCATTTTTGTAATGTGGAAGACAGTAGCCAAACAAGCTCCTGTAGAGAACAACAGATTGGAGATAATGGCTCAATGAAATCATGGCACATCTTCAACTATCTCACTTTCCTGTACTGACCCAATATTCAAATGTATTAACATTCAACAATCTAATCACTTTCACTTCTGGGTCCTGTGGACCAACAAATAATAATCAAGATAATTTTATGATTCGTGGCACAATGATAGATGGCATTTCAACTCAAAGCCTTGTCCAAAATACAGCTCCTGTTTGAGCAGTATTCTTTATTGTGAGTTCCTCCAGCATTTTGTGCACACTCCTCAGTATTAGGCTTTGACTTACAACTTAGTTTGTGTTTACAAAAAAGCTGCTGACCGCCAATCGGCCTGCTAAAATCCCAACACAAATTAATCAGGCTGGGATAAGCAGGAACCTCATATCAAACAATTATCAGTAAATAAAGGAGGTTAAAGTGACCAGCTTTCAAACATGCCAAGATGCTGGAATGCATGGTGTGTCTGGCTGATTGACATACAAATCTCTGGAGTCCTTTTATAAGCTAGGGATTGGCCTCATACCCATCCTACTTCAATTAAAGATTCAACTGAAAAATGAAGTTTTCCAGGCAGGAAGAATGCACCACAGGTTCTTTAGTTTAGTCTTTTAACAATAATATTGTCAGGATGGGTTAGCAGTAGACAGGGTGAGCAGCTTCAAATTCCTGGACATCAACATCCAAGAATCTATCCTGGGGCCCACGCATTGATGAAGGCAACAAACCAGTAGCTCTATTCATTAGGAGTTTGAGATTTGGTATATCACCAAAGACATTTACTATGAATGTACAGTGGTGGCACCACAGCCTGGTTTGTAGAGAGCTGTAGTGAATTGTAAACTAAGCTAGCTCTGTCACAGGTACAACTGTCCTCATCCTAGAGGACATCTTCACCGAATGAACACTGCCTTGTCTTTTATGACCTTACTTATTTTTGTCTTTGCACCGTACTACTGTAAAGCAAGCATTGCATACAAGTAATAATTCTGATCTTTGATAGTCCCACCCATGACATTGAATCCCAGCAGTGTATCACTTCCCTGGTAATAGCCCTCCCAAGTTACCCACCTCTACATGCTCCTGACTGAGTAGAGATTGTTTCTTCCCAAAGCAGACAAAGATACTCGAGACTTAATTATACTTAATTATGTAAGCTACATTTTCAACTATGTGGAATTGTTAGACACTTGGTGGTTACTTTATTAGGTACACCTGCTCTTTAGTGTAAATATCTAATCAAACAATCACGCTGACATGGTCAAGCGGTTCAGTTGTTGTTCACACCATTCAGAATAGGGAAGAAATATAATCTAAGTGACTCTGACCATGGAATGATTGCTGAATCCAGATGGGGTGGTTTAAATATCTCAGAAACTGCTGAGTTCTTGGAATTTTTATGCACAACACTCTAGAATTTACAGAGAATGCTGTGAAAAGCAAAAAAGATACCCAGTTAGTGGCAGTTCTGTGGACAAAAATGCCTTGTTAATAAGAGAGGTCAGAGGAGAATGGCCAGACTGTTTCAAGCTGACAAGGTGGTGAAAATCTATTTCCGATAACCACGTTACAAATGTGGTATGCACAACACGTCAAACCTTGAAGTGGATGGACTCCAACAGAAGAACACTCCTGTATCTAATAACAACACACACAAAATGTTGGTGAAACACAGCAGGCCAGGCAGCATCTATAAGGAGAAGCACTGTCGATGTTTCAGGTCGAAACCCTTCATCAGGACGGTCCTGACAAAGGGTCTCGGCCTGAAACGTCAACAGCGCTTCTCCCTATAGATGCAGCATGGCTTGCTGTGTTTCACCAGCATTTTGTGTGTTGTTGTTGTTTGAATTTCCAGCATCTGCAGATTTCCTCGTGTTTGCTGTATCTAATAAAGTGGCCACCAAGTGCAATACTTAATCAAAAAATTTACACTGAGAAGCAACATGTGGAACATTTTATGCTTAGTCCCTGCTCCATTTGCTTTATAACCCATGATTCTGTGGCTAAGCACAACTCAAATGCCATACTTCGTTTACTGATGACACCACGGTTGTCAGCCAAATCAAAAGGTAGTGAGAAAGTGGCACATAGGAGAGAGATTGAAAATCTGGTTGACTAGTGCCAAAACAACAACTTCTCATAACATCAGCAAAGCCAAAGATCTGATTATCAGCCACAGGAGGAAGAAGCCACAGGACTATGTGTCAGTCCTCAATAGTGTATTGGAGGTGAGGGGATCAGCAACCTTAAATTCTTTGGCATGATCATATCAGAGGATCTGTCCTGGAATACAGCACACAACTGCCATCACACAAAAAGTGCAACAGTGCCTCTACTTTCTTAGAAGTTTGTGTGGATTTGAAATGTCATCAAAACATTGACAAAATGCTATATATGCACACAGTGGAGAGTATACTGACTGGCTACATCACGGCCTGACATGGAAACAGCAATGCCCAAGAACAGAATATATGCAATAAGTAGCAGATAAAGCCCAGTTTACCACAGGCTAAACCCTCTCCACTGAGCACATTTACTAGGCATGTTGCCACAAGAAAGCAGCATATTTCAAAGATCCCTACCATCCAGGGGTCTCTTCTCACTGTTCCCGTTGGACAGGAGGTAGAGAAGCCCTTGGTCCCACACCACCAGGTTCAGGAACAATTATTACCCTACTGCTATCAAGCTCCTAAACCATTGTGGATAACTTCAAAAACATCAACTATGAACTGATTCCACAACCAACATACTCATTTTCAAGGATTCTACAATCCATATTCTCAGTACATTTTTCATTTGTACAGTTTGTCTTCTACTGCATATTGGCTGTTTGTCAGTCTTTTTTTTAATCTGTTTTCTATGTTCTAGTTTATTTATTTTCCCCATAAATGTCTGCAAGACAATAAATCTCAAGATATGGTAACATATGCACTTTGATAATAAATTTACTTTGAATCCAATGATTTAAGCATTTAACTTTCAACTCCTATAATTTTGTAAATGATGCCACTGCAGTTGGCAAAATCTCTAAATTAATCAGTGTATAGGAAGGAAATACAGAGCCTAGCAGTATGTATCATTGGCAATATAGTAAAGTCAATGTCCACAAAATGTAAGTGATCATTGACTTCAGCTACGGGGGGGGGGGGGGGGGGGGAGAGAGAGAGAGAAGAGAAGGAAGAGGAAAGAGTGGGGGTGAACATGGGTAGTGATATACATTAATAGTGTTGAAGTAGAAATGGCTGAGGGCTAAGTTCCTAGGTGCAAACATTGCCTCCCTGGTTCAACCAGATAAATGCAATGGCAAAGAGTGCACCAAAGCCTCTACTTCCTCCGTAGGCTGAAGAAACTTTGCTTGTCCTTGCACCCATCACCAGTTTTTATAGATGCACCATAGAAAGTCTCCTAACTAGTAATTGCTCTGCTTATATTCAGAAGAAATTGCACAAAATTGTGGACACAGCTCAGTTATTACAGAAACCAGCCTTTTCTCTATGTGCTTTGGCTACACTGTCTATCTTCATAAATCAAAGACATCACCCAACAGAGCATACTGCCTTCATCATCACCCCCTTCCGCCACCAAACCCAAGAATGGGCAGATGATACAAGAGCCTATGAGCATCTACCACCAAGCTCAAGGACAATATCTATCCCACTGAGTTGCCTGTTCTATGATGAACTGGTAACCTTATGATTTGCTTTGCACCTTATTGCCTCTGTAATAGCACAATATTCATAGAATCAGGATCACTTGTATTATCATTGATATTGGTCATGACATTTGTTTTGCAGCCTCAGTAAAATTACAAACAAATAAATAGTACAGAAAAAGGACCAAAAAGGTAGTGTT
Source organism: Hemitrygon akajei (assembly GCF_048418815.1). Taxonomy (NCBI): domain Eukaryota; kingdom Metazoa; phylum Chordata; class Chondrichthyes; order Myliobatiformes; family Dasyatidae; genus Hemitrygon; species Hemitrygon akajei. The sequence goes on from NC_133146.1 coordinate 3,556,870, forward strand.
CACTGACCATTCAGAAACCTGAAGAAGCTGTTCTTAAAACATTTGAGTGTGGGCCTTCAGGATCCTGTACCTCCGTCCTGTTGGTTGTAATGAGAACAGGGCACCTACAAGATAATGAGCACGTACAAACAAGCTGGCAGAACTCAGCAGGTTGGGCAGCATCCTGTGAAACCAATGAGTTCTGCCAGCTTGTCTGTACATGTTGATTTGACCACAGCATCTGCAGTGTACTTTGTGTTTACAACATGATGAGGGTCCTTAACAACGGATGCCTTCTTTTTGAAGAGCCGCTGGAAGATTTCTCAGTGGTGGGGAGGGTTGTGCCCATCATGGAGCTGGCTGAGTACTCTGCAACCGCCTGCAATCAAGTGATTGCATACCAAGCGGTAATGCAACCAGAATGCTCTGCACAGTACATCTATTGAAATTTGCCTTGCAATTCCCTTGTATATCTTGAAGTGATCTGTAATGGATGGCATGAAAAACAAAGTTGTTCATTGCACTTTCATACAACTTACCTGAAGGTTGGGTAGCTTCTCAAAAGAGAAATAGTTAACAATTCTGATCAATGTCCCTTCAGCCATTGAAAAATCACTGACCCAAAACATTAACTGAATCTCTTCTCACAAATGCACTTTGATGTAAATATCCATAGAATTTAACATTGAGATTTTCAGCATTAGTTTAATTTCTTAAATATTTAACTTCATCTGCATGAAGCAAAATACATCTTACATTTGATTAATCATTTTCAATTTAGATCACAAAACCCAGTGTTGCAAATCTAAAATCCAAACCACACCCATAAATTGACTTGCTGTTTTGAAAGGGTGGCAAATCAACCGCAATTACTATACTGCACTTAACCTAAAATGAGAATTTGATCATTTTCCTAAGCTATTTGTTGAAATACTTGGTTTCAAAACAGGAAACTAGAAATTAACCCAAACACCAGAATAGTTATTGGCCTAAAATAGTCAACTTCTAAAATTTGACATAAAGCAGCACAATGAATTGCTCTGTCAACAGCGACTCCATTCAGCACCATAGTAACTGTTGTCATGTGATAAAATGATCCAGAAACTTTTTTCATGCAGATCTTTTTTAGAACAATTTGAAGGACCTGAACTTTAACAGTATTTGCCAATGCACAATTAAAGCCGAGAAATTTTTGATAATGTTAACACAATATAATTTTGGCTTGTATAATACTGTTTTAAACTATGAATTTTAACATCAAGTTTATTCATGGTGCTAGTAGTTTAGCAGTTAACATTTAATAATCAGAAAACCCCAATAAGTATATAACAAAAGACTTTCTTTGCTTTACAAATTCCAAGACTTAGAACATCATACCAGCTTTCAAAAATGTCTGAGAAAAAGATTTTTAAAGGCAAACTGACCACAATGTAACAACCACCATGTAAACAAACTGTATTTAGCATTTCACAGAGTTCAAAGGCCGTGAGGTGGAAGTAAAAGAGTCCATTATCAACCAAAATCAACTCAAAACTCATCTAGGCCAAACTTTAAACAAAAATAGTAGTCATAATTAGATGCTTGCAACAACTTAGAGGTAATTCGATTTTAAAACAAGTACTTCAAAATAATAAGAAAGCAAGTGAAATGAAAACTGAGAGGGTTCATACAGGGAAAAAAAAGGGCTTTATAAAGTGCTGGTCGGACTGTATCTGGAATACTGAGAGCAATTTTGAGCTCCATATCCAAGAGAAAAAAATGCTGGCCCTGGAAAAGGTCCAAAGGATGCTCGCAAGAATGATCTCAAGGAATAAAAGACAATCTATAAAAAGGGTTTACTGCCTCTTGACTTCTATTCCATGGATTTCAGAAGGGATGAGATGGGAGTGGCAGTGGGGTGAAATCTAACTGACATCTGTGAGATAAGAGGCTTAAAAATGAGGAATCAGAGTAAAAGGGTGAAGACAGAAGGCCATGGAAGAAAGAAAAAAAGGGAAATGGGAATGGGGAGGGCATTATTGGGTGTTTGAGAAGTCAATGTTCATGCCATCAGGTTGGAGGCTACCCAGTCAGAATACAAGGCGTTGCTCCTCCAACCCGAGTGTAACCTCATCGCGACAGCAGAGGCCAAGGATGGGCATGTTGGAATCGGAATAGGAAGTGGAATTAAAATGGGTGGCCACTGGGAGATCCCTCTTTCTGGCGGACTCAACAAAGTGATCTCCCAGACTACTTCAGGTCTCACCCTGGATATAGTAGACGTGGATAAGACAGTAATGGATTAAAGATTACACGACAAAGGTGGGAGAATGGGGTTTATAAAAAATAATCAGCAATGATTGAATATTGAGCAGACTTAATGGACCAAATGACCTCATTCACCTCTATTGACCACAGTTTTGTGGCAAAAAGTGAAGTATAGTGAGTGCATTGGCAACTCAAAAATTTCACTTTCTTGCAAAATGTCAAGTTACACACAAAAGATATCCATCTCTGCTGAATACCTCTAATTTGATATTTCCTTTTTTTCCCAGTCAGTAAAATAAGTGCCAAAATTTAAAACCTAAAATAAAATCAGAGATTCTCGGCATGTCAGGCTGTATTTGTGAACAGAAATAGTTAACATTTCTAGTTGACCCTTCATTGGAACAGGGAAGGAGACAAGCTTGTCAAGTTGCAGGAGGGTCAGGTAAACCCAAAGAACCATTTGTTCCACATCCTTGAACAGTGTTGTATCCTGGTTTAGTATCAAAGTATAAACTAGCCATTTCTTAATAATTGCATCCAACATGACCCTACCAGTTTAATAGTTTAATATCCTGTCCTTCATAAAGCCAACATACATCTACATCTGGAATACTGAACCATTTGGCTCAGCTCAAATGTTACTGAATTTTAAATAATAGTTGTGGAATTCAACTGTTTGAAACAGATTCCTGACCATCCTCTGAGGTTGTAGCCTCTAAACTCAATTTTCTTTAATTTAGAAACTAGGCATTTTCAGCACCAGTCCTTAACTTCAATAACGGCATTTGAGAATCACTAAGATACGTGATTGTGGTGATCTCAGCAGTGACTGGCACAGAGCTATTTAGTCCAAGCAAGATTGATGTGAGGCGGGAAGTTTGTATTCAGTGTCCTTCCCACATCAGTTCCAGGTAGTAAAAAAAAATGCAAATTTGGAAAGTGCTTTGAAAAATCCTGAACAAATTGAAGTGCACGTGAATGGCAAATTGCAACACTAGTGATAGAACTACAAATCTTGACAAGGTCTTCACTTTAAAAGTCATCCTCTCATTCACAATGCTATTTATCTTCAAAACCCATAAATTTCTACATACCTTATTTCTGGCCAAATGATGTGCACAGGTGTTTTGCACTCCATCACTTTGCCTGTGTTCTTAATTATCTATGCTTTGGGATTCTCCCCTTAAATCTGCTCACATTCTTCTTCCTTCTAAACTTTCCCTTTTTTGACCAAGATCTTAAATACTTGGCCTAGTATCTCATTTTCTTAACACATCCAGGAGTACTTGACTAGTGAAGGATGTGACAGAAAGCAAATTGTAAAGAGATCAGGTACACAGGAGAAATGAGCACTAAAAAGGCCAAAGTGCTTAAATGCAGCCTTGCACGGTTCTCAAATTGGATACTTGTTGAAACTCAAATTACTTAGCTAAGCTAAAGGCTAGCCAGAAAGCAGGATAACCTTGAAATTGTCCAGAAACATTTCAGAGGTTAACACCGAAATTTCAATCATAATTATAAAATTTCACCAAAGATGTCAGAATCACAGAATAATAAACTTGGGCAAGTTCATGGTTTTAAGGTTTGGAGCACTGAACACAAAAACAAGCCATAAGAAAAATTGACTACTTTCCCACAGAGATTGTGCCAGATTATTTTTTTAATTAAAAGTCTGAACAAGCACCATAGGCCATTATATTTGCTTTTGCTCTGCTCTGGAACAAAAGTGGCCGGAAATGCAATTATTTTCAATAAAATTCATTGCATCTCAAATAGATTTGCCAAGAATTCATGACAACGTCAAACTAATTTTGTATCTTGGTAATATTTAGAACAATAAGCCTTTATCCCTGGTCTCTTGATACAAAAAGGCAATTCTCCTAATTTTATTCATTATAAAATTCATCAAACCAACATTCAGGGTAGATATGATTAAATCTGAACTTTCACATTTCAAATTGTCAGCCACTTTTTCTCATTGCCAGTGGTATTGCATTGCTTTATAAACAGGTATAATTTGATGTAGGGCCACAGTTGCACCCACACTCTATAGTATTTTAGGGTTCCAAATGTAAGTGCTAAAATTCACAACATGCCTCGTCATGGGTAATTTCATCAGGTTTTTAAATCAGAGATGCAGTTAAGCTGCAGTTCTATTTGAGTTGACATAACTTAAATTCTGATCTTGCTCAAACAGGCCATTCAAATTTATTTTTGTGGAACTTATTAAACAGAGGATTCTGAATTTTCATCTCATGCCTTAGGTATTTATTCTGCTAAATTCACATCATTTGGAAGTGGGATGCTGAAATGGAAAGAGAAAGGAGCTGGATGCATGGAAGCAACATGCTCAAAATGCTCAGCAAGGAAGGTATCATCTATAGAGGGGGAAAAAGAAACAATGTTTCAGGCCAAGAGCATCCTTTATTCTATAATAGGATGTTGATACTGGTAGCAAATATGTATATTCCATCAATTATCCATCAATAATTGGGTTCTAAACTGAAGGTTTAGAGCCTAGTTCTAAAAATATTAATAATCACCGCTGGGTCTGGAATCACAGCAGTTAAGAATACCTTACCATTCCTAAGAACATATGAAGGGATGCCTCTTTTTTTTTAAAAAAAGACAATTCAGTATTGATACAGTCCCTCTCTAAAAACAGGCTGAATTTATTAACAGATATTAAAATTTCCCATGTGTAGAAGTGACAGGAACATTTCTGCAACACCAATGCGCTTCTAATGCATACTTGCATTGCAAGTAAATGTCACCCAGCAGAGCCCTCCTCTACTCACAATCTCATAAATTTGCCCTTGAGAAGCAGGTTATAGATCATTTGCTAGTAGCAAGATTCCCTCAAGTGCAGTATACCACTCCGGGCATTAAGTTTTTATTAACCGCTCTGTAGCCTTTGTGATCTACTGTATACGTATAAAGATCGCACCAATAATGTTCAGAGGAAAAATAGCAAGGAAGCAGCCAATGAACTACACATCGTTTCCTTTATCCAACTAGAAGCAAATTTATTCACTCCTAATCAAGTGCAAAAGGTGCAAATGATTGGAGTAGGTCATCTTCTTTTGATTCATTTTGGACTTTCCTTCAACTGGAGATGATCTCCAAAGAAAGATCCTTTGGGACATCCATAAAACTTCCATCCTCCATAAATATTACAAGCTATTTATAAAATGCAAGATACAGACCTTTAGGTGTTCCCTTTTTCAGATATTTTAATCTCCAATCAACTAAATTCTAAGCCAATATCTTATTGCTACTCATTAGGGACTATCAGATCTGTGCAATTTTTTTCATAGTATAGTAGGCACATTCAGCCATAAATCAGACAAATATCAAGTCCAAGTTTTTTTTGATTGTCAAAAGATGAGATATGACGTCTGAAATCCTCAAATTAGATGCCTCGAGTGAAATATCACAATTAGCCTTGATGACCTGAGACCAATGCAACTGCAAGTTCAATTGTCATTCAACCATACAAATGAATTCAACCAAAAAGGGAAAAGAAAGTATTCCTCTGAGAACACAGTACTAACAGTACTACAGTAATTATCATAGCAGAAAACACTACCAAAAAATATAGCCCAAGACTGAGTGGCATGGCCTGAGGATTGATGGTTCATGGGATGTTGTCCTAGGTCTGGTACAGTGCTCACTCCAGAGGCCTCTGCTGTCTTCGGCATCTCCTCTCCTGGACAGCTGCAACAGGTGACACCTGATGGCCTGGTCCACACAACAACCAAGGTAACGCAGCTCCCCTACTGTCAGTCCCACCAATGAACCAGTGAACTGAACTTGCAGTATTCTACATTACTAGCGTCCAACTTGGTCTTGCGATCACTATAAATATGTCCAAAACAATTATTTACTGATAGGGTTGAACTTCAATACTTTATGATCTTAATATCCAGCAGTGTCTTGCGATCATAAAAACTTCAAGCTTGGGTTATTGTCATTCAACTATGCACATGTATACTGCCAAATGAAACAACGTTCCTCCATACCTAGGTGCACAACATAGTACAAATAACTCACACATAAAAGTATTTCTACAAATAAATTAAAAAAAATAAGATGCATATAAAATACAAGCTAGAAAGTAAACAATATAACTCTACTGGCACTTCATATGTGATAACAACTGTGTGACAGCAGGGAGTTCAGTCATCTTACAGCCTGGGGAAGAAGCTGTTCCCCATCCTAACAGTTCTTATCCTAGTGCTACAGTACCTCCTGTCTGATGGTAGGGGGTCAAAGATTATTGGATGAACAGAAATTAAAGACAAAGGACAAACAAATACACTTTTGGTTGGACCTGGAGAAGCCACTATGGCTGTGCCATCTTACTAGAAGCCCACTTCTAACCACCTCTAAATATTCCGCTATAACTTACCAAACTTGTAGAACCTTTAAAGTATATACAGTACATTGTTAAAAGAAAACAGCAACCAATTTGAAAGCAACAACTTCTTCAAACCCAAAATGCAATGATCAAATAATCTGATTTAGTGATATTTAAAGAATTGGCAGTGGATCAGCACAAACTACGTCTTCAAATTAGTTCCATGGTTTTTTCTGTACCCATCTGAGTGCAGACAGGATCTTAGCTTAATTTTGCATTGAAAACACAGCAGCTACAACACTGCAGACCCAAAGGACTATCTACAGTCTTTGCTGAAGTCCCCACAATGAGCTTTCTACTTAAATTAAAAACATATCTACTTAGATTTTTTTTACATCCCACAGTAGTTCTCAAATGATAGGGGGTAGGCAATCGTGGCTGATAAGAAAAGTTAAGGACTGAATAAAAGCCAAGGAAAGGCCATATAAAGTAGCAAAAGTGAGGGTGAAGTTGGATGATTGGGAAGCTTTTAAAATGCATCAAAAGGCAACTAAAAAAGCAATAAGAAGGGAAAATGAAATATGATGGCAAACTAGCTGATAATATAAAGCAAGATACTAGAAGTTTTTTCAGTTATATAAAGAGTAAAAGGGAAGTGAGTATTGATATTTGACCACTGGAAAATGATGCTGGTGACATAGTAATGGGGGACAAAGTAATAGCAGATAAACTTCATGAGTACTTTGCATCAGTGTTCACTGTGGAAGACACCACCAGAATGCCAGAGGTCCACAGTGGCAGGGAGTAGGAGTAAGTGTCCTTTGCTATTGTTATGTTCCCCAGTAACCGGGTGACTTATCAGCAAAGATAGATGGGTCCGCTGAAGCCTGATACTACTATTTTCAAACGTTTTTATTTATAAAGGGGCACAAACGCATGGTTAATACAAAACATTCAGATCATGTACGTCGTCACAACTCAATCTAAAGCACAGGTATAGTAATAATCAATTAGAAATAAGCTCTATCGTTGTCTAGGGGTAATGTAGATATATATTGTTTGCTGGATATCTAAAAGTCTTTGCGGTCACTGCAGTTCCACCAGCTGCCGTTGTCGTGGTGTCGCGTTGGTGCACTTTTGTTCGAAAGAGAGAGAGAGAATGAAACATTTACCCGACAGGTTTTCCAACCTGTAGGAGGTAGTCGGAAGTCTCGTTGGGGAATGGACTCTCATCTGTGGCTTCCCCTGTAGCTAGGCCGTTCTTCCGTGGTGAGGTCGCCAATCCCAGGCAAGGATAAGACGCACACGAACCCCACCACCGGCTGTCGCAGGAATTCTCGCGTATCTTCTGGTGCGTCTGAGGCCCCGCCTCGGCAGCCCACCTTTTATCTGGACTGGCAGGGTTGTAGATGTCAATCAGGGTGGGGGGGTGAGGCAATCTTCCCCCCCATCACCCAGCCCACGTTGCCCTAGGGCTTTACACGTGGTCTTCATGAGACAATAGTCAGAGTCACTTTATTCTGCTTCTCGGGAGAACGTGGTCTTCCGCACGTCTCCTTCTCTTTCTCCCATTTCCTGTGTCTATTCAGTACGTCTCTCCCCCTCTTGGGTCAGTTGACCCCCCCCTTGACTAGGGCTCTTGCGATTCTCACACAAAGGAGGGGGCTGAGGTCATAACACTGTTAAAAAGGAAGAAGTGCAAGTCAAACTGAAAGATCTTAAGGTGAATAGTCACATGGACCAGATAGACTACATCCCAGAGTCCTGAGAGAGGTTGCCGAAGAGATAACAAGATAGATAGATAGATAGATAGATAGATACTTTATTCATCCCCATGGGGAAATTCAACTTTTTTTCCAATGTCCCATACACTTGTTGTAGCAAAACTAATTACATACAATACTTAACTCAGTAAAAAAATATGATATGCATCTAAATCACCGTCTCAAAAAGCATTAATAATAGCTTTTAAAAAGTTCTTAAGTCCTGGCGGTAGAATTGTAAAGCCTAATGGCATTGGGGAGTATTGACCTCTTCATCCTGTCTGAGGAGCATTGCATCGATAGTAACCTGTCACTGAAACTGCTTCTCTGTCTCTGGATGGTGCTATGTAGAGGATGTTCAGAGTTATCCATAATTGACCGTAGCCTACTCAGCGCCCTTCGCTCAGCTACCGATGTTAAACTCTCCAGTACTTTGCCCACGACAGAGCCCGCCTTCCTTACCAGCTTATTAAGACGTGAGGCGTCCCTCTTCTTAATGCTTCCTCCCCAACAAGCCACCACAAAGAAGAGGGCGCTCTCCACAACTGACCTATAGAACATCTTCAGCATCTCACTACAGACATTGAATGACGCCAACCTTCTTAGGAAGTACATTCGACTCTGTGCCTTCCTGCACAAGGCATCTGATACATTGGTCATGATCTTTCAAGAATCACTTGATTCTTGGTCCCAGGGGTAGTGGAAAATTGCAAATGTCACTCCACTCTTTAAGTGAGCAAGGCAAAAGAAAAATTATAGGCCAGTTAGCCTAACCTGAATGGTTGGGAAAGTGTTATTAAGGACAAGGTTTCGGGAATTTTGGAGTCTGATGATAAAATAAATCAAAGTCAGCATGGTTTCTGTAAAAGGAAATCTGTTAGAATTCTTCAAGGTTGTAACAAGACAAAGGAGAGGTAGTGGATGTCATTTACTCGGACCTTCAAAAGGTATTTGATAAGATGCCACATGAGGCTTCTTAACAAGATAAAATCCTATGCTGTTACAGGAAAGATACTCACATGGATAGAGGAATGGCTGACAAGCAGAAGGCAGCGAGTGGGAATGAAGGGCGTCTTTTCTGGTTGGCTGCCAGTGACTAATGGTATTCCTCAGGGGTCAGTACTGGATCTGCTACTTTTCACATTGTTTGTCAATGATTTGAATAATGCAATTGATGGCTTTGTGCAAAGTTTGCAGATGTTATGAAGATGGGTGTAGGGGTAGCTGATGCTAAGGAAGCAATGCGATTGCAGCAGGACAAATTGGAAGACTGGGCAAAAACGTGGCAGATAGGATACAGTTTTGGGAAATGCATGGAACTTTTGAGGATGTTAAAATTGTGACTGCCCCTCTGGAGATTAAACTTGCAACAGAAACACAATGCTGCAGACATGAAAACACATTCATTCCAAATACATCGGCATGAGCTTTCAATTAGAAGCAATCATTTTAACAATTTGAACATTGAAGTTTCAAATAAATGCCAACAATCATGTTTTCTCAATTCACCTGCAATTTCCTTGCAATGTCATGCTGCAATGTCTTGCCAAGAAGCCAGTCTTTCCTCTTCCAAACTGCAAATGACAATTTTGTTTTCTTCCACTGCTGATAATCTGGTTGAGGCAAGGAGCAGCAGTAGAAGCAGAGCAGTCAAGAGGAGTTGTTATGCAATACTCTGTTGAATTCTCCCAGTTGTACAAATCATGATTTATTCCTGGTCGAGGTAAAAGTGACTCCTCCCATGTTTCCACAGTGTAACCACAACTCAATGAAGTTTGCACTGCAGCACTTGAACAGAAAGGGATTGAAACATTTACTTTAAAACCTAAACTACAGTTTTACCCACTCATTTTTCATTATCAACAGAAATATTGTTTATTTGATTATATCAAAGAAAATGCATTAAGAACATAGAAGTACTTGAGATGATTTACTTGCTGCTCCAAAGCATTGTAACAAGCCATATTAATTCCAAATTACATTACTGGGAAGAGAGGACATCTTCCCAGTAGACTAAGTACAGAAAAGAATTCTAATGGTTACCAGTCTTGAACATAGATTAACAAATGTACTCTCAGTGGCTCGTGGCAAATGTTACCATTATTCTAATGAGACATTTGAATCCTCATTTACACCAATTTATTTAACAGCAGCAGAACCTTCATTATTGGGCCCTGGTTAGAGAGTGTGGGCTATCACTTCAGAAACCTATGCAATAACACAAATTTGGCTGCTACAGGGAAGAGAATTGCACTTAGCCTGTAACTCAAGGTTTTTATAGCATTGGCCACACTTTCAATAAAACCTAAAGGTTCTTAAAAAGGCAAAAAATACTAATAGCGAGGAATGAGGAAGACATATTGAGGAGTGTTTAATGCTGCAAAATGGAATAACAAAGATTACAAGCTTACATGAACTCACTAAATGCACTTCCATACACTTAAAATTAAACATGCATTTCAATTCAAGTAGAATTCTGAAAAATCTACTTTTAAAAATCTGATAATGGCTGAATACAATAAGCCTTAAAATAATACCACTTTTTCTTTAACTCATTAAATCTTGACTTCAAAAATTTAACTCCATTCAGCATAATTAAAAAGATATGTTTTATTAGCTTTTACCTTGCTGGCAGCTTAACTGATATTAAAGACATTAAGTACTGGAATTAGAGAAGAATGCTCTCAAATATGGCTTTTCTAAGTTCTGAAGCACCGTGCGTTTTTGAATTTTAAGAAAATTACCAGCTACCATTATCTGAAGGTAAGCATACATAATGAACTATCCCCTAGCTCTTCATGAATTACAATTAATTCACCTAACTTGGTCTTTTGTGAAATACTAACATCACTATCCAAGTATTGAGTGAATATCATAATAAACTATGATTATGATTAAACATTGAGTCTTCAAACTGAATACAAAGCATTCAATATGAATATTACTATTCACAAGACCAGAAGATACAAGAGCAGAATTAGGCCATTCGGCCCATTGAGACCACACTGCCATTTCATCATGGCTGACCCTAGGATCCCATTCAACCCCATACACCTGCTCTCTCACAATATCCCTTGATGCTCTGACCAATCAGGAACCTATCAACTTCTGCTTTGAATATACCCATGGACTTGGCCTCCACTGTAGTCTGTGGCAGAGCATTCCACAAATTCACTACTCTGGCTAATAAAAAAAATTCCTCCTTACTTCTGTTCTAAAAGGTCACCCCTCAATTTTGAGGCTGTGCCCTCTAATTCTGGATACTTCCACCAGAGGAAACATCGTCTCCACATCCATATTATCTAGTCCTTTCAACATGAGTGCGTGGAATGGGCTGCCAGCAGCAGTGGAGGCGGCGGAAATGATAGGGTCTTTTAAGAGGCTCCCAGATAGGTACATGGAGCTTAGAAAATAGAAGGCTATGTGTAAGCCTAGGTAGTTCTAAGGTAAGGACATGTTTGGCACAGCTTTGTGGGCCGAAGGGCCTGTATTGTGCTGTAGGTTTTCTATGTTAGAACATAGAAACATGCAGTAGGTTTCAATAAGACCCCCACGCATTATTCAAAATCCACTGAGTATAGACCCAAAGCTGCAAAAGCTGCTAATGTTAACCACTTCACTTCTGGAATTATCCTTGTGAACCTCCTCTGGACTTTCTCCAAAGACAACACATCCTTTCTGAGATAAGGTGCTCAAGATGGTTGACAATACTCCAAGTGTGGTCTGACAAGTGTCTTATAATGGCTCAGCATTATCTCCTTACTTTTATATTCTATTCCCCTTGAAATACTAACATTGCATTTGCCGTGTTTACCACAGACTCAACCTGTGAATAAGCCTTCCAGAAGTCTTGCATGAGGACTCCCAAGTCCCTCTGCAACTCTGATGTTTGAATTTTCTTCCCCATTTAGATAACAGTCTACACTACTGTTCCTTTTATTATTCCACTATCAAACATTTCCTAACACTATTCCATATGCCTTTATTTTGCCTAGTCTTCCAATTTGTCCAAGTCCTGCTGTAATTGCATTACTTCATCAGGTCTACTTCTACCCATCTTTATATCATTTGCAAACTTTGCCACAAAGCTATCGATTCTACTATCCAAATCATTAACAATGTGAAAAGTAGCAGTCCCAATACTGACCCGAGGAACACCACTAGTCACTGGCAGCCAATCAGAAAAGCCCCTTCATTCCCACTCACTGCCTCCTGCCTGTCAGCTATTCCTCTGTCCATGCCAGTACATTTCCTGTAACACCACAGGATTTTATCAAATGCCTTCTGAAAACCCAAGTAAATGACATCCACTGCCCCTTCTTTGTCCACCACGTTTGTTACTTGTTCAAAGCATTTTAATAGATTTGTCAGGCAAGATTTCCCTTTACAGAAACCATGCGGACTTTGACTTATTTTATCACTAGCCTCCAAGTACTCCAAAATGGACTCCAACATCTTCCCAATCAGAGTTTACACTAATTGGCCTATAATTTTCTTTCTTTTGCCTTCTTCCCTTCTTAAAGAGTGGAGCAACATTTGCAATTTTCCACTACCCCTGGGACCATGCGAAAATCAAGCGATTTTTGAAAGACCATGACCAATGCATCCGTTATTTCTTCCGCAACCTCTCTCAGGACTCTGGGATGTAGTCCATCTGGTCCATGTGACTTATCCACCTTAAGATCTTTCAGTTTGACTTCCACTTTTTCCTTTGTAATAGCAATGACACTTACTCTGGCTCCCTGACCCTCGCATACCTCTGGCACACTGTTACTGTCTTCCACAGTGAACACTGATGTAAAGTACTCATTCAGTTCATCTGCCATTTCTTTGTCCCCCATTACTACATTACCAGCATCATTTTCCAGTGGTCCAATTATCAATTCTCACCTTTTACTCTTCATATAACTGAAAAAACTTAGTATCCTGCTTTATATTATCAGCTAGTTTGCTCTCATATTTCAACTTTCCTTATAGTTTGATTTATAGCTTTTGTTTGATTTTAAAGATTCTCATTCAGCTGCCCACTCACTTTTGCTGCACTGTACACCCATTCCTTGGCTTTTATGCAATCCTTAATTTTCCTTGTCTGCCATGGTTGCACAGCCCTGCCATTTGAGAACATATCTATCCTATTCTCAAAAACTTCAGCCACCTCTGTTCTGCCATCATCTCTACCAGTACCCTCCTCAAATCTACCTGGGCAAGCTCCTCTATCATGCCTCTAATTTCCTTTATTCCATTGCAATACAGATACATGTGACATGTTTCTCCCTCTCAAATTGCAGTATCAATCATTTTACGATCACTGCCTCCTAAGAGTTCCTTTACATTACAAATGTGAGCATTAATTAAGGTGCGTAGGTTTAAAGTAATTGTAATTACATTTCAGATCCTTAATGCAGAAGTGGTTATTTCAATGATAATTACAATAATTAGAGTCTCCATGTATTAGAGGTTTTAACAGACCACATCAATTGTCTGCTTTGGTAAGATTATAGAATCAACCCGGACTATAAAGGATTGTCTTTTAATAATAATCTAGAAATCAGCATTTTGAATTAATGGAGTGCTTGTGATTTACTAAAATGTCTCGAGTGCTATCACACAAGATCTGTCGCAAGTTAAACAAGAAATATTTTTTAAAGAGGGCCAACCAAAAGCATAGGCAAAGACAGGGATATTAGGAATTTTTTTAAATGGACTAAGGGAGAATTTAATAAATTTATGAGCTAAAACCTCAGCAATTGAACACATGGCCAAGGGGAATGGAAAGAGAATCTTGAAAACACAGGACCAGAAATTGAGATGAACAAAGACAGCAGGGGTTCCGTGAATTTTGTTACAGCATAGCACAAGAGATTCAAGAGTTTGTGAGAAATACTACGTTCTTTCCAAAAGAATTTCATAAAGCTCCTCAAAGAATTGAAATAAATTTGGGATCAAGGATCTCAAATTTAGTACATAACCAAATCTAAATACATAAGCGTTATTTAAACAAATCACTATCAATTATTAGGATAAATGACCAGAGCGCCTACCATTTGTTCAAGGTTATGTAGAAACTTGAGAACTGTGCATAAATGGCCACATTAATTTAAAAATGAGTCTTACAAAACAAAGTGCCAATGATGGAGTGATGGAGAAATTATCAGAAGGTCGTGGAAATGATTCATGAATTGCTGAAAAAGACAACACTTGTACTATCTGAAAAAAACTAACACAATCAACAAATTAAGGCAACCATCAGTCAATTTGAGACAAATAGCAATCACAAGCTTTTGACCGCACCCATTTTCTGAACAATGCATGTTGAGGGTGTGGTTTCGAGGGTAATACAGAAGAAGCTGATGGTGGTGTTGGGGGGGGGGGGGGGGAAGAGAAGAGACAGTGAGGCAGTTAAATGCAGAGAGAGCTACCTCAATTTCAATAGAGTTAAACTTGCCATTAAATTTACATGGTTATCTGTGTAACATGCTGTGATCGGTTTCTACTTAACACTTCTGGATGAAACACAAGACTCAACTTCTGTAAGCAATGGCAAAGATGACAGTTGCTTGAACTGCAGAATCCAAACCAGAACAATTGTTTATGATTTTCTTCAAATGTCCAGAACTGATGACTAATGAAATTAGGATGCAATTCAGGTGGAAGTCCAGCTTCTGTGATCTTTATTGCAGAGAAAAAAGTTCAGTGAAGTGCAATTGCAATAGCAACAGAAGGGTTAAGAGACTCATGGCAAAAAGCACACTGATCACACAGGTTCCACTGGATATGACTAAAGCAATGATATAAGGTCATTGTTTGATGACAGAATGATTAGCTTTGCTGTGCAATAGAAACCAAATAACTAAAACAAGTGTTGAAGCTCCTTGCACAAGTTTCAAACCAATGCCAAGTAAAAAGCAACAACTTTAGAAACCAATAGGCATTACAGAGCTCTGTATGGAAGTGAAAAGACATATGATCACCTAAAATTTATGTATTCATCTATGTCTGGCAAGGGCAATGCTGTTCAATATTAAAAAGTCTTATTTCAAAATACTAAATTTTGCTTGCTGTCAGTAAGGACAGCTACTTTGGATAAAAAGAACTGCCCTCGTTTTCAATTCTGTTGGATGAAATACACTGAGAAGGGTCCAAATGAAGGTTACCAAACACAGAAAACTTCTAGAATAAATCACAGATTGTGGCTGCCAACAGGAAAAAAAGTTGCACAATTCATAAATGTAAAACAGCTTGGATGGTTTTGCTTACACAGACAAGTACTGAGATATATGGAAACAAATAGACATATTGGCAGTCAGAGCCGCACTTCGAAAGGCCAGATGTTAAATACTGACTTGACATTTCTCTTTCTCAAATTTCAAAGACATTTGTCCCATCATTCTCTAATAGCCTGGGAGTATTTGACAATTGAAGTCTTGCTTTCCCTGACACAAATACTGCCATTCCTGGAGTAAAACATTTAATTTCACACAATACTTGATTAAATCCAATTTAAGATGAAAATTAAAGCAAATAGCACTTAACTGTCAGGAAAATACATTTGCAAATGGTACCAGGTTGTCAAGTTTTGTACTCAATTTTTGAAGCTGTACTATAGACAATTTCAGTTTGGAATTTTCATTGTTCAATCACTGCTGAAATTTCGTGGGGTAGGATGTTCAGCTACTATAAGTTCTAATTTAAGAACCAGGCTGGAATAGCAGAAAACAAACAGAAAACATCACTTAACCATAAAGGACCCAGCCTTTCAGGGAAATGCCAGATTAACATTTCAAAGCAAAACTGTCAAAACAATCCACAGAGTTGTTAGAGGACTTGGATTTAACTGTGAAGTAGTTCCCCCACAGTTAAAACTGGAAAATGTACTGCATGTTTCATCACTTCTCGTGTTTACTAGAAAAACTGGGAGATTTTACAACTAATGCATCCACTCAGGGGAAATACACAAGTCAGCACATATAAACACCAAGGAAATTAATATTGTTCAATGATTAGACCGTGCTAAAAATATTCCAATTCAACAGAGTGGGAGGGCTTGTATAAAATAGTGTCACTGTAATTTACTGCTCAATGATATTTTTCCTTGTCAGTGGGTACAGGTGTCGCCAGTTTTTCGGACGTTCGCTTTATGTCAACTCACTGATATGAAAGACCTATATTAGTTAGTTACCTGTTTTCGCTAACAGAAGGTGTTTTCACTGTTACAAAAAAAGGCTGCACGCGCCGAGCAGCCAAGCTCCTCCCCCGGAACTGCATTCTAGCCGGCATTGCTTAAACACGTGCCTGTGAGCATCCATGCTTTATGTCGATTTATTTTGTGCATCCGTTAGCAAGATGAGTTCTAAGGTATCGGAAAAGCCTAAAAGAGCGCGTAAGGGTGTTACACTTAGTGTAAAACTACACATAATTAAGCGTTTCAATCATGGTGAACAAAGTGAGTTTGGCTAAGGGTTTGTGGAAGTTGACGAAGATGATGTTGAAGAGGTTTTGGCATCCCATAACCAAGAACTGACAGATGAAGAGCTGATGAAGAGGAAAGGATAACAATCAAAACCGAACGCAGTAGCGAACGGCCCGAAAGTGAAGTCCTCCAGGAACTGAACGGGAATTAATTGAGTGAGATTTTCACTGCGATTGATAACGTTGCAATGATTGCAGAAAAGTATGACTTTAATTTTAAAAGGGTACGTAGGTTTAGGGCATATTTGCAGGATGGTTTGAGTGCTTACAAAGAACAGTATGATAGAAAAATGTGCGAGGCTAAGCAGTCAAGCATACTGTTGTTTTTCAAGCCTTCCACATCAGCCACAGCAGACGACAAAGCAGGCAGACATAGAAGGTGACCTGCCTGCCCTGATGGAAACAGATGACAATGAGATGACACCCCAGTCTCCTCTACCTCCCACCACCCCAACCTCTGATGACTCAGCCTAACACACCATCATCAGTGTCCTCACTGTCTTCCCGATTCCAGTAAGTGAAAATACACTGGCGTACATTATTTCTACTTTATATAGGCTGTGTAGTTTTGTGTGTTATTTGGTAGCTTCATAGCTTAAAGGATACTAGAAAGAGTGCTTCTGCCGGGAGCGCTTGCGTGAGATTTTCACTGAGGTGGACAGTGCTGCAATAATTGCAGAAAAGTATTCCTACATTATATAGGCTGTGTATTTATCAGATCATTCCTGCTTTTACCATATGTTACTGTTATTTTAGGTTTTATGTGTTATTTGGCAGGTCATTTTTTGGGTCTGCGAATGCTCACAAATTTTTCCCATATAAATAAATGGTAATTGCTTCTTCACTTTACGACATTCCAGCTTACGAACCGTTTCATAGGTACGCTCTACCTTCGAATAGCAGGGGAAACCTGTATTGGATTTGCCTCTCAGACAACTCCAACTTCAGTCTCAGGCATCTGTCTGAAAAGTAATAGTTTAAAAATCTAAAAAATCTAACCACTGTTCAAAATTATCACTCTTTTATTTGCTCTTTATAATGATATAGAATCCAGGATTACTATAGGGCATGGTCTTCATGAAAATTTTGCAAAATTAATTAAAAATGCTAGTTTATAAATGCAGATCTGCTTCCCAAAATGTTCTGTAAGAAAATTCAAACATAAGATACAAAACACCATCTCATTATTGGATTAAATCTGTCTGAAATTTAATTCACCCTTTTTTCTTAAAAAAAATTAGAAAATATAAAGGTTTAATCTAGGAAAATGACACTTTAACAATCCCACATCCTAGCTCCAAAGACAAAGACGAAAGCTTTTTTTTAAAATTATGGGCACGGTGGGGGGGGGGGGGGGGGGGGGGAGAGAATAGTAGTGAGAGAAATGAAGGATTGGCTGGTCAAGAAATAGAATGGGCTATTAGAACTCTGCTATTAGAGCAGAGAAGGGAGCTGGGCTTAAAACTTTAAAAATCTATGTCACATTTCTTTCCTCAAAAACTAATGGAACACAATACTAGAATTTCATTCTTTAACATGATGAAATTCATATTTAAACTTTCTTTATGGATATTCACAGAATCCATAATGAGAGATAAAGTAAATAGGATGTACACTAACAACACACACCAAATGCTGGTGGAACACAGCAGGCCCGGCAGCATCTATAAGGAGAAGCACTGTCGACGTTTCAGGCTGAGACCCTTTGTCAGGACTAACTGAAAGGAGAGATACTAAGAGATTTGAAAGTAGTGGGGGGAGGGGGAAATGCGAAATGATAGAAGACCGGAGGGGTTGGGATGAAGCTAAGAGCTGGAAAGGTGATTGGCCAAAGTGATACAGAGCTGGAGTAGTGAAAGGATCATGGGACGGGAGGCCTCAGGAGAAAGGGGGAGGGGGGAGCACCAGAGGGAGATGGAGAACAGGCAAACAACTAAATATGTCAGGGATGGGGTAAGAAGGGGAGGAGGGGCATTAACGGAAGTTAGAGAAGTCAATGTTCATGCCATCAGGTTGGAGGCTACCCAGCCGGTATATAAGGTATTGTTCCTCCAACCTGTGTTTGGATTCATTTTGACAGTAGAGGAGGCCATGGATATATCAGAATGGGAATGGGACATGGAATTAAAATGTGTGGCCACTGGGAGATCCTGCTTTCTCTGGCGGACCGAGCGTAGGTGTTCAGCGAAACAGTCTCCCAGTCTGCATCGGGTCTCACCAATATATAAAAGGCCACACCGGGAGCACTGGACGCAATATACCACACCAGCCGACTCACAGGTGAAGTGTCGCCTCACCTGGAAGGACTGTCTGGGGCCCTGAATGGTGGTGAGGGAGGAAGTGTAAGGGCAGGTGTAGCACTTGTTCCGCTTACAAGGATAAGTGCCAGGAGGGAGATCGGTGGGAAGGGATGGGGGGGATGAGTGGACAAGGGAGTTGCACAGGGAACAGCACAGGGAGCAATCCCTGCGGAAAGCAGAAAGAGGAGGGAGGGAAAGATGTGCTTGGTAGTGGGATCCTGTTGAGGTGGTGGAAGTTACGGAGAATTATACGTTGGACCTGGAGGCTGGGGGGGTGGTAGATGAAGACAAGGGGAACCCTATCCCGAGTGGGGTGGCGGGCGGATGGGGTGAGGGCAGATGTGCAGGAAATGGGAGAGATGCGTTTGAGAGCAGAGTTGATGGTGGAAGGGAAGCCCCTTTGTTTAAAAAAGAAAGACATCTCCTTCGTCCTGGAATGAAAAGCCTCATCCTGAGAGCAGATGCGGCGGAGACGGAGGAATTGTGAGAAGGGGATAGCATTTTTGCAAGAGACAGGGTGGGAAGAGGAATAGTCCAGGTAGCTGTGAGAGTCTGTAGGCTTATAGTAGATATCAGTAGATAAGCCGTCTCCAGAGATAGAGACAGAAAGATCAAGAAAGGGGAAGGAGGTGTCAGAAATGGACCAAGTAAATTTGAGGGCAGTGTGAAAGTTGGAGGCAAAGTGAATGAAATCAACGAGCTCAGCATGTGTGCAGGAGGCAGCGCCAATGCAGTCGTCGATGTAGCAAAGGAAAAGAGGGGGCCGGATACCCGTATAGAGTTGGAACATGGACTGTTCCACAAAGCCAACAAAAAGGTAGGCATCACTGGGACCCATGCGGGTGCCCATGGTTACACCCTTGATTTGGAGGAAGTGGGAGGAGCCAAAGGAGAAATTATTGAGAGTAAGAAATAATTCTGCTAGACGGAGGAGAGTGGTGGTAGAGGGGAATTGGTTGGGTCTGGAATCCACATGGAGGTATATAGGGACTGGACATCCATGGTGAAAATAAGGCAGTGGGGGCCAGGGAACTTAAAATCTTGAAAAAATTCAAAGCGCGAGAAGTGTCACGAACATAGGTGGGAAGAGATTGAACAAGGGGGGGATAAGACAGTGTCAAGGTATGCAGAAATAAGTTCGGTAGGGCAGGAGCAAGCTGAGACAATAGGTCTACCTGGACAGGCAGGTTTGTGGATCTTGAGTAGGAGGTAGAAACGGGAATTGCGGGGTGTGGGAACTATGAGGTTGGTGGCAGTGGATGGGAGATCCCCAGAGCTAATAAGGTTGGTGATGGTATAGGAGACAATGGCCTGGTGCTCCTTAGTGGGGTCATGATCAAGGGGTAAATGAGAGGAGATATCAGCGAGTTGTCGCTGTGCCTTGGCCAGGTAGAGGTCAGTACACCAGACAACAACTGCTTCCCCCCCTTATCAGCGGGTTTTATAGTGAGGTTGGGATTGGTGCGGAGGGAGTGGAGAGCAGAGCATTTGGAAGGAGTTAGGTTGGAATTGGAACAGGGTGTGGTGAAGTCGAGACGGTTGATGTCCCATCGGCAATTAGCAATAAAGAGATCCAGAGCAGGCAGAAGACCAGAGCGGGGTGTCCATGAAGAGGAGGGACCAGAGCAGGGTTTCCATGTAGAGGAGGAGGGACCAGAGCAGGGATGTACACTAAAGCTTCTTTGCACTAAAATGTTCCTTTGATATTGAACAACTAATTTAAAATAATCCTGCAAGTCAAGCATTACTCTTGGATAAGTTTTATCATTTGTTATTTCACACTCAAGCATACATTTGACATAAAATGGTATGAGTAGATTCAAAGCTCCTTTAGAATCAATGGCAAAATTGAGTTACTGAGAGATCCAAATTAAAAATAAGCATCCTCTGATTTGGTTGACTCTCATTCTTCAATATTGTGCAAAACTTGCCTAATTTAAGGGTAAAGAGGAGGAAGTGGTTCCATGCTTGGGGAATACAAGACTAAGGAGGAGAATTTACAAGTTAGATACAACCCTTTAAAGGGCGAAGCAATGGAAACAGGTCACAGATCATTTATAGTAGGCTTTGTTCAACAATTACAATTTGTGTTCAAACTTAAGCAGCAAATCAGATTCAATTTGAAACTACTCAATCAAAAGCAGTTGGAGATTCCAGCAAGTGAATAGGAGTAAAATTGACAGATGTAAAAGACAAACTATTCAATGAAGCAACTAAAATCAAAAATTGTTTTGCTTGAATCAATTCTCCAATGGAATATTACATAGCCAACAAGGTTTGATCTCCATTAAGTATTTTCTAATGAGATTAATAAAAGATCACAACAAAAATGGATAAATAGATGGGTTAAAGATAATTTGAGCTAAGAATAAGGTCTCACAATGTAACCAAAGAACAACAAACACAAGAAAAAACAAAGAAATTAAGGGTTTGCCGAAGTGGGACAATGAATAATTTCTATCAACTAAAGGAATGAACTGGATGAAAAGACGACAAAATTAAAGTTTCAATAGCTAACAATATAGACCTTCAAAAGGGAGACGTAAATGGGGGGGGGCTAGAAACTGAACCCTGTAGAATCTTCTTAATCTCTGCATAAATATGGTCTAAAATGTAATCAGATCTTCATACAAGTCCTAAAACTAGATAAAGAGAATGCTTTTTAATAAAAAGTTATACTTTGTAATATTGGATCATTTTTTCAATAAATGAACATCTATTTGCTGGAAAAAGTATGTGAACCTTGAGGATTAACAATTCATTTAAAGGGGAAATTAGACTCAGGTGTTTCAATCAATGAAATGGCAGACACAGAGGTTACTCGAGAGACTGACTCTGAAGGACAAGCACAGTCACAGTTCTATCGCACAAGGTCTGGGAGACAAGTTAAACTTCCAGCTAGATACAGAGACTAGATCTACCTACAGTCTTGCACAGTTTGAGACAAAATCACACGTTATAAGTTCCAAGGTGTGAAATAAAAGGTTTATTAGTCTAGGTTAGTAAAAGAAAATATACTGCTGTTAGTATTGTAAGATACAATGTAGAATACAGTATAAGTACCGTAGATGTCGGATTATAAGCCGCTATTTTTTTCCCACATTTTGAACAGCTTTGAACACTGCGGCCTTTACTACGGTGCGGCTAATGCATGATTTTTTTTCATGCCGCCAAAAACATTTTGCCTCGTAACAGTAGACCAATAAAATTGATGAGTAGTTCACAGAGGTCCAATGAAATTGTACGATAAATCAAGCGCACTTTCACAATTAAATTATTGTAAATCAGTCATTTGTACTCACCCTCATCAACATGGAAAACACTCGAAGAAAAGCATTGTGCTGCCTTTATGGCAGTTATTTAGTTTATAATATTTTCGCTTAGTAATTCATTTGTTAGTTAAAGTTAGAAGTGTTTTAACTATATTTGTTTTCTGTACTACATCCCGGGATGCTATGACGTCACATCCAGTTTCGCCGCGTCTTGTGGGAAATACCGGTTTGCGATATACGGGAAGGTGGGGGGCGAGCGGCATTAGACCCGAGCGAACGCTGCTTTTAAGTTAAAGGCGATCAATAACTTTTCCTGGTAGGCTGCAGTATATATATTTTTTACCAGTCGTTAGGAGATATTGGAATGTTGTTCAGTAAAAAAGTATACGCAACGTATATTTAAAAGTAGCCGCGTTACAGGCACGGTTCGAAAAAAAGCATTTGCAATATGTATTTGTTTATGTTACCATATGGATTTAATTAAAAGTTAAAAAATCCTCACGTGTAATATCTTTCTGTGTAAATATCTCATATTACAACGTGGGACACCTGTGGCCGAAAATCCGGTGCGGCCTGTACAAGTACAAAATTGATTTTCTTTCTAAAATTAGAGCCGGCGGCTTTTAATCAGGTGCGCTCTGTAGTGCGAAATCTACGGTAGTTAAGATTTTTTTTAGTTTATGTCATGGCTGTTGTAATGTTAGAAAGTCATACCTAGAGGCATTGTTTTGGTAATTCACAGTATTGTAAAAAAAAACTTGAGAAGGGGGATGTAATGTATTATGTGAGTATTCGTAGGTCAGAGTGCATATGACGTCAGAACGCGGGGGTTTTGTAAAATGGAAGTCTGGTGAATAAACGCGTGCGTTTAATAAACTGCAGTGTCCGGGTCACATTAACGCTACAATCCTTCCGAACACTGAAGCTCAAGAGAATGTGAGTCTACCAAAGAATGGTTAAAGCAGAAGAGTTTCAGATTTTGGAATGGCCGAGTCAAAGTCCTGACTTTAATCGTAGCAATTCATGCAAGGAAGCCCACCAACATCCCAGAGTTGAAGCAGTTTTGTAAAGAGGAATGCCCTAAATTTCCTCCAAGCCAATGTTCAAAGCTGATCAACAGTTACTGGAAACATTTGGTTGAAGTTACTGCTGTACAAGGGGGTCAACACCAGATAACCAAAGCGAAGGTTTAAATGCAATTTTGGATCATTTTTCTCAATAAATAAATTTCCAAAATTGTGTTATTTATTTAATTGGGTTCTATCTAGTTTTAGGACATGCATGAAGATCTGATCACATTTTAGATCACTTATGCATAAATGGAGAATATTTTACAAGGTCCACAAACTTTCTAGCACTATTGACATCTATTGATCAGTGCCTGTGGATTGCAAGGTTTGTGTATGTAACCCAAATGAAGTAAAGGTAAAGTGGCTTAGTCAGTTAATAGGGGTAAGCTAGGAAAAAAAAACTAGAATTTTTTTAATGCTGTGGTAACAGGGAACTTTTGTTTTTGATTATATATAAAATCAATGATTTAATAAGGGAGCACAGTGTCAAATACAAATCCTGGCAGGAAAGCAAATTAATGGAAGATATAAAGATCCCATTTTCTACAACGGACACACACGATTTCAATCATTTTACATCCTCCTTCTTCCATGAATTCAGACTAGCTGGCATAGAAATTCTCGCACACAGGTTTTAGCATCTCCAGACCCAAATTACACTTACGTTTTGATGGTCATCATCTTAGCCCATACTCCAAACCAATCCATACCAACACCATCGTTTTATCCTGACCCTTTATCAGTTTCAACTGATTTACAATGGAGGCAGGAAAGAAGAAATCAATTTAAAGAAACTTTAGCTTGATTACATCTTTCCAACTTCGTCCAGTATTGAAATCAATCGCTCATTTCTTCTGAATAACTTATTACTATTGTTGCATATGCTTTCAGACACCTCAAATCATACCAAACTTCCTCCAATTTTCCACTTTCTACATTCCTCTAGTTACCAACATTACCCTCACTCTTGACAATACCTCTTTCAATTTAGCTTGAATGGTCAGACTACACCTTAGGAAAGTACACTGAGTATTCATTGAAATGTGAAAGTTGTTTGATTAAGACAGTTAATCTTTTTTCTTTCTTTTTCAACCTTTTTATTAATATCAACATGATAAGATTAGTACATAGATAATGGGATTACAAATGTACAAAATTAAAATGAACACAAAAGGATACACAAGCAATAAGTACAATAGTTAAGTCTTCCCAAATCATGAATGATACAAATGTCAAATAAACGAAACAAAACTAGGTAAGTCATGTTGGAAAAAAAACGGACAAGAGAAAAAGAAAAAAGGGCTGTTTATAGTATTTACAGAAAAAAATACAAAATCATCAGTGTCCCCAACTCCGATCCTCTCAACATATATAAAATCAAAACCAGAAAAACAAATAGGATTGGAACAGGGTCAAATTACATCATGTGAAAAGGATTACATCATCTGTACAAGGATTTTCATTGGGTTCTATTTTAGGGACTTCTCTTCCCTTTGCTCCTTTCTAAATTGCATAAACGAATTGACAATCCGATAGTCAAACACACTTTACGTATATGGTTTCAATTTTGGAAAGTTTTTGGGTTGAATCAATTTGTTTTAACTATTCCTATTGTATCCAATTTCTTTTTTCATCCTTCTATTATGGACCAAGCTTATTCAGCTTGGAAGACTAAAGGAATACTACGATTTTCTGATTTATTGTTGGATAATTGTTTTATGTCTTTTGAACAATTATCTAATAAATATAATTTGCCTAGATCTCATTTTTTTTTTTTAGATATTTACAGATTAGGAATTTCTTAAACACTGTACTTCCTACCTTTCCAAATCTTGATTCTTCGGGTATTTTGGAGAAATTGTTTTAACACTAAATCCTTTTCAGAAAGGTGTAATATCAAATGTTTACAATATAATTAAGACAGTTAATCTGAATGCTACAGATATCATGCAAATAGGTCATCTGTTAAAGACAAAGTTGAACTTAAAATTTTGGCTTTAAAACTGGATTATAGATATGGTACAATCTTATCTTTAAGGACTCCATAAGTAATCAACTGTATAAGAATTATACTATTCAATCCCAATGATAGGGCTTTACCAATACCGTATCCACTTCTTGAACCATCTGGATTGCATCTGCTGTCATCCAAACATGAATGTAGACCCAGGCCTTTTTCTTTACCCTGACGCTACACAGTCATTCCAAAACACTATTCTTCATTTTCCCAGACAAAAGAAAACAAAGCAAAACTTATTTTCTTACTGAGATGTTGACTTATTTCTCAAGGAGTTGCTCTAGAACAAAATCTTGCTACTAAATGTAATATGAAAAGATTAGCTCTGGACAGATCACTGCAAGTTTTTCTATGAATCATATTGCACCTCCCACCAAGAAAAAACAATCTATTGAATGAATACCTGGATATTGTCAAGTGAAAATAAAATGCATTTCTTCTTTATTTCATAGTCTTTCATTAGTCTATCAATATCCTGTAACAAATACAGACTGTTTAAATATTCAAGAATTTCAGAACAACTTTGAAACTTCAAAAAGTTAACTGATCTAGATTTCTAGTATATCAAATAATCGATTTCCATTTACTAAAGCTTCAGTACAAAACAGGAGTGCGGGGTTAAAACATGCACACTGATCTGTGGGAAGTGAACTGTGAATGGACATATGATTAGGCTATAATTTTTTTAAACTGTGTTCTTCATTGTTTGAAGCATCTCCCTACCATCCATCGGGGACATTTATCAAGAGAACTGTATACACAGGGCCCTTAGTACTCCAGTCATCCATCCAGCAATCTCTTTTACTGTCTACCATCAGGCAGCAAACCTCAATGCATAAACACAATAACGGTCAAGATGAGTAGCACTTTCTTCCCCAAAGGCAATTAGGCTTCTTAACTCCCAGCCACATCCCATTCAAAGTATTGCTGGTTAACCTGGTTACTTACAATATTTAATATTAGTGCACTTTAGTTTGTTACTTATGTGCAATTCATCTGTAGATTTTATCCTAACCATCATAAATTATCATGTATTATGTGTTTTACACCCTGGCTTGAAGAAACATTGTCTTGTTTCCATATGCATTATATACAAGCATGTAGCTAAATGACAATAAACTTCACTTGAATTTCTAAAAACACAAAAATATAGAAGAAACAGATGAGAGACTGAATGAATTGCTAAATATGGCATCAAAAGTTATGGAATGAAAAAGATAGGTAAATGGAATGAAGATAGATTATCCATGATCTAACAAAGTTGCCATAGCCTTTATGATTGAAAATATACCGTATTGTACTATTTAGGCTCACAGAGGAAAGTGAGTTTGCCAGAGTGCTACGAAATTAAAGACTCAGAGAACCTGCAAACTACTTATTGTATAGTTATGTTTAAATTAAATGGTTTCATGATCTCCAAAATCAATGTCTTTGCTCTTCCTAATAAGAAAACTGATGAATCTACAACCAAAACAGGGGAATAGTAATTGAGTAGGATTGATCCAAGGGCTTTTAAAAGAAATCAGACTCAGTAAACTCAAAGAAAGAGTTTGTTTTATTGGTATTAACTTTAGAAATTAGAGCCAGCCAAGTCAGAGCAAAATTATGGAGACAAAACCCCACCTCACTCCCCACAAGGAAAACTGACCTGGAGTTTTGCAAGTTGATGCATTTGTATATAAATTGTTTTAAACTCATCATAGTAAAGTGAATCTAACCTCAAAAGCCTGGTGCTTAAAATTTTGTTACGTACCTCCAGTCACAAAAATGCCATCCCATCAAGAACTAATGTAGATTCAATCCAATATTTTGAAAAAGATACATTACCGGTAATTACATTTTGACCCAAATCAAAACACTAGGCTGGCCTACATAGCCTGGTTACTTCTAGGAAAACAATACAAGATCCTTCCCATATCCCAAAATGAAGACAAAAATAAATTGTACTAAAAGACGGCATGTTAAGATATAGGTTTCCAACAACCTCTGTTCAGATACAAGTCAACAGTGGAGTGGGCAACTGGACTTGAAAAGGAGCAAACAATTAACAAGTATTGCATGACTTAGGCTAACAAGCATCCAACTGGAATAATGAATAAAATACAAATAATTTAAATTGTTACAATAGCATAATTGTTATGTAGGTTAATTGGTGACTAAATTGTCACATGATTTAGGTGTGGGAGACCACTGGGAAGCATGGCTCAAAGGGCCCAAAGGGCCTATTCTGCGCTGTATTTCAAAAATAAACATGAAGTGTAAATACTTAATCAAAGATTGTAATTTGGCCTGGTTAGCAAGTCCATATTTTTAGCAAAGCAAATCACATCTTCCACATTTTTCTAAAATGGCAGATGGTACTTGGATTCAATGACCTTCTAAGAATACAAATTAGACAGCCAATAACTCAGTGTTGTAACAGAGTCAGACAGGACTGTAGGTTTAAGTCCTGAATTATGATAATAAATCAATAACAGTCTGACTTCATTCACAGCACATTAGCACACAGCTCAAAACAAGCAGCAACTTCATTGTAATATTCCATTTCATTTTAAAACTAAATAATTGAAATATATTTTCATATTCTCATTTTTTCAGAACCATTAAACAAAGTTTCCAGATGGCAGCTTTCTTTCAAAGATTCCTACCAGTAGAAGAGCAACCAGAGCAGCATCGGTACTTGATTAAAAAAAAATCTTCACATCTTTGTGAAAAACATGACATGACTGACTAATTATAAAATTGCTTTTAAAGTCCTCTGGAAATAACTTCAGACTCATAAAAATGGGTATTGAATGAGCCGAGAAGTTATTTAATACAATTACATTGGTTAAACAAATAATAAATCACTTTTGAAACACTAAGTGGATGATTTGTGTTTATATATGATTTACATGAAGATTCCATTATTCAATTAAATATACAAGTTTGTCAACTGAGCTGTTACATTTATACAAGCATTTGTTAAAAAGTGTTGGGGAAAACAAATTACTGCAAATATATCCAGACAGTCAACAGGTACTAAAAGGAAGCTTACTTTCTTTGGCCCTGTCTCAAAAACACCTCAGCAATCTGATCATAGAGTGATCAGGTTATAGAACATTAAAGCACAGCTCAGGCCCTTTTGCTCATGATGTTGTGGTGACCTTTTAATCAATACCAAGATCAATCTAACCCAGGTGTAGGCAACCTATGGCCTGCGGGCCAGATCCGGCCTGTGAGCGATTTTTCCTTATTATGAGTGTTTCACACGACCACACTGATGGACATGCATGGCGCCTTGTTACACTGGCTCCAGGTTCTGTTTTGTTCCAAACCAAACACTGGTATATATGAATGACAGGAAGGCAGACTACCTTATTAATATGTATTATATACTCTCCATGCAAGCGCAGGTTTTCAGATGGGATCATTCAAATTTGTAAACAGAAACAGCGTCACTGTGTTTTAACAAGAAATCTATGCTAAATATCCAGATATTTACATGTGCTATGATACTTGTTGAATAACTCACGTTTCGAAATAAAATTGAAGAAAAAAATTCCAATGACAATGAATGCAAAATGCAGGAAAGTAAACAGTGAATGCCAAAATTTCAGGCGACATTACGAGACCCGCCATAGTGGAAATTTTAACAAGTTTACTGGGCAAGCAAGGAAAGATGAAGTTGAGCAAATGAAGGATAGTGTTGGAAAACAAATGTCATTTTTTTGCCAAGAAAAGCAGTGAAAATGAAGGAAATACCCATGCCAGCTAAGAAGTCTCAAAACGTATTGCAGAAAAGATGAAGCCTTTTACAGATGGAGAGCTTGTCAAAGAATGTTTACTGGCAGTGGTGGATAGTGTTTGTCCTGAAAAGAAATCTTTATTTGCATCTATCAGCATGAACGATCACATGGTGAGTTGAAGAAATGTCAGATGTTAAAAGCTGTTTAAGGGATGGTTGCAACGAATTGCAATCTTTTTCACTTGTGCTTTATGAGAGCACATAAAGAGTTAAGAGACACTGCTCAACTTGCAGTGTCTGTGCGAGGAATGACCTCAACTTTTCAAACTTTTTTTTGAAGAGTTTATTCAATTAATTCCTATGAAGGACACAGTTACTGGAGCAGACATTTTTGAAGCTTTGTTAAAAATGTCAGAAATGCAACTTAATGTGTTGAAGCTAATTCGCATCACAATTGATGGGGCACCAGCAACGGTGGGACAGAAAAAAGGCATCATCACATTGCTGCAAGGACAAATGGAAAACTTTGGAATTGCAAAATTAATTGCATTATCCATTAAGAGGCATTATGTGCCAAGTCTTTGAAAATAAAGGATGTTATGGGCATTGCTGTGACGGCAGTGAATCTGATCCTATCTCATGGATTGAATTATCGCCAGTTTCAGCAGATGGTCAATGCTGGAAAGAGTATTTGCATTGCACGAAGAGGTGGCAATATTCCTTGAAAGCAAAAATGAGGATGCTTCACATTTTCGTGATCCTGATTGGCTTGCAACCTTGGCATTTCTTGTGGACATTACATCTCATTTTTCCACTTTTCAAAAAAAGTAAAGCACAAGATCCAGGAATTTTTGTGAATACGGTCCAAGAATTGAGAAAAGAGGTTTTCATCTCGTTTTGCTGATTTTCACTTGCATGCAAATGAGTTCAAACTGTTTGTTGCTCTATTTGATGTGGAGGAAGTGGACACTGCATCAGAAATTTTTCAAATGGAATTGATTGAGATGCAGTGTGACAACATATTGAGATTGAAATTTCATTCTGAAGATGTGTCAGTGCTCGACTTCTATAGAAAATATATTCATCCAAGTGGGAAGTATCCTAACTTAGTGGACCATGCAAAAAAGATGGCATCATTGTTTGGCAGCACTTATCTGTGGGAGCAATTATTTTCAAAAATGAAGCGCACCAAGAACCATTTGAGAACAAGACTGACTGATGCCCATCTGGATAATGTCTTGCTCTTGGCATCAACAAGTCTGACACCCAGTATTGAGAAGCTTTCAAGCAACGAACAGCATCAAGTTTCACATTGATTTATCAATTGCATTAAAATTTTCTTTTTTATTATACTTAATTTACCACCATTCAATGCATCATGTTCATACGCTTTATGTTTAAAGATTCTTTGTGTCCTTTTAATATTCAAAAGATGCCTTGATTGAAATAAATTGCAACTAAACTGAGTTCTTTGATTACTAATTGGCATCCTTGGTTAAGCACATATGATTATCTAGCATGCGTTATTAATTTGAGGCAAAACATAACTAGATGCATTTAAATGGATAACTCCCATATTTCAAGTTTTTGTTTAAAAAATGGTACTTATCTGGCCTACCGTCTGCTCATTAATACGTGATTCGGCCCACAGAGGCAAAAAGGTTGCTGACCCCTGATCTAACCTTTCCTTACCACATATAACCCTCCATTTTTCTTTCATCCATGTACCTAAGGCATCTCTTAAATGTACCTAATGTATCTGCCTCTACCACTACCCCTGACAGTATGTTCCAGGCACCCACAACTTTGTAGAGAAAAAACTACTTGACGTTCCCCCCACCTTCCTCCAATCACCTTTAAACTATGCCCTCGTATTAGCCATTTTCACCCTGGGAACTTCTCTATCTATAGCTCTTTCATCATGTCTATATATCTATCTATATCATAGATATATCATCATATCTATATTACCACTCATTGCCCATCACTCCAAAGCCCTAGTGCACTCAACCCATGTTCCTAATACACACTCTTTAATCCAGCCAGCGTCTTCTGAATCTTCTCTGTACCTTCTCTATAGTTTCCACATCTTTTCTATAAACAGGCAACCAGAACTGAACACAATACTCCAAGTATGGTCGAACCAGAATTTTTTTGATTTGCAATACTGCCTTGTGGCCACCACACCATTAACCTTAACAAAGGTATCAAGTTGATATCAACTTTGAGGGATCGATGGACATGGACCCGCAAGATCCCCGTCCCTCCACACTGTAAAGAATTGTGTCATTAACGCTGTATTCTGACTTAAGAGTTCAACTTTCCAAAGTGAATCACTTCACACTTTTCCCCAATTGAACTCTACTGCCATGTAATGTCCTTTCCCAGACATTTAAAATGCCAGATTTGTTGATGAAAGTTTAGTGAACTAGAAGCTCCTTTACAATAAACCCAAAAATGATAATTGCTTTAAATATTACTGTTCTGCAACCATCTCAACTAATTCCAAAACTACCTCCAGCATATATCAGCACTGTATAAGGCATCTACAGATATATTTAAGCTTCAATGACAGTCATACTTAAATTTTGACAACCTCAATTAAGATTTTTGATGATAAATTGCAATATTCAAACTGAAATTTAAAAATTTATTATTTAACCAGGAATATACACTTGCTTACACTAACAAATTCAGAGCAGCCAAATTCCAGACATTATCACTTACCATCAACATTTTCCTTACACAATATAGTTGCAAACCCTCATTCAACCAGCTATCTTGATTTTATGTCTGCATCAACAAAAGATCATTCAACTTAAATGCAGAAAAAAGCCTTTACAAATATCTCCATATCATTTGAACACTACAGGGTAAACAAGTTCAAGATTGCCAGAATCAAGATCCAAGAACACGTCGATGAAAGAATGTGGTGCTGGAGTAAGTACCATAGCAAGCAAGTTAGCACCCATGTTTTCACTCTGCATCTACACAAAATGGAATTACCGTAGATGTCGGATTATAAGCCGCTACTTTTTTCCCACGCTTTGAACAGCTTTGAACACTGCGGCCTTTACTACGGTGCGGCTAATGCATGATTTTTTTTTCATGCCGCCAAAAACATTTTGCCTCGTAACAGTAGACCAATAAAATTGATGAGTAGTTCACAGAGGTCCAATGAAATTGTATGATAAATCAAGCGCACTTTCACAATTAAATTATTGTAAATCAGTCATTTGTACTCACCCTCATCAACATGGAAAACACTCGAAGAAAAGCATTGTGCTGCCTTTATGGCAGTTATTTAGTTTATAATATTTTCGCTTAGTAATTCATTTGTTAGTATTTTCTAGTTGAATAAAGTATCTATCTATCTATTTGTTTTCTGTACATCCCGGGATACTATGACATCACATCCGGTTTTGCCGCGTCTTGTGGGAAATACCGGTTTGCGATAAACGGGAAGGAGGGGGGGAGCACATTAGCCGAGCACATTACCCGAGCGAAAACGCTGCTTTTAAGTTAAAGGCGATCAATAACTTTTCCTGGTAGGCTGCAGTATATATTTTTTTACGTCGTTAGGAGATATTGGAATGTTGTTCATGCACTGTTCAGTAAAAAAGTATATGCAACGTAATTTGTGTGTTACCGATACGTATGTATATTTAAAAGTAGCCGTGTTAGAGGCACGGTTCGAAAAAAAGCATTTGCAATATGTATTTGTTTATGTTACCATATGGATTTAATTAAAAGTTAAAAAATCCTCACGTGTAATATCTTTCTGTGTAAATATCTCATATTACAACGTGGGACACCTGCGGCCTAAAATCCGGTGCGGCTTGTACAAGTACAAAATTGATTTTCTTTCTAAAATTAGAGCCAGCGGCTTTTAATCAGGTGCGCTCTGTAGTGCGAAATCTACGGTAGTTTGTTGGTTCAACTGTAAAGACATGTGCACCATTGCTGCTATTCAGCAGACATCAAGAATGGAACAAACATGCCCACTGACAATATTTGTAAGAAAATAGTTGTGCCATTTTCTTCTGTGAATAACTACAAATGAAAGTCAAGGTCAGTGAAAACAGTCTTGAATACAGATCTGCTGCTCAGTTGAGAGAACATTGTAGGTAAAAGCTAATCTTTAAGCTTAGAGCGCTTGTAGAGCTTGAAACTTGGCAAAAAGGAGATGCCAATAAGAAATTCCTTCTTCCGACCACTTTCTGGAATATGTATCCGAATGCACATGAGCACTAACAGGAGCACAAGGGAAGAAATGGGAAGGGTGGGGGGGGGGGGGGTTACTTTGAGAAGTGCTAAGTTCTAAACTGAACATGCTCACATTATCCTGGAAAATTAGAGTAGCTTCATGCAGCAGGTCTTTTTTTTAAGGAAACAAGTTTAAGCCATTTAGTAAAACAGCTTATTTACCTTGTTAATATCCCATTATTCAATTTATTGTTGCAAAATATTTTGAAACGGAGTAGTTAAGCAAACACTCGTTCTATCTCTGGATAACACCCACAAAGGACAGACCATGCAGAGGACAACCTCCCTACCTGCCTATTGGCATCTCCTTTTTGCCAAGTTTCAAGATCTACAAGTGCTTTAAGCTTAAAGATTAATTAGCTTCATTTGTCAGACATACATCAAAATAAAGTGAAATGCAACATTTGTGTCCAACAACCAACACAATCCGAGGATGTGCTGAGAGCAGCCTGCAAGTGTTGTCATGCTTTCAGTCTCAACGTAGGCCGTCTACAACTTACTAATTCTAACCAGTACACCTTTGGAATGTGGGAGGAAACCAGAGCACCCAGAGGAGACCCACGCAGTTCTGAGGAGAGCATACAAACTCCTTAAAGAGGTGGGAATTGAAGCCCGGTTACTGCCCCTGTAAAGCATGTTAATTACTATGTTCTTATACTGCCAGTTGGCTGGCACTTCGATTCTAGATCCCGCCCTCATTTCTGCTTTTGCCACTTCGCAATATCCCAATAATGCCTCAGACAAACCTAAGAATTAAAAAAAAAAATTCCATGTACGTAAAACTAAAGTCCCGGACAATCAACCATATCAGAAAACCGGCTTTTCTAGTTTGTTTCAGAAATGATCTTGCTATTTTACTGTCATTCTCCTCCCCACTTTCTTCACTCACCTTCCAGATATCCCTCCTTCAGACAAATCAGCTGCCTTTAACAAATTTTCCACACTTTTCTTCAAAGCTGGGAGCAATAAAATCCTCTGTACCAGGCATTTTTATTCATCTTCACCTTATCATTTATTCCCTCCCCAATCTCTGCAATTCAAAACATGTTTATTTCCTTAGCTCAAAATGTTAACTACTTCCTTTTGCTCAGAACCTAAGCAGCCAAGTACCGTAGAATCATAGAACACTACAGCACAGTACAGGTCCTTCAGCCCTCCATGTTGCGCAGACCCATACAATCCTTTAAAAGTACTAAATCCACACTACCCCATAACCTTCCATTTTTCTTTCATCCATGTGCCTGTCCAAGAGACTCTTATATACCCCTAATGTTTTAGCCTCCACCACCATCCCTGGCAAGTCATTCCAGGCACTCACAACCCTGTGTAAAAAACTTACCCCTGATGGCTCCACTAAACTTCCCTCCCTTAATTTTGTACCTATGCCCTCTGGTGTTTGCTATTGGTGCCCTGGGAAACAGGTACTGACTATCCACCTTATCTATGCCTCTCATAATCTTGTAGACCTCTATCAAATCCCCTCTCATTCTTCGACACTCCAAAGAGAAAAACACAATACTCGAGTTCAAGAGTAGAGAGGTCATGTTGCAACTCTACAAATCTCTGGTGAAACCGCACTTAGAATATTGTGTTCAATTCTGGTCACCTCATTACAGGAAGGATGTGGAAGCTATGGAGAGGGTTCAGAGGAGATTTACCAGGATGTTGCCTGGTTTGGAGAACAAGTCATATGAAGCAAAGTTGCTTTTCTCTTTGTAACGTAGAAGAATGAGAGGGGACTTGATAGAGGTCTACAAGATTATGAGAGGCATAGATAAGGTGGATAGTCAGTACCTGTTTCCCAGGGCACCAATAGCAAACACCAGAGGGCATAGGTACAAAATTACCGTAGATTTCGCACTACAGAGCGCACCTGATTAAAAGCCGCTGGCTCTAATTTTAGAAAGAAAATCAATTTTGTACTTGTACAAGCCGCACCGGATTTTCGGCCGCAGGTGTCCCACGTTGTAATATGAGATATTTACACAGAAAGATATTACACGTGAGGATTTTTTAACTTTTAATTAAATCCATATGGTAACATAAACAAATACATATTGCAAATGCTTTTTTTCGAACCATGCCTGTAACGCGGCTACTTTTAAATATACGTTGCGTATACTTTTTTACTGAACAACATTCCAATATCTCCTAACGACTGGTAAAAAATATATATACTGCAGCCTACCAGGAAAAGTTATTGATCGCCTTTAACTTAAAAGCAGCGTTTTGGCTCCGCCGCTCGCCCCCCGCCTTCCCGTTTATCGCAAACCGGTATTTTTCCCACAAGACGCGGCGAAACCGGGTGTGACGTCATAGTATCCCGGGATGTAGTACAGAAAACAAATATAGTTAAAACACTTCTAACTTTAACTAACAAATGAATTACTAAGCGAAAATATTATAAACTAAATAACTGCCATAAAGGCAGCACAATGCTTTTCTTCGAGTGTTTTCCATGTTGATGAGGGTGAGTACAAATGACTGATTTACAATAATTTAATTGTGAAACTGCGCTTGATTTATCGTACAATTTCATTGGACCTCTGTGAACTACTCATCAATTTTATTGGTCTACTGTTACGAGGCAAAATGTTTTTGGCGGCATGAAAAAAAATCATGCATTAGCCGCACCGTAGTAAAGGCCGCAGTGTTCAAAGCTGTTCAAAATGTGGGAAAAAAGTAGCGGCTTATAATCCGACATCTACGGTAAGGGAGGGAAGTTTAGGGGAGACATCAGGGGTAAGTTGTTTTTTTTAAAAAAACAGGGTTGTTGTGAGTGCCTGGAATGACTTGCCAGGGATGGTGGTGGAGGCTAAAACATTAGGGGTATTTAAGAGTTTCTTGGACAGGCACATGGATGAAAGAAAATGGAGGGTTATGGGTAGTGTGGGTTTTGTACCTTTAAGGATTATATGGGTCTGCACAACATGGAGGGCTGAAGGGCCTGTACTGTGCTGTAGTGTTCTATGGTTCTATAATTAGCACCAGCTTACTGGAAAACATTTCCTCTGCTGTGTGCAATTACTTCACAATGGGTGATGGTTTAAAATTATCCTATACCATTGTTCAGGTTGATATCAGTATAATACGCTTTAATTTTAAACCTTAGAATACAGCAAAGTCAGTCACCACGACATATGTAGTAAATTTGGTTCTATCAGGATCAGAATCAAGATTGGCATTTCTCAGTTTAGTTATGCCAATGCAAAGGCATCGTCTGCTTGTATGTGGATAGAAAGAACAAATAATCACAAGGATCTCTGCTCTTAATTACAAGCTAATAACCTTTGGAAACAAGTTATTCAAGTGTTAGGTGAGACCAAACTAAAAAGGTAATTTCCTTATTTTACTTTGTCTAGTCAGGAGTGGCAGCAGTGTTGCCTCTGAATTCTGTATACACCACCCATCATAAAATGATATATAATGATTATCTTTACTGCCAAAGCAGCGAAAGATGGTTTTACAACTCAAGAACAGCAAGATGTTTTCACAGTAAATTAGTCTCACACCAGCTTGACAATAGATTGTTGTGGGAAGATATAACATTGGATATATTCTTTCTTCTGTCATTTGTGACTGAAGACTGGATATTCAGTGATAATAATGGTGAATTGTATGTAGTTTTGCACCTCAGGTATTCATGTGAGTCACTGCTTTCAGTGACAAACTTGGTCAAATCTAATTACAGCAGTAGACTTTTTCATGAAATTAATGTTGTGTGCAAAGTTCTCAAAACAACCAAATACAAGCAGATGTTAAATATTTATCATGGTTAGAGAACTTCAGTGAGAGTAAAGTGCTTTATTCCTCTTAATATTTTGTATGTACCAAAGGTTACAACTCCAAACATAAAACAGTACATCACAGTACTGGCCCTTCAGCCCACAATGTTGAGCTGACCTTTTAACCTACTCAAAGATCAACCTACCCTTCCCTCCTGCATAGTCCTCCATTTTTCTCCGTCCATGTGCCTGTTTAAGAGTTTCTTAAATGTCCCTACTACATCCGCCTATACCACCACCCGAGGTAGTGTGCTTTATGCACTTATCACTGAGTTGAAAAACATTCCCCCATACTTTTCTCCATGTTCACATTTATGTCATGAGATACAATAATAATATATAGAAATAGCAATTTTCAACTGTATCTTTGAAAGATTAATGTTAATCATTTTAAAAAATTAAATTACCGTAGATTTCGCACTACAGAGCGCACCTGATTAAAAGCCGCTGGCTCTAATTTTAGAAAGAAAATCAATTTTGTACTTGTACAAGCCGCACCGGATTTTAGGCCGCAGGTGTCCCACGTTGTAATATGAGATATTTACACAGAAAGATATTACACGTGAGGATTTTTTAACTTTTAATTAAATCCGTATGGTAACATAAACAAATACATATTGCAAATGCTTTTGTTCGAACCGTGCCTCTAACACGGCTACTTTTAAATATACATACGTATCAGTAACACACAAATTACGTTGCATATACTTTTTTACTGAACAGTGCACGAACAACATTCCAATATCTCCTAACGACGTAAAAAAATATATACTGCAGCCTACCAGGAAAAGTTATTGATCGCCTTTAACTTAAAAGCAGCGTTTTCGCTCGGGTAATGTGCTCGGCTAATGTGCTCCCCCCCACCTTCCCGTTTATCGCAAACCGGTATTTCCCACAAGACGCGGCGAAACTGAATGTGACGTCATAGCATCCCGGGATGTAGTACAGAAAACAAATATAGTTAAAACACTTCTAACTTTAACTAACAAATGAATTACTAAGCGAAAATATTATAAACTAAATAACTGCCATAAAGGCAGCACAATGCTTTTCTTCGAGTGTTTTCCATGTTGATGAGGGTGAGTACAAATGACTGATTTACAATAATTTAATTGTGAAACTGCGCTTGATTTATCGTACAATTTCATTGGACCTCTGTGAACTACTCATCAATTTTATTGGTCTACTGTTACGAGGCAAAATGTTTTTGGCGGCATGAAAAAAAATCATGCATTAGCCGCACCGTAGTAAAGGCCGCAGTGTTCAAAGCTGTTCAAAATGTGGGAAAAAAGTAGCGGCTTATAATCCGACATCTACGGTAAGCATTTTAGAAAATCTGTCAAACCTACCTCATTTTAATAAAACAATGAATACATGTAATTAAGCAATAAGATTTATCCTTGCTTTAAAGACTCTAATTATTGTTACTAGTTCATTAATGATAATCTCTGCACAAAATTAAGTTGGCATGCAAGATAATATGTATATATATTTTTTAAGACTGCCAATTCGGACATAATCTCAGAAAGGGTTAGCCTGAAAAACCTTGTATATAATTGCATAATTAAACCAAGTTATGTAGAGAATAGATAAAAGATTATATTAAAACCTCAGATACACAAATACCAGAAAGTAGCATTTGAATTGTATTTAAAAAGGCCAAATTTGGAAGAATTCAAAAATTATCAATTCCGTAACACACCGATGAGGGAGAAAAATTTTAAATATGCACCGAAGTTCTAAAATTGAAACCAATGAGCAACCAGAAACAAATTGTGATATTATTCAAGCCTGTACTGAGCTAGGCAGAAGCTGTTCAATAAAAGCAAGGATGGGGAGGTCAGAAGTCAGGGTTGCAGAGTGGTGCAGCTAATCGAACTGCTACCAGTTCCAGTGACCCAAGTCTGATCCTGACCTCCTACGCTGAGGAATTTGTATGTTGCCACTATTATTGAGAGACTTGGTCCTAGGTACTCCAGCTCCCTCCCACCTTCTAAAGACATGTGATTTGATAGGCTAATTGCATATTGTAGCCATAGTAAATTGCCCCTAGTGTAGGTGGGTGGTAGAATATGGGGGAGGGGGAGAAAGAGAGGGAGAGAGGGAGGGAAGAAACGTGGAAAGAAAAAATCATGGAATTAGTACAATTATACAAACAAGCATTTGATTGCTAGCACAGATTTGGTGGGTTAAAATGCACATTATGTTGTAAGATTTTAGAATGGCAGGAAAGAGTAATCCATGAGATGAAATTGCTTGGAACCAAGTCATTAAATGCAAATTCTCACCAGAATCATTATCGTAATAAGAGATATTGAGCTATTAGACCATAGAACGTAGGAGAAGAATTAGGCCATTTGGCCCAGAGTCTGCTCCACCATTCGTTCATGGCTGATTCACTTTCCCCCCTCAACCTTGTTCTCCTGCCATCGCATCCCCCCACCCCACCCCCCCCCCCGGCCGCCATAACCTTTTACGTCCTCACTAATCAAAAATCTACCAACCTCTGCCTTAAATACCCTGGAGTTCAGAAAAATGAGAGGGGTTCTTATAGAAACATACAAAATTTTGAAAGGGATAGGAAAGTTGTTTCCATTGGTAGGTGAGACTAGAACTAAGGGACATTGCCTCAAGATTCAGGGGAGAAGATTTAGGATGGAGATGAGGAGAAAATGTTTTTCCCCAGAGAGTGGTGAATCTGTGGAATTCTCTGCCCAGGGAAGCAATTGAGGCTTCTTCACTAAATGTATTTAAGAAACAGTTAGATAGGTTTTTACATACCGGGTAGTAAAGGAATTGAGGGTTATGGGGTAGATGGAGCTGAGTTTACAGATAGATCAGCCATGATCTTATTGAATGGCGGGACAGGCTCAATGGGCTGGATGGCCTACTTCTATTTTTTTATGTTCTTATGTAGTATACCTAATGACCTGACCTGACCTAATGAATTCCAGAGTTACCACTATCTGGCGAAAGAAATTCCTCACCTCCATTCTAAAAGGATACCCCTCTATTCTGAGGTTGTGCCCCTTTGGTCCTAGGTTCACCCACTCTGGGAAACATGCTCTCCAAAGCCACTATCTAAGGCCTTTCAACATTTGATAGGTTTCAATGCGATCCCTCCTTTATTCTTCTAAATTCCAGTGGGTACAGACCAAGGGCCATCAAATGCTCCTCATATGAGCCTTTAGTTAAAGTCTGTTCCAAGCCATCATGTAGCTCATCAGGCTAGTGCTTATGCTGGTTTCTGTGGCATGAAGTGACTGAGAGTACGACACTCCCCACCCCCCCTTCCTCTCCACTGAGTCAACATGCAACTTAACCTTTAGGGAATCCTGCACGATGACCCCCCAATTCCTTTTGCAACTCAGATTTTTGAATTTTCTCTTCTGTTAGAAAATAAGTCTACACTTTAATTCCTTCTAGCAAGGTGCTTACATTTCCCACTGTATTCCAACTTCCATTTCTTTGCCCATTCTTCTGTAGTCTCCGTTTCCTCAACATTACCTGCCCCTCCACCTATCTTTTTATCGTCCATAAACTTGGCCACAAAGCCATCAATTTCATCATCCAAATCGTTGCCATATAATATAAAAAAGCCTGCACCAAACCCTGGAGAACACCACTAGTCACTGGCAATCCTCTATCCATGCTATTATCATTCCTGTAATACCATAGGCTCTCAAACTATGAAAGTGAGGTGCCCCTCAAAAGGTACTAAGCCTTCTCAAACTGCTATT
This sequence comes from Hemitrygon akajei, assembly GCF_048418815.1. Lineage (NCBI taxonomy): Eukaryota > Metazoa > Chordata > Chondrichthyes > Myliobatiformes > Dasyatidae > Hemitrygon > Hemitrygon akajei. Next base: position 3,597,865 of record NC_133146.1, read on the forward strand.
TACGTCCTGGTAAAGGTAAACCAACATTACAGGATTTTTTACTTACTACGTATGACTGTTACACCAAGACATCTGTAGGTTCTCCTCTCATATAGAATGATGTGCGACCACTAGTCAAGTCACTTCTAGTGTCATTTCAACCATAACTGCTGGTACAGTATATAGTAAAAATGAGACAATAAAAATAAAAAATTTTATTGTAAAAATTTTCTCAGGTTTGTGGATCTTGGGTAGGAGGCAGAAATGGGAGATAAAAGGGTAAGGGATCTGAGGTTGTTAGCATTGGGTGGGAGACAGCCAGAGTTGGTAAGGTGAGTGAAGGTGTGGGGTCCTGTTCACGGGGTGAGTAAAAGGAGGCGTCTGAGAGTTGTTGTCTAGCCTCAGCAAGGTAGAGCCGAGTCTGCTGGACTACTACAGTGCCCCACTTGTATATAGTTTTGATAGTGAGGTTAGGATTAGTGCTAACAGCGGAGAGAAGCCTTTTGTATATGACCAGTTTCAGTGGAGAAAAGAACGCAACGATACAAAGAACTGGAGAGTCCGAGGTAAAAATATGACTCTGCTGTTCTTTAATCTTCCTACCAAGTAAAAATATAGTAAAAAAATTTTCAGGACCGTGGTGTTACATGACACAGTACAAAAACCTGACAACTATGTAAAAAAACAACACAGAAAAAAACTACACTAGACTACAGACCTACCCAGGACTGTATAAAGTGCACAAAACAGTGCAGGCATTACAATAAATAATAAACAAGACAATAGGGCAGTAATGTGTCAGTCCAGGCTCTGGGTATTGAGGAGTCTGATAGCTTGGGGGGAAGAAATTGTTACAAAGTCCGGTCGTGAGAGCCTGAATGCTTTGGTGTCTTTTCCCAGATGGCAGGAGGGAGAAGAGTTTGTATAAGGGGTGCATGGGGTCCTTCATAATGCTGTTTGCTTTGCAGATGCAGCGTGTAGTGTAAATGTCTGTAATGGCGGGAAGAGAGACCCCGATGACCTTTTCAGCTGACCTCACTATGTACCAATTGTGGAGTAAATGTTCATGATGGTACATGAACATAGTTTAGACTCAGTGAACACTCCATGACTCCCCAGCCATCTTCACCATTTGTTTAGCCATTCACACAGCCATTGCCTTAAAGAAAAAGCCTCGTCAGGTGTCACCAAATGATTTGAGAATTATGAAAGAAAGAATGGAAACACACAACTAATTTGATTGCAGTCCCCAAGATACAGAGCAACTTAATTTTGCAATATTCTCATTTAAATTAGTTATTCATTCCAAGATTTTATTTAACTGTAAATATGGATCTATTGCTACAACACAGGATGCATAGATTCATGTCTCCTGGCATGTTTTCATTGCCTCATCACAAATGGCTCACCAGATAATTTCAAGGGATGCACAGAACAGGATGAAAACAGTTAACATCTGTTGTATTGAAGGAAATACATCCTCTCAGTGCATTGTTCACAGTAACTCTTGCCATTGACAAATTTGAAATAAGTTTTGTGATACTTTATTTGGTAGGAAGATTAAATAACAGCAAAGTAATATCTTTACCTCGGACTCTCCAGTTCTTTGTATCGTTGCATTCTTTTCTCCACTGAAACTGGTCATATACAAAAGGCTGCTCTCTGCTCTTTGCACTACTCCTAACCTCACCATCAAAACCATATACAAGTGGGGGATGGGGGGGCACACCGTAGTAGTCTGTCAGACTCAGCTCTACCTTGCTGAGGCTAGACAACAACTCTCAGACACCTTTTACTTAACCGTGAACAGGACCCCACTGAGCATCAGGCCATTGACCCCACACCTTCACTCACCTTATCAACTCTAGCCATCTCCTACCCAATGCTAACAACCTCGGATCCCTTACCCTTTCATCCACAAACCTAACTATCAAATAGACCTATTGTTACTTCCTGCTTTTGCCTGCATACCTCAACTCCATTTTATCCCCTTTGGTTCTGTCCCTTCCTACCTACATCCATGACACTTCACACACTCTCAATCTCTTCAGTTCCTTGGACTCAATCATCTCATTTTCACTTGGTATATCTAGTCTCAATATGCTTCTATCCCCCATCAGGAAGGCTTAAAGCTCTCCACTTCTTTCTGGACAACAGACCCAACCAGTTCTCCTTCATCACCACTCTCCTCCATCTGGTAGAACTGGTTTTCGCTCAGTAATTTCTCCTTTGGCTCCTTCCACTTCTTTGGCACTCACATGGATCCCAGATATGCCTGCTTTTTCCATCAGGCTATGTGAAATAATGCCCTAAACCTACACTGGCACCAACTCTTCCTATGCTCATTAACGACTGCATCAGTGCCACTTTCTGCATCCATGCTGAGCTAGTCAACTTTGCCTTGATTATTTTAGTCGGTCCATTTCTGACACCTTCCTCTCCCCTTTCTTAATCTCCGTCTCCATCTCTGGAGACAGTCTATCTACTGATATATTTCATAAACCCACTAACTCTCACAGCTACAAACAACACACACAAAATGCTGGTGGAACACAGCAGGCCAGGCAGCATCTATAAGGAGAAGCGCTGTTGACATTTTGGGCTGAGACCCTTCGTCCATCCTGACATCCGAAATGTCAACAGTGCTTCTCCTTATAGATGCGGCCTGGCCTGCTGTGTTCCACCAGCATTTTGTGTGTTGTTTGAATTTCCAGCATCTGCAGATTTCCTCGTGTTAACTCTCACAGCTATCTGAACTCCACTTCTTTCCACCCTGTCACTTATAAAAATGCCACTCCCTTTTCTCAGTCCCTCTGCACTGCATCTGTTCTCAGGATGAGGCTTTTCATTTCAGAGCAAATGAAATTCCCAAATCCCGCACTGCTTGGTTTTACCTCCTCCCCAAGATCCACAAGCCTGACTGTCCCGGTAGACCCACAGTTTCAGCCTGCTCCTGCCCCACCAAACTTGTATCTGCCTACCTGGACTCCATTTTGTCACCCATAGTTCAGTCCCTCCCCACCTACATCCAGGATACACCCATGCCCTCCATCTGTTCAATAACTTCCAGTTCCTCGGTCCCGACCGCTTCATTTTCACTATGGATGTCCAATCATTATACACATCCGTTCCCCATCAAGAAGGCCCCAAAGCCCTCCGCTACTTTCTTGACAATAGACCTCACCAGTTCCCCAACACCACCACACTCCTCTGGTTGGCGAAACTGTTACACACACTTAAGAACTTCTCTTTTGGCTCTTCCCTCTTTCTTCAGACCAAGGGTGTAGCTATGGGCACTCGCATGGCCCCAGCTATGGCTGTCTCTTCGTTGGTTATGTGGAACAGTCTATGCTCCAAATCTATACTTGTACTGTTCCCCAACTTTTCCTTCACTACATTGACGACTACATTGGTGCTGCTTCCTGCACCCGTGCTGAGCTCATCAATTTCATCGACTTTGCCTCTAACTTCCACCAAGCCCTCAAATTCACTTGGTCCATCTCAGAGACTTCGCTCCCCTTTCTTAATCTCTCGGTCTCCATCTCTGGAGACTGTCCACTGACATCTTCTATAAACCCACACTGACTCTCATAACTACCTCATCTATACTTCCATCTCCACCGTATCTGCTCCCAGGATGAGGCTTTCCATTCCAGGACATCTCAAATGTCCTCTTTCTTTAAGGATCGTAGTTTCCCTTCTGCCGTCATCAATGATACCCTCACCCGCAACTCCTCCATTTCCCGCAATTCGGCCCTCACCCCATCCTCCCCTCACCACAACAGGGACCGTGTTCCCCTTGTTCTCACCTATCACCTCACCAGCCTCCACATTCAGCATATTATCCTCCGCAACTTCCGCCACCTTCAACAGGACCCCACCACTAAACACAAATTTCCCCCTCTACCCCTCTCCACTTTCTTCAGGGATTGTTCCCTCCGTGACTGCCTGGTCCACATGTCCCTCCCCACAGATCTCCCACTTGACACTTATCCCTGCAAGTGTAAGTGCTACACCTGTCCCTACACTTCCTCTCTTACCACCATTCAGGGCCCCAAACAGTCCTTCCAGGTGGGGCAACACATCACTTGAGAGTCTGTTGGGGGTCATCTACTGCATCCGGTGCTCCCAGTGTGGCCTCCTCTACATCGGTGAGACCCAACGCAGATTGGGGGACCGCTTCATTGAGCGCCTCCGCTCCATCCGCCACAACAGACAGGATCTCCCGGTTGCCACCCACTTCAACTCTGCTTCACATTCCCATTCTGATATGTCCATACATGGCCTCCTCTACTGCCATGATGAGGCCAAACTCTGGTTGGAGGAACAACATCTCATCTACCGTCTGGGTAGTCTCCAGCCCCTTGGCATGAACATTGAATTCTCCAACTTCCAGTAATTCCCTCCCTCTCCCTTCCCCCATCCGAGTTTCACTCTGCCTCCTCCTCCAGCTGCCTATCACCTCTTTCATGATTCTGCCTGCTTCTACTACACATAGTGCTTTCCCCTTACATTCCTTCTTCACCTTCCCCTCCCCCACCCCTTGATCTTCTACCAGCCTTCTCCTTCCCACCCTCTCCCCCACCTTCTTTATAGGGCCCCTGCTCCCTCCCTCTTCAGTCCTGATGAAGGGTCTCGGCCCAAAACGTTGACTGCTCGTTTCCACAGATGCTGCCTGACCTGCTGGGTTCCTCCAGCGTGTTGTACGTGTTGCTTTGACCACAGCATCTGCAGTGTACTTTGTGTTAAATGAAATGTTCTCCTCCTTCAAAGGGGTTTCCCTTCCACTGCAAACAACATTGCCCTCACCCCATCCTGCCACTGCCACACCAGGGATAGGGTTCCTAGCCCTCAACTACCACTCCACAAGCTTCTGCATCCAGCACATAATTCTCTGTAACTTCAGCCATCTCCAACAGGATCCCATCACCAAGCACACCTTCACCCCCACCCCACCCACTTTCCACAGGGATCATTCCCTGTCCACTCATTCCTTCCCATTGTAGCCTTCTGAACAATACTGAATTCTGCAATTTCAGGTGAATTGATCCGCATCTGTATCAATCACCCTCCTTTGATTATTCAGTTGAAGGTACGAGGGACTGCAGATGCTGGAATCTGCAGTAAGAAAAACTCTAAGAAATCAATGCACCAACATACAGTACTGAACATACAGAAAAGTCTTAAACACATGTAAAAAGTGGTATCAAAAATACCATAAAGATCAGTAAACAATGAAACAAAGCATCAAATGAATATGTAGTGTGATGACCGTTTGGCTTTAAAAATTGCAGCTTTCTTAGCTAGAGTGTCAAGCATTTTATAAAGAGGGGGAAAAAAAATCAAATCAGCTGGTAGGGTGTTCCAAGCATCTTGGAGAACTTGTCACAGTTCTTGAGCAGACTTTGGCTGTCCTGTTTGTTTCTGTCTCTCCAGGTAGCTCCAGACAGCCTTTATGATGTCGAGACGAAGACACTGCAGTAGAGGACATACCATCTGTTGCGGATTTCCTTGTATTTCTTTTCGCTGAAGAAAGTTCTTCATGAACTTTACCATGTGCTTGGGGTCATTGCCCTGCTGCAGAATAAAGTTGGGACCCCCCCCTGACAGTATTGCATAATGGATAAGAAACAGCTCGTACCTCTCAGCATTGAGGATTCCATAATTCTAACCAGATCACCAACTCCATTTACAGAAATGCAGCGCCAAACCTCAGGGAACCTGTGCCTTGCTTCACTGTTGGCTCCATGTAGTATTCTCCAGCTCGTCTACGAACAAATTGTCTTCTGCTTGTGCCAAAAATTTCAAATTTTGACTTGTCAGTCTAGAGCACTTGCTGCCATTGTTCAGCACCCCAGTCCTTGTGTTCTGTGTAGGTGGGTCTCTTGGCTTTATTTCCACTTCATAGGAATGGGATTTTGCAGCAACTCTTCCATCAAGATGACTTTTGATGAGGCTTATCCAGACTGTAGAGGGGTATACTTGGATTCTAGTGATTTTTGAGTTCAGAGCCAATAGCAGTGCTGGACTTCTTTCAATTTAGAAAGGACATCAGTTAGATGCATGGAAACACTCAAGTTTCCATGGCCAAGCACATTTCTAGTCTTCCATCTCGTCCATTTCTTTCTGCTTCTTCACAAGAGTTCAGACATCACATGCTCACTCTTGCCATGGTGCGAGAATTGATGATTTTAAGGTTAAACTATCACATCTGCCGCACCCTCACCTTTTGGTTTGATTCCCTTCTACACACGCAATTGTTTCAGTTAATCAGATTAGTTCATTAAACTCACTATATCATTAACCATCTTTGTTATCTTTGTTTAATCATGCACTGAATTTTATAAGGCTTTTTCTTCATTAATTATACCAGTTACACTTAGTCTTTTTTGATTCTTTCAAATTGGGTAGCTTGCCTCAATCTTTCTATGAAGCCTCTATTTTGCTTATCCTAAAGAACAAGGACCGAACTGAATGCTCTTCATATAGGCCAATTTCATTACTCAATGTTGATACTAAAATCCTTTTTAAAGTTCTGGCTCGTAGGATTGAAAATATTTTACCTTCTATCATTTCTGAATATCAGACTGGATTTATTAAAAACCAACATTCCTATTTTAATATACACCATGTATTAAATATTATTTACTCTCCTTCCCAGGAGATATCGGAATGTGTAATATCCTTAGATGCTGAGAAGGTCTTCAATTGGGTTGAATGGAATTATTTATTTAAAACCTTAGAAAAATTTAATTTTGGACCAGATTTTGTTCAATGGATTAAATTACTTTATCTATGTCCTTCTGCTCACGTTCTTACTAATTTTCAAAATTTCAAACCATTTAATCTTCATCGCGGAACTAGACAAGGCTGTCCGTTGAGCCCTTTGCTCTTTGATCTAACTTTAGAACCCCTTGCCATTGCTTTTCGAGAATCTAATGATATCTGTGGTATTTTAAAGGAGAGGTATTACTCACAAAATCTCGCTTTACGCTGATGATATATTGCTTTTTATCTCTAATGTTGAGACCTCGTTACCTTGCGTATTCTTTACTCTCCCGTTTTAGCCAGTTTTCAGGATATAAATTGAACCAACATAAGAGTGAATTATTTCCTTTAAATAATTTGGTATCAATACTAATCTCCCTTTTAAAATTGTAAGGAATCAATTTACTTATTTGAGTGTAACAGTCCCTAAGAATTACAAACACCTTTTTAAAGAAAACTTCCTTACTTTATTGAACTACGTAAAAAGGATATCATTAAATTGGTCACCTCTTTCAATATCGTTGATTGGACGAATTAATTCTATTAAAGTGAATATTCTACCTATATTTATATATCTTTTTCAGGCTTTACCCGTTTTAATTCCTAAATCCTTTTTTGACTCTCGATTCTATTTTATCCTCCTATATATGGAAAAATATACGTTCACTTTTAAATAAAGTTCATCTTCAAAAATTTAAATAGTCTGGAGGTTTAGCCTTACATAATTTTAGGTTTTATTACTGGGCAGTTAATATACGATATCTTACGTTTTGACTATATTATATTAATCGTGTAGACTGTCCGGTATGGGTCTCTTTAGAAGCTAACTCTTAAAAAATTTTCTATTATTTCTTTTCTTGGATCCTCACTTCCTTTATTTGTAAGTAAACTAACTGATAATTTAAATGTTAAACATCGCCGTGAGTATGAGGCCATATTACCTGCCTCGAGAATTCGCAAGCGTCATTGTTGTGAATGTGTATGTCCCGCCGCATGCCGATGCAACGGTAGCGTGTGACGTCATCAGCTCCGCTGTTGCTAGGCTTCAGACACAGCACCCTGAGGCACTGGTGATAATTACAGGGGACTTCAACCATGTGACTTTGGACAAGACACTACCTGCTTTCTCCCAGTACGTGGATTGCTACACCAGGGGTAATAGGACTATTGACCTACTGTATGCAAACGTAGAGGAGGCATATAGTGCATCCCCACTGCCTTCATTGGGGAAAGCTGATCACAACCTGGTTTTGTTACAGCCCAGATATAAATCAATTGTGATGAGGCATCCCACTACCACACGCTCTTTTAGGAAGTGGACTCCTGAAGCTGAACAGGCCCTGAGAGACTGCTTCGGTACTACTAACTGGGATGTACTGCAAGGGGGGCTCTGTGGGGGCGTTGAGGAGGTCACTGAATGCACAACAGACTATATTAACTTTTGTGTGGATGCAGTTGTCCCTGTTAGAACTGTTCGCTGCTATCCCAATAATAAGCCCTGGATCACTAGTCACATCAAAGGCCTCCTAAACCAGAAGAAGAGGGCCTTTAAAGATGGTGATCGGTTGGAGCTTAAAAGAGTTCAGAAGGAACTCAGAGTACAGATAAGGGGGGCAAAGGAGCAGTATAGGAGGAAGCTAGAACATAAGCTGCAGAAAAAAAGCATGAAGGAGGTGTGGGATGGGATGAAGATCATCACCGGATGCGGTGCAAAGCGGGGGGGGCGAACATAAGTGGAGATGTGGAGAAAGCGAACCAGCTGAACAACTTCTTCAACAGGTTCGACAGCTCAATCTCATCCTCACCGCAGAAATCCACACCAGGCTTACTTCCCTCACAGGAAAATAGCCACTCACAGGAGACCTTGCCCACGCCCAGGATTACGGCGGCACAGGTGGAAGGTCAATTGAGGAAGATCTGTACCAGCAAGGCGGCTGGACCGGTTGGAGTTTCCCCACGATTACTGAGGGCCTGTGCGACTGAGCTGGGAGAACCACTACAGCGCATCTTCAACATGAGCCTGGAGCAGAGAAGAGTACCCAGACAGTGGAAAACATCCTGTATTGTCCCGGTACCGAAGAAACCACAACCAAAGGAGTTGAATGACGTCAGGCCTGTTGCCTTGACGTCGCACGTGATGAAGACCATGGAGCGGCTGATAATACAGAATCTGAGGCCACAAACCAGGCACGCCCAGGATCCTCTTCAGTTTGCGTATAAGGAGAAAGTGGGAGTGGAGGATGCTATCACGTATTTGCTGCACAAATCACTCTCTCACCTAGAGGGGGTCAGTTGTGCTGTGAGGATTACATTCCTTGACTTCTCTAGTGCCTTTAACACCATCCAGCCCAAGATCTTAAGGCACAAACTAACGGAGATGGGAGTAGACTCTCACATGGTGGATTGGATAGTGGACTACTTGACAGATAGACCTCAGTATGTGCGGTTGGGAGACTGTAGGTCTGACACGGTGGTCAGCAGCACAGGAGCGCCACAGGGAACCGTACTCTCTCCGGTCCTGTTCACCCTGTACACATCAGACTTCCAATATAACTCGGAGTCCTGCCATGTGCAGAAGTTCGCTGATGACACGGCCATAGTGGGGTGTGTCAGGAATGGACAGGAGGAGTATAGGAAACTGATACAGGACTTTGTGATATGGTGCAACTCAAACTACCTGCGTCTCAATATCACCAAGACCAAGGAGATGGTGGTGGACTTTAGGAGATCTAGGCCTCATATGGAGCCAGTGATCATTAATGGAGAATGTGTGGAGCAGGTTAAGACCTACAAGTATCTGGGAGTACAGTTAGACGAGAAGCTAGACTGGACTGCCAACACAGATGCCTTGTGCAGGAAGGCACAGAGTCGACTGTACTTCCTTAGAAGGTTGGCGTCATTCAATGTCTGTAGTGAGATGCTGAAGATGTTCTATAGGTCAGTTGTGGAGAGCGCCCTCTTCTTTGTGGTGGCGTGTTGGGGAGGAAGCATTAAGAAGAGGGACGCCTCACGTCTTAATAAGCTGGTAAGGAAGGCGGGCTCTGTCGTGGGCAAGGCACTGGAGAGTTTAACATCGGTAGCTGAGCGAAGGACGCTGAGTAGGCTACGGTCAATTATGGATAACTCTGAACATCCTCTACATAGCACCATCAAGAGACAGAGAAGCAGTTTCAGCGACAGGTTACTATCGATGCAATGCTCCTCAGACAGGATGAAGAGGTCAATACTCCCCAATGCCATTAGGCTTTACAATTCTACCGCCAGGACTTAAGAACTTTTTAAAAGCTATTATTAATGCTTTTTGAGATAGTGATTTAGATGCATATCATATTTTTTTACTGAGTTAAGTATTGTATGTAATTAGTTTTGCTACAACAAGTGTATGGGACATTGGAAAAAAAGTTGAATTTCCCCATGGGGATGAATAAAGTATCTATCTATCTACTCTGAGGATCTGGATACAATTTAGAAAACACTTTGGTTTATTGAGATTTTCCCTTTCAAGTCCCATTTATTCTTTTTTTTTTAAAAACCCTCCATGACTGATTTAGTTTTTAAAGAATGGGATCGGTTAGGTATTAAATGTTTTTGGGATCTGTTTGTTGGAGGAAACCTTTTTTCATTTGAGCAATTGTCAGCTAAATATAGCTTACCCAAAACTCACTTTTTTAGATACCTACGAATCAGAGGATTTCCAAGATCTCAATTATGCACATTTCCTATAAGCTCAGATAAGAACTTACTAGACGTAATTTTCAGTTTGACACCTTTTCATAATTGTTCAATATCTAATATTTATGGTATGTTACTAGAGACAAGGAATGTTCCTTTAGACAAAATTAAGAATCTCCGAGAACAAGATTTACAGACATCAATATCTGAGAAAACTTGGAATGAAATTTTTAAACTGGTTAATACTTCATCGCTATGTGCTCATCATTCCCTCATACAATTTAAGGTGGTACATACAGCTCATATGACTAAGGATAAGGTATCTCATTTTTATTCAGATACATCTCCCTACTGTGACAGATGTAATAATGGAGAAGCTTCATTAATTCATATGTTTTGGACTTGTCTGAATCTTGAAAAATATTGGAAGGAAGTTTTTCAACTTTTTCCTTACTTTTTAAAGTCAATTTTAAGCCTAACCCTCTGACGGCCCTATTCGGTATTGTTGCAGGACAAGATATTAAGCTGAAGGCATCTGATTTACATATTTTGGCCTTTAGCTCTCATAGCTAGGAGGGCACTTTTGTTTAAATGGAAAGATGATTTTCCTCCTACTCATGCTCAATGGTTATGCGACATTATGTCGTGCTTAGATTTAGAGAAGATTCGTTGTTCAATTTCTGAATCTCGTCAAGACTTTCAAACATTGTGGGGACGTTTTCTGAGTTATTTTCAAAACCAACTCGTTTAAATTCAGATGCTGGCTATTATTAATTTTTATTATGTGAGAAGGTATTTTACCTTTTTTCTCCTTAATAAACAGCTTTGGTCTTGGTAGGGGTTAGATTCTTTTTTTTGTAATAAATTGGTATATTTCAATATAACTATTAACTTGCATGAATACGGGGTAATGAGATTGTTATTACGAACAGATAAAATGTAATTGGTAGTTTTTTAAATCTTTTTTGACCTTATATATAACTTTCTTGTACTCTATTATTCTATGTAGAAACTAATAAAAAATATTGGAAAGATATCTGAAATTTGCTTTTTTCTACTGATACCAATGCAGAAGGCAAAAAACATCGAATACAAAATTCAAATTTAAAAATCTAGGATGCCCAAGATTTTTGCACAGCACTGTTCTTGGGTAGAGGGGAAAATAATGAAATAGCTGATGTTTTGGGTTAAAACCACCTCAGGTCAGAATGTAGACCTTGGCAGCAGCCAAGGTGGGGGTGCTAAGCATAAACAAGATGTAGAGGCAAAATCTACTTAAGTCAAGAAGAGTAGGAGAGGTGTTCTGAGTCCAAGTTGAAAGCTTGTGCATGCCCCTAATCCCTCCATTACCTAGTTTCTCACTTTCCATGTCATACTTCAGCACCTCCAATTTTCTCATTTCCAGTTATTTTGAGCCCATCTTTACCTTCACGTAGTTCCATCTGCCCCCACTTTTCCTTCTGTTTCTCCCATCACCCACCAGTTATCTCCTGACTCTAGCTAGCCCTGCTCCATCTGCCCATCCTCTACCAACTGTCCACATACCAAAAACCAAAAGGCCTAGATAGAATGGACATCTTCATTAGGAATATAGGATCCAAGATGAGAAATGCTTTCTCCAGCCAGAGGCCATCACTGCATATCTAAAGCAGAGAGTTGGTAGAGAGTTGGCTTTTGATTGGTAGAGAGGTTAAGGGTTACAGGGAGAAAGCAAGTGAATGGAGTTGGGTTTTTTTTAATGACAAGAGTTAAGGGGCTGAATCCTGCTCCTATAGCTTATGGTCTTCACCCAGTTACATCAGCCTCTGCCTCATCCCTCCTTACCTCCTCTTTATTCTGTGATATTGGCTTATAGCTTATATACCTCTCTATGGCACCTTCTCATTCACCTCCCGGCATCCACCAAGTGGGGGATTATGGCTTGCCGGCTTCTATTTCAAAACTAATACATTCCCTTTAACTACTTCACATTCTCTATATGCTCCCATCCACTCAATGATCAGCAACATACAAAATATTAGAACTGGGGTTCCCAACCTCTAACCGAGGGGGTCTGTGGGCCCCAGGTTGGGAACCTTTGTGCTGGAGGAACTCAGCAAGTCAGGCAGCATCTGTGGAGGCAAATTAAACAGTCATTTATTGCTGGCTTGCTGAATTTCAAGCATTTTCTTGTGTTGCTTAAGATTTCAAGCATCTGCAAAATCTTGGGTCTATTACTCTGATTGGATAACCTGGTTTGCAGTTTATTTCCATGACTATCTCAGTTCTTGAGCATGGACTTAACAACTACAGCTTAACAAACTACCTTTCTTTTTCCCAGTTCTCAGGAAGGATCTTTAACCTGAAACATTGACTGTTTCTTGTTCTACAGATTTAACCTGGCCTGCTGAGTATTTGCAGCATTTGTAATTTTTTTTTTCAATTTGCAAAGAACATGAAGCATACAGGTTACAACCACAGAACTGAACTGGCATGAGGAAAATCATCTTATAAATCTTTGATATAAAATGAAGGCAGGTTAGTAGTAATAAAGGAAAATTGTTTTAACAAAGCAATCCCTGCCCAAAACTGTCACAGTATACTTGCAGATTTATGTAAAAATCATTGTTGAATCATCTGCTCTTAAGAATAATGCACCAGTTTAAATTGATGATTCTTTTACAGTTGGAAATTATCAAGTTGATTCACAATGAACATTTTTAAATAAATAATTTTCATTCCCATTGTTCTGTGGCAATCACAACTTGTTCAAGCTAATTTAATTTACCATGCAATGTTACGCAACATTTTGAAGAACAGTAATTATTTAGAGAAATAAGGCCTGTATCTGTGCTGTATTGCTCTTCAGCCCGGTGTATCTGTGCCAATCACATTATCCACCTAACTAGTACCAATTTCCTGCCAATAGCCCTCCAGCCCTTTCTTTGCATCTATTCAAGACCTTCTTAAATGATAATTTGGTGCCTGCTTCAACCACATCCTCAGTGTGGAAAAAGTTGCCCCTTAGGTCCCCTTTATATCTTTCCCCTCTCATCTAAACCTATGCCCCATTTTTAATTCCCCTACCCTGACAAAAAAAAACAGTCAGTCCTCCTTATCTGTGGGGGATTGGTTCCAAGACCCCCTGCGGGTACCAAAAAACGCGGATGCTCAAGTCCCTTATTTAACCTGGCTCAGTGCAGTGGTCTTTAGGACCTAGCGGAACCCCGGACTTTATATAATATGTTCAATACGGTGGACATTAGGACCCAGCGGTGCAGCTCTGAATCCGCAGTGTTTCTGTTCACGAAAATAATCACAATCATGACTGAAAATAAGGTGGAAGTAATAATGCGATCGGAAAGAGGTGAAACTCCATCAGTCATTGGAAAAACGTTAGGCTACAGTCAGTCAACGATCAGAACAATTTTAATGGAGTATGTGAAAGGCCCTGCCCCGATGAAAGCTACAATTATTACTAAGCAACACAGTGGTTTAATTATTGAAATACGTATGTTTCTTTAATGTTTTATATGCATAGAAAGGTAAAATATGTACTATATACCAATGAAAACGTTTGACTAATGCTAAATACTACTGGATGTACCTGTTCTGACTTCAAATCCGACTTGAAGATGGACCTAATACAATGTATTAGGTATACTGTATTTTGGTATAGTTGGTATACTGTATTGTTTAGGGGATAATGACAAGAAAAAAGTCTGTACATGCTCAAACAACGAGTGCTGGAGAGTGAACTTCTGGGTTTTCCTGATCTGCAGTTGGTTGAATCCATGCATGGAGAATCCGTGGATTAGGAGGGCCGACTGTAATCCACCTTATCTATATCTCTCAATTTTAACCATTTCTGTAAAGCCCCCACTCATTCTCCTACTTACAAGGAATAAAGAATCAATATTCAGGACTAAGTATGGGGGTTACAGTTAAAATGCCTATAGGGTTCTCATGTATTATCTGCACGGTTTATGCATTACTCATTTGCTCCCTGTCCACACTGTCAAGTTACAGATGAACACGTCCCTAAACATTATCCACGAGTTATGTCTGATAGCATTCCCAGCAACCAGAGAGCAAGATAAACTTAAGTTTTTGCTTTATCTAGGACATTGTCTTTCACTAAAAGAAATGTTTCTTTTTTCTCCAGGAGTGCTTGATTCTTTTCAGTATAATGAAATTATCACAACATAGTAATCAAAGAGAACCTGCAGTAACACTTACTTTTATTCCACACAAACCTGTCCAGATAGACCTTTGTCAATATTGTACAAGCTTAACATACATCATGATCATCCAATTTACATAAACCATTCATACAGCAATATTTTAAAAATGCAAAACACTATCGTCCTCTCAACAAACTGTACTGATTCCTACAAGGACAAAGGGACTATTGGCAACCTTAAAAAGTCTGAGAAATATACAATGATATATCATTTACTCCTGCCTACACAAGTTAATATATACAAAACACACATATACAATACTTATCTCAAATTCAGGAAGAAATCATTCAGCATTATCAAATACACACTTCAAATAAAAAAAATGCAGAAAAAATATAGCAACCGTTGGACAGAGTTACCCCCCGAAGGTTCAAGACATTTCAGAATGCTTCCTCTGTTATTTGTTCAACCTTAAACTTTGTTTTTTTCTTTCCACAGATGCCAACTGACTCATGCCTCCAGTATTTTCTGTTTTTATTTTAGATTTAAAGAACTGTGCTGAAGTTCCTGCTGTCTTTTTGAAAAAAATGTCACAAATTGACAGCAAAGAAAATAGTCTGCAGCCTACTGAAAATAACAGATTACAAATGTTAAAATATCAAATGAATTACATATAGGCTAATGCAAATTGAAAAGGACTAATCTATATTTTCAAATGCTACTTAAGTGCTTGTCTGGATTAACAAGGAATTTGGAGGTATTCAAGTGTGGTAATCAGCATCTGTGAAAGAGAAGGAAGGAAATGTTAACTTTTTAGATTACAATCCTGCATCTGGTCTGAGTATTAATAGCCAGTATACAGTGGCGCTAGAAAGTTTGCGAACCCTGTAGAATTTTCTCTATTTCTGCATAAATGACCCAAAATGTCATTAAATCTTCACACAAGTCCGAAAACAAGATAAAGAGAACCTAATAAATAACTCAAACATTATTTGTTAAATTTATTGAACAAAATGCTTTAATATTACATGTATTTGTTGGAAAAAAGTGAACCTCTGGGATAATGCATTCTGCAAAAGCTACTTTGAGTCAGGTGTTCCAATTAACACTAAGAGATTGGAGGTGTGGGTTGTAGAGGTGCACCCTATAGAAAAAATACAAAATCAGGTTACTGACAGAGTCTGCTCTTCTCAAGGAAGATCTGTTTATGTGTACCATGCCTTGAACAAAACAACTTTCCAAAGGACTTTAGAAGAACTGTAGAAATGCATGAAGCTGGTCAAGACAACAAAAGCATTTCTTTCTTTTTAAATCTTTTTATTAATTTTAAACAAACATAAATGAAACATGAATACAAAGAGCTTGAGAGTACATAATTAATAGGTTAAGGTATAAAAACAAATAGATGATACTCCATATATAATAACCTCCCATACTCATAGTAGTTACAAAAAAATGGAGAAAATAAGGAACCACCCCCCCCCAAAAAAAACCTAACATGGGCCATTGCATTATATTAAATATACACAGTAGCGTCAATAACTCCGCACCTCCATCCAAATAATTAAGGATAATAAAAGTAAGGTTTAGGAAAAGTCAGTTTAGCTCATATGAAAATGTTGAATAAATGGTCTCCAAGTTTCTTCAAATTTAACTGAAGGGTCAAAGACAACACTTCCAATTTTTTCTAAACTCAAACAAGAAATAGTTTGAGAAAACCACTGAAATATAGTTGGAGGGTTAATTTCATTAGTAACATGTTTTTGTGATCTATTTTTAGATAAGTTTTATGTCCTTTGAACAGCTATCAAATAAAAATAATTTGCCTAAAACTTTTTTTTAAGATACTTGCAAGTTAGAAATTTCTTGAATAATATGTTAGTCTTTTCCGAAATTATGTCCAATGGAC
Source organism: Hemitrygon akajei (assembly GCF_048418815.1). NCBI lineage: Eukaryota > Metazoa > Chordata > Chondrichthyes > Myliobatiformes > Dasyatidae > Hemitrygon > Hemitrygon akajei. The sequence continues at coordinate 3,614,356 of NC_133146.1, forward strand.
AGTACGGGAAAAATTTTTAGCTCTGAATCCTTGCCAGAAGGGTTTAGTAGCCATCATTTATAATATGATCATGAAAATACAGCCAGGAGTATCAGAAAAAAATTAAGCAATGGGAAAAAGAACTTCACTGTCTTATACCCACTGAGCAGTGGGAGAAAATTTTACAATTAGTCAATTCTTCTATTTGTGCTAAACATGCCCTAATACAATTTAAGGTTGTACACAGGGCTCACATGTCCAAGGATAAACTTGCTCGATTTTATTCTTATGTTAATCCAACCTGTGACAGATGTCATTCTGAAGTCGCTTCATTGACCCACATGTTTTGGTCTTGCCCTTGTTTGCAAAACTATTGGAAAGATATTTTTGGTATTATTTCAACAGTTCTGAATATCAAATTGCAACCGCATCCTATTACTGCAATTTTTGGTTTACCAATGGTGGATAATAGTTGTTTATCCCCCTTAGCCCGGCAGATGATTGCATTTGTTACATTAATGGCTAGAAGATCTATCCTATTGAACAAAAGCATTTCTAAAGACCTGAATGTTCAGAAGTCCACAGTGAGAGAAATTGTCTCCAAATGGAAAAAACTCAGTACTGTTGCTATTCTGTCTAGGAGTGGGCATCCTGCAAAGATCACACCAAGAGAACCCAAGGTAATTGCAAAGGACTGCAGAAATATCTAGAACTTGCTAAAGTCTATGTTCATGCGCCCACTATTAGAAAAACACTGAGTAAGAATGGTGTTCATGGAAGGACACTGCTGTAGGGGGAAAAATATATTTATATAATTTTTAATTGCTGTACATCGACTTTGCAAAATACCACCTGGATATTCTACAATGCTTCTGGGACAATGTTCTGTGGACAGATGAGACAAAAGTTGAACCTTTTGGCAGAAATGCAAATTGCTATGTTTGGAAGAAAAGGGGCACTGCACACCAACACCTCATCCCAACTGTGAAGCATGGTGGAAGGAGCATCATGGTTTGGGGCTGCTTTGTGGCCTCAGGGCCTGGAAAGCTTGCAATCATTAAGGAACAATGAATTCAAAATTGTATCTAGACATTTTACAGGAGAATGTCAGGGCAGCAGTCCATGACCTGAAGCTTAATAGAAGTTGGATAATGCAACAAGGATCTAAAAGACAAGAGTAAATCAATAACAGAATAGTTTATAAAGAAAATCCATGTTTTGGAATGTCCAAGTTAAAGTCATAGAAAATTTACTAACCCATCCCTCCACTTCCTCATCCAGGTCATTTATAAAAATCACAGAGCAGGGGTCCCAGAACAGATCCTTGAGGCACACCACTTGTCACCGGCCTCCATGCAGAATATGATCCATCTACAACCACTCTTTGCCTTCTGTTGGCAAGCCAATTCTGGATCCACAAAGCAATGTCCCCTTGGATCCCATGCATCCTTACTTTCTCGATAAACCTTCCATGGGTACACTACATCTACTGCTCTACCTTCATAAATGTGTTTAGTCGCATCAGAAAATTCAATCAGCCTCTCCAAATGTTCATAAATCCTGCCTCTCAGGATCTTTTCCATCAACTTACCAACCACTGGAGTAAGACTCACTGGTCTATATTTCCTGGGCCATCTCTACTCCCTTTCCTTAAAGGAACAACATCTACAACCCGCCAATCCTTTGGAACCTCTCCCATCCCCATTGATGATACAAAGATAAAAAGATACAATGATAAAAGGTTTTTTGAACCTTTTTAAGCTCTTCTTTTCTTCTTGACTAGATTTACAACAGCCTTTGGGAAGCCATTCCTGTACCCTACCATCCTTCCCCATCTCATTGGAATGTACCTATGCAGAACTCTGCGCAAATATCCCCTGAACATTTGCCGCATTTCTGCTGTACATTGCCCCGAGAACATCTGTTCCCAGTTTATGCTTCCAAGTTCGTGCCTGAGAGCCTCATATTTCCCCTTACTCCATTTAAACACTTTTCTAACTTGTCCATTCTTATCCCTCTCCAATGCTATGTAAAGGAGATAGGATTGTGATCATCATCTCCAAAATGCTCTCCCACTGAGAGATCTGACACCTGACCAGGTTCATTTCCCAATACCAGATCAAGTACAACCTCTTCCTTTGTAGGCTTATCTATATATTGTGTCAGGAAACCTTCCTGAACACACCTAACAAACTCCACGCCATTTAAACCCCTCGCTTTGGGCAGATGCCAATCAATATTTGGGGAATTAAAATTTCCCACCACGACAACCCTGCTATTATTACAACTTTCTTGAATCTGTCTCCCTATCTGCTCCTCAATGTCCCTGTTACTATCCCCGCTGTAAACTCTTACAGCCCACCGCACTATCCACACCACCACCAACCTTTGTGTCATTAGCAAATTTACTAACCCATCTCTCCTCTTCCTCATCCAGATCATTTATAAAAATCACCAAGAGTAGGGGTCCCAGAACAGATCCCTGAGGCACACCACTGGTCACCAACCTTCATGCAGAATATGACCTGTATACAATCACGCTTTGCCTTCTGTGGGCAAGCCAGTTCTGGATCCACAAAGCAATGTCCCCTTGGATCCCATGCATCCTTACTTTCTCGATAAACCTTCCATGGGTACACTACATCTACTGCTCTACCTTCATAAGTGTGTTTAGTCGCATCAGAAAATTCAATCAGCCTCTCCAAATGTTCATAAATCCTGCCTCTCAGGATCTTTTCCATCAACTTACCAACCACTGAAGTAAGACTCACTGGTCTATATTTCCTGGGCCATCTCTACTCCCTTTCCTTAAAGGAACAACATCTACAACCCGCCAATCCTTTGGAACCTCTCCCATCCCCATTGATGATACAAAGATAAAAAGATACAATGATAAAAGGTTTTTTGAACCTTTTTAAGCTCTTCTTTTCTTCTTGACTAGATTTACAACAGCCTTTGGGAAGCCATTCCTGTACCCTACCATCCTTCCCCATCTCATTGGAATGTACCTATGCAGAACTCTGCGCAAATATCCCCTGAACATTTGCCGCATTTCTGCTGTACACTGCCCCGAGAACATCTGTTCCCAGTTTATGCTTCCAAGTTCGTGCCTGAGAGCCTCATATTTCCCCTTACTCCATTTAAACACTTTTCTAACTTGTCCATTCTTATCCCTCTCCAATGCTATGTAAAGGAGATAGGATTGTGATCATCATCTCCAAAATGCTCTCCCACTGAGAGATCTGACACCTGACCAGGTTCATTTCCCAATACCAGATCAAGTACAACCTCTTCCTTTGTAGGCTTATCTATATATTGTGTCAGGAAACCTTCCTGAACACACCTAACAAACTCCACGCCATTTAAACCCCTCGCTTTGGGCAGATGCCAATCAATATTTGGGGAATTAAAATTTCCCACCACGACAACCCTGCTATTATTACAACTTTCTTGAATCTGTCTCCCTATCTGCTCCTCAATGTCCCTGTTACTATCCCCGCTGTAAACTCTTACAGCCCACCGCACTATCCACACCACCACCAACCTTTGTGTCATTAGCAAATTTACTAACCCATCTCTCCTCTTCCTCATCCAGATCATTTATAAAAATCACCAAGAGTAGGGGTCCCAGAACAGATCCCTGAGGCACACCACTGGTCACCAACCTTCATGCAGAATATGACCTGTATACAATCACGCTTTGCCTTCTGTGGGCAAGCCAGTTCTGGATCCACAAAGCAATGTCCCTTTGGATCCTATGCCTCTTTACTTTCTCAATAAGCCTTGCATGGGGTACCTTCTCAAATGCTTTGCTAAAATCCATATACACTATATCTACAGCTCTACCTTCATCAATGTGTTTAGTCACATCCTCAAAAAATTCAATCAGGCTCGTAAGGCACAAACTGCCTTTGGCAAAGCCATGCTGACTATTCCTAATCATATTATGCCTCTCCAAATGTTCATAAATCCTGCCTCTCAGGATCTTCTCCATCAACTTACCAACCACTGAAGAAAGACTCACTGGCCTATATTTCCTGGGCTATTCCTACTCCCTTTCTTGAATAAGGGAACAACATCCACAACCCTCCAATATTCCAGAACCTCTTCAGTCCTCATTGCTGATGCAAAAATCATTGCCAGTGGCACAGCAATCTCCTCCCTCACTTCCCACAGTAGCCTGGGGTACATCCCGTCCAGACCCGGTGATTTATCTAACTTGATGCTTTCCAAAAGCTCCAGCACACCCTCTTCCTTAATATCTACATTTTCAAGCTTTTCAGTCCACTACAAGTCATCCCTACAATTACCAAGATCCTTTTCCACAATGAATACTGAAGTATTCATAAGTATCACTTCTATTTCCTCCGGTTCCATACACAAGTCCTGACCTTAATTCTACAGAAATGTTGTGGAAGGACACAAGCAAGCAGTTCATGCAAGGAAGCTCACAACATCCTAGAGTTGAAGCAGTTTTGTAATGAAGGGCCTAAAATTATTCCAAGCCGATGAGCAGGACTGATCAACAATTACCAAAGCATTCAGTTGAAGTTGTTGGTATACAAAGGAGTCACAACGATTACTGAAAGCAAAGGTTAACATACTTTTTCCAACAAATACATGTAATATTGGATCGTTTTTCTCAATAAATAAATGAACAAATGTTTTTGTGTTATTTATTGTCTATCTAGCTTTAGGACTTAATTTAAGATCTGATCACATTTTAGGTGGTATTTATGAAGAAATAGAGAAAACTCTACAGGGTTCACAAACTTTCTAACACTGCTGTAAATAGGGTGGGAGAGAAAGTGCACAGGAGAGAGCATGCAAAAAACCCATGGATAACAGGTGGACCGAGGTGCTCGAGGAGAATGACAGATGGATTGAACCAGGTAAAGAGGGAGGTGTTATACTGGAGGACATGATAGGTGGAAGCAGCCAAAAGCAATGGAGCCAAGAGGCCTTGCGGAGGGTAAAGATGGACAGTTAAAAGCAGAAACACAAATGTTACCGATGCATTGAACCTGATATGGTAAGCAATGTGAACTATTAAAGGAGAAATGAAAAGTAGAAGGAACATGGAGGGAATGGTGTAGTGAGCCAGTGAATAGTACACAGATGGAAGCCAGGGAAAAAGAAAGAGGTAAGCAAAAAAAAGGGGACAAGAACAGTTGGAACAATGGAGAACTGGGAGTGGAGAACTGCACGGTGTAGGCGGAGGAGAGAAATGGAGGGTGAGGGTTAGACAAAATTTAGAAAATTCAAACAATTAATACCATAGACTCCTGAAGCAGAATGAGATGTCATTCCTTTGAACAGCATTGTATCACACCCTGGAAATAAGGCCAAGGTTACACAGGTCGGTTTGGAACAGGAAGAGGAATTGTAATGACATGCATCTGGGACCTCGGAATGACCATTGTGGACAGAGTACAGGTGCTGTGCATCAGTTGCCTCACCTGTGCTTGGTCTCACTGATGTAGAGGAGGCCATAATCAGTACCCAAATGCAACAGCTGAGGATGGAGAAGGAGCACATGAGCCTTTGCCTCAATTGGAAGGCCTGTCTTGATCCTTGAAGGCAGTGAGGCAAGACCAAGTGCAGACTGGGTGACTAATTCACCAAACACCCGTACTCTGCCCAAAATAGCCCAATTCCAGTGTAAATTTCAACTTGCAAAGTTTTCTTTACTGGTATTAAATGTCAGATCAGAAGAACATATTATACAAACATACAAACACGGCATTTCATTTGTTTTAGGACCTGGTCACCCAAATACAGCTTGTGGAATAATTTGTTGTCAACTTAAAGAAAGGAATGTATTAAAGACAAGTTCTTTCTTACAAGTTCACACATTTCCAATTTCAAAGACATTTAAAATAATTGACAATTTAGAATTTGCCTAAAACTACTTCTCACTGCATATTTCAGCTGGACAAAATTTAAGTGTTAAAGCTGGATCTATAATTTTGTAATTTAGAACTACAACCATTAGCCTGAGCAAGGTCAGCCAGAGACAACAGATATCACACGATTCAAGTTTATTACTAGAATACTAACTTAGCCCATTACTCATTTGAATGACACACTTCATCATTAAATGTCAATTCCATCAGGACAAGTTAGCAACAACAAATACAAAAACAGATCCTTAGGATTTTCTGGTTAAGCACAAACAATAGTAACTAACTTAATGCAAAAACTGATTTCAAGACAAAAAAAAAATACCAGGATCACTCTCCTACATATGTTGCAAAATGATAAAGTGCTTTTAAATATCAAGCTAAAATATTAATAAAATTTTCAGTCCACAAGTTGGGTATAATTGACTATTCTTCCCAAAAACAATTTCACTAAGTTCCCTTACCCCAACACATCCCATTTCTACCTCCTACCCAAGATCCATAAACCTGCCTGCCCAGGTAAACCCATTGTTTCTGCTTGTTCCTGCCCCATCAAACTTGTATTTGCATTCCTCAACTCTGTTCATCACCCTTGGTACATACATCTGTGATACCTTACATACTCTGTATCTTTACAGTAACTTCATATTCCGTGGCCCTGATGGTCTCATTTTCACCATGGATATCCAGTTTCTATACACATTCATACCCCATCAGGAGGGCCTTAAAGCTCTCCATTTCTTTCTAAACAACAGACCCAACCTGTTCTCCTCCACCACCACTCTCCTTCGACTGGCAGAATTGGTCCTCACTCTCAGTAATTTCTCCTTCAGCTCCTCCCACTTACTTCAAACCCAATGTGTAGCCATCAACCCTCACACTGGTCCCAGCTAAACCTGCCTTTTTGTCAGCTACGTGAACAGTCTGTTTTAAGCCTACACTGGTATCACTCCCCAATTTTTCCAACATTATAATTGACAATTGCATTGGTGCTGCTTTTTGCACTAATGCTGAACTCATTGACTTCATCTTTGCCTCCAATTTCCACCCTGCCCTCAAATTTACCTGGTCACTTTCTCAATCTCTCCGTCTCCCTCTCTCGAGACAGTTTCTCCTCCTTCAAAAAGGGCTTTCCTTCCTCCACCATCAACATTGCTGTTACCACATCTCTTGCATTTTGCGCATGTCTGCCCTCACCCAATCCCCCTTCCATCCCTCCAGGGATAGAGTTCCTCTGGTCCTCCCCAACCAGCCCAAGGGTTTCCGTGTCCAGCATATAATTCTCCATAACTTCTGCCATCTCCAACAGGATCTCACCATCAAGCTCATCTCCTCCCCACCCCACTTTCCACAGGGATCCCTTGTGACTCCTTTCTCCATTTGTTCCTCTCCACTGATCTCCCTCCTAGTACTTATTCTTACAAACAGAATAAGTGCCACACCTGCTGCTATACCTCCTCTCACTACCATTCAGAGCCCCAAACAGGTGAGGAAACACTTCACCTGTGAGTCTGCTGGGGTCTACTACTGTATACAGTGCTCCCAATGTGGTCTTCAGTATATCGGTGAGATCCGATGCAAATTGGGAGACCACTTCACCGAGCACTTAGGCTCCATCCACCAGAAAAGTGGGATCCCCTGGTAGTCACCCATATCATTTCTACTAACCATTCCCATACTGATATGCCAATCCATGGCCTCTACTGCAACAATGAGGTCACTCAGGTTGGAGGAGCAACACCTTGTATTCCATCTGGGTAGCCTCCAACCTGATGGCATGAACATTAGTTTCTCTAACTTCGGGTAATGCCCCAACGACCTTTTCTTCACCATTCCCATTTCCCTCTCTCACCTTCTCCTTATCTGCCCATTATCTCCCTCTGGTGCTCCTCCCACTTCCCCCGGCCTTCTATCCTCTATCAGAGTCCCCCTTCTCCAGCCCTTTATCTCTTTCATCAATCAATTTCCCAGCTCTTTACTTCACCACTCCCCCTCTCCTGGTTTCACCCATCTCTTGTCACATTGTACTTCCTCCCCTCCCCACATCTTATTCTGACTCCTGCCCCCTTCTTTTCCAGTCCTGATGAGGATCTCTGCCCAAAATGTTGATCACTTACTCTTTCTGATAGATGCCTCCTGAGTTCTTCCAGGAGTGAGCGAGTGACTGTGTGTGTGGGGCTTGGATTTCTAGCACCTGCAGATTTTGTCACGTTTGTGATCACAAAGTAGACCAACACTTAACAAGATTTTGTGTGTGTTCAGGGCTTAAACATTATTTTTATGTTTAATGGCATTTCTTTGGGGGGGGGGGTCCAATTTTAATCAAGAAAAATAATCTGCAGATTCTCAAATATGCACTTTACTCAGTAACGTGGATAATGTGGATGAACGTGCAAGTTAATTGACAAATAGTATTAATTAATAATGCAAATTCTGGAAAATGCATTCTCTCAGATCTCTGTACAATAAATTACACTTTACAGTCTAAAACTACAACTCCAAAGTAGCAGCTGGACATGTTAAAAGTTTATAAAACCGTTTCTGATTGAAACCTATTTACCGATTTTAGTAACCCTCCTTACTAGTCTCAGTCTTGCCTTTTTACCTTTTTATTTACTATTTACTATTATTACTATTTTAAAGGTACTATTTACCTTTATTAAATGTAATATTTTTCTAATAATAATCCAAAAATTTCTAGTAATTTATGTATAAAGGAATCATGGACGAATTTATAATCAAATCTTTAAGGATTCCTCTCAGTGTTACACTGTGCCACAGTAAATTGTTACTTAGACTATTTATCAAATTTTTAAAAATAAACACCTGTCAGCACATCATTAAACCCCAACTGCCCACGATACAAGCTGAAAACATCAGGCCCAAACTCTAGTATGGTATTGTGGGATTGTTGCCCAGCCTAATGTGACAGTTTTTGGATATACAACTTTCTCTCAATGTTTTTGAAGAAAGAAAAATTCTGAAAACATTTGAAATGAACAGACAGCAAAGAGAAATTAATGCCAAGATATTGCAATAAAAGTGATCACAAGCAGAGTGTAGAAAGCCATTAAGGTAAAAGTAATACAGAGTTTAGACACAGACAGGGTTGCTGATTAAATTCCAGAATACTTGAGACTAGAATTGTAGGAATGGATATATCTTAGAGAGTAGGAAGCTGGAAATCACAAGACATTTTTGAAACATGGAATGAAAATTTTGTAACTGATTCAATAAACTATGAAACAAGTTGCTACCATATTGCTATTTGGGGCAACTTGCTCTAAAAATTCTTGAAATATTACATTAAAAACAATTGAAAGCTTCATTGACTGCAAAGTGCTCTGGTATATCTAGAGGTCAAACACTACTACAAATACAAGTCTCTCTCGGATTTATTTTTGAGACTGAAATTTTCAAAGAACTCTTAAGTTATGGATTTTAAAAAGTAACATGCGAATGGAAATACATAGCAGTCTTGCTATGAACTTGGGAAAAGTCATAGTTCCACAGCATTCAATTTCTACAACTCCCCCATCCCAAGGTTACTATCAAGTCAAATAAATGGATGTCTGTACATTTATCTGAATGTTCAATGAAATAAGTCTCCTAAGCAAAAGAATGACTTACTGAATTCCTCCGGATTATAGTATCTGCAGTCCTCTGTATCTCTAACAAGTTTCATAAGTTTGATTACCTATGGGTACAATTAAAACAGCCTTAAATTCAAGGGGAAAAATTGTGAAAATTAGGCGGCTGATTACTCCAGAAATCATCTGTCCAGCATGGTGGTTGGATGGCTCCTTTATAGGTCACTGCTTGCATAGTTAATAAGTATACCAATTTGGATACTATTGTGGGAGATTACTTCTTAGGAGTACCAGATTACTGGCACTGAGCATGGCTCCGTGGCGCAGAAGGGAGAAGAGGGGAGCAGTAGTGATAGGGGACTCAATAGTCAGGGAAACAGACAGAAGATTCTGTGGACGTGAACAGGACACGCTAATGGCAAGTTGCCTCACAGATGCCAGGTTCAGGGATGTTGTGGATTGCATTCCTGGCATTTTGGAGGGGGAGGGAGAGCAGCCAGACGTCTTGGTACTTATTGATACCAATGACATAGGAAGAAAAAACAAAGAGGTTCGGAAAAGAGAATTTAGAGAGCTAGGCAGAAAGCTGAAAAGCAGGACCACCAGGGTTTGGATTTCTACCACACCAGTGAGGGTAGAAACAGGATGATTTGGCAGATATATGTGTGGCTAAAAAGCTGGGGCAGGGGTAGGGCTTCAGATTCTTGGATCATTGGGATCTCTTCTGGGGGAGGTATGAGCTGTACAAAAGGGATAGACTGCAGCTGAACCAGAGGGGAACCAATATTCTCGTAGGCAGGTGTGTTAGAGCTGTTGGGGAGGGTGTAACTAATTTGTCAGTCGGGTTGGGAACCAGAGCGAGGGGACTCAGGATAGGACAAATGGTAATAAAGCAAAGATAGCATGCAGTCAGACTGTCAGGAAGGGCGGGCAGATGATGGGACAAAATTACAGCAAGCAGGGCGAGTATCAGTGCATTAAGGATACATAATCAAAAAGGGTAGCAAATACAGTACTCAAAGTGTTATATCCCAATGCATGGAGTATAAGAAATAAGGTGGATGATCTTGTTGCACTATTACAGATTGTCAGGTATGATGTTGTTGTGGCCATCACTGAATCATGGCAGAAGGATAGATGTACCTGGGAGCTGAATGTCCCAAGTTCCATGCTGTATCAGCGGGATAGGAAGGTCGGCGGGGGAGGTGACGTGGCACTGCTGGTAAAGACTGGCATCAAATCAATAGAAAGATGTGACATAGAATCGGAAGATGTTGAATCCTTGTGGACTGAGTTAAGAAACCCAGTGTAAAAGGTGAAGGCAGTTATAAACAGGTGAAGTGGACCACAAATTACAATGAGAAATAGAAAAAGTGTCTGAAAGGAGCAATGTTATAATAGACATGGGAGATTTCAACATACAGGTTGATAGGCAAAATCAGGTTGGTAACAGACCTTAAGAGAGCAAGTTTGTTGAATGCCTACAAGATGGCTTTTTAGAGCAGTTGTCATTGAGCCTACTAGGGGATCAGCTACGTACAAACAAGCTGGATGAACTCAGCAGGTTGGGCAGCATCCGTTGAAACGAGCAGTCAACGGATGCTGCCCAACCTGCTGAGTTCATCCAGCTTGTTTGTACGTGTTGATTTGACCCCAGCATCTGCAGTGTACTTTGTGTTTACTAGGGGATCAGCTATCCTGGACTGGGTGTTATGTATCGAACCGGAGGTGTTTAGAGAGCTTAAGGTAAAGGAACCCTTAGGAGACAATGATCGCAATATGAAATTTGATAGGGAGAAAGTACATCATAGTAGTATTTCAATGGAGTAAAGGAAATTACAGTGGTATGAGAAAAGAGTCGGCCAAATTAAACTGGAAGGAGATGACAGCAGAGCAGTAATGGTGAGAGTTTCTGGGTAAAATGAGGAAGGTGCAGGGGCACCTGTATTCCAAAAATTAAGAAATACACAAATAGCAAAATAGTACAACCGTAGCTGACAAGGGAAGTCAAAGCTAACGTCAAAAGCAAAAGAGAGGGCATACAACAAAGCAAAAATGAGTGGGATGATAGAGGATTGTGAAGCTTTTAAAAACCTAGAGAGCAACTACAAGCTAGCAAACAATATCAAACTGGATAGTGAAGGCTTTTTCAAGTATGTAAAAATGAGAAGAGTGGATATAGGACTGCTAGAGAATGAGGCAGGAGAAATAATAACAGTGGCCAAGGAGATGGCAGCTGAACTAAATGAGTATTTTGCATCAGTCTTCACTGTAGTCTTCACAGTGTGACAGATGTTAAGAGGAGTGCAGTTACTATCACAAGGGAGACGATGCTCAAAAAGCTGAAACACTCAAGAGTACACAAGTCTCCTGAATCAGATGAACTACACCCCAAGGATCTGAAGGAGGTAGTAGAGATTATGGAGGCATTAGTAATGATCTCTCAAAAACCACTGGACTCGGTGCCACAGAACTGGAAAATTGCAAATGTCACTCCACTCTTTAAGGATGGAGGCAGCAGAAAGGAAATTATAGACTAGTTACCCTGACCTTAGTGGTTGGAAAGATGTTAGGAGTCAATTGTTAAGGATGAGGTTATAGAGTACTTAGTGACTCAAGACAAGATGGGGCTACGTCAGCATGGTTTCCTTGAAGGAAAATTTTGTCTGGCAAACCTGCTGGAATTCTTAGACTTTCAGAAAAGCCCTTGACAAGATACCACACATGAGGCTACTTATCAAGTTAAGAGGAAAGTTACTAGCATGACTAGAACATTGGCTGATTGGTAGCAGGTAGCAAGTGGGAATAAAAGGATTCTTTTCTAGTTGGCTGTTAGTAGCCAACTAGTAGTGACTAGGCATCAGTGTTGGGACCGCTTCTTTTTATGCTATTTATCAATGATTTAGATGATGTAATAGTTTTGTTGCCAAATTTGTAGATGATACAAAGATTGGTGGAGGGGTAGGTAGTATTGAGAAAACGGGTCAATTGCAAAGGACTTAGACAGATTAGGAGAATGGGCAAGAAAGAGGCAAATGGAATACAATGTTGGAAAATGCACTTTGGTAGCAGAAATAAATGTGCAGACTATTTTCTAAATGGGGAGAAAATCCAAAAATCTGAAACGCAAAGGGACTTGGGAGTCCTTATGCAGAACACCCAAAGGTTACCTTGCAGGTTGAGTCCATGGTGAGGAAGGCAAATACAATGTTAGCATTCATTTCAAGAGGTCTAAAATACAACAGGAGGGATGTGATGCTGAAGCTTTATAAGGCACTGGTGAGGCCAAACCACGAGTATTGTTAACAGTTTTGTGCTCATCTTGAAAGAAGTGTGCTGTCATTGGAGAGCAATGCCAGCCTATTGAGATTCACAAAGATAATTCTGGGAATGAAAGGATTGTCATACAGGAATGTTTGATGGCTCTGGGTTTTCTAGAATTTAGAAGGATTGGGGGGGGGGGGGTGGAATCTCATTGAAACCTTTTGAATGTTCAAAGGCCTAGACAGAATAGATGTGGAAAGGATGTTTCCCATGGTGGGGGAGTCTCAGACAAGAGGGCACCACCTCAGCCTAGAGGAATATCCATTTAAAACAGATGCAGAGAAATTTCTTAATTGATGGATTTGTGGAATTTGTTACCACAGGCAGCTATGGAGGCCAGGTTGTTGGCTGTATTTAAGACAGAACTTGAGTTCTTGATTGATCATGGCATCAAAGGATACAGGGAGAAAGCTGGGGTGTGGGGTTCAGAAGAGGGGAGAAAAAAGGATCAGCCATGATTGAATGGTGAAGCAGAAACAATGGGCCAAATGGTCTCATTCTGCTATGTCTTGTGATCTTATTGGTCTACTTTTGCTTTGCTGATCAATTGTTTCAAAAATAGGACCGCATGCTTTAAAGCTAAATCAACATGAATGAAGTCTGCATTTCTATTTAAAGAATTTAGAGATAAAAGTAAATGCTCATTATAAAACCGAGAGAAAATATACATAACCTGGTTTTATAGTGCTTGCTGTTCACTTATCCATCTTATTGTTGATATAAGGGCTGAGTTCACTCATTGCAGATTGAGAGAAAATAGGGGAGGCTTCAGATTCCTTTTATTGCAGACTTGTTAATTATTGCTTACATGGAAAACAGACAAACACGTGACCACACAATGTTTGAAATGTCTGATGTGTGTGGTTAGTCAAATAATGCCAAATTCTCAAAACAAGTCAGCTTATTTTAATGTACAGGTCAACTTTCCTAGTTATCCTTTAAAAACCCCATTGCTATACATCTGACGTTTGCTTTACATTTCACAAACTGCAGAGTCTTCCACAGTGCTACCATATGCTGGATGCGAGCAAATACATTGCAATAGTCCAAAGCATTTGTTAGGCCACACTTGAAGTTCAGTGTACAGTACTGAATAAGGTCACCATCTGAAACTTTAACTGTATTGCTTTCCATAGATGTTGCCTAATCTGCTGACTTTCTCCAAAATGGTGTGCACACTGGTTTGGATTTCCAGCATCTGCAGCATTTACTGTATATGATTCTGCTTGCCACACCACAGGAAAGATTTGGCAGCATTAGAGTGAAGAAACTTAGATAACCTTTAGCACCATTTGGTTTCCTGCTGCCTCCTCTCTCCCCAAGATCAGGCTAAAGCGAGTGGTCCACTCAAAAGAGATCACTGGCTGTCAGCTACCGACATTTAAAAACACTTTAATTGCCAAAGTGACGGGAAAATTTCAGCTGAATCCACCCATTCACCAAATTACCATCAGGAAGACACTACATCTATCACTACCACGGCCATATGTAATATCCGAACTTTCTTTCCTGTAGCTAACCAGCTTCTCAGCAAACCTCATCAGGTCTAATACACTAACTGTCCTTGCACAACATCAGTTAAAATGTTCTTTACTGTTCCTCTTGGTGATAATTTTTAATTTGCTGATATGCTCAAATTTAAATTTGATTATTGACATTTGCATGAGACAGTTCTGCTAATAGTTGATTGCTTATGGCTGTTTGCACTATTGTCTTGTAAACTGTTGGTTGCTGGTGTGCTGTTTATTACAGTATTGTCCTGTGCTTTATGCTTGGCACTGAACCATAATCAATCCTGGTATGTTTCACATACTGATTCACCAGGATGTTGTCTGGAATGGAAGGCTTTTCTTATAAAGAGTTTGGATAGGCTTTGTTTATTCTCACTGCAGCACAGGAAGCTGCTTGGGGGTTATTGGAATGATGTCTAAAAAAACTACAACTGGTAGACATTTTTGCCCTGGGAAACAGATGCTGACTGTTGACTATCTATGCCTCTCAAAGTTATAAATCTCAGCCTCCCCCAAAGCACGGTTATGTACTACCTCCAGATCAATCACAAAAAATGAGAATTGAAAAGGTGCAGAATTTTATCTTAGTTTTGTACATGACGTTAAAACATCCCTCAAAATTCAACACGAGTTTTATGCAGAGCATAAAATTAGCGTCATATTACAATACTCAACCGAAGAATGGACAAACTTTCAAGTTAAATAAAACACACAAGTATTTTTGTAACCAATAATTTGCCATGTTGTGAAGTTGTGATAAAAATCAAGGCACGTTAGTTCGACAATGATCCTACCCAAAATGAAAACAAGACATCATTACTTATCTTACCGATCAATAGATACATTTCGCCCCGCCCCAATTTATTTATTAAAAATAAATTGCAAAGTGTTACTCCCTATTTAATGTAGTTTGTTTCTTCTCAGAATCACTTTGGAAAGCTTTGAAAGATGTGGCTGTATCTTAAGGCCACTGAATGCCGTGCAACTCAGTTAACGGCGGAGCGTTAAAATTCGTCCACTTTACTCATGAGCTGCACGGCAGCTACAATCTGTTGCAACCTACGCGAAAAGAACTTCATGAAATTCAGAACCTGGACACACAAGAGCTGCCTACTCGTTTAAAACTGGCTTGAACTGCGTGGGAAAAGATTTATGCAGTTATGGGCGAAGCCACAGCCATACTGGGTCACGCCACTCTCGAACTGGTCTCACTCAATTCCCCTTCAATTGCACAATTGAAAGGCTATTTATACAATCCTTCGCACACAAACGAATTGTATGGATAAATCGGGGAGAGAGTGAGGGGGGAGGAACAGGGACGCATCCGATTGCTCCTGGAACACGGAATATGGGACGGTGAGGAAAACACCTTTCCCGGCACTTCAGACCGCGCGTTTAACAAGCGTGTACTGATCCGATTAGATTCTAACGTTTTTAAAGCATTTCCCTGAAGTATAACGTCAGTACTTGAAATGGAGTTAGTACCTCTTTCACAGCCCCTCTGCCCACATCGCGCCGTCCAGCCGCCGTTAAAACCCGCTCTCAGAGGCGGTTGCTTCCCGACTTGGACTCCAGCGGGTTTTCCTGCAGCTGCAGTTGGAGGTGGGTCCACCGCCTCGCGCAGGCGCAGCACCCGCCGCCGCCAACCTTGGCGCCTGCGCAAACGGCGACCGGGTAACCGGGGCGGGCGGTCGCGCGAGATCGGGCGCTCGGGAGCCGTTTGAAAAATGGACGGTCGAAAGGAGTTCTTAGCCCCCACCCCTCCTCCTTCCCCGGTATTAATTACAAATCAAGCAGGATAATTCCCCTAAACGGTAAGCATTAGGCTTTGCCAGTATATTTAAAATAAAGGGACGCAGACGTCTTCCAGGGCACACTGCATAATCACAATTCTCATTTTGGCATTCCCTCCCTCCATATCTTCATAACATGCAGTTTACTCTGACCGCTATATGTTCGGGAAAAGCACTCAAAACATTGTACAAGGTTGTATAAACTCATCACTCAGGGTGATTCATTCAAGAAGCCTTGCGGTGAAAAAGGGGCGGGGTGACCAACCGAGGGAGGAAGAAAAAATAAATTTAAATCAGAACATTTTCCTTCGTTTAAAAGTTTTGAACAGGTAACCTGGCCTGGTATTTTTAACACCAGCGAGGTAAATCTCGCAGGTCGTGTAGTTCACTGCAAGACATTCAAAGAACTTTAACTATACAGCAATAATTAACACCAAAACCAAATCTTCAAAACATGACTAAATGTGTGCACTAACTGCAATGATGCAACAAAAAAAATTAATACTTATTTAACGTTAATTGTTCGCCCCTACCTTATTCTCGTCTGAAAGGCTGGCTATAAGAGAGTAGATCCGGATCCAGTGTGTGTCTTGTTTTAAGTGGTGTGATCTGTTTGCTTTACCATACGAGCGAGAGCTGATTAAAAAACCTTCCAGTACTGACCAGCTTCAATTGGTGCAGAGATTTTACTACTCTGTAACGACACTCATCATCATGTGGCCAACAGCTGGAAGACTGCAGTATTACAAGACGCGAAATAAACCAAGAAATATATATTAGTATTCACAGTGCAGAAAAAGTAGTTTTGTGTTTTTAAAACTATATGCAATGTAATTTGGGGTGGGCGGTTGCACAATAATGTCCAAAAATGTTCATTTCTTGTCCCAATATTTAATTAAAATAGATAATGTTGTTAAATAGTTTTAGAAGGTTACAGCAAAGCCTTAAGTCAAAACTGCTGTAACTTTTTTTTTGGTGCTGTGCGGAATACATGCCAAAAACATTGACCTCTGATGTGGACTGGGTGGGACTCCACAATGGGGGAATTTGATGAACTCTGCAGTGAATTGGGGGAGGGGTAATTTGTACAATTGCAGCTGAAAGCACAAAAGCGAGTGAGAAACTTCGAGCCATGTGTTGAATACGTGGGGAAAAGTCATACCTAATTAAGTAAAACGTAACACCTTATTGCAAATTATAATTAAAATGTTAATTTTAGCAAGTATCATTTTGTTGTGCACCCAAATTTTAACATTTTGGTTCACTTTGGAGGAGTAAACTTAAATATACATTGCAAACAAAAAAGAAAACATGATTATTTTAGGTACAAAGTATGTGCCTTTTGTGATTAATCTATTCCTTTAAAATACACTATAATCTTTTAGTTTTACATAATTCTGTTCCTGAAAATGAAAATACAATTATTGTTTTTCAATATATGCACTTTTTTCCAGGAAATAATTTATTTCCTGTTCAATGTATTTTTCAACAATGGTGTGCTCAACATGTCCAGCTGATCATTTCTGGTATCTCTGTATACCCAGATTGGTTTTACACTACTTCTTACTTACTTCAAATGAGACATAGTTATCCACATCACAACTCTCAATGAGAAACAGCTTTGTTATATTAATGCAAAGTGCTTCAATTTTATCACCAATAAATTAAGCCAGGTGTAAACTATTTAAAATGATTGGAAAGAAACTGAAATTGCTCTAAAAGTGTAAAGTAGGCCAGAGCATCTCAATCATTTCCAGATTAACAGCTGTGCACAGAATCTCACCAGTACCTAGATTTAATGTTTTAATCTGTATAAAGTATTACTGTTACAGAGAGATCCCATAGAAAGCATGCTATCCAGGTGTATCACTGTGTTGGCTACTGTTGCAGCTGAGACCACAAGGAACTGCTGAGAGTGTTGGCCACAGCTCAGCACATCATGTTAAGCAGGCTCCCTTCTATAGTCTCCATCTGCACTAGAGTCCTCATAAATGTAATCAAAGACCCACAGATTTTATCTTCTCCCCCTTCCTGAAGATACAAAGGCTAAAAGTGTGTACCAGCCCAGGCTCAAGGACAGTTTCTGTCCTGCTGTTATAAGACTATTGAACAGTTTCCTTGTACAATAAAATGGACCATTAACCTCACAATGTACCTCGTCATGGTCTTGCATGTTATGGTCTGCCGCCACTATTTATTGTATTCTGTTGTTGTTTTTCTTTTCTATTGATGTGATGAAATGAGCTGTATGGAAAATGTTTCCCACCAAATTACAGGTGACAATAATGAACTCATTATTTTTACAAAATTTGTAATACTCAGCATTATAAAATATAGAAATTGTTATGCTCAATAGGATAAGCTGCCATTTATGTCATGTAATGAAATTGTTTGTTTAAACTGTGGTAAGTAAATGATTGGACAGGTAGGTAATATTTGAGTTATAAGTTTTGTTTTCTCAACACTTTACTGGGGATACTTAGATATCTTTGAAGAAATGATAAAAAATCCCCTTTCATGTGGATATATTTTATGCAAATAATTTTAATAGATTGAAATCCCTGTCTGACAATCCAAATTAACTCTGCTTTTATTTGAACTAAAAACCCCACCCATTTGCAAAACACACAAAATGCTGGAGGGACTCAGCAAGTCAGGCAGGATCAATGGAAAAGAATAAATAGTCAATGTTTCAGGCTGAGACACTTTGTTACTTTTGTTGGAGATCAGTCTTGAGTTTACCACAATTGGATGTGGGGGAAAAAGCTTTTCTTCTTCTGTGCACCAGCTAACCCAGTTAATCCATTGAAAGTACATACACCCCTAATTGACTTACTGGTAACAGTGCAATGTTGCTCAAAATCTCAGCATTGTTTTCTGCTACATAATGAACACCATGATTCCAGCTTCTTTTTAATCATTGATTCATTGTTGCACTGGTCTATGAAGGGAAAATCTGGACTCAGTTCACTTAACTAAGGATATAGCTGATAAGTGGCCTGGTTTTGGAAGCCAGCTGCAACACTGAGAATGGCTTTTCTGCAAAGAATGGCTCTTAACCTCAAAATGAAGTTCCAAATGACTTGCAGAGACCTTACTACAAGGTCCAGGGACATTGCTCTGCATGAAGACCCAGATCAACTTAATTAAATATTACCATATTCATAACATTGTTCATTGCCACTTTCAATTTGGGAGAGTCAGATTTAGAAAAATATAGCACTCCTACATATAGTCCAATGTATCCACTATGCAAGTCAGTGTTCCACAATCCCTACCAGTAATTGACATTGTTCCCTCTGCGCAGATGCCAAATTCTATATTGATTTATGCAGCTACCAAGGAAATGGAAAACTTATTAGCTGTTGATGTAATAGGCAGTAACTGGCAAATAGAAACTTTATATGCGTAGGAGCTATGTACCCATTTTCTGTATGTCTGGATTGATTTTTGGGTTGCACATTTTATTGGTTACTGTAATCTGTCACATGGGTTTTGGGCGTGGTAGAAGTAAATGAGTATTATCATGTATTCACCCTTTATTCTGTTAATTTAGTTAGGGAATAGATATTTTTTGTTGCCTGCTAATTTTGTAACCACTTATTATGCTAATTTATTAATGCTATGCTGGTTTTGTTAGTTTTTAAATCACTATTTTTGATCATTTGCCTTTGTCACTCATCTTTGTTGGTTTTGTAATAAAGGATTGAATGTACTTTTTTCAATTTGGAACTCAGTTATTTAGAAGTGCATCATACAGTGTTAATTCCCTCACTCAGTCTCTCAGTGGTTTTGGTTTGTTGTTCAAATAACCACTACAATATGTGTACCCCACAAGAAGATGAGCAAAGCCCACCACATCCATGCGGTCACCCAGGTGAAGAGCAAAATACCAGATGCTAATAGTGCATTTCATTAATTAAGCCATTATTGGCTTTATCACTAATTTCATATGACACTGAATTATTTCATAATGGTATTAATTGAATTAGTTTTTGAGCAACTATACTGGTACAATAGGGAAATCTAGGGAAAGATTCTTGCTGTTGTCATCTGTTGCACAAAACTTGTTTTACTAACCTATAGCTGTACTTACAACTACCTAGAAAAAAAATAGTGATTTGGCCTCATATTATTCAAGTTTTGTTTCCAAGTGCTAGTGAGGAAGAAATCATTTTAGACAGCTTTTCAGCAAGACATTGTCTAATATTAAGCAACTGGCAAAATGAAATTAATTTCATTGCTTCTCAATTTTTTTTTGTTTTTCTTAATGCTATCATCTGTTCCTTTTTCACTGCTATATGCTGGAAAACGTGCTATGATTCATACAACCAGAGAAATCCGACTTCTTTTAGAGATGTTCGGTAATTGAAGACGGGAGTCAATATGTCATTGTCTCTCAATATCCTATAATCTGATTGAAACATCTTAAAGAAAATTATTCGAGGTAATTAATTCCCATAGAGTTCTGAAACTTCCAATAAGCTTACCATCATTCAAAATGCAATAAGTAAATAAGTAGTGTGAAGTATTTCCCTCCAGCATCCGCAGATATCATTAAAGATGTACCATGTCCACAGAGAAAAACATATAAAATGGTTGGGAACCCTTGCCTTATTCAAAGTAAATTGATTAAAGCCCTTGGCTATCTAAGGTTTTTCAAATAAGGAATATTTCTTGTTCTACAACATCTGTTTGACCTCCCACAAGGCTGTTGTATATCTGGGCTGTGAAGGAACCAGATCTGGGCACAACAGTCTACATGATAATGTTAGTGAATTGAACAATGTCAAAATGCTGTCTTTTAGTTTATATGGAATAGTTCCATCAATACAATCCATCACCTTGATAGCTTCACATATGATTTATTTGCATTAGTTATGAATCTTCTGTAATCTGTGCTTTAGTACAGCTATTCTCTACCATTAATTATTGTTCCGTTTTATAGATGTTAAATATGCTATTTGACCCACTCACTGAGCACATAAGAATCTTATTGTTTTTTATGTCCTTTCTATACCATATTAAATTCATACTATATTCCCAATCTAGGAAATTAATAAAAAGTAGAAAATTAAGAAAAAGAAGAATATTAATTTTTAAAAGTAGAAGATTAGTCTAGGACTGATCATAGGAAAACACAGTTAATGGGCGTTGCAAGTTTCCAAGATGACTATTCAATAAACCTGTTAATCCAGTATTCTCAAACACAACAGCAGATTTGACTTATTGAATGCAACTCATATTAATAATCCAACATGCTTTTATTTTGGTTTATAAAATATACTGTAGTATAATAATTTTTCATGTAAACCTGATGTTTTTAGAGGGAGCAGGAAATTGAAATAGTAAGTTTCAGTTTATTAGTCTCTGAACAGTATTCTTGAACCCATATCAATGCACCCTTGGCCTATTATCGGGGCCCATAGCTCCAGCCACACAGATAGCTCGAGTCCCCCAGCTCACACTACAGGCTAATGTGTAAGCCAGATGCTGAACTACCCAGATTTCTGAACCATTGGACACCAGATTATCAGTATTGTATTTCTTAGAGTAAAACATTTTGGTTGTAAGATCACAGCTAATACCTAATCCAGTGGTTAAATTTTCTACAATACAACAATAATCCTTTTTGTAATATGATCCAATGTAAAGCACAGTAACAAAGGTTTTCTGAAAGTCTGTTTGATGAATGTGCCTAATTTTCCTATTCTATCAACCTAGTGACTACCTCGAAAAACTTTTATTATGAGTGACCTAATTTTTCTGAAGCAGTGCTGTGAATTTATTCTACACATGCATTTTTTTCCTGAATGAGTACTGT
The DNA here is from genome assembly GCF_048418815.1 of Hemitrygon akajei. Taxonomy (NCBI): domain Eukaryota; kingdom Metazoa; phylum Chordata; class Chondrichthyes; order Myliobatiformes; family Dasyatidae; genus Hemitrygon; species Hemitrygon akajei. The sequence goes on from NC_133146.1 coordinate 3,636,280, forward strand.
AATGGGAGGTTGCCATTTCTTATCTTAAATAATAAGTGTAACTTATAAGTGAATCATAACAATATCTTAATTAAATAATATTACAATATTTTATATTACAAAAGTAACTACAGTTTAGAAATGTATAATTGTGTGAAATGTTTTATGACATGATGTTGTAAGAGGCACAATATAAATGCAAGCTTTTTATTTTGATTTCTTTTACAATTTGATTAAATTGTATATTAGGTAAAATAAGTTCATATTTTACTTAACTACTTTTCACTTATTCAGACAAAGGGTCTTTGAGTTGAAAAGTTAATTTTGTTTCTCCTCCCACAGATGGAGACTGACCTTAAAATTTCTAGCATTTTCTGCTTTTATTTTAGATTTCCTGTATTTGCAGTTTTCTTTTGATTTTCAATTATTTTTCTTTCCTAATTGATATGTACTGATCCATGTTCTGTATCTTAGAAACTTTTATCCAAACAGCATTTTTATTGTTGTTTGTGATATATATGAATGTATAAATGAAATGGATGAGAATAAGCACTGATTAGCAAGTTTACAGAAAACTCAAATACACTGGAAATGTGGATACTGAATAAGGTTGTCAGAGGATACAGCAGGATTCGTCAGTTGTAGAAATGGGTAGCGAACAGGCAGATGGAGTTTAATCCAGACAAACATGAGATATTGTACTTGGAGAATCAACTGTGAGGGAGCTGTGTATAGTAAATGGCAGGACCATTGATGTACAGAGGAATCTTGGGTACAAGTCCATAGCTCTCTGAAAACGGCAACACAAATAAATAGGGTTGTGAACAAGGAATATGGCATGCGTGCCTTCATCAGTTAGGGCATCGAGTATAAGAGTCAGGAAGTCGTGTTGCAGCTCTGTACAGCTTTGGTAGTCCACATTTATTAAATTTTGGTCACTCCATTGCAGGAAGAAAGTGAGGGCTTTGGAGAGAGTCAAGAGGAAGTTAACTTGGTGCTGCTTGGAGTAGAGACCATTAGTTGCAAGAAAGGCTTGGGCAGGTTTGGATTACATACTCTGGAGCATTGGAGGCTGAAAGCAGACTGGTAGAAGTTTATAAAAACATGAGAGGCATAGATAGATAGGGTGGATAGCCAGAGTTTTCTTTGCAGGATAGAGGTGTAAATACTAGAGGGCATAGCTTTAAGGTGAGGGGGGGGAAGTTTAAGGGAGATAAGCAGGGCAAGTTTTTCACACATAGGTGCCTGTATCGTGCTGCCAGTGATGGCTATGGAAGAAGGTGTGGCACTGATTAAGAGGCATTTAGATGTGAAGGGAATATAGGGATACGGATCATGTGCAGGCAGATGGGATTAATGTCATTTAGCATCATGGTTGGTACAGACATTATAGGCCAAAGGGCTTGTTTCTGTGTAGTGCTGCTTTACCTTCAGTGGGCTGAAGGAACTAATTTTGCTCTAATGATGTTAGCCATTACACTCTTCCCTTTCCTCTAATTCCCATTGATTTCAGCTCCCCCCCCCCCCCCAAACATAGTATTCCCTGCTACAAATGCACTCAGTTAAATGTTGGCTTTACAGCAAAAAACTTGACTTTTGCCATTCTGTTCATCTCAGTAGATCTTGACCAAGAGATCAAAAGTAGGCTGATGGGACATTTATTGTGAAGTTTGGATCTTTACAGCTTTTAAAGGTATGACAAACCATCTGGACAATTTCCCAGGTTGTTGACATATTGGAAATGCTGAAAATACCTTAAAAAAATCACCTTTCATTTCCAGTAACATACTTTATTTGTTCTGGGAGAAGCATCAAGGAGGGGATAGAGAGTAATAGCCTTGGAGAGCACAGAATACGAGACTGGATAAGAATAGACTAGAGGAGGCAGTTAGTACAGTTGAAATATTATGAACTGTGAAGTGACTCAGCTGATCTTGGTATCACATATTCCCAATTACTTGTGAATGTCTGCTAGAACATTGAAATCAGTGCACCTGATCTATTGTTCTGCTACTGGACTTGACATTGAACTGTGGAGCACTGACATATTGACAGGGGATCTCAAATATTAGTGCTCACATTTGGATCCTCAGTTTTAAGCCAGAGTAGAGAGGTGGAGAAATATTAAATGGGATTACCAACTAAGGGGAAAAAGATCATTGCAAATATATTAATTATTTTACTTTAATTTATCAGTTTTATGTGTTAATAATGTATTCTTTAAACTCATTTTTAATATAAGTTTACTTTGAAAAGTTACAACATTTAAAAAAATTCTGTCTTAAGACAAACCAAGCAGTCTGAGGTTTCTTAGGTGTACCTATTCATTACTTGAAGATTATATTACCTCATGAGATGTCTGTCAGATAAAAGGACCCAAATGGGTTGACCCTCCATTTGTTGAAAACTCAAGTCTAAATGTCTGGGCACTGAGGGCATGAGTCCAGGAAATGGTAAGGTCCAGTATGATCCAACCCAGTAGAATACCTGTAGCAATTTAAAAGTGTTAATTGATGAATTAACACACTGCAATGGACATGGTTTTGATAGCGAACCAATTTAGTGCTGGAGATATGCTCCAGAACCAGCCTTTAGTTGACCCCACCATCTAGAATTCTACATGTGTTGGACTTGTAAACATAATGCATTCATCTCTGAGAAGCAAATCAGGAAAGCTTGTAAAATTTAGAAATTATTTTAAACTGAGATTTGAGCACCCCCTTTAGGCAATTTAAACCACAAGAGTAAGTTACATTTTTAAGGATTATTTACAAGCTTTATCTACAAGTTTTAATTGGAACAAATTACTCCTGTCTTCCTTTACATGAGGTTTTGTCTCCTGAATTTAAACATTTCTTTAATTGATCTTACTGGTGCAGGCTTGACAGACTAATATTGTAGTATTCCATGTTTCTGAAGTTTCCTTAGTACTGCCAATCCTTCAGAATAAAACCGAGCACCAAAAATGAGTCAATAAGTATACTGTTCAATGTACCAATGAGGAACTGAATCATTTGGATATGAAACATTTGAGGAGCCTAAATAAACTAAAATCAACCCATTATTAACAAGTTCTACATGATCAGCTGCTTGTAAGAAATTGTCCAGCAGCAATATTTAAGAGGACAGTGAGGTTGTGACAGTCATACAGTCCTAGAGTTAGTGGTAGCATTGAATATTTTTCTAGTATTCTCACTAGCTTATATGTCAGCCTTGCCTTACCAAATGTCCAGAGGATACCTTTTTCATCAGTGAATTAAATTCAATGTCAAAGTCAAATAAAGGTGAAAAAAAAACTAAACAGGTCAGGGAGCGTTTGTGGAATGAGAAACTGTTCCCCTTTTCACATTTGCTATCTGACTTGCTGAGTTAATAACAGATCTTTTGTTTACATATTAAATTCAGACTCCCTGATTTTAAATTACCTTTCCAGCTTGTAGAACCTCCTAACTTCCTTGGTAGTTCTCATTTTCTCTATTTTTCAATTTTTGCCTGGTATTACTTATTTCTCTTCTACTGTGCCTTAAATCGCAAAAAATTTCAATAAGCATGGCTTTATACTGAAATTATCATTGTAAACTTCCTTATCTTCATACTTTTTTCCCTCTTTAAAAATATTCAAAAATCTATTATAAAAATCAATTTGTAACCACACCTTTGGTTAACTTCCCAACTTCTCTATACAGTATTACTTGTTATACATTTTTCTTTTGTGCATTGTTATGTTTATTACATGAGGGATAATTTTTCAAACTTGTGAGTTCTTAAACATTTGATAACCGATATGTAAATATAATATATATCAACATTATAGAAACAATTATTCAGGCACGCTTTACAAACCACAGGAATTTGTCCAAAATTGTTCTGGCAGTAGTAGTGACAGTATCTTGGCAATGCTGAAAGCAGTAAATGCAATATCTTTTTTCTTTATCTTTGATTATACAGTTATTGTAAGGAAACAACCATACAGATTGCATCCTTCCTTCCATTGTTAGTGGCGTATTATCCAATGCAGTATTACTCCTTTCTGTGGTTTTCATTCTTTCCCCCATCCTAGGCATTGGCCAACGGTTTTTTTTCTTTTCTCATGCCTATTTTGTCATTTTTGTCATTTTTCATTCCAATTCTATTCTTTATGGCAATGGTGTACAATAGTATTTTTTCCAGTTTAAGTTTTCAGTTGCCCATTGTAACATTTGATTTATCTTGAACAATCAAGAGTCATTTCACCTTCTTCTTAGGTAATCCTTCAAGATTGAGAATGATTTCCCTTGCATTTCTGTAGGTTCTGACATGGCTGATGTGCAGATTATGCCACATATATCGTAGAATAGTACAGCACCGTTCAGGAAGATGCAATTAGTGGCAAGGAGAAAAGCAACAGTTTCATGAATAGCTATTGTTACCAGGCTGATGGGGTAGTACAGCACAATACAGCCCCTTTGGTCTCCGATGTTGTGCCAATCTTTTAACGTACTCCAAGAGTAATCCAACCTTTCCTTCACACATTACTCTGCATCTTTTTACCTCCAATCGCCTTAAAAAAAATGCTCTCTCATATTAGCCATTTCTGCCCCAGGAAAAAAGACTGGATATCCACTTGATCTATGCCTCTTATTATCTTATACATGTCTATTAAGTCACCTTTCATCCACCTTTGCTCCAAAGAGAAAAGCCCTTGTGCAACCAGCCTATCCTCCTAAAACATGCTCTCTAATCCAAGCAGTATCCTGTAAATCTCCTCTGCATCCTCTCTAAAGCTTCCACATCCTTCTTATAATGAGGTGATCTAAAATTAACTCCAATACTTCAAAAACACTAGAAAGTCTGCAGATGCTGGAAATCTAAAGCAACACACTCAAGATACTGGAGGAACTTGGCAAGTCAGGCAGCATCTATAGAAATAAATAGATAGTCGATGTTTTAAGCCAACACCCTTCTTCAGGACAGAAAAGAAAGGGGGGGCCAGGAATGGGAATTGGAATTAAAATGTTTGGCCACCGGAAATTAAAATGTTTGGTCCCAATTGTGGCGGATGGTGCCGAGGCACCCAATTTAGAGGAGGCCACTTTGTGTGCACTGAACACTAGACAGCCTGAGCAGGTTCACAGGTGAAGTGTTGCCTCACCTGGAAGGGCTGTTTGGAACCCTGAATGGAAGTAAAGTAGGAGGTGTATGGGCAGATGTGGCATTTAGGCCACTTGCAGAGAAGGAGGTTAAGTGCTGGGAGGGAGAGTGATGGAGAGAAGGACAAATGGACAAAGGAATTGTGGAGGGAGTGATCCCTGTGGAAAGTGGAGGAGGGGAGGTAAAGTTATGTTTAGTGGTAGGATTCCTTTGGAGATGGCAGAAGTTGTGGAAGCTGATGGGGTGGAAGGTAACATGAAAGATTCTGTCACTATTAAGGCAGCGAGAAAATAGGATGCATGCAGATGTACAGGAAATGGAGGAGATGCGGGTGAGGGCAGCATCAGTAGTAGAGGGAGGGAAACCCCATTCTTTAAAAGAGGACATCTCAGATGTCCCGGAACAACAAGCGGTTTCCTGGGAACCACTGCAGCAGAGACAAAGAAAGTGAAAAAAGAGGATTTTTACAGGAGAAAAGATGGGAAGAGGTATAGTTATATCCATGGGAATTAATAGGTTTATAAAACATGTCACTTATCCAATACTCCAACTGCGGCCTAGCCAGAGTTTTATAGAGTTGCATTGTAACTGTGCAGTTTTCAAACTTAGTCCCCTGAGTAATGAAGGCCAACACACCATATGTCTTCTTAACCACCCCATCAACTTGCATGGTAACTTGAGAGATCTATGAACGTAATCCCTTCATCCCTCTGCTTCTCCATATTGCTAAGAATCCTGCTATTAAACTTGTACTCTGCCTTCAAGTATGACCTTCCAAAGTGCATCACTTCACTCTATCTGCCACTTCTCAGACAAGCTCTGCATTGCACCAATATCCTGTTGTAACCTACAACAACCTTCTACACAGTCCACAACACCATCAACCTTCGTGTCATCTTCAAACTTACTAACCTGCCCTTTATCCAAGTTATTTACAGTATAAAAGTTGCCAAGAGCAGATCCATTAGGAACACCATTGTTCACCGACTTTCAGGCAGAATAGACTCCATGTACCATCACCCTTTTTCTTCTGTGGGCAAGCCAATTTTAAATCCATACAGCCATATATTAATGACTTTCTGAATGAGCCTAACTTGTCGAACGCCTTCCTAAAATCAAATACACTATATCCACTGCACTTTCAACATTTTGCTTTGTCAATCCTCAAAGAATTCAATCAGGCTCATAATCTACAACCTACTTCTCACAAAGCCATGCTGACTATCCCTAATCAGATTATGCTTCTCCAATTGCTTAAAGAACCTGTCTCTAAGAATTCTCTCCAATATTTTGCCCACTGCTGATGTCAGGCCCACTGTCAATAATTCCTGAGATTATCCCTAATGTCTTTCTTGAACAAAGGAATAACATTTGTCTCCCTCCAATCTTCTGGCACTATTCCTGTGGCCAGTGAAGACAGAAAGATCATCACCAAAGACACAATTGCTTCCCATGGTAAATTGGGGTATGTCTTGTCTGGCCCCAGGTAATTAATGTTTTTTCAAAAGTTCCAGCACATTCTCTTTCTTAATGTTGACATGTTCCAGTATTTTGGACTGTTCTACACTGACCTCATATTTGTCAAGGATCCTCTCACAAGGATTCTCATTAGGAATCTCCCCTACCTCCTCTGACTCCAGGCACAAGTTTCCTCTGCTATCCCTGATCAGTCCTACCTTCTCTCTGGTCATCCTCCTGTTCTTCACATACATGAAGTTGTTGTTCCTCTCTGTGCATTGTGGCACATCAGGCGGCAACCTTGCCATTTCTTTAGCAATTTTTTTCTGTGTTTTATGAGGCCGAGTTGTTAGCTCAATGCTCAACCCAGCACGGATGAAGAGCATGCAAGGAGCCAGCCAGAATCAAACCCAGGACCACTCATCTCAAAGTCTAGTGCGGATACATCTTCACACACAAAATGCTGGTGGAACACAGCAGGCCAGGCAGCATCTATAGGAGAAGTACTGTTGACATTTTGGGCCGAGACCCTTCATCAGGACTAACCGAAAGGAAAGATAGTAAGAGATTTGAAAGTAGTGGGGGGAGGGGGAAATGCGAAATGAAAGGAGAAGACCCAAGGGGGTGGGATGAAGCTAAGTGCTGGAAAGGTGATAGACTAAAGTGATACAGAGCTGGAGAAGGGAAAGGATCATGGGACGGGAGGCCTCAGGAGAAAGAAGGGAGGGGGGAAAGCACCAGAGGGAGATGGAGAACAGGCAAACAACTAACTATGTCAGGGATGGGGTAAGAAGGGGAGGAGGGGTATTAACGGAAGTTAGAGAAGTCAATGTTCATGCCATCAGGTTGGACGCTACCCAGCCGGTATATAAGGTGTTGTTCCTCCAACCTGAGTTTGGATTCATTTTGACAGTAGAGGAGGCCATGGATAGGCATATCAGAATGGGAATGGGACGTGGAATTAAAATGTGTGGCCACTGGGAGATCCTGCTTTCTCTGGCGGACCGAGCGTAGGTGTTCAGTGAAATGGTCTCCCAGTCTGCATCCGAAGGGATGGGGGGGGACGAGTGGACAAGGGAGTCGCGTAAGGAGCGATCCCTGCGAAAGGCAGAAAGAGGGGGGGAGGGAAAGATGTGCTTGGTAGTGGGATCCCGTTGGAGGTGGTGGAAGTTACGGAGAATTATACGTTGGACCTGGAGGCTGGTGGGGTGGTAGGTGAGGACAAGGGGAACCCTATCCCGAGGGGGGTGGCGGGTGGATGGGGACTCGGACTTGGCTTGGCTTAGACAGGGACTTGACTGAGAACTCAGGTCATGACTCGGAACTCAGATCTTGGCAGGGACTTGGTCCCTGGGTCTTTTCTAAGTCAAGCTGAGACCTCGAGCTTGGCTTGACCAGGAGCTCGGACTCAAGCTCAGACTCTGACTAGACTAGACTTGGACTTAATTTTGGACGCAGGACACAGGGCTGGGACTCTCCTTGGACACAGAACACAGTGCCAGGACCCTTCTTGGTATGGGTTCTGACGGAGATTCTAATGGGAACGGTCCGGCAAAGGAATAGCTGGACCCCTGAGCTATTTATGTTGCAAGCCCGAAATGAGGATCAGCTGCCTCAATCAAGATGTCCAACAGAACAAGGGGAAAAACGAATAACCAGAATACGGAATCCACGGACCGGACCAGACCGTGATAATTAAATGTTCCACTTCTCTTGTCAACCATGATTCCTTCATCTTACTATCCTTTTCTTCCCTCAGTGGGACAAGCCTATTCAGAAACTGATGCAGTTGCTACTTTAAACAACCTGCACCTGAAAACATCTATTCCTAGTTTGCATCTATAGGAATAAGTGCAGTCGACATTTCGGGCCGAGACCCTTCGTCAGGACTAACTGAAAGAAGAGATAGTAAGAGATCTGGAAGTGGGAGGGGAAGAGGGAGATCCGAAATGATAGGATAAGACAGGAGGGGGAGGGATGAAGCTAAGAGCTGGGAAGTTGATTGGCAAAAGGGATACAGAGGTGGAGAAGGGAGAGGATCATGGGATGGGAGGCCTAGGGAGAAAGAAAGGGGAAGGGGAGCACCAGAGGAAGATGGAGAGCAGGCAAGGAGTGACTGTGAGAGGGACAGAGAGAAAAAAAGAGAGAGTAAAAGAAAAAAAAGGAATAAATAAATAGATAGATAGATAAAGGATGGAGTAAGAAGGGGAGTAGGGGCATTAATGGAAGTTAGAGAAATCAATGTTCATGCCATTAGGTTGGAGGCTACCCAGACGGAATGTAAGTTGTTATATTCTTACCAAATCCCTTATTTATTTATTTATTTATTTGTTTGTTTGTTTGTTTGTTTATTTATTTGCCCCCCCCCTTTTTTCTTTTTCTCTCTTTTTTCTCTCTCCCTCTGGTGCTTCCCTCCCCCTTTCTTTTTCCCTAGGCCTCCCATCTAGCCCAAAACATCGACTGTACTTCTTCCTATAGATGCTGCCTGGCCCATTGAGTTCCACCAGCATTTTGTGTGTATTGCTTGAATTTCCATCATCTACAGATTTCCTCGTGTTTGCGTTTTTATATTCCCAGTTTACAGTCCCAATAGTATCATAATTCACCTTCCCCTGTTTAATATTTTTCCATACTATCTGCTTCTATCCTTCTCCAAGGCTATGCTTAAGAGTTGAGGTGACTGGTTCTGACATGCTTACCCACTGAGAGATCTGTCTCTTGACCTAATTCATTGCTTAGTACTAGATCCAATATGGTTTCTCTGCTAGTCATCCTTCCACATATTGTATCAGAAATCATCCTAGACAAACCTAACAGATCCTGCCTCATCTAAATCTTTCATATTAAGAAAGTGTCAAACAATATTAGAGAATTTGAAGTCACCCATAAGAATAACTGTTATTTTTGCATCTTTCCAAAATCTGCTTCTCAATCTGCTCCTCAGTCTCTGCTGCTATTGGGATGTCTACAGAATGCTTCCAATAGAATGATTGCCCCCTTCCTATTTCTGACTTCCACCCAAACTGACTCAGTCTCAGCAGACAATCCCTCCATAGATGCTTCCCTTTCTGCAGCTTTGATACTATCCCTGATTAGCAGTTTCACTCCCCACTTCTTTTACCTTCTTCCCTGTCCCTTTTGCAATGTCTAAATCCCAGAATAACCAAGAACCATTCCTGTCCATGTGATGACCAAGTCTCAGCAATGGCCATAACTGTAAAGGATCCAGCCTGAACACTGGGTCAAAGGGGCTCTGCTGATAGCTCTGGACCACGACAGCCCTTAAATTCTACCTTCTTTCACCTGGCCATGTGGGCTTTGAACCAGCCCCTCCCCTAATTGGACTCTCGCCAATTACCCACTTATCTCCTCAATAGCACCCACCTGTTTCTGTTCTCGCTCATTACCCAGTCCATTTAAACCCTGCCTCGACTCACACTCTCTGCCTGTTTGTCCCAGTCCTGAACTGAGTCGTTCCAGCCTGCTATAGTGACTACTACCAATGGAAATTGTTGAATTCTGTGTTTCCAGATTCTGCCTGTTTGGAACCTGATTCTTCGTCTGCCCTCGCCAGACAGCCTTTCCTGGGTAAGATCTCCACCTGCCATTCTGGCTTCGTGCCTGCCTCCTGGTGTTGAAAGACTGTTGCCCCTGTGGCCACTAATAAAATCCTGGTAAAAGAACATTCATTGCTCTGTACTTGAATCCTACCGCAACCGGCCCCTCCTGACAACAACGTCATAGGCTTATGTACTGATTCATGCTCCAAGTTCATCAGCTTGTTCCTGGTACTTGTCACATTAATGTGGATACATTTCAACCCATCCAACTGTCTGCCTTAAGCCCTTTCCACTGCCTATATGAGGCAGGTATATTGTATGATAGCAATCATTGCTGCTATCCGAGAGATAGATATAGATATATATATATATATATATATATATATATATATATATATATATACATATTTGGACAACACTTAGAAAATGTAACTAGGAGACCTAGTGGTATATGGCTGTATCATTTTGAATATATGATGATATGATAATTTCCAATCAAATATAATCTCTCCCACAGATTCTTAGTCTCAGATCATGAACTGATACAACCAAAAACATCACAATGCAACTGGTCTGTTATATGGATGTTTGAACACTAACATGCTGTGTTACCAGCTGTCCAAAGCAGATGCAAGTTGTGTTACTGTCTGCATCCCTTTGACCATATCATAATAAAGGGTTTCTGCTTGAAAAATGTTAGCAGAGCAAATTATCTTTATGTTCATTGCGTTCACCACTTTAAGAAGTCACTATGTTATTCTTTCAAGTGCAAATAAGATTTTAATGTAGAAAGTGGTGGAAAACAAGGTACAGTATCTAATTCTGGACTCATTTATCTATTAAACATTTCAGGCATTTGTTTGTGTTCTTGTCATGCTGCTTCATGCTCTTCAAAATCATGAGCAGTGCCTGGTAAACAATATGTATTGATCAGAGCACATATTTTCACTTGGTATTGAGTGTACAATTTGGTAACATTCAGAAAATCTAGCGAGGAGAAAATTCAAAGTTCAAAGCTGGGTTCACCCTCCTGAATGCAACTGTTCTGTCCACTTGATTTGAGTAACCTAGCCAGGGCCTCTCTCTTGCTGAACTGATAACCACTTTGATATGGTTGCTACATCATAGAAGGTTGTCAGAAAGCAAACTTATTTATCTTCCTTGTACATCATAAGTCATCATATACCTCAGGTGGCACATTTATCCTTAAAATACCTTCGGGCATGTTTTATTATTTTATCCATGGTTGGCATCAATAGATAAGCCAACTCTGGGTAAGAATAGATCAGAGTTGTCGAATTATCTGCACCTTTATGTAAGGCCCCATATGTTCATTGTTTTATATACAATATATTGGCTTGTTTAATGTTTTTTAAAAGAAATGAAATATTATAATACTGTGATGGAACTGGATTTCCTTTAGGTCAAATTAACCACCATGATAAATATCTGCTTCTGCTCTCATTTCCAGGGTTTCGGGAAGAATTTTGCTGCATTAAGTTAAGTGGCACTTAATCCAAGTTTGTAAATATTAAATACATTAACTGACTACTGTACTGTAATAAAAGTAGTAAATAGTATTTACTTACTATACTATGTCAACCATTGAATGAAAGGGTGGAGCAGCTATGATTCACAGTTTACAGCAAATAAAGTCATTTGCCCCAGAAAACAATCTTGAAAAAATGATGGAAGCAGAAACTGCAGGAATTTTTCCCAATAAATAAAGAGTAATTTCTGAAAAATTATGCAATAAGTGAAGGATAGTTATGTATAAAACAATAGTGGTGTCAAAAGCTTGACAACAGTATTATCGGTATATATAGCCATTAGTAAATGGCACTTGGTTTACATTTGGTAACATGCAATTAGCACTAGTCAACAAAAATTTTGCTTCCTAAATATCTTGGGTGTATTGTATGGATTTTGGGCTACTGATCATGAAAATCATCATGAAGTTTCTCTATCATGCACTTTTTTTTTGAAAATCACCTATATTTGCTATTTTCAATTCATAATTCAAGTCAGAATAACTGATGCCAAGATTAAGGAGAGCATTTTTGTTGGTCCACAAATCCAACAGGTCATTGATGACAGGCAATTCAAAGAACTTCTAGTGGGACCGGAGAAAATCACATTGAAGGCATTCAAGGATGTTGTTGAAAATTTTCTTGGCAACTACAGACACCAAACTACTTGCAGCTGGTTGACAACATGCTTAATCATACAAAACCATGAAGTACAACATGTCACTAAAGATTCTTTTTCTGTATTCCCATTTAGATTTAAGTGAGAAGCCTTAGAAACTGAGTGCAAATGAAAGTCATCAACGAAACATATTTAGGTTAGTTGAACTATTGCAAAGTGTCAGCACTGTTATGCAATTAAACACGTTATATTCAATAAAAAGTAATTTCATGTTTCTCCAAATTGATACAAGTAGTCTGAAATTATATTTGTGTTCAGCTTGAAGTGATCCATCATAACCAAAAATTAAGTTCTGATGAAGCAACTTTCGAAAAAAATTGTTGTCCAGTGTAATTTAAATGGAAACTTGAGAGAGGAAAACCATTTGAAAAGTTGCACAATCTTGAGTGGAATTTATATTTCTGGTTCTTATACTTAAAGCGAAACTACTATCTCAATGTTGATGTAAGTGGTGCTGAGATGCTGATAAAGGGAGGGTTTGGTATAGGATGCAATTTCTTTCTACAGCTCATGCCATAAACTGCATTATCATAGCCTAATATAGAAGCGCAACACTTTCTGTTTGCACTTGATAAAATGTTGTCTCAAATATTCTTCCTCAATTTCTATTGTTAATATCTGTTGTGTGACTATCTTTTCATTTATTTCCTACAAGATTTAAAATAATTATAGTTGTCTTTTTTTCCACCAAAATGTTATGTATTTTTTTCCTGGATGTTTTGTTTAATATAAGAGAGAGGTTGATGGTGTTTTATATAATTATAGGCGTTAGGCCTTTGGATCTCCAAGATGGTACTAAGGTATCAACCCATATTTGTGGGGCTTAATAATGTTCAATATTATTTGGGCATAAACTGTCAGTTCATGCAGTGCACATTTGAAAGTTATAAACTTGCTGGCCAGTGGAAAGAATATCATTAACTTATACATTTTTACTGAATTAGAAATGGACAATAGGTCAGAATTTGGGAGCTGTTGACATCTTGAATGGTTGCGGAGCTAAATAAAGAATGTACAAAGGCAATGCAAAAGTTTGAGCAATTTTTAAAATTTATTCATTCACATGACTTTGTATAACTGATAAATTCAACATTCATTTTGTATTCCATTTGCTGAACTTAATGGTTCATGTATCAGAGGACTGTCATGTATCAGAGACAACCTCAATAATATTGATTGGTCTGGAGTTGCATATACTGTAGATCTGAAGTAACGATAATAGATTGCCTTCAATAAAATTTGCCAATGGTCCAGTAGATTTCACCGTACACAAGGCAGTTGTCCAAAGTAGGATGCACTTTCGAACTTGAGGAGGTTCACTAAATATCAACCTTTGCAAAATAGTGCTTCATGTCAATGTTGGATTAGACTGCATTAATGCTATTTTCTTCAAAGCTTTTATGCCTGCTTGTATTTTATATAACTATCTATTTAGTATGTTTCCTAGTGGGCACAGTATGTATATATAATTGTTCAGTGTGTCTCCTAGTCATTACAGTTCGGTCTCTTTCTGGAAGGTTCTTTGTATCACATTATTTGAATTGATTGGTTAACTCTTATCTACAGACTTGAAGGGAATGTTTCTTTTCTATAGGGTATAAGAGTCAAGCATGTAACCTTGCCATCTTGATCCTTTACTCCTTCTTTCCTTCCCCTACTTGTCCTTTGCTTCTCTCCGTTTTCAATTCTCTTTGTTCTATTAGCGCTTACTAAAATGACCGTAAAGTAATAAGTTTTGTGCCACTTTCTTGACTTCCAAAAGAACCCTGGATCAAAAACTTTAAAATCCAACAATCTTTGATGTGGTCAGCAAAACTGTTGTGAAGATTTAAGGACTCAGAAGAATCCCAGACGAAATGCAAATTTTTTAGCATGCAAACAAAAAGAGCTTCCTCTAATTTCAAATTGTCTGAGACAAAAACCAACTACTACCAGATACAGTATTCTATCTGGTGGAAGTGTTGGAGTGAAGAAACTACTATATGTTGCTATTTAGAAAAAGAAAGCAGATCTGTTAAAATTAGACAAGCACTGAAATTAATATCAGACTTGGATTATATTCATACCAGCTGGTGAAGTGCCAAGAAATAGTCTGTTAGAATCTAATGTTTAAAAATTATCTAAATTGTGATTGGGAGAAGTTTGCAATCAAGAAAATAAGATTTCTACTACAGTCCTATAAAGATGGAGATGGATGGGAGGTGAATTCCAGTAAAATAGCAATACTGCACAAGCAAATGCAAAGGCCAACCAAAGGTGTTTTTCTCTTTGTAAAATTTGTCTTTTTACAATCTAAAGACAATGCTACTCCAAGAACATCGGGTACTACAGGGCTACTCCATCAGTGAGCTGCTCATTGATCGGAGTAGCTGGACTGGAGTAGGCAGCAGAGTCAGCTGATGTATTGGCCAAGGTGTCAGAGGAGCCTGTCGGGATATCGAAGGAACCAGTTTGGCTATGGAGGAGCTGACCTGGTTGCAGACCACTACTCAAGCATAACCATGGTTGCAGTATAATCATGGGGAGACTATCTCAGACATTTCACTTGTGATCACAAGACTCTGTTGGTCATGTAAGTTGCTGCAGGCCTGTTACCCTTGTCTGGTGGAAAGACAGTCAATATAGGAGCTGCAAACAGCACACACAAAATGCTGGTGGAACACAGCAGGCCTGGCAGCATCCAGAAGGAGAAGCGCTGTCGACATTTCGGGCTGAGACCCTTCGTCCATCCTGACATCTGAAATGTCGACAGCGCTTCTCCTTATAGATGCTGCCTGGCCTGCTGTGTTCCACCAGCATTTTGTGTGTTGTTTGAATTTCCAGCATCTGCAGATTTCCTCGTCTTTGCAATATAGGAGCTGTGTATCTTCAGTTGTAGTGAGAACTTGGCCTCAAGATTCTGGCTTGCCTGTTGAGTGACGCAAAAGTACTACAGTGTGGTTGAACTTGGCTGGGACCTGGCCTCTCCCATCGGTGCTCCCTCCTGTGTTTAAGCAGTAGAAAGACATCTTTTCCTACCCCCCCCCCCCCCATCTTTCTGCTTTCCGCAGGGATCGCTCCCTAAGCGACTACGTTGTCCATTCGTTCCCTCATCCCTTCCCACCGATCTCCCTCCCGGCACTTATCCTCGTAAGCGGAACAAGTGCTACACCTGCCCTTACACTTCCTCCCTCACCACCATTCAGAGCCCCAGACAGTCTGGGGGACCGTTTTGCTGAACACGCACGCTCTGCCAGAGAAAGCAGGATCTTCCATTGGCCACACATTTTAATTCCACGTCCCATTCCCATTCTGATCTGTCTAACCATGGCCTCCTCTACTGTCAAGATGAAGCCATACTCAGGTTGGAGGAACAACACCTGATATTCTGTCTGGGTAGCCTCCAACCTGATGGCATGAACGTTGATTTCTCTAACTTCTGTTAATGACCACGTCCCCTTCTTACCCCATCCCTGATTTATTTATCTATCATTCTATTTATTATTCCCCTTTTTTTTCTTTTCTCTCTGCCCCTCTCACAATCAGTCCTTGCCTTCTCTCCATCTCCCTCTGGTGCTCACCTCCCCCTTTCTTTCTCCCTAGGCCTCCCATCCCATGATCCTCTTCCTTCTCCAGCTGTGTATTCCTTTTGCCAATCAACTTTCCAGCTCTTAGCTTCATCCCTCCTGTCTTCTGCTATCATTTCGGATCTCCCTCTCCCCCTCCCCCTCCCACTTTCAAATCTCTTACTATCTCTTCTTTCAGTTAGTCCTGACAAAGGCCCGAAATGTTGACTGTACTTCTCCCTATAGATGCTGCTTTCCATCAGCATTTTGTGTGTGTTGAATGACAGGCTGGGTTGCATGTGTCTGTACATTGCCAGGAGACTGTACCATCGATTGCTGGACATTGTCACTCAGGGTCTTGGACTATGTATGTTCTTTATTTGAGTGAATATGCTTCTTTGCTCACTATTTTGCTTGCTATTTTGAATGCTTTGCACCTTAGCCCCAGAGGAACACTGTTTCATTCGGCTGTATCTATGTACGCTTTTAAAGATGATTAAACTTGATCTGATTTGATTTGATCATGCACCTCCAAGTACCCCAAAATTTCATCCTTATTAATGGACTCCAATATCAACTCAACCACTGTAGGCAGGCTAACTGCTCTATAATTTCCTTTAATCTGCCTCCCTTTCTTCTTAAAGTGTGGAATGACATTTGCAATTTTCCATTCCTCCAGAACTATTCCGGAATCCTCTGATTCTTGAAAGATCAATACTAATACTTACACTCTCTTCAGCTGCCATTTTTAGAATTCTGGAGTGCAGTCCATCTGGTCCAGATGACCTATTTACTTCCAGGCCTTTCAGCTTCCAGTAAATTCATCTTCATAATAGCAAGTGCACTCACTTCTGCTACCTGACAAGAACAACAAACGCTGTAGTTAATGTGCTAGTAACTTCTGACCCAGTGCCTATACTGCTGGGCAACAGCGAGCAAACCCTAGAAGACCAGAGTCAAGAGCTAGTGGACATTATGAAGTTTATTCTAATAATAGTAGTTGTTACATTATTGCTAATTTTCCCTACTTAAAATGAGTACTAAGACTTTTCCTGATATGCCTTATTATAATTTACATTATTTTTACTTGTATTAGGGTGATCATTAATAGAGCAGTTTAGACTCGCATTAGGTGTGCCTACGAATCTGCCTAACCACAATGTTATCCTATGAATACCTTGAAGATCATACCCTTTGATATTTCTAGGGGTAGATTTTGATTATTTTATACTAATGAAGATAACGCAAGGGAAAATATTGAATTATAGACTGTATAATTGTTATTTTCTCTGCAGCTTAACTTTTATGCCTGTTTGTATTTTATATAACTACCTATATAAAGGTAGTTAGCTTTTTCATAAGTCGAGGGATTGAGTTTAAGAGTCTAGAGGT
The DNA here is from genome assembly GCF_048418815.1 of Hemitrygon akajei. NCBI lineage: Eukaryota > Metazoa > Chordata > Chondrichthyes > Myliobatiformes > Dasyatidae > Hemitrygon > Hemitrygon akajei. The sequence continues at coordinate 3,653,552 of NC_133146.1, forward strand.
AATGATGCAGCTCTATAAGACTCTGGTTAGGCCACACTTGGAGTACTGTGTCTAGTTCTGGTCTCCTCAGTATAGGAAGGATGTAGAAGCATTGGAAAGAGTACAGAGGAGATTTACCAGGATGCTGCCTGGTTTAGAGAGTATGCATTATGATCAGAGATTAAAGGAGCTAGGGCTTTACTCTTTGGAGAGAAGGAGGATGAGAGGAGACATGATAGAGGTGTACAAGATATTAAGAGGAATAGATAGAGTGGACAGCCAGCACCTGGATGAATACTTGTGCAATCAATTATTTTGTGTTTTTTAATTGTAAATAATTTAGATCACTTTGTAGAGGTTTTTTTTTCACTTTGACATGAAAGAGTCTTTTTCAGTTGATCAGTGTCAAAAAAGCCAAATTAATTCCACTGAAATTCAATGTTGTAAAACAATAAAACATGAAAACCTCCAAGGGGGGTGAATACCTTTTATAGACACTGTATATTTTGTTGTTGGCTGAAATAGGTCATAGAGTTTGAAGTACCACACACACACAGCCCTCCATTTTTCATTCATCAATGTAACTATTATGCAGCTAAACCAAGGAGTGATATATAATTATGGTATTCTAACACCACCGGCCAGTGATGTAGTGGCATCAACATTGAATATTGGTTCTGAGTTTGATTCTGGCCGGATCCCAACCAGAGCAGCAGCAGAAAGGCCTGGCAATCTACTTCCACATCTTGCCGCGGAAGCCCTCTGGACAACTACACTATCTATGGGTTACCATAAGTCGACAACACTCCACAACATCACAGCAAACAATGACGAGGCAAGCTGGGGAGAATCAAGGGATGTGCTGTACTAGTGCATTGCAAAATCAGGATGCAATGTGTTTGAGGGAGTTTCAGAGATGGAGACGGAGTTGGAGCAAGCAATTTGAAGAGAAGTTGAGTCAGGTAAGTTTTGGAGCTCATCCACCTAAACTGGGTGTGAGGCTGGATTGCTCAAAGCATCAGTCAATTTGAAGAGGTCGAGAATGTCTTCGGGCTGGGTGCCAGGGTCTTCTAGGTTTCTTGCTTTGTAGCTACCTGTAAGAAAATCTCAAAGTTGTATAATTTATACATACTTCGGTAATAAATTTACTTTGAACTTTTGAACAACTTTACAGATGAAAACACAGCAGGGTGGAGGAGGCAACTGCAGCTGTATGCTCTGTGGCTTTAGACTGCCACTAAACAAGCAGTTAAAAGATAGTATTACTGTCATGGACAACGGGTTATTAAACTAGCAGTTAAAAGATAGTGCTACTGTCATGGACAACGGGTTATTAAACTAGCAGTTAAAAGATAGTGCTACTGTCATGGACAGACTACAGTACTTGCAAGGAGACAAGCAATTAAACAACAGAACATTATATTCATTCATTTGTTAAACCCATCACCTCTGTGGGAGCATGGGTCACCGTTAGCTGCTTGAAAAAGTCCTCTGTCCTTGGCCAATCTTTCAAGTTGTCCCCAGGTGGAGCACGTTATAAGATCCTTCTTCTCCCAGGGATGAGCTCTTTGGAGCTTCTGTTGGCATTTCTGTAGCTCTTCCTTTCACAGTTGGGCTTGGGACCATCAATGGTGGAGTTGCAGAATACTGTACTGAATAGAAAACTTTGCTATTATGTACAGAACTTTTTCATTTAACTTTCACATGTACTTGTCTTCAATTTTTATGAAGCCAGCTGGGTGTTTTACAGAACCAGTTGTTAATTTTATAAAAGCACCTGTAATTCATCAGACGTTATTGAGAGTTCCCAGTTGTATCCAGTACAAAGCACTTTCTTGCCTTTTGCCATATCACTTAACATAAATAGCCATGGTGGACAAAATTTTGTTTCAGTGAGTCAATTCTTCTTATGTTAGTAGAAAACAGAGATGGCTCCAAACACAGGAAAATTGCACAAATGTGCCATTACTGATGAAGAATTGCACATTGAAGAGGTGTAGAATTAAGTGAAACTAAGTGTGAACTTCAGAAGTATTCCAGGGGAAAAGCTTGTAAATAAGCAGTGGGTGGTAAAGAAGTTAGTGAGTTAGAACTACAAAATAATTTTAATGGGCTCAAAAGGGGAAGCATATAAATGTATTGTGGTTCAAATGTATGCTAGAGGAGGAAATCTTTGCACAGATGTTGGAATCATTGACCATTCAAAAATAAACAGGGTACTTTAATAGGAATGCTGTACAAGCAAATAAAATAGAAATATTATGAATTATTTAAGATTTAAGGGGTAACTTTTAACATCCACCTGACTATTTTTTGCTTGAAAAATGTGCGAATGGTCGTGGAGCTTTTGAGAAGAACCATGGGAATTCCTTTGATGTCCAAGTCTGCTGGAATTAATTTTCAAGAAGGCCTTAAATTGAGTGCCTAATATTCCTGCCTAAAACTGACAGCATTGATATGAATTTGTTAATTTTATTTAAATTTGGAGAGAAACAAGTGTTCAACTAAGTAATTAACTTTTCTAAATAGGAATTTCAAGTGGTTGCTGCAAAAGTTTGTAAAACTTTCCATCTGGTTAACAAAATTCTAGGGAAGGTCACTGCTAATTCAGTTTCAATCCACTGGTGATCAAAGTCCAAAGTAAATTCAAAATAAGTTCATCTATATCACCTTATAGGGCCCGGGATTCATTTTCAGACAGGCATACTCAGTAAATCCAAGAACAATAATAGAATCAATGAAAGACCACACCCAACAGGACAGACAAACAACCAATGTACAAAAGACAACAAAATGTGCAAATACAAAAAAGAAAATAATAATTAAGCAGTAAATAACAAGAACATGAGATGAAGAGTTACTGAAAATGAGTCCATAGATTTTGGGAACTCAGCAATGGGACAAGTGAAGTTGTACCTCTTCAAGTGAAGTTCACTATGAGTGAAGTTGGGCCTCTGTACCTCCCTCTGCAATTGGATCCTTGACTTCCTAACCGGAAGACCACAGGCTGTGAATTGGTGACAACATATCCTCCTCACTGACAATCAACTCTGGCGTACCTCAGGGGTGCGTGCTTATCCCACTGCTCTACCCTCTATATACACATGACTGTGTGGCTGGGTGTAGCTCAAATACCATCTATAAATTTGCTGATGATACAACCATTGTTGGTATAAGTGGTGACGAGAGGGCATACAGGAGTGAGATATGTCAACTAGTGGAATGGTGCTGCAGCAACAACCTGACACTCAAAGTCAGTAAGACAAAATAGCTAATTGTGGACTTCAGGAAGGGTAAGACGAAGGAACACATACCAATCCTCATAGAGGGATCAGAAGTGGAGAGAGTCAGCGGCTTCAAGTTCCTGGGTTTCAAGATCTCTGAGGATCTAACCTGGTACCAACATATCGATGTAGTTATAAAGAAGTTAAGCCAGCAGCTATACTTTATTAGGAGTTTAAAGAGATTTGGCATGTTAACAAATACACTCAAAAACTTCTATAGATAGATAGATAGATACTTTATTCATCCCCATGGGGAAATTCAACTTTTTTCCAATGTCCCATACACTTGTTGTAGCAAAACTAATTACATACAATACTTAACTCAGTAAAGAATATGATATGCATCTAAATCACTATCTCAAAAAGCATTAATAATAGCTTTTAAAAAGTTCTTAAGTCCTGGCGGCAGAATTGTAAAGCCTAATGGCATTGGGGAGTATTGACCTCTTCATCCTGTCTGAGGAGCATTGCATCGATAGTAACCTGTCGCTGAAACTGCTTCTCTGTCTCTGGATGGTGCTATGTAGAGGATGTTCAGAGTTATCCATAATTGACCGTAGCCTACTCAGCGCCCTTCGCTCAGCTATCGATGTTAAACTCTCCAGTACTTTGCCCACGACAGAGCCCGCCTTCCTTACCAGCTTAAGACGTGAGGCGTCCCTCTTCTTAATGCTTCCTCCCCAACACGCCACCACAAAGAAGAGGGCGCTCTCCACAACTGACCTATAGAACATCTTCAGCATCTCACTACAGACATTGAATGATGCCAACCTTCTTAGGAAGTACAGTCGACTCTGTGCCTTGTGTACCGTGTACCGTGGAGAGTATTCTGACAGGCTGCATCACTGTCTGGTATGGAGGGGCTACTGCACAGGACCGAAAGAAGCTGCAGAAAGTTGTAAATCTAGTCAGCTCCATCTTGGGCACTTGCCTACAAAGTACCCAGACCATCTTTAGGGAGCGGTGTCTCAGAAAGGCAGCGTCCATTATTAAGGAGCTGCAGCACCCAGGGCATGCCCTTTTCTCATTGTTACTATCAGGAAGGAGATACAGAAGCCTGAAGCCACACACTCAGCGATTCAGGAACAGCTTTTTCCCCTCTGCCATCCGATTCCTAAATGGATGTTGAAACTTTGGACACTACCTCACTTTCTTTTAATATACAGTATTTCTGTTTTTGCACATTTTTGAAAATCTACTCAATATATGTAATTGATTTACTTGTTTATTATTTTTTAAATTGTATTATTTTTTTCTTATCTACTAGATTATGTATTGCATTGAACTGCTGCTGCTAAGTTAACAAATTTCACGTCACATGCCAATGATAATAAACCTGATTCTGATTCTGAATGAAGTTATCCCCTTTGGTTCAAGAGCATGATGGTTGAGGAAATAACTGTTCCTTGGATCACCTGAATAATACTAATACCTAAGTCAGGATGCTGTTTATTGATTACAGCTCATTGTTTAACACAAAGATTTCTACAGTTCTGATTGAAAAATTCTAAAACCTAGGCTTCTGTACCTCCCTCTGCTACTGGATCCTTGAGTTCCTAATTAGAAGACCACAATCTGCACAGATCAGAAATAACATCTCCTCCTTGTTGACCATCAACACTGGCACACCTCAAGGATGTGTGCTAGCCCACTGCTCTACTCTCTCTACACCTATGACTGTGTGGCTAGGCACAGCTCAAATGTTATCTATAAATTTGATGATGACACAACTATTGTTGGCAGAACATAAGCAAGAAATCCAAGCAACATACACAAAATTTTGAAGGAACTCAACAGGCCAGGCAGCATCCATGAAAAGAGCATACTGTTGATGTTTAGGGCAGAGACCCTTTATCAGGTTTGGAGAAAAAAGACAGCTTCACTGATCACCTATACCCCGTCCACCAGAAAAAGTGAGATTTCCTGGTGGCCAACCATTTCATTTCCCATTCTGACATGTCAGTCAATGGCCTTCTCTACACCACGATGAGTCCATATTCAGGTTGGAGGAGCAACACCTTATATTCTGGCTGGGTAGTCACCAACCTGATGACATGAACATCAAATTTTCAAACATTCAGTATTTCCCCCCCCCCACCACCTCTCCTTTACCATTCCCAATTCCTGTTCCCTCTCTCACCTTATCTTCTTACCTGCCTATCACCTCTCTTTGGTGCTCCTCCCCCTCCCCTTTCTTCCATGGTCTTCAGTCCTCTCCTATCAAATTTCCCCTTCTCCAGTCCTTTATCTCTTTCACCAATCCCCTCCCTCTCACAACACATCTCATCTATCTATCAGCTCTTCTGTGTAGCCAGCTGGCAACTTAGTAATTAAATGCAGACACTATCCAATCTTGAATGAACAGTTTGAAGGTAGGTTCATGCCTTTGAATATCAATGCAGCTGTTCTCTGATGTTTGTTTAAAGTAATGTTAAATTTGTATCTGCATTTAAGGTTTATTGATAAAATAAATATTTAAGTTATAGACTCAATCAGCTCCAGCACAGGCACAATCCTGCCCACCATCAGGGAACATCTTCAAGAAGTGGTACCACAAGAAGGTGCTACCCATCGTTTAGTACTCTCACCATCCTTGGACATGCACTCTTCTCATTATTACCATCGGGGAGGAGGTACAGGAACCTGAAGATCCACAGTCAATAATTCAGGACCAGCATCTTACCCTACACCATCAGATTTCTGAATGGTCCACAAATCCATGAGTACTACCTTGTAATTTATTTTTTTATTCTGTTTTGTTCAGTAATTTATTGTAATTTTATGTCTTTGCACTATACTGCTTCAAAACAAGAAAGTGTCTAAATCAGAGATAATATGTCTGAATCTGATTCTCATTAAATATCTTTTGTGTCAGTAAATATTTCCTTGAAGAAAACCACAACCTTGTTGTGGCTGGGAGGTTTGAATGCCTCAATAACCCAGAAAACTGTGCTGGCTGGCATCAGGGCTTTATGCTTTGTCTCTTGGTAGGGACACTCATGCCAAGCAGTTCAAAGGATAAAGGCCAGACTAAGAGTGTTCCACTGGTCCTCCAGGTTCGGGGGTTCAGCTCACGGCTAACAACCCTGACTGACCAAACAAACTGTTCTGAAAACACCAATGAAGAATCCTTCTACATTTATGTGTGATGATATGACCCTGAACCACACCTGGGGCACAATAGAGAAATGGCCAAGGACTGACAGAGATAGACAACCTTCATTGCTGACTTAATGGCAACAGGCATAACAAGCAGCAAGTAAGTAAATTAGTATTTGAACATGTTTAGCAGAATTTACTTGCTGCTGACCAATTAGCTGTGGATGGGGACACCAGCCTGTTTCTGTGACTTCTCCATTTACTTGGTGGAACTTTCCAGGAGAAATTATTTGGGTATGTAATTTTAACTGACAGTGTTGCCAGTGAGATAGGAAGTCAAAAATGTTGCAGTCTTTAAGAAAACTGTAGCCTATTAAAATGAGCCATTACCCTTTCAGGAAGCACAACTGTTTAGGGATATTCATTGAATACAGCTCAGCATTCAACACCATCATCCCCTCAAAACTCTTTACTGAGCTCCAAATGCTGGGCCTTGGTACTCCTTGTGCAATTGCATCCTCAATTTCCTTACTTGCTGACCCCAGCGCAAGTGCACCACAAAGCTGTGTGCTTAGCCCCTTGATCTACTAGCTTTGTTCCTATGATTGTAAGGCTAAGTGCAGCACCAATGCTGTATTGAAGTTTGCTGATGACACCACGTTGTTGGCCGAATCAAAGTAGTGATGCATTTGCATACAGGAGTGAGAATGTAAATCTGGTTGAACGGTGCCACAATTACCTCACACTCAAACCAAAGAGCTGATAATAGAGGAAGAAGGTGGAGGTCCATGAGCCTGTCCTCATTAGAGAATCAGAGGTGGCGAGGGTTAGTAGCTTTAAATTTCTTGGCGGTAATACATCAGTGGATCTGTCCTAGGACCAGCACATAAGCGTCATCACAAAGAAGGCACAATCACACTTCTACTTTCCTAGAAATTTGTGTAGATTTGGAATTTCACCAAAAGCTTTGACGAGCTTCTATAGAAGCATGGTAGAAAGGAGCCTTAATGGTTGCATCATGGCTTGGTATGGAAACATCAATCTGTAGGAATGGACAAGCGTACATAAGATGGTGGATACAGCCCAGTCCATCACAGGCAAAACCCTTTCCAACATTGAGCACACTTACATGAGCACTGCCAGAAGAAACACACAACCATCATTAAGGACCTCCAGCATCCAGGCCATGCTCTCTTCTCATGACTACCATTGGGAGTGCGGAGGAGGTACAGCAGCCTTAGGTACAACACCACCAGGTTCTGGAACAGTTATTACCCTTCAACCATCAGGCTTCTGAACCTGCATAGATAACTTCATTCACCACAACTCTGAACTGATTCTGCAGCCTATAGACTCACTTTCAAGGACCCTACAACTTGTGTTCTCAGAATTATTAACTTATTTATTTTCACAATTTATCTTCCTTTGCACGTTGATTATTTGTCATTCTTTGTTTACACATAGTTTTCATAATGCGATTGTATTTCTTTATTTTCATGTAAATATCTGAAAGATAATGAATCTCAAGGTAGTATATATGTATCCTACTGATAAGCATACTTTGATGGAGCAGGGGAATGCTAGTGGCACATACTAATTACAGTCCTTTGCATACAGATTGTAAAATTAAGCAAGTGAGAGTAATTCAGGGCAGAGAACAAAAATAGTTTCTTTGTCATCTTCAATGCTTACAGTGGTTCACAGAGTCACAAGAGACTGCAGATGCTTGAATCAAGTTTCAAAGTACATTTATCATCAAAGCAACACACACAAAATGCTGGGGGAACTCAGCAGGGCAGGCAGCATCTATGGAAAAGAGTAAACAGTCAATGTTTCAGGCTGAGACCCTTCATCAGGACTGGAAAGGAAGGAGAAGGAGTCAGAGTATGAAGGTGGAAGGAGAGGAGAAAGAAGTACAAGGTGGCAGGTGATAGGTGAAACCAGGAGAGGGGGAGAGGATGAAGTAAAGAGCTGGGAAGTTGATTGGTAAAAGAGATAAAGGGCTGGAGAGGGGGGAATTTGATAGGAGAGGACAGAAGATCATGAAAGAAAGGGAATGTGGTGAACTACATATATCTGTCTGGACTGCTCCTGTGGCTCCTCCCACAGATCCTTGCTGACTGCTTCTGTGGCTCCTCCCACAGACCCCTGTATAAAGGCGATTGAGGCCTGATGCCCGGCCTCATTCTACAGGATGTAGTGTTGTTCATTCTTCCAGTCAATAAAAGCCGATACCTCGCTTCTTATGTCTCAGAGTGAGTTATTGATGGTGCATCAATGAAGGGGTGGACCATCAGAAGGAGAAGATGGTCAGGTAGGATATAAGGTGAGAGAGCGATACAGGAATGGAAAATAGTGAAGGAGAGGAGGGGGACAATTACTGGATGTTCAAGAAGTTGATATTCATACCATCAGGTTGGATGCTACCCAAATGGAATATATGGTGTTGCTCCTCCAACCTGAGTATGGCCTCATCATGGCAGTAGAGGAGGCCATGGACTGACATGTCGGAATGGGAATTGAAATGGTTGGCCACTGGGAAATCCTATTTTGAATTGAAATGGGCAGGCATATTGGAATAATAAACATCAAATCAGGAGTCCAGTAGTATTCATTTTAGTTCAGATGAGTGCCACAGTGCTATCCCACTGCAGGCTATGGGGGTTGGTGGTTGAATGTTGAACTGGACTGGAGGAATCTAATATCCTATCAGGAAGCATTGCTAGTGCTGTGGGGGGATGGAAACCAGAGCACCAGAACAGTTAGGAGAGTGGTTTTGGAGAAAGATGTTAAGCCTATGTACAAGATCAGGAATCAAAAGATTGAATGTGGTGGGACTAATGTTCTGAGCTGTGTATGTTTCAATGCAAGGAATACAGTATTGTAGAAAAGGTGGATGAGCTTAGGGCATGGATCAGTAAATAGAATTATGACATCATAGCCATTAAAGAGACTTGCTTGCAGGAGGGGTAGGACAGGCAGCTCATTGTTCTGGGGTTCTGTCATTATGGACGTGTTAGAGCAAGAGGAATTAAAGGGGGTGGGTTGGTATTACTAGTCAGGGAAAATGTCATGGCAATGCTCAGTCAGGACAGACTGGAAAGCTTGTCTAGTCAGTCTTTATGGATAGAACTGAGAAGTATAAAGGTATTTCCACATTAATGGGATTGTATTATAGACTATCCGGGATTTAGAGAAGCAAACTTATAGAGCAATCTCAGACTGCTGCAAGAAACATAAGTTTGTGAGAGTAGATTTTAACTTTTTTCACATATTGACTGGTACTCCACTATTGTAAAAGGGCTGGATGGGAAAGTGTTTGTCAAATATGTTCAGGAATGTTTCTTTAATCACTGTATAGAACTCCCAAATAAAGAGCATGCTATACTAGATCTCTTATTAGGGAATGAGACAGGGCAGGTGACAGAAGTTCGTATAGGGGAACACTTTGCATCTAGTGATCATAATGCCATTAGTTTCAAGGTAATTATGGAAAAGGATAGGTCTGGTCCCCAAGTTGAGATTCTAAATTGGAGGAAGGCCCATTTTGATGGTAACCGAAAGGAACTGGTAAGTGGAGATTGGGACAGGCTGTTTTCTGGCAAAGATTTACTTGGTAAGTGGTAGGACTTCAAAAGGGACATTTTCAGAGTACAGAGTTTGTATGTTCCTGACAGAATAAAAGGCAAGGATAACAGGTTTATGGAACCTTGGTTTTTGAAAGATATTGAGGGCCTGGTTTAGAAAAATAAACAAGAGGTGCATAGCAGGTATAGGCAGGCAGAAACGAATGAGATGCTAGGGAAGTGTAAGAAATGTAAGGGAAGAAGAAACACAAGAAGAAAATCAGGAGGGCTAAAAGAAAACAAGTGGTTGCTCTGGCAGAAAAGGTGAAGGAAAATCCGAGGGTCTTCTACAGGTATATGAAGAACAAAGGAATAGCAAGGGGCAAAATTGATCCTCTGGAAGATCAGAATGGTAATCTATGCATGGAACCAAAAGAAATGGGCTTAAATGGACTTTTTTGTATCTATATTTACTCAGGAGATCTACGAGTCTGTAGATGCGAGGAAAAGCAGTGGCAAGGTCATGGAACATATACAGATTACAGAGCAGGAGGTGTTTGCTGTCTTGAGGCAAATTAAGGTGGTAAATCCCCAGGGCTTGAGGGAGTTTAGTGCAGAAATTGCAGGGGGCCTGGGATAAATATTTAAAACATCCTTCGCCACAGGTGAGGTGCTGCAGGATTCAAAGATAGCTGATGTTGCTTCCTTGTTTAAGGAAGGCTCCAAAAATAAACCAGGTAATTATAGGTTGGTGAGCCTGACATCAGCAGTGGAAAAGTTTTTGGAAGGTTTTCTAAGAGATGTATAAGTAATTGGAGAGAAAGGGATTGAATTGGAATAGTCAACATTGCTCTGTGTGTGGTAAGTTGTGTCTAACCAATCTTACAGTGTTTTTTGAGGATGTTATCAAGAATGTTAATGAAAGCAAGGTAGTGGATATTGTCTACATTGATGTTAGCAAGACCTTTGAAAAGATTGTCTAGAAAAGGTTCAGTTGCTTGGCTTTCAGCCCCTCAACCATCAAGATGATATAGTAAATTGGATAGCATTCAAGAAGAGAGACTAAATTGGATTAGGATAGTCTTTGTGGAAGAAGCAGTTGTAGATGCCTGCATCTCTGACTAGAGGCCTGTGACTGGTGGTGTGCCACAGGGATTGGTGCTATGTCCATTGTTATTTGTCATCTATATCAATGATCTGGATGATAATGTGGTTAACTGGATCAGCAAATTTGCGGATGACACCAAGATTGGGGGTGTTGTGGGTGGCGAAGAAGATTATCAAAGCTTGCTGTGGGATCTGGACCAGCTGGAAAAATGGCAGATGGAATTTAATGCAGACAGGTGTGAGGTGTTGATCTTTGAGAGGACCACCCAGGGTAGGTCATACAGGTGAGTGGTAAGGCACTGAGGAGTGTGGTAGAACAGAGGGATCTTGGAACGCAGATCCATAATTCCTTGAAAGTGAGGTCACAGGTAGAGAGGGTTATCAAGAAAGCTTTGGGCACATTGATCTTCATAAATCAATGTATTGAGTACAGGAGATAGGACGTTATGTGAAAATTATATAAGATGTTGGTGAGGCTGAATTTGGTGTATTGTGTGCAGTTTTGGTCACCTAACTTTGGGAAGGATGTAAATAAGATTGAAAGAGTACAAAGAAAATTTACAAGGATTTTGCCGGGTCTTGAGAATCTGAATTATAGGGAGAGGTTGGGACTTTATTCCCAAGGATATAGAAGATTGAGAGGAGATTTGTTAGAGGCATTCAATATTATGAGGTGTCTAGATGCAAGCAGGCTTTTTCCACTGAGGTTGGGTGAGGCTACAAGTAGAGGTCAAGGGTTAAGGGTGAAAGGCAAAATGTTTAAGGGGTACATGAAGGGGAACTTCTTCACTCAGAAGGAGGTGAGTGTGTACAATGAGTTGTCAGTGCAAGTGCTAGCTGCGGGATCGATTTCAAAATGAAAGGAAAATTTGGATAGGTACATGGATGAGAGGAGTATGGAGGCCTACGGTTTGGGTGCAATTTGATAGGACTGACCAGTTCCAGTGCTGCAGTGTTCTTTGAGTCTGAGAAGGAATGTCTAACTAAGATAATAATTACATTTTGTAACTCTAAGACATAAAACAAATAAGTTGCCAATGAAAGCTATTAACTATAACAGGATCAATGAAAGATTGCCCAACTAGGACATTCAATCATAGTACAAAAGACACCAAACTGTGCAAACAAACATATAAATAAATAAATAGCAATGAATAATGAGAACATGAGATCCAAGTCCTTGAAAGTGAATCCATTGGTTGAAGGAGCATTTCAATGACGGGCAAGTGAAGTTGAGTGAAGTTATCTTCTGTTGTTCAAGAGACTGATGGGTGAGAGGTAGTAACTGTTCTTGAACCTGGTGGTGTGAGTCCTGAGGCTCTTGTGTCTTCTACCTGAGGGCAGCAGTGATAAGAGAGTGGTGGGCATCCCTGATGATGAATGCTAACTTTCTACAACAGCATTTTATGTAGATGTGCTCTATGCTTGGGAGGGCTTTACCCATGATGTACTGGGCCAAATCCTCTACTTTTTGTGGTATTTTCTATTCAAGGGCATTGGTGTTTCCATGCCAGGCTGTGATGCAGCCAGTCAGTACACTCTCCACTGCATATTTATAGAAGTTTGTAAGAATTTTTGATCTCATGCCAAGTTTCTGCAAACGCCTTGGGAAGTAGAGCCGCTCCCGTCTTTTCTTCACAATTGCACTTTCATGCTGGGCCCAGGATAGGTCCTCTGAAATAGTAACACCTAGGAATTTAAAGTTGCTAACCCTCTCCACCTCTGATCCACCAACGAGAACAGGCTCATAGACCTCTGGTTTCCCTCTCCTGAAGTCTACAATCAGTTCCTTGGCCTTGCTGACATTGAATGTAAGGTTGTTGTTATTACACCACTCAGCCAGATTTTCAATCTCCCTCCTATATGCCGGTTTGTCAGCACTGTTGATTCGGCCTCCAACAGTGGTGTCATCAGCAAATTTGAATATAGTTTTTTATCCATGCTTAGCTACACAGTCAAAAGTACAAAGTGAGTAGAGTAGGGGGCTAAGCTTGTGATCAGTCTTGTGATCCACATTTGCTGATTGAAATTGTTGAGGACTTTTGTCTTTATATTATTCTCCCTTTTGCTGCTCAATATTTAATTTGATTTTGTTATGTTTGTGGTTTTTGTGGATGTGCTGTATTATTTTTGTTTGTAGAAAAAATAGAATAAAAATATATTAAAAAAAGAAATTGTTGAGGAGATGTTGTTCCCAATCTGAACTGAATGGGGTCTACAAATGAGGAAATCCAAAATCCAGTTGCACAAGGAGGTATAGCCATGGTCTTAGAGCTTATTGATTATTTTTGAGTGGATGATGGTATTGAATGTTCTCATCATCATTAGACTTACCATCTACTGCATCCAGATTAGTTCTCTTTTTGAAACTGTAAATTGACTTCTTATCATTTTCTCTTCCCTGTGCAGTATATTTATTTTTGTCTTTCTGACGTGTTAATTTGGTGCCTTTTCTGCAAATTTCTCCTTTAAATTTGCATTGGTCTGATGTATGTGAGCCTTTGCCACAATGGTAACACAATTTGTTTGGGCTGGATGGTTCCTGTTTAGATATTCTCACTTTTATTCCTGAATGCAACTCAATTGCATCTTTGTCTGCTTTTTCCATTGACACTGCTATTTCAATTCCTCTTTTAAGTGCAAGTCATGCTTCAGTTAGAAGCTGTTTTTGAATGCTCTCGTCAGATTCCACAAACTAAGCAATCTCTAAATACATCACTGAACTGACAATGCTCAGACAATCTTCTCAATTCAGCCACATATGCTGAAATGGACACTTTTTCAGGTAACCCACAATGCATTATGTAGACACCAATATATTTACAATATTACTCAAATATTACTGTTGCAAGGGGGCATTGGGAGTGGACCCAAACGCAAGACACAGACACTGAAATAGTATAAACAGAATAGTACTTATTGATAATACTAGGGAAGCCAAGGAGCGAGGACAAGATGACAACATGGACGTAGATGTAGGATACAACCTGGGCTAGGTCTTGGGACTTGGACTTGACTGGGAACTCGGGTCATGACTCGGAACTCAGGTCTTGGCAGGGACTCGGTACCTGGGTCTTGACTTGGCTCTTGACTTAGAACTCCGGCTTAGCTTGACTTAGAACTCGGGCTTGACTTGTCCTGGAACTCAGGCTTGACTTAACTTGGAACTCGGACTCAGATTCAGACTTGACTTGACTTAACTTGATTTGAAACTCGAACCTTGGACATAGGAGAACCCGAGACTCTCCTTGGACATAGAGCCGGGACTCTTCTTGGACACAAAACCAGGACTCCTCTTACTGTAAACCGCCAGCAATTCTCAGCTGGCCACAAAAGTGTCAGAATTTGTACCTTACTCAGAGCAGTGGCAGACAGCCGGCAACTCAGCTGGACATGAAAACGACTGAATGTGCTTAGCAGCCACAGGCGCATAAGCAACCTAGAGTCCACAATACTCAGTTGCTCCGATAATGGTCCAGACTTCCCGCACTGGCTGAAGTCACGTGTTTCTGGTAACTGGTTTCTGGTAATGAGCTTCTTAGTGTGGGTTTCTGATAACAAGCTTCTTGGTGTGGGTTTTGGATGCCGAGCTTCTTGGTGTGGGTTTCAGATGCCGAGCTTCTTGGTGTGGGTTATGGATACTGAGCTTCTTGGTGTGGGTTTCAGATGCTGAGCTTCTTGGTGTGGGTTATGGATGCCGAGCTTCTTGGTGTGAGTTTCTGATAACGAGCTTCTTAGTCTGGGTTTCTGATAACGAGCTTCTTGGTGTGGGTTTCTGATAACGAGCTTCTTAGTCTGGGTTTCTGATAACGAGCTTCTTGGTGTGGGTTATGGATGCCGAGCTTCTTGATGTGGGTTTCTGATAACGAGCTTCTTGGTGTGGGTTATGGATGCCGAGCTTCTTGGTGTGGGTTTCTGATAACGAGCTTCTTGGTGTGGGTTATGGATGCCGAGCTTCTTGGTGTGGGTTTCTGATAACGAGCTTCTTAGTTTGGGTTTCTGATAACGAGCTTCTTGGTGTGGGTTATGGATGCCGAGCTTCTTGGTGTTGGTTTCTGATAACGAGCTTCTTGGTGTGGGTTATGGATGCCGAGCTTCTTGGTGTGGGTTTCTGATAACGAGCTTCTTGGTGTGGGTTTCTGATAACGAGCTCCTTGGTGTGGGTTTTGGATGCCGAGCTTCTTGGTGTGGGTTTTGGATGCTGAGCTTCTTAGTGTGGGTTTCTGATAATGAGCTTCTTGGTGTGGGTTTCTGATAACGAGCTTCTTGGTGTGGGTTTCAGATGCCGAGCTTCTTGGTGTTGGTTTCTGATAACAAGCTTCTTAGTGTGGGTTTCTGATAACGAGCTTCTTAGTGTGGGTTTCTGATAACGAGCTTCTTGGTGTGGGTTTCGGATGCCGAGCTTCTTGGTGTGGGTTTCGGATGCTGAGCTTCTTGGTGTAGGTTTCTGACAGGACGGTCCAGCAAAGGAATAGCTGGACCCCAGATCTATTTGTTGCCAGCCCAAAACGAAAATCAGGTGTCTCAATTAAGGCACCCAATGAACAAGGGAAAACAGAAACAACCAGACTGCGGAATCCATGGACTGGACTGTGACAATTACTGAAATATTAAATACATATCAATAGTAGTTGCAAGACAAATGGAAACAATTAAGGCATCAAGCTCTAAGGGATTATGGAGGAATACTTACAAGAAGGAATTTAAACAGTAGAAAAATTAAGATATATTTGAATAAAACTTTGCAGCAGAAAAGCCGCCTCATGTATGAAGAAACAGAGCTTTTATTCAATCATTCTCAGTACAGGCATGTATGTAAGGAAATAGGTAAAATAAATTTTACAACTTGTGGGTCAGACAGGCAATTCTGTGGACACAGGAAAGAAACACGGATGGTAGTTTGCCTCCCAGGTGCCAGGGTCCAGGATGTTTCTGCTTTCATCCACGATATCTTGAAGTGGGAAGGAGAACAGCCAGAGGCCGTGGTACATATTTGTGTCAATGACACAGGTAGGAAAAGGGAGAATGTCCTGAAAACAGACTATAGGGAGTTAGGAAGGAAGTTGAGAAGCAGGACCTCAAATGTAGTAATCTCGGGATTTCTACCTGTGCCACGCAACAGTGAGAATAGGAATAGGATGAGGTGGAGGATAAATGCGTGGCTGAGGGATTGGAGCAGGGGGCAGGGATTCAGATTTCTGGATCATTGGGACCTCTTTTGGGGCAGGTGTGACCTGTACAAAAAGGACGGGGTTGCACTTGAATCCAAGGGGGACCAATATCCTGGCGGGGAGGTTTGCAAAGGCTACGGGGGAGAGTTTAAACTAGAATTGTGGGGGAGGGGGGGTGGTAACCGAACTGAAGAGATGGAGGAAGAGGGGGTTGGCTCACAAATAGAGAAAGCTTGGAGACAGTGTGAGAGGGAGGATAGGCAGGTGATAGAGAAGGGACATGCTCAGACCGATGGTTTGAGATGTGTCTATTTCAATGCAAGGTGTATTATGAACAAAGAGGATGAGTTTACGATGTGGATCAGTACTTGGAGCTATGATGTTATGGCCATTACAGAGACTTGGATGGCTCAGGGGCAGGAATGGTTACTGAGAATGCCAGGCTTTAGATGTTTCAGAGACGACAGGGAGGTGAGGGTGTGGCACTGCTGATCATAGATAGCGTCACAGCTGCAGAAAAGGAGGAAAGTCATGGAGGCATTGTCTATGGAGTCTCTGTGGGTGGAAGTTAGGAACAGGAAGGGGTCAATAACTCTACTGGGTGTTTTTTATAGACCACCCAATAGTAACAGGGACATCGAGGAGCAGATAGGGAGACAGATTCTCGAAAGTTGTAATAATAACAGGGTTACCGTGGTAGGAGATTTTAATTCCCCAAATATTGATTGGTATATGCCCAGAGAGAGGGGTTTAAATGGCGTGGGGTTTGTTAGGTGTGTTCAGGAAGGTTTCTTGACACAATATGTAGGTAAGCCTACAAGGGGAGAGGTTGTACTTGATCCGGTATTGGGAAATGAACCTGGTCAGGTGTCAGTTCTCTCAATGGGAGAGCATTTTGGAGATGGTGATCACAATTCTACCTCCTTTACCATAGCATTGGAGAGGGATAAGAATGGACAAGTTAGGAAAGTGTTTAACTGGAGTAAGAGTAATGAGGCTCTCAGGCAGGAGCTTGGAAGCATAAACTGGGAACAGATGTTCCCAGGGAAATGTACAGCAGAAATGCGGCAAATGTTCAGGGGATATTTGCATGGAGTTCTGCATAGGTACATTCCAATGAGATGGAAAGGATGGCAAGGTACAGGAACAGCTTCCCAAAGGCTGTTGTAAATCTAGTCAAGAAGAAAAGAAGAGCTTACAAAAGGTTCAAAAAAACTAGTTAATGATAGAGTTCTAGAAGATTATAAGGCTAGCAGGAAGGAGCTTAAGAGTGAAATTAGGAGAGCCAGAAGGGGCCATGAGAAGGTCTTGGCAAACCATATTAAGGAAAACCCCAAGGCATTCTACAAGTCTGTGAAGAGTAAGAGATAAGATGTGTGAGAATAGGACCAATCAAGTGTGACAGTGGAAAAGTTTGTATGGAACTGGAGGAGCTAGCAGAGGCACTTAATGAGTACTTCAGTATTCACTACGGAAAAGGTACTTGGCGATTGTAAGGATGGCTTACAGTGGACTGAAAAGCTTGAGCATATAGATATTAAGAAAGAGGATGTGCTGGAGCTTATGGAAAGCATCGTTGGATAAGTTACCGGGACCAGATGGGATATACCCCAGGCTACTGTGGGAGGCGAGGGAGGAGATTGCTGAGCCTCTGGCAATGATCTTTGTATCATCAATGGGGATGGGAGAGGTTCCAAAGGATTGGAGCGTGGTGGTTGTTGTTCCTTTATTCAAGAAAAGGAGTAGAGATGGCTCTGGAACTATAGACCAGCTAGTCTTACTTCAGTGGTTGGTAAGTTGATGGAAAAGATCCTGAGAGGCAGGATTTATGAACATTTGGAGATGCTGATTGAATTTTCTGATGATGTGACTAAACACATTTATGAAGGTAGAGCAGTAGATGTAGTGCACCCATGCAAGGCTTATTGAGAAAGTAAGGAGGCATGGAATCCAAGGGGACATTGCTTTGTGGATCCAGAATTGGCTTGCCCACAGAAGTCAGAGTGGTTGTAGATGGATCATATTCTGCATGGAAGACGGTGACCAGTGGAGTGACTCAGGGATTTGTTCTGGGACCCTTACTCTTCGTGATTTTTATAAATGACCTGGATGAGTAAATTGAGGGATGGGTTAGTAAATTTGCTGATGACACAAAGGTTGGGGGTGTTGTGGATAGTGTGGAAGGCTTTCAGAGGTTTCAGTGCGACATCGATAGGATGCAAAACTGGGCTGAGAAGTAGCAGATGGAGTTCAACCCAGATAAGTGTGAGGTGGTTCATTATGCTCAGTCAAATATGATGGCAGAATATAGTATTAATAGTCAGACTCTTGGCAGTTTGGAGGATCAGAGAGATTTTCCAAGATGGCGGCATGACGCAGCTTGCAGTGACCACTCTGGAGTTGATTATCTGTTATTTGTGAAGCGGGGTGCCGTGCGCAATCATAATCAGTTGAAAACGGACGTGGGAGCACAGAGGAACATCTGGAAATCTGCACGAAGACCTTCTTCGTTGCTGCTGCTGCTGTGAGGTCCGGGTCTCTGCTGGGAAGAACAGGCCCCCAGTCCTTGGGGTCGCGTTGCCGATAGCCGTTGGTGGGGGTGTCTTAATACGCTCGGCAGAGAATGGTGCTTGGAGAAGCTGTGCCGGAGGGGATGGTCGGATGTTCGACAGACTTGGAAACCGCTACGGTCAGGTCGCTTTCAGTGTGTACTGCGTCTGCGAGGCCAGGTTCGACGGAGCTTTCATCGTGTGCTGCGTCTGTGCGGCTGAGTCAGGCGGCATCTTGGAAGTCCATAGCGGGGATATTCCCTTCTGCCGCCTGTGTGGGATGACGAGTCTGTCGGGACCCTGAGGACTTGTGGAAACTGTGTGGTGGTTTCTTTCGAACTTATAGTCTTTTAACATCTTTGGACTATTTTTACTGTGCCCATGGTCTGTTTTTTTTTAATCAATTATGCTATTGTTTGCATTGTTGTAACTATTTGCTGTAACTATGTGGTTTTGTGCAGGTCTTGTAGCTTTAGTTTTTGGTCTTGTTTGTCTGGTGGATTTGGAGCTCCTTTCTGGGGAACTCGCTAAGACGGTAGCGCGATATTAATACGCAGCAGCCTCTCCGGACTGGATTGGGGATTGCCAAACGTTATGTGGATTTTCTGGTGTAGTCTGTTTTGTCATATGCTTTTGTGATATCATTCTGGAAATATGTTGTCTCATTTTTTAACTGCATTGCATTTGTGGTTTCTAAATGACAATAAACTGAATCTGAATCTGAACCTGAATCTGAATTTTGGGGTCTGAGTCCATAGTCCAATTAAACTGAATCTGAATCTGAACCTGAATCTGAATTTTGGGGTCTGAGTCTAATTAAAGCCGCTATGCAGGTTGACTCTGGTTAAGAAGGCATGCGGTGCATTGGCCTTCATCAACCGTGGGATTTTTAGGAGCCGTGAAATAATGTTGCAGCTGTATAGGATCCTGATCAGACCCCACTTGGAGTACTGTGCTCAGTTCTGGTCACCTCACTACAGGAAGGATGTGGAAACTATAGAGAGGGTGCAGAGGAGATTTACAAGGGCTTTGCCTGGATTGGGGAGCATGCCTTATGAGAATAGGATGAGTGAACTTGGCCTTTTCTCTTGGAGCGATGGAGGATGGGAGGTGATCTGGTAGGGGTGTATAAGATGATGAGAGGCATTGATCGTGTGGATAGTCAGAGGTTTTTCCCAGGGCTTAAATGGCTAGCATGAGACACCTTAAACACAAGTTTAAGGTGCTGGGGAGTAGGTACAGAGGAGATATCAAGAGTAAGTTTTTTTTTACGCAGAGACTGGTGAGTATGTGGAATGGGCTGCCACCGACAGTGGTGGAGGCGGATACGATAGGGTCTTTTAAGAGACTCCTGAATAGCTACATGGAGCTTAGAAAAATAGGCCATGGGTATCCCTAGGTCATTTCTATAGTAAGGACATGTTTGGCACAGCATTGTGGGTTGAAGGGCCTGTATCGTGCTGTAGGCTTTCTATGTTTTTCTGTGTTTCTAAATTGATAATACATATCAGGTTGTCTCATCTGTCTTAATATGACACATTATGTTTCTGTACATTTGGCCAAATGACTTCCAGTCATGTCATGTTTGTTTTGCACTAATATTGAACAAATACATCAAAGTACATTTGCAGACAGAAGAGACTGCAAATGTTGGAATCTGGAGCAACACACAAAAACTCGAGGAGCTCAGCAGGGCAACTAGCCTCCATGGAAGGAAATGAATAGTCAACCTTTATGTTGAAACTTTACATCTGTGTGCGTATTGAGGGTGTGCGGCCTGTATAAATACACTGATTACATCTGTGTGCATATTGAGGGTGTGCGGCCTGTATAAATACACTGATTACATCTGTGTGCGTATTGAGGGTGTGCGGCCTGTATAAATACACTGATTACATCTGTGTGCGTATTGAGGGTGTGCGGCCTGTATAAATACACTGATTACATCTGTGTGCGTATTGAGGGTGTGCGGCCTGTATAAATACACTGATTACATCTGTGTGCGTATTGAGGGTGTGCGGCCTGTATAAATAGACTGATTACATCTGTGTGCGTATTGAGGGTGTGCGGCCTGTATAAATACACTGATTACATCTGTGTGCGTATTGAGGGTGTGCGGCCTGTATAAATACACTGATTACATCTGTGTGCGTATTGAGGGTGTGCGGCCTGTATAAATACACTGATTACATCTGTGTGCGTATTGAGGGTGTGCGGCCTGTATAAATACACTGATTACATCTGTGTGCGTATTGAGGGTGTGCGGCCTGTATAAATAGACTGATTACATCTGTGTGCGTATTGAGGGTGTGCGGCCTGTATAAATACACTGATTACATCTGTGTGCGTATTGAGGGTGTGCGGCCTGTATAAATACACTGATTACATCTGTGTGCGTATTGAGGGTGTGCGGCCTGTATAAATACACTGATTACATCTGTGTGCGTATTGAGGGTGTGCGGCCTGTATAAATACAGCTTCCAAAACCACTTGTATCAAGCAGACTGGAAGCTGTGTAACTGCAGCTGCTCTTTTACTCTTTTGACTGTTTTTTTTTACCACACTTGTGATTTCACCATCAATTCCACATTGGAATGACCAAGAAAAGACAGTGGTTCTGTAAAACCATATTGATGCACCATCAATAACTCACGCCGAGGCTTAGGAAGTGAGATATCGGCTTTTATTGACTGAAGAACAACACTACATCCTGGGGAAAATGAGGGAGAGCAGCAGGCCACAGTCGCCTTTATACAGGGGTCTGTGGGAGGAGCCACAGGGGCAGTCAGCAGGGTCTTGGGAGGAGCCACAGGAGCAGTCAGACAGGTATATCTAGTTCACCACACATATAGACTTTCAATGGAAGCACAATAGTTTGACAGCTATTTCTCACTTAAGTCAATAGTTTTAATCAACCATATACCTTCAGGCAGATTAGGTATGCAGTGCAAATCAATATTCTTCCTGCAAAAGTAAAAAGTATATGAAATAAACTGAATGGATTGCATTTCCTGTTTTAATATTGGTTTGCAGTAATGAAGACTGGGAATCAAATATACCAAGTTACATGGTTTATAGAAAAGAAAGAAAAAACAGTAGAGTAGGAGGACACAAGAGAAAATCTGCAGATGCTGGAAATCCAATTAGCACACACAAAATGTTGGAGGAACTCAGCAGGTCAGGCAGTGTCTATAGGAATGAGCACAGTCGATGTTTGGGGCTGAGACCCTTTGACAGTCCTGCATAGATTAGGAGGAATAACATTACGGATCAAAGAGAAGTTAAATGGTGACGGGAGTTAACTAGGTCATCAAGGAGAAAGAGGAGAGAATGGGAATAAGGTTTAAAGAAAGCAATTGATGGAGCAGGCTCAAATGATCAAAATGCCTTCACTTGTTCTCTTCATAATGTTTATATAATTGAATAACAGCCCTATATTAGGAGTTGTGTATGGGCTTCTTGATGCCAAATTCGACTTGATAGAAGGTATAAAGGCAGAGATTAGAGAGCTGCATAGTGAAGGCAGAGAGTTTTAATTGGTTATCCCATGAGAAAATTTGTAGATAATATCGGACAGGGGATGGGTCTGGAAGAATTTTGTGGACATCGGTTAAATAGTTTTTGTAGGAGCTTGTCCAGAAGGTTGAGGAGATTACTGAGGCTATCCATAGACTTTGTGAAGATAATCATTGGAAGATCAAAGAAGCCACTAACTTGGACCAAGATGCATGCTTTGGACTTTCTGAAGCAATCATCTATCCTAACTGGTTGTATGGAGAAACCTAGAAAATGTGGTAAATACAGCCCAGCTTATTACAGGAAAAGCCCTCCCCGCCGTTGAGCACATCTACAAGGAGTGCTGCCACAAAATGTGGTAAATACAGCCCAGCTTATTACAGGAAAAGCCCTCCCCGCCGTTGAGCACATCTACAAGGAGTGCTGCCACAAAATGTGGTAAATACAGCCCAGCTTATTACAGGAAAATCCCTCCCCACCGTTGAGCACATCTACAAGAAAGCAGCAGCCATCATAAGACCACAAGACATAGGAGCAGAATTAGGCTATTTGGCCTAACAAATAGCATCAAGAGACTCCAACAACCAGGCCATGCTCTTTCTTACTGTTGGCATCAGGAAGAGATACTGGAGCCTTTGGTTCCACAACACCAAATATAACCTCTGCACTCACTTTCAAGGCCTATAAACTCATGTTCTCAGCATTATTTATTTATCTGTTTATTATTATTATCATCATCATTATTATTTTTTGTATATGTGATGCACCATCAATAACTCTCTGAGATGTGAGGCAAGATATAGGCTTTTATTGGCTGGAAGAAAGAACAAGCAGCAATTGACCACCATACTACATCCTGGAGACAGAGGCCAGGGCTCAGGCTCCAATCGCCTTTATACCGGGGTCCCTGGGAGGAGTCACGGTCAGTGGGAGGGGCCACAGGAGCAGTCAGCGGGGGGCATGTCCAGACAGGTATATTTAGTTCACCACAATATGTACGGCTTGACTTATCATTGGTTGCTTGTCAGTGTTTGTATGCAGTTTTTCATTGATCCTATTGTACTTCTTTGTTCTGTGAATGCCTGCAAGAAAACAAAGCTGAGGATAGTGTATGGTGACACAAATGCTTTGGTAATAAATTTACATTGAACTTTGAAGTAAAGGGAGCCCTTAACTAACACTAAAGCAGATCTCATCACTCTAGTTAAGGCCTGCTGCAGCGTTCTTGCGGGCTTCCTCCATGCAGTAGAATTTTCTAGAAGGGGCAGTGAGTGAACATTGCACACCATCTCAAATCACTGGTAGCTCACTGATGGATCCTGAAAATGGCCAGTGGAAGTTATAGAGCAAAGTATTCAGTATGATATAAAACTAGTGAATGCCCTTAAAGAGCAAGATAACTACTTTACAAAAATAAATGCCAGTTGTGGAAACTAAAGAGGAATAGGGCACAATAAAATGATAAAAAGACTGGTGACTGGGAGAAATCGGAGGAACAATGCAAATGTGTATCTTCATTAAAAGAGTCCAAATAGCTTGCAAGACTCATCAAAGAAAACATCTTTAAAAATAATGATGGAAAAATAGCTCGTCAGCAACAATATAGTCTCTTGGAAACTGATAACAGTGATATTTTAAACGTAAATAAGGAAATGGTTGAAATATTGATTAATTACTTTGTGATGATATTTACAATAGAGGATAACATGTTGGACATTGAAGGAAGCATATTCTGAATTAAGAGCAGGAACTCACTAAAATTAACATGCACAGAACAATAGTGATGATGATATTAGCAATAGTAAAGTGCTCCAAGGTTAGGTGGTTTATATCCCGCAGTTTTAAAGGGAGTTACAGAAAATCATCACAGATTCTCTATAACCCAATTTCCTCATAATTTGAGAACATTGCTTTAGATAGGAAACCTCTTGGTGCTACTTCATTGCTTAAAAGAAGTTCAGAGAGAAGTTAAGGCTTTCACTGCTTTGGCTAATATCTATATACAAAATCTATCTATAGATATTATCTATAATAACTATGTACAGTCGATTTCTCTGGCCAAGACCCTTCGGCAGGACTGGAGAAAAAAAGCTGAGGAGTAGATTTAAAAGGTGGGGGAAGGAGAGAGAAACACCAGGTGATCAGTGAAACCTGGAGGGGGAGGGATAAATGAAAGAGCTGGGAAGTTGATGAAAGAGACAGAAGGCCGTGGAAGATAGAAAAGGGGGGTGCGAGAAGCACGAGAGGGGGGGTGATAGGTGGGCAAGGAGGTAAGGTGGGAGTGGGAAAAGGGAATAGGGAACGGGGAGTGGTGAAGGGGGAGGGGTAGGGGGCATTACCGGGAGTTTGAGAAATCTATGTTCAGGCATTGGGTTGGAGGCTACTCAAATGGAATGTAAGGTGTTGTTCCTCCAACCTGAGTGTGGCTTCATCACGACAGTGGAGGAGGCCATGGATAGACAAATTGGAAAGGGAATGGGAAGTGGAATTAAAATAGGTGGCCACTAGGAACCATAGAACATTACAGCACAGGAACAGGCCTTTTGGCCCTTCTTGGCTGTACCAAACCATTTTTCTGCCTAGTCCCACTGGCCTGCACCTGGACCATATCCCTCCAAACACCTCTCATCCATGTACCTGTCCAAGTTTTTCTTAAATGTTAAAAGTGAGCCTGCATTCACCACTACATCTGGTAGCTCATTCCTCACTCCCACCACTCTCTGCGTGAAGAAGCCCCCACTAATGTTCCCTTTAAACCTTTCCCCCTTCACCCTTAACTCATGTCCTCTGGTTTCTTTTCTCCTCCAGCCTCAATGGAAAAAGCCTGCTTGCATTCACTCTATCTATACCCATCATAATTTTATATACCTCTATCAAATCTCCTCTCATTGTTCTACGCTTCAGGGAATAAAGTCCTAACCTATTCAACCTTTCTCTGTAACTCAGTTTCTCAAGTCCCAGCAACATCCTTGTAAACCTTCTCTGCACTCTTTCAACCTTATTAATACCCTTCCTGTAAATCAGTGACCAAAACTGCACACAATACGCCAAATTTGGCCTCACCAATGCCTTATACAACCTCAACATAACATTCCAACTCTTATACTCAACACTTTGATTTATAAAGGCCAATGTACCAGAAGCTCTCTTTACGACCCTATCCACCTGTGACTCCACTTTCAGGGAATTTTGTATCTGTATTCCCAGCTCCCTCTGTTCTACTGCACTCCTCAGTGCCCTACCATTTACCTTGTATGTTCTACCTTGGTTTTTTCTTCCAAAGTGCAATACCCCACACTTGCCTGCATTAAACTTCATCTGCCATTTTTCAGCCCATTTTTCTAGCTGGTCCAAATCTCCCTGCAAGCTTTGAAAACCTTCCTCGCTGTCCACTACACCTCTGATCTTTGTATCTACCACATTATCATCCAGATCATTGCTATAAATGACAAATAACAATGGATCCAGCACTGATCCCTGTGGCACACCACTAGTCACAGGCCCCCACTCAGAGAAGCAATCCTCCACTACCACTCTCTGGCTTCTCCCATTGAGCCAATGTCTAATCCAATTTACTACCTCACCATGTATACCTAGTGAATGAATCTTCCTAACTAACGTCCAATGCAGGACCTCCTTACTAAAGTCCATGTAGACAACATCCACTGCCTTCCTTTCATCCACTTTCCTGGTAACCTCCTCGAAAAACTCTAATAGATTTGTTAAACATGACCTACCACACACAAAGCCATGTTGACTCTTCCTAATAAGTCCCTGTCTATCTAAATACTTGTAGGTCCTATCTCCTAGTACTCCTTCCAATAATTTACCTACTACCGATGTCAAACTTACTGGCCTATAATTCCTTGGATTACTTTTAGATCCTTTTTTAAACAAGGGAACAACATGAGCTATCCTCCAGTCCTTCTGCACCTCACCCATAGATACTGACATTTTAAATATATCTGTCAGGGCCCCTGCAATTTCAACACCAGTCTCCTTGAGGAAATACGGTCTGCCTCAGGAATTGCTGCTGCAGTTCTACATTGCAGTCATTGAGTCTGTCCTGTGCACCTCCATCATTGTGTGGTTTGGAGCCGCCACCAAGCAGGATAGAACCAGACTACAGCGCACAGTGAGGACTGCCGAGCGCATCATTTGAGCCTCCCTGCCCTCTATTGTGGACCTGTACTCTTCCAGATTGAAGAAGAGGGCGGGGAACATCATAAAGGACTCCTCCCATCCTGCGCACGGACTGTTTGATCTGCTTCCGTCTGGTAGGCGCTTCAGATCCCTCCAGACTAAGACTAATAGGCACTGGAGATGTTTTTTCCCTACTGCGGTCACTTTGCTGAACAGTTAACTGCCGGTTAACTGTCGGCTAACTATTACTTGGATTGCACTACCTGTATGTATAATCTAAATTTTCATTTATATTTATCATTATTATTGTTATGAGCAGAGAGACAACATCTGCCGGAAGTAAATTCCTTGTATGTGCATAGGTACTTGGCGATTAAAGTCTGATTCTGATTCTGATTCAAGGTCCGAGGGAATACCCTGTCAGGTCCTGGAGATTTATCTGCTCTGATTTGCCTCAAGACAGCAAGCACCTCCTCCTCTTCAATCTGTATAGGTTCCATGACCTCACTACTTGTTTGCCTTATTTCCATGGGCTCTATGCCAGTTTCCTTAGTAAATACAGACGCAAAAAACCCATTTAAGATCTCCACCATTTTTTTTGGTTCCATACATAGCCGACCACTCTGATCTTCAAGAGGACCAATTTTATCCCTTTCTATCCTTTTGCTCTTAATATACCTGTAGAAGCTCTTAGGATTATCCTTCACCTTGACTGCCAAGGGTACCTCATGTCTTCTTTTAGCCCTCCTGGTTTCTTTAGTAATTTTTTGCACTTTTTATACTCCTTAAGCACCTTATTTGCTCTGTTTCCTATAGATGTCATACCTCTCTCTTCTTCATCAGAGTTCCAATATCCCTCGAGAATCAAGGTTCCTTATTCTTATTCACTTTGCTTTTAATCCTGACAGGAACATACAAACTCTGCACTCTCAAAATTTCTCCTTTGAAGGTCTCCCACTTACCAATCACATCCTTACCAGAGAACATCCTGTCCCAATCCATGCTTTCTCAGGCGGACTCAGATAAGTGGTCTTCCAATCTACATCGGGTCTCACCGATATACAGGAGGCAACACTGGGAGCACGGAACACAGTATATGATCCCAACAAACTCACAGGTGAAGATCCAGCACCTGCAAATTTTCTCTTGTTTGTCACAGGTGAAGTGTCGCCTCACCTGGAAGGACTGTTTGGAGCCCTGAATGGTAATGAGGGAGGAAGTGTAGGGGCAGGTGTAGCACTTGTTCCACTTGCAAGGATAAATGCCAGGAGGGAGACCAGTGAGGAGGGATGAATGGACAAGGGAGTCATATAGGGAGTGATCCCTGTGGAAAGCAGAATTTATGGGGGTGAGGAAGCTTGGTGGTGGGATCCCGTTAGAGATGACAGACATTTCGGAGAATAATGTGCTGGACACGGAAGCTGGTGGGGTGGTGGGTGAGGACAAGAGGAACCCTGTCCCTGGTAGGGTGGCAGGAGGATGGGGTGAGAGCAGACATGCATGAAATGGAAGAGATGCAGTTGAGGGCAGTGTTGGTGGTGATGGTGACAGGGTGGAAGTTGGAGGCAAAATGAATGAAGTCAACGAGTTCAGCATGGGTGCAGGAAGCAGCACCAATGCAGCTGTTGATGTAGCGTAGGAAAAGTGCGGGGCGATCACTGCTGTAGACTTGGAACATAGACTGTTCCACACGGCTGACAAACAGGCAGGCATAGCCTAGACCCATGCGAGTGTCCACTACAAATGTGTAGGGGAGAGTGTATTGACTGGCTACATTTCAGCCTGGTATGGAAACACCAATGCCATCCACCAGAATAACTTACAAGAAGTAATGGATAGAGCCCAGTCCATCACTGGTAAAGCCCTTCCAACCACTGAGCACATCTACATGAAACGCTGTCGCAGGAAAGCAGCGTCCATCATCAGCAACCTCCACTACCTGGGACAGGCTCCCTTCTCACCGTTACCATTAGGAAGATGGTATACGGGCCTCAGGACTCCCACCACCAGCTACAGGATCAGTTACCCCTTAGCCATCAAGCTCTTGAATGAAAGTGGATAATTCCACTCACCCCAACATTGAACTGTTTCCTCAACCTCAGGTCTCTCTTTCAAGGGACTCGTCATCTCATGTTCTCAATATTTATTGCCTATTTACTTGTTAGCAGTATTTTGTTCATTTTTCCTTTTTGTATTTGCACAGATTTTTGCCTTTGATTTTTTTGTCCATCTTGTGTGCTGTTTTACAACAATCTGATAGTGTTTCTTTGTATACCTGCAAGGAAATGAATCTCTGGGTTGAATATGGTTACATAGATATACTTAGATAATAAATTTGCTTTGAACTTTATACTCCTCCTGCCCAGTTAATTGTGATTTCATGTCTGAGGTAAAAAGATTTTCATAAGATAAAGATATAAAAGAATGTTTGTAGTTGGGTCAAAGTTTACTCATGATTTAATGAATGGTTTGTGCTTTTATTGAACAATGTTTGCGATATGGTGTTATCTGGATTTATTGCTAGTCTCTAATTACCTTTCAGATAGCAGTCAGTCGCCTGTCAGGTAGTTCTTCACCTGCTGCAGTGTTTCTCTTGAAGAGTGGAATAGATTCAAATGGGAGTATCTAAAAGACCAGTTTTATAGCAATTGGGTGGTTTTGATTTATTTCTTAGCTGGTTTGACACATCACAATGACCCGTTCCTATCCTGTACTGTTCTATCTTCTGCGTCTTTAGCGGGAATATCTCGCAGGGTACACAGTAGCAATTGTGAAGATTTTTCTCAATGAGGGTTGGCTCAAAAGAGTTGTCTTGCCATGGAGCATAGTGTCAAAGACAGTGATTAATTCTGTACTTCAACTACAACACAGAGTCTTGCCATCTTCAGAACTTTTCTGATGACCCCGCATCATCAAGGGAGATGAGGCGGAGTACAAGGCTACGGTGGGAAACTTTGTCACATGGTGTGAGCAGAATCATCTGCACCTTAATGGGAAAAAGACTAAGGAGCTGGTGGTGGACCTGAGGAGTGCTAAGGCACCGGTGACCCCTGTTTCCAGGGGTCAGTGTGGACATGGTAGAGGATTACAATTATCTGGGGATATGAATGGACAATAAACTGGACTGGTCAAAGAACACTGAGGCTGTCACAAGAAGGGTCAGAGCCGTCTCTATTTCCTGAGGAGACTGAGGTCCTTTAACATCTGCCGGACGATGCTGAGGATGTTCTATGAGGCTGTGGTGGCCAGTGCTATCATGTTTGCTGTTGTGTGCTGGGGCAGCAGGCTGAGGGTAGCAGACACCAACAGAATCAACAAAGTCATTTGTAAGGCCAGTGATTTTGTGGGTGTGGAACTGGACTCTCTGATGGTGGTGTCTGAAAAGAGGATGCTGTCCAAGTTGCATGCCATCTTGGACAATGACTCCCATCCACTCCATAATGTACTGGTTAGGCACAGGAGTACATTCAGCCAGAGTCTCATCCCACCGCGATGTAACACTGAGCGTCATAGGAAGTCATTCCTACCTGTAGCCATCAAACTTTACAACTCCTCCCTCGAAGTGTCAGACACCCTGAACCAACAGGCTGTTCCTGGACTTATTTCCACTTGGCATGATTAACTTATTTTTATTTAATTATTTATGGTTTTATATTGCTATATTTCTTCACTATTCTTGGTTGGTGCGGCTGTAATGAAACCCAATTTCCCTCGGGATCAATAAAATATGTCTGTCTGTCTGTCTGTACGTGGATAGAATTTAGAAGTGGCCATTCAGTTTACCTTTTCAACAATTGTTTTGCAAAACCAGAGATTTAGTGATGTTGTTTTTTATGCTTTTAATAAGGCTTTTAGCAAGATTGAATTTGTAGTTTCACTATCTTTATAATTTGTATTTTAACCTGTATTTTTCACTATATGTGGTGTGTGACTCCACCTACTGGTGGCAAAGCATAATAGCTGTTCACCGTTGCATTTTTCATTGGTTCAGTGTTAAACATGCTCTGCTTGTGTGTATTCTATAAGCCTTTTGCTTAATCTCAGGAATGTGGCTTTCTCCTAGTATAAAAGTGTTGGTTTCTCCAAAAATCACCACCTTTTCCTGTGGTTCTTTCCTTTAGTTTCATATGTTCTGTATCTGTTGCTTTGTTAATAAACAATCATAAAGCAACAGCAACTCACTCTTGGACTCCTAAAAAAACCTGTGGTTTGAAAAATCACCAGATCCGACAGTACTGACCTCTCTTGAACTGCATGGGCTTTGCAGCAACAGTGCATTATATTATAAACGAGACAAACATAAGTTAGCATCAACTGAAATTAACATGAGTTATACATAACTTGCATGACAAAATAAACATAATGATGCAACTTGAGGGAGAGAAAAAAAGGTGGTGTTGGTTACTTCAGGGAGATTCAAGAACCTGATGGAATTGGGAAAGAAGCTGTTACTGAATTTTCAGGTGTGAGTCTGCAAGCTCCTAAGCCTCCTGACTAATGCAACAATGAAAAGAGGAATTGGCCCAGATGTTGGAAGTTCCTGATGATTGGTGTCACTTTCCTGAGACATTGGCTCTTCTTGTCACAGTCCTGATCATTAATTTCCTATTTTCTTCTAATTTCCTTTGATTATGCCATGACTTCGACTGTTAATTTCCCATTTGCTCCTAATTCTCTGATGACGGCACATCTGGTTTCGATCAGGACCCGCAGCATAAGAACCCCGGCTTTACAACCACTAGTTGCCAGATCGTTGGTTTTACCTGTGTGGTAATTAACGTTTCCTGGCCACTTAGGACTGTGTGTTCTAAGTTTTGCTCCAGTACTGAGAATTACCTGTGAAACTCAGTCTCTTTGTGTCAAGATCAGTTTTCTAAGTTCTACTCCAGCCTCTCCGCGTCAAGGTAAGTCTTCTAAAGTTATGCTTCAGCACCGAGGTTTGCCTGCGTAACTCTGTCTCTCTGTACCAAGAAGAGTTTTGTCTGCTGTTTCTTTCTCTACGCTGAGTCAAGATAAATTCAGCCAGTCTCCTGCCTTCCTGCTCTACCTCATGTTTGCCGTTCACATCAACATCCTAACTAAATCTCCGTGCCTGTGTCCTGCACTTGGGTTTGCCTCATTCACTCATTGAAACACTTCTAGATGATCTTGATTTTGAAGCGAGCTGTAACCAAGATGGAGCAGGCTCAGTCCATGACTCTCAGTAGCCTTCTGATGTCCTGTATGATCTTTACTGTATGTAGCTTTATGCCTGGGAAGAAAGAAATAGCCAAACTGATAATGCCCTAAATAAACAAGTTCCAAAATCATGGATATTTTACCTTTACATCGTAATTTCCGACATTTTATCAAATCAGTTTCAGACATCATACAGGCTGAGAGACTTCCCTTTCAGAGAAAGCAGTGTCAACACAGTTTTCTAAAATATATAATTGTTGCTATTTGCTTGCTTGTTTGCTAATTCTGTTTCATAACTTACGGCTCATGCCAAACTCCCCAATGCCATTAGGCTTTACAATTCTACCGCCAGGACTTAAGAACTTTTTAAAAGCTATTATTAATGCTTTTTGAGATAGTGATTTAGATGTATATCATATTTTTTACTGAGTTAAGTATTGTATGTAATTAGTTTTGCTACAACAAGTGTATGGGACATTGGAAAAAAAAGTTGAATTTCCCCATGGGGATGAATAAAGTATCTATCTATCTATCTATCTATCTAAACTCAATGGAGGGCCTACTGAAAAGTAAAGAATATACCAATTGGAATAGTTTAGTTGACATTTCAGTCTTTGAACATTGCGTGCAGTTGTATAATAAGTAGGGAGTGGCGCTTTAAAGCTCTTGGCATTTGAGAGGCTAGTCTTTGATAATGAGTTAGGAAAAATGCATCAAGAAAAAACTCTATCTAATTGTGAGGCTTTGTGCTGAATTAAATTTTGCTGCAATGTGGCCTCACATATGACTAACACATGACTGTTCTCCTGCTTCCACTAACAAGCTCTCTGTATCCTATTCAGCATTCTTCTTCCAATGGTGGAGAAATTTTGGCCCATTCTATGGCATTCTTAATGGCAGTGGCAATGTGGATTTGGAATGACTTACTTGTGGTGTCACTGATTATAAACTTCAAACCTCAGAATAGTAAGACAGTATAAAGGCAGCCTATGCAATAATAAGACATAGAATGAAGCTATGGTCTGTAGTGTGTGAGTCATTTCTCCAAGGCCCAGATTATTTATTTACCCCAGTTACATGACAATTTTTGAACTGCTTGGAACTGTAATTTGTGGTTTATAATGAGAGAATCTTGGACTCAACTTACAAAAGTGAGTTATTTGAAAAGTGAAATGTTTTTGCTGTGGAATATTAGAATATTGAAGTAGTTTTAGATTTTGGACAAATATCTTTGCAACAAGCCTAAATTCTATATTGTAAGTAGTTGAATACATTGCTTGTTTAACGTTTCAATAATATTTGAGTGATCTTGTATATGTATATATATGTACTCTACAACAGCACATACATTTTACAAGGATTTTACAACAGCATTTTACAAGGACCCCACGCACCCCTCATACAAACTCTTCTCCCTCCTGCCATCTGGGCATCAAAGCATTCGGGCTCTCATGATCAGACTATGTAACAGTTTCTTCCCCCAAGCTATCAGACTCCTCAATATTCAGAGCCTGGACTGACACCTTACTGCCCTATTGTCTTGTTTATTATTTATTGTAATGCCTGCACTGTTTTGTGCACTTTATGCAGTCCTGGGTAGGTCTGTAGTCTAATGTAGCTGTTTTTTTTCTCTGTGTTGTTTTTTACTGAGTTCAGTCTACTTTTTGTACTGTGTCATGTAACACCATGGTCCTGAAAAACATTGTCTCATTTTTACTATGTACTGTACATAGCAGTTATGGTCGAAATGACAATACAAGTGACTTGACTTGATATATAGTTGATTAAATAGTCTTGTTTATTTAAATAATTAATTATGGGTTATGATATATGTTACAGCTGTATTCTCAAACTCCCGTGTCTTCCTTTGAACTAGTTTAATGTTTTGAAGTTACAGTACATAACATTGCTGACAGAGTGTATTTAAAATGAACCCGACCTGTTAAAGTGGAGCGAGATGTTCAAGTAAAAAAAAAGTTCAGCAAGGAACAGCAAAACAGAATAGCACATGGCCTTTGGAAGGGAAGGCACAATCGAGTTTAAAAAAGGCCATAAACAGAAGAAATCATAGTTCATAAGGAGTGAGCACCAGGCGATGATAATCATTTTTGAAAAAAATTCAGAAATATCTGGCTACATTGGAAAGATTGACGAGTTTGATTACACAACGGGTCATTGGCTCACGTATACTGAACTATTGGAACGGTATTTTGAAGCGAATGAAATAACCACTGAGAACCAAATGCCAATTTTGCTAAGTGTATTGGGTTTAAAATCATACAGTTTACTTCAAAGTTTGTCTTCTCCAACCAAACCAGCAGAAATGAGATTTGCTACTATTGTAATAGTTATGCAGAAACACTCAGAACCAAAGTCATTGTTGATTGAAGAATGGTTTAGGTTTCATAAGCAGAATCAAAAAGAAGGGGGATCCCATTTCAGTGTATGTGGCTGAATTGAAGAGATTGTCTGAGCATTGTCAGTCCAGGGATGGGCTTAATGATGCACTGAGTGATAAGTTAGTTGTGTAATCTTAAAAGAAAACCTTCTGAAGAAGCAGGACCTCCAGGGTAGTAATTTCTGGATTGCTGCCCATGCTATGCACCAGTGAGGGTAGAAACAGGATGAGTTGGCAGATAAGTGCATGGCCGAGAAGCTGGTGCCGAGGGTTAGGGCTTCAGATGCTTATATCATTGGGATCTTTTCTGGGGGAGGTATGACTTGTACAAAAGTGATGGGTTGCACGTGATCCGAGGGAACCAATATTCTTGTGGGCAGGTTTGTTAGAGCTGTAGGGGAGGGTGTAAACTAATTTGCCAGCTGGGGTGGGAACCAGAGTGAAGGGACTCAGGATAGGACAGATGGTAAAAAAGTAAAGGTAGTGTGCAGTCGGACTATCAAGGAAAGGCAGGCAGATGATAGGATAAAATTGCAGCCAGCAGGGTGAGTAACAATACATTAGGGATGCAAAGTCAAAAAAGGTAGCAAATACAGTACTCAAAGTGTTATAGCTCAATGCATGGAGTATAAGAAACAAGGTGGATGATCTTGTTGCATTATTACAGATTGCCAGGTATGATGTTATGACCATCACTGAATCGCGGCTGAAGGGTGGTTGTAGTTGGGAGCTGAATGTCCCAGGTTACACGTTGTATTGGAGAGATAAGAAGGTAGGCAGAGGAGGTGATGGGGCTCCACTGGTAAAGAATGGCATCAAATCAGTAGAAAAATGTGACATAGGATCAGAAGATGTTGAATCCTTGTTACGAATCTGCAAATCTAAAAGGATCCTAATGGCAGTTACGTATTGGCCTCCCAACAGTAGCTAGGAGATGGATCACAGATTACAACAGGAAATAGAAAAAGTGTGTCAAAAGGGCAATGTTGTGATAGTCATGGGAGATTTTACCATGCAGGTTGATTGGGAAAAACAGGTTGGTAACGGATCTCAAGAGAGTGAGTTTATTGAATACCTATGAGGTGGCTTATTAGAGCAATTTGTTGTTGAGCTTACTGGGGGATCAGCTATACCAGATTGGGTGTTTTGTAATGAACCGGAGGTAATTAGGGAGATTAAGGTAAAAGAATCCTTAGGAATCAGTGATCACAATATGATTGAGTTCATCTTGAAATTTGACAGGGAGAAGGTAAAGTCTGACATAGCAGATTTCAGTGGAGTAAGGGAAATTACAGTGGTATGTCAGAGGACTTGGCCAAAGTAAATTGGAAGGAGATGCTGGCAGGGATGTCAGCAGAGCAGCAATGGTGTGCGTTTCTGGGAAAAATGAGGAAGGTGCAGGACATGTGTATTCCAAAAATAAAGAAATATTCAAATGGCAAAATAGTACAACCATGGCTGACAAGGGAAGTCAAAGCTAATGTAAAAACAAAAGAGAGGGCTTACAACAAAGCAAAAATTAGTGGGAAGATAAAGGATTGGGAAGCTTTTAAAAACCTACAGAGAGCAACTGAAAGAATCACTAGAAAGGGAAAGATGAAATATGAAAGAAAGCTAGCAAATAATATCAAAGTGGATAGTAAAAGCTTTTTCAAGTCTGTAAGAAATAAAAGACAAATGAGAGTAGATATAGTACCTCTAGAAAATGAGGCAGGAGAAAAAATAATGGGGGACAAGGAGATGGCAGATGAACTAAATGAATATTTTGCATCAGTCTTCACTGTGGAAGACACTAGCAGTGTGCCAGATGTTGTAGTGTGTGAAGGGTGCAGTTACTATTACAAGGGAGAAGGTGCTCAAAAAACTGAAAGACCTAAAAGTACATAAGTCACCCGGACCAGATGAATTGCACCCTAGGGTTCTGAAAGAGGTAGCGTTAGAGATTGTAGCGGCATCAGAAATGATTTTTCAGAAATCATTGGATTCTGGCATGGTGCCAGGGGACTGGAAAATTGCAAATGTCGCTCCACTCTTTAAGAAAGAAGAAAGGCAGCAGAAAGGAAATCACAAACCAGTTACCCTGACCTCAGTGGTTGGGAAGATGTTGAAGTCAATTGTTAAGGATGAGATGATGGAGTACTTGTGACAGGGGACAAGATAAGACAAAGTCAGTATGGTTTCTTTAAGGGAAACCCTACTTGATGAACCTGTTCGAATTCTTTGAAAAGATTACGAGTAGGATAGATAAAGGGGATGCAGTGGATGTTGTATATTTGGACTTTAAGAAGGCCTTAGACAAGGTGACACACATGAGGCTGCTTACCAAGTTAAGAGCCCATGGTATTACAGGAAAGTTACTAACATGGTTAGAGCATTGGCTGATTGGAAGAAGACAGTGAGTGGGAATAAAAGGATCCTTTTCTGGTTGGCTGCCAGTAACTAGTTGTTTTCCGCAGGGGTCGATATTGGGACCACCTATTTTAAGCTATATATAAATGATTCAGATGGTATAATAGATGGCTTTGTTAGTTTGCAGATGATACAAAGATTGGTGGAGGGGCAGGTAGTGTTGAGGAAGCAGGTAGGATGCAGAAGGACTTAGACAGATTAGGAGAATGGGCAAGAAAGTACCAAATGAAATATAATATTGACAAATGCATGGTCATGCACTTTGATAGTAGAAATAAATGTGCTGACTATTTTCTAAATGGGGAAAAAATTTAAAAAACCTGAGATGCAAGGGAACTTGGGAGTCCATGTATAGAACACCCAAAAGGTTAACATGCAAATTGAGTTGGTGATGAGGAAGGCAAATGTAATGTTAGCATTCATTTCAAAAGGTCTAGAAAACAAAAATAGGGATGTGATGCTGAGCCTTTATAAGGCACTGGTGAGGCCTCACCTTGAATATTGTGAACAGTTTTGTGCTCCTCATCTTAGAAGAGATGTGCTGGCATTGGAGAGGTTCCAGAGGAAGTTCACAAGGATGATTCCAAAAATGGAGAATATGAGGAATGTTTGATGGTTCTGGGTCTGTACTCACTGGAATGGATGAATCCTCATCCATTCAATGAGGATGTCATTGAAACCTTTTGAAAGTTGAAAGACCTAGACAGAGTAGATGTAGAAAAGATGTTTCCCATGGTGGGAGTGTCTAGGACAAGAGGGCATGGCCTTAGAATAGAGGGGTGTCCATTCAAAACAGAGATGTGGAGAAATTTCTTTAGCCAGGGGTGGTGAATTTGTGGAATTTGTTGCCACATGCAGCTGTGGAGCCCAGGTAGTTGGGTGGATTTAAGGCAGAGATTGATAGGTTCTTGACTGGACATGGCATCAAAGGTTATGGGGAAAAAGCTGGGAAATAGGATTGAGGAGGAGAAAAAAAGGATCAGCCATGATTGAATGGTGGAGCAGACTTGATGGGCCAAATGGCCTAATTTTGCTCCTATGTTTAATGGTCATGGTCTAAATTCAAAAGAGCAGTGGAAATTGCTGTTTCAATGGAAACCGCAGACAGAGATGTACAGTCAGGAATGAAAGTGAGCAGAATTGCAATGTCTAAACAGAAACAGGCCTGGCCGACCAAATAGTTTTACTATTGTGGTAGGGGCTCACATAGACCAAACAAATGCAGATTTAAAGGCACAATTGCAGAAAATACAACAAAGGAGGACACATACAAAGAGCATTTCGGGCAGACAAAAATAAATTGTCTGCATAGAGAAGAGAAAAAGAAAAAAGTTCGTTAGAATTTCAAAGAGTACTAATCTGCATGCTTTTGATGAAAAATCTGATAATGAGTGATACAGGATTATGTAGCCTTGAGATTTACAGTGTGAAAACTAACAATAGAAAAGCAACATGGCTTATGCCAGAAGTGAACAACAAATTAATTAAAATGGAATTTGACACTGGTTCAGCTGTTTCAAGCATCCACAAAGTGAATTTGAGAGGCATTCCAACCATACTAAACTGAAGCCTGCAGATATCCAACTAAGAACTTATACTGGAGAAAAGATAACTCCCGTGGAAATGACATTTGTGACAGTGAAGTACAACAACCAACAAGCCACATTAAACTTGGATGTGGTTAAAAACAGTAGAACCAGCATTGTGGGGGCACGAGTGGCTGAGACAACTACCACTTGAATGGAGGTCCATCCCCTACAATGAAGCCAACTGAAGGTGAATGAAGAAGTATACTGGATGATGTCACAACTGTCTCCACACAGAACAACGTGAACTATAGCCTAAAAGAGGGCAAACAGGTGCCAGTGCCAATCTCTGTGCCTCTGGCTGGAAAGCATGAAAATGGCAAAAGCAGTGGACTAACTACAACATTTTTTGTAGGCAATGTATCTGAGAAAGCTTCTGATACATTAATTAGGCAGTTGCTTGTGAAATGTGGCTTGGTTTTAAGCTGGAAGAGAGTTCAAGGAACTACAGCAAAGTTATAAGTATTCAGCATTTGTGAGTGTAAAGAAGCAGAATCTACTCTGCATAAACTTCAAGTGGGAGACTAAAAGCTGCTTGTAAAAGTAGGTAAAAAGACCAAAGCCCAGCTGGATGAATGGAAGGCCAAAAAGAAAGGTGTCACTAGAGATACAAAAACAGAGGGTTCATCAGATGACGTGGATAAGGAAACCAAGAGGAGAGACCAGACTGTAAAGGAAGACATTGAAGGATTAATAAAAGAATACTCCACTGAACTAAATGGGTCTCCCCAAACTAGAAGAAGGAAAAGAATACATACACAACGCTGGAAGAACAGCAGGTCAGGCAGCATCCGTGAGAAAAGAGTAGCCAACGTTTCGGGCCGAGACCCTTCATTGGAAATGAGGGGGAAGAAAGGGCCGAAGCCCAGTAATAGAGATAGGGGAGGGGGTAGGGCCTAGAGGCGCCAGGTGGAAAACCAAACAGAGGAAAGATAAAGTGGGGAGGGGTGGGGATAAGCATGAAAGAACTGTAAAGGTAAAGAAGCAGAAAGTTGAAAGGGGAGAGAGGCAGAGAGGGACCTGGGATAGGGGAAGGGACAGGGAGAGGGAATTACCGAAAATTGGAGAATTCAATGTTCATACCACCAGGCTGGAGGCTACCCAGATGGTAGATGAGGTGTTGCTCCTCCAACCTGAGTTTGGCCTCATCATGGCAGTAGAGGAGGCCATGTATGGACATATCTAGATGGGAATGAGAGGCAGAGTTGAAGTGGGTGGCAACCAGGAGGTCCTGTCTATAGTGACGGACGGAGCGTAGGTGCTCGATGAAGCGGTCCCCCAATCTGCGTCGGGTCTTGCCGATGTAGAAGAGGCCAATATACGACTCCAGCAGACTTGCAGGTGAAGAGCTGCCTCACCTGGAAGGACTGTCTGGGGCCTGGAATGGTGGTAAGGGGGGAGGTGTGGGGACAAGTGTAGCATTTGCACTTACAGGGATAAGTGCCGGGTGGGAGTTCTGTGGAGAGGGACGTGTGGACCATATAGTCGCGGAGGGAACGATCCCTGCAAAAAGCTGAGAGGGGTAGGGAGGGAAAGATGTGCTCAGTGGTGGGGTCCTGTTGAAGGTAGCGGAAGTTGCGGAGGCTAATATGTTGGATCTGGAGGCTGGTGGGGTGGTAGGTGAGGACAAGGGGAACCCTGTCCCTGTTGTGGTGACAGGAGGATGGGTTAAGGGCTGAAGTGCGGGAAGTGGAGGAGTGGGTGAAGGCATCTTTGATGACTCCAGAAGGGAAACCATGATCCTGAAAGAAAGAGGACATTTGAGAAGTCCTGGAATGGAAAGCCTC
Organism: Hemitrygon akajei; assembly: GCF_048418815.1. Classification (NCBI taxonomy): domain Eukaryota; kingdom Metazoa; phylum Chordata; class Chondrichthyes; order Myliobatiformes; family Dasyatidae; genus Hemitrygon; species Hemitrygon akajei. The sequence continues at coordinate 3,693,324 of NC_133146.1, forward strand.
ATCCTGGGAGCAGATGCGGCAGAGACGGAGGAACTGGGAATAGGGAATGGCATTTTTGCATTGGGCAGGGTGGGAATAGTTATGGGAGTCAGTGGGTTAGTAGAAGATGTCAGTGGATAGTCTGTCTCCGGAGATGGAGACCGAGAGATCAAGAAAGGGGAGAGAAGCGTCCGAGATGGACCAAGTGAATTTAAGGGCTGGGTGAAAGATAGAGGCAAAGTCGATGAAATTGACGAGCTCAGCATGAAGCAGCACCAATGTAGTCATCAATGTAGCGGAGGAAAAGTTGGGGAGTGGTGCCAGTATAGATTTGGAGCATAGAAGAAGGAAAAGGAGGGAAAAGGAGAGAAAGAATGTGAATGAGAAAGAGAATAGTGTGAAAAAGCAAGAACATGAGAAAGAAAAAGGGATCGAAGGAGATCAGAGAGAGAAAGGGAGAAGAAAGCTGTCTAGAGCTGTCAGAACCACGTCCTGCAGTCTCAGAGTCAACTCCTACAACCACCACAGAGGAGACTCCAGAACCTAAGATTGTTTTCATAGCCACAAGTTTCACCTGCCAAACAGAGAGTTCTCCTGTCAGGAAAGACAACATCCCACAAACATAAGAAAGCCTCCACAGCGATTAAATCTTTAGTCCTGAATGGGTCAATTAAAAAATTTATTCTGCTGTGGGTGTCTGTATGTATTAGTTGCATGATATAGTGTACTGTGTATATCGTTGAGAAGCATTCGGTAATGAGATGAAGTTTATAGCTAATCAGGGAGGAGCGTTGTGTACTTAATATTTCAATAATATTTGAGTGATCTTGTAAAAATATGTGAATTGCATTTATCATCACAGTACCACGTGGCACGTGCGTGCCTCGCTTAAAATGAAAAATGAAGTTAAACCAGAATTCCCGGACTCCCATGTCTTTCTTTAAATTAATGTTTTGAAGTTACAAAACGTAACTATTATTTGAAAAAGCATTTGTGTTTTTAATAGCACCTTAACTCACAGCAATGACTGAAAGATCTGTTTGTCTGGTGTTCTTTCCCACAAACAGTTTAATAAATGATATCCTGTTCATGTAACTGAGGCGATGGAGAGCACTCTGTAAACACACACGTAGTCACACACAAACATTCCTTTATCATTTTGTTGTTACTGTGGTGAGTGTAATCATTTCAATGGTTTCTCCAGCATATTCTCATAATTAACCCAGCATCTCTTACCCCCCCCCCCCCCCACCGCCCCGGCATTGCTACTTACTTTCAGAGTCAGACACCAAAGTCGAGTGTAATTCTGTATTTGTACTTAACTGTAAGTGTGCAATTGTGTTGAGCATTCTGCTCTTTCATACTGTGGTCTCCCAACAATTCTTCAGTGTCTGCTGGGTCCTAAACTGAGCAGATGCACTTAGGTTGGGTTTATGGTACCTTTCCCGCCATACACGGTGGGATGTTCAATTTCTTTAGTAATAGGGATGTGTAAATGCGTTATGTTGTTTGTATCCGTATATGGGGAGGGGGAGGGGTTGGGGCTGACGGGAGTTCGCACTGGAGATATTGCTTTCTTATAGATACCTTTTTCTAAATATTGGCATTTTGACTATTTTCACTAATTTTGTAAGGTTGATTTTTAACGCACTTAATAAACATCCCTGCACTAAAGTGCTAAGTGACGCCAATCGTTTTTTCTTTGGTAAAATTAAAGGTTATGACTCATGTTTTTAACATGAGGGACCACTGGAGGAACCAATGTTCTCCAATTCAATTTCATCTCTACAGCTGTGAAACCTCAGATAATTTCTTAAACCGAAAATGTCCCAATTCTTGCTATTTGGAGATTGAAAATTTGGCTAAGTGGTGTCATGACAACAACCTCTCACTCAATGTCAGCAAGACCAGGGAACTGATTGCAGACTCCAGGAGAAGGAAACCAGAGGTCTGTGAACACCCTCATTGGAAGCTCAGAAGTGGAGAGGGTCAGTAACTTCAAATTCCTTGGTGTTATTATCTCAGAGGACCTGTCTTGGACCCATTTTATAAATGTAATTCCAAAGAAAACACGTCAGGGCTTCTACTTCCTTAGGAGTCTGCGGAAATTTGGCATGTCATCAAAAAACTTGACAAACTTCCATAGATGTATAGTGGAAAGCACATTGACTGGCTGCATTAGAGTCTGGTATAGGAACACCAATGCCTTTGAATGGAAAATCCTACAAAAGGTAGTGGATTCAGCCCAGTCCGTCATGGGTAAAGCCTTACCAACCATTGAGCATATCTACATGAAATGCTATTGTAGGATGGCAGCCTCCATCATAAGGTGATACGCTCACCACCCAGGCCATGCCATTTTCTTGCTGCTGCCATCGGGAAGAAGGTACAGGAGTCTCAGGACTCACACCACCAGGTTCAAGAACAGTTACTACCCCTCAACCATCAGGCTCTTGAACAAAAGAGGATAACTACACTCATCTATTGAGATCTACCCGCAACCAATGATCTCAATTTAATGACTCTTTATCTTGTTATTTCATGCTGTCATTATTTATTGCTATTTACTTCTATTTTCATTTCAACAGTTTATGCTCTTGTTCTTTTGTTGATCCTGTTTACAGTTACTATTCTACAGATTTGCCTGCAGGAAAAATAATCCAGGTTGTATGTGGTGACATGTAGGTACTCTGATAATAAAATTTGTTTTGAACTTTTGAACTTCAATTTGGTTTTGGATTTGGCTAAGTATGGAGGGTATTTGTTTCCTTGCATAATGCATAAATGTTGTCATGAAGTGAGTTATACCTAATCTGAGGCACAATGAGACTTAATCAGAGGCATATGATATTTAACTTATTTATCGAGATACTGTGCAGAATAGGCTCTCCTGGCCCTTCAAACCGTGCAGCCCCTGATTTAACCCGAACCTAATCATGGGATAACTTGCAAAGACCAATTAACCTACCAACCAGTATGTTCTTGGACTATGGGAGGAAACCGGAGCCCCCGGAGGAAACTCACACTGTCTCAAATGGCATCTCAATTAAAGAGCACATTTCTAACAAGATGCCTCTCTCAGTGTAGTATTTAATTGCATGTGTAGCTGAGAAGTTCAGGCTCTGGAGTGGTAATGTGAATCTGAACTTTTCTAATTCAGGAGGTAAAAACTAAGCCAATCTTGCTCTAGGTTTAAAAGTATTTTTATAGATGTTATGTTGCACTAGAAAAATAAAATTCATGATAAAAAATACTAAAAATAATTGTATTAGATTGAATGAATACATAGGGTCTTTTAAAAGACTCTTAGATAGGTACATAGAGGGCTATGCGGTAGTGAAATTCTAGGCAGCTACATGGCCGGTACAACATTGTGGGCTGAAGGGCCTGTAATGTGCTGTAGATTTCTATGTTCTAAAATATGTTTTAGTAAAGGGTTTTTAAAAAGCAACTTATCTTGGATTTTGTGCATCAGTGATGGTAGACTGAACATCTTGACTTCTGGTCAAGATGGCACCTGTGTGCAACGTTCTGTTGGTCGGCATCTTCTGGATAGATCGCAAAACCATATATTCACTACTTTTATGTATTTTACATTTGTTTTGGATCTTGAATGTGATTCTGGAACTGCTGGAGCCTGGGATTTGCAGTTTGGAGATTGTTTGGGTGTTTCAGCGCTCTGCAGTCTCTGAGAGGATGCAGTGTGAGTGACCCTCATGGCGGGCAGGCCGAGAAATGGTGCCTGAGCCAATGTTCCACTAGATTTCGCTGATTAAAGCTCCCATTGAAGCAGCGAGGTGAGTACAGAGGTGAGAGTCAGCTGTCTGTCTTTTGATCAGAGAGGAGAGGAGCCTGCTGCTCTGCCTGGAGAGTGTTGCCCAGGTTTTCTGCGTATTGGACGTGTACTTGGACTATAGACTTCTTTCAGTCTTACAGTTTTTTTATATCCTATGTTTGGGGGTCGATGTGCTTGTTCCATTTTTGTTCAATTTTTTTTGAGTGGGAGGAGTGATTTGGGGATTGATGTACCTGTTCCATTTTTGTTTCTTTTTGGTGTGGGTGGAGGGACATAGGAGTCAATGTGCCTATTCAGTTTTTGTTTGCGTGGGTAGGTGGGATTTGGGGGTTGATGATTGTGCTTTTTTTCCCCTTTGTTTCGTAGCCACCCAGAAAAGAAAAATTTGAGAGCTGTATACTTTGATAACAAATGAACCTTTGATTTTGATCACCCCATCCATTGACTACCTTACACTGTACGAACCGGAAACAGATGCTGATTGTGCAGTCAATCATGCTTAACATCATGCTTAACTATATAACCATAATTTCATAACTAACACTTAGTTCAGACTTATACTTAAAAAATACTTGCATGGGGAAGTTATCGAAGTAATGAGAAACCATTGAGGTTACACAGATAAAGCAGCAGATGTCACTCTCTCTGCTTTCCTTGAGAATCTCAGCCTCTCATTTTGTTTTTGGAGTAAAATAAGGAGCTCCTCACCAAAATGTAATTACCTGCTTGAGTTTACTATTATAGGCAACAGTTTATTTCTATAACATCTGTTGCAGTGAGGTGATTAAAACATCCGTCCCAGAAAGAATGAATACAGAATAAAATGACACACACAAAATGCCGGAGGAACTCAGCAGCAACTATGAAAAAGAGTAAACATCGGTGTTTTTTGGCCAGTGACAAAAATGACTGCTTTTTGAATAGACAATGATTTCATTTTTAACCAACATTTAGAGGTCACCACGTGGAAAGGTGGTGTATGCTCTGAATCAGAATTGGAATCAGGTTTAACATGACTGTTAATGTTGTTTAGGGGTAGCAGTACAGTGCAAACATAATAAAAACTATAAATAACCAATATAAATAAAAGTAAATACATATGCCACACAGTGAATTTTGGTTAATTGGGGCACATTAGGACTAGTACATTTTGGCCCATTTAAGTGCCAGTCCCTATTAGCTGAAGTTTTGTGGACAAACTGAGTAACAATTTATGCACTTAAATGAATACAGATATTGAAACATTACCAATACCTCTACAGTACTACAACATTGTGTATTAGTTCCTAATGGTTATCGACGGAGGAATTCATCCAGTGTGTGCTGTTGTGTTCTTTTGATTGGCTGTAAAGGAACAAAATCAGCGGAGACACCTAGTGCCTTCATTCATCCTCCAAATCTTCATTTTCATTGTAAAATTCAAAATGATTGTTGATATCTTCAAATTCATCATAGTTCCTAACTTGTTGAAGTAGTGAAATAATTTCATTTTCACTGCCAGCCATTCTTGCCATCACCAAGCCTGAATGTTTGACACTGTAGTGAGCAAAACAGTTTGGAATTGTCTCTCTGTTTAGTTCTCGCCAGTGACAAAACTCACTGCTTTTTGAGCACGAACACAACTGATGGTATTTAAAAACTGTTCACTCTCAATTAGGTATAGTGTACTGGCTACTCAAGTGTATTGAACTGATGTTATTTAGAAACTGTCCCATTTAAGTGGCATAGTGTCCCAAATAAAGGAAGCAAATCTTGGCCATTTTCGCGATTAATTTTTGTTCTTTAAGAGTTGTCCCAAAGAAGCAGCAGCTCTGATTAACTGTCCCTCCTCCTTGATGGTAGCAATAATAAGAGTGCATGATTTGGGTGATGTGAGTTCTTAATGTGGGAGGCGCTTGATGCTTGGGAGACTAGTGTCTAAGGTGGAGGGGCTGAGTTTGCAATGTTCTACAGCTTTTCCTGATCCTGTGCATCACCCCTCCATATTCATTAGAATGCTCGCCACTGTACACCTGGAGAATTTTGTTGGGACCTTTGGTAATATACCAAATCTCCTCAAACTCCAAATGAAATTTTACTGTTAAGTTCTTTGAGAATGCAAAAAAAAGTTATCACTTATAGAATAAATCTCCAGGATTTATGAAACAAAAATCATTTTGAGAAGCCTTAGTAGGCTATTAACTGTATCTGGTAAATGGGATTTGTGTAGATAGATAGTAGATTAGTATGTCTAAGGGCTTGATTCTATTTGTTATGACTATATGACTTCATGCCTCGATGGATAGTATGCTGTGTAAGCTGTAAATTATTGTATGTTGGGACCTGATGCAGAATTATGACCCAAAATGCAAAAATTTACTGTCCTCCCACAGACTATACGACCATAAGACACAGGAGCAAAATTAGGCCATTCAGCCCATATTGTTTGCTCTGTTATTTCATCATGGCTCATCCATTTGCCCCTTCTCCTACCTTCTCCCTGTAACCTTTCACACCCTAATCTATCAACCTTCGCATTAAATAGAACCAAAGACCAGGTCTCCACAGCCCCCTACAATGCCACTCAATCCACCGAGTTCCTCCAGCAGATTGTTTGATGCCCCAGGTTCCAGCGTCTGCCATCTCTTGTGTCTTCAATAAAGCTAAGTCTCCCTTTCACCAGATGTCAATCATATATCTCTGATACAAGTGTAATTCATCCCAACTCATTGTCCAAAGTCAATATAGAACCAATTATACTGTATTTGAAAATGCCATAAACTAGAAATATTTCTTAAATGAAGCTGGTGTGGCTACTATGCATCTTTCTTTATTGAAGATGAGATTTGTATTTAGCACTTAACATTGTCTAATTAAAAAAACCTTTTATTTTGGCCTGAGTTGGTATCAATGGGGAGGTTGCTTTAATGTATAACCTTAACACATTTACATTTGAAAACATTCACACTGAACTACTGTTTTTAATATTCTTAACATTTAATATACCAATACTAGAACTATATATTATTTATGTATTTTATCAATCCTACTAAGAGGCAGAGAAATCCCTCATTAGTCCCTTACTTAAGATATAATTTTCATTTGTTGAAATTACATGAACAATTTTCAAAGGTTCAAAGTATGTATGCAGAATAAAACACTGAAATTGGTCTTCTCCAGATAGTCATAAAATAGAAAGACATCAATTCCCCCCGCACGTAAAGAAAAAACTCACAAACACCAAACACCTCAACCTCTCCCTTGCACAATATCTTAACAGATCACACAAACCCCCAGCCCGCCAATCGGCAACAAAGAATGAATGGAGAGAACATGATAAAAACGTAGAACTGCAAGAGGCCAATATGAATTACAATACAACCCATAAATCTCAGAATTTCGATAACATCTCTGCGAGCATCTCTTCTGGAGTTTTCTCAAGGACAGCAGAGTGCTAGCACACTTGAACAAACTACAGACTCCAACAGTTTCACAAAATTAAAGATAAAAAGAATGAGTAGAAGACACAGAAAAGATGAAATGATTGACTACCTGGAAGATGTTGCCCAAGGAATCGGTGTTCACTTGTGCCATCTTAACAGGAAGTTCAAACAACAACACACACAAAATGCTGGTGGAACACAGCAGGCCAGGCAGCATCTATAAGGAGAAGCACTGTCGACGTTTCGGGCCGAGACCCTTCGTCAGGACTAACTGAAAGGAAAGATAATAAGAGATTTGAAAGTAGTGGGGGGAGGGGGAAATCCGAATGTTTGGAGAAGACCGGAGGGGGTAGGATGAAGCTAAGAACCGGAAAGGTGATTGGTGAAAGTGATACAGAGCTGGAGAAGGGAAAGGAAATTGGGACGGGAGGCCTCGGGAGAAAGAAAGGGGGCGGGGGGGGGCAGCACCAGAGGGAGATGGAGAACAGGCAAACAACTAAATATGTCAGGGATGGGGTAAGAAGGGGAGGAGGGGCATTAACGGAAGTTCGAGAAGTCAATGTTCATGCCATCAGGTTGGAGGCTACCAAGCCGGTATATAAGGTGTCGTTCCTCCAACCTGAGTTTGGATTCATTTTGACAGTAGAGGAGGCCATGGATAGACATATCAGAATGGGAATGGGATGTGGAATTAAAATGTGTGACCACTGGGAGTTCCTGCTTTTTCTGGCAGAATCACACTATTAGGTGTTCAGCGAAACGGTCTCCCAGTCTGAGTCGGGTCTCACCAATATATAAAAGGCCACACCAGGAGCACCGGATGCAGTATACCACACCAGCAGACTCACAGGTGAAGTGTCACCTCACCTGGAAGGACTGTCTGTGACCCTGAATGGTGGTGAGGGAGGAAGTGTAAGGGCAGGTGTAGCACTTGTTCCGTTTACAAGGATAAGTGCCAGGAGGGAGATCGGTGGGAAGGGATGGGGGGGACGAGTGGACAAGGGAGTCGCGTAGGGAGCAATCCCTGTGGAAAGCAGAAAGAGAGGGGGAGGGAAAGATGTGCTTGGTAGTGGGATCCCGTTGGAGGTGGCGGAAGTTACGGAGAATTATACGTTGGACCTGGAGGCTAGTGGGGTGGTAGGTGAGGACAAGGGGAACCCTATCCTGAGTGGGGTGGTGGGCGGATGGGGTGAGGGTAGATGTACGGGAAATGGGAGAGATGCGTTTGAGAGCAGAGTTGATGGTGGAAGAAGGGAAGCCCCTTTGTTTAAAAAAGGAAGACATCTCCTTCGTCCTGGAATGAAAAGCCTCATCCTGAGAGCAGATGCGGCGGAGACGGAGGAATTGTGAGAAGGGGATAGCATTTTTGCAAGAGACAGGGTGGGAAGAGGAATAGTGCAATCCCCTAATGTTCCCTTTAAACTTTTCCCCCTTCACCCTTAACCTATGACCTCTGGTCTTTTCCTCCCCTAGCCACAGTGGAAAAAGCCTGCTTGCATTCACTCTATCTATACCCATCATAATTTTATATACCTCTATCAAATCACCCTCATTCTCCTACGCTCCAGGGAATGAAGTCCTAACCTATTCAACCTTTCTCTGTACTCAGTTTCTCAAGTCCTGGCAACATCCTTGTAAACCTTCTCTGCACTCTTTCAACCTTATTAATATCCTTACTGTAATTAGGTGACCAAAACTGCACACAATACTCCAAATTCAGTCTCACCAATGTCTTATACAACCTCACCATTACATTCCAACTCTTCTACTCAATACTTTGATTTATAAAGGCCAATGTACAAAAGCTCTTTTTACTACCCTATCCACCTGTGATGCCACTTTTAGGGAATTATGTATCTGTATTCCCAGATCCCTCTGTTCTACTGCACTCCTCAGTGTCCTACCATTTACCTTGTATGTTCTACCTTAGTTTGACCTTCCGAAGTGCAATACCTCACACTTGTCCGCATTAAACTCCATCTGCCATTTTTCAGCCCATTCCTTCAACTGGTCCAAATCCCTCTTCAAGCTTTGAAAACCTTCCTCACTGTTCACTACACCTCCAATCTTTGTATCATCAGCAAATTTGCTGATCCAATTTGCCACATTATCATCCAGATCATTGATATAGATGACAAATAACAATGGACCCAGCACTGATCCCTGTGGCACACCACTAGTCACAGGCCTCCACTCAGAGTAGCAATCCTCCACTACCACTCTCTGGCTTCTTCCATTGAGCCAATGTCTAATCCAATTTACTACCTCTCCATGTATACCTAGCAAATGAATCTTCTTAACTAACCTCCCATGCAGGACCTTGTCAAAGGCCTTACTGAAGTCCACGTATACAGCATCCACTGCCTTCCCTTCATCCACAGCACAGTTGAAATAAATATGAATGCAGGTTAAATAAAACATGATGTGAATAGGTCAGGGCAGTCCTATTCAGAAATTGAACTAATATTAATATACAGACCATAAAAAGGTTAAAAAAGGAATATAACTTTGAGCCCATGCTAACACACAAACAATTCAAAGTAATTCAAATCAATAAATCAAATTAAATTATTCCACTGTATTGGGCTCACTGTAATAGTAGCAGGCCAATATGACGTATTTAGTTGGCAGATTTTCCAGCTCAAACACTGGGAAATCGGTGTAAGTTTTACTGCTGCTCGGTTAGTCTTCATAAAGAGTTCACCAATGCAGCGAGGTGTTCCACTACTGGCCCATTGTCAGTGATACAGTGGGATTTTATTAGGGCTGGAGAGCAAGGGAAGACTTTGGAAGGAGTGAGTGCCTGAAGGCAGTGGGGGAGGAGGAGGGGGAGGAAATTTGAGGGAAGGTGGGCCAGTGGAAAGAGATGTTTTGTCCATTGCTGGGAAGGAAGCGGGGGGAGGGGGAAAGTAGCAGGGTAAAAGGCATTTGCAAACAACACATATAGATTGGGAAATGTTTTGTTGAAACATTTCTGCTTCTCTTCGCTTAGAAGTTATTAATCATTCTGAAGTTTTCCGCTTTTGGCAGAGGTCTACCTCCTCCGACTCAGCATTCTTTACCTATGACTTAATGTAGTAACGATTCAAAAAGGAAGCAGGTGCAGAGAGCAGAATTAATACTTTACGTTGGTAACATTGCATCATAATTGTGAAACATTTCAGAATACAACAGGGTTTAACCAGGGGTGCCCAACCTTTTTTATGCCGTGAACCTTACCATTTACCGAGGGGTTCGAGAACCCCAGGTTGGAAACAGTCAAAGAGGGAGGGACAGAAGAGAAAGGAGGAAACAGCAAAAAGAACAAATTAGTATTGGTAAGAAGCCAGGAATAAGTAAATGCCAAAATGTGTTGCGTAAAGTGAAAAGGAGTGGTAGTGGATTAGGTAAAATGTGGTTTCAGATCAGGCTACAGCGAAGATTTTTTCTCTCACTTCACCAGACTTGAGAGAATGTAAAAGGAGATTTAATACTCTAGCCTATATAATTCCAAGCCCATAATTTAATTGACTATTTACTGGACTTTGAAGTGGTCTAGTAAGCCATTCTGTTCATATGGCTGTTCGGGGTAGACAATAAATGCTGCTGCGATTGTATATATACCATCTGTTATAATACAAAGAGGAATTGTTACTTTGCTGGGGTGTAATCCATCCTCTTCCAGGCACTGAGAAGGAACAAAATGGTAAACAAATTACACAGTAATGTAATGTACATTCATGTACAGGAATTTAATTACCATGACAATGAGATATATTTTCAGCTTTTTGTAACTGGTTTATTATCATTTCATATATCAGAATACAGTCAAATCCTTTGTTTTCTATGTTAATCAGACAGACCATTCCAAACAAGAGTACGTTGAGGTAGTACAGAGGGAAGGGCAGTAACAGAATGCAGAATGTGGTTGACAGAAAGTGCAGTGCCGCTTACAAAGTGCAATGGCGACTATGAGGTAGATTGTGAGATCAAGACTTTATCTTTGTCACACAAGAGTCTTATAACAGGATAGAAGCTCCCTTTGAGCCTGGTGGTGCGTGTTTTCAAGCTTTGGCATATTCTGCCTGAAAGGGGAGGGGGAATGGTCAGGATGGCAGGGGTCTTTGATTGTGCTGTTTGTTTTCCTGAGGTAGCAGAAAGAGTAGCCAGAGTCATTGGAGGAGAGACTGGTTTATATGATGCACTGAGCTCCGTCTTCGACTCTCTGCCTCTTATAGAGTCATAGAAAACATGTCCTTTGGCCCCATCTAGTCCATGTAAAACCACATGTAAAAGCCTAGTCCCATTGACCTGCAGCTGGACCATACACCTCCTCTTAGTTACCTCTGGAAAAGGACCCCACCAAAAACCATCAAACCATTGTCTCCTGTACCATCACTGCCCTTATCAACTCCGGAGACCTTCCATCCTCAGCTAAAAAACACCCCGCACTGCTCGGTGTTTTACCTCCTCCCTAAGATCCACAAGCCAGACTGTCCTGGTAGGCCTGTAGTTTCGGCCTGCTCCTGCTCCACCGAACTTGTATCTGCCTACCTGGACTCCATTTTGTCACCCATAGTTCAGTCCCTCCCCACCTACATCCAGGATACATCCCATGCCCTCCACCTCTTCAATAACTTCCAGTTCCCCGGTCCCGACCGCTTCATTTTCACCATGGATGTCCAATCCTTATACACTTCAATTCCCCATCAAGAAGGCCTCAAAGCCCTCCGCTACTTTCTTTATTCTTTTGAATACTTTATTTAAAATTTTCAGTTTTACAAAGACAAAACATATTGAAGACGTACAAAACAATACAAAGGAGATGCAGCTCCCGGTGGAGCACAGACAAAGCAAATCAAAAACAAAAACAAAAAGGCTGCCAGACAATTTACATAAATAGACTTTCAAAAAAAACGTTGACACAATAGTGGTATCATGGAAGCAATGTAAAATAAAGTGAATAAAGGAGTCCGGTTAGGCACCACACCCACTCATGAGGGAAGACAGGTCAAGGTCACTATGTATGTGAGGTAATATGACACTGAGCCAAGAAAGCTCCCCATATCCTCTCAAATATATTCTGTGTATTGGGATTGTGCAGACACAGTCTTTCCATTTGTATAATAGACAACATCTCCTTGAGCCAGTGTTCAAAGGTAGGTGGAGTAGTAGACTTCCAGGTCAGAAGAGTAAGTTTCTTAGCCACCACCATTCCTAGATGCAGAGCAATCTGCATGTCCATCGGCAACTCAAGAGTCACTGCAGAACATCCAGAGATGGCGAGGTCGGGATCGGGTTGAATGTCTCTAGAATAGGCTTTTGAGAGCCACTCAAAAATTGCAGTCCAAAAGTTGTATAATGTAGGGCAAAACCAGAAAAGCTGCGCTAGTGAGCCCTCAGCAGAGCGGCACCTGTCGCAAACAGGAGACACAGATGGGAAGCTGCGATTCAGTTTTGTTTTTGAATGATGCAATCTATGCATCACCTTGTACTGGATTAACCTGTAGCGGGAATTAATAGGGCAACGGTGAACCCGGGACATTGCCTCCTCCCAAAGCTCCGCTGATATCTCTGAGTTCAAATCCCTAGCCCAGGCTTCCATAATAGAATCTGTAGAAACCAAAGGAGTAAAGTAATTCACAAATTTTGATATTAACTGTTTGGAGTCTGGAGGGAGCAAGAGGTTTTCAAGAAAGGGATGGGTGGTGGAAATAGACTCGAAGTGTGGGCACTTTTCCTTAACATAGTGTCTAACTTGGAGATAGCGAGAAAAATGTGAATTTAGAAGGTTAAATTTAGTGCTTAATTGTGTGAATAATGCAAATTGGCCATCGATGTATAGATCTAAGAAAGTTTTGATACCCCTCTCTCTCCAGACTGCAAACACCCCATCTAATTGTCCAGGCTTAAATGAGTGGTTTTGACAAATGGGAGCGTGTATGGAAACTCTGGGAATTTGGTGAGCCACTTTTATCTGGTTTAATATTCGTAAAGAATTCTTTAAGGTAAAGTTTTGTTGGATTGGCTTGTCTGTTGAGGCATAAGTGGAAAGCAGAAGAGCAGGAAGTGAAGAATATTTAACAACAGAGGCTTCCAGCTGTAGCTATGAAGGTTTTTCTTTGGTCTCAGCACCTCCACATTTCCAGTGTGCAACAGCCCTGGAGTTTGCTGCCCAATAGTAATGTTTGAAAATTGGCAGACCAACACCACCCTTCTTAAGAGGTTTCTGTAGGTGAGCCTTAGATATCCTGTGTGATTTATAGCCCCACACAAAGGGCAATATGATAGAGTCAAGTTTCTTAAAAAAGGATGCATTTAAGTATTTAGGCAGGTTTTGAAACAGATATAGAAATCTGGGTAGGGTCACCATTTTGATCGCAATCATGGATAAGGGCAGTATCCCCCAGGACTCGATATTCCTTCTGAGTTTTTCTAAGGATTCTGTAAAGTTAAATTTGAAAAGATGCTTTGGGTTCTTAGTCAGTTTAATCCCCAAATAGGTGAAACAGTCCTTCTCTACTCTAAAAGGCAACTTTTTCAGGAAGTCTTCAGTAAATTGATCCACTAAGGGCATGAATTCGCTCTTTCTCCAATTTATGGTATACCCAGAAATGCTCCCGAAGGAATTTATATATTCTAGTAGGATGGGAATAGAGACTGCTGGGTCGGCTAAACAAACAAGGATGTCGTCCACATACAGGGTCACATGGGTCTCAACATTGCCCAACTTAATACCTTTAATGTGTGGGTGGCCCCTAATACCAATTGCCAGGGGTCCAGCGCTATGTTAAACAGCAGGGGGGACAGTGGGTTCCCTTGGTGAACACCACATTGCAGAGAGATCGGATTGGATTTATCCCCATTTGTGAAAATGGAGGATTTTGGATTGGTATATAATATTTTAACCCATTCTATAAAAGTGTCGCCGAATCCAAACTTCTTGAGTGTTGCAATTAGATAGGGCCACTCTATCATATCGAATGCCTTGTGGGCCTCTAGAGACAGTATAGCAGCTCTGTCATCTTTCCCATAATCGGCATACAAAATATTGAGAATTTTGCAGACATTACAAAAGGAGTACATGCCCGGGATAAATCCACTTTTGTCCGGGTGAATGATATTTGCTATATGCTTACCGAGCCGATTCGCTAACACTTTTGTAATTATTTTCAGATCATAATTTAGTAGTGCAATGGGCCTCTAGCTTCCAGGGTCTGTTTCATCTTTATCTTGTTTTAATAGAACACATATTTGCTTCACTGAGAGAGGGTGGGAGCCTCTTGTTTTAAAAGGTATCCTGAACCATTCTCAGCAAAGTCGGTGCAAGGACATCTCGTAAGGCCTTGTAGAACTCTGGCCCGAACCCGTCCGGTCCAGCTGCCTTACCGGTGGGAAATCCTTTGATGGCATCCTGTAACTCAGATAGCGAAAATTCCAAATCCAAATTCTCCCTGAAAGCTGCATCTAATTGTGGGAAATAAAGCAGATCAAAAAATCTTCCTGTGTAGCTGTTGATTTGGAGGTGTACATTTCTGAATAGAACTCACTAAGTTGTTTGTTAATATATTTTAAGTCCGTAAGCATCTTCGTGGGTTATGTGGAACAGTCTATGCTCCAAATCTATACTGGTACTGCTCCCCAACTTTTCCTTCGTTACAGTGACGACTACATTGATGCTGCTTCCTGCACCCATGCTGAGCTCGTCAATTTCATCGACTTTGCCTCTAACTTTCACCCAGCCCTCAAATTCACTTGGTCCATCTCGGACACTTCTCTCCCCTTTCTCGATCTCTCGGTCTCTATCTCTGGAGACAGACTGTCCACTGACATCTTCTATAAACCCACTGATTCCCATAACTACCTTGATTATACCTCTTCCCACGCTGCCAAATATAAAAATTCTATTCCCTGTTCCCAGTTCCTCCGTCTCTGCCACATCTGCTCCCAGGATGAGGCTTTCCATTCCAGGACATCTCAAATGTCCTCTTTCTTTAAGAATCGTGGTTTCCCTTCTGCAGTCATCAATGATGCCCTCACCCACATCTCCTCCACTTCCCGCACCTCGGCCCTCACCCCATCCTCCCGTCACTACAATTGGGACCGTGTCCCCCTTGTCCTCACCTACCACCCCACCAGCCTCCGGATCCAGTATATTATCCTCTGCAACTTCCGCCACCTTCAACAGGACCCCACCACCAAGCACATCTTTCCTTCTCTACCCCTTCTCTGCTTTTCGCAGGGATCGTTCCCTCCGTGTCTGCCTGGTCCACATGTCCCTCCCCAAGGATCTCCCACCTGGCACTTATCCCTGCAAGCGTAAGTGCTACACCTGTCCCTACACCTCCTCTCTTACCACCATTCAGGGCCCCAAACAGTCCTTCCAGGTGAGGCAACACATCACTTGAGAGTCTGTTGGGGGTCATCTACTGCATCCGGTGCTCCCGGTGCGGCCTCCTCTACATCGGCAAGACCTGACGCAGATTGGGGGACCACTTCATCGAGCACCTCCACTCTGTCCGCTACAACAGACAGGATCTCCCAGTTGCCACCCACTTCAACTTTGCTTCACATTCCCATTCAGATATGTCCATACATGGCCTCCTCTACTGCCATGATGAGGCCAAACTCAGGTTGGAGGAGCAACACCTCATATACTGTCTGGGTAGTCTCCAGCCCCTTGGCATGAACAGTGAATTCTCCAACTTCCGGTAATTCCCTCCCTCTCCCTTCCACCATCCCACTTTCACTCTGCCTCCTCTTCTAGCTGCCTATCACCTCTCTCATGATTCTGCCTTCTTCTACTACCCATAGTGCTTTCCCCTTACATTCCTTCTTCACCTTTCCTGCCTATCCCCTCCCTGCCTCCCCTCCCCCACCCCTTGATCTTTCCTCTAATTGGTTTTTCCCCTGACACCTTCCATCCTCCCCCCACCTTCTTTATAGAGCCCCTATAACCTCCTTCTTCCGTCCTGACGAAGGGTCTCGGCCCGAAACGTTGACTGCTCATTTCAATGGATGCTGCCCGACCTGCTGAGTTCATCCAGCTTTTGTATGTGTTGATTTGACCACAGCATCTGCAGTGTACTTTGTGTTGACCATACCCTTGCTGTCAATGTACATCTTTTAAATGTTGAAATAGAGCTCACATGCACCACTTCCGTTAGCAGCTCATTCCACACTCTCACCACCCTCTGAATGACGAAGTTTCCCCTCATGTTTCCTTAAACGTTTCATCTTTCACCCTTAACCCATGACCTCTGGTTGTAGTCCCACTCAGTAGAAAAAGCCTGCTTGCATTTACCCTATCTATGTCCTTCATAATTTTATATACCTCTATCAAATCACCTCTCAGTCTTCTGCGTTCCAAGGAATAAAGTCCAAACCTATTCAATCTTTCCTTATAACTCAGGTCCTCCAGACCTGCAACGTCCTTGTTGTTTTCTCTGTGCTTGAAAACCGTATTTACATCTTTCCTGTGGGGAGGTGACCAAAACTGCACACAATACTCCAAATCAAGCCTCACCATGTATTACACAACTTCAATATAACTTACACAAAATGCTGGTAGAACACAGCAGGCTAGGCAGCATCTATAGGGAGAAGCGCTGTCGACGTTTCGGGCCGAGACCCTTCAATATAACTTCCCATCTTCTGTACTCAATACTTTGATTTATGAAGGCCAATGTTTCAAAAGCTTTCTTTACAACCCTGTCTACCTGTGATGCCACTTTCAATGAATTATGGACCAGTATTCCCAGATCCCTTTGTTCTACCACACTCCTCAGTGCCCTATCATTCACTGGTTGACTTACCAGGTTGGTCCTACTAAGTGCAACACCTTGCATTTGTCTGCATTAAGTTCCATCTGCCATTTCTGGCCCATTTTTCCAGCTGGTCAAAATTCAGATTCAGTTTATTGTCATTTAGAAACCACAAATGCAATGCAGTTAAAAAATGAGACAACGTTCCTCCAGAATGATATCACGAAAGCACACGACAAAACAGACTACACCAGAAAATCCACATAACGTTTGGCAATCCCCAATCCAGAGCCTGGAGAGGCTGCTGCATATTAATATTAATATTAATATCGTGCTACCATCTTAGTGTGTTTCCCGGAAAGGAACTCCAATCCCACCAGACAAAACAAGACCAAAAACTAAAGCTACAAGACCTGCACAAAACCACATAATTACAACATATAGTTACAACAGTGCAAACAATAACATAATTGATTAAAAAAAAACAGACTATGGGCACAGTAAAAATAGTCCAAAGATGTTAAAAGACTATAAGTTCAAAAGAAACCACCACACAGTTTCCACAAGTCCTCAGGGTCCCAATAGACTCGTCATCCCACACAGGCAGCAGAAGGGAATACCCCCGCTATGGAATTCCATGGTGCCGTCCGACTCAGCCTTGCAGACGCAGCACACAATGAAAGCTCCGTCAAACCCAGCCTCGCAGACAGTGAAAGCGCTCCGACCGCAGCGGACTCCGTGTCTGTCGAACCTTCGACACCCACTTCACAAATAACAGATAATCAGCTCTGGAGTGGCCGCTGCAAGCTGCGTCACGCCACCATCTTAGATAATATCTCTGTAAGCTGTGATAGTCTTCTTTGCTGTAATCTGCAAATTTGCTGGTCCAGTTAACCACATTATCATCCAGATCAAAGATTCAAAGTATGAATGGGGTGTATAATCCTGAGAATCATCTTCTCACAGACAGCCATGAAACACCATGGAACCCCCTCAAAATAAAACATCAAACACCCAAAGCACATAAAACATAGAACAAATCATGCAAATGGTAAAAAATGAGCAATATACACAGAATATAAAACCTCGCAGCACAGTCAATGGAACAGTCCAGTTTAGTTCAGATCAGTTCAATTTAGTTTTGTTGACTGTAGGCCACAGAGCCAGCCTGTCAGATCAAAACTGCACAAAGTAGCAATAACAAAGCAGCAACCAGAAACCAGAAGCACATCTGTCACAAGTAACTGTGGGTCAACGGTCTAAGAAGAATAACCAGATGGCATGAGTCGCAAAAATAGATTGAGGTGCTTTTATTTATAAAAAGTGGAAAAACAAAAACCTGAACGTCCACATCAAAACAAGAAAAAGAATGAAAAAAAATACAATGTATATATACAGCTTGCAATTGTCACCTGTCTGGTTAACAGCCACCCTCAGACTAAACAGGAAAAAAACCCAAAGCCTTGGTCACCCAACGTTTATAACTACTAAGCCCCCTCCCCCTAGACCAACCAAAAACTAATTAACTCAATTATCTTCCATTTCACACAATCTGAAACTCTACTGCCAGTTATCACAATAAACACATATACACATTATAGGAGTCACCATTTCCCGGTTAAATAACTTAACTAAACCCTAAAACTTTACCACAAGATGAGTAATTAGGTAACATAACCCTTGACCCAGTTAAAGATGGTATCCTCCACCATCAGCACGCCTGTGCAGGTTGCTGCTGCCTCTATATTAGACAGCTCAATGCAGCAGCTCTGTTTCAGACCCAGTGACTGTGGAGGAGAGAACCGTCAGATTATCATGACACTTCGGCAAAACACTTATTGGAAAGACGAATATGAATAAATTGACCTGAGATAATTAAACTGTGACATAGTGTGTTTCTTTTTTTTCATACCTATTACTGCTGGGGATAAGTGTAAATTTGTGACTGTTGATTTATTGTGATGCGTGCACTCACCACGGTGACAGAGGGGAATAATGTGTGTGGATGACCCTTTGAGTGTTTTACTGAATGTGCCATGTGCCGTCCATAGTCAGTGACGGGCCTTCGTCACAACATCATAACATGAACTAGAGTCCAATCCACAAACTGTGTTAATTAAACCTTGTCCAAGACCAAAGACCCTGGCACCATCGAGTGAGAGGGATTTAGAGACCAGTTAAACACAGGCACCTCCGTCCGGGAGCAGCGAGTGAGAACGAGAGAGGGACCAGTCAAACTCAGGCACCTCCGTCCGGGTGACAGTGAGAGAGAGACCAGTCAAACACAGGTAGATGGTGCTGAATACCCACACACCTACCACTCACATCCTTGTTGATTTCTTGCTTGATGTTTTAATTGACAGGATTGGCTAGAGATGTAGAGAGGTAAACTATGTATACCCGTCTGGACACGCCCCTCTGCTGACTGCTCCTGTGGCTCCTCCCACAGACCCCTGTATAAAGGCGATTGGGGTACCGTTCCTCCCTCAGTCTCCGAGATGCCGTGCCCCCTTTTCGCTGTTAATTAAAGCCTATCGTTCACTTCCAGTCTCCTAGAGTTATTGATGGTGCATCAATACGTGATCATGGGCTTGCACCCTGTCTTCAGGCTTCTTGGCCTCTAGGTCGCACACTCCACTCCAGACCTCACCAAACTCCCTCAGAGACAGCAAAGCACCAGATCGTTCAATTGGCCTGAAAACACACCATTAAAATGTATGTCACAGGTTCCAATGGTAGCAGAATCATATCTGGAAGAAGTAAAAGAAGTACTTGCGTGAACTGTCTGAAGGATGGTGCCTTTGTTCACATTGTTTGCCATCTTCTTCACTGCTATAGATGACAAACCCAGCACTGACCCCTGCAGCACTCTACTAGTCACAGGCCTCCATTCTACCATCAGGCGGAGGCACCCATCTACTACCACAAGGCCAATAGTTAATCCAATTTACTACCTCAGCTTGAAAGCCGAGCAACTAAACCTTCCTGACTAACCTCCCACGTGGGATCTTGTCAAATGCCTTGCTAACTCTATGTAGACAACATCCACTGCCTTGCCTTCATCAACTTTCCTGGTAACTTCAAAAAAGACTGGTCAGACATGACCTACCATCCACAAAGCCATGCTGATGATCCCTAATCAGTCCATATCTATCCAAATACTCATATATCTGGCCCCTTGGAATACCTTCCAATAACTTTCCCACAACTGGTGTCAGACTTGCTAACCTATAATTTCCTGGTTTATTATTGTCTTAAACAGCAGAACTACATTAGCTTTCCTCCAATCATCTAGTACCTCATTTGACACAGCATGGTGTGGTAGAGGTGAGCACAATGATTTACAGTATAGGTTTCAATCTCTACTGCTGACTGTAGGGAGTTTATACATTCTCCCAGTGACCACGTAGGTTTCCTCTGGGTGCTCCGGTTTCCTCCCACAGTCCAAAGGTGTACCGGTTGGTAGGTTACTTGATCCTTATAAGTTGTCCCATAATTAGGCCAAGATTAAATCAAGGGATTACTGGGAAGTGTGGTTTGAGGGCCAGGAAGGGCCTACTCTGTTCTGTATCTTGATAAATAAGTTAAATAAATAAATATCTCTGCTGGGACTCCTGAAGTTTCTGCAGTTACCTCCAATAGGGTCCGAGGGCACACCATGTCAGGCCCTAAGGATTTATCCTTCCTAGTTTGCCTCAAGATAGTAAAACCTCCTCCTCTAATGTTCATTGCCCTGCTGCTACTTTGCCTCACTTCTATAGACCATCTCCTGAATAAATACAAATGCAAAAAATTCAGTTAAGATCTTCCCCATCTCTTTTGGTTCTATGCATAGAATACCAACCTGATCTTCCAGAGAACCAATTTTGTCTTTTGCAATCCTTTTGTTCTTAACATATCTGTAAAATCCCTTGGGATTCTCCTTCACCTTGTCTGCTAGAGCAACTTCATGCCTTCTTTAAGCCCTTCCGATTTCTTTCTTAAATGTTCTCTTAAACTTCTTATACTTCATAAGCACTCCATTTCTTCCTACCTGCCTGTACCTGCTATGCACCTCCTCCTTTTTTAACTAGGGCCTCAATATCTCTTGAAAACCAAGGTTCCCTAGACCTGTTACTTTTACCTTTTATTCTGACAGGCACATACAAGTTTCACAAAGGGATACATTCATAATTCCAAGTGCTGATCCAAGCCCTAAGTTCATCTGCTTTTCCTGCAATACTTATGTTGAAATATGCACAGCTCAGAACATTACTTGCACCATGCTCAACTTTTTGATCTCTGACTTTGACGTCTTAACAACATCTATCTCCGCATCCTCTCCATTGTCAGTTCTGGTATTCTGGTTCCCAACCCCCTGCAACTCTAGTTTAAACCCCTCCGTGGAGCACTGGCAAATCTTCCCGCTAGAACAGGCATTCCCAGTCTGGGGTTCACTGATTCCTTGCTTAATGGTATTGGACCATGGTGTGAAAAAGTTTGGAATCCCTGCCTTAGAATGTTAGTCCCTATATTCTTTATTCTGACATCCTTTAACTTGAGTTTACTAAGAACTAGCTTTACTTTACACAGTTTGTTATTGAATTTCTAATCAGGAAAGAAGCACTGATCAAAACTGGACAAAATAAAACTAATAAGCTGCTTACCCTGCTACCTGGAGCAGCTAAAGAAAGCGGTAAAGGGTGACTTCTTTTGGTTCATCCGCAAAAGTTTAATTTCTTCTCTTTAACATCTTTTCTTTCTGAAACACTCTGGTTCTGTTGGCCACATAAGTCTAGGGAAGACCATCTCTGACCCGCCATACGTGTGAGATTGAGGTTTGACCCCACCCCGAAACCCCTGTTTGTGGGGATGCTGTGTGATTTATTACCCTGTTACAAATAAGTACCATGAAATTACAGACAGTAGACCACATAAAATCAAACGATTTAGCTTCAGCTTTATAATTCTTATTTTGACTAAAGGGTTAGTAGAGAAACACCCAATAAAGAAAAGGGCCATTTAAATGAAACAGTGTAACGTGCACAAGTTGGAGCTCATGGTTTCCCTTTCGCCGATCCTCCTTTGATCTCTCCAGCTTTCGTCGGATCCTGGCCCCGCTCCCGGTCAAGTCCTACGACCTCTTCTCTCTGATATCTTCTCCTGGCAAACCAAAGACCCAGCTCACACACTGGTGTCAGGCACACAACACAAAAAACACACTCCCTTCATTGGACGGCTTACATCTCTATCCATAACCCAAACACTGCTTCTACAGAAAGATCATTAAGTCAGCAGTGAAACCTTTCCCAGGTGTTACATTTCCTTTACAAGGTGGCTGGGGTCCTGTCGGAGTTGTGATCCACATCTGCACTCAAACTATGGTTCTTCACGGTGGTGGGCTCCTGCTCTTGGAGCTTGCCAACTGGCCTAGCATTTTTGATATCTCCAGGAGTGACCAGGAAGTTGTGCGCACTCTGCACAATCCGATTCCTCATTGGTGTCGTCACTGAAATGTCATGGGAGGTCGGAACATTGAGATAGCAGTATAGGCTGCTGCTGAACCTCCTTTCAACCTTCTCCAGTTTCAGCACATCCATTTTAAGATAAAGGACTCACAAATGTTCACAATACTCCGTGAGGCCTCACCAGTGCTTTGTTACATTATGTCCTTGCTTTTATATTCTAGTCCTCTGGAACTGAACACTAACATTGCATTTGCCTTCCTCACCACAGACTCAACCTGCAAATTAACTTTTAGGGAATCCTGCACAAGGACTCCCAAGTTCCTTTGCACCTCAGTTTTTGTATTTTCTCTCCATTTAGAAAACAGTCAACCCTTTCATTTCTTCTACCAAAGTGCATGACCATACACTTCCCAACACTGTATTCCAACTGTCATTTCTTTACCCATTCTCCTAATCTGTCTAAGTCCTTCTGTAGCCTCTCTACTTCCTCACAACTACTTGTCCTTCCATCTATCTCCATATCATGTGCAAAGGTAACAAGAATCAGTCCCAATACAGGCCTCTGTGGAACAGCACTAGTCACCAGCAGGCAACCAGAAAAAGTTCCCTTTCTTCCCACTCTTTGCCTCCTTCCAATCAGGTACTACTTTATCCATGCTAGAGTCTTGCCTGTATGTAGCTTGTTATGCAGCTTCATGTGTGATTCCTTGTCAAAGACTTTCTGAAAATCCAAGTACACAACATCTTTTGTCTATCCTGCTTGTTATTTCTTCAAAGAACTCTGACAGAATTCCCACGAGGAAACCATGCTGACTGTGGTCTATTTTATCATGTACCCCCAAGTACCCTGAGACCTCATCCTTAATAGTGGACTCCAACATCTTCCCAGCCACTGATGTCAGACTAACTGGCCTACAGTTTCCTTTCTTCTGCCTCTCTCCCCTTATTGAAAAGTGGCGTAACATTTGCAATTTTTTAGTCTTTCGGAACCATTCCAGAACCTAGCCATTCTTGAAAGATCATTACTGATGCCAAACCCCTAGTTATGGATAAATAACCCCACTGCCTTGTGGGTAGTCTCAGGAGAGACGAAGGGTATGGGACTAAACCCGGACAGAGAATCGGAGCAGAGTCCCTCAGGCTGCTGGACGTCACTGAATATCCTCCGGCCAGCTGGTGACAAACGTATTGCTTTGCTTTCCTTTGGTCTACACTGGTGAGGCCGAGTCTGGGGTACTGGGGCCTAGGGTTGTGCTCTGCAGAGGTCACTTACTCCACTGTCCTTCGAGACAAACGGATGCCATCATCAATCATTACTGATGCCTCCACAATCTCTTCAGCCACCTCTGTCAGAACCCTGGGGTGTTCACCATCTGGTCCAGGTGACTGATCTACCTTTCAGTTTCATAGAAAACCTACAGCACAATATAGGAACTTTGGCCCACAAAGCTGTATCGAACTTGTCCACACCCTCTATTTTTCTGAGCTCCATGTAACTGTGCCGGAGTCTCTTGAAAGACCCTATTGTATCCGCATTCACCACCGTCGCCAGCAACCCATTCCATGCACTCACCACTCTCTGCATAAAAAACTTATCCCTGACATCTCCTCTGTACCTACTTCCAAGCACCTTAAAACTGTGCTCTCTCATGCTGGCCATTTCAGCTCTGGGAAAAAGCCTCTGACTATCCACATGATCAATGCCTCTCATCATCTTATACACCTCTATCAAGTTACGGCTCATCCTCTGTCACTCCAAGGAGAAAAGGCCGAATTCACTCAACCTATTCTGATAAGGCATGGTTCCCAATCCAGGCAACATCCTTGTGAATCTCCTCTGCACCCTTTCTATGGTTTCCGCGTCCTTCCTATAGTGAGGCGACCAGAACTGAGCACAGTACTCCAAGTGGGGTTTGATCGGGTCCTATATAGCTGCAACATTACCTGTTGGCTCCTAAACTCAATCCCATGATTGATGAAGGCCCATCCACTGTGTGCTTTCTTAACCAGAGTCAACCTGTGCAGCAGCTTTGAGTGTCTCATGGTCTCACACCCCAAGATCCCGCTGATATTCCACACTTCCAAGAGTGTTACCATTAATACCATATTCTGTCATCATATTTGACCTACCAGAATGAACCACCTCACACTTATCTGGGTTGGGTTGAACTCCATCTGCCACTTCTCAGCCTAGTTTTGCATCCTATCAATGTCCCGCTGTAACCTCTGACCCTCTGACAGCCCTCTACACTATCCACAACACCCCCAACCTTTGTGTCATCAGCAAATTTACTAACCCATCCCTCCACTTCCTCATCCAGGTCATTTATAAAAATTACGAAGAGTAGGGGTCTCAGAACAGATCCCTGAGGCACTCCACTGGTGACCAGCCTCCATGCAGAATATGACCCGTCTAAAACCAAGAACCGTCCCAAGAACCTTCTCTCTAGTAATGGTAACCTCACACATTTCATGACGCCTGGTTCCTGGAACTTCCACAATATTGCGAGTGTGTTCTATGGTGAAGACTGTTGCAAAATATTCATTCATTTCATCCACCATTTCCTTGTCCCTTATTTCTACCTCTCCAGCATCGTTTTCCAGCGGTCCGATATCCACTCTTGCCTCTCTTTTACACTTTATGTATCTGAGATACTTCCGGTGTCCTCTTTAATATTATTGGCTAGCTTACTTCCGTATACCATCTTTATCTTCTTAATGACATTTTAGTTGCCTTCCGTTGTTTTATAAAAGCTTCCCAATCCTCAAGCTTCCAACTAATTTTTGCTCTGGTATATGCCCTCTTTGGTTTTTATGTTGACTTTGATCTCTTTCCCACCACCATTCCCACAGTCCTGATCGCTAAGCTACAGAACCTGGGCCTCTTTAACTCCATCTGCAATTGGATCCTTGGCTTCCTAACCGGAAAACCACAATCTGTGCAGATTGGTGATAACATATGCTGACAATCAACACTAGTGCACATCAGGGGTGTGAGCTTAGCTCACTGCTCTACTCTCTCTATACACGTGACTGTGGCTAAGCAAAGCTGAAATACCATCTATACATTTGCTGATAATACCATTGCTGGTAGAATCATGGATGGAGATGAGAAGGTGTGCAGGAGCGAGTTAGTGGACTGGTACCGCAGTAACAACCTTGCACTCAAAATCAGTAAGACGAAAGAGCTGATTGTGGACTTCAGGAAGGGTAAGATGAGGGGTCACAAACCAATCCTCATAGAGGAGAAAATAAGCAATTTCAAGTTCCTGGGTGTCAAGATCTCTGAGGATTGAACCTGGTCCCAACATATCAATGCAGCTCTAAAGAAGGCAAGATAGCGACTATATTTCATTAGGAGTTTGGAGAGATTTGGTATATCACCTAAAACACTCAAACTTCTATAGATGTACCATGGAGAGCATTCTGACAGGTTGCATCATTGTCTGGTATGGGGGGGGGGGGGGGTGGCTACTGCACACGATCAAAAGAAGCTATAGAAAGTTGTAAGAATAGTCAGCTCCATCTTGGGTACTAGCGTCTGTAAAATCCAAGACATCTTCAAGGAGTGGTGTCTCAGAAAGGCGGCATCCATTAAGGATCCCTATCACCCAGGACGTGTCTCTTCTCACTGTTACCATCGGGAAGGAGGTACAGAAGCCTGAAGGCACACACTCAGTGATTCAGAAACAGCTTCTTCCCCTCTGCCATCCGATTCCTAAATGGACACTGAACCCATGAACACTATCTTATTTTTGAAATATATTATTTCAGTTTTGCACTATTCTTAATAATACAAAGGTTGATTGATAAATTCGTGGCCTAACATAAGAGATGATTTATACAGATCTTGTTACGTGCATGTGCAGTTCAACTCTTTGAGTGATTATGCAGAAAGTTTGAAGTTAATAACTTTTGTGGTATTTCTGTTTCAGATAATTGAAAATTACAAGTAAGAACTGTCTGAGAAAATGAACTTATGGATCACCCATCATACTTACTGTAATTGACTCACTTATTATCATGCATTGTATTGATCTGCTGCTGCTAAGTTAACAAATTTTATGACACATGCCGGTGATAATAAACCTGATTCTGATTCTAGTTAGCCACAGTTGTGTCATCTTGCCTTTAGAATACTTCTTCCTCTTTGGGATGTGTAGATCCTGTGCCTTCCCAATTGCTTCCAGAAATTCCAGCCATTGCTGCTCTGCTGTCATCCCAGCTTGTGTTCTTCTCCAATCAATTCTGGCCAGCTCCTCTCTCATGCCTCTGTAATTCCCTTTACTCCACTGTAATAATGATACATCTGACTTTAACTTCTCCTCAAATCGATCATACTATGATCACTTGCTCGTAAAAGGTTCTTCAATTTTAAGCTCTCTGAACAATTCCAGTTTATTGCACAACACCCAGTCCAGAAGAGTTGATTACCCTAGTGAGTGCAACCATGAACTGCTCTAAAAAATAACCATCTCGTAGGCAGTCTAGGAATTTCCCCACTTGGAATCCAGCGCCAACCTAATTTTCCCTATCTACCTGCCTATTGAAGTCCCCCATGACCATTGTAACATTGCCCTTTAGGAATGCATTCTCTATCTCCCATTGTAATTTGTAGACCACATCCTTACTACTGTTTGAGGGGTCTGTGTACAACTTCCATCAGTGTCTTTTTACCCTTGCAGTTCCTTAGCTCTATTCACAATGATTCAACACCTTCCGACTGTATGTCACTGCTTCTAATGAATTGATTTCAATTTTTTTTAACCAACAGAGCAACACCACCCCCTCTGTCTTCCTGCTTTTTTTTGATACAATGTGTAACCTTGGACATTAAATTCTCTGCTATAATCTTTCAGCCATGATTCTGTGATGCCTACATGCCAATTTGAAACTGTGCTACAAGTTCATCTACCTTATTCGGTATGCTACGTGCATTCAAGTATAACTCCTTCAGACCTGTATTGGCCCTTTTCAATTTTGTCTGCCTTTTATGTTGCAACTCATCCTGTTGACTGCATTTTACCCTGTCAACAACCTCTCTTCACTCACATCGCCTCTGTTTGCAAACCAGCAACCTCACCTTCAGCACTATTATCTGCCTTTCCTAAGATACTTCTTGCATTGAAATATAGGCAGTTCAGGACGGTAATCACACCATGCTCAACATTTTGATTCCTAACTTTGTCTGAGGTCTTACCAACGTTTGCCTCCACAACTTCTCCACTAACTATTTTGGCACTTTGGTTCCCATCTCGCTGCAACTCGAGTTTAAATCCCACCGTGCAGCATTAATAAACCTTCCCACTAGGATATTAGTCCCCCTCCAGTTCAGGTGCAAACTGTCCCTTCTGTACAGATCCCACCTTCCCTGGAAGAGAGCCCAATGATCCAGAAAATCTTTTGTCCTCTCTCCTATGCCAATTCCTTAGCCACATATTAATCTGTATAATCTTCCTAGTCCTGGCCTCACTAGCACGTGGCATGGGTAGCAATCCTGAGATCACAACCCTGGAGGTCCTGCCCTTTAACTTAGCACCCAACTCCCTGAACTCCCGATGCAGAACATCGTCACTCATCCTACTCATGTCATTGGTACCTATATGGACCATGACCTCTGGCTGTTCACCCTTCCACTTAAGAATACTGAGGACTCAATCCAAGATATCCTGGACCCTGGCACTCGGAAGGCAATAAACTGCAGAAACTCCTGGCAGTTCTCCTAATAAATGATTCCCCCTTCACCACAGTGTGGCTCTTCTCCACCCTTCCCTTCTGAGTCACAGAGGCAGACTCAGTTCCGGAGACCCAAGCACTGTGTCTTTCCTCTGTTAGGTCATTCCCCCACCCCCCACAGCATCCAAAGTGATACACCTGTTGTTGAGGGGGATGTCCACAAGGGTTCTCTGCACTGGCTCCTTAACCCCTTTTCCCTTCCTGACTGTCACCCGGTTTCCCGTGTCCTGCACCTTCAGTGTAACTACCTTTCTGTATGTCCTATCTATCACCCCTTCAACCTCCTGAATGTTCCGGAGTTCATCCAGTTCCAGCTCCAACCTCTCAACATGGTTTCTTAGAAGCTGAAGCTGGAATCCATCACACTTGATTCCCTCAATCCAACTGTACTGTCAGAAAGAAGAACACCCTTGCAGGGAAGGAGAGAACTGGAGCACATCTCAAGAAGCAGCAGGCACTTAGAGAGAGGAATGAGCATAATCATGGGGTATGTTCTGAATGTGGATAGACTAACTGGTAAATAATTTATTATTGTCAATGTACTGCGATGCAGTGGAAAGGTTTGTTTTGCACATCACCTAAACAGATCATTTCAAATGTAAGTACGTGAAGGTAGTACAAAAGAAAAAGCATCAACAGAGTGCAGAATAGAATGTTATTATTACAGAGAAAGTGAAGGGAGGGTGGGAAAATATGGTGCAAAATCCAAAATGAAATAGACTGTGAGATCAAGAGCTCATCTTTATGGTACAAGGGGTCTGATCAAGCGATTGACGAACAGTGGGATAATAGTGGTCCTTGAGCTTACGTTCTTAAGCTTTTGAATCTTTCGCCTTTCTGTCTCCTGGGAGGGGGGAGGTGGGAGGTGAGAACGGCGAGGGTTGGAGTGGACTTTGATTATCTTTGCTGTTTTCCCAAGGCAGCATAAAGTGTGGAAAGAGTGAAAGATGTATGGTAGGAGCAATACGCGTGAAGGAAGTTTCAGATTGCATCATCCATTAATATTGACTTTGATCTTTTTTTTTAAACTATGCTAGAGAACAATATTGACAGCTTGGGTGAAGAAAAATCAGAAGGGATTCCTTATCTGATCACATCACAGTAATTTATTCTGTTAAGGGCAAACACGAGGAAATCAGTAGATGCTGGAAATTCAAACAACACAAAATGCTGGTGGAACACAGCAGGCCTGGCAGCATCTATAGGGAGAAGCCCCGTCGACATTTCGGGCCAAGACCCTTCGTCAGGACTAACTGAAAGGAAAGATACTAAGAGGTTTGAAAGTAGTGGGGGGGGGGGGTGGGAAATGCGAAATGATAGGAGAAAACCGGAGGGGGTGGGATGAAGCTAAGAGCTGGAAAGGTGATTGGCGAAAGTGATACAGAGCTGGAGAAGGGAAAGGATCATGGGATGGGAGGCCTTGGGAGAAAGAAAGGGGGAGGGGAGCACCAGAGGGAGATGGAGAACAGACAGAGTGATGGGCAGAGAGAGAGAGAAAAAAAACAAACAACTAAATATGTCAGGGATGGGGTAAGAAGGGGAGGAGGGACATTAATGGAAGTTAGAGAAGTCAATATTCATGCCATCAGGTTGGAGGCTACCCAGCCGGTATATAAGGTGTTGTTCCTCCAACCTGAGTGTGGCTTCATCTCCCCTTTCTTGATCTTTCTGTTTCCATCTCTGGAGACGGCTTATATACTGATATCTACTATAAGCCTACAGACTCTCACAGCTACCAGGACTATTCCTCTTCCCACTCTGTCTCTTGCAAAAATGCTATCCCCTTCTCACAATTCCTCCCTCTCCACCGCATCTGCTCTCAGGATGAGGCTTTTCATTCCAGGACGAAGGAGATGTCTTACTTTTTTAAACAAAGGGACTTCCCTTCTTCCACCATAAACTCTGCTCTCAAATGCATCCCTCCCATTTCCTGCACATCTGCCCTCACCCCATCCGCCCGCCACCCCACTCGGGATAGAGTTCCTCTTGTCCTTACCTACCACCCCACCAGCCTCCAGGTCCAGCGTATAATTCTCCGTAACTTCCACCACATCCAACGGGATCCCACTACCAAGCTCATCTTTCCCTTCCCCCCTTTCTGCTTTCTGCAGGGATCGCTCCTTGTGCGACTCCCTTGTCCACTCATCCCCCCCATCCCTTCCCACCGATCTCCCTCCTGGCACTTATCCTTGTAAGCAGAACAAGTGCTACACCTGCCCTTACACTTCCTCCCTCACCACCATTCAGGGCCCCAGACAGTCCTTCCAGGTGAGGCGACACTTCACCTGTGAGTCGGCTGGTGTGGTATACTGCATCTGGTGCTCCCGGTGTGGCCTTTCATATATTGGTGAGACCTGACGCAGACTGGGAGACCGTTTCGCTGAACACCTACGCTCGGTCCGCCAGAGAAAGCAGGATCTCCCAGTGGCCACACATTTTAATTCCACGTCCCATTCCCATTCTGATATGTCTATCCATGGCCTCCTCTACTGTCAAGATGAAGCCACACTCAGGTTGGAGGAACAACACCTTATATACCGGCTGGGTAGCCTCCAACCTGATGGCATGAACACTGACTTCTCCAACTTCCGTTAATGCCCCTCCTCCCCTTCTTACCCCATCCCTGACAATATTTAGTTGTTTGTTTTTTTCTCTCTGCCCATCACTCTGCCTGTTCTCCATCTCCCTCTGATGCTCCCCTCCCCCTTTCTTTCTCTCGAGGCCTCCTGTCCCATGATCCTTTCCCTTCTCCAGCTCTGTATCACTTTCGCCAATCACCTTTCCAGCTCTTAACTTCATCCCACCCCCTTCGGTCTTCTCCAATCATTTCGCATTTCCCCCTCCTCTCACTACTTTCAAATCTCTTACTGTCTTTCCTTTCAGTTAGTCCTGACGAAGGGTCTCGGCCCGAAATGTCGACAGTGCTTCTTCCTATAGATGCTGGCTGGCCTGCTGTGTTCCACCAGCATTTTGTGTGTGTTGTTTGAATTTACTTTGTTGTTGGAATATAGATTTTAGATTTAGATATTATAATTATAATCATTTGGATTCTCTGAGATGAATTACAAAAGTTCTCACTTGGAATCGAGCATACAGTGTGGAATCAGGGGCCTCTTGGTCCAGTGTGCCCGTGCTAATAGGAGCTGTGATTCATAAGAATATGTCCATTACAAATCATTACCTGCAAGGGATGGGAAGTTGGAGGGAAACATTATAAAGAATGAAATAATATTTTTGCTTGTTTTGTTGTTTTTATCAAGGTAACTAAAAATGACCTATACAGCTGGATGCAACTTTCAGTTGGTGCTTATATTACCAATTTTTCTGATCTTTGTTTTTGTCACATTACGATCTCCCTGAGTAGGTTTTGTCAGTCTAGTACTAAAACAACTGGAATATGGAAAAACTCTTTGAACCACAGTTTAAATGCCTGAGACTATTGAAGGTGATATATGAGGGGTGATTGTTAAGCTCGTGGCCTAAGGTAGAAGGAGTCAATTTTAGAAAACCTAGCACATTTATTTTTCAACATTTACACACTTAGTCCAGCGGTATTGGAACATATGGATCTTGGACCTCCAGAAAGTGTCCACAGCAGGGGTGATTGATAAGTTTGTGGCCTAAGGAAGCAGGAGGTAAGTTATACAGCTCTTGTTACATGTACATGCAGTTCAACTCTTTGAGTGATTATGCAGAAATTTTGAAGTTAATAACTCATCAGGGATGATTGATAAGTTCATGGCCTAAAGTAGGAAGAGATGAGTACCCCTTGTATGTTCTGAGGGTGGTGATTTTAAATTCCTTTGCTAAATGTTGTGATAATGGATTCCCTTTACTTGATTTTTCAAACATCCTTCTGATTAATTAATCGATTAACTGACTAAGGCAGTTGTCAGTAAAGCTAGGTCAGTTTCTAATTTGTAGTCCTTTAACTTATTGTGGAACAGACAACAATTATGGCACAGTTAGCCTGAGCAACAATGGATTGAGATGGGGATCTCAATCAAGGTTATTGTTTTTGTAAGCCATCCTGCAACTTCCACTGCACGGATGTGACAGAATCAGGAATCCAACAGTTTGAAGGAAACAGCTTGTCTTTATATCATGCCTTTTTAAAGCAGGACCATTGCTTGGAAATGTATCTCTGAATGATGAAAACCTATTCCTCCTTGTTGGACATAACTTAAGAAAGTTGTCCTCAGCCAACTTCAGATATTGACATTAAAGTTCAAAGCAGAAGTACACAGTTAACCTTCAAACCTTCTCCAACACAGATAATATCATGGCTGATTGTAACTTCAATTCTACATTTCTATCCACTGTAGTTTTGGTAACTTTTTCAGATCATCGCTTATCAATTACAGAAAGGCTGTGAGTGCTTTGAAAAGTGAGAAGTTTACCAGGATTCTGTTTGGATTAGAGGGTTTGAGCAGTTGCTCAAACTTGTGGTTTCTCTTTGTCACTGGAGGCTGAGGGGAGACCTGATAGAAACGTATAAGATTATGAGAAGATGGATAGAGTGGGCAGACAAAATCTTTTTCCCAGGGTCAAAATGTATAACACTGGAAAACACGCATTTAAGTTGCGGTGGGGTGGACGGGGGGAGGATATATCAAGGAGCTGTATAGGGCAAGAATTTTGAGCTTGGAAGAAGCTGCCAGGTTAGTGGTGGAGGAAGACTGTGGTGCTCAAGAGGCTGTCAGATAGACACATATGTAGGGAATGGAGAAACATTGATCATGTATGGGCAGAAGAGATCTCTCTTAATTGGGCAACATGTTTAGTGCAGACATTATTGGCTAAAGGACCTGTTCCTGTATGATACTGTTCTAGATAGATAGATAGATAGATAGATAGATAGATAGATAGATAGATAGATAGATAGAAACTTTATTCATCCCCATGGGGAGATTCAACTTTTTTCCAATGTCCCATACACTTGTTGTAGCAAAACTAATTACATACAATACTTAACTCAGTAAAAAATATGATATGCATCTAAATCACTATCTCAAAAAGCATTAATAATAGCTTTTAAAAAGTTCTTCAGTCCTGGCGGTTGAATTGTAAAGCCTAATGGCATTGGGGAGTATTGACCTCTTCATCCTGTCTGAGGAGCATTGCATCGATAGTAACCTGTCGCTGAAACTGCTTCTCTGTCTCTGGATGGTGCTATGTAGAGGATGTTCAGAGTTTTCCATAATTGACCGTAGCCTACTCAGCGCCCTTCGCTCAGCTACTGATGTTAAACTCTCCAGTACTTTGCCCACGACAGAGCCCGCCTTCCTTACCAGCTTATTAAGACGTGAGGCGTCCCTCTTCTTAATGCTTCCTCCCCAACACGCCACCACAAAGAAGAGGGCGCTCTCCACAACTGACCTATAGAACATCTTCAGCATCTCACTACAGACATTGAATGATGCCAACCTTAGTGGGCACTTTATTAGGATCACCTGCTCATTGATTCAAATACCTAACCAGAATGGGGGAAAAATGTGATCAAAGTGACTTTGACCATGGAAAATTGTTGGTGCCAGATGGTTTGAAAATCTTGTAGTTTACAGAAAATGGTGCAAAAAACAAACAAAAAAAAAAACATTCAGTGAGCAGCAGTTCTGTGTGCAAAACGCCTTGTTATTGAGAGAGGTCAGAGGAGTGACCAGTGTGGTCAGACTAATCACACTGACAGTAACACAAGTAACCATGCATTACAACAGTGGTGTGCAGAACAGCATTTCTGAACACACGACACATGGAACCTGGAAGTGGATGGACTACAGGAGCAGAAGACCTCACAGTATT
This sequence comes from Hemitrygon akajei, assembly GCF_048418815.1. Lineage (NCBI taxonomy): Eukaryota > Metazoa > Chordata > Chondrichthyes > Myliobatiformes > Dasyatidae > Hemitrygon > Hemitrygon akajei. The sequence continues at coordinate 3,727,249 of NC_133146.1, forward strand.
CCACTCTTATACCTAATAAAGTAGCCACTGGGTATAATTAACTAATTCTGAGATAAAATGCTCAATTACTTTGCTTCTACAGGCCTTGAAGAGAGTTCCAAAAACTCTTGACAAGAAAAAATAATTGCCTCTCCTCCATCTTGATTAGATGACCCCTTATTTTTGAATATTGAACCCTGGTTCTCCCAGAAGTAAAAAACATCTTCTCCAGGTCCACTCAATCCACATCTTCACATCCATCCTGTTCTGACCTGTCAGGATCTGATCTGTTTCAATCAAATCTCCTCTCTGTTAAACTGTAAATGTATCAAGCCTGGTCTTACCATTTCTCACAAAACAACCTGACCGTGATAATCGTTTTGAACTGTTTCTAGCATATTTATATACTCCCTTAAATGAGATCAATACCCTACATTATAATTCACATGTTGTAATTACAGAGTCATTGAAAAGTACAGCACAGCAACATGCCCTTTGGCCCATCTAGTCTATGCAGAACCTTTTAAACTGCCTTCACCCATCGTCCTGCACTGGAACCAGAGCCCTCCATTTTCCTATCATCCATGTATCTATCCAAACTTCTTTTAAATGTTGAAATTGACCTCACATGCACCACTTTGCTGGTAGCTCGTACCACACCCTCCTGACCCTCTGAGTGAAGAAGGGTCTCATGTTTCCCTTAAACTTTTCACCTTTCACACTTAACCCACGACCTCTGGTTGTAGTCCCATCTAATCTCAGTAGAACTTTATTTACATCTTTCAACGTTACTTCCATCTTTCCTGTAGGCGACAAAAACTGCACACAATACTTCAAATTAGGCCTCACCAATGTTTCATACAACTTCACCATAACATCCCATCTCCTGTACTCAATACTTTAGTTTACGAAGACCATATGACAAAAGCTTTCTTTACAATGCCATCAACCTGTGATGCCACTTTCCAAGAATTATGTACCTGCAATCCTAGATCCCTTTGTTCTACCACAGTGCCCTACCCTTCACTGTGCAAGACCTTCCCTGGTTGGTCTTACAGAAGTACGACACCTCAGAATTTTCTGCATTAAATTCTCTCTGCCATTTTTCAGCCCATTTTTTCAGCTGGTCCTGATAGCTTTCCTCACTTTCCGCTACAGCCCAAAATCCTGGTGTCATCCGCAAATTCGCTGATCCAATTCACCACGTCATCTATATCGTCATTGATATAGTTGACACACAACAACGGAACCAGCATCGGCCCCACAGGACTCCACTAGTCACAGGCCTCCTGTCAGAGAGGTAACCATCTACTATCACACTCTGGCTTCTCCCGCAAGGCCAGTGTCTAATCCGATTTACTATCTCCCCTTGAATTCCAAGCGACTGAACCTTCTTTATCAACCTCACATGGCAGACCTTGTCAAATGTCTTACTAAAGTCCATGTAGACAACATCTACTGCCTTGCCTTCCTCCTCTTTCCTGGTAATTTCCTTGAAAAACTCTATAAGATTGGTCAGACATGACCTACCATGCACGAAGCCATGTTGGTTTTCTCTGAGCAGTCCACGTGATCCAAATACTTATTTATCTGGTCCCTTAGAACATTTTCCAATAACTTTCCCACAATAGATGTTAGATCCAGCAGCCTATAATTTCCCAGTTTATGTTTAGAGCCTTTTTTAAGCAGCAGAACGATATTGGCTATCTTCCAATCCTCAGATACCTCTACTGTCACTCAGGATTATTAAATATCTCTGCTAGGGTCCCAGCAATTTCTGCATTTGCCTCCTGTAGGGCTGGAGGGAACACCTTGATAGGCAACGCAGTGTCCATCTCCTGAGTAAATACAGATGTAAAAACTTCATTTAGATCCCCCCCCCCCCGTCTCTTTTGACTCCACACATGGATTACCATTCTGACCTATCAGAGGACCAATGTTGTCCTATGCAATCCTTTTGCTTTTAACATATCTGTAGAATCTCCAAGAATTCTTATTCACTTTGTCTGCTAAGCAACCTCATGCCTTCTTTCAGCCCTCCTGACTTCTTTCTTCAGTGTTCTCTTGCATTTTTTATACTCCATTAGCACCTCATTTATTCCTACTTGCCTGTACCTGCTATGCACCTCCTTTTATTTCTTAACCAAGGCCTCAATATTCCTTGAAAACCAAGGTTCCTTACACTTGTTATCTTTAGTATTAACTTACTGATAATAACACTCACATTACAACACTTCTCCCCCTTTAAAATCCAACATTCCCCAAATATAGAAGAACTGGGAAATAAAAACAGTGGTATCATTATTGACAGGTTACCAATACAAAACACCTAAAAATCGTGGCAAATTCAACATTCAATCTAACAACAAAAGAAGCTATCCAATCAAAGATTCAGTCTGTCAGGTGGTTTGCGAGGGCGCTGTGATCTACGCACTACCCCGGTGACCCAGCAGGCATCGCTGGTGAAGATGTTTTGGGTGGATCTGATGTTGGGGACATGAGAGGGGGACCGCGTGAGAATGCCCATCCTCTTCAGGGGATCCTGACCCCTCTGCCAGTGTCTCACTCTCTGGCAAAGTCACTGGTGGACATGCTTCCCCATTAGTCTGTCTCACGATTGGAAACTCCATGGAACTGTCTACCTCTGAGCCGGAATCATGACACAGGCGCACATGGTCCTGATGTCTGCGGAAAATACGCCCATCAGTCAGCTTAACAACATAGGAGACTGGACCACTCTGCTTAAGAATAACTCCAGGTAGCCATTGCTGATTGTTTCTCACATAGACATTGTCATCCGGTTCTAACTGTCTGTCTCGCGCGTGTTGATCATGTCCCTCCTTCTGCTTTTCCTGCTTTGTCTCCACTTTTGCCTTCATGTCCAGGCGCAGCAGGTCCAATCTTGACATAGACATCTCTGCTGGAGTGGGTGCAGTCGTAATCTGTGGCGTGAGGCGGTATTTAAACAGGAAACGTGAAAGCCGGGTACTAAGAGAGTCCCCGTCATTCGCTTCAGGCCTTCCTTCACTGTCTGAGCAGCCCGCTCAGCCAAACCATTTGAGGCTGGGTGGAAAGGGGCCGTCCGAATGTGACGAATGCCATTCTGCTGCATGAACTCACTGAACAGCTCACTGGTGAACGCCGGGCTATTATCAGTGACCAGAGTGTCATGCAACCCGTGGACCGCAAACACTTGCCTGAGTTTGTCTATGGTTGAGGCAGCTGTGATGTTGCTCATGATGTGAGCTTCGATCCATTTGGAATGTGCATCCACCATTACAAGAAACATTTGCCCCATAAAGGGGCCAGCAAAGCCCAAATGTAGCCTAGACCAGGGGTAGACTGGCCACTTCCATGGGTGCAAAGGAGCTGGTGGTGGCATGTTCTGATTGGTCTGACATTGAGTGCATGAACCAATCACTGGACCTTGTTCTCCAGCTCCTGATCCATTCTTGGCCACCAGACGTAGGATCTTGCAAGGCTCTTCATTCGAGACACCCCTGGGTGAGTCTCATGAATTTCCTCCCCAATCTGTGAATGGCCAGGGGGAGGCACGATGACCCTCACCCCTCAGAAAAAGCAGCCATCCTGCAGACTCAGTTCTGTTTCGCATTTGGCATAAGGCCTCAGTTCCTCTCCTTCCACGACTCTGGGCCAACCTTGTAAAAGAAAAGTCTTGACTTGAGACAGGACTGGGTCCCTCTCTGTCCATTGCTTGATCTGGGTCGCCTTTACAGGTGTCTCTGACAGCCTCTCCAATGAAAACACAGTCTCTGGAGGCACATCTGTAGTAACAGGTGTCTCAGGTAAAGGTAGTCAACTCAGCGCACCCGCTCTGTACACGATAGTATACCGGTAGGCTGGCAATGTGAGGGCCCAACGCTGTATCCTGGCTGAGGCTAGCAGCGGGATGCAACGGGTCTCCCTAAAAAGGCTCATCAGTGGTTTATGGTCCTTATAAATTGTGAATGCACGTCCATAGAGGTACTGATGAAAGCGTTTGACCCCCAAAACAACGGCCAGACCTTCTTTGTCTAGCTGTGAATATCCCTTCTCAGCAGCCGTCAGGGTACGTGAACTGGCCTGTCTTGAAGGCCCCATATACAGAAGGATTCTTCTCTGGGAGGTTCATCATCTGAGCAAAGTAAGGGGACTGGTACCTGGCATAATTCATCTTATCATAGACAAAGCACCATGGGATCATGGTTCTTATAGCATGGAGGTGCAATGCCCAGTCCCCCTCACGAGAGGCACACAGAGCCCAAGTACTGCGTTCCCTACTATGTCAATATACGATATCCAGAATGCGGATAGCACTCCATTGTTGAGACGGAGGTGCTCCAGAAAGTCTGTCCACAGGGCTATCAGCCCAGCTAAGAGTGGACTTTGCAGCAGATTGTTCAATTGTTCAGCTTCTGTTGTTTCAAGTCACTGGCCATGTCATTCACATGGTCTAAGAATGATTTGATCATCCCACCCCTCTCTGGAAAGTTGTCCTCAGCCCATGGTGTGAACTCTGCCCATGCGAGTCTCATCAGTGCTTCATAGATGTACTTGTGGACACTTACAGCACGACTGTAGTGTTTACCATCAAGGACTCCATTGATGGACCCCTCTGTGACAATTTCAGCCTCTATGCATACGTCCCTTAGACCAGCATCCCGAAATCGCTTTCCTAGATTGGCTAAGGCATTACATATGGTATGGAATGTCCCCATCCTGAGAAGAATGTTGGAGAAGCGCTCTTTGTGCTTCCAGGCAATGTCAATGTCAGTAGCTTTTGCATTCAGTGCTTGATCCATGACTACCACAATTGCTTCTAGATGAAGTTCCTTCCCGATTAGCTCTGATTGGTTCAGGATTTCAAATAGTGGTCAACTCTGTGGCTGGTGAATTGATGGTTGGCAGATACCCAACAATATCTTGTGAGATTGGTTCTTGGTCCCTGGCGCTAATATTAAAACCAGTCCAGCTTGGGATTGTCTGATTCTCTGGATCTGTTTGCCTTGCAGGTGTCCACACCAGGTTCTTCTTGCAGGCAAGAAGAGCAGCTTCCTTGGTTTCCTGGACACAGTGTTCCCTGGTTGGGAGAGGCTGTGGGCCCACACGTGCACCTGCTACATATACTTCCAGTTCTTGGTCCTCAATGGTGACTGATCTCTGCTTCAGTTTCTCAATGTGTGGAAGCTCAGCACTTGGCAGATGTGGTCCATAGACATTGGCCTGTACCACTATGCCATTGACTCTATGTGATGTACCCTTTCCAGTGAGAGTTTCCTCAAGTCTATCGATATTGTTGCAAGCAAGACTGGTGATGACATGAGGCTTGATGAGGCTGGAAGTACAACTCTCTGGTTGGAGGCTGTTGCTAGCTTTTGGAGACACAGAGCAGTGTTGTTCTCTTCAAGTTGGGAGTAAGACACCCCATGCCCAAGCCTGTTCAGTGTTTGGATGAGCTCAGTGTTATCCGTCGGTGTTTTTACTGCATAAGGAAGTAGAAGGTGCTTTGGTGGTTTATGTTGACCACATGTCACAGCATATATCATGTCCTGACTAACTGACTGAACCAGAGCAGTGACACTGTGTTTGAGTCTTGGTGTCAGGATTTCCAGTGAGCTGTCCAACAAGAAGCCACTCTAGTTGATCCAGTATGGAGGTATGAGCACTGTCTTTCACATCAGATGGATGGAATGGCCAGGGAGTCACAGCCATCTCCTGTCTAATGATTGATCTGATACGTGATGAAGTCTGATCTATGATCTTGTCGAAATTGGTTGCCTTTGCCCTCCAAACTTTGAGTTCCCTCTGTAGAGTTTGATTTTCCAAGACAATGTCCCTTAATGATACACTTTCAGGAACCGGTAACAATTTACCTTTGTCATCTGGAAATATATTTACTGAATTGCCCAGCTCAGATTCCAGTTTCCTGCGAATGTCCTTCCTTGTAGAACCTTGCACGAGTGTAACTCCACCATATGGCATGAAAGATTCAAGTTTCGTGACCAAAGAAGTGACTTGTACAATCATCTTGTTGGGTATGATATCAGTTTTGATGTACTTGAAAAGGTCTTTATAGGCTTCCCTTTCAATCCTTTTATACAGTTCATCACCGTCCGTTTCATCATCATTCTCTTTGTACTCAGGTTTCTTTTTCTTGATACTGGTATAATCCTTATAGCATGAAACATGATAGTGGGCCTCTGCAGCAACTATATCCCTGCTTGTTACTGCTAGAATATTTTAATCTTCCTTTTGGGTTGCACATTCTCGTAGTATTTGGTCAGCTCTGAGTTGTACAGCTTGTATAAGCTTTTCATGTGACTTGGAGCCCTTCAGAAATTTCACCTTATTACAAAAAATGCAGATTTGATCATACACCCTTGCTTCTGATGAAGATCTCCTCCTTGGCCTTTTTGATGTACAGGTATTCTCACCAGCTTCATCAGTAATGCTTTCCCTGGCTTTCCTTTTCAGAGGCTCTAAGTCTCTCTTCATGGTGAAGGGGTTTTGGCATTATTGGTGATAGTAGATTATAGACAATAGACAATAGGTGCAGAAGTAGACCATTCGGCCCTTCGAGCCTGCACCGCCATTTTGAGATCATGGCTGATCATCTACTATCAATACCCGGTTCCTGCCTTGTCCCCATATCCCTTGATTCCCCTATCCATAAGATACCTATCTGGCTCCTTCTTGAAAGCATCCAGAGAATTGGCCTCCATTGCCTTCCGAGGCAGTGCATTCCAGACCCCCATAACTCTCTGGGAGAAGAAGTTTTTCCTTAACTCTGTCCTAAATGACCTACCCCTTATTCTCAAACCATGCCCTCTGGTACTGGACTCTCCCAGCATCTGGAACATATTTCCTGCCTTTATCTTGTCCAATCCCTTAATAATCTTATATGTTGCAATCAGATCCCCTCTCAATCTCCTTAATTCCAGCGTGTACAAGCCCAGTCTCTCTAACCTCTCTGCGTAAGACAGTCCTGACATCCCAGGAATTAATCTTGTGAATCAACGCTGCACTTCCTCTACAGCCAGGATGTCCTTCCTTAACCCTGGAGACCAAAACTGTACACAATACTCCAGGTGTGGTCTCACCAGGGCCCTGTACAAATGCAAGAGCATTTCCTTGCTCTTGTACTCAATTCCCTTTGTAATAAAGGCCAACATTCCATTAGCCTTCTTCACTGCCTGCTGCACTTGCTCATTCACCTTCAGTGACTGATGAACAAGGACTCCGAGATCTCTTTGTATTTCTCCCTTACCCAACTCTACACTGTTCAGATAATAATCTGCCTTCCTGTTCTTACTCCCAAAGTGGATAACCTCACACTTATTCACATTAAACGTCATCTGCCAAGTATCTGCCCACTCACTCAGCCTATCCAAGTCACCCTGAATTCTCCTAACATCCTCATCACATGTCACACTGCCACCCAGCTTAGTATCATCAGCAAACTTGCTGATGTTATTCTCAATGCCTTCATCTAAATCGTTGACGTAAATCGTAAACAGCTGTGGTTCCAATACGGAGCCCTGTGGCACCCCACTAGTCACAACCTGCCATTCTGAGAAACACCCATTCACCGCTACCCTTTGCTTTCTATCTGCCAACCAGTTTTCTATCCATGTCAATGTCTTCCCCCCAATGCCATGAGCTTTGATTTTACCCACCAATCTCCTATGTGGGACATTATCAAATTCTTGGGGCTTCTTTTTCTCCAAGTTCTTCAGCAACGTCTAAAATAGGGGAATAGTTTCTCATTTTGGCTGCTTCAAGTAATGTTTTCCAGGATTCATAGTCTTGAGGACTAACTAAATGGTCATCATCTTCTTTTGATGTTTTCCAGTGCATGATACACTGCTTCTTAATAGATTCTTTGTGCTTATGGCTCTCCATTCTGAAGCAAAGTGATTCAGCTACTCCAGATCTAGATCTACTCTACTCTTCTCTCACTTCCATTATGCAGGACCATCCCACCACCACAGTACCTGAAACAGAAAAAAATCACGTTAACATTGCTGGTGAAAAAAACACCTGCTGCAAAGGTGATATAAATGTATATATAAATGGTGATATACAAGATATAAATATGAACCAGAACCTGGGGTCCTGGCTCACGGACTAAAACTCAAGAAAGTCTGCAGATATTGGAAATCCAAAGCAACACACATAACATGCTGGAGGAACTCTGCAGATCAGGCATCTATGGAAACGAACAAACGTTTCTTGCCAAGACCTTAGTCCGGACTGAGCAAACGCCAGAATAAAAAGGTGGAAGGAGGGGAAAGAGGCTAGCTGTAAGGTGATAGGTGGGAAAGGTCAAGGGTTGGAGAAGAAAGAATCTGAGAGGAGAGGAGAGTAGACCTTAGGAAGGGGAGGAGGAGGAGGAGGAGGGAATCGATAGGTTACTATCGATACAATGCTCCTCAGACAGGATGAAGAGGTCAATACTCCCCAATGCCATTAGGCTTTACAATTCAACCGCCAGGACTTAAGAACTTTTTAAAAGCTATTATTAATGCTTTTTGGGATAGTGATTTAGATGCATATCATATTTTTTACTGAGTTAAGTATTGTATGTAATTAGTTTTGCTACAACAAGTGTATGGGACATTGGAAAAAAGTTGAATTTCCCCATGGGGATGAATAAAGTATCTATCTATCTATCTAATAGGCAGGTGACAAGAGGTCAAAGGTCAGAGTGGGAAATCGGGTGGGTAGATTTTTTTTTCCGGAGGACGACATCCTACACTAGGATGACTACGCTTTAATTTGAATTTTGTAAATATCCTACTGGAAATTGTGTAGTGTACATATTATAAATAAACTTTTCTTTTACATTCTGAGATATTTCCCAGTACAAAACACATTTGCTGGAATATAGAACTTGATTCTGTGATCTAGTGCTTACATGGACTCTAAATTCGCGACGGCTTGTTTCCGACGTTAGTGTCACTGCCAGGCAAAGCCGGAAGTTCCACAAAGACAATTTTTCGTAACCCCGAGACCGTTTTTAAACATGTATCCCCGTAACATAGATTTCATACTGGCGTCCAGCCGTCTGTCCTTTCTATCTGGCCACACAATTCATGGAAAGCAGTTGTACTGAAAGAGTAACAGGGATCAGCGTAACAGTAACAGGGATCAGAGTAACAGAAACAGGGATCAGTGTAACAGTGACCAGCTTAACAGTAACAGTGACCAGCTTAACAGTAACAGGGATCAGCGTAACAGTAACAGGGATCAGAGTAACAGAAACAGGGATCAGTGTAACAGTGACCAGCTTAACAGTAACAGTGACCAGCTTAACAGTAACAGGGATCAGCGTAACAGTAACAGGGATCAGCGTAACAGTAACAGGGATCAGAGTAACAGAAACAGGGATCAGTGTAACAGTGACCAGCTTAACAGTAACAGTGACCAGCTTAACAGTAACAGGGATCAGCGTAACAGTAACAGGGATCAGCGTAACAGGGATCAATGTTACAACAGAAAGAAAACTAACGGTTCGGAGACAACAGATCTGCAGGCAATTTCTAAAAAGCTGCATTCGATTAATTTATATAGAGGCGTGTTTTCAATTAAAAACAGACCACATTCAATTAGCGAAACAGAAATAAAAAGAGGCGTTAAAATCTCATCAGACAGCCTCGGTCACTAAATGGGCTGAACCACACGCCAGTTACCCAATCGCCTGGCAGTTACTCCAGTGAGCTGTGTTATAAGCCAAACGGGTTGAAAGCTGAACGTCTTGTCTGGGTCACCGAGAGTCTGTATGCGTTGTACGGCTGATCGGAACACCGGCGTTATGGCTTCATTGCGGATCGTTGTGCTAGTTGCAATGTTCGGTAAGAAATACCAAATTTTTACACAATTGGTTCAGTTTGATTTACCAGCAATCTGCAGTCTTGCAAAGCAGGGGCATTAGTGTTTTCAGACGTTTGTTTATACAGCACGAAAGGTCAAATACGCTTTGAAGTTTGGAAATTAATACAGCGTTTGCTTTTGTTAACAGCATCGGTGTCGTCCGAACTGTACATAGCTGAAGTAGCCATGGACAACATTCAGGGAACAGTCGAGTTCAACACCACTTCTCAGAAGATAACGTTAAAATTGTTGTTGGATTGCGCCGAGGTTAGAATCTCTTTACACGAGTTCCCGGTCATGTATGGTCATTTCAATGACCCCTGCAACCAATCAAACATAGGGGAGAAGATCTACGAGTTTACTGCGGACAGTCCCAACGTGACCCTGAATGAGAGCAAGCTTTTCCAGATGAAATCGGACCTCTCCGACCTGACGGTGGTCGTTGATGGTTGTTTGAATGGAAGCAAAGCGTGCGCCACTGTAAGGAGCGATATGCCCACCAAAACCTGGGAGGGGAAGTTCTTTTCTACCGTAGCCGGGGATGTGTACATTCGTCATAACGCTGGAGCGAAGACGGCGAGAGTACTGTCTAACCTCATGGCAATAAACGACAGTCAGACTTCTGTAAATGTCTCACTCTACCTCCAGGCCGGGACAGCAAGCTGCACCTCTCCAGCACCAAAAGATCGCGTATTAGTCGGCACTTTCAAAGTTGGCACACCTTTGAATCAGGTCAAGAGTCGCGTTGACGGAGTCCTTTTGTCAAAAGGCGATCCCAAGACATTATTGTACATGTATGATGGGGCGTACTGGTCTTGCACTGAGATGCAGTTGATGAAGGAGAAGCAGGTTTGCGCTAGCGTGAATATGAAAGGTGTGAAAGGCAGGTTCTGTTTTCGTCAGGCTTCCCCCTTTGATGCCACGTATTACACCATGTCTCTGATGAATCTGCGGTGGATGGCCGCTGCTTACCATGTACATAATTATCCGGTGCCTCAGCGCAGCAGCCCAGCCGATAAGCTTTGTAGTAGTGATAATCTGGGAGGGCACTTGAATCCATTTGGGAAGAATTCTTCCGGTCCTTCTTATCCCCAGAGCACAAATGAAACCCATGATCAATACGAAGTTGGGGACTTGAGTGGGAGGCATGGCTTTTTGAAAGGATTGGACATGGTGGAACACAATTTTACAGACTGGAATCTTCCATTATTTGGGAGAAATAGCATTATTGGCCGCTCCATAGTTATTCATCACCCCAACTCCTCCAGGTGGGTGTGTGGCACAATTGGTTACCCTGGTGAAGTCCTCACTGCTGTAGCCATATTTAAGAGCCCGGTTTCAGGAAGAGTCATTTTTCAACAACTGAAAAGCAATCCCTATTCAGACTTGTCTGTTTTTATGGACCTTTCATATACCAACTCATCAGCTCCGACAACAGATGATCACTTGTGGTACATTAACAATTATCCCATCAGCTCCGAGCTGGATTTGGCTGCAGATGCTTGCTTAAGCACCAAAGGTCATTTTAATCCTTTCAAAGTAGATGTTGGAAATAATTATAATGTTGAGTGCAGTCCAGACAGTCCTTTCCGATGTGAAGTTGGAGATTTTGCTAAGAAACATCAAACAATAATGCTCACCAACCAAACGAAAGTTGTTGGCAACAAGTATTTCTTCACTGACACCACTTCATCCCTAGCCGGGTCTTTGAACATTGCTGCTCGGTCAGTCGTCATTCTTGGACAAAATTTTTCAGCCAATCCTCTAGCTTGTGCTAATATAACATTTCTTCATCCAGTGTCAGTGGAGATTGACACATGGAAGGGCATTGGAAAAGTTGATGGAAAGGTGGCATTTAAACAGCTTTTAGATTTAGACAATACTGTTGTGGAGGTTAACTTAACAGATCTGGATAGTAAAACTAAAACTTACAATATCCACACACTTCCCATCAAAACTGTCTCTTCCAATGTAGATGTTTGTTCTCTTATAAATACTGGAGGTCGCTATAACCCATTCAATGTGAACGGATCTTTGTCTCCTGAGCCAGGCAATGGTACAGTTGATCAATATGAAGTTGGTGATATCAGTGGAAAATTTGGACAGCTAAGTGGTTTGAACCAAACAAGTAAAGAATATATGGACATGAACATGCCCTTGTTTGGACCTCATGGCATTTCCAACCGTTCCTTGGTTATTTATCAGGAAGATGGGTCACCGTAAGTCTCAAACTTCATTTTTAAAAAATATTTGAATCTGAATGAATGGTTAATGCTGTATTCTGCACAGTGCTCTTTGGACTCTAAATAATAAGTATCATTTTCTTTTCTGAAAAAGTGTCTAAGATATGAGTACCTTTCCATGTTCACTGACAGTGAGCTCTCTAGTTATTACCTTGTTCAAGTGGCTGGTCTTCGTGTGTGAAGTTAGACAGTGAGAGACAATATAATCAAGGTTGGGAGTTTATGAATGGGTGTGCTTAATCTGTATCCAGTTAAAAGATTCCTCTAAAGGTCTCAGCATCCAAACCCATTTTCAGCTGGTTATTCACATTGCACACTCCAAGGGAAGTCATTAAATGATGAAATGGGGTGGGGGGGGGGGTAGGAAAGTCCTGATTGCTATTTCTCTGGCTAGCTTTGATACAGATTCAACTGTCCACTGGACTGAGAACTGATAACTTAATAGAAACTGCTGATCAGCTTGAGTTATTTCCTGCTCTAAGTCTCCATAGATTTCCAAAGATTAAAGAAAATGTGGGAGTTCGGCATTTCTTAAAATAATGCATTGGCAAATGTTTGAACAAGATTGGCAAGACAACATTCTTGTTTAATTCCTCACTGAATTTAACAGTATGTTTGTTTCTTCCAACATACTTTCATTACTTCCAATAATTCTTTATGTTGCCATCTGAACACATGGGCATGTGAACAGACTCCCAGCACTTGGGCATAGAAAAATAGAAACATAGAAAACCTACAGCACAATACAGTCTCTTTGGCCCACTACTAGGTGCCGAACATGTACTTACTTTAGAAATTACCTGGGGTTACCCATAGCCCTCTATTTTTCCAAGCTCCATGTACCTATCTGGGAGTCTCTTAAAAGACCCTATCGTTCCCGCCTCCACCACTGTCTCCAGCAGCTCATTCCACACACTCGCCACTTTTGCATAAAAAAACTTACCCCTGACATCTCCTCTGTATCTACTTCCAAACACCTTAAAACTGTACACTCTTGTGCTAGTATTTCAGCCCTGGGGAAAAAGCCTCTGACTATCCACACAATCAGTGCCTCTCATCAGCTTGTGCACCTCTATCAGGTCACCTCTCATCCTTCATTGCTCCAAAGAGAAAAGGCTGAGTTCATTCAACCTATTTGCATAAGGCATGCTCCCCCATCCAGGCAACATCCTTGTAAATCTCCTCTGCATCCTTTCCATGGTTTCCACAGTCTTCCTGTAGTGAGGCAACCAGAGCTGAGCACAGTACTCCAAGTGGGATCTGACCAAGGTCCTATATAGATGTAAAATTACCTCTTGGCTCTTAAACTCAATGCACTGTATGCCTTCTTAACCAGACTCAATCTACAATGCATCTTTGAGTGTCCTATGGACTCGGATCCCAAGATCCCTCTGATTCTCCACACTGCCAAGAGTCTTACCATTAATACTATATTCTGCCATCATATTTGACCTACCAAAATGAACCATTTCACACTTACCTGGGTTGAACTCCACCTGCCACTTCTCAGCCCAGTTTTGCATCCTATCAATGTCCCACTGTAACCTCTGACAGCCCTCCACACTATCCACAACACCTTCAACCTTTGTGTCATCAGCAAACTTACCAACCCATCCCTCCACTTCCTCATCCAGGTCATTTATAAAAACCACGAAGAGTAAGGATCCCAGAACAGATCCCTGAGGCACTCCACTGGTCACTGATCTCCATGCCGAATATGACCTGTCTACAACCACTCTTTGCCTTCTGTGGGCAAGCCAGTTCTGGATCTACAAAGCAATGTCCCCTTGGATCCCATGCCTCCTTACTTTCTCAATTAGCCTTGCATGGAGTACCTTATCAAATGCCTTGCTGAAATCCATATACACTACATCTACTGCTCTTCCTACATCAATGTGTTTAGTCACATCCTCAAAAAATTCAATCAGTCTTGTAAGTCTCACTGGTCTCTAGTTTCCTGGCCTATCTCTACTCCCTTCCTTGAATAAGGTAATAACATCTGCAACCCTCCAATCCTCCGGAACCTCTCCCATCCCCATTGATAATGCAATGATAATTCCCAGAGGCTCAGCAATCTCCTCTCTCGCATCCCACAGTAGCCTGGGGTACATCTCGTCCGGTCCCAGAGACTTATCCAACTTGATGCTTTCCAAAAGCACCAACACATCATCTTTCTTAATGTCTATATGCTCAAGCTTTTCAATCTGCAGTAAGTCATCCCTACAATCATAGAAAAAACATAGAAACATAGAAAACCTACAGCATAATACAGGCCCTTCAGCCCACAAAGCTGTGCTTAACATGTCCTTACCTTGGAACTTCCTTGGCTTACCCATAGCCCTCTATTTTTCTAAGCTCTATGTATCCATCCAGGAGTCTCTTAAAAGACTGTATTGTTTCTGCCTCCACCACCACTGCCAGCAGCCCTTTCCATGCACTCACCAATCTCTGCGTTTTTTAAAAAAACAAACTTACCCCTGACATCTCCTCTGTACCTACTTCCTTGCACCTTAAAGTTATGCCCTCTCATGCTAGCCATTTCAGTCCTGGGAAAAAGCCTCTGACTATCCATGTGATCCATGCCTCTCATTATCGCCAAGATCCATTTCCGTAGTGAATACTGAAGCAAAGCATTCATTAAGTACATCTGCTGTCTCTTCTGGTTCCATACACACTTTTCCACTGTCACACTTATTCTCTCATGTCTTATCCTCTTGCTCTTCACATACTTGTAGAATGCGTTGGGTTTTCTTTAATTCTGCTTGCTAAGGCCTTCTCATGGCCCCTTCTGTCTCTCCTAATTTCAATCTTAAACTCCTTCCTGCTAGCTTTATAATTTTCTAGATTATAAGGTTTTTTTGAACCTTTCGTAAGCTTTTCTTCTTGACTAGATTTTCAAAAGACTTTGTACACCATGGTTCCTGTACCCTACCATCCTTTCCCTGTCTCATTGGAAAATACCTATGAAGAACCCCATGCAAATATCTTAATGGGCGCATGAACAGACTGTCGGCACACTATATTCAGAAGTCCAACTTGTGCACTCTATTTGTTCAGTGTATTTTTCAACTTGGACAAAGTGGAGCCAAAGTTGTCTATGAAAACAAAACCAGTTTATTGTACGTGTATATACACTCCATACAACCAGAAAATGACCTTCACTATATCAACAGTCAATGTATTTTATTTACGAAGCACCAACATCACTCCAGTTGCCTCTGGAGAGTACTCCCATTGAGTACTTGAGGGTTACTTTCTGGAAGTATCACTTGGAAGAATGTCTTTAAAGAATTGCAACACACAAAAGAACATAACATTTTTATCCACATGATACTCTGCAGATGCTGGAAATCTGGAGTTACATGCACAGTCACTGGAGAAACTCAGCAGGTCAGGCTGCATGCATGGAAAGCAATAAATAGCTGACATTTCAGGCCAAGACCCTTCATCAGGAGTGGAAAGGAAGGGGTTGGCTCAAAATGTTGACTTGTTTATCCCTTTCCATGGATGCTGCCTAACCTGATGTTCCTCCATCATTTTGTGTGTGTTACTCTTGACGTTTTGTATTTCTTCAGCACAAAGATAAAATCAGGTGATTAAGTAGTCCAAGTACTTACGATTGTATAGTTTACTTCAATCCTGGTTGTGGGCAAATGGTTTGTTAGGATTATGTATTTACAATGGAGTACATTCCAACTGACAAGCAAACGTCTGAATATTCAAACATTGGGTCTGAGCACAAAACCTCAGACACTTAAAATTTATTTTTATCCCAATATTATCAGGTGGTTCTTTGGATAGACAAGAGTCCTAAATATTGATTGATTTAACAAATTTATCTTTAACAATGCATTAAGAGTGGAATGGCCACTTAATTTCTTTCACGATGTTATCCTTGGAGTTTCAATGTGGTCCAGTTAACATAGACATTAATTTATTGTTTCCTGATGTAACTTGCAGTGGCACAATATCAGGATGAGTCCTGTGCCTGATGGTTGGTATCTGTGCCCTTGCAGTGTGGATGGGAATTACATTGCTCAATAATCAGAATCCGAATCAGAATCAGAATCAGACTTTAATCGCCAAGTACCTATGCACATACAAGGAATTTACTTCCGGCAGATGTTGTCTCTCTGCTCATAACAATAATAATGATAAATATAAATGAAACATATAAATATAAACAGCTATGAATGGAAGAGATTATGTTGTCAGTTCCCAAAGTGTATCTGTCAAGTGATCTCCAGATATGAACTGATGATCTGTAATTTTTCTAATACGTATTGTCTGTTTGCAGGTTGCTTGTAATTTACATCTGAACATTTTATATGAAGCCTGGTTGCCATTTGTACTAATTGCTACTCTCTTAACTCCTGAGTAAAAATGAAATTCATCCCAGAATGTTATTAACCTTAGTGGACAATATGTTTTTCATCTGTTTCATGAACATTGTATTAAATCTGGGGATCCCAATCTTTTTTATGACAGGGAGCCTTACCATTAATGGAGGTGTCTGTGGACCCCTGTGGTAAAGGTATTATAGAATGCAAGGTGCAGTTCCAATCAAGATAACTTGTTCTAAATAAATACTGTTTGTAATCTGTTCCCTAACAGGGAAGGGGAATGGGAATTGGTTTCATCAATCCTTTCTGCCTTTACAAAGCTGGTTCATCTGAACGTGGCAGACCTGAAATGATTGCTTTGAAGTTTGATCCAGTGGGGCAGAGCTGGTCAAGCCATCACCTCGTGGCACCTGAATCCAGGGTTCCACCCTCCTCTTGTGTGTGGGGTTTGCACCCTCTCCCTGTGACCATGTGGGTTTCCTTTAGGTGCTCTGATTTCCACTCGCATCATGTTAGTAGGTTAATTGGCCACTGTAAATTGCTGGTAGAGTTTACGGGAATGATAGGAGGTGGAGGGGAATTGAGAATACGGGGAGAAGTTTTGTAGGATTGGTGTAAGTGGGTGTTTTCTGGCTTTGTAGATTCCGTAGGCCAAAGGGTCTTCCTCCCTACTGTAGAACACCGATAGCTATGGATGTGGATCAATCTGTTATTAACAATGACAGTATAATTCTGGCCTAATTCTCAGCTGCCTAATCAGCAGCATATCAGAAAAGAACCTCCCTGAGACACCGTGTGGTCCCAGCAATATCGACGTGACTTTTGTTGTTTGTCACATTCAGGATGAGTGCATACAACAATATTTAAACGTATGCCATTTTGATAGCATTGACCAAGGCACTCAATATGATGAACAGAGAAATACTGTGGGTGTACCTGTTGAGGCCGGGATACTCCTTTGCCTCTTTTAAGACAATATGACTGGCTTTGTCCTGTCAAACCAAAAGGCTTTTCAAACAGTGTGAAACAAGGGTGTGTGTTGGCCCTGTGCTTCTTTACATGAATGCTGAACCCATGTCATCTGAGATCTTGAATAGGAAGTGTAACTGAAGTACAGGCTTGATGGATCACTCGTTGAGCTGCGTCATTTGAATGCCAAGTCAAACACAATTAATTGGGAAGCTCAATTTGAAGTACTTTATGCTGATGACTGCACCCTGCTGACTCATGCAGAGTCTGATCTCCAACTTGCTGTCAACAAGCTTTGCAGAAGCCTTTAGTCTCTTTGGCCTCGCCATCAACCTGATTTAAGATGGAAGTCCTTTTCACTCTTCTCCTTTATCTGCTGTAGCCCCTCCTTCATCACCATTGAGACAACAAAACTGAAAATGCTAGAGGAGTTTGGGTATCTTGGCAGCACTGCCTCTAGAGATGGCTCAATGAATCAATGTCAGGATTTTCAAAGCCACCTAAACTCAATGTGTTGAACCCGTGCAACATTTGGTATCCACAAAGCTCAAGGTGTACTGCATTGTCATTACCAGTCTCCTTTATGGTTGTGACATGTGGACTGCTTGTAGAAGACACCTCAGGTAGCTAGAGTGCTTTCTCATTGGTAGCCTGGGAATGATCCTAGGCATCCGCTAGCAGGACAGGATCACAAACCTGGCAGTCCTCAACAGAGTGCAGCCCATGAGCATCAAGGCCATGATCCTGAATGCCCAGCTTTGATGTACAGGGTGTGTCATTCGCATGGAGGATTCCACAATCCCCGATCAGCTCCTGCATGGTGAACTATCTCTGGGGAAGAGGAACCGAGGTGAACCTCACAAGAGGCTCGTCTTTTGAATGGAAGTTAACATTGCATATGCCGGACTTGCTCCAAAGCAACCGGAGCAGTGAAAGACTAGACTCCATGATGTGCCTTGAACTCGCCCGTGACAACTTTGAGGAGAGATGTTGTGTGGACCTGTTGGCTGCCTGAAAGCGATGGGAAGCTACAGAAGTAATTCCTCTAGCTGACTCAGGACAGTTTCCCTGTCCTAACTGCGAACAAGTTGCTGCTTGAGACTTCATGGCCACCTTTGGGTCCATAATTGATGAGCTGCACAAGAAAGACTATCAACATCAGACATGATGGACAACCACCGCAGTATAAAATGGGAAGTATAAAATGGCAATGGTGAATTTAAGACTAGGGCTATTACTAAGGTACAATGATGGACTAATCTCACAAGGATTAATTTCAAGCATATTAATATTTCTGCCTTTCCCCCTCTCACCTAATCCCATCTACCAATGAATTCCTCCTCACCTGGATCCACCTATCATATGTCAACTCTTCCTCCCATTCAGCGCCCTCTCCTCTTTCAGTCATGATAAAGGATCTCAACCTAAAGTATTGACTGTCCATTCTCCCCCTACAGATGCTGCCTGACCCACTGAGTTCTTCAGCATCTCTTTATTTTGCTCTTATAACAAACATGTGTTCAGTCCCCTGTGCTATTGTGTGTCTCCCCATCACACTAGTTTCAGACAGCAATATGGTTTTGTTGAACAAGGCACAACCATAACTTTCTGTGCACGTTATAGTGCAAACTGGCTGAATCTCAACAGCACGGTAAAGGCAGGATGCAGAATTCTGTGCTGATGTTTTTTCTGAAATGTTGGCCTCTACATGTTTTAAAAAATATATTTTTTTTAATCTTAAAACAACACACACACGAACTGCTGGTGGAACACCACAGGCCAGGCAGCATCTATAAGGAGAAGCACTGTCAACATTTCAGGCCGAGACCCTTCGTCAGGGCTAAATGAAAGGAAAGATAGTAAGAGATTTGAAATAAAAAACACAAAATGCTGGCAGAACTCAGCAGGCCAGACAGCATCTATGGGAGGAGGTAATAACAATGTTTTGGGCCGAAACCCTTCATCAGGAGTGAAAAGATTTGAAAGTAGTGGGGGGAGGGGGAAATGCGAAATGATAGGAGAAGACTGGAGGGGGTGGGATGGAGCTAAGAGCTGGAAAGGTGATTGGTGAAAGTGATACCGAGCTGGAGAAAGGGAAGAATCATGGGACGGGAGGCCTTGGGAGAAAGAAAGGGGGAGGGGGGGAAGCACCAGAGGGAGATGGAGAACAGGCAAACAACTAAGTATGTCAGGGATGGGGTAAGAAGGGGAGGAGGGGCATTAACAGAAGTTAGAGAAGTCAATGTTCATGCCATCAGGTTGGAGGCTACCCAGCCGGTATATAAGGTGTTGTTCCTCCAACCTGAGTTTGGATTCATTTTGACAGTAGAGGAGGCCATGGATAGACATATCAGAATGGGAATGGGACGTGGAATTAAAATGTGTGGCCACTGGGAGATCTTGCTTTCTCTGGCGGACCGAGCGTAGGTGTTCAGCGAAACGGTCTCCCAGTCTGTGTCAGGTCTCACCAATATATAAAAGGCCGCACCGGGAGCACTGGACACAGTATACCACACCAGCCGACTCACAGGTGAAGTGTCGCCTCACCTGGAAGGACTTTCTGGGGCCCTGACTGGTGGTGAGGGAGGAAGTGTAAGGGCAGGTGTAGCACTTGTTCTGCTTACAAGGATAAGTGCCAGGAGGGAGATCGGTGGGAAGGGATGGGGGGGGGGGGGGGACGAGTGGACAAGGGAGTCGCATAGATCCCTGCGGAAAGCAGAAAGGGGGGGGGAGGGAAAGATGTGCTCGGTATTGGGATCCCGTTGGAGGTGGCGGAAGTTATGAAGTTACGGAGAATTATATTTTTATCTTGATGTAATTGGTTGGGATCATAGCTGGTTTCTAGCAATACACTTGTCATTCAGTATGAGATCATTGTTTCCTGTTTCCAGAGAAGAGAGGCAGGTACATAAGCTCACATGTACATGTGATACGGCAGTCTCAGGCCAGGTGGTAATAAATTATTTAGAAAGGTTACCTTGATATAGATGAATCAATTGGTTTGCTTGGCATTTTTAATGCTGTTGTGTTAGATTGTATTCACTGCCTCCTAGTACTTTTCCAGATGCTTTCTGATTATCTGAAGTAATTTTTAAGGCTTGGATTCTGCCAGACTTTGGGAGGTTGGGTATCAGGCAGAAGAAGTTGCATTGTATGTCAGTCAGAGCACAGTCCAGTTTTTGTATACTTAGCATACGTCAGGGAGAGCTAGGGTCAGTCTGTGACTCCATTTAAGTGCCAATCTGCTGGCTTCATGTGTGTACTGTGACAGCAAGAAGATCAGGTTTGCCCTAAGTGTCCTCAGGTAAAGCTATTCTATGGTGAAGCAACACACTCCCACTATGGATTAAGCACGCATTTACTCTCTGCAGTCTACCCACAATGGCACCAGGGGTTTGGATAAGAAATAAAATAGTTTGTATAAATAATAGGTGATTGGATTGAGGTGCCTAATGTATGGAAAAAAAATTTTCAACTGAAAGTGAAATTGAACTAGAGATTTATTTGTCTTTTTAATTCTCATTTTTTTTCTTGTCTTGGATATTCCACACCCTATGAAAAGCATGATTTAAAGAACTAATTATGTACCTTTTATCTGTGATTTAAAGAATATTACAAAGTAAACAATGTTTGGAAGTATTGGCAAGCGGTGACCTTATTTCTGTGGTTATGAGTTACATTATCCTGCATATATTTATTGCTGAATATTTGTATTCTTTTGAAGAATACTTCTGGTAAGATGGTGGCGCAAGCA
This sequence comes from Hemitrygon akajei, assembly GCF_048418815.1. NCBI lineage: Eukaryota > Metazoa > Chordata > Chondrichthyes > Myliobatiformes > Dasyatidae > Hemitrygon > Hemitrygon akajei. The sequence continues at coordinate 3,748,410 of NC_133146.1, forward strand.
AACTCAGCGGCTTCTCGGGGGGCCAAACAAAGGTGCTTTTTTGGCTTAGTAAAATTAGTTTTTTTACAATCCAGAGACAATTCTACTCCACAAACATAGGGCTACTCCATCAGTGAGCTGCTCATTGATCGGAGAAGGGGCCGGCTGGGTGTTGGAGGAACAGGTTTGGGAAGCCAAACCAGGATAACAGAGGAGCCAGTTTGGGTACAGGGAAGCTGACCTGACTTGGAAGCATCGGAGTTGTTGCCATATAATCATGGGAGGTTAACTTGGACATTTTACTTGCGATTGCAAGACTCTGTTAGGCAGTGATACACAAGTTCCTGTTGGTCTGTAACCCTTGTCTGTTGGAGGGACAGATGACATGGGAGTTGTGTAGCCTCGGTTGCAACAAGGACAAGGCCTCAAGCCTCGGGCTTGCCGGCTGCTCGTTAAGAGCACCAAATTTCTTGGTGTTCACCTGGCGGGGAATCTCACCTGGTCCTTCAACACCAGCTCCATAGCCAAGAAAGCCCAGAAATGTCTCTACTTTCTGCAAAGGCTGAGGGAAGTCCATCTCCCCCCCCCATCCTCATCACATTCTACAGGGGTTGTATTGAGAGCAGCCTGAGCAGCTGCATCACTGCCTGGTTCAGAAATTGCACCATCTCAGATTGCAAGACCCTGCAGCAGATAGTGAGGTCAGCTGAGAAGATCATCGGGGTCTCTCTTCCCGCCATCATGGACATTTACACTACACGCTGCATCTGCAAATCAAACAGCATTATGAAGGACCCCACGCACCCCTCATACAAACTCTTCTCCCTCCTGCCATCTGGGAAAAGGCACCGAAGCATTCGGGCTCTCACGACCAGACTATGTAACAGTTTCTTCCCCCAAGCCATCAGACTCCTCAATACCCAGAGTCTGGACTGACTCCAACTTACTGCCCTCTACTGTGCCCATTGTCCTGTTTATTATTTATTGTAATGCCTGCACTGTTTTGTGCACTTTATGCAGTCCTGGGTAGGTCTGTAGTCTAGTGTAGTTCTTTCTGTATTGTTTTTACGTAGTTCAGTCTAGGTTTTGTATTGTTTCATGTAGCACCATGGTCCTGAAAAATGTTGTCTTGTTTTTACTGTGTGCTGTACCAGCAGTTATGGTTAAAATGACAATAAAAGGTGACTTGACTTGCTTCAGACCAGGTGAGAAACATGGAAGCCTTACAGTGTGTGGTGTCCGCACTCAGCTAGGGTCTGACCACTCCCATCAGTGCTGCCCCCAGTGTACGAATGGTGGAAAGACAGGCTGGATTGCGTGTGTCTGCACACTGCCGGGAGATTCTGCCTTCAGTTGCTGGGCATTCACTCGGTCTATATTTTCTTTTGAGTGAATATGGTTCTTTGCTCACTATTTTGAATTATGTTACTTGCTATTTTGAATGTTTTGTACCTTGGTCCCAGAGGAACGCTGTCTCGTTCAGCTGTATCTGTATGGTTTGAATGATTTCAAATGATTTGAAGGGTTTCAGCACTTAAGTTACAGAGAAAGGTTGAACAAGTTAGGTCTCTATTCATTGGAGCGTAGAAGGTTGAGGGGGGATTTGATCGAGGTATTTAAAATGTTGAGAGGGATAGATAGAGTTGACGTGAATAGGCTGTTTCCATTGAGAGTAGGGGAGATTCAAACGAGAGGACATGATTTGAGAGTTAGGGGGCAAAAGTTTAAGGGAAACACGAGGGGGTATTTCTTTACTCAGAGAGTGATAGCTGTGTGGAATGAGCTTCCTGTAGAAGTAGTAGAGGCCAGATCAGTTGTGTCATTTAAGGTAAAATTGGATAGGTATATGGATAGGAAAGGAGTGGAGGGTTATGGGCTGAGTGCGGGTAGGTGGGACTAGGTGAGATTAAGAGTTCGGCACGGACTAGGAGGGCCGGAATGGCCTGTTTCCGTGCTGTGATTGTTATATGGTTATATGGTTATATCATTAAGCTTGATTTGATTTTTGAAGAATGAGCTGTCAGTCTTATTGTGGTTTGCTTTGTCAGGGAGCTGTACAGCATAGAAACAGGCCCTGGGACTCGCCATATCAAAGCTGACCATCATGTACCTATCTATGCTAATCCTTTCTTGAAAGTCCTCTGTCTTGCTAATTCAAGTGCTCATCTCAATATTACTTGTGAGAGTACTTGCCTCTGATAGCTACTCAGTACATTTCAGATACCCTAGACATCTCAGTATCTTAGTTGGAGTAACTTATTTAGATGAACATGTCAGATAGGTTACCATTGAGCATCAGCCCTCAAACATAGGATGTATACTCCATTAGATTATTCTTGCTTAATGAGTCGTTGGACAAGTTTATTTGTGCATGCACTGTTACCTTTCAGAATCACCTTCTCACCAGAACAGATCTTAGACATCTAAATTTAACATCACTGCATTGCATAGTGGCACCTTCTACAACATCATGCTCCCCACCTGACTGATAGATATCTCTAAAGATGTGAGAGGTTGCAGGTTCCTTGTGTGCAGAACTAGGATGTAGTTAGGAAAATGAGTTGTAATTCTTTGTTTTTATCAATCCCATCTGGATGTTTAATGGCTTGGTATGGCAACTGCTCTAAGCACATGACCACAAGAAATCGCAGTAAATTGTGATCACAGCTCAGCACATCATGGAAACCAGCTAACCCTCCTAAGCTCTGTCTGTACTTCTTGCTGCCTCTGTAAAGCAGCCAACGTAAATGTAAAACCACACCCAGCCCAAATATTCTCTTCTTTCTTCCATCAGGAACAAAAAACAAAAGCATATACCACCAGGCACAAGACAGATTCTACCTGTTATAAGACTATTAAATAGTTCCCTAATACAATAAATTAGACCTCTGATGTCAGTCTACCTTGTTATGATCTTGACCTTGTTATGTACCTGCACTGCACTTTGTGTAGCTGTTGCACTTCATTCTGCAATATTATTGATGCACCATCAATAACTCACTCTGAGACGTAAGAAGCGAGGTATCGGCTTTTATTGACTGGAAGAATGAACAACACTACATCCTGGGGAATGAGGCTGGGCAACAGGCCTCAGTCGCCTTTATACAGGGGTCTGTGGGAGGAGCCACAGGAGCAGTCAGCGGGGGGTCTGTGGGAGGAGCCACAGGAGCAGTCAGCGGGGGGTCTGTGGGAGGAGCCACAGGAGCAGTCAGCGGGGGGTCTGTGGGAGGAGCCACAGGAGCAGTCAGCAGGGGGTCTGTGGGAGGAGCCACAGGAGCTGTCAGCAGGGGGTCTGTGGGAGGAGCCACAGGAGCAGTCAGCAGGGTCTGTGGGAGGAGCCACAGGAGCTGTCAGCAGGGGGTCTGTGGGAGGAGCCACAGGAGCAGTCAGCAGGGGGTCAGTGGGAGGAGCCACAGGAGCAGTCAGCAGGGGTCTGTGGGAGGAGCCACAGGAGCAGTCAGCAGGGGTCTGTGGGAGGAGCCACAGGAGCAGTCCAGACAGGTATATGTAGTTCACCACAATTATTGTTTGACATTGTTCTACCTCAGTGCACTTTGTAATGATCTGATCTGTGTGAACAGTGGTAAGACAGCCTGTTCACTGTATCTCAGTACATGTGACAACAATGAACCAGTTCCAATTCCAACTCCATTTCCAACTTGCAGGGACTGTAAGAAATACTTGGCAGAACTGGGTTCTGTCTGGACCCCCTTCCCCTTAGTCATTCCCTGTATTCCCATCACCCCTTCCCCTTACACAGTCATTCCTTTCATTCCCATCACCCCTTCCCCTTAGTCATTCCCTTTCTTCCCATCACCACTTCCCCTTACAGTCATTCCCTGTATTCCCATCACCCCTTCCCCTTACAGTCATTCCCTGTAGTCCCATCACCACTTCCCCTTACACAGTCATTCCCTTTCTTCCCATCACCCCTTCCCCTTACAGTCATTCCCCGTATTCCCATCACCCCTTCCCCTTACACAGTCATTCCCCGTATTCCCATCACCCCTTCCCCTTACACAGTCATTCCCTTTATTCCCATCACCCCTTCCCCTTACAGTCATTCCCTGTATTCCCATCACCCCTTCCCCTTACACAGTCATTCCCCGTATTCCCATCACTCCTTCCCCTTACACAGTCATTCCCTTTATTCCCATCACCCCTTCCCCTTACAGTCATTCCCCGTATTCCCATCACTCCTTCCCCTTACACAGTCATTCCCTTTATTCCCATCACCCCTTCCCCTTACAGTCATTCCCTGTATTCCCATCACCCCTTCCCCTTACACAGACATTCCCTTTATTCCCATCACCACTTCCCTTTACAGTTATTCCCTTTATTCCCATCACCACTTCCCTTTACAGTTATTCCCTTTATTCCCATCACCACTTCCCCTGCAATTTAAAAGAAGCATTCATGTCTTCTCAATTTGTCCAGTTTTTCTCTCCACAAATCCTGTCCAAACTGTTGAGTGTCACTAGCATTTATGGATTATTTGGTTTATTTAGAAATACAGCATGAGACTAGAGAGCCCACTCCACATGGCCTACTCCTGCTCCTATTGTTCTTGTGTTAATGATATCTGGAGGGATTACGGGCCCATCTTTTACATAAAATAGCTTTACCTTCTCTGGAATGTAGAAGGTGGGGCTGAAGTTTACAAGATAATGTAAGAAAAAGAAAATTCCTCTATCATGAATCTAGTGATATGGGCATGATCTTTTTTTAAAAAAAAGAAAGATAGACAGTGCTTTTTGGAAGTGGTTTTGAAATGGTCTTTATGCACAAAGAGTGGGGGAATTTTTGCATGAGCAAATATCAATGTATGCTGAACTGACTGTAGATTTTAAGTTGGACATTGTTTGACATTCATTCACCTCGAGTATAAAGCAAATTAAGACCATAAAATATAGGAGCAAAATTGGGCCATTTGGCCCATCATCTGCTCCACTATTTCATCATGGCTTATCCTCTCAGCTGCAATCTCCCGCCTTCTCCCCATATTCCTTCGTGCCCTGACCAATCAATAATCCATCATCCTCTGTCTTAAATATACCCACTGAATTGGCCTCTACAGGTGCCTTGGCAATGAATTCCATAGATTCACCACTCTCTGGCTAAAGGAATTCCTCCTCATCTCCGTTCTAAATGGACATCCCTCTATTCTGAGTCTGTGGTCGTAGATCCCCCCACCGTAGAACACGGGCTAAGATGGCCAAGGCTAAAATGTATCTATGAAGTTGGTCCTGGACCATCTTTACTCTTAAAGAATGTTGAAGTACTCTCAAGGTCAAAGTTGAGTTTGTTTTGTCATTTGCACAGGTACCCGCAGCAGCATCACCGGGATACAGCATCAATCCGGAAGGCTTATTGCTGCTCCCGTGTTCCTTTTCTCCCTTCTCATTTCCAGAAGCATCTTATTACTTTTGAACACAATTCTAACATTTCAGATAATCCTGCTTAAGTACAAGAAATGATTATCTGGATTTGTTAGGTGAATACTTTGGGCAGTCCAATGATTCAGCAGATGGGAATTGGTTGCTATCATAGCTTATTACAACACAGATAGATTTATGGAAGCTGCAGCTTTGGTGTGAAAGCCTAATTCATGATCTGGGCTTGTGCATAAAATGGTACCTTTATAATCACTTTTCTGTTGATGGAATAAATGCAGAATGACCGATACATAGTTAGCTGAGAATTGCTGTCTTCAGTGAAGGGTGTTCTAGAACATAGAAACATAGAAAACCTACAGCACAATATAGGCCTTTTGGCCCACAAAGCTGTGCCAAGCATGTACTTACTTTAGAAATTACCTAGTGTTACCCATAGCCCTCTATTTTTCTAAGCTCCATGTGCCTATCCAGGAGTCTCTTAAAAGACCCTATCGTATCCACCTCCACCACCGTCGCCGGCAGTCCATTCCACGCACTCACCACTCTCTGAGTAAAAAAACTTACACTGACATCTCCTCTGTACCTACTTTCAAGCATCTTAAAACTGTGCCCTCTCATGTTAGCCACTTCAGCCCTGGGAAAAAGCCTCTGACTATCCACATGATCAATGCCTTTCATCATCTTATACACCTCTATCACATCACCTCTCATCCTCCGTCGCCCCAAGGAGAAAAGACTGAGTTCACTCAACCTATTCTCATAAGGCATGCTCCCCAATCCAGGCAACATCCTTGTAAATCTCCTCTGCACCCTTTCAATGGTTTCCACATCCTTCCTGTAGTGAGGAGACCAGAATTGAGCACAGTACTCCAAGTGGGGTCTGACCAGGGTCCTATATATCTGCAACATTACCTCTTGGCTCTTAAACTCAATTCCACCATTGATGAAGGCCAATGTGCTGTATGCTTTCTTAACCACAGAGTCAACCTGCACAGCAGCTTTGAGTGTCCGATGGACTCGGACTCCAAAATTCCTCTGATCCTCCACACTGCCAAGAGTCTTGCCATTAATACTATATTCTGCCACCATATCTGATCTACCAAAATAAATCACCCCACTCATCTGGGTTGAACTCCTTCTGCCATATCTCAGCCCAGTTTTGTATCCTATTGATGTCCCGCTGTAAACTCTGACAGCCCTCCACACTATCCACAACACCCCCAAACTTTGTGGCATCAGCAAATTTACTAACCCATCCCTCCACTTCCTCATCCATGTTGTTTATAAAAAAAATCACCAAGAGTAGGGGTCCCAGAACAGATCCCTGAGGCACACCACTGGTCACTGACCTCCATGCAGAATATGACACGTCTACAACCACTTTTTGCCTTCTGTGGGCAAGCCAATTCTGGATCCACAAAGCAATGTCCCTTTGGATCATGTGCCTCCTTACTTTTTCAATAAGCCTTGCATGGGTTACCTTATCAAATGCCTTGCTGAAATCCATATACACTACATCTACCGCTCTACCTTCATGAGTGTGTTTAGTCACATCATCAAAAAATTCAATTAGGCTCATAAGGCCCGACCTGCCTTTGACAAAGCCATGCTGACTATTCCTAATCATATTATGCCTCTCCAAATGTTCATAAATCCTGTCTCTCAGGATCTTTTCCATCAACTTACCACCCACTGAATTAAGACTCACTGGTCATAATTTCCTGGGCTGTCTCTACTCCCTAAAACCCTCCCATCCCCATTGATGATGCAAAGATCATTGCCAGAGGCTCGGCAATCTCCTCCCTTGCCTCCCACAGTAGCCTGGACTGCATTTCGTCCGCTCTCGGTGACATCCAACTTGATGCTTTCCAAAAGCTCCAGCACATTCTCTTTCTTAATATCTATATGCTCAAGCTTTTCAGTCCACTGTAAGTCATCCCTATAATCGCCAAGATCCTTTTCTGTAGTGAATACTGAAGCAAAGTATTCATTAAGACCCTCTGCTATCACTTCCGGTTCCATACACACTTTTCCACTTCACACTTGACTGGCCCTATTCTCTCATGTCTCATCTCTTCACATACTTATAGAATGGCTCAGGGTTTTCCTTAATCCTGCCCCCCCAAGGCATTCTCATGGCCCCTTCTGGCTCTCCTAATTTCAATTTTAAGCTTCTTCATGCTAGCCTTATCTTCTATCATTACCTAGTTTTTTGAACCTTTTGTAAGCTTATCTTTTCTTCTTGACTAGATTTTCAACAGCCTTTGTACACCACGGTTCCTGGTACCCTACTATCTTTCCCTGTCTCATTGGAATGTACCTATGCAGAACTCCACGCAAATATCCCCTGAACGTTTGCCACATTTCTTCCGTACATTTCCCTGAGAACATCTGTTCCCAATTTATGCTTCCAAGTTCCTGCTGATAGCCTCATATTTCCCCTTACTCCAATTAAACTTTTTCCTGACTTATCTGCTCCTATCCCTCTCCAATGCTATGGTAAAGGAGATAGAATTGTGATCATTATTTCCAAAATGCTCTCTTTAAAGCTTCACTTCTGTTTCATCAGTCAAGCTTGCAAAATAAAACATTATGAAACTCACAGTCACTGGGAATTGATGGAAGAATAATACTGAAAACTTTTGTTTGGAATGTATTTTATAATTTGTAGTCCTTGGGCATTTTTGGTCACTCATCAATATGATGCTATTAGTGCTTTGGATACTGAATCAAGTTGGATCAGAATCAAGTTTATTATCACTGACACATATTATGAAATGTATTGCTTTGCAGCAGCAGCACAGTGTGGGTTGTAAAAATGACTACATTGCACAATAAATAGTGCAAAATATGTTCACTGAGGTAGTGTTTATAGGAATGCTGAATATGTGTCTGTTCTTGCTGCTCAGCAATGTAAACATCACCACTCATGTCGAAACATTTGTACCCTCTCCAATGGTACTGTACGTGTCGTAACTTCAAAACAGTCATCTCATTCAAAGATAGACATGAGTCTGAAATGCAAGTCTAACGACAAGTTTACTTTGAGCAATATGCACGCGATAGCAATTCATGTATTTTTGTGTATAACTTGCAATGATTTAAACAAACAAGGATGCTTAATCAACTAAAAAGTGTGTGTGTATATATATACACAGTAGGATTACTCATACACAACTTAGATATTAAATACACAACACTCCTCCCTGCTTACTATAAACTCTAACTCAATAGAATACATCTCAACTATATACACAGTATGTTATATAATACAACTACTATACAGATGTCCACAGCAGAATAAATTTTAAATTGTCCCTTTTCTGCCTAAAGATTTAATCGCTGTGGAGGCTTTCTTATGCTTGTGGGATACTGTCTTTCCCGACAAGGGAGGTCACTCTGGTTGGCAGGTGAGACCTGTGGCTGTGCAAACAATCTCAGGTTCTGGAGTCTCCTCCATGGTGTCTGTAGGAGTTGACTCTGAGACTGCAAGACATAGTTCTGACAGCTCTAGATACATTTCTTCTCCTTTTCTCTCTCTGGATATAATTTAATTTCTTTCTCAAGTTCCTCCTCTTTCACACCATTCTTGTTGTAGTCAGGCCATTGCTTCCAACACTTTCACAATTCTTCTGAGCAGCATGGCCCTTCCTTGGTCCAATATGCTTTCCAACCAGAGGCACAGAGGTTGACACCAACACCTGTTTGTCCTCTGGGCAACAGTTCATGGTGTTCAGCATGGAGACAGTTGTGGCATCATTACATACCTTCCTGAATTCTCTTTCAGTTGGCTTCATTACAGGTGTGTAAACGGTGGATGGAGCTCCAATGAAACTGTAGTTGTCTCAGCCATTATATCTGCACAATGCTGGCCCTCTTGTTTTTTTACCACATACACACTTAATATGGCTTGTTGTATTTCACTGTCATGGATGTCATTCCCACAGGAGTTACCTTTTCTCTAGCATAAATTCTTAGTTTAATATCTGGAGGCTTCAGTTTAGTATCTTTGAAATGCTGTTCAAACTCATTTTGTTGAATGACTCTAACAGCCAAGCTAATGTCCAATTCCATTTTAATTAATTTACCGTTCTCTTTTGGTGTAAAATGTATTGCTTGTCTCTTGTTACTTTTTACACTGTTAATCTCAAGGCTACTCAGACCTGTATCACTTTCCACATTATCAACAACATGCAGATTAACACTCCTTTTGAAAATGCAACTTGACTTTTTATCATTTTCTCTTCGCTGTGCAGTCCATTTACTTCTGTTTGCCTGACATGCTCTTTGTATGTGCCCTGCTTTTTTGCATTTTCTGCAAGTTTCACCCTTGGCTTGGTGTTTGTGAGCACCTGCCACAACGATAACACAATTTGTTTGGCCTGGTGGGTTTCCACTTTGATGTTGCAGTTCTGTTGATACTCACTTTAATTTCTGACTGTAACTCAATTCTATCTGTCTCCGTGGTTTCCATTGAAACAGCGATTTCCTCTGTCATTTTAAATGTAAGTTGTGCTTCAGTCAGGAACCATTGTTGAATGTTTTCTCGTAAGATTCCACAAACTAAATGATCTCTCAGTGTATCATTGAGTCCATTACTGAACTGACAATGCTCGGACAATCACTTCAATTCAGCCACGTATGCTGAAATGGACTCCCCTTCCTTCTGGTCCTCTTTTGAAACCTAAAGTGTTCTGGCATCAACAATGTTTTCTGTTCTAAGTGTTCCTGCATTATTCTGACAATATCACCAAAGCTCATTTTGGTTTGGTTGAAACAGTTAAACTCCAAAGCAAACTGTATACCTTTTTAAATCCAATGCATTCAGCAAATTTGTACTCTTACCTCATTGACTATTACATTTGCTTCAAAATATTGTTGAGTTAGTCAGTATAGATGAGCCAGCTATCTGTTGTGTAATCAAACACGTCAATCTTTCTGATGTAGCCAACCATTTCTGCTTTTTAAAAATTATTATTATCACTTGGTACTTACTGTTTATGAACCCATGAAGTTTTCTATTTTCTGACTTTCTTAATACTCACTCATCTTCCCTTCCAAAAAACATGTGCTCCTCCACTGCTTTTCAAGTCAAGTCAAATCACTTTTATTGTCATTTTGACCATAACTGCTGGTACAGTACATAGTAAAAATGAGACAACGTTTTTCAAGACACAGTACAAAACCTACACTACATAAAAACAATACAGAAAAAACTACACTAGACTACAGACCTACCCAGAACTGCATAAAGGGAACAAAACAGTGCAGGCATTACAATAAATAATAAACAAGACAATAGGGTAGTAAGGTGCCAGTCCAGGCTCTGAATATTGAGGAGTCTGATAGCTTGGGGGAAGAAACTGTTACATAGTCTGGTCGTGAGAGCCCGAATGCTTTGGTGCCTTTTCCCAGATGGTAGGAGGGAGAAGAGTTTGTATGAGGGGTGTGTGGGGTCCTGTTTGCTTTGCGGATGCAGCGTGTAGTGTAAATGTCCATGATGGCGGGAAGAGAGACCCCAATGATCTTCTCAGCTGACCTCACTATCTGCTGCAGGGTCTTGCGATCCGAGATGGTGCAATTTCCGAACTAGGCAGTGATGCAGCTGCTCAGGATGCTCTCAATACAACCCCTGTAGAATGTGATGAGGATGGGGAGTGGGAGGTGGACTTTCCTCAGCCTTTGTAGAAAGTAGAGACGCTGCTGGGCTTTCTTTGCTATGGAGCTGGTGTTGAAGGACCAGGTGAGATTCTCCGCTAGGTGAACACCAAGAAATTTGGTGCTCTTAACTTTTCATAACTTGACCATCTCTGCACATGCTGGGCTGCACTTTAAATTAAAAAAAACCCAAAATGACCATTTCTCACTGATTTTTTTAGTTTGAATGTCTCTTTGTACTTCAACAGGTCAGTAGCTGTCTTGTGTTCATTTTAAAAATACCTCATCACCAATGTTATGTTTTGTAACCTCAAAACATTAAACTTTTTCAAAAAAAAACATGTGAGTCCAAAACATGAGTCTGACTTAGTGTTTACTTTAAGCGAGGCATGTAGCTATTATATACGATAATGTGATGACATATGCAATTCATGTATTTTTACATATACTTGTAATGATTTAACCAAACAAGAATGCTTGTGTATATATATCAAAATACGTACAGTATATGTCACCATGCATTCACGGTAGAACAAAGAAATACATTAGAATCAATGAAAAACAAGTAAATAATGTTGAGAATGGGAGTGGTAGTTCTTGAAAGTGAGTCTATAGGTTGTGTTGAGGTGAGTGAAGTCATCCACGCTGGTTCAGGAGTCTGATGGTTGAAGGTTCCTGAACCTGGTGGTATGGGATCTAAGGCTCCTGTATCACCTTCCTGATGGCGTCAGCAGCAAGAAGAGAGTGCGACCTGGATGGTGGGGGTCCTTGATGATGGATGCAGCTTTCTTATGACATGACTCACTCCTTGTAGATGTGCTCAGTGGTGTCTGAATAGTGCCTTCTGGGTGCCTGAATTATTTAGTGACAAAATGAAATTTGTTACTGTTACTTCAAGACAAGTAATTGAATTGTCAATAAACACCTAAACTCTTTGGTGTTTATTGCCTTTGCAGCTCCTAGATCAGATTTAGTACAGCTGGTATGACACCTTGGATCGATTTCAGTGGATATGATGACTTGTCAGTAAGTGAGAAAAATAAATGTGAAATTAATGGATAGGTGTAGAACTGATGATGAACTAGTGGTTAAATTGGTGTGCAGGATTGCAAGCTGATTCACTGCAAAGGCATTCCATAGCAGTACCCAAGAATGTTTATAATACTTTCTCCCTCATCAGCTTTAAATATTGGCCAGCTGCCAAGTAGCTGATGTACAGAATTTTGCACAGCCATTTGCAGCATTATGCTCTGATTAGTTAATAGGGATGTAATTGAATCTTTGCTTCTTTCACAAATGTCTCCTTGTCATTACTATTCACTGAGAACTGAAACAAAATTCCATTACTACTTTGCTCAATTAGAGTAATTTTCATGATGTGGCCTCCATAAACTACAGCATGAGACGTCTGTGGTAAAGGAGTGTTACAATAGTTAGCTCAGTGGTAGTCCGACAGGAATGCCAACTGCTCCCTCAAACTGATCTGGCACTTGGTGTGTTACAGAAATTAAATTGATTGTTTTGTGGAAAGAGCAAGGAGGAACAGATTTTTGTACAGCATCAGGAATACAGAGGCAATTGTACCATATTTCATGGAAAATTCACTAAACAATTATGTATACAGATGACTATATAAAAATACAAGCAAGCATATCAAAAAAAGGTAAAATAACAATTCTATACCCCAATCCAACAACACTTATATTATTCGGAGCATATGAAGTGAAGTTAATCACAGTTTTGCTGTTATCCTGTCCTGAAGAGAATCTGTTAGAACAAAGTTAATATTTTGCCAAAGTGATTTTTTTTACCCTCCAAAACTGGCATAGTGAGGATTCAGGAGTCATTAACAGCAACTTCATAACTTTTCTTTTCTGCAGCAATCACTTTTGGATCTTCTCTGTTATAATGGTAGGTGCTGATAGCTACATGACAGCTTCTGGGCCATCTATTGATTAAGATATATGGTTTAATAGGAGACAATGGCCTTTCTCCCACCAGCTAACATCCTTGTGGGTCACCCTTGACCAGAGACTCAACCCGAGGAATCACATCATTACAGTGATTAATTGTGTATTCTCTAATAAAACAAAAGAGCAAATTGTATCAGTTGACCTTTAAATGCATTGTTATGGACTGCTTTGTGGTTGAATTCTTGGATTGTGGGCATTATTGGGGAAAGTTGGAATTTATTGCATAGCCTTTGCACTGTTGTGGTGTATGGGTTAAAACTAATTCTGGTTCAGTTCATCTGTAGAGAGAGATGGCAAATTATTCCACTAACAGTTTGGATAGAGGAGCTAAAACCCCATGGTACATGATTAGATTCATCATGGAAACTGGTATGGATACAATTCCTATTTGTCATCACCTTTTCCACTGACATTGTTGTAAGATCACTGTCGGTGGTGGAGTGTATCACTGATTCCTGAGACAAAGGTGTATAAGGAGTATCAATCTCAATGTGTATGCACGTTTGTGGTAACGGCTGCCAACAGCTTCCTTTTTAACTTGGGTGATGCAGATAATTGAGGCTCAAGCAATTATATTATCTTGTTTCAAATCCAAATGCATATTTTTCTCAGAATTTCTATTTAATTGTTTTGCATGCTTGGGAGTCCTCAAAATACACCTGCCTGTGCCAACACCAACAGCAACACCTCGTGCAGTTTCTTAGACTTTTCTTCACTATTTCATCATTTTTGCACTGTTATCCAGCGGCTTCAAACTTCATACTCCCGAGAAATCATTAGTGTTATTCTGGAGAAAAATAGGATCATAACCACCCTTTAGTAAACTGGAGTTAGAAGCGGCAGAAGATACAAAAGCCTGAAAGTTTGTACCTTGAAGCTTTGGGACAGCTTCTACCTCGCTGCTATAAGGCTATTGAATGGCTCCCTTATTCAATAAAATAGACTCATGACCTCACAATCTATCTCATCATAGCCCAGCACCTCATTGTCTGCCTGCACCACACTTTCTCTGTAATTGTAACAATTTATTCTGCACTCTGTTATTCTTTTGTATAACTTCAGTGCACTGTTGTAATACATTTATGTATGAGTAACATGAAAGACAAATTTTTTACTGTACCTTGGTATAAGTGACAATAAGGTTCCTGATTAGTCAGGGCTTCAAAGATTTTGGGGAGAAGGCAGGAGAATGGGGTTGGGAGGGATAATAAATCAAACTTGATGAAATGGTGGAGTAGACTCGATGGGCCAAACGGCCCAATTCTTCTCCTGTGTCTTAGAGTGTTATAGTCTAATAATACTGTAATCCAATTTACCAAGATCCGAGATGGATTTACAATAGTTCATTGTAATGAGAGCTGAGCCACTATATGAAGGGCAAGTTATAGTTTTTTTGAACTTCTGAGGATCTGGATTTTCTTGGTAAGCCTTAAAAATATATTTCTGTTCTTTAGTTGTTGCTTGAGATAAACCATGGAATGTCTTGTATAGTAGTTTTTTTAGAAGTGCCTTCCTCAAGATTTGAAACAGTTCAAGAGGATAGCTCACCAGCACCTCTCTAGAGCAAAAAGAGGTGGACAATAAACACCAGCCAAACAGATCTGAGAAATGAATAACTTAACAACATTGTGTAACTTGTCCCTCATAGTGGCACTCCTCTCACTGTAAAGAGCAATGTCTTGGAGATCTCTGAGAAGAATTGTGCTAACAGTTCTATAGTTCTGCAGCTATATCCCTCTGAAACAGTTCCATGCCTTGTTCTAGAATTCCTTTACCTCTGTGACCAGGTTGCATAATTTCTGAGTGTAGTGGTAATGTCTACAATGTCCTCTTGGCACAAAAAGTATCATGCAAGTCTTTGGTATTATCAAATTGACATTTCCCATTTAGTATAAATGGAAAATGATTTTGGTATTGCTAAATTTATGAAGAGTAAACATATTCTACCATTGCATTCATATTAGACCTTATTTTGTATTTGTTTTTACATTGACATAATTTCTTCAGTCAGAACAAAAACAGGCTTTCAATGAGAATTATCAACAATTTCTTTCCTCCCCCAGATACAACTCTACAGTTCCTTCTGCAGATCATTTGTTGTTCTAAATTCTAGCATTTGTAGTCTCTTGTGCCTTAATTTCTTTTGTTATTTGTTCGGAGAGCATCTATGGAGCTTTTAAAGGTAAACCGTGCTCTATAGCTGGGGTTCCCAACCTGGCGTCCATAGACTTTTTGGTTAATGGTGGGGGTTCATGACATTAAAAAGTTGGGAACCCCTGCTCTATAGGATAATATAATTCCACCTTTTGAAGATCTTTATATAAAGCGAAGCTTATTCTGTGGTTGACATGAGTCTTGGAGCACACACTGTACCTTTTTAAAAAAAAATCTAGGAGTATAGAATTTCTTCATGAAAGAATGTACTCATTGTGACATGCTTCTAATTTATCTTTTTCTTTTGTTTGCCATGTTAACGATGATGTGGGGGGACAGTTTGCGCTGTGCAAATCTGATGGAAGTGAAGGCTACAGATGGAGAGTTTGTTTATGCAAAAGTTAAATTCGGTGGTGCAGTGAATGGAACAATAACTCTGGTAA
Source organism: Hemitrygon akajei (assembly GCF_048418815.1). Classification (NCBI taxonomy): domain Eukaryota; kingdom Metazoa; phylum Chordata; class Chondrichthyes; order Myliobatiformes; family Dasyatidae; genus Hemitrygon; species Hemitrygon akajei. The sequence goes on from NC_133146.1 coordinate 3,764,013, forward strand.
GGCCTCTGTACATTTGTTCTCGAGATTTGCTTTTCCATTTTCAAAAAATGCCTCCTCCTTCTGGTAGAGCAACATTGTGTAATTAACGTCAGTGATTAGCACAACACAATTACAGCTCAGGGTGTTCTGGAGTTTGGAATTCTGTTCCGCCACCATCCATAAGGAACCAGTATGTTCTCCCCATGATCACGTGGGTTTCCGCCAGGTGCTGCAATTTCCATCCCCAGTCCAAAGACATACCATTTAATTGGTAATTGTAAATTGGTGAGGCTCACTGGGAAGGAAGGGCCTGTTCTGCACTATCTCTAAATAAATAATAGTTGCTGAGTTGTTATGTGATCCAAATTCTTTGAGCAATCATTAATAAAAAAAAATTAATATTGAAGAAAATGTTGCTAATGCAGTTCAAAAATATGTGTGCATGAAGTGAAATTGTTTGCAAAGCATTTGTAGCTTCTGTCAGCAGGAATTAACATGATTGTAATGACACTGTCTGCAGAGTTTTGTAAAAACTGAAGAGTGAATTGGAATTTTGGCTCCAGATATTAGGAACTGAATTTGAGATTTGACCAATCGAGAACAAACAAGAACACAGACATTTGTTCTGTTATTCCTACTTCCTAGTTCCCAGTCTCTCTAGTGTACATTAGTTATAGACTCATAGAAAACCTACAGCACAATACAGGCCCTTCGGCCCACAAAGTTGTGCCGAACATGTCCCTACCTTAGAAATTACCTAGAGTTACCCATATGTCGGTAGGTTTCATCTGAAATTTCCAGTTGGCGGACGATTTCCCTCCACGCTGCTCTGACATATTGGGAAATCATGTACTTGGCAAATTACAGCAGTGGTTTGCCTTTGCCATCTGCTGGGTGAGTTTTATTTTAAGAGATCACCAGCTTTTAACCCAGCATGGATGGAGAGCGTGCAAGGGAGCCAGCCGGATTCGAACTCGGGACCTCTCTCCCTGAAGTCCAGCGCTGATAGCACTACACCACCAGCTGGACAGGGTTACCCATATCCCTCTATTTTTCTGAGCTCCATATACCTGTCCAGGAGTCTCTTAAAAGACCCTATCGTATCCGCCTCCACCACCATTGCCAGCAACCCATTCCACGCACTCACCACTCTCTGTGTAAAAACTTGCCCCTGACATCTCCTCTGTACCTACTTCCAAGCACCTTAAAACTGTGGCCTCTCGCGCTAGCCATTTCAGCCCTGGGAAAAAGCCTCTGACTATCCACATGATCAATGTCTCATATTTTCATGTGTTCAACCTGAAACTTAAATCTTCCTCCAATTTAATTCCAATATCCTTTGTGTTAAAACAAAACTTTTCCTCTAAACTTCCTCAAATGAACTTAAATTTATTTCCCTAGTTATTGAGCTCTCTGCTGGGAAACGTATGCTTCCTTTTCATCATGTCTAGATTTTCAATAATTTTAAACGCCACTTAAATCTTTGTTGCCATTGCTGATTCTAAACTTGTCCAGGCCTGGCAACATTCTTGTGAATCCCTTTGCTTGTGCTCCCCCTAGCCCTATCACACTCAATATGATGATCAGAAATGTATGCCCAAATTGCTGGTCTATTGATCTCTAGCTACAGTCTAAAACATTCCTTTTGCTCTTATTACATTGTTAATTTTGATACCTTTTCAGGATTCTGTAATGCTCACCTTAAATCTTTGATATATTTACCATGGAAAATTGATAGACCTAGTTTTGTGAAACATCAGTTCAGTCAGCCATTGGATTACCAAAAAGTTACCCTTTCCTTTCTCTAATTTAGCCAAATTTGTATCTTTTTTTCCTATTTTCTCTTGGATCATGATAATCATTTCTAAATCAACTTGCCTTGTATGATTTTTTTTGTTAGCCTCCTTACTCAACTAGATATGATCAACTTGAAAAGTGTTGATGGGTCAGTCATCCGTAATCTGCAGACATTTTCCTTGACTAAATTTCACGGACTAAATTTCTAAGAGTTTTCCCTTCCGTCTCCTCATTTAAGAATTAAATTGATACCAAACATCTATTGACTCAGTCCATTAACTACAGAATGCTTAACACTTGCCAACGTTATTGAGGAAACAAGTGTAAAAGCTCTGCAGTGAGCATAGTACCACATTTCTGAATATGTCAATGTGTTTGGGAAGTGTGTGAGCTCTGACAAACCTTTGCCATCATGTTCCTTTAAAGTAGCTCTTCAATTTGCTGCCCGAACTGCGTCTCATCAGTAAAGCTGTCTCTTTTATTTTCCACTCCACTATTTTCATCTGGCACACAAGCTGAAGCTCCATCTTGGTCTCTTTAGAAGCCTATCCACTTCCTGGGAGCACCTCTGCTTCTTCCAGGTTCCTCATTTTTATTATGCATGTGCTCAGAAGAGGTAGGAGTAGGAGAGGGCCATTTGGCCCTTCCGGCCTGCTCCACCATTCAATAAGTTGGCTGATCTAGGACCTAGTGCTTTCCTGGCATACTGTATATGATGATATGATCCAAGATGGCGGCGCGACGCAGCTTGCAGTGGCCACTCCGGAACTGATTATCTGTTATTTGTGAAATGGGGTGCCGTGCGCAATCATAATCGATTGAAAACGGACGTGGAAGCACGGAGAAACATCAGGACGTTCCAGGAAGACTTCCTTCGTTGCTGCTGCTGCTGTGAGGTCCAGGACTCTGCTGGGAAGAACAGGCCCCCAGTCCTCGGGGTCGCGTTGCCAATGGCGGGGCCGTCTTAATACGCTCGGCAGAGGATGGTGCTCAGAGAAGCTGTGAGGGGATGGTTGGCGGCTCGGAGGTTCGACAGACTCGGAGTCCTTTCGACGGACTCAGATCGCTTTCGGTGTGTGCTGCGTCTGCGAGGCTGAGTCGGGTGGCGTCTTGGAAGTCCATAGCGGGGGTACTCCCTTCTGCCGCCGGCGTGGGATGGTGAGTCTGTCGGGACCCTAGGGACTTGTGGAAACTGTGGTGATTTCTTTTGAACTTACAGTCCTTTAACATCTTGGACTATTTTTACTGTGCCCATAGTCTGTGTTTTTTTTAATCAATTATGCTACTGTTTGCACTGTTGTAACTATGTTGTAATTATGCGGTTTTGTGTAGGTCTTGTAGCGTTAGTTTTTGGTCTTGTTTTTGTCTGGTGGATTTGGAGCTCCTTTCCGGGGAATGCACTAGATGGTAGCGCGATATTAATACGCAGCAGCCTGTCCGGACTCTGGATTGGGGATTGCCAAACGTTGCGTGGATTTTCTGGTGTAGTCTGTTTTGTCATATGCTTTTGTGATATCATTCTGGAGGAACGTTGTCTCATTTTTTAACTGCATTGCATTTGTGGTTTCTAAATGACAATAAACTGAAACTGAATCTGAAACTCTTCTCAGGCTTCCAGCCAAGTATAGATATCGATTTTTAACCAATATTTCAATTGCAAATTCTTGCAGAGCTTGTCATCAAAATGTTTGTGAAAATCGATAGCTGTACCCAGCTGGAAGCCCAGAAAGAGTTTATTCATCGTACTGATCTGCTTAGAGCCCCAGTGCTCCACCAGTCTGCCCTTTCTCCATACACCTCAATTCCACTGAACTGTGTCTTAGATTATATTAAATGAGGTAGCCTGTATTGCTTCCCTGGACAGAGAATTCCACAAATTCACTGCTCACTTGTTTCTCCTCAACACATCCTAAATCTATTCTCTCGAATCTTGAACTGTGTGCCCTGGTTCTAGACTCACTATTGGAAGCAACTTCCTGCCTTTAATTTATCTATTGTTTTTGTAACATCCCCAATGATAGATAGGCATCCGTTAGTCATTGGAAGGTTTCATCCGTCATTTGAAGGTTTTTCCAATGTGCAGGTCTGGGCAGGGTTGTATGGGAGACCGATGTTGTTAATGGGAAGGACACTAGGACCCAAGCAGCTTGGCACCGGTGTCATCGCAGAGCAATGTGTTGCTAAGTGCCTTGCTCATGGACACAAACACGCTGCCTCAGCTGAGGCTCGAACCAGTGACCTTCAGGTTACTAGTCTGATGCCTTATCCACTAGGCCACGCGCCAACACATGATCCCCATTCATTCCTCTGAATCTGAGTGAGTATAGTCACAGGTGACTTGATCTCTCTTCATAGGTTAACCCCCTCATCTCCGGAATCAACCTAGTGAATCTCCTCTGCAGTGCCTTCAGAGCCAATATACATTTCCTCAAGTAAAGAGACCAGAACTGCAGCCTGTACTTCAAGTGTGGCCTCACCAATGACCTGTACAGTTGTGGCATAACCTCCCTGTTCGTACATTCATTCCCTCTGGCAATGAAGTTATTACTTTGAATTGTCCCGATAACATTATTAATTTCTTGCAAATTAATGGTATTTCGAATTGGGTTACTTTGAAATCTCCAAGATGAGTTACTTCAATATTTTATCAGCATTTTAGGTATTTTACTTGTAGACTTCTTAAGAACAGTTACACCTTTGGAAATTTGGGCTGAAAGAGTCACAAACATTGCCACATTCCCAGATTTTTTCCTTGCTCAGTTGAGGGGCTGAACTTCCAAGGGATTCCCACATTTGCTTTCTGTAAACTTTACAAATGCTCAGTGCAAGCAGCAGCTTTCTCTCCTGTTCCATGGATCATCTTGTTGCATGAATTAGGTCACTGCACAAAAGTACTGGTAGATATGAAGCAGCCTCTTTATTTGACAAAACAAGATACAGCAAGCATCATGTGGAGACTCTTCTGGTGGAAGATCTGCCTGGCCCAGCACTACACACATCTTGTATGGTAAAGATCAAAGAAAATTCAGGACAATTCAAACAAATCCATATTTACAATGCCTTCTTTGAACTACACATGACAATTTCAAATGTCTGAATATTCCCACCATCACACCCACGATAAGTGTTAATAACTGATTGGATTTGTGCATGTGTAGACAATCAGTTAAGTGCCTGTTTCCTGGTTTGTCTCTGCATTTAAAAAAATGTAATCTTCAATGCATATTCGAATCTGAAGGCTAGTGGCTGAAGTCAGTTAAATTAATTGCTACATGTTTGAACCCCAAAAATTGCACTAACAGTCCCTCCTGCACACAAGTAAATTTGTACCAGGAAAGGAGGATCTACTCACATAGGACAGCAAAATGCCCTACCTCAGAATTTCCCCCCAATTACTTTTTGTGCATCTACATCTCCCCTATATCCTTAATGGCTTCCTACAAAATGTTAAGCTGACAAATTGTTCCAGAAATTTGGAAATGCAGCTTCATTCAGTGCCTGTTGGCTCTTCCCCTGCTGGCTGATTGTAGTGTAGTCACATTCCCCGTCTTCACCCCTTCGTTCTCTGGTCGCTAACTCTCTCTCCAGAGCACCAGTAAGGGAAGTGCATGAGGCTCACGGGCCTTCTTATCAATGTACAGGAAGGGGCTGGGGTGTCTCTATTTGAATGACTCAAGGTGGCACCCCCTTCTGAACTGTCCAGTCGATCACCGGCCTGACTGCTGAAAGGGCCTGGCTCATTTGTATTCACTCCTCATTTAGGCTGGGGGTGACTGCCTTTGGATACCATGTGTCGTCTGAAATGCCATCAAAGTTGTGGAACTTGCTGTCTCTGCTTTAACTTGAATCCCTCCCCATCTATTTTCCCATTATCTTTTCTATTCTATGCTATTCAACTAATCGTCTACCTTCAGCAACCAGCCTTCATTGCAGAGTACCATCACCACCACACTTTAGCATGCTGTTCACTGGTTTCTGTCACACTTCTCCCTTTGCATTTGCTGTGGGTGTGTTTCTATCACCTGTAGACAGTCGAGTCTGCTGTGGCTGGCTGGTGTTCATCTCTTAGGTTCTCTGTGACTACACAGTTACTGGGTACACTTGATCCTCCGCTCTGTTTTTGGGGGCAGCGAGTAGGTGAATCATACAGTTTATCATGAGTCCAGTGGCTACCTGGCTGAGTGTGCACTCGGACACAAGTGTCACTTGTAAAAAGTACCATCTGTGACCCTATCCACCTGGGGGCAAACCTGCCCTTTCAGGAAGCACCCTCACCATGACTTGATCTCCTGGCTGTGGGAGGACTATCTCTTTTCCCTCTGGCTCTCACTGGTTAGCAAGGTGTTGCCGTTGTTTTGCCTAATTCTCCAACACTTTAAGTTGCTTACAAAGGTCTTTTACACACTGTGTCATTCTATCCCTGTAAATCCCAGGCTCCCCGTAACCTGTAATTACCCCATGAGGAAGTCACATTGCTCGCCCCATCAATAATTTGTAGGAGCTGAAACCCAACGTGCAGTTTGGGGTTGCTAGAAGGCATTTGATAAGGTCCCACATAGGAGATTGGTGGGTAAAATCAAAGCTCAGGGCATTGGGGGGAAGACATTGACATGGATAGAAAACTGGTTGGCAGATAGAAAGCAAAGGGTAGCGGTGAATGGGTGTTTCTTGGAATGGCAGGTGGTGACTAGTGGGGTGCCACAGGGCTCGGTATTGGGACCACAGCTGTTTACAATTTACGTCAACGATTTGGATGAAGGGATTGAAAATAATATCAGCAAATTTGCTGATGATACTAAGCTGGGTGGCAGTGTGACATGTGATGAGGATGTTAGGAGAATTCAGGGTGACTTGGATAGGCTGGGTGAGTGGGCAGATACTTGGCAGATGACGTTTAATGTGAATAAGTGTGAGGTTATCCACTTTGGGAGTAAGAACAGGAAGGCAGATTATTATCTGAACGGTGTAGAGTTAGGTAAGGGAGAAATACAAAGAGATCTAGGAGTCCTTGTTCATCAGTCACTGAAGGTGAATGAGCAAGTGCAGCAGGCAGTGAAGAAGGCTAATGGAATGTTGGCCTTTATTACAAAGGGAATTGAGTACAAGAGCAAGGAAATCCTCTTGCATTTGTACAGAGCCCTGGTGAGACCACAGCTGGAGTATTGTGTACAGTTTTGGTCTCTAGGGTTAAGGAAGGACATCCTGGCTGTAGAGGAAGTGCAGCGTAGATTCATGAGGTTAATTCCTGGGATGTCTGGACTGTCTTACGCAGAGAGGTTAGAGAGACTGGGCTTGTACACGCTGGAATTAAGGAGATTGAGAGGGGATCTGATTGAAACATATAAGATTATTAAGGGATTGGACAAGATAGAGGCTGGAAATATGTTAAAGATGCTAGGAGGGTCCAGTACCAGAGGGCATGGTGTGAGAATAAGGGGTAGGTCATTTAGGACAGAGTTAAGGAAAAACTTTTTCTCCCAGAGAGTTGTGGGGGTCTGGAATGCACTGCCTCAGAAGGCAGTGGAGGCCAATTCTCTGGATGCTTTCAAGAAGGAGCTAGATAGGTATCTTATGGATAGGGGAATCAAGGGATATGGGGACAAGGCAGGAACTGGGTATTGATAGTAGTTGATCAGCCATGATCTCAAAATGGCGGTGCAGGCTCGAAGGGCCGAATGGTCTACTTCTGCACCTATTGTCTATTGTCTATTGTAATTTCATCAGGATTCCTGGTAATCCATCAACCCATGTCTTTCCTGTCTCAGCTCTAGCTTTGGCTAAGGCGTTCTTGATTGTTTGGTTCATCCTTTCTACCATTCCTGAACTCTGGGGGTGGGAAGGTATGTGGAACTGTTGTCGAATCCCTAACGGTCAGCACATTTCCTTCATCACTTTCCCTGTGAAATGTGCCCCCTGATCCGAGTCCACCAGATCTGCGGTTCCCCACCTTGGGAGGAGTTCTTGAACTCGAATCCGTTCAGTGGTGCTGGCGGTGCAGTCCCTTGTTGGGAAAGCCTCTACCCACCCAGTGAAGTGATGCATAATTATCAGACAGTAGCTTTCTTCCCTGCTTTTTGGCAGAGGCCCCATGAAGTCTATCTGGATATTTTCCCAGGGTCCCCTCGGCAATGAATGATTTGCCAGCTGTCGCTTTATGCCCTTACCAGGGTTATGCTGGGCACAAATGATACAATGGTGGCAGAATTTCTCAACATCCAGGCCACCACCAGTCCTGCTGGAGGGTTGTGATCATGCTCTACCTTCCCTGATGCATCACCCATGATATAACTTCATTAGTATCTTTCTAATACGTGGTGGGGCCACTGAGACTCCGTCCTCCCCTTGAGTCCAACTTCCATCTGGTCCCTCCTTTGCTCTCTCTCTCCTCTACTTCTCCTTCTCTCCTACCTCCACCTCTTCATATAATATTACTAAACTGGCTTCCATTGTTTCTTCCTGCACACTTGTTCCTCTTGTTCCTCTGCCACCTTTGCTGTCGTTTCCTCTCTGCTCTGTACTCTCCCCTTGCTGGTGGGCTTTTACTTTAATTACTGCTGGCAGCCTCAGTGCTCCCAACGGTTGCTGCATTAGGTGCCCGTGCTCCTGTTGTGGTTACAAATCCTCATCGTGCCCATTCCAACAGATAATTGTGCACCATCCTGAAGGCTACCATCAGTCTGTATATACATTTGCTTGTCTGCCTTTACTGTAGCACAGTGCTTCTATTGGGGCCTCACTTGAATTGAGCAACCCCTTGGCAGTGCTCCTAAAACTAATTTTATACCTGTTTCTGTCATCGTGGCCCACCCAGTCCATGACTTCCTGTGTATGTACGTACCTCAGAGATCCATCTATTAAAATTTCCTCTGCTTCCCCTTGCATAAGTGTTTCTTTCACACTGATATGTTCTTCCTGCTCTATTTCCATTTGGCACTCGTATGCCTCCCCCCCTGGGACTGTGCTAGTGGGATTCATTCCAGTGTCCCTAACTACCATTATTGCCAGGTAAACAGCTGTAAGTGCGTCACTTTTTATAGGATACTGCTAATGGGGTTTATTCAGGCCCCCCTCTATTTTAATTGGGGTTATTTTTACACTACAGTCTTGCTTGTGTCTAGCCCATACTGCTGACAAAGTAACCCATGGATAGCATCGTGGCTGCAGCCTCTGATGATTGGAGAGGCTGTGGATATGCTGGTTATGTTGTGCGCTCTGTTGATTGTACGTGTTTGCTGCCCCCTCTTGCACATATTATTTCTCCCTTTCCTGAATCTATAATGGCTCCTGCTCCCCTTAGGATGTCTAATCCAAGGATAGTACCCTCATTTTTTGGACAGACCCAGAAATATACAGGAATTTGCACTCCGTTGATTTCAGGTATCTCTGCTTTCACTGTTCTTTCTCTTTCACTCGTAATATAAGTAGCCTGTCTGGTTGTTGGCAAGGATAGGCCAGTTATTGATACCGATGTCCCTGTGTCCTCTAACATATCGCATTGTCGGCCCCCTAACAATGCTGTAGAGTACATCCGCGAGTCACCAGCACTGGCAGTGGGGGCTGCCACCGTCTCTTTTTTTCCTAACCTAGAAACTGCCTTCACTATCTCTATGATCCAGTCGGCAGTCGGTTTGGTCAGACTGGGCACCGATGGGGTGAGAGACTGCCTTGAGTTTCACCTGTTTTTCTTTACACTCGCTCTAATCATGTCCCGATAGGCCACAGCTATAGCATATCAACTCCTTTACTGTCTTATGCCTAGTCTAGCAGTCCTTTGCTAGTTGCCCTGGTTGCAAACCCTCTGGGACATCACACCAGCTGCATCCACTATCGCCACTTTATGATTTCTCTTGCACTCCCTTCAGTTTACCTCACTGGCCCACGAAACTATCGCAGAATAGGTCATCCCCACCACTATCCCTAAATCTAAAACTTCCTGGTGGGCTGAGCTCAGGCCTTCTTTCATCATTTTCAGGAAGACTGGGTCGTTCTTCCTTGGATTATCCAAACCAGAATAATCTTCATACGCTCGATTATTTACATTCCGCATAATCCATGGCTGTCTCATCAACTCTCTGAATCCCTGATATTATCGTCCCCCAGATGCTGCCTCACTTCCCCTTTAAAGAGGTGATATCTCTTCATTGCTGGTGTTCCTGGTAGTTGCCCAGGTACCATCCTGCATCCCCTGGGCCATCCTATCCGACATATTCCTTGGGCTCTTCGCTTTTACCAACATGTGTACATCGTCAAGGTGCATCTAATAAACTTCAACCACTTCCTTGAGCTTGTGCCAGAATTCTGAATTCCCACAGGCGACTTTAAGTGAGGGTCACTCTGACAAAATTCTCTGTTTCTTTCCGGGGGTGAAGGGCTTATGAATGGTTGTAAGGGCTGGTTTGGATCATCAGGGTTCTCAACCTGATGTTGCCTGACCTCAATAGGTGCCATACTGACTGATATATCTGAGTAAAACCCCTCCCTGAAATGTCTTCACACTAATTCCAGATTAATCCATAAATGATGGATACATGTTAAATAATACACAGTTAAAACTGCAGAGTATACACTGTGCAATCTGTCACTTGTGTGTGTCTAAATACGTGATGCCTGCTATATCCCTTTGCATCCAACTGTTACACACACACACACACACACACACACACACACACACACACACACACACACACACACACACACACACACACACACACACACACACACACACACACACACACACACACACACACACACACACACACACACACACACACACACACACGAATGAGAATAGACTGGTGTCCCGAACCTTCAATAATCACCCTTCGCAACTGGTGGCTCCGTCTCACCAAATTAACACACGAATTTTTGTCTCTTGTATAAACACACATGCACGTACACACACCACATTTATATCTACCGGTTCAGCTCTCTGTGTTCATGACACCTTGCACTCCCATGTACCACTGACCCGAACAGGTCCAAGTGTGAGTGCTAATTTTAAAAACAATGGGTCACATGAAGGTATCCCACTCCTGACACCAAATGTTTTTGAGTGAATGAATTCACTGGAGGAAAGTACTAGTAGACTTGAAGCAGCCTTTCTATTAAACAAAACAGGATACAGTAGACATCATATGGAGATCTTTCAGTGGTGGAGGAGCTAAGTCTCCACACGATGCCTGTCGAATAAAGAGGCTGCTTCATGTCTACCAGTACTTTTCTGCAGTGACTTCATTCATGCTACAACACATCACTTGAAATGATATTGGATCATTTGAAAGTGGCAGAAATGTGCTCCTAAGTTCTCTTTTGGTTTCCAGCTCACCTGCAATGAATTACAAGCAGTATTTATTGGCTCAACCCAATTATCTACTGAACATTTGACAATGAGCCATCATTCAAAAACTAATAATTCAGTAATTTTCTTATGGGTGACTGAAATATATACTTTCAACATTATCTACTGAAACTGGAGAAGGCTCTAAGGAAGTTCACAAAAATGATTTCAAGATTGAATGGCTTGTCATATGAAAAGTATTTGATGGCTCTGGGCCTGTATTTGCTGGAATTCAAAAGAATGAGGGGTGCTCTCTTTGGAACCTACCAAATGATGAAAGGCCTTGAAAGAGTGGATATTTCCTGTGGTGGGAGAGTCTAAGACCAGAGGACACAGCCTCAGAATAGAGGGGCATCCTTTTATAACGGAGATGAGGAGGAATTTCTTCAGTCACAGGTTGGTAAATCTGTGGAATTCTTTGCCACAGGCAGCTGAGAGCCAATTCTTTATATATATTTAAGACAGATTCTTGACTGGTCAGGGCAAAGGGACACAGGGAGAAGGCATGAGATTGGGGCTGAGAGGAAAATTGGATTTGCCATGAGGAAATGGCAGAGCAGACTCGATGGGACAAGTGGTCTAATTCTACTCCTATGTCTTAGGGTCTTATTATGACCTAACTGCATTTCAAACATATTTTTATCAGCCCTAAATTATTTGGAACCTCCCGTGATAATGAACGGAATAGAACATAGAATAGTACAGTACCGGCACAGGCCATTTGGCCCACAATGCTGCATTTTATCTGTGTTGCTTCTGTTTTCTTGACCTTTGACTGACATAATTATAGCCTTCAATACCTAGGTAAGCAGGACAATACCCTTCCAGAGTTGAATGTCAAATGCACATCTGTTCATTCAAGTTACCCAAATACCCAAGTCAGCCTCATAGCAAGCAGACATGGTTGATGCAATGGGAATGAGGAATTTGGTACAGTACTCAAAACAATCCACCTTGGGAATTTAAAATCCAAGAAACAAAATAAATTAGGTATTACATGAAAAGCTTGTCTTAGTTTCACAGTTCCTATTACTACCAAATAGTTTTAAAAGCCCAACTGAAGAGAATTTGCTGCCAATCAGTGATTGGTTAACTCTCCTCCGTTCAGGGTCAAGTATGGGTAAATGCTAGCAATATCCACTTCCTGTCAATGAATGTGTTTTAAAATACTGGTACAATATTGGAATTACCTCTGTGTGAATTTCACGTGCTGACTCTTTCAACCTTTCTAATGCGCTTTAGTGTGTTCGGTTTAATAGCAGAAAACAAAACATGTTGGATTGTGGATGGGAGAGGGTGTTTGCTTGGGAATATCCTGCAGTGTGTTTTGTTGTAGACAACACACTGTCAGGAGGCTAGGAAAATTAAATTATTTCAACTAACTCAGAAACACCTGCAGCTGCTGGAAATCCAAAATAAAACCTACTGATTAAGGGCTGGAATCATTACGAACAGTCACTTGTTTGGCTGAGGTGGCATGAAGGTTCAAAGGAGCTCGGGGCCTTCTAAGCCTTTTTGGCAGGCTGCAATCATACCGATCTATCAAAAGCCAATAAAAGGAGCGAGGTTTAAGTGGAGCGGCTATTGTGGAAGTGTACAGGGTTAGAGGGATCAGGCTTTGGCTCAACAGGAAAGGCTAAGTAAGTTTCCAGTAAGCTTTTTTTTCCCTCTTTCTTTGTCTGCTAGTACATAGGTAATGCGGTGAGAATTGATGCAGGGTTAGTGTGAGATGTGGGATATCTGGGAGACCTTTGGTCTCCCTGATAACTGTATCTACATAAAGTGCATTGAGCTGCAGCTCCTTTGAGACCATGTAAAGGAACTGGAGCTATAACTGGATGAAGTTTGGATCATAAGGGACAATGAGGAAATGATAGGTAAGAGCTACAGGTAGCTAGGGGGCTTAGTCACCCCTAAGCAGTTCCCTGGGTACCTATCGGCTGAGGACGTGGTCTGCTCCGATATTTGTGTCTGTGGACTCTGCAGAGGTCACTCAGCTTTGTGCTAGGGTGAGGCTGAGATCTGCTCTAGCTGCTTCAGGCTTTGTGTCTCTGATCTCGCTTCTGTTCTGAATGCTGTTTGCTTACTCTCATAGTTTGCACAGTGTGTTTTTTTTCTCTCTGAACATCAGGTGTTTGATAGTTTTAAAAATGGGATCTTTGTTTTGTCGCCGCCTATAGAGAGATGTATCTCAAGGTTGTACATACTTTGATAATAAATGTACTTTGAAAGGAAATAGACAGCCAGTGCATAGAACCCCTTCAATAATAAGAACCTTGCTTTGGATACTGTTGGGTGGGGGGTGTTGGTGTTCAACCTACTGGTGAAGTGATTGGCTCTCTGGCACTGAGTCTAGCTCTCTGGCTCAGAAGGGAGTGGAGGAGAAGAGGACTACAGTAGTGGTTGGGGATTCCATAGAGGAGCAGACAGCAGATTCTGTGGACATGGAAGAATCTCCTGAACATATTGCCTCCTTTGTACCAAGGTCAGGGATGTCTCAGATTGAGTCTGCAACATTCTCAAGGGGGAGAGTTAGCACAACGTTAGATTAATAGCTACAGGTCATATAATATTCCCATTTGTGTGTGAACATGTGGGGAAAATAAACAGAAGTACTTTATCAGAACTTTATGGCAGTATTTTGACAAGGTGTGATTTTAAATGCAATTGAATGGGTAATTTTAGCTTGATGTTACTAAAATATCCCATGATTAAGTCGATGTTTTGACAGACTAATTGCAGTTGGTTTTCAGTATGTTGCTTAATTCCTAAAGAAGGAAGGATGTACTACAGCTAGGATTTTGAAAGACAGTTTTTTTTTGTTGATGAGAGCAATTAGAGAACAAGGACAGAATGAGTCAGCACATATCTGAACGTTAAGGGATGTTTGATTAGGAGAAGAACTTCAGGTACAGCTCATCTTATCCGACTGTATATTCTGATGTTATATCCCTGATAGCACCTATAATCTGTAAAAGCCCAAATGGAAACGGCAACAATTTTAGGAGAAGCTACATGTCTGCGTTCTCCTGAATGTGCTTGTTTATTGAAGTTAGAACTAATCAGTGATGAGTCTGTTTTCATCCTTTTGTTGCTGTTACACTCCCCCCCCACCCGATTTGATTTTGAATGACCTGATGTTTTGAATGTCATTTATTAGAATTCTTTTTAACCTGTGGTTCTCTGCTTGTTTTGACATGAATTGACTGGTACCCTGCAGTTACTATTATGAATGTTGGGTGTGACGGAATGAAAAACCAAAACGCTTATCAAGTCTGAGTCTTGACTATAATGGGTTTGCATTATTCGGAACTGCTGTTTAGCAATGGACTTTACAGATCGCAGTGGGAATCTGAGCTTGCTCCGATCCTCCTATAAACTTTTATGCACCATTGTCAACAGCTGTCCCCAATTTTCCTTTCTGCAACAGATTGTCCAAGGAATTGCTAATAAATCCAGTAAGGAATACAGCAGTGAAAGATTGGTGACCGTGTTGAAGCCCATCACAGGGAGAGGTTATAGGCAAAGGGAGAGGCTAGATAAACCCTTCAAGGGGAAGGAAATGGAGGGGTGTAGTGATAGACATGGAGGAATAGGCACTGACTGGGCTCTTTCATACAGTCTAATCCCTTGTCGCACATAAGTACGCAAATGTATAATCCACTCTCCAATTTTTTGGTTAATTTAACACATGGTTTATTGAATAGGTGAGATGGTAGCCTAGAAGTTAGTGCAATCGGTTTACAGTGCCAGTGAACTCTGATTGGGGTTTGATTTGCGTTGCTATCTTAAGGATTTTGTTTGTTTTTCTCATGATGGTGTGAGTTTCCTCTGGGTGCTGTGGTTTCTTCCCACATGCTAAAGATTTATGGGTTAAGGTTAGTAAGTTGTTGGAATGCCATGTTGGTGCTGGAAGCATGGCAACACTTACAGGCTGCCCCCAGCACATCCTCATTCATTTGATTTGATGCAAACAAAACATTTCACTGTACGTTTTGATGTTTCAATGTACATGTGACAAATAAAGCTCATCTTTTAATCTTCTCACATGCCCCACACAACCACTTTCTGCTGTTACACTGGTTCTACCCTTTTACAGATCAGTGAGTTACCATTCTATGTACTTTACATTCTTATACAACTCTGGCTTTTTCTCCTGCCTCATTTGCTGATTCTCATATGCATTGCTGACTTTACAAAGTCTTTATTAGCTCTGTTCCACGGGTTACCGCATCTACACTAGCTGGAAGGAAATGTTGGACCAAGCTGGAATGGTTTCTCTGCAGCATCAGAGACTGAGGTGTGAACTGGCAGAAGTTTATAAAATTATAAGATGGAGTAGCTAATCTTTTTTTTTGGTCTTTTTAGGCTGGAAAGGTCAGTTACTGGATGGCAGAAGTTAAACGTAGCTGGGGGTTAAGTTAATAGGAATTTGTGAGGTGTGTTTTTTTAAAATACTGGAATGCACTGGCAGAGGGTACTGGTGGTAACAAATGCAATGGTGATGTTTAAGTCATTTAGATACATGAGCATGAGGAGATGGAGGGGTAGATACTTGTGTAGGCAGATAGGATTTGTTTAAATCAGCATTATATTCCGCCTGTTTTTATTGTAGTCGGAGTAAAGGGAAGAATGTTGGAAAGAAGGGTAAACTGGTATGTTTAGGACTGGAGTATACCAGATGTTACTGGAATACTTCTTGTTGTGTTATGTAACAGTGGAAATTAGTGCTCACACCCCGATCTGAATGAACCGCTGCATACTTTTAAGCACCTGCATTTTTCTCCACTGTTTTATGAGGGCACTGAGGTACTGTACTGACTGGAACAAACTGCCCTCAAGTCTTCCTTGAAATTTTATTCATGTAAGCCTGACATTTGGAGTATTAACAGATGATTCAAATATGAGGATGACACAATCCGCAATAACAATTCCTTTGGCATCCTGCTTTTCAATTCAAAGTTCAAAAAAATTATTAAAGTACATATATGCCACCATATGCTACCCTGAGATTCATTTTCTTGTGCAGTCGATACAAGGAAGCACAATAGAATCAATGAAAAACCACACACGACAAGGATGACAGAAACAACCAATGTGGAAAAGACGACAAACTGTACAAATACAAAAAAAAAGTATCGAGTCCTTAAAAGTGAGTCCATAGATTGTGGAATCATTTCAGTGTTGGGGTGAGTGAAGTTATCCCCTTTAGTTCAAGATAGTTGAGGTTGAGGGGTGATAATTATTCCTGAACCTGGTGCTGTAGGACCCAAGGCTCCCTGTACCTCCTTCCTGATTCCACTACATTTTGTAGGATTTTTCGTTCAAGGGCATGGGTGGATCCATAGCAGGCTGTGATGCAACCAGTCAATATACTCTCCAGTGTGCATCTTTAGAAGTTTGTCAGAATTTTAGGTGACATGTTGAATCTTTGCATCTTCTTTAAAAGAAGACTGTAAGTGCGCTGCCATGCCTTTTTTGTCATGGCAGTTACACGCTGGGCCCAGGACGGATCTTCTGACTAATAATGGTGATGACTTTAAAGTTACTGAGCCTCTCCTACTTTGATCTCCTATTGAGCACTGGCTCATGGACCTCTGGTTTTCTCCTCCTATAGTTGGCTCTTCGGTTTTTCTGACATTGTGTGAGAGAGATTGCTGCTGTGAATAAATTCAGCCAGATTTTCAATCTCCCTCCTCCTCTTCAACCTTCCGAATCTCTGCATGGTTTTCAAAACCCTGCCAAGCCAACATGAACCCTCTTCAAATAAAGGAGAATGACAGACAGGATGCAATAGTTACTTTGCGGTAGGTTGACAAGGTGAAGAATGATAGCTGTTCTATCTGTGACACTCTTTGGCTTTTATGTTGGCTTTGACTTCTCTTGTCAGCTGCAGTTGTGTCATCTTTTCTTTAGAATACTTTCTTCTCTTTGGGATGTATGTATCCTGTGCCTTCCGAATCGCTTCCAGAAATTCCAGCCATTGCTGCTCTGCCGTCATCCCTGCCCCGTGTTCTTTTCCAATCAATTCTGGCCAGCTCCTCTCTCATGCCTCTGTAATTCCCTTTACTCCACTGTAATGTGATACATCTGACTTTGCCTTCTCCTTCTCAAATTTCAGGGTGAATTTGATCATATTATGATCACTCGCCCCTAAGGGTTCTTTTACCTTAAGCACTCTAATCAATTCTGATTCATTGCACAACACCCAATCCAGAATAGATGATCCTCTAGCGAGCTCAACCATGAGCTGCTGTAAAAAGCCGTCTCATAGGCATTCTAGAAACTACCAGAGGGCATAATTTCATGGTGATTGGAGGAGAGTATAGGGGAAGTCCGAGGTATGACTTTTACAGAGTGGTGTGTGTGTGGAACACACTGCCATGGGTGGTGCTACACATAGATACATTAGGGGTTTTTAAGATGCTCTTGGATAAGCACGTGTATGAAAGAAAAGTGGACTATGTCAGAGGGAAGGGTTAGATTGATCATAGAGTAGGTTAAAAGATCAGCACAACATTTTGGGCCGGAGGGCATGTATCGTGCTGTAATGTTTTGTGTTCAAAAATGGTAGAGTTCTCAACCTTTTCCATATCCACCCTTGCCTATTATAGTCCTGCTATCTATTACAATCTTTTCTGAAAGTTAATTGTCTATAATCAACCTTGGATTCTTACCCGTAGTGATTTGGGTTGACTAAATGGAGTGATTAAAGCTGGTACTGCACAATGGAATGGAATGTATGGAGTCCAGAGATGTTGCAGTCATTGGAATGATAAATACTGTGGAGGGAGGTGAAACTGAGGAACAAGCAGGTGTAGCTCATCTACCTCGGGAGTTATGGGTGAACAGGTTTAAGTCCAAGTTTGGTTTTGGCAGCAGAGCTAACCAGCAGATCCCAAAATAGGATCTATTACTTTGTTTGTCAATATAACTTTACCATTGGGAACCCAAGACCAGTAATAGCTTTCGTGCACATTGCACATTGCAATGCACATTGGCTTTTGTGCATTTTGGGGATGTTGTCAAAGAGCTCTGCTGTCCGGACATAGGGATGACTGCTCTGCTCTGTCCTAGATGTGGCAATGACCCTGTTCCCAGAGTTTCTGCTCCATGGAACAGAGTGCCGGAAATGCTGGAATTGTTATTCCCACTGAGGATTCATGAAGGTGGAAGAATTTATCAGAAAACACGTCGCACTCTCAGCTCCAATTCGTGTACACTGCATCCTAATCTCCCTCCATTCAATTAATATTCATCTTTTAACTGGAAAACAAATTGGGTGACCTGCTCCTTTATAAATTTTCAGCTGTCAGGAAAATCTGACATCTGATCCATTTCAATGTAAATATAGTTCTCAAGTCATGGTTTGGGGACTTACAGCTCTCATGCTGTGCATCTTTTGCCGTTTGTCAGTGCACAGCAGCCTGCAAACATCAGCAGCATCTAATCTTGTCTTTGCCATATGCAGTTGTCGAATTGAATTTGTGCATTACAGACAGCGAGACAAATAGACATAGTTGCCAAGGTAATATTTAATGATGATTGCTAAAAGCACATTCATTATCTTGAGCATGCAATAATAATCACACTTCAAAGAAATAGGAGTGATTAAAATGAAAAGATGTTAAGTCCTCCATCATTAAATAACTTGTTAACAAAATTAGAGCATGAGGATTGAAGGTGCAGTGTGGGTGGAAAATCGATGGTAGTAAATGGCATTTGTATGCCACACATTATAAGTTGAAGCTGTCATTGTTTCAAAATGGGAATTATAGTCAACAATTTGGGGACAGCAGGCTCTCCTGCTCTTGTTCAAAACAATGTATCCATTCATGTCCATCTAAGATGGTAAATATTGCCTTTGATATTACTTGAAAAACAACATCCCTCACAATTCAGTGTTGGTTTGGACCGTCACACTGATTACTTGACCTACGGAGCTGGAAAGCTGGTCGAGCAAAGAGAAGTTGAGAGCTAACCAAAATACTCTTCCAAACTCTTCTGCCCTTTCAGCATTCCAGAGTGACTATTCCCCTGCCACTTCTATCTGCACCATCGTTCCAATGTCACCTTTCAATGCAAAGTGCTGACGATGTAAGTAAGATGTGTCCTTTTGACATTTTTTGCTTCCCACCATCCAAGGACAAAGGCACTCTTTCCAAGTGAAGCAATCATTGGTCTGGACTTTCAACTCAAATTCTTAGTAGGTTTTCTCCTTTGCTGGGGAATTGTAGTGCAAATTGGATGACTGCTTTGCAAAATGCAGTTCAACTCTCAAGGGGGACCTTGAGTTTCTACTTGTATGTCTCTTTAATTCTCCACTTTCTTCTTACTGTGATCTTTGTCTTTGCTCTCCTGAGTCACTTTGATGAAATCCAACTATAAAACTGAGTAAGAATATCTTGTCTTTTGGACATGTTGAGCCCCAAAGGCTGGAAAATTGCATTCTGCCATTTCACATGCCATTTCCAGTTTATGTCGCAATGAATCAGGCTTACTGTCACTGGCATGAGTTGTGAAATCTGTTGTATTGTGATAGCAGTACAGTGCAGGCATTACGAAGCACTATGTTACAACAAATAAACAAGTAGCACTAAAGAATAATAGTGTATATGGGTACATAGACCATTCAGAGATCTGATGGTCGAGAGGAAGAAGCTATTCCTAAGATGGGTCTTCAGGCTCCTCTACCTCTTCCCTGATGATAGTAATTAAAGGCCAGTTCAAGTGTAAAAGAGTTCTGGTGTGGTTGGCAGGCTGGGGAAGAGAGTGGAGCTAGAATTTCCAATTGATGCCCACGTCCTGCTGGGGTTTTAAACTGTGCCAGCCTGGGGCATAGGCACTCTTCTCTCTCTGCCTGACCCATTAAGTCTTTCCAGTGTCTTCTGATTTGTTTGATTTCCAACTTCAGTTTTGCCTTTCCAGTTCCAGGTCAGTTCTAATGTAGCCCAGTTTCTGACAATCAGAAAGACGCAGGTGCAAAATATTGCTGGAAACCCGTATCAGGTCAGGCAGTATCTGTGGGGAAAGAAACAGTTAACATTTTATTGGAATTGATTTGCTATTGTCACATGTACCAAGATGCAGAGAGAAACTGTATACTGTTGACACAGATCAGATCATTACACAGTACATTGGGGTAGAACAAGGGAAAAAGTTAACAATGCAGAATGAAGTGTAATAGCTACAGAGAAAGTGTAGTACAGGGAAACAATGAAGAGCTGGATCATAATGAGGGAGATTGTGAGGTCAAGAGTGATTTGTTACTTGACCTGATGGAGAGTCTTAGACTTGAAACTTCAACCCCATTTCTCCTTCCACAGCTGGATGCTTGCCCTCCTGAGCTTTCACAGCATCAGTTTTATTCCAATTGCTCACTTTTTAAATTTTGTCCTTTGGTCTGTCTCCATTCAGAGAGACAAGCCACCATCAACGAGCCAACTAGCCCTACAGTTCCTCCCTCACCACTCTCCAGGGTCCTAAACAGATGAGGCAGCCTTTCACAGGTGAATCCATGGTATTATTATTGTATCCGTTGTTCCCATTGCTGCTTCTACACAGTGAGACTGGGTGCAGATTGGCACTGCTTTTTTGAGCACCTTCATTATATCTGTCATCCAAGTCAGAATCTCCACTCTGTTGCCCCACATGTCCTTCCCATGCCTACTCTTTATTCCATGCTCTGTTGTGCAGTCCTATAACTTTCCATCTTCAGCCTTTGTCACTTCTACCTATCACCTCCCTGCCTCTCCTCCCTCCCTACCTGCCTATCAACTCTCCTTTTCCAGATCCAACTCTGATCAGCCAGCTCTAGCTCCACCCCCTCCTTTACCTTATAGAACCTATCCCCTCTCTTTCCACTCCAGTTGAAGGGTCTCAAACCAAAGCATCGAGTGTCTACTTCACGCCACAGATACTGCCTCATTCACCGATTTCCTCCCACACTATGTGCGTTGCTGCAGATTTCAGCACCTGCCATTTCCGGTGTCTCCAACAAGCCATTTTCACCCTTCATCTGTAATGCTGAGGCTTTACAAGGCATTGGCTAGACTGCACGGAGTATTTTCAGCACTTTTGTGCCTCTTATCTAAGAGAGGATGTGCTGGTATGGAAGAGGGGCTAGAGGGGGTTCACAAGAATGAGCCCAGGAATGAAGGGGTTAACATATGAGGAGCATTTGTTGGCTCTGGACCTGTACTTGCTGGAGTTTACTGATTGGATTGAATTAATTTGACTCTATTACTTACATCCTTCACATACATGAATAAAAATCTTTATGTTACATCTCAGTCTAAATGTGCAATTTATAGTAATTTGTAATAAATAATATGTACAACAGGACAGTCAATATAGCATAGAAATACAATTGTGCCAGCATGAGTTCATCAGTCTCCTGGTCTGGTGGAAGAAGCTGTCCCAGAGCCTGTTGGTCCTGGCTTTTATGCTGTGATACTGTTTCCTGGATGGTAGTAGCTGGAACTGTTCGTGGTTGGGGTGACTCTGGTCCCCAATGATCCTTTGGGCCCTTTTTACACACCTGTCTTTGTAAATGTCCTGAATAGTGGGAAGTTCAGATCTACAGATGTGCTGGGCTGTCCGCACCACTCTCTGCAGAGTCCTGCGATTGAGGGGAGTACAGTTCTCATACCAGGTAGTGTTGCAGCCAGTCAGGATGCTCTCAATCATGCCCCTATAGAAAGTCCTTAGGATTTGGGGCCCATACCAAACTTCGTCAACCGTCTGCGGTGGAAGAGGCGATGTTGCGTATTTCTTTTCACCACACAGCCGGTATGTACAGACCAGATGAGATCCTAGGTGATGTTTATGCCAAGGAACTTAAAGCTGTTCACCCTCGTAATCCCTGATTCATTAATGTCAATAGAATAATGTCAGAGGATTTGATTGAAATCTATCAAATTCTAGAAAGATTGTATGTCAAGAGGATATTTATATAGTGGGGGAGTCCAGGACCAAAGGGCACAGCCTCAGAATAGAAGAATGTCCCTTTAGAATAGACCTGAGGAGGAATTTCTTTAGCCAGTGGGTGGTGAATCTGTGGAATTCATTTCCATATATGGCTATGGAGGCTAAGACATTAAGTATACTTAAAGCAGAGGCTGATAGGTTCTTGATTAGAAAGGGTATCAAAGGTTACAGGGAGAAGGAAGGAGAAAAAGGGTTGAAAGGGCCAATAAGACATAGGAGCAGAATTAGGCTATTCAGCCCATCGAGTCTGCACTGCCATTCCATCATGGCTGATCCTGGATCCCACTCACACCTGCCTTCTCACTATATCCTGTGATGTCCTGACCATGAATAAATCAGCTATGTTGGAATGGCAGAGCAGACTTGATGGGCTGAGTGACTTAATTCTGCTCCCATGTTTTAAGATCTTCTGGTCTATATCAGTCAACTTCAATTTGTGTCATTCTTTTTCTCTTGGTCTGTATTCTTCCTCAGAGTCCTCTTTGTTCCTGCTACCTCTCCCTCTTCTCCAATATATTACCTTAACAATGCCACTTTAACCAGTTAGTTTTGCATGATTCTGACAAGAAGTCATGAAGCTGAAATGTTAACTCTGCCTAACCTGATGAACAGTTTGGGCATTGTAGATATTCCCTTGAGCAGTGCATCTTTTTACAGTGTATGCATATTAATTACCTAGACTTGGTGATACAATACATGAATCCAAACATCATAAACAATTTATACAGGTTGAAACTTTGTAGTCCGGCATGTTTTTAATCTGTACTAATTAACTAATTCTATCTGAGATATAAAATTAACTAAAACCAGTACTAATCTGTAACCAACCAATGCAACCTCAGCCAATGGCATTTCCAATTTTCAGATACAGGTTATTCTGGGAGCCCTTATGTGACTCATGGAGTGTGAGAACAGTTCTCCTGTTGTTGGGAGCTGACTGGAGCCAGACCACAGGGTATCTAGATTACAGAATACCCAGGGGCAATTTTTGTGATCTGGAACCAGTGGTCTGGCACCAGTCAGCTCCCAAGGGTTCTGGACAAGGTTTTTAACCTGTTATGTTCTTTAGTTTGCTGTAAAACTCACATTTGAACTTGAGGGGCATATGGCAAAGAAGATTTAATACTGAAAGATGGGGAGGTTGGATGGGTTGGGCTTATTCTTGTTGGAACACAGGAGACTGAGGAGTGAGGTTAATAAAATTATGGGGCATAGATAGTCAGAATCTTTTTTTGAGGGTAGGGAATTCTAAAACTAGAAGATGTATATTTAAGGAGAGAGGACAGAAACTTACAAAAACCATGTTCTTCACATGCTGGGTAGTGATGATATGCAACAGGCTGCCAGAGGAATTAAATGGCAGAATTAATTAAAAAAAGAACCTAGTTAGGAAAGTAGTCGAGAGATGTGGACCTAATGTGGGCAAATGGGACTAGTGTAAATGGGCATCATGGTTGGAATGGACAGGTTGGGTCTTTTCTATGCTTTGACTCCAATCTGTCATGTTTCAGTTTGAGAGGCGTTAGGAAAAGAGACGTTGTATAGGAAATCACAAGAAAATCTGTAGATGCTGGAAATCCAAGCAATGCACAGAGTACTGGAGGAACTCAGCAGGCCAGGCAGCCTGTGGAAAAGAGTAAACAGTCACATTTTGGGCCGAGACCTTTCATCAGGAAAAGAGAAAGAGAAGTCAAAGCAAGAAGGTAAAGGGGGGGGGGGGCAGAAATGGTAAATAACATGGAAAGTGGGGGTGGGGAGAGGGTAATCCTGATGATGAAGGGGCAGGAGAAGAACATGAGAAAGGGATCATTATCTTAAAGTCCGGATGTAGAATCTATTTGGTCAAGCCAATGTTAAAATAGATACACTGGGTAAGTTGCATTATTTATAATGCTTGATGCAATGTTAGTCAGATGATCAGAGGTACTTGTAGCACATAATCATAGGAAACGTTAATGTGTGCTGAGTAAACCAGATGGAGTAACAACATGGGGTATACAATCACAAAATTATCTAGACCTGAGTTTTGTATGACCAGCCAGGGTTATTGACCTTGAGCTGAACCCCTGTTTCTGGCAGACCAGTGGTTGGCATAGGTGACCCGACCAAGAGCCAAAGCAAAAAGCCCTGACTCCAGCCAGCATCGCTCTGTGGGTCATTGAGGCATGCAGGCCTCTAAACCCCGACAAAGTCCTCTTGGAAGAAAGACTGAATATTTTGCAGCAAAAGAACTTGTGGACAAGGGTTTTATACTGAATAAGAGAGGGATGTAATTAAATTTTAAATTGGCGTCCTTAATCCAAAAGCAATAAACTATGTAGTTGTGTGAAAAATTTAATTGGTTAAATTAGAATGAACGTTTAATTTGGATATACACCCATGACCTTTCACCATACAAGCATAGTTTTGTGGTCAAGTGCAATCAAGAATGAGATGAATAATTCAAGTAAGAATGAGACCGAGAGGGGAAGTGAACAGTAAACTGAGATGAGCAGAGAGGGAATATGAGAAGGGAAATGACACTTAGTGGTGTTGATGTTAAGAGGGGGATGTGAACAATGAAGAGCCAAGAAGACAGATTATTTGGGCCATTGATGGAGAGGGGATAGGAGAAGCGTCTGCCTCTTTATGCAGAGTAACACTCAGGAGCTCGCTGCAGAGACGGTCTCGTTTGGAGCTTTCAAAAAGTGAATGGGGTATTTGACAAAATATCAGCAAAGTTGTGGGCCAAAAGGAGGGGAACAGGCTGCACTAATGAGCATTATACAACTGGTGGGATGAACGGGTTCTTTGATTCTGGAGCAGCTTCCCAATCCCCTCTCTTCCTATGGAAAAGATTTCCCTGAAAAGCTACATAGTTCAAATTTGACAATACAGAGAATTAGCAGAAAGATTAGAGTTATTGCTAGCTCTCTTCGGAAAACCTTCATTTTGGTGTCAGAATCACCTCCTAATGAAAGTTGGCATAGATGAGGATGTGATTGAATTTCACATTTAGTTTGAGGGACAGCAGATGAGGCTCAAAGGAGGGCAGAAGCAGCTAAAATGAAGAGGATTAGATTAAGGGATCAGTCCATAGGTAAAATAAGGAAATCTTTCAGAATGCACAGAATGGTTGTCTTCTGACAGGACAGAATCGCAAGGATGACCACCGTCCATGGTTAACTGAACAAGGTAAAGGTAATATCAAGCTCAAGGGAAAGATTGTATAAAGATTGCTTGCAGATTAGAGATTAGATGGAATATGTTTAAAAAGCAGCAAAAAATTAACAAGGTGGGAACAATTAGAATATGAACAGCTTACATAAATAAAAACTGAAACATTTCTCCAGATACTTCAAAAAGCAAAATTATTAATTACCAGATTAAATTTCCATAGGCCCAGCTCTTAATTTAATTGTTGGTCCTACAGAAAATGTCTGGGTAATTATTAATGGAAAAGGAGATGACAGATAAGTTATGCAGGTATTTAGTATTGGTCTTCACTACGGAGGCCTCATGTAACATCCAGATACTCTATCGTAATTCGAAGCTCGAAGTGGGGCAGGAAGTCAGAAAAAAGTACAATCTCTAGAGAAGTGATGTGTTGCAACCATGGGTTGACAGATCTCTGAGGCCTGAGGACTTCATCCTAGAATCAGGTTCAGGTTTAATGTCACTGGCATATAGTGTGAAATTTGTTGTTTTTGTGGCAGCAGTACAAAATAAAAATAGAGAAACTGTAAATTACAGTAAGTATATATTAAATAGTCAAATTAACTAAGTAGTGCAAAAAATAGAAATAAAAAAGTAGTGAGGTAATGTTCATGGGTTCAATGTCCATTCAGAAATCGGATGGCAGAGGGGAAAGAGCTGTTCCTGAATCATTGAGTGTGTGTCTTCAGGCTTCGGTACCTCCTTCTTGATGGTAGCAATGAGAAGAGGGCATGTCCTGGTTGATGGGGGTCATTTATGCTGGATGCCATATTTTTCTTTGAGGCATTGCTCATCAAAGGATTTCCTGGATACTATGGAGGCTAATGCCCATGATGGAGGTAACTGAGTTCATAGCTCAGTGCAGCTTATTTCAATCCTGTGCAGTAGCCCCCCCCACCGCCACCATCCCTGTCCCCCTGCCTCATACCAGATGGTGATGCAGCCAGTTTGAATGCTCTTCATTGTACATCTATAGAAATTTGTGAGTGTCTTCGGTGACTTACCAAATCTCCTTAAGCTTCTAATGAATTATCGCCACTGTGGCTTCTTTGTCACTGCTACAATATGCTGGGCCCAGGATAGATCCTCAGAGATGCTGACACCCAGGAACTTGAAACTGCTCACTCCTTTCACTTCCAGTCTCTCCATGAGGACAGCTGTGTATTCCCTTGTCTTATCCTTTCTGAAGTCCATAATCAGTTCTTTGGTCTTACTGACATTGAGTGCAAGGTTGTTGCTTTAACACCTCTCAACTAGCTGATGGTCTTGCTTCTGTACATCTTCTCGTCACCATCTGAAATTCTGCCAACAATAGTTGTCATCAGCAAATTTTATAGATGTCATTTGAGGATCTTGAAGATTAACCAAAATTCCTAGATGAGGGAAAGTTTCCATTAATGTAAAATAGCATTAAGACAGATTAGGCATTTTTTTTCACTTGGGGAGTTGTGAATCTTTGGAGATCTTTCTCAAGCAATGGTAAAAGCTGGTCTTTGAGTTGTGCAGAGACCAGCTTAGTTAAGACAGAGGCAGATAGCTGCTTGATAGATTTTTGGATATGAGGATGATTTCAATGGGAAAACAGGAGGAAAGAGTGTAATTGAACTAATGGGAAAACATGAGGAAGGAGTGTAATTGAACTAATGGGAAATCTTCAAAAGGTAAAACTGTTTCGACTAAAGTCTCTTACTTCCCCATGGAGGGGGCGTTTATGGAAACTAAAATCAGAAAATGACTAAAATCAGGAAAAGAAAGTAATGAGGCAGGTGCAGAGTTCTAATATAATGGTAACAGCTGGTCTTTGAGTATCTATAAGGCAGAGGTAGATAACTGTTTGATAGAGTTTTGGATATGGGGATGATTTCAATGGGATTTAAACAGAGCAAACTTTGGGACAATTTGAAGCAAAACATGAGGAAAGAGTGTAATTGAACTAATGGGTAATCTTCAAACGGTAAAACTGTTTCGACTAAAGTCTAGTACTTTCCCATGGAGGGGGTGGGTATGGAAATTCAAATCAGAAAATGACTAAAATAAATCAGGAAAAGAAAGTAATGAGGCAGGTGCAGAGTTCTAGTAACTGAACACCAGGCTGATTTATAAAACACTCAAAGGGGAAAGAAAAGAGGAAATGAAAGTGGGCAAAGAAAGAGCAAGAGGAAAGATTAACAGCAAACAATAAGGAATTGAGAAGTCCGTGGGCAGGTGACAAAGTAAAAGGGTGTAATGGGAGAGGTGGGATTGATCAGAACTGAGAGGAAACACTGTGTACTTTCTGCTTTTTCCTTTCCTTTTAACTACCCCAGTGTAATTATGGTCTGAATAAGTAGATGCAAACCAAAACTGTTCACTGTATATCAGTACCTGGGACCACTTTCAGGGATTCAACAATGCATGTTTTCCAATTTATTTATTTATTTATTTATTTATTTATTTATTTATTTATTTATTTATTTATTTATTTATTTATTTATTTATTTATTTATTTATTTATTTATTTATTTATTTATTTATTTATTTATTTATTTATTTATTTATTTATTTGTATTTTTTATATTGCACTGTTTACCTTCTATTACATGTCAGTCATTTGTCAGTCTGTGTTTTTTTCATTGAGTCCATTGCATTTCTTTGTATCTACTGTGAATGCCCACTAGAAAATGAATCTCAGGGGTGATTGATAAGGTGGAAGGAGTCAATTTTAGATAACCTAGCACATTTATTTTTCAACATAGTCCCCTCCTACATTTACACACTTAGTCCAGTGGTCGTGGAGCATACGGATCCCTTCTTTGTAGAAGTCGGCATCTTGGACCTCCAGTAAGTGTCCACAGCAGGGGTGATTGATAAGTTTGTGGCTTAAGGTAGAAGGAAATGAGTTATTAACTTCAAACTTTCTGCATAATCACTCAAAGAGTTGAACTGCATGTGCATGTATAACTCATCTCCTAAGTCTATGATTTTCCAGCTGCAAGTAGATTCTATCTCTAAGAATCTTCTTCAATAATTTCCCTACCACTAATGTAATTTCCAGAGTTCTCACCTTTTTAAACAGAGGAACAACTCTAGTTTCTAGTTATCTGTGACTTTGCCTGTAGCTAAAGAAGATACAAGGATCTCTGTCAGAACCCAGCAACCTTCTCTCGCCTCCCTCAATAACCAAGGATAAATCCCACCAGCCCTGGAGACGTACCTACTGTAATGTTAATCAAGGGACCCAACACCACCACCTTGTCATCAACATATTCAGACTTACTGTCCTGCATATCCACCTCCAATTTGCTGGATGCCAATGTGAAGTGTTCATCTAGTAACTTGGCTGCTTCCTTTGGCTCCAGGTATAAATTCCTTCCTTGACTGAGTGGTCCTATACTTTCCCTTGTTTTCCTCTTGTTTTTAATAAATATATAAAATGCCTTGAGATTGTCTTTAATTTTATTCTCTAAGGACATTTCATGGCCCCTTTTAGCTCTCCTGATTCCTTGTTTAATTTCTCTCCTGCTTCCTTATGTTCATCAAGGCCCTGGCTGATTTTCAGCTTCCTTGAGCGAATTTTTGACTGAATTTACAATATTTCTTCAGCCAAGGTTCCTGAATCTTCAGTGGTTCCATTTAATATCAGTATTACAGCCTGAAATTCTGACTCTCCACAGACATCCACCAAACAGGAAAAAGAAACCCAAAGAGTGACAGAAAGAGACTAGAATCCCAAAGCCCCTCCCCCTACCATCCCCCGCAGCAGAAAAGCATCAACACTCCCCCTCCCCATCCCCCCACTTGCTCCAGCAAAACCATCAGTCCCCCCACAACCCACCACACAAACAACAGCAAAGCCTGCAAACATCCCGAGTCCATCAAAAAACACACTTTATCCCAACAGTTTGACATACTGCGAGCTCCCTCTCTCTAACAAGGGAGGGAGAGGTGTCATTCCTGCCATAGCAAGAGGGGAGACCAACAGCTCGCTGTTGTGATGTTGCAGTCTGCTTTAATTTGAGTTCCCCCCCCCCCCCCACAAACTTAAGATCAGCACAATCGGTCTCTCCACCAGCCTCAATCTTCCAGTCTCCCACGATGCTTCAGTTGGTGACACCTGCAAGGAATCAGCTTGTCCACTGGGCCGCACAAGGCCACACCCTGGAGGTATCTTGCCATCCTTTCCTTTCTTTCTCATATCATTGGTCCTGACTACTGACTGGTTTTTAACACACTCCCACATATTTGGTGGCAGGGTGGAGATACATCTCTACTAAAGGAGGTGTCAGGCTCCTTCAGGGTCACGTGAAGCCATGGGAGCAGGTGATGGGATGGTCATGTGAGCAGTTGGTATGTATCACAAGTCCAGGTTATGTGACCACTGACACCAGGCAGAGGATCTGAAGAATATTGATAATGGTTTAGTTCACCCATTTTGTAAAGACACTGCCCAGAAGAAGGCAATGGCAAACCACATATGTAGAAAAATTTGCTGAGAACAATCATGGTCAAAAGACAATGATCATCCACGTCATACAACACATAATGAATGAATGACATATGAGATATAGTCTTGCCCTCAGTCTACTCTTGCCTAATACGCTTGTAATTAGCCTTTCCCCAATTTAGCACTACACTCTAAGGTCAGATCTGATGTGTAATTAGGTCTGGTTAATGCTTACCTTCAACCCTGCTTCCCCCTCCTGTAGATACTACTTAACTGACAGTAAATGCTATCTTTAGATTAGATTTGACATCTGCAGCACTACTGAGCTTTCATTTTATTTGTACCTCATTAATAGACTTGCTTCCCTCTTTTACTGTATTAAAATGAACAACATTGATTGCACTTTCAATAAGTAAATCCTAATTAGGGTTACAAATAATTTATTCAGTTCATTGCTGCAATTGTTCATTATTAACTCCCTTTCATCCCAGAACCAGTGAGGATGATATAATTGATTCAGTATAGTACTTATTCATGTTGCTAAACATTAAAAAACACTTGAATAAAATTTCCTTCAATTTTTTTTCTCCATCTCAACTCATCTCCAGTATAACAAAAAGATATAACTCTTTGTTTATGTAGCCTTATCTTATTCAAATTATTATGAACGTTGACTGAGCTCAAATCCTCCCTTTGCTATTGTAATTCAGATTCAAATTATTAAAAATAGATTAATTTTACTGCTACAACGTGTACAGATTTTCTTTAAAAAACAATGTTGAAGTTGGAGGACACCTTGTGTTTAAGTGAAAATTAGAAATTTATAGGAGTGAAAGTTTACTATATGTTCCCTATTCTTCCAACAGAAAAATAATTGATTCCTTTCAGTGAAAAGTTCATGTTCTTTTCAAAGTAAATTTCTTATCAAAGTACATAAACCACCATATACAACCTTGAGATTAATTTCCTTACAGACATTCACAGTAGATACAAAGAAACATAATGACAAACTACACACAAAGACAGGCTAACAGCCAGTGTGCAAAAGAAGACAAACCATGCAAATACAAAAAAATGATAACAGTAATAAATAATATTGAGAGAATATGAGTGTTAGAGATCCTTCTGTGGTGGTGGACCTGGACAATGTTTACCTGTTGACAAGTAAGCTTTGGTTTTTGCATCAATAATTTGTCTTGCCCACTGAAACTAAATGTAGAACTGAATGAGTGCGGCATTCTTGGATATTTTACCTTTTAGATGAGAGAGTTCATCAAAGTTTTGTCTTCCTTTCCTAGTTAATCAGTAGAATACTTTTGAATGCAGGCTGAAGGCTTGAAGACCCTTCTATTACAGTAATTCAGAGTGCTTTCTCTCTGACTCAAATATCCAAGTAGAGGGAGTGAATCTCATTGATAATGAGAGAGATTGTTCCCTGAAAAATTTATCCCATATAGATCTTTCATATTGGTTGACTAAAATACAAACCAGTTATGAATATGCCTTTTATTAAAAAAAAATTATTACTTGGTTTATGTGGAAACCGATATACCTTTCCAACTATGACTTTTTCGGGCTCAATGGATGGAAGACTGTTCTATAATGAAATACCTAGGTCTAGTCTTCAATAATTTCTGGTCTGCATATTGTACAGAAAGGTTAGCCAGTAATTCCCAATGTGTTTGTTAGCATTCTGAATTAAAGCTTAGGTGAGCCTGGGATTATTTGCAAGAATTATGCATCTCAGATTTTAGTTTCCCAAATATTGATTGGCATTTCCCTAGAGTGAAGGGTTTAAATAGGGTGGAGTTTGTCAGGTGTGTTCAGGAAGGTTTCCTGACACAGTATGTAGATAAGCCAACAAGAAGAGAGACTGTACTTGATCTGGTTTTGGGAAATGAACCTGGTCAGGTGTCAGGTCTCTCAGTGGGAGAGCATTTTGGAGATGGTGATCACAATTCTATCTCCTCTACCATAGCACTGGAGAGGGATAGGAACAGACAAGTTAGGAAAATGTTTAATTGGAGTAAGGGGAAATATGAGGCTATCAGGCAGGAACTTGGAAGCATGAATTGGGAACAGATGTTCTCAGGGAAACGTACAGAAGAAATGTGGCAAATGTTCAGGGAATATTTGCATGGGGTTCTGAGTAGGTACATTCCAATGAGACAGGGAAAGGATGGTAGGGTACAGGAACCGTGGTGTACAAAGACTGTTGGAAATCTAGTCAAGGAAAAAAGAAGAGCATACATAAGGTTTAAAAAAAAGTAATGATAGAGATCTAGAAGATTATAAGGCTAACAGGAAGGAGCTTAAGAATGAAATTAGGAGAACCAGAAGGGGCCATGAGAAGGCCTTGGCGGACAGGATTAAAGAAAACCCCAAGGCATTCTACAAGCATATGAAGAGCAAGAGGATAAGACATAAGAGAATAGGACCAATCAATTGTGACAGTGGAGAAGTGTGCATGGAACCAAAGCAGATAGCAGAGGTACTTAATGCATACTTTGCTTCAGTGTTCACTATGGAAAACGATCTTGACAATTGTAGGGATGACTTGGAGTGGACTGAAAAGCTTGAGCAAGTAGTTATTAAGGAAGAGGATATGCTGGAGCTTTTGGAAAGCATCAAGTTAGATAAGTCATCGGGACTGGATGGGATGTACCCCAGGCTACTGTGGGAGGCGAGGGAGGAGATTGCTGAGTCTTTGGTGATGATCTTTGCATCATCAATGAAGACGGGAGAGGTTCCGGAGGATTGGAGGATTGCAGATGTTGTTCCCTTATTCCCTTCTTCAAGAAAGTGAGTAGAGATAGCCCAGGAAATTATAGACCAGCGAGTCTTACTTCAGTGGTTGGTAAGTTGATGGAGAAGATCCTGAGAGGCAGGATTTGTGAACATTTGGAGAGGCATAATATGAATATGAATAATAGTTAGCATGGCTTTGTCAAAGGGAAGTCATGCCTTACGAGCCTGACTGAATTTTTTGAGGATGTGACTAAACACATTGATGAAGGTAGAGCAGTAGATGTAGGGTATATGGATTTCAGCAAGGCATTTGATAAGGTACACCATGCAAGGCTTATTGGGAAACTAAGGAGGCATGGGATCCAAGGGGATATTGCTTTGTGAACTGGCTTGCCCACAGAAGGCAAAGAGTGGTTGTAGACAGGTTATAATCTGCATGGAGGTCAGTGACCAGTGGTGGGCCTCAGGGATTTGTTCTGGGACCCCTACTCTTTGTGATTTTCATAAATGACCTGGATGAGGAAGTGGAGGGATGGGTTAGTAAATTTGCTGATGACACAAAGGTTGGGGGTGTTGTGGATAGTGTGGAGAGCTGTGAGAGGTCACAGTGGGACATCAATAGGATGCAAAACTGGGCTGAGAAGTGGCAGATGTAGTTCAACCCAGATAAGTGTGAGGTGGTTCATTTTGGTAGGTCAAATATGATGGAAGAATATAGCATTAATGGTAAGACTCATGGCAGTGTGGAGGATCAGAGGGATCTTGGGGTCTGAATCCATAGGACACTCAAAGCTGCTATACAGGTTGACTCTGTAGTTAAGAAGGCATATAGTGCATTGACCTTCATTAACTGTGGGACTGAGTTTAAGAGCCGAGGTAATGTTGCAGCTATGTAGGACCCTGGTCAGACCCCACTTGGAGTACTGTGCTCAATTCTGGTCGCCTCACTACAGGAAGGACGTGGAAACCATAGAAAGGGTGCAGAGGAGATTTACAAGGATGTTGCCTGGATCGGGGAGCACGTATTATGAGAATGGGTTGAGTGAACTTGGCATTTTCTCTTTGGAGTGACGGAGAATGAGAGGTGACCTGATAGAGGTGTACAAAATAGTGAGAGGCATTGATCGTGTGGATAGTCAGAGACTTTTTCCCAGGGCTGAAATGGCTAGCATGACAGGGCATAGTACCTTCTTCTGAGGTACAGACGAGATGTCAGGGGTAAGTTTTTTACATCGAGAGTGATGAGTGCGTGGAATGGGCTGCCGGCGGCGGTGGTGGAGGTGGAAACGATAGGGTATTTTAAAAGACTGCTGGATAGGTACATGGAGCTTAAAAAATAGAGGGCTGTTGGTAAGCCTAGGTAGTTCTAAGGTAAGGACATGTTCAGTACAGCTTTGTGGGCTGAAGGGCTTGTATTGTGCTGTAGATTTTCTATGTTCTATGACAAATTTAAAGTTCAAAAGTTTAAAGTTCCAAAGCACATTTATTATCAAAGTATGTAGACTATTTAGAACCATGAGATTTATCTCCTTACAGGCAGTCACAAAACAATAAGATGCTAAAAGTCTGTTTAAAAAAACAGACCGTCAAACACCCAAAGTGCAGAGAGGGGAAAAAAACAGATCATGCAAATAATAAAAGTAAGCAACTGGCTTCAGAACTGAAGTTTTACAAAAGGCACGAAGCCTGGCATCAATCCAGCCGGAGCAGGCCACAGCCCCAGTTCAGTGCGGAACCGAGCAATTGAGTCCATTTGCAAGTCCCAAGTATTACTGGGGTTTCTCCGTATAAAGCCAGTGAATAATTCCTCCAAGTTCAGGCTAAGTCAAGACGATTGATCTAAAAACCCCATTGATTTTATTAGGCTTCTTGTCTTGCAGATTAGTCAGCAAAGAGGAAATAAAATCCTTTTATTTAAATAATGTTTTAATGATTTCTAAGGGTTTTGTATGCATCCAAAGTAAAATAGTATTAAAACTGAATTAATATTCAATGCTAACTGTTAAATATATCTGAATTTCAGAGAAGTTTGAAAACTTTTAGATTCCTTGATGTCTGTGACATCAGGCAAATTCTGGGGAATGTTACTATGGGACCTCGTCCTGCCACAGTCATTGCAAGGGCTTCGTCATCTTACAGGTATGCTGGAGAGGTGGACAACCTGCAGTTAGTGTGAGCATGCAGGGACTGTGTGTGGGGAGTTTATCCAGCACAAACTGGCTCAAGACTATCACAATGTAAATAAAGGCGATCTGTGATATTTGGCTAGTCTGGCGCCCTGCTCAGGGATCAGTACAAGTGGCATTCTAAATGACTGTAGAATTTCTGGGAACTGATGTTCGTAAGGTGAATCTAAATTTATGCTGTACAGTAATCATAATTTAAATTGGACCTAAGTACCTCTGGTAGACAGAATCTCTTCTCCTGTTTCCTTTTCCTCCATGATCTACTGTACTCTCCTCTCATATTCCTCCACCTTCAGCCCTTTACCTCTATCTTCTTACTTCCTACCTCCTCCTCCACTAACTCACCTTCCCACTCACATGGGTCACCCATCACCTGCCAGCTTGTACTCCTCCCCCTCCCTCCCACCTTCTTACTCTGGTTTCTGCCCCTTCCTTTTCAGTCCTGTTGCAGGGTCTCAGCCCCAGACGTCGACTGTTTGTCCTTCTCCATACATGCAGCCTTACTTACTGAGCTCCTCCAGTAGGTTGTATCTATTGATCATATTCTAGATTTTCCTCCTGATTTCTAATAAATTTCCCAACCCTTAGTTAAATTACAAATGCAAATGTCCTTTTGACTTTGAGATCAGCACGTCATGAGTATCAGATTGTGACGAAGGTAGTAAGTATAAGTTTAAACATTTCATGTATATCGGTGTTTTAGAGAATCTCATATTACTCCCAATTATGTGTGAGTCATTTGAGTGTGACTACTGTTGAACGTGATATTACCTCATGCAGTTTTGCCATACTGAATAAATTATTTTCTTTCTTCACCCCCATTAACCCCTCATCTCCCTGTCCTTCTCTGGGGGAAGATCACACTGATCAAACATGACCAACACTGATCAAACACAAGTTCAAGATGAGTGAAGGAATGTTCAGAGGAGATGTCAGAGGCAGTTTTTTTTACTCAGAATATGGGAATGTGGAACACACTGCCAACCAGGGTTGGTAATAGAGGCTGATACAATGGGGATATTTTAGAGGTGTAGAGAAATAGAGGGTTATGGGCTGTGCAGGAGGGAAGGATTCGATTGACCATGGAGTAGGTTTATATAGAATGGCTCCACATTATGGGCTGAAGGGTCCATATTGTGCTACACTGTTCTGTGTTCTGTGGTACATTGTAAGTAAATGGGAAACAGGATAATGAAAAACAACTGTAAGGCTTTTAATTAACTTGTTATTACATTAGAAGTATCTGACTAGAAATTCAGTTACAAATGACTGTGATTTTGGGGTTGTGCAGCAGAAGTTTTCCCTTCCGCGTGGTTTGTGTATTTTTTAGCAGATTAATATGGCCACTTCCTGGTCATTTTGCACCATCAGAAATTCGAGTGAGCATTTGCAGTAATTCCCCTCGCTTGTGTCTCAATAGGATTTCTGCAATGATGTCCCATCACTGCTGGTGCTTCTCTTGTTCTGGAGCCATGCAAGGGGATATGGATTACATTGTTCTGGGAGCATCTATCATTGAGTACTGTCTGAGGACTAAACCAGCACCCTGTTGATTGGGCTTCCTGCCTGCTTATTTACCCTCCTTTCTGGCCTTCTATCAATTCCCTAACTCGCCCCCCCCCCCCAGCAAACTAGGCCATCCACATCTGCCCACCCTTAAACCCCTCCAACCATCTAACGTGCCTGTGTCTTAGAGTTGCATAGAGTTAAACTGCATGGAAACAGGCCATTCAGCCCATTGAGTCAATACTGACCACCAGGCATCCATTTACACTGATCCTGTTGTATTCTCCCCTCATTCTGTGATTCTTTATCTCCCCACGTCATCTGAAAGTATGCTTGCATCCCAGTTCATTACTTCAACCGCAGATCACTCCCAAAGTACAGAGTACTGATCCAGCTATTCAAAAATCAAGCCCACCACTGGCCCGCTGTTGAAAATTCTCTGGTATTCCATTCCATCACCTTCCAAACATCAGTGCCAATGTCCTTATTTATTTTCCCTTTATTTCCTTATCAAATTAATTTTAACCTAGCTATTTGATCCACAGAGAACATGCAGGCTATGAAATATTGTCCATAACATAATTGAAGGCATACTTGTGCAAGTCAGAGGACAATCTTGTTGTGAGATGTCTTTATATTTCATTAATTATTCTATGCAATTTGATAATTAGGGCTATGTAGCCAAAATGAGCTGTGACAACTGATTCTGAAAGTTCAGAATAAAAGGAGTATTATTATTGCTAATGTTGATCACCTCAGCAACTTGCCAGGCAATATTTCTTATTAAAAATTATTTTGCTTTCTTCGCTGAGAGCTTTTTCTTTGAGTATAAGGAGTTAATTTCTGTCAGAAGTTTCTTTACAGTTGGGACACTTTCCCTTAGTCTCCAGAGTAAGACACCCTGCTTTCTTCAACTTTTGGTGATAGATTCAGTCTGTCCCAGAACTATCCTTAACAAATTATTGCAGGACTTTTCCTGTCTTTGTTCTTTATTTTTCCTGTAGTTTTCCTACAAAAAATTCTGCTTGGTTAGCTGCTTTTGCTCAGTAATATTCCATATTTTTGTGTTTTGGCCTGCAAGAAGACAACTCTCATTAAAGACGCTCACCATCTGGGACACAACCTTGTCCTGTTACTATGGTTAGGGAGGACGTAGAGGAATCTGAAGACTCATACTTTATATTTTCAGAAGAGCTTCTTCCCCTCTGCCACCAGATTTCTAACAGTGTATAAATCTATGAAAACTACCTTATTATTAATCTTATCCACAATTTATTTTTGTAATTTATAGTAATTTTTAAGTCTTTACACTGTAGTGCTGCCACAAAACAACAGATTTCATGTTGTATGTCAGTGATAATAAACTCGATTCTGGTTCTGAAGGTGAGATGTAGTCCTTTGATGTCTTTGAATCTTTTGTAGTCAGTATAGTAACCCTTGCTGTCCCAGCCAATCACTTAGCTTTTCTGAAAACTGGGATGAGATACTCCTCCTGGAAACCCATTCCAGGTCCTGACGAAGGGTCTCGGCCCGAAACATCGACAGCGCTTCTCCCTATAGATGCTGCCTGGCCTGCTGTGTTCTACCAGCATTTTGTGTGTGTTGTTGTTTGAATTTCCAGCATCTGCAGATTTCCTCGTGTTTGTTCCAGCTTTTAATCATTCTTTGTGCAAATAAATACTTCCTCTGCGACTTAAACTTGTATATACAACTCAAGATGAGTGAAATTTTTCCTCAGCATCTTGGCACTATTACAGGTAGATTGGGATATTCCAGCCAGTCCGGAACCAGCACTTTCATTCTGCCTACAACCTGCTCACCTGGGCCAGGTGCAGTGAGTTCTGTGCACCACGTGGACTAGTGGTGTTGATCGGACCTTGCGTGTTTCTTTATATACACACCACCCCTCTACTATAGTCTTGATGGCTTTCTCACAGTTTGGTCTAAGATTGTGCTGGTGAAAAAAACAGCTTACTGATGGTAAATAAAGATACTAGCTACTTTATTAATCACCCTTTTTCTGAGCAATCAATACCCTGTAACTTCCCTTTTGGAGCTGTGGTTCTGAATGGGATTTTTGTGGTGTGAACTGAAGTCTCGAACGTGCAGGATGGTTGGGCTGTGGTCTGTATGGGCTGAATAGGGCTTGGGCCCAATAGAGGAATGAGTCAATGTTTGGCCATTGCTGAAGTTGACTTGGAGACAATTTGAAGTGGCAGATCTAAGGGTCGGGCCCGAGAGTGAGGTGCAAGCAATGGCTAGCTGATTTAAGCATTAGGCCAGATTGAAAAGGTTAGGGTGTCAGAGCTGGAAGTTAAGGACAGGCTGCTTGATGAAGTTTGCTCATCTCTGCGCTGAACTGAGGCTGTGGTCTGCAACTAACTGACTTAGGTTTTGTTTAGTGGGTATTAGATTTTTTTTTTAAACAGAGCAACATCTCTTCCTGGTTGCCTTCCAACGTGAAGACTTCCAACTCCATTGTGATTGGATTTGATCTGCAGCAGGCCTCGAGAGGTGAAATTCCCAGTGGAATACCGGGGCATCCCAGCAGATCTGGGTTCTAATCAGACCAGCAAAAACCAGCACAGCTTGTAGTACCAATTGCATTGGGTTTCATATCTGACTGCAAAAAGGTAAATCTGATGATCACTGTTAAATATGCAGACTCTTTTTGGAATCTTGGAAGCCTGTGGTCATAATTTTCTTGAAAGTGGTGCTCTTGGCACTGATCAATGCACCCATATGGGTTGTGTGGATGTCCTTCTCTCAAGGACGGGAGAATGCGATTGTCTCTGATGTTACTATTCATTGACGTGAGATTATAACCCTAATGCATATGATATGATGTGGTGGTTATAATCTACTTCACCAACTGTTGGAGCTCCTCCTCACAGCATCAATACATGATGTGTCGTCATATTGAAGCAAAACTATGTAACTATGATTTCAGGGAGGACTCTATCTGGAAGGTTATTGGAGAAACAAATTAATGTCATACTGACAAGTTATGAAAAGTCACTTATTTTGAATGTTGATATAGAGAATGGCTTTGGACTTTTACCGATACCTCTCTCTTCTGTTAGTTGTCCATGGTACTTCAGAATTTCAAGTTTGAATTTGTTGTATTGGTTAACAAATGCAAGAGAGGCAGAAAGCTTCTTGCATAATCTTAACTTGTCTCTGTAGTAATGAAGTCTTTTCTGGAACCCAAACCACAGTTACGGTCTACTATGTTTTTTCTATTTTCTAAAAAATGATAAAATCCTATTGAATCAGCATCTCCAAGGAAGGCATTTTCTTTACAGTTGCATTTGACAAACCCACATTGTCTGCTGTATGAACGACAGTATCACTATCATTGTTGCTAGGTAATTTCCAGGTTGGGGAGATAGAGTTTCTTGTTTGCAAGATGTAAATTCCTCAATGTTAAACTCCTAACCTTTGATTAAATAACCTCTTTCATTGCAATGTTTGAAGCTCAACATGAAGTTGGTGCAAGGGACAAGTTTAACTTAGAAATCTCTTGAAACCAAATAATAGACGTAGGGCTTAAGCCAGATGGGTTCAGTTTGATGAGGCATATGTTTAAGATAAGCACATTTCCTATTGAAGCACTGAATAAAAAAGAATTGTAGGTATTACATTTCATGGGATAATTGGCTTTCATAAAGGGCTTAATGGACTCCATGTGGTCTGTGATTACAGGTGTCTAGTGATATTATTCTTCTGTCTCACACTTAACTGAATGCTTCACTGGATGTTTGAGTGTTAAATCACCTTTTAGTTTTGGCCGGAGTTGAAAGGGAAATTATAAATCTATGGAAGAAAATACAGGTTAAGTGATCCTATATTATGAGTGAGGATTATCTACAAAGCTATCAGTTGAGCACAGTTGTTACAAACTGTTATCTGAGTGCATACAGGATGTCACCTCTACAGAAACAACACTTCCTCATTTGCACACTGAAAAATTGGCATGAAGCCTTTGCATTTAAGTTTTGGGTTGCTTCTTTAATCCACTCTAGGACATGGTAGTAAGAATAAAAATTCTTTAGTTATGAGGAGGCATTAGATCAGAACTCACCATTTGAAAATCTAGACTGGTATGATTCAACATGGAAATAGTTGCAATTATAATACTCTTTAGATATCAAATATTTATCATCTCCAAAAGCAGAGGCCCAAGGCTGAAATTCTTGGTGAGGAGGAATAAAGGTGGAACCTGAACGCATAGTAGATTTTAAAGAGAAAAGGATAAACATTTTAAGAAAGTTATAATTGTAATGAGAGAACAAGCATTAAATGGTTAAACAGGAGGCACAGGAAAAGTGGGTTGAAAAGACTTCTACTGATTCGTAGGAATTATATTCACCCAGATCGTTTTGAGTACAAATAGTTGAGTGATTTAAAAATATCTCGCCTCTTAGAGAAGTGATTAACCTGCCTGAATTTGAAATGCATATCCACATTTCAAAAATGAGGGAAGAAATTCAAGTGCTTATTTTTAAACAGGCATCAACTTTATTCAGCATATACATTTACATATAGTATTATGAATTTGCTGTGGTTTGTTAGTCTGGCTGTGACGTGCAACAAAAACACTAACATTCATCAATTATGAAGAATTACATAAAAAGAGTTGGTAGATAAAGTACAGATGTGGAATAAAATGTGCATAAATACACAAATACCAGAAATATCAGAACTATTTGATATATATAGTTTACAGTTTTTTATCTCTCTATTATCATGTATTGTACAGCTGCTGCAAATTTAACAACATATGCTGGTTCTATTAAACTGGATTCTGATTCTGATGTCTTTACAATACAAAAAGTGCAGAAGATGGCTGGGATAATAGAGAGAGGTGGGAGTCTAACTGGAATGGGTGATCAGATTTACTGGCTGGGGGAACAAACTTTCAAGATGGCATCAAGCTTCAGATTAGTACTGAACCATAGTGGATGTATTTGCGTCCAGTATTGGTTATCCTCAATGCTGAATCTTGGGCTAATTTTATTCATAGTCTGGAGTTCAGTAACTTGTTGCCTTTTGACATTTCACCGAATTTTATCACAGGCCATTGAACAGTTATCAAGTCCTAACCTAACTCGAATATACTAAATCTACATGATATTTCATAACAAAAACCCGCTTTTCTCTCCACTCTGAAACAATCTCTGCCATGTTGCCCACTGAATGGGCACTTCACACCATTTCAAGGGCATGGCATGAATCTATTCAGATGTGAGGCCTGTGCATTGAACATGTGCAGGAAGTTTGCTGAGCCTCTAGGAACCATGAAAATTTGGAATGTTGCTGCTATGAATTGCAAGTACATTCTTCATTAGTTTGAAACAAATATGCATGAAGTTAGGAGAACTTTGACACTTCATTATGTTGTAGTTCTGTCTTTGGTTCTAGGATCTATTTTATGTCTGCACCTGGTATAAAGCATTTTTTTGTGTTTTATGACAATATATTGAAAAGGAATATGTCTTATAAGACTTACCCCCCAGTATCCAGCATATTGTAAGGGCCTCTGCTGTGAATATATTATTTTTGTGGCAGTATTATTTTTGACGAGGTTTTGCTATTGCATTAAGATTCTGTTTGAGCTGGATGTCTGCCTCTCCTGCTCTTAGCTTATGGTCCAGGGTAAGTTATTACCCTCTCTGCTCACTTTGTTTGTCTCTGGAATGTTGTAGGTTCTTGTATGATTTAGTAAAATGAGTCAAAATAGGCTGCTGGTTGTTCCATGACAGGGAATATGCAGAAAAGGTTGTGCTGTGGCAAGATTGCACAGTAATGCAGCCAGTACAGCCACAGTCTCACATGGGTTCAATACTGACCTTAGACGCTGTCTATGCACATTTTCCCTGTGACTGGATAATCTGGTTTCCTCCCACACCCCAAGGACATGGGTCAGTAAGTTAATTGCCTTTGGTGTTCTGATAAATGCTAGAAGCTGGAGAGAGTTTTTGAGAATGTGGAAAATTAAAAATGGATTACTGTAAGTGTTTGATGGTTGGTATGGATTTGTGAGCCGAACAGCCTATCTCCATGCTGTTTTTCTGTGTCTCTCTAATGTGTTGCAGTCAGGTCATTTGCTAAAATTCCTTCCAGTGAACTGTGAACCATGACATGTTTACCTCTTCTATGCTCTGGAGAGATTGTACAGGAAAACAGGGACATTTTTACTTTCCTGTGGAATTATTGACGCCTAACACAGTCATCTTCTCACTTCCAGTCACAACAGGTCTTCCCAGATGGGAGTTACAGTGACACAACAATGAAAATAGACCTTGAACCTTCCGATCCAAATGCAGGTGATGTAAGTGATAACATTATTCAGTGCTTTGCTTTTCAACTTGTGTTGGATGAACTTCAAATCCAAGTTTCCAGATGGCTGCTGCACTTAAATATTCATCAAAAACAATAGATGCACCTTACAAAATGGATTCTGAGTGAAGGAATAAAAGATTTGCACACAATTTAATCAACTTTCAAAATTCCAAAGCACCAGAGTCTATTTCCTTTCACTTCATGAGTTGCACATAAACTTTATTAAATTAATTTAATTTAATTAACAAGTAAAATTTGTCCTGAATTCTCAACCCCAGAGGGTTATGGAGGCTCGATCACTGGGGGGTGTGAAGAGGAAGTTGAAAGTTTTTATAATGTCACGGAATTGAGGACTATGAAACTAGTTGTTATAATATTGGAAGGAGAGACAGAGTTGAGGATGCAAGAGGAATATTCATGTTAGTCTCTTTTAATGTTCCTATTTCCATTGATTCTAGCCTACCTTCTGTCCAAATTCACCATCCTTTGTGCTTCCCTGTTGCACATAACAATATAAACAGATACAGGGCCAGCAATTTTTTTATAAAGTGAGCCCTACATGATTGGTGACCAGGCCTCAGTGGTAAATACCAAAGCCCTGTTCCTGGTGTTCCTTAATGCTGTTTGACAGCTCATTGCTGATAAAAGCAGTTTTGGCTACTTTAAAAAAGATTCTGACCTTTATCTGCACCTTTTTTAATTTTAAGATATTATTTAGAAACTTGTGCCCTGGGTCTAATTTCACCACTGTCTTTAGAAGGTTTGTACATTCTCCTAATGACCATGTGGGTTTCCTCTGGGTACTCTGGTTTCCTCCCACAATCCAAAGACTTAAAGGTTAGTAGGTTAATTAGTCACATAGGTGTAATTGGGTTGCATGGGCACATTGAGTCCAAAGGGCCTGTTAGGCTGCTGTATCTCTAAGTAAGTAAATTATCTACTTGTGTAAAAATACACAGCAGTACTGGAAATTAAAAACTAATGAATGAATAAAGTAAAATAAAGGTTAAGGTTGGTGTATCCAATCAAATGAATAGATGGCACAGCCTATCCCAAGGTTGCTTTAAAGATGAGGAGCCAGATACAACATGTATTTATTGGTTTTGTATACCATGAATTCCTTGATGAAAATTAAGAAATATTATATACAATACATAATGTGCACCTACCTCTGTAAATCAGAGCTCTGATGTTAGGCCCATTGGTAAGTTGAGTAACAAATGGGAGTTTAACTGCAATGGCGTCTGCTTCTGACAGTGCGCAGGAACTGAAGTTGCAGATGAGCTGACCAGTGAGGAGGTCATAGCGGATATTGTTCTAAAGAGAGCCATGTCAGAACGTTGTAGGCAGAATGGCATTTATTGCCCTTCCCTAGTTAACATAAGGATGATGGTGGATCTCCTCTTTGAATCATTTGACTGTGGTTTGATACCAGTGGGAGATTAACTTGGCCACTTTAAGCACTGTGTAAGAGTATAATAAATTTGATTTGGAATTTGATTGGACTTTTTCGGTAATCTGGAAGATCATACTCATTTTAGCTCGTGTAGTTTTTTTAAAAATTCCAGATTTTGGAAACTAGATTAAAATTTCAAATACTCTTTGATTAATTTAATAATATGACCTATAGGCAACTTTCTAATGATTCTTGCAGGTTCTCCTGCTGTAAATACTTCTTCACCTCCTAACTGAGAACTTGTCTTGCTTCTTGCCTTCACTTCCAAGTAGTTATTTTATGAAGTAGAAAGGAACAAGCAAGTGTGTATGATGTAACTGTAAAGTTGTTGGTTTCTGCATTATGCAGTAGGGTTTGTTCACTCTGCAGATCGATCACCTGATGTGGCACATTCATACTTATCCAGTACAGTTTGACAATTGCACTGGTGTAGGAGGACACTATAATCCTTACAACATAGACATAAAGGTAAGTGCTATCTTCTTTTACTTGTTTGCTACAGACTGCAGTTAGGAAACCAGACTTCACCGAAAACTATACTGCTGTTAAATGCCTGCAGTTTGTCAGTTGTGTTTTAGAACATCAAAATCAAGTATTCAGTATGTTTTTTTATGTGCAAAGTTAAAAATTATTTTACTAAATTGTCATCTCTATTTATAATTGTTAATAAAATGCATTTATCTTAAATAAAATATGCCCATATCTATGAATGACAAAGAGTTAGTCCCATTGAAATAAAAAGTTTAACAATAAAATCACATTGAAAAGGGTTGCTGTCACATAGTAGACTACCAGAGGCACTGAAACTATTCTATGGCTAACTGCCATTAATAATGAGTCACTGTGAGTTGAGACAGAACTCTGTTGCTTCCCCACCACAAAGTATATCA
The DNA here is from genome assembly GCF_048418815.1 of Hemitrygon akajei. NCBI lineage: Eukaryota > Metazoa > Chordata > Chondrichthyes > Myliobatiformes > Dasyatidae > Hemitrygon > Hemitrygon akajei. The sequence continues at coordinate 3,808,864 of NC_133146.1, forward strand.
TAGTCGGACAGCTCTTCATTGATCCCAGACTGACGACTGATGGAACTCACACATTCTCAACTAGGAGGCAGCTCCTTGGCTACTCCACTTCTCAGCCCTTGAGAAATAGAGAGTCTGTGCTTTGCCATTTGTTAAAACTACTGCCTTCTTAGCAAGCATAAACGTGTTGTTTTCTTTCAACATCTTGTGCAGAGTAAGCCTTTTGTCACTGGCCTTAGTTTTAGCAACCACCTCAATCAGAGGCCTGTCTATTGTTTTTATTTTTGCATTCATGTTTCTACAACAAGTGGTAGTTTTGATGATCTGAGTTTCAAATTCAAGGTTATTGTTGTCATGTGTGTACATCCACAGGTTTATGGAAATTATCATGGAAATTAGCTTGTTGTAACAGCAGTACAGCAGATAGCAAGGTGAAAACAAACCTGAACAAAATTAATGTAAATTCACATAACTAACACAAGCAAAGTAAACAATTACACTGGCTCAAGATTGAAAGAGAGAAAATGTAGTCCAAGATAGTGATAAAAATTTTAGAGTCGGTTCAAAAACCTGATGGCAATGGGGAGATTGATGTTGTCAAACCTTGAGGTGTGGATCTTCAGGCTCCTGTACCTTCTGCCTGATGTCAGCATTGAGGAGAAGGCATGGCTGAGATGGTGGAGCCTCTGAAGATATTTGCTACTTTCCTACAACGTTGCCTCTTGTAGATGTCATTGATAGTGGGAGAGCTGTGCTCATGGTGGAACTGGCTGAGTCAATCACTCTATGTAGCTTCTTGCATTCCTGTGCATTAGCGTTCCCATAGCAGGCTGTGATGCAAACAGTCAGAATGTTCTCCACTCTATCCTGTCTCTTTCCCTTCTGAGAATTCTTTTGCTACTGTAAGAGTGAATGAATCAGCTTTAGTGGCATGTCCTCTCCAATTCTGTTTTCTCTATGTTATTAGCCTTCTGCTGCCCTATTCTATTCTGCCAGCAGCTTATTATTCCTGATGAGCACGTTATGGAGTTTGAATGCCCAGGGTTTCATTGGTCTTTGTCTCTTCACTTTTATGCTGTGCTTAAAAATATTCATTTGGTTTTATTTAAAAACAGCTTTGACTTCAAGGCTAACATTTTGGATTTCCACTGATAGTGTAGATTACTTCTTTTTCAGCTTTGTTATTCATTTTAACCTCCCTATTAATTTGGTCCTAATCATTACCCATTTAACTATTCTTCATGCCAGCCTTTTAATTGTTGGTTGAGATTGCTATCACCATCAGATAGCTATGTGCAGTATACAGTTATTAAATTTTATTAAGTAACTCACTACCAGATTTCTCCTTGGTTTCCCGGACAATCCCTCTAATGTAGGTGTCACCCGCATTACAATTGTCTGGCCGTTGGTTTGGAGTAAATATTTGATATGGATATATCCAATGCATCTGAGATTTCAATTACAAAATTCCATGTCCATAGTTTGTTCAGTGCTTGAATTTGGTTCAGGTGCTTTCTATAGATAACAAAGTTTAGCAGGAAATTATGCACATCATTAGGTAGTCTGTAGATATCATCTATTATGTACCTCACCCTCAGATGTGCACAACACCTACACCATGAACTTTGGAATGTTAACAGATGATCAGTCATTTACTGAAGGAAACAGATAATCAGGCCTCTGGGTAATGGTTTTGAAGCAGAATATACTGTATTGTGCATGAAAGTATGACTTTCCTGTTTTTCAATGGAAAATGGGATGTTTAAGAGTTTTATTTAGTTGTTGGAAAACAATATGTGCAACAGGAAACCAAGGAAGCCATTAATGGCAAATAGTGTTTGTATTCAAATGTTATTTGATAATAAATTTCACTTGCTAGCAACTTACCACAAAACAAGTCGTTAGGAGTACAATGGTACTGTATGATTCATTAATTTTCAAAAACTTCTACATTGTGTAAGATTTAATTCTATTAGTTCCCTTGGGACAATCAAATTATAGTTTTATTAAGATAAGAATGTGCCATGTTTTTGATTTATTCCTTGGATAAGCCAGTTGTTCTAGCAAGGGAGGGGAGGGAGTTGGACAGATTCCTTAGAGATTTGAAGAATGAGGGGTGAGCTTATTCAAATCTATAAAATCGAAAGTGGTGATGGTGAGATTTTTTTTATTAGTCGGAGAGTCATCAGAAAGGGGATATATATGTATAATAAGAGGCCAGTCATTTAAAGCTGAATTTAAAATAGAAATCAAACACGAGGAAATCTGCAGATGCTGGAAATTCAAACAACACACACAAAATGCTGGTGGAACACAGCAGGCCAGGCAGCATCTATAAGGAGAAGTACTGTCGACGTTTTGGGCTGAGACCCTTCGTCAGGACTAACTGAAAGGAGAGATAATAACAGATTCGAAAGTAGTTGGGGGAGGGGGAAATGCGAAATGATAGGAGAAGACCGGAGGGGTTGGGATGAAGCCAAAAGCTGGAAAGGTGATTGGCGAAAGTGATATTGAGCTGGAGAAGGGAAAGGATCATGGGACGGGAGGCCTCGGGAGAAAGAAAGGGTTGGGGGAGCACCAGAGAGAGATGGAGAACAGGCAGGGTGATGGGCAGAGAGAGAAAAAAAAACAAACAACTAAATATGTCAGGGATGGGGTAAGAAGGGGAGGAGGAGCATTAACGGAAGTTAGAGAAGTCAATGTTCATGCCATCAGGTTGGAGGCTACCCAGCCGGTATATAAGGTATTGTTCCTCCAACCTGACTTTGGATTCATTTTGACAGTAGAGGAGGCCATGGATAGACATATCAGAATGGGAATGGGACGTGGAATTAAAATGTGTGGCCACCGGGAGATCCTGCTTTCTCTGGCGGACCGAGCATAGGAGTTCATATCCCATTCTGATATGTCTATTTATGGCCTCATTCCCATTCTGATATGTTCAAGATTTAAGATTCAAAAACTTTATTGTCATTCTAACCATACATCAGCTCTGCAGGGCAGAATGAGACAGCGTTTCTCAGGAGCAGTGCAATCATAACATAACAAACGCAACACTAAATAATAAACATAACAATAAATAGTAAAACACAACAACCACATGTCAGTTAAAAACAAGTTATAAGTGTCCAGTGCAAGTTAAAAGTGTCCAAAGCAGAGTCAGGTAGAGCGGCTATTTAGCAGTCTGACTGCCTGTGGGATGAAGCTGTTTAGTAGCCTTGTGGTTTTAGTTTTGATGCTCCTGTAATGTTTACCTGATGGCAGAAGAACAAACAGTTCATGGAGAGGGTGTGAGGGGTCTTTAATGATGTACCGTGTCTTCTGGAGGCATCGGCTCTGAAAGAGGTCTTGGACAGAAGGTAGGGAGACCCCAATAACCTTCTCTGCTCCCCTAACCACCCTCTGCAAGGCTTTTTTGTCGGCAGCACTGCAGCTGGAGTACCAGGTTGTGATGCAAAAGGTCAGCACACTCTCAACCACGCCTCTGTAGAATGTAGTTAAAATGTTAGTGGGGAGTGTTTAAACTTCCTCAGAAAGTGCAATCTCTGTTGGGCTCGTTTCACAATCCCAGTGGTGTTCCTGGACCAGGTGAGATTATCCGAGATCTGCACCCCAAGGAACTTGATGTTTTCCACTCTCTCCATTGTGGAGCCGCTGATGCTGAGGGGTGTGTGCTCAGGCTGAGACCGTCTGAAATCGACAATCATCTCCTTGGTTTTGGTGACATTAAGCATCAAGTTGTTGTCACTGTACCAGCTCTCTAGGTTTTTGACCTCCTCCCTGTACATTGTTTCATCATTTTTGCTGATGAACCCCACCACTGTGGTATCATCAGCAAATTTAATGAACAGGTTCTCTTTGAATCTGGCTGCACAGTCATGTGTTAGCAGTGTAAACAGCAATGGGCAAAGCACACAGCCTTGTGGGGATCCAGTGATCAGTGCCCAGTCAAAGCAGGATCTCCCAGTGGCCACACATTTTAATTCCACATCCCATTCTCATTCTCATATGTCTATCCATGGCCTCCTCTACTGTCAAAATGAATCCAAACTCAGATTGGAGGAACAACACCTTATATATCGGCTGGGTAGCCTCCAACCTGATGGCACAGACACTGACTTCTCTAACTTCCGTTAATGCCTCTCCTCCCCTTCTTACCCCATCCCTGACATATTTAGTCCTGACAAAGGGTCTCAGCCCAAAACGTTGACAGCGCTTCTCCCTATAGATGCTGCCTGGCCTGCTGTGTTTCACCAGCATTTTGTGTGTGTTGTTTAAAATAGAAATGTTATCTTTCCAAAAATAATGTATATCTGCTCCTGAGTGTGGTGGAGGCCACATTAATAGATACTGGAAGTGGAGACAAATAAGTATCTGAAAGATTGGGAAACTAGCAGAGAAGAGGAGTTGAGGCCAGGGTAGATCAGCCATGATTATATTGAAGGGCAGCACAAGCCTGAGGAGCCTGGTGGTCTGCTCATGCCCCTCATGCTCTGTGATTGAAGTTTTAGGGCTTGGTGAGGTAAGTGGGAAGTTTTGCCTCACTGGTCTGTGTCGGCATCCAATGCTATACAAAGTTGCCAAGTTAAACACAGTTTACAGGAGGAAGGCAGGAGATTGGGGTTGAGAGGGAATATGGATCAGCCATGATGAAATGGTGAAGCAGACTCAATGGGCCAAATGGCCTAATGCTCCGAGATCTTGTGGTCTTTTGTTTATGTTTCCAATGATTTCTACATTTTTGTGGGATGTTGCATTATTTCAAGGGAGATTTAAAAAAATGCTAAACTCTGTCCATAAGATAATCTTTTGCTATGAGAAAGCTGACTAGAATGCTTTTTAAATAAAATAATGCACTATTTCTAAATGCAAATGGGAAGGAGATGATCTTTTATTTATTTAATGGATTTGGCAAGGCTATTTTTTATTGTCTCTGCAATGATTCATTTGCTCAGGTATTTCAGTTAAGTTAATCATATCGGTGGCATGGGATCACATGGGTCACACCAGTGAAGGTAAGGCCAACCTGGGCTTAACAGCAGATTTTCATCCCTATGGGACATTTGAAATACCACATTTCAAATACCATATTTTTATGACAGGTCAGTATTCGTATGATATATTTTACACCAACTATATTCATTTTATTTCAAGTTAAATTTCCCGCCTGTGGTGGGTCCAGTTCTTGTCTGTAGAGAAGAGCCTTGGATACTAATCCAGCAACTTCGCTGCTGTTCTGCCCTAACCACTTGATGTCAATGGACTGCAGACAGACTTTAGTTAATGCCTGTCACTGGAACCTAACTCATTGTTTCACTTACACTTGCAGGCCAATTATAAGTTAAGCTGTTCCCTTGCTACTCCTTTGCACTGTGAGGTTGGAGATTTAAATTCCAAACAAGGTCCTATTAGCCTTGGGAAGAGATATTTGAAGACTGATGTCCAGCTACCATTAACCGGAGATTTTACTGGTAGGTTTATCTGGATGAATATTTACTAGAACATCCAATTTTAACTTTGTGCCGGAATGCAAACATTTTGTATGCTTCTTTTAAACATGCAAATAATATTTTCTTGCTGTGCAAACGTTTTGCTACTTTATCAGGAATTTCAATAGAGGAATTCAAAACTGTCTATAAGTAAGTCTTGGAAATATCAGCATATCAGGAAGCTTTCATAGAGACGAGAGTTAACTTGACCATTGTAGATAACAGGAAGTGAGAAGATGGAGCAGGAAGTTACAAGAAGTCATTGGTAGATCAAGTGAATGCTAACACCACATCAAGTGTAATTCAGGTTGGTGATGTATGAGATGCCACACATGTATCACTAGAAATGACTGTGCTTTGTTTTCTGAATATTATAAACTAGGAAAACTAGAGAAGCAGGGTTTTAGGTAAGTATTAAATGGTTGTATTTTCACACTGGTGCAAATTCAAACATAAAAACTGAAATATCTTTTGGCATCAGTGGTGAGAGAGGTTTTTAAATTTGTGCTGCTTGTCCTGTTCAGTATTTCTATCATCTGTTTCAATTTAGGATATGCATTATTGACAGGATCTTGATCCTGAGATACTGTTCTAATTGTTATTTCTTTATTTCCAGTGGTGGGCAGATCAGTGGTGATTCACAATACCGATCATAGCAAAAGCTTGAAGGATTGTGCTAACATTGTTGCCGATTATAACATGAAATCACTTAAGTTTCCAAATGTGGACTCATTCAGCAGGTAAGAATTAAAGTGGAGAAAGGCTACAAAGCACCTAATGTGGAATTGTGTAGTACCTACATAGTAGGTGCTACCTACATATTCAGCTGCGGGTCGCTGATAAAATGAGTTCTGGTGTGGACCATAATGATGAAGTTTGCACATGAATGTTGAGGAACTGAACGGGTCAGGCTATGGAGGAAAATGATCACTTGGTGTTGAGGGCTGAGAGTCTTTATCAGGACAGGAAAGGGAGAGGATAGAATTCAATACGAAAGGGCTAGCAGAGGAGCAAGAGCTGGCAGGTAAGAGGGCGCAGGTAGGTTGTGGATTCTCTTGAATTCCTGGATGCCTCCATTTGGGGATTTTTGGCTTTTTGTTTTCTGATGCAGTGGTAATAGTATTGGTTCTGCTTGAACTGCCTGTGCCCTGAACTAGAACATGCCATTATCTTTGGCTCCAATTCTACCTAACATAGTCTTTCCATAACCAACAGAGCAGCTGATTCATCCAACCTGCCCCATCGTTCAGTCAGGTTCAGCCGTAACTTTTCTGTACCAGTTCCTGGTAAACCTCAGTTCCTTGAACTTTATTTATGTATCTTCACCTTAAGTATCTGGCTTCCATCACCATAGTAGGCAGAGAATTCCCGAACCATTGCCTTCTGAGAGAAGGTTTCTCTCCACTTCTGGATCTAGATCTACAGACTCACTTTCAAGGACTCTTTACAGCTGTTGTTCTCAGTATTAATTTTTATTTGAGCTCTTCATCTTTTCTCTCATTGGTTGTTTGTCACTCTATGCATACTGTTTCATGAAATTCTATTGTATTTCTTTTTCTCCCCCCTATAAAAGCCTAGAAGAATATGATTCTCAATGTAGTGTATGGTAACATTTATGTACTTTGATGATAAATTTACTTTGGAAGTTGACCAGCTTGGAATGACTGGTCCTTTATTTTCTAGTTTGTGACTCTCCCAGTAGTGACAGGTGGAACTTTCTTTCTACAACTTCTTCTCTGCATTTCAGGAATCAGGCAGGTATGCCAGTTGCCTTGGCTGGTACTGGTAGAAAGCATAGCAACCACCACCAGCCCAAGGTTTTCTTAAATGCCTCTTCCCTCCCATCTGGCTTTCTAGAGGACTTCATTATATTATACTTCCGCTAAGATGTCAGTACTTCCAGTCACACAGCTTTTAAGGGGTCAACAAAAGGTCCTATTTAAATATATTTTTTATGATCACAAGATCCAGCTATACATTAAGAACATAAAGCATTGCAGGTCTTCCCCTTCAGTGAGTTACTCGTTGACGGAGTTTAAGGAGGCGTACAGTCTAACAGCGAATGACCATCTTGATTGCAAGACCCTTTTGGACATCGCTAATGTGGAATGCTGCGTTCAATTTACTGACTTGGTGGCTGAGATCAGGGGCAGATGGCGGGGGAGCTGTGAGGACTAGGCCTTGCAGCCACCAGGGGAGAGGCATCTGAGCCGGTGTGCTCCACTGGGGGTGGTATGACGCAGCATCCAGGCTGGGGGCACTGCTGCCCCCACCACCCCATGTTCACTCGGCAGACCGTGAGCTCTGTAGTGATCGACTGCTGATTTCTGTGGCATTCAATAGACTCAGAGCCTCTAGCCACGTTGTTACCTGTTTACAGCTGCTAGAAGAGAGGTGTCAAAGTTGGTGCGCTCTACCGGGGGCAGTGTGGCAGGAGTTGGTAGAGGGCCCACCCCCCATATTTGCTCAGCAGAAGACAGGCTGTATTGTGGTTGACTGCAGATTTCTGTGGCAGTGATGGACTCAGGATCTGGACTACATATATATATATATATATATATATCTTCTGTGTGGTTGCATTTTCCTGATATCCTATATAACTTTTATTGTGTATGTGCGAGGACTAGGCCTCAAGCTGTTTACAGCTGCCAGTAGAGAGGCATCAGAGCCGGAGGCTAAAAGTTGCTAAAAGAACTTTCATTGGGAGTCTTGTGATGAGTACCTTATCAGAGGCCTGAGGAACTTCAGATGTATTATGTCTGCTGTTTCACAATGGCAACTAAACACAGTTTTCCTTTTTACTATCCTCAATAACTGAAAACTTATTTCCAGTTTTTGTGTGTTCTTTGTTATCTTGACACAAGGATTCCATGATCCTTTTGCTGACTTGAAGCTAATTGATTAGTAGTTCACTGAATGTGTTTGTAAAATAATTTACAATACTGCAGATAACAATACATATAATTTATCAGAATCAGGTTTATTTATCACTGACGTGTGTTGTGAAATTTGTTAACTTAGCAGCAGCAGTTCAATGTAATACATAATATAGCAGAAAAATAAATAAATAAGTAAATCAATTACAGTATACATATTTTTAGAGACTCCTGGATAGCTACATGGTGCTTAGAAAAAGAGGGCTATAATTAACCCTAGGCAATTTCTAAAGTAAGTACATGTTTGGCACAGCATTGTGGGCTAAAGGGCCTGTATTGTGCTGTAGGTTTTCTATGTTTCTATTTATATTGAATAGTTTAAAAACCATGCAAAAACAGAATTACATTTTTTTTTAAAAAGTGAGGTAGTGTTCATGGGTTCAATGTCCATTTAGGAATCAGAAGGCAGAGGGAAAGAAGCTGTTCCTGAATTGCTGAGTATGTGCTTTCAGGCTTCTGTACCTCCTACCTGATGGTAACAGTGAGAAAAGGGCTTGCCCTGGGTGCTGGGGATCCTTACTAATGGATATTGCCTTTCTGAGACACCGCTCCCTGAAAGTGTCTTGGGTACTTTGTAGGCTAGTACCCAAGATGGAGGCGACTAAATTTACAACTCTCTGCAGTTTCCTTCTGTCCTGTACAGTAAACCACTGCCCCCCCCCCCCCCACACCAGACAGTGATGTCGCCTGTCAAAATGCTCTCCACAGTACAGATAAAGAAGTTAGAGTGTTTCTGTTGACATAACAAATCTCTTCAAATTCCTAATGAAGTATAGGCACTGTCTTGCCTTCTTTATAACTACATTGATATGTTGGGACCAGGTTAGATCCTCAGAGATCTTGACACCCAGGTACTTGAAGCTGCTCACTCTCTCCATCTGATCCCTCTATGAAGATTGGTATGTGTTCCTTTGTCTTACCCTTCCTGAAGTCCACAATCAGCTCTTTCATCTTACTGACGTTGAGTGCAAGGTTATTGCTGCGACATCACTCCACTAGTTGGCATATCTCACTCCTGTATGCCCTCTTGTCACCATCTAAGATTGTACCAACAATGGCTGTATCATCAGAAAATTTATAGATGGCATTTGAGTTACACCTGGCCACACAGTCATGGGTATAGAGAGTAGAGCAGTGGGCTAAGCACACACCCCTGAGGTGCACCAGTGTTGATCGTCAGCGAGGAGGAGATATTGTCAACAATCCGCACAGATTGTGGTCTTCCAGTTAGGAAGTCGAGGATCCAATTGCAGAGGGAGGTACAGGTTCTGTAACTTCTCAATCAGGATTGTGGGAATGATGGTGTTAAATGCTGAGCTATAGTCGATGAACAGCATCCTGACAAGGGTGTTTGTATTGTCCAGGTGGTCTAACCCGTGTGAAGAGCCACTGAGATTGCAGCTGTCTTAGACCTATTATGGTGATAGGCAATTTGCATTGGGTCCTGGTCCTTGCTGAGGCGGGAGTTCAGTCTAATCATGACCAGCCTCTCAAAGCATTTCATCACTGTTGATGTGAGTGCTGCTGGGTGATGGTCATTAAGGCAGCTCACATTATTCTTCTTAGGCACTGGCATAATAAAATACAGAACATTCAAGGCCCATTTAAAATTGTAGCAAGACTATAGTTTCATTTAATAATGATAAGGGGAAATGAGAAAGAGAAAACCCAAAGATCTCAGTTCATTTTCCATGCGGAGGGCTACCCGGGATTCTGTTTTTGGAGCGTTGTGCCCCACACTTTCCCCTCCCTTTCGAGAGCTGAACTCTCATCTGTTACTGACTGGACTGGAGGAGAAACTGCATTGAAGTACAGGAAGTTGTTAACGGTTTCTCAGATTGAGAATATAATTGGTAAATCAGCCATGGATAAGGGTAGGGTGGGATATTTTGTTGGGAATTAGGAGCACAGCAAGAAAAAAACTTGTAAATGAGGAAGCCTATCAACAAGATGTAAGGAAACTGTAAACGTGGAGGGGGATTCTCGAATCTGATGACTGACAGGATAAAAAGTGAGGACAAGCACAAATGTCCTCTGATACAAATCACTGCCTTTGAAGACAAACAAGGGAAAATCTGCAGATGCTGGAAATCCAAGCAACACACACAAAATGCTGGAGGAACTCAGCAGGTCAGGCAGCATCTATGGAAAAAAAAACAGTGGACATTTCGGGCCGAAACCCTTTAGCAGGATTAGGAAAAAAAGACGAGAAGTAGATTTAAAAGGTGGGGGGAGGAGAGAGAGAGAGAGAAACACCAGGTGACAGGTGAAACCTAGAGGGCAGGAATGAAGTAAAGAGCTGGGAAGTTTATTGGTGAAAGAGACAGAAGGCTACGGAAGAAAGAAAAGTGGGGAGGAACGCCAGAGGGAGATGATGTGCGGGTGAGAAGGTAAGGTGAGAGAGGGAAAAGGGGATGGGAAATGGTGAAGGAGAGGGGTTTGGTGGGCATTACCAGAAGTTTGAGACCTCGATGTTCATGCCATCAGGTTGGAGGCTACCCAAACGGAATATAAAGTGGTGTTCCTCCAACCTAAGTGTGACCTCATCACAACAGTGGAGGAGACCATGGATAGACATACCAGAATGGGAATGGGAAGTGGAACTGAAATGGATGGCCACTGGGAGATCTCGCTTCTTCTAGCAGACCATAGGTGTTCCCAATCTATGCTGGGTCTCACCAATATACAGGAGGCCACACTGGGAGCACCAGACACACTATATGACCCCAACAGACTCACAGGTGAGTGTTGCCTCTCCTGGAGGGACTGCTTAGGACCCTGAATAGATAGATAGATAGATAGATAGATACTTTATTCATCCCCATGGGGAAATTCAACATTCTTTCCAATGTCCCATACACTTATTGTAGCAAAACTAATTACATACAATACTTAACTCAGTAAAAATATGATATGCATCTAAAATCACCCTCTCAAAAAGCATTAATAATAGCTTTTAAAAAGTTCTTAAGTAGTTTACTTAAATACATTGAGTCCTAACCCCGGCACTTTAACATATCTTACTCCTGGCGGTTGAATTGTAAAGCCGAATGGCATTGGGGAGTATTGACCTCTTCATCCTGTCTGAGGAGCATTGCATCGATAGCAACCTGTTGCTGAAACTGCTTCTCTGTCTCTGGGTGGTGCTATGTAGAGGATGTTCAGAGTTTTCCATAATTGACCGTAGCCTACTCAGCGCCCTTCGCTCTGCTACTGATGTTATACTCTCCAGTACTTTGCCCACGACAGAGCCCGCCTTCCTTACCAGCTTATTAAGACGTGAGGCGTCCCTCTTCTTAATGCTGCCTCCCCAACACGCCACCACAAAGAAGAGGGCGCTCTCCACAACTGACCTATAGAACATCTTCAGCATCTCACTACAGACATTGAATGACACCAACCTTCTAAGGAAGTACAGTCGACTCTGTGCCTTCCTGCACAAGGCATCTGTGTTGGCAGTCCAGTCTAGCTTCTCGTCTAGCTGTACTCCCAGATACTTGTAGGTCTTAACCTGCTCCACACATTCTCCATTAATGATCACTGGCTCCATATGAGGCCTAGATCTCCTAAAGTCCACCACCATCTCCTTGGTCTTGGTAGTGAGGGTATGGGCAGGTGTAGCACTTTTTCTGCTTACAAGGATAAATGTCAGGAAGGGGATGGACAAATGGATAAAGGAGTCACGTAAAGAGCGATTGCTGCAGAAAGTGGGGGCAGGGTGGGGGTGGGGGTGGGTGTACTTGGTGGTGGGATCCTGTTGGAGCTGATGAACGCTTTGGAGAATTACGTGCTGGATGCGGAGGCTGGTGGGGTGGTAGGGGAGGATAAGAGGTACCCTGTCCCTGGTGGGGTGGCAGGAAGATGGGATAAGAGCAGATGCGTGAAATGGAAGAGATGTGGTTGAGGGCAGCGTTGATGGTGGAGGAAGGGAAGCCCCTTTCTTTGAAAAAAGAGGACATCTCCTTTGTACTAGAATGAAAATTCTCATCCTGAGAGCAGATGTGGCAGAGACAGAGGAATTGAAAGACAGGGATGTTGTTTTTACAAGTAGCAGGGTGGGAAGAGGTATAGTCCAGGTAGCTGTGAGATCTGTTGGTTTATAATACACATCAGTGGATAAGCTGTCACAGACACTTCACCCGTGAGTCTGTTGGGGTTATATACTGTGTCTGGAGCTCGCAGTATAGCCTCCTGTATATTGGTGTGACCTGACGTAGATTGGGAGACTGCTTGGCCGAGCATCTATGCTCCATCCACCACAAAAAGTGGGATCTCCTAGTAGCCACCCATTTTAATTCCACTTCCTGCTCCCATTCTACTGTTGTGATGAGGCCACACTCAGGTTGGAGGAACAACACCTTGTATTCCATCTGGGTAGCCTCCAACCTGATGGCTTGAACATTGATTTCTCAAACTTCTGGTAATGTCCCCCGCCCACCCCCCTTCACAATTCCCCATCCCCTTTTCTCTCTCCTTCCTTATCTCCTCACCTGCCCATCGCCTCCTTCTGGTGTTCCTTCTCCCCTTTCCTTTCTTCCATGGCCTTCTATCCTCTCCTATCAGATTTCCTCTTCTCTAGCCTTGTATCTCTTTCACCAATCAACTTCCCAGCTCTTAGCTTCATCCCTCCCCCTCCAGGTTTCACCTATCACCTGGTATTTCTCTCTCCCCTCCCCCACATTTTAAATCTACTCCTCAGCTTTTTTTCTCCAGTCCTGCCGAAGGGTCTCCACCCAAAACGTTGACTGTACTCTTTTCTTTCGTGTTACCTGGCCTGCTGAGTTCCTCCAGCATTTTGTGTGTACTGCCTTTGAAGATTATGGTGGCCAACTATTGTGCTATTAAATCTCCCTATTGTATGCAGTAAAATGCTCATCAGGTCAGTCACGTATTGTATTTTATTGTACAGAATGTACACGTACCATTTTTTTACACATACTTGTTTTTTTCCCTGAATGCAGGTAAGGGATTTTTCAAATCTATCCATGGACCCATTTGTCTTTTAGGTGCAATCAATTCTCTGTCTATTGTCTGCCTCTCTTGTAAAAGAGAAAAGCTAGTTCCAGGGTATTGGTATTGTATTTCTGAATGCCATGAAATGCAGAATTGAGTTACTGATCTTTTCCAGGTGAAACTGTGCAAAATGCAGTGATGGACTGGGCAGCTCCAATCAGCATCCACGTTACCGTGTCCATTGTGTTCCCAGTGTCCGACGAGCATTTGTTTTGCAATGCATGTTTAAAGCCTTTCTGATAAGAATTGGAGAAGCTTCCAAGTGTAGCAGACAATCGCATAGTAGCGCAAAATAAATCATGAAGCACAAACATCACATGACCCTCACGATGAATGAAAACAGTTGTAGAGAAATGAGGAAACATCTACTATCAAGAGATGTCTGAGATGCATTGGTTCCTCTATTCGTAACAATTATTTATTTTTGATGGCTCTTCCGGTTTCAACTGTTACAATATGATATAAATATATCTCAATGCATTTACCTAATTTCTGTTCCTGATTTTAATAATAAAAATATAAAAATTGTATTATGAAAGAGGTAATGGCTGTCAGCTTGGCTTGCTTCCTGGCACACCAGGCACTGTTATGATTAAAGCTGAGACAGTTGGTGTTGCCATCACCACCACAGATGCTATACCAGAAAAAGTGGTAATGGTGGCAAAAACACTAACTACTTAATATTTTCATTTAATGAAAATGCTTCATTTACACAAAGTTTAAATATTCCTTCACCAACTGTGGATTTGCCCTCAAGAAGTGTCACCTGACACTTGGAGGAAGCAGAATCATATTTATTAACACTGAGTATGACTTTTTGCAGTAACTGTATAGAGAGACATTAAATCTATAAATTACAGAAATAAATAGTGCAAAAAAAAGGAATAAAGAGGTAGTGTTCATGGTCCATTCAGAAATCTGATGGTGGTGAGGAAGAAGCTGTCTCTAAAACATTGAGTCTTTATGCTCCTGTACCTCCTCCCTAGTAGTAGTAACAAGAAGAGAGCATGCCCCAGATTGTGAGGGTCCTTAATGACAGGTGCTGTCTTCTTGAGGCAGCACCTGTTGAAGATATCCTCGGTGGTGAGGAGGTTGTGCCCATGATGGAGCTGGCATAAGGTGTGATTAAATGTTCAAAGAAAATTTATTACCAAAGTACCTACTGTATATGTCACCATATAGTACAACTTGAGATTCATTTTCTTGTGGGGCATTCACAGTAATTCCAAGAAACACAATGGAATCAATGAAAGACCACACCCAACCGGGTGGAAAAACAACCAGTGTGCAGAAGACCACAAACTGTGCAAATACAAAAAGAAAGAAAAAAAAAAGCAATAAATGCCAGGAAATTGAGATGATGAATCCTTGAAAGTGAGTCCATAGTTTGTGGGAACAGTTCGGTGATGGGGCAAATGAAGTTATCCCCTCTGGTTCAAGTGCCTGATGTTTTAGGGGTAACAACTGTTTCTGAACCTGGTAGTGTGGATCCTGAGGCTCATCTAGCTTCATTCTGATGGCTGGAGTGTGTAAGTCTGGCCAAATTATAAAAGAAATGTTAAGAAACTACCCAGTCCTGCAGTTGCATTTTATATTTTGTTGAAAGAGAAAAAGATAATATTAGCTATATTTGTCACATGTACATTGGAACATGCAGTGAAGTACATCAATGACCAACAGTCCAAAGACATGCTGGGGACAGCCCACAAATCTCACCAAGCTTCCAGCACCAATATAGCATGTCCACAGCTAAACAATACATCTTTGTGATTTGGAAGGAAACTGGATTACCTGGAGGAAACCCGTGTGATCACGGGAAGAAAGTACAAATCTCTTACGCCCAGCGGTAGACATTAAACTCCAATTGCTGGTGCTGTAAAGTGTTACGATAACGGCTATGTTACCGTGCCACATTAACCACCAATAATAAGCTTCCCAAATGTTTGGCCAGTAAATATCACTCTGACAATTAGTCTGTTAACTTTCAAGTTTAGTCCCATTCCTCCCAGGTTTTATTATTAATTAAGGGACTTGTTCAGTAACAAATAACTGGCATTGCACAGATCTGAATGGTTTGAGTGTTGCATTGTCCAATCTCTCTTCAGCAAAATCACTCTGGCATCAACTCCACTTCAATGAAATTTATTAATAGTCTGAAAATAATCTACTGGGAGTAATTTTGCACCAATTCATGACTTCCTTTGTAAATGATATTAAAACAGTTTTTACTTACAACATGAACTCAGGGTAACTTAGTTCTGTTTACATTTTCTATTCATTCAGAGGGCACTGCACTTAATATCTGGTATTGTCAAGGAAACAGGATTATTATTTGAAACCTGCTAAATACACATCATGATAGGCTTTTGAAAAACACAAAAATCTTTCTGAAAAGGGCATTGTACACGAGTCTTCAGTACAGTTTCCTGCCATTGGCTCAAGCTGCTGAGGGATTGCTATAAATAATATTATGTGCCAAATGAATTCTCCATTTTCAACAGGAAATTCCAAGGGATGTAACTTTGGACATTGATATTTCCCAGGCAGATTGCTGCTTCCCTAGTGATTACCTCCACCTTCCATGATGGCCTTCATGCCACTGTACAGTGGCTGCTGTGGGGAATTTTAGTCAGTGAGGGAATGACAAGGCAGATAAGCAGATGGTTTGCATCTGAATTCATGCAGGTCATATTTTAATGCAGTTTAGGGAAAATTCCCGCAAGACGAATGATCTCAATTTCATATTTTCTTTTTTAGGAGAGCTTAATTGTACTTTAAAGCTAAATACACACTGTTGGTTTAACACAACAAATATGGGAAAAGTGAATTTTTTCATATTAACTGCTTTTTGCTACACATTTTACAATCATTGGGCCTTTTGGTCCCTCTCTGTCAGCCAGCATCTATGGAGGGGAATGAACAGTTGATGTTTCAGGCCTAGATTCATCATTAGGACTGTAAGGAAAGAGGAAGAAACCAGAATAAGAATGTGGGGGCGGGGGGGGGGGGGGGGTGGAAGATGCACAAGCTTGGTGAGATCAAAAAAGGGAGAAAGCGGTGGGTAGGGGAATGAAGTAAACAGCTGGGAGGTGATAGGTGGATGAGGTGAAGTGCTGAAGAGGGAATCTGATAGGAGAGAAGGTCAATCCATGGAAGAAAGGGAAAGAGTTAGGGGCACCAGAGGGAGGTGGTGGGCAGGTGAGGAGAAAAGAAGGGGTGAGGGGGGCAACCAGAATGGTGAATGTGGAAAGAGAGAAGGAAGAGTGGGGAGAAATAGTTGTTCATGCCAAGAAAAGCAAAAGCAAACTTGGTCATGAATTTGAGCATGGACTGATTTGATGAATGATGTCTTTCTGTCAGTGGTAATTTTCTTATTTGAAACAAACTTCAAAACAATTTTACTTCAGTTCCCAGTAAGCCCACGGCTTCAAGCTCCTGCTGGTTTGGCATATACCAACAGGACAAATTAGACTTTGAGTAGATTAAACTGAAATACACTTCTCTTTCTAGGTATGAATTCCGCAAGACTGTTGCAGATACTCTAGGTATTGCGATCTGGAGAGTAACTATTTTACCAGGGAGTCCATCTGAAGCTCCTGTAAAAGAATGCCAGCAAGTCACTTTCTACGTGGCAGGCAAGTTTTTAAATGTTTTCTATTTTGCAGTTGCACCAGCCAGGCAGAAGAATGTTAATACATATTGAAATAGTCTTGTGTTCTTACACATTCAACGGGTCAGGGTGGCACAGAGTTAGTGTGCAGCTATTACAGTGCCAGCAACCGGGTTCAGTTCTGCCACCGTCTGTAAGGAGTATTGTGTGATTTTGTCTGGGTGCTCCGGTTTCCTCCCACATTCCAAAGGCAATTGAGTTAGCAGATTAATTGGTCATATGGCTGTAACTGGGTGGCAGGGGTTTGTTGGATCAGATATGCCTTTTACCATGCTGTATCTTTAAATAAACTTCCCAACTTCATAATGATGTCAATAATTCTTTCAGTCTCTTCACTGGTGACACTTACTGTTTGGCTGTTTTACTTAGCTAAAACAATCTTTAAAATTTTTGCAAAATGCCAGTTAGTGCCTTAATTCCAGTAGGAGAATATTTAAATAATTAGGCCCAGGAAGGAAAATAAAAATTGTATTTTGTTATTCAACAACAACATCACCCATTAACGTGAAGCAATCAGAAATCACCCTTGGTGTATTTCAGTATCGGTTATCATGTAGGCTGAGTAGGCTAAATATTACTGGGCTGGAGGCATGCGGAGATGAGGAATTGAGAGGAATTTTTACCTTTACTTCTGCCTAATATATATTTATCCAATTTAGTGTATTGTTTGGAAGGAAAATCAGGTAAGGGGCAAAACAGACAGAAAATTACTCATTGGAATTCAGAAGAATGAGGGGCGATCTCATTGAAAGCTAGTGAATGTTGAAAGGCCTCAATGGAGTGAACATGGAGAGGATGTTTCCTGTGGTAGGGGAGTCTTAAGACCAGAGAACGCAACCTCAGAATTGAGGGACGTCCATTTAGCATGGAGATGACAAGGACTTTCTTTAGACGGAGAGTAGTGTATCTGTGGAATTTGTTGCCACAAGCGGCCGTGGAGGCCAAGACATTGGGTGTTTTTAAGGCATAGGATGATAGATTCTTGATAAACCAGGGTTATGAGGAGAATGGATCAGCCATGATGAAATGGTGAAGCAGCCTTGATGGGCCTAATGTCTTATGGTCTAAAATCTGCCTTGCTTGAGCAGTGAAAGTGAAAGGTCACCTCAATGTTTTCAAAGATCAGCTTTCATTGTCACTCTTACATTGAAATATTGAAACAGACAGTGAAATGTGTCGTTTTTGTGTCAGCGGCCAACGCAGTCCAAGGGTTGTGCTGGAGACAACCTGCAAGTATCGCCATGCATCCATCACTGATGTAGAATGCTCGTAACTAACTAACTACACATCTTTGGAATGTGGGAAGAAACTGCAGCACCTCGAGGATACCCATGTGGTTATGGGGAAAACATAGAAGAGGCAGGAATTGAACACTAATTGCTGTAAAGCAATTGCCCTAACCTCTATGCTATCATGCTGCCCCTTCTTATGTTGCTATTCATGATGTAATGCACCTTAATGCAATCACATCTTTTTTGTGTACACACACACACACACACACAATGTTAGTTAACCATTTAGAAAGAGCTATTGCAAAAAACACCAGCTGTTTTGAATAGCTTATTAGAAAGACTTGGTTCATTTTGCCAGCAAAACAAGCAATTATATAATAGTAGTGGCCAAAGGTAGTAAGTATCAAGCTGTTCTTTATGAAGTGGCCAACATCATCCCCAAAGAATCCTGAAGTGGCCTCGTGAAGGTTCCAAATGATGCATGGATGATAGTCATGGGAATCATCTGTCTCATTAATTAGGTGGGGAAGGTGCAGAGCTGAGAACCAATTATGGCCCAAAGTCAATGAGTTTCAAAATCATGAAGCACTTGAAAAAGCTTTAATTTATTGAGGGAAATTGGCATAAAATAGCTCAGAAGTAATTGTTGGTGGAATCAAAATGCTTAGCAGAGTATTAGCTATTAAGTGGTTTCTGTATATAAAGGAAATGCAGTATGACTAATGGTTGATGAAGGCTCATATAGATTGTTAAACCTGGACCACAAGATGGCAGGAACTAAATGAGCATAGCTACATTTATTCCATTTGCTTGTAAAATACCAGAACAAAATTGAGAGCACTGAGAGACTGGAGGATTAAACATTGGGTGGATGTGACTGCATTTGGACCATTTCCCAGGGAGCAGAAATGATACCAGATGACTTAGTGAGTGAGGAGATTGGCAAAGACCAGAGGGAATAATTTACAAATGTCAGAAGAGAGCAAGAGGTTAGAGTAGATGTACAAGAGGTTAACCAGTATCTAGTTCATGACCAGTGTGAGTGCTAAGGAAGTAATGAATAGCTCCCCGAAGCTGGAATGAGGAAAGTTATTTGTCTAAAGAGCAGGAAGGAAATGTATTCTTAGACTTCTGTGGAACCCCATCCAGTAAAGCATGATCAATTGTTCCGACAATAAAGTATAATTTTGCTGACGATCAGCAGGTGAATATAAACGCTGGATCAGCCTGCCATGAGAAAGCTTGTTTGAATATTGCCCATGTAAACAATACTCATAGCTCAAACCTCACCTTCACTAATGTCTCAAAAAAACCTCAGTGAAATTTGTGAGACTAACTTGCTCTGTGCAAAGCCTTGCTTGACTCTCACAAATGTGAGTAAATCCCATCCCTTCCCTTCTCCAATAATTTCCCAATTACTGACCCTTCTACAGTTTCCTGGGTGTGGTGAACTACATATACCTGTCTGGACATGCCTCCTGCTGACTGCTCCTGTGGCCTCTCCCACAGACCCCGGTATAAAGGCGATTGAGGCCTGAGCCCGGCCCTCAGTCTCCAGGATGTAGTATGGTGGTCAACTACTGCTTGTCCTTTCTTCCAGTCAATAAAAGCTGATATCTCGCCTCACGTCTCAGAGAGTTATTGATGGTGCATCACTGGGTTAGCTCTTTTGTCCTTTACAAACAATGTAATAACGTAGCAGGTTGTATTACAATGGGTTAAAACTAGTTTTAGACAATAGACAATAGGTGCAGAAGTAGACCATTCGGCCCTTCGAGCCTGCACTGCCATTTTGAGATCATGGCTGATCAATTACTATCAATACCCGGTTCCTGCCTTGTCCCCATATCCCTTGATTCCCCTATCCATAAGATACCTATCTAGCTCCTTCTTGAAAGCATCCAGAGAATTGGCCTCCACTACCTTCCAAGGCAGTGCATTCCAGACCCCCACAACTCTCTGGGAGAAGAAGTTTTTCCTTAACTCTGTCCTAAATGACCTACCCCTTATTCTCAAACCATGCCCTCTGGTACTGGACTCTCCCAGCATCTGGAACATATTTCCTGCCTCTATCTTGTCCAATCCCTTAATAATCTTATATGTTTCAATCAGATCCCCTCTCAATCTCCTTAATTCCAGCGTGTACAAGCCCAGTCTCTCTAACCTCTCTGCGTAAGACAGTCCAGACATCCCAGGAATTAACCTCGTGAATCTACGCTGCACTTCCTCTACAGCCAGGATGTCCTTCCTTAACCCTGGAGACCTTGCTCATCAATTTTGACAAGAATTGCAAGTCAAAGGCTCAGGTCCAAATTCATTTACATACTGATTTCTTGTCAATTCTTTTTATTCTTCCCACATTCCCACTACCTCTCCTCCCCCTCCCCAGATTCTAGCACTCAGCTATAAAATTAAATTATAGTGGTCAGTTAAACCACCAGCCTGCACAGCTTTGAGATGTGAGAGAAAACTTAACCCCCATGGTCCCAAGAGGAGCACATAAACTTCCCACAGGCAGCATCTGCTGTGAGGATTATACCAGGGTCTCTGGCCTTGTGAAGCAGAGACTCCACGGAGTGATAAAGACTTTTGGTGATTATTTCCAGCTTTTACAGAATACACAAATAGCTAGAAATCTGTTGTTGAAAAGCCATTTTAAGTAATAAACCTTTCAGAGATTAATAGCTGCTCAGATAATGTATGATGTATTTCTGAACTTGTTCATACACTGTGAAGTAAACTTAATGAATGGATGACCTGCCTGATGTTTTAGCACATTGATAGGGTATTGCCTTTTCCATAGTGAATCTTACTCCAGTCTATTCCAGATGAGAGGTTTAAGTCTCAAGGAGGAAATAATGAGCCAGAATCCAAATCAATTACAGTTTGCCTCTTAGGGCCATTGTCTGAGGGAGACTGGGAACAACTGATTGATTTACCTCACAGTAGGAGAATTTTATGGGTGAGTGGGTGTGTGAAGAATATTCCTTTCTTGTTAGTTTGTGTTAAGTATTGTAAACAATACTAAGAAGATTTATTCCAGTTTCTCTCTCTTGTGATACTGTAAATATATTCCATGTGGATAGTTTTTGTAATTTTCCAAAACAATCAACAGTAGAACTCTCCCTAATGCTTGCTAATGAGAAAAATAATTTCCAGATGACATCCTGTCTTAAAATCGTTTCAGTAAACATGCTTACATAAGATATCAAAATTAGTTCATCTCAAATGATGTAGTTATTATTTTTGTGACCCATTGAAAGATCAATTTGTGGCATTAGAGGGGTGAAATAGTGAAAAATCTATGAAAATGTTCTTTGTGAACTTGTACCATGTCTTAAAACAAAATGTCATTCACTGGAGATGGATCAAAGTTTAGCTGCAGGTGAACAGGTGTGTTAAAACTAAGTTCCTGGTGCAATTGGTTACATACGACCTGTATGGGATTGTTGGAATGGTTGGCGTTGGGAGGGGAGAACTGGGTTGATGGGATGAGGAAGAAAGTGTCAGTGACCTAAATTCCCTTGTCAGAAATGGAAGAGAATTCTGGGTTCTTTTGCCTCTGTAAGTAAAACATACAACAACATATTTAAATTAGTTATCTTCTGTGTTTTGCAATTTGGCTTTCTTACTGGGATTGTGTGAAGGAAAACTAGCTCCCGCAGCTTGATTTGTTTTGTAGTCAAATTAGACTTGGATTTGAGAGTCCAATGCTGAAAGGTATCCCACCTTCTTTGAATGTGTTTCTGTTCCTTTGCCAGAGATGGGCGTGTAATGCCTTGTGCATGTCCATGGCCATACTATCTACTCAGCTGATTGATGAGGTTCTCACCCCAGAGTAACCGACTCAGTTTCATGAACTGAGGTATTGATCACTGCTTCATAGATAACCAGTGTATTGTTATGACAGAGAAGGCTATTCAGCTTATCAAGTTGCTCTTATGTCTTGCCCAAACGGTAATGTGGTATGGGAGCAGACCCTTCAGCCCTTAGTTCATGCCAACCATGGAGCCCATTAAACTAGTCCTATTTGGACTAATGGACTGGTGCAGAGCCAACAACCTGTCTCTGAATGTGAACAAAACCAAAGAGATGGTTGCTGACTTCAGGAGGGCACAGAGCGACCACTCCCTGCTGAACATCGATAGCACCTCAGTGGAGATCGTTAAGAGCACCAAATTTCTTGGTGTTCACCTGGCAGAGAGTCTCACCTGGTCCCTCAACACCAGCTCCATAGCAAAGAAAGCCCAGCAGCGTCTCTACTTTCTGTGAAGGCTGAGGAAAGTCCATCTCCCACACCCCATCTTCATCACATTCTACAGGGGTTGTATTGAGAGCATCCTGAGCAGCTGTATCACTGCCTGGTTCGGAAATTGCACCATCTTGGATCGCAAGACCCTGCAATGGATAGTGAGGTCAGCTGAGAAGATCATCGGGGTCTCACTTCCCACCATTACAGACATTTACACCACACGCAGCATCCGCAAAGCAAACAGCATTATGAAGGACCCCACGCACCCCTCATACAAACTCTTCTCCCTCCTGCCATCTGGGAGAAGGCACCGAAGCATTTGGGCTCTCACGACCAGACTATGTAACAGTTTCTTTCCCCAAGCTGTCAGACTCCTCAATACCCAGAGCCTGGACTGACATCTTACTGCCCTATTGTCTTGTTTATAATTTATTGTAATGCCTGCACTGTTTTGTGCACCTTATGCAGTCCTGGATAGGTCTGTAGATTTTTTCTGTGTTGTTTTTTATGTAGCTCAGTATAGTTTTTGTACTGTGTCATGTAACACCATGGTTCTGAAAAAACGTTGTCTCATTTTTACTATGTACTGTACCAGCAGTTATGGTCGAAATGACAATAAAAAGTGACTTGACTTGACGACTTGATTTGCCCATTTCATATTCTTCCCAACTCCTCCTATCCATATACTTATCCAACTTTTTTTAAGGTATCTGTTAAGCAATCACATCAGTCTCATTCCATTAATTTTGCCCGATGAATTATTTTCTCTCAAGTTCTTATCTACTCTGTTCTTTCTGAAGGCATTGACTGACTCTGTTTTCAATCATCCCCACAGGCAGTGAATTTCAGATTGTAACCACTTTCTGATTTCACCCCCCCCCCCCCCCCACCCAGGCCCTGACAGACTTCTTGAATATTCTGCTCCATGGTTTTGGTTTGGGAGCATCCATTGATGGGGATAACTTCCCTCTAACTACCCTTCTATAAACCAACTTTGATCTCGTATATCTCTATAAAACCACTGTTGCATTCTGAATGATTATCATAATCTAACAAAAATTGGGGTTACTTTCAGTTGAATTGGGGGGGGGGGGGGAATCTATGCTGGAAGGTCATCTTGTTTTCCAGATACAACTTAATGTTGAAGTTGAAAATGACCTGTCACAAGCACAATATCAAAACACTGTCCTTAACAAGATTAACAGCAGTAACACTAATTTTTTCTGTGTGAAACCAATTGTCATTAGTGTTAACAATAAATTAGAATTGTACTGTTTTGCATTTACCATGACAGGGGTTGTTAAAGGATGTTGAGACAAACGTGGTCAGTGCTGATGATGTTGCAATTCATCAACATTGTTGAACACATAGAATGAAGACTTCTTTTAATAGCTTTCTCTAGTGAGACTATAAATGTATTTTTTCAGATGCTTTTGTTATTTTCCAAAACAATGAATACAAGAAGTTTCCTGCTGCATGCATCTCACATTACTAATGAGGAAAATAACTCTCAGAGTAAATTCTCACCTGGAGCCTTTTGATAGATCAGATACTAAAAATAGCTGTTTCTGAATGGCATTCATGTGTTTTAGTGTTCAGCAAAACCCCAGAAGATATGGCTGAAAACCAAAATGGTAAAATTGAAGAAATTGTTATTTCTGAACCTTTTGTTTTGCTTTGAAATCAGAATCAGGTTTATTATTAATGACATACAGTATGTTATGAAATCTGCTGTTTTGCAGCAGCAGTACAGTGTAAGACATAAAATTACTATAACATAAAACACAGAAAACCTACAGCACAATACAGGACCTTTGGCCCACAATACTGTGCCAAACATGTACTTAATTTAGAAATTATTTTGTGATAAGTTACAATTTAAACACATTTGAAAAGATGAATAACAAGGTAGTATTCATGGCTTCATTGACTGTTCAGAAATGGCCTTCATCAGCCATGGGATTGAGTTCAAGAGCCAAGAGGTAATATTACAACAATATAGGACCCTGGTCAGACCCACTTGGAATACTGTGCTCAGTTCTGGTTGCCTCACTACAGGAAGGATGTGGAAACTATAGAAAGGGTACAGAGGAGATTTGCAAGGATGTTGCCTGGTTTGGGGAGCGTGCCTTATGAGGATAAGTTGAGTGAACTTGGTCTTTTCACCTTGGAGCGGTGGAGGATGAGAGGTGACCTGATAGAGGTGTATAAGATGATGAGAGGCATTGACTATGTGCATAGTCAAAGGCTTTTTCCCAGGGTTGAAATGGCTAACATGAGAGGGCACAATTTTAAGGTGCTTGGAAGTAGATCCAGAGGAGATGTCAGGGGTAAGTTTTTTACACAGAGAGTGTGAGTGTGTGGAATGAGCTGCCGGCGATGGTAGTGGAGGCAGATACAACAGGATCTTTTAAGAAACTCCTGGATAGGCACATGGAGCTTAGAAAAATAGAGGGCTATGGGTCACCCTGGGTAACTTCTGAAGTATATGTTCAGCACAGCGTTGTGGGCCAAAGGGCCTGTATTGTGCTGTAGGTTTTCTATGTTTCTATGTGATGGCACAGGGGAAGAAGCTGTTCTTAAAAGATAGATTGTGGGTCTTCAGGCTCCTTTACCTTCTCCCTGATGGTAGTTCATAGATGCTGGAGATGTTCAGAATATAACTGCAGATGAGAGAAGGTGTAAATTTGTCACTGCAACTTCAAGCTCTGGGATATTGTAACTCCAAGAAAACAGCAAAGGGTTTGTTCTGTGTTCAGTAGGGTGGGAGACTGGTGTTTTGCTGAGTATAGGTGTGGCCTGATTTAGATAGTTCCTAAAGCAAACATGCTTTATATGGCTCTGCAATGAAAGTAAAAGACAAGTATGATGCTCTTTTTGTCCTTCCTATGCCTGGCCTGGTGCGTCCTGCTCAGAGTAGCTAACAGAAATTACAGGCAGAGAGTAGTGGTTAGTACAACACTATTACAGCCTGGGGCCTCAGAGTCTGGAGTTCAGTTCTGGTGTCCTCTCTATGTCCTCCCCTGGACTGTGTGGGTTTCCTGATAGTGCTCCAGTTTCCTCATACGGTCCTAAGGCGTACCAGTTAGTAGGACAATTGGTCATTGTAAATTGTCCCGTGCTAAGGGTAAAGTTGAATTGTGGTTTGCTGGCAGCATGGCTTGAAGGGCTGAAGAGCCACACTGTGTTTCCTAATAAAAATAAATAGAATAAAAATAAAATAGACCAGGATGTGATGTAGATAGCATAAAAAGAAGCGAGCAGAGGCAGTTGGCACATTTTGTGTACCACAGTTCCCAAGGAGACATTGGTAAGGATCAATAAAAAGAAGTTGGGTTTAAGTGTATTGATTATGGTGTGAGTGAACCAGTGTTGGAGTGGGGAGTTGAAGCTTCAGCAAGGAGTGACATAGGCCATTTTGTTATTTATTATCTCTTTATTTCTTATTTCTCTCTTAGAACGGGTGGGGGGGGGGGATGTCAGACAGGATAGTTGAATAGACAATAGACAATAGACAGTAGGTGCAGGAGTAGGCTATTCGGCCCTTCTAGCCAGCACTGCCATTCACTGTGATCATGGCTGATCATACACAATCAGTACCCCGTTCCTGCCCTCTCCCCATATCCCTTGACCCCGCTATCTATAAGAGCTCTATCTAACTCTCTCTTGAATGCATCCAGAGACTTGGCCTCCACTGCCTTCTGGGGCAGAGCATTCCACATATCCACCACTCTCTGGGTGAAAAAGTTTTTCCGCATCTCTGTTCTAAATGGCCTACCCCTTATTCTTAAACTGTGGCCTCTAGTTCTGGACTTACCCATCAGTGGGAACATGCTTCCTGCCTCCATTCTGTCCAATCCCTTAATAATCTTATATGTTTCAATCAGATCCCCTGTCATCCTTCTAAATTCCAGTGTATACAAGCCCAGTCGCTCCAATCTTTCAACATATGACAGTCCCGCCATTCTGGGAATTAACCTTGTGAACCTACGCTGCACTCCCTCAATAGCAAGAATGTCCTTCCTCAAATTTGGAGACCAAAACTGCACACAATACTCCAGGTGGGGTCTCACCAGGGCCCTATACAGCTGCAGAAGGACCTCTTTACTCCTATACTCAATTCCTCTTGTTATAAAAGCCAGTATGCCATTAGCTTTCTTCACTGCCTGCTGTACCTGCATGCTTGCTTTCATTGACTGATGTACAAGAACACCTAGATCTCATTGTACTTCCCCTTTTCCTAACTTGACTCCATTTAGATAGTAATCTGCCTTCCTGTTCTTGCCACCAAAGTGGATAACCTCACATTTATCCACATTAAACTGCATCTGCCATACATTTGCCCACTCACCCAACCTGTCCAAGTCACCCTGCATTCTCATAACATAGTCCTGACATTTCACACTGCCACCCAGCTTTGTGTCATCAGCAAATTTGCTAATGTTACTTTTAATCCCTTCATCTAAATCATTAATGTATATTGTAAACAGCTGCAGTCCCAGCACCGAACCTTGCGGTACCCCACTGGTCACAGCTTGCCATTCCGAAAGGGACCCGTTAATCGCTACTCTTTGTTTCCTGTCAGCCAGCCAATTTTCAGTCCATGTCAGTACACTGCCCCCAATACCATGTGCCCTAATTTTGCCCACTAATCTCCTATGTGGGACTTTATCAAAAGCTTTCTGGAAGTCCAGGTACACTACATCCACTGGCTCTCCCTTGTCCATTTTCATAGTTACATCCTCAAAAAACTCCAGAAGATTAGTCAAACATGATTTTCCTTTCATAAATCCATGCTGACTTGGACTGATCCTTCTACTGCTATCCAAATGTGTCGTAATTTCCTCTTTTATAATTGACTCCAGCATCTTTCCCACTACTGACGTCAGGCTAACCAGTCTATAATTCCCTGTTTTCTCTCTCCCTCCTTTCTTAAAAAAGTGGGACAACATTAGCCACCCTCCAATCAGCAGGAACTGTTCCTGAATCTATAGAACATTGGAAAATGATTACCAATGCGTCCACGATTTCTAGAGCCACCTCTTTAAGTACCCTCGGATACCTTCACATAAGGGGGCAGGGATTCAGATTTCTGGATCATTGGGACCTCTTTTGGGGGCAGGGGTGACCTGTACAAAAAGGACAAGTTGCACTTGAATCTGAGGGGGGCCAATATTCTGGTGGGGAGGTTTGCTAAGGCTATTGGGGAGAGTTTAAACTAGAATTGCTTGGGGGGTGGGAACCAAACTGAAGAGACAGAGGAAGAGGCAGTTGTCTCACAAATAGAGAAAGCTTGGAGACAGTGCTAGAGGGAGGATAGGCAGGTGATGGAGAAGGGACACGCTCAGACTGATGGTTTGAGATGTGTCTATTTTAATTCGAGGAATATTATGAACAAAAAGGATGGGCTTAGAGCGTGGATCAGTATTTGGAGCTATGATGTTGTGGCCATTACGGAGACTTGGATGGCTCAGAGTCAGGAATGGTTACTTAGAGTGCCAGGCTTTAGATTTTTCAGAAAGGACAGGGAGGGAGGCAAAAGAGGTGGGGGCATGACACTGTTGATCAGAGATAGTGTCATGGCTGCAGAAAAGGAAGAAGACTTGGAGGGATTGTCTACCTAGATTCTGTAGGTGAAAGTTAGGAACAGGAAGGGGTCAATAACTCCACTGGGTGTTTTTTTATAGACCACCCAATAATAACAGGGACATCGAGGAGCAGATAGGGAGACAGATTCTGGAAAGGTGTAATAATAACAGGGTTGTTATTGTGGGAGATTTTAATTTCCCAAATATTGGTTGGCATCTCCCTAGAGTGAGGGGTTTAGATGGGGTGGAGTTTGTTAGGTGTGTTCAGGAAGGTTTCTTGATACAATATGTAGATAAGCCTACAAGGGGAGAGGCTGTACTTGATCAGGTATTGGGAAATGAACCTGGTCAGATGTCAGATCTCTCAGTGAGAGAGCATTTTGGAGATAGTGATCACAATTCTATCTCCTTTACCATAGCATTGGAGAGAGATAGGAACAGGTAAGTTAGGAAAGCATTTGAGTGGAGTAAGGGGAAATAACAGGCTATCAGGCAGGAACTTGGAAGCATAAATTGGGAACAGATGTTCTCAGGGAAATATACAGAAGAACTGTGGCAAATGTTCAGGGGATATTTGCATGGAGTTCTGCATAGGTACTTTCCAATGAGACAGGGAAAGGATGGTAGAGTACAGGAACCATGGTGTACAAAGGCTGTTGAAAATCTAGTCAAGAAGAAAAGAAGAGCTTACGAAAAGATCAAAATCTTTGAAAGCTTAAGAAAGCTTAAGCTTTGAGAGTTTAAGAAAGAAATTAGGAGAGCCAGAAAGGGCCACAAGAAGGCCTTGGTGGACAAGAGGATAAGATGTGAGAGAATAGGACTAATCAAGAGGAGATAGCAGAGGTACTTAATGAGTACTTTGCTTCAGTATTCACTATGGAAAAGGACCTTGGTGATTGTAGGGATGACTTACAGTAGACTGAAATGCTTGAGCATGTAAATATTAAGAAAGAGGATGTGCTGGAGCTTTTGGAAAGCAGCAAGTTGGATAAGTCACCGGGACCAGACGAGATGTACCTCAGGCTAATGTGGGAGGCAAGGGATGAAATCGCTGAGCCTCTGGCAATGATCTTTGCATCATCAATGAGGACAGGAGAGGTTCCAGTGGATTGGAAGGTTGCGGATGTTGTTCCCTTATTCAAGAAAGGGAGTAGAGATAGCCCAGGAAATTATAGACCAGTGAGTCTTACTTCAGTGGTTGGTAAGTTGATGGAGAAGATCCTGAGAGGCAGGATTTATGAAGATTTGGAGAGGCACAATATGATTAGGAATAGTCAGCATGGCTTTGTCAAAGGCCTTACGAGCCTGATTGAATTTTTTGAGGACATGACTAAACATTGAAGAAGGTAGAGCAGTAGATGTAGTGTATATGGATTTAAGCAAGGCATTTGACAAGGTACCCTGTGCAAGGTTTATTAAGAAAGTAAGAAGGCATGGGATCCAAGGGGACATTGCTTTGTGGATCCAGAACTGGCTTGCCCACAGAAGGCAAGGAGTGGTTGTAGACTGGCCATATTCTGCATGGAGGTCGGTGACCAGTGGTGTGCCTCAGAAATCTGTTCTGGGACCCTTACTCTTCGTGATTCTTATAAATAACCTGGATGAGGAAGTGGAGGGATGGGTTAGTAAATTTGCTGATGACACAAAGGTTGGGGGTGTTGTGGATAGTGTGGAGGGCTGTCAGAGGTTACAGCAAGACATTGATAGGATACAAAACTGGGCTGAGAAGTGGCAGATGGAGTTCAACCCAGATAAGTGTGAAGTGGTTCATTTTGGTAGGTCAAATATTTTGTCAGAATATAGTATTAATGGTAAGACTCTCAGCAGTGTGGAGGTTCTTGGGGTCCGATTCCATAGGACACTTAAAGCTACTGTGCAGTTTGACTCTGTGGTTAAGAAAGCATGCAGTGCACTGGTCTTCATCAATCGTGGGATTGAGTTTAGAAGCCGAGAGGTAATGTTGCAGCTATATAGGACCCTGGTCAGACCCCACTTGGAGCACTGTGCTCACTTCTGGTCACCTCACTACAGGAAGGATGTGGAAACCATAGAAAGGATGCAAAGGAGATTTACAAGGCTGTTGCCTGGATTGGGGAGCATGCCCTATGAGAATAGTTGAGTGAACTTGACCTTTTTTCCTTGGAGCGATGGAGGATGAGACGCAACCTGATAGAGGTGTTTAAGATGATGCGAGGCATTGGTTGTTTGGATAGTCAGAGGCTTTTTTCCAGGCCTAAATAGCTAGCACAAGAGGGCACAGTTTTAAGGTGCTTGGAAGTAGGTACAGAGGAGATGTCAGGGTTAAGTTTTTTACACAGAGAGTGATGAGTGCATGGAATGGGCTGCTGATGATGGTGGTGGAGGTGGATACGATAGGGTCTTTTAAGAGACTCCTGGACAAGTACATGGAGCTTAGAAAAATAGAGGGCTATGGTTAACCCTAGGTAATTTCTAAGGTAATGGCATGTTTGGCACAGCTTTGTTGGCTGTAGGGCCTGTATTGTGCTGTAGGTTTTTTATGTTTATATAAAAGTGTATAATCCAAATAAATTGGGTTATGATGAACCACTTAGTTATATTTACCTTTTTAATTAATATTTTTACAGTGAAGGTCAACAATTCCATTCAAACAAATGGAACTGTGTTGGATCTGCCATCTGTGCCTCTAGTGTTAAACTGATAGGCCAGATACAAAATTTATTCAGCCAGTCACCTCATTAATTATAGAATATCTGTGGTTTAATTTCCACCGGGAGCAAATTATTTCTTGATAATATTTGTAACCAGAGAACTCCTACAACAGTTACTAAAACAAGAAGCCACAGATGCGTTTTCCCATTCAATGAGCTTTCAGGATTCCCGATAAGAAATTCATATTTGGTCTTTTAAAATGCAAAACTAATAAATCAGATTCAGTTATTTGGTGCAGTTCCTGGGTTGAAAGAGTTGTACTAGCAATTTAGTAGTGTTTGAATAAGCAATATAGGTAATTTAAAACTGAATCAACAAATAAGTTGTTGGAGGAACACAACGGGTCAGGAAGCATCTCTGGAGGGAAGTGTAGAAACCTCAGGTTTAAATTCCCTCTATTCTTTAGAATGTATAGAAATTATTTTTCTCTCAGAGGATCTCTGGAAGTGAACTCCTGGAATTTCATGTTGCTGAGGATGATGGAGGCTACCCCACAATGTTGTGTGCATCTTAATGTCAATACCAATGTCCTTTTCATGTGCATCATCCATATATTTCCATCCCCTTCATATTTATGTGACTATCTAAAATCTTCTTAAACTCTAACAAGCTGCCTCTGGTAACCCACTGTAGGAACTTACAACTCTCTAAGTAATAAAACTTGCCCCACACATGGTCTTTAAACCCTCCACCCTCAATCTGGAAATCAAATCCTGTGGTATTTGACATTTCTACCCAAGTGAAAATATTCTGACTAACTATCCCATCTATGCCCCTCATAATATTATAAACCTCCCTTTAGCCTCTGAAGCTCTAATTAGAACAATCCAACTTCCTCCACCTTACCGCTCATATCATCTAATCCAGGCAACTTCCTAGTAAACTGCACAACACGCCGGAGGAACTCAGCAGGTCGGGCAGCATCTGTGGAAATGAACAGTCAATGCTTTGGGCCGAGACCCTTCGTCTTGGCCTGAAACGTTGACTGTTCGTTTCCATGGATGCTGCCCGACTTGCTGAGTTCCTCCAGCGTGTTGTTTTGACCCCAGCATCTGCAGAGTTTTTTGTGTTTCCTAGTAAATCTCTTTTGCGCAATCTCTGCAGTTCCTTCCTATAATGGGGCAACCAAAATTGCACGCAGTATTCCAAGTGCAGTCTGACTTCTTTCATACAGTTGCAACATGACTTCCTATTCTTATACTCAACACCCCTACCAATGGAGGCAAGCATCCACCTGTGTACTTTCTTTACCACCTTATCCACCTCTGCACTTTCTTTACCACCATATTTCCAGTGAAATGTGGACTTGGATCCCAAGATGCCTCTGTACTTCAATGCTGTTAAGAGGCCCACATCTAACTGTACAATTTCTCCTTTGATTTGACTTGCTAAAGTGCAACAACTCACACTTTGCTAAAGGAAACTCCACTTGCTCTTCTTATCCATATCTGTAAATGATCTGTACCTGCTATATTTTTTGATAGTCCTTTACACTGTCCTTGTATTCACTAATCTTGGCAGGGCATGTCTGAGGGCCCTGCTGGCGTATCTCTGAAGCTATTTTGTTGTCTATTTGCCTTGTTAAGAATTTTAATTTCATGTTGAATGGATCCATGGCAGCCACTGCAAATAGACAACAAAACATGGGCAAAGCATGAGCAGTTTAGGGCAATTACTTAGAGCAAATACCATGGTTGCAAAGGAGAAGCAATAACTGAAATCTGGATTTTCTGTGAGGAAATAAAAACTGTCATTGTTCAGACCAATTAATTTTAAAATACCACTGCATTCGAATTTTGGATGTTGCACTGTTGTTGATGTCATTTATGTGAGTTATTTGCTGAAGGAAAACTACCAAGGGAACAAAACTCTCACTAAACAACGAGGTGCCAAATATTCTGAGTGACACTGAAGCACCCAGAAATGTGTGTGAAATTGCTGTACTCTGGGTGAACCAGATTTTCAACAGCACAGCACTGTTTTTGAAGTTCTGTGAACAAATTTACCCTTGGTGGCCATTTTATTAGATACCTCCTGTACTTAATAAAGTGACCACCGAGTGTATGTTTATGGTCGTCTGCTACTGTGGCCACTAAACTTCAAGGTTCGATGTGTTGTGTATGGTCTTCTACACACCACTGTTGTAACGTGTGGTTATAATGTGTTATCTCAAAGGTTCAAAGGTCCAATTTAATGTCAGAGAAATATATACAATATACATCCTGAAATGCTTTTTCTTCGCAAATATCCACAAAAACAGAGAAGTGCCCCCAGAGAATGAACGAGTTAAATGTGAGAACCCTGAAGTCCCCCCCCCCCCCCAGCTCCCTTCTCCCACACATGTGGCAGCAAGGCAACGATCCCCCCTCCCCCCAGCAAAAAAAAAGTGCACTCGCTACCAAGCACAAGCATGAGCTAGGCGATAGCAAAGACACAGACTGGCAGTTACCCCAAAGACTTATCGCATTTCATCCGGCATTTGACAAACCACAGATTCTCTCTCTCCCTAATAAGTGAGAGGGAGGTGTGCCCTATTTTCACATTGAGCAGGAGACATAACAACAACCCACTGGTTTATGATGTTTAAAAAGTCCGTTTTGTCACTTTTTATGAGCTCTGTGCCTGAAGATCGCAAAGATCTCAGGTCTTCGGGCCCACAGCAAAAGATTTTCTGGCCTCCACGACGAAGCACGAGTCTCCTGCTGTGACAGCAACCCTCGGTCCGCTCGTCTCCAGAGCCCTGAGATCCTAGGCTTCCAAATACGAGCCAGACTCTCAGGCCAAACCGTTAGCATGCTGAAAAACAACGGCCGGTCCTGAAACCCCGAGAACGGGTCCCATTCCCGCAAAGAACCGAAGTCTGTGTGTAACTTGTGGTGAACTACATATACCTGTCTGGACACACCCCCTGATGACTGCTCCTGTGGCTCCTCCCACAGACCCCTGTATAAAGGTGATGGAGGTCTGAGCCCGGCCTCTCAGTCTCCAGGATGTAGTATGGTGGTCACTCACTGCTTGTTCCTTCTTCCAGTCAATAAAAGCTGATACCTCGCTTTTACGTCTCAGAGTGAGTTATTGATGGTGCATCATAACTCCAGGTCAGGGTCTTCAAAAGAACCTTGAAAGGTAAAATAAAGGTATTAAAGGTGGAAATAGAGCTGTTTCCGAAGATGCAAGCAAAGGAGTCACCGTTTAGCGCCATCTTAACTCCGCCTCCATCTTCCTGTCAGCTTGAACCAGTCTGGTCATTCTTCTCTGACAAGGTGTTCTCGCCCACAGAACTGCTGTTCATCATTAGTCTTTTGTTACTCACACCATTCTCTGTAAACTCTGGAGACTGTTGTGCGTGAAACTCCCAGGAGATCAGCAGTTTCTGAGATTCTCAAACCAGCCTGTTTGGCATCAACAATCATTCCCATTGTCAATGTTACTTTGATCACATTTCTTCCCCATTTTGATGTTTGATCTGAACAACAACAGAACCTCTTGACCATGTTGGCATATGCTTTTTTTTGCACTGAGTTGCTGCCACATGATTGGTTGATTAAGATATTTGCATTAGCAAACCAGTGTACAGATATGCCTAATAAAACATACTATTTTCATCCTTTCAGGATATGTTGATGAGAAGAAAATGGCCAATTTGGAGAATGAAGATAAAATGGGCAAATTCAAGGCCTCCAAAAAATGTACAACAGGTATGTTGTGTTTGCTTTTTATGTACCAGAATAAATCCTTTTGTTGATGGTCTTGCAGCACGCAATGGATTAAAGTGGATTAGTGAATTATTTGCACAGTCATGGTGAGAAGTTAATTTGTGATTTCTGCATTATGACAGAAGAAGCAGAAGCAGAAGTAGGTAATTTCCTCAACAGTGATCTGTCATAAGTTGCACGGGGTCTGTAAGGAAAGAATTTTCCAGTTCCTAGTGAGTAATGGTTGCTATTAAACAAGCACTATTTGATGGCCAGTCTGCAGTTGTGTTTCAGTGGGACAAGGACTTCTGAAATAGGGAGTTAAGATGATTCACCAGAGACGTACTCATCTCTGACTGATTTTTTTTGCGCAATTCATAAATATTTTTCACATGTAACTCGTGCTGTCTCAGAGTGGGAGGCCCTGGCTCTGAATGCATTGCCTGGACAAACTATTTTTCCATTGCACTGTTATTTTTCCCGGCACTGATATTTTTCATGCTAGAGATCTTTAGTTGGGAAGGTTGAGAAAACTTCACACTGGATGGGTTCTTGGCAATGCTGTCAAACAAGACTGAAAATCTTCAATATGCTGCAGAAGCTAGGATGATTGAACTTAAACTAACATTTGATAGGTTAATGATCTCCTCATAAAGGATCCTCTTTAAAAGAGTAACCATAACATGATGGAATTTTATATCAACTTTGAGGCTAATGCACTTGTGTCTGAAACGATGGTCATAAATTTAAAAATCAATTTGGCTAAGTTGGGAAATAAGGTTTAAAAGTACAGTAGTAGGTGTGCAGTGGCAGAAATTTAAATACAATTTTAATTATTTTAAATAAATATTCATACCACTAAGGAATTGAAAGTCTTCACAGAAGCTGACTAATGAGAGAAACTAGTGGTGGTATAAGACTGGACTGAATAAAAGACATGTAATTGTGGAAGACCTAAGGATTGGAAACACTGAGATATCGGCAAAGGCTGATTTAAAAAAAACAAAAGGAAGAAAATCAAAAATAAGACTATATAAGAAGAAGAGTATATGATTTTGCCCCTTGTGTACTCTAGCATTTGATCTAATTTTATTTTACCTGGGTAGTCCCTTCCTGTATTAACTCTATATCTAATAATTCCCTTAATATCTAATTATCTCTCAATGATTACCTTTAATGACTGAGTTTTCACAGGCCCCTGAGTAAAGAGTTACAAGCAATCAGTATCACTAAGTGAATAAATTTCTTCTTTTCTGTCCAGAAGGGCCAATCTCTAGCTTTGAGATTATGAACCCTGGTTCAAATACCCCAGGCAGTGGAAACAAATCTCCTCATCCAACCTGTAAATCCTCTTAAGTATTTTGCATGCCTCAATATCACAAGGTGTTCTCCTACTTAGTCTCCCCTCATAGGATAAATGACATGGCAGGAATCAATTTGGTGAACTTTCATTACACGCACTCTTATCCTACTCCCACGGTCGGGAGACAAGACTTGTACAGTCTAAACTTTGCACCAAATAACTGAAGCAAGATGTCTCTACTAACATACTCAAACCCTCCTGCAATAAAGTTCAAAATAAGTTTATTATCAAAGTACATACATATTGCATATACAACCCTGAGATTTATTTATTTGTGGGCATTCACAGTAGATACAAAGAAACACAATAGAATCAATGAAAATCTACGCCTAAAGATGGATAAAAAAAATCAATATGCAAAAAATGACAAATTGTGATTATACAAAAATAGTAATTAATTACTAAATATTATTGAGAACATGAGTTGTAGAGTCCTTGAAATTGTTATTTGCTTCCCTAATTGCCTGCTGCTCCTATTAAACGGAAATGGAAGAAGCAAGAAAGTAGCAAATGTAAGCTTTCATGAGCAAAATGCTGAAGGAACTCAGTAGGTCAGGCAACATCTATGGAAATGAATAAAGAGTCAATGTTTCAGGCTAAGACCCTTCTTCAGGACTGAACTGGAATAGGGAAGAGGCCAGAATAAAAAGGTGGAGGAGTGGAAGGAGAACAAGCTAGAAGCTGATAGATGAAACCAAATGGGTGGAAAAGGTAAAGGGCTGGAGAAGAAGGAATCTTGTAGGAGAGAAGAATGAACCATAGGAGAAAGGGAAGGAGGAGAGGACCCAAGGGGAAGTGATTGTCAAGTGAGAAGAGGTAAAAGGCCAGAATGGGGAATGGAAGAAGAGGGGATGGGGTGGAGTTTTTTTTACTGGAAGGAGAAATCAATATTTATGTGATCAGGTTGGAGGTTACCCAGATGGAATATAAGGTGTTGCTCCTCCACCCTGAAGGTGGCTTCGCTTTGGCGCAATTTATGACAGAACTCACCAAATGTAGAGGAGGGTGCAAAGGATAGAATAGCCCACCCCAGCAAATTCGCAGGTCAAGTGTTGCCTCACCTTGAAGGACTGTTTGGGGCCCTGAATGGAGGTGAAGGAGGAGGTGTACAGGCAGGTGCAGCAATGTGGCCACTCACAGATGTAAGCTTTGCTTCTTTAAAAAATAATGGAGAAAATAATGGAGAAGAAGAAAATGACAGACATTAAGGAAAGAATTGCATCTGTGAAATCGAAAGCAATGCTAACAATAGTAGGAAATAAAGGGAGGGGCAAAATGGAGAGAAAGCATTAGAACCATTATTAATCTTAAGAAAATGGAAACTAACCTTAAAAAGACTTGTATACTTCAGAATGAAGAAGCAACAGTACACTTAAAAATTAGAACATGATGAGACGGTGAATATGGTTTTAAAATGGGCAAATCAACTTTGGCATATTTTAGTTGTGAAAATTAACAGGATAAATAAAGGAGAGCCAGTGTATATGGTGCAATTGTTGTTTGAAAGTTCTTTAGGTTTACAAAGTTACTGTACAAGATAAGGACTTGTGATATTAATAATAATATATTGGCATTGCTGGGGGATTGGTTACCTGATTGGAAACAGAGAAGCATTTGTTTTCATGTTAGTAAGCAAAAACCACAGAGATGCCACAGGCACCAGTGGCACAGACTCAGCTATTTGCCGTTTACATTAATCTAAGATGATCTGACTAAGTGTACTGTATCCATCGTTGCTGACAACATGGAGATATCTGGGAAAATATGTGGTGAGGACACAAATATTTGTAAACCATTAAATGACAGTGGTTATCGTGAGTGTAAAATTGTAGGTTTTGGTTAGTTGAATGAAAAAAAGACATTATTAATTAAATGATGGAGATAAATAAGTATTCGTAGAGATCTGGGTTTCTTTGTGAAAGGAACAGAAAAATAATATATATTTTTATATATATAACAGATATATCAAGTAACTAGGAAGGCACATAGAATTTGAGCCTTAACTTCAAGGGAGATAGAATTCAAAAGCAGGAAAATCATACTGCAACTTTATAGGATTATGATAAGACCACAGCTGGAGAACAGAAAAGAAGTCATGTTTTTTTTTAAATTCTAAGGGGGCTTAATAGAGTGGATGCTGAGAGGTGGAGAGGTAGTGATAGTGGGTGCTAGAATCTAGAAAAAGAGGGCATTCTCTCAGTCACTTAACACTGAAGTGAGAAGACATTTCTTCATTCAAAATCTTTGGAATTCTCCACTTTCGAATCCTGAAGCACGTTCACAGTTGTAGAAGAGACTGTTAGGCTACATGAGGATCTAACATCAGCAACCTGATCAGCCGCTATCTTATTGATTATTAATAGGCAGCTTAGGGGCCATGCTGCATACTAATGTACCAATGTGAAATCAATTTACCCACGAGATGAGTGTTATATCTGAGCTCTCCAAATGAGTGATGCTTTAGTGAATTACTAAATCACGTTGGGAGTCAGCTTGAGCTTCTCTTAATGCCAATTGGATGGTGATGAATCAACATATAGGAGGGAGATTGAAAATCTGGCTGAGTGGTGCCATAACTATAAATCAGTGTCAGCAAGCTGATTATTGACTTCAGGAGAAGGAAACCAGCGATCTGTGAGCCAGTCCTCATTGGAGGATCAGAGGTGGAGAGGGTCAGCAACTGTAGATTCCTTAGTGTTATTATTTTGGAAGATCTGTCCTGGGCCCAGCAACAATGAAGAAAGCACAGCAGCACCTGTATTTCCTTAGAAGTTTGCGAAGATCCAGCATGACATCTAAACCTTTAGCAAACTTCTGTGGATGTGTAGTGGAGAATATATTGACTGGCTGCATCACAGCCTGGTGTGGAAATGCCAATACCCATGAATGGATAATCATTCAAAGATAGTGGATTCAGCCCAGTACATCATGGGTAAAGCCTTTCCAACCATTGAGCACATCTACATGAAATGCTGTTTGATCGAGGAATGACTGCACAGGATGTTAGCGAGGTAGACCAGTGGGAACAGTATAAAAGGAGATAATTTTTTTCTTTGGCGGTTTGATAGAGGAATGACTGCACGGGCATGTGGACGTCAGCGAGTTAGACCAGCGGGAATAGTTTAAAAAGGAGACAGATTTATAGAGCAGGCATTGGAGTAGAAGTAGACCAAGTGGGAGGGCTTTGGCTCAACGGAGCTTCAGCGATAACTGATCGAGGCAAGGTTGGTTACCTGTGAAGAATAGAAAAAGGAAGTATGTCTCCGATGCT
This sequence comes from Hemitrygon akajei, assembly GCF_048418815.1. NCBI lineage: Eukaryota > Metazoa > Chordata > Chondrichthyes > Myliobatiformes > Dasyatidae > Hemitrygon > Hemitrygon akajei. The sequence continues at coordinate 3,848,043 of NC_133146.1, forward strand.
GATGTTCTGTACTGGGTGTCAGATGTGGGAAGTCCGGGCCCGGAAGGTCACATCTGCACCAGGTGCATCAAGCTGCAGTTCCTTAGGGACTGGGTTAGGGAAATGGAGCTGCAATTCGGTGACCTTTGTCTGGTCAGGGAAAGTAAGTAGGTGATAGAGAGGAACTATAGGCAAGTAGTCACACTGTGGCCTCGGGAGACAGGTAAGAGGGTAACAGTCAGAAAAGGGAGGGCAAGGGTCAGATACTAGAGTACCCCTGTGGCTGTCCTCCTTAACAATAAGTACTCCTGTTTGAGTACTGTTGGGGGGGGGGGGGGTCGCTGTCTAGGGGCAGCAACAGCAGCCGCGCCTGTGGCACAAAGTCTGTCCTTGTTGCTCAGAAGGGTAGGGAAAGGAAGAAGGCAGCAGTAATAGGGGACTCTATAGTTAGGGGGTCAGACAGGTGATCTGTGGATGCAGGAAAGAAACACGGATGGTGTTTGCCTCCCAGCAGCCAGGGTCTGGGATGTTTCTGATTACGTGCACGATGTCCTGAAGTGGGAAGGTGAACAGCCAGAGGTCGTGGTACCAACAACATAGGCAGGAAAAGGGAGGAAGTCCTGAAGAAAGACTAGGGAGTTAGGAAAGAGGTTGAGAAGCAAGACCTCGAGATTACTACCTGTGCCACGTGACAGTGAGTATAGGAATAGAGTGAGGTGGAGGATAAATGCGTGGCTAAGTTATTGGAACAGGGGGCAGTGATTCAGATTTTTGGATCATTGGGACCTCTTTTGGGGCAGGTGTGACCTGTACAAAAAGGACGGGGTTGCACTTGAATCTGAGGGGGACCAATATCCTGGCGGGGAGGGTTGCTAAGGCTGTCAAATCAAGTACAGCTCTGGCTGATTGGGAGACAGATTCTGGAAAGCTGTAATAATAACAGGGTTGTCATGGTAGGAGATTTTAATTTCCCAAACATTGATTGGCATCTCCCTAGAGCAAGGGGATTAGATGGGGTGGAGTTTGTTAGGTGTGTTCAGGAAGGTTTCTTGACACTATATGTAGATAAGCCTACAAGAGGAGAGGCCGTGCTTGATCTGGTATTGGGAAATGAACATGGTCAGGTGTCAGATCTCTCAGTGGGAGAGCATTTTGGAGATAATGATCACAATTCCATCTCCTTTACCATAGCATTGGAGAGAGATAGGAACAGACAAGTTAGGAAAGCATTTAATTGGTGTAAGAGGAAATATGAAGCTATCAGACAGGAACTTGGAAGCATAAATTGGGAACAGATGTTCTCAGGGAAATGTACAGCAGAAATGTGGCTAATGTGGCATACTGCATAGGTACATTCCAATGAGATAGGGATAGGATAGTAGGGTACAGGAACCGTGGTGTACAAAGGCTGTTGAAAATCTAGTCAAGAGGAAAAGAAAAGATTACCAAAAACTAGGTAATGATAGAGATCTAGAAGATTATAAGGCTAGCAGGAAGGAGCTTAATGAAATTAGAGAGCCAGATGGAGCCATGAGAAGGCCTTGGCGAGCAGGATTAAGAAAAACCCCAAGGCATTCTACAAGGACGTGAAGAGCAAGAGGATAAGACGTGAGAGAATAGGACCAATCAAGAATGACAGTGGAAAAGTGTGTATGGAACTGGAGGAGATAGCAGAGGTATTTAATGAATACTTTGCTTCAGTATTCACTACAGAAAAGGATCTTGGCAATTGTAGGGATGACTTACAGTGGATTGAAAAGCTTAAGCAAATAGACATTAAGAAAGAGGATGTGCTGGAGCTCTTGGAAAGCATCAAGTTGGATGAGTCTCTGGGACCGGATGAGAGGTACCCCAGGCTACTGTGGGAGATGAGGGAGGAGATTGCTGATTCTATGGCGATGATCTTTGCATCATCAATGGGGATGGGAGAGGTTCCGGAGCAATGAATGGTTGAAGATGTTGTTCCCTTATTCAAGAAAGGGAGTAGAGCTAGCCCAGGAAATTATAGACCAGGAGGTCTTACTTCAGTGGTTGGTAAGTTGATAGAGAAGATCCTGAGAGGCAGGATTTATGAGCATTTGGAAAGGCATAATATGGTTAAGAATAGTCAGCATAGTTTTGTCAAAGTCAGGTCGTGCCTTATGAGCCTGATTGAATTTTTTGAGGATGTGATTAAACACATTGATGAAAGTAGAGCAGTGGATGTAGTGTATATGCATTTCAGCAAGGTATTTGATAAGGTACCCCATGCAAGGCTTATTGAGAAAGTAAGGAGGCATGGGATTAAGGGGACTTTGCTTTGTGGATCCAGAATTGGCTTGTTCACATAAGGCAAAGAGTGGTTGTAGACATGTCATATCCTGTATGGAGTTCAGTCACCAGTGGTGTGCCTCAGAGATCTGTTGTAGGACCCCTTCTCTTTGTGATTTTTATAAATGACCTGGATGAGGAAGTGGAAGGATGGGTTAGTAAGTTTGCTGATGACACAAAGTTTGGAGGCGTTGTGGATAGTGTGGAGGGCTGTCAGAGGTTACGGTGGGACATCAATAGGATGCAAAACTGGGCTGAGAAGTGGCAGATGGAGTTCAACCCAGATAAGTGTGAGGTGGTTCATTTTGGTAGGTCAAATATGATGGCAGAATATAGTATTAATGGTAAGACTCTTGGCAGTGTGGAGGATCAGAGAGATCTTGGGGTCCGAGTCCATAGGACACTCAAAGTGCTGCACAGGTTGACTGTGTGGCTAAGAAGGCATACGGTGCATTGGATTGAGTTTAAGAACCGAGAGGTAATGTTACAGCTATTTAGGACCCTGGTCAGACCCTACTTAGAGTACTGTACTCAGTTCTGGTCACCTCACTACAGGAAGGATGTAGAAACCATAGAAAGGGTGAAAAGGAGATTTACAAGGATGTTGCCTGGATTTGGGAGCATGCCCTTTAGAATAGGTTGAGTGAACTCTGCCTTTTCTCCTTGGAGTGGTGGAGGATGAGAGGTGAGTTGATGAGAGGCATTGATCGTGTGGATAGTCAGAGGCACTTTCCCAGGTCGGAAATGACTAACATGAAAGGGCACAGTTTTAAGGTACTTGGAAGTGGGTACAGAGAAAATGTCAGGGGTAAGTTTTTATGCAGAGAATGGTGAGTGTGTGGAATGGACTGCTGGTAACGGTGGTGGAGGCAGATACGATAGGATCTTTTAAGAGACTCCTGGATAGGTACATGGAGTTTAGAAACAAAGAGGGCTATGGGCAACCCTAGGTAATTTCTAAAGGAAGTACATGTTCGGCAGAGCATTGTGGTCTGAAAGGCCTGTATTGTGCTGTAGGTTTTCTATGTTTCTAAAACAGAATCCATCATCAGTGACTCCCACCACCCAGGATATGTTCTCCTCTCGCTGCTGCCATCAGGAAGGTGGTACAGAAGTTTCCGGACTCTCACCACCAGGTTCAGGAACAGTTATTACCCCTCAACCATCAGGCTCTTGAACCAAAAGGAATAACTCCATTCAGTTTCACTTGCCCTATCACTTGTTCCCACAACCTATGGACTCACTTTCAAGAACTCGTCATCTCATATTCTCAATATTTACTTCTTATTTATTATTATTATTATTATTATTATTATTATTTCTTTGTTTTTATTGCAGTTTGTTGTCTTTTGCACTCTGGTTGAATGCCCAAGGTGGGCAGTCTTTCATTGATTCTATTATGTTATTATTCTATAGATTTATTCAGTATGCCCACAAGACAATGAATCTTAGGCTTGTATATGGTGACATATATGTACCTCAATAATAAATTTACTTTGAATTTTGACTTGGAACTAAATAGCCATTTAGAAATCTGTTGATTCATTGCCTGCTTTCAAGTGGTAACGTGTTCTAAGTTCCTGTCATACAGCCAAGTTGATGCAAGTTCTGCGAACATGGTGGACATGCTATGTTGGTGCCAGCATGTGTAGTAATACTTGTTGGCTGCCCCCCTAGGTTGGGTTGGTTGTTCAGTGTATGTTTCAATGTGCATGTGATAAAGTGAATCTGAATCCATTAATTTTCTCTAATATTGTTGATAACTCAAAGGAATAATTGTAATCTCTGTTTTTTTTAACAGATTCTAGTGGTTCAACTCCAAGCCTGTTCCTGAATGCCAGGCAGTTTGTATTCTGGATACTGTCTCTGATGTTGCAGTTCATTCTCTACTCTGCATTTGAATAGATACATTGAAAATAATGTCAGCCATTTGCTTCAGAATCTCCAACTGGACTAAAAGAAAATTGTGTAATACGTTTAAATAAATCCAGGGGTTTTACTTTTCTGATTTTCTTAGATGGCACCAGATGGTCCATTCTTAGATTTGCACTTTATTTTTCTATGAATCAATACATATTGCCTTAAAATTAGGATCTTTCAAATGATGACATATGAATACTTTACTTCCTGCTATTTAAAAGAAGTAGGATAATGGTCCCATTAAAACAAGAAAGGAGTACGATGAGGTAGAATTTTGTTCTGGGTCACATGTGCCAAACACAGCACAGCTGCAACTGAGAGTTTGCATGCCATTTCTGTTCCATTAAGTGAGTACAACTAAACTCCTACAGTGAAGCACAACATACAGTTGCTACTCTAGTTTAGCCTGTGTGGCCAAGGTCAAATTTCTATACTGAGTCACTCATGGGGTGGCACTGTAATGTGGTAGTTAGCACAACGTTTTACAGTACAGGCAACTCAGGTTCAATTCAATAAGGAGTTTATATGTTCTCCCTATGAACACGTGTGTTTCCCCGAGTGTTCCGGTTTCCTCCTCAGTCCAAAGATGTTCCGGTTGGTAGGTCAATTGGTCATTGTAAATTGTCCCGTGATAAGGATAGAGTTAAATCAGGGGATTGCTGGGCAGTGTCGCTCAAAGGGGCAGAAGGGCTGTATGAATACATAAATAAAAATAGGCACTTGTACATTAATGTTCCAAGAGTATAATCTTAAGGCATCAAAGGTCTAAGGTGTCAAAAATAATGAACTCAAAGGTATGTATCTTGGTAAATATTTTACAAAAATGATATATAAAATAGGTACTTGAATAAAATTCAAGAGCAAATTCAAATTGTTCGAAGTACATTTTTATCAAAGTATGTATCCATTATATAACCTTAAAATTTGTCTCCTAACAGGCAGAAATTGTGCATTATATAACTCAAATTACATTATCAAAATTAGTATATTTACATCCCAACCCATGCTGGTAGAAATAGTAGTATGTGGTCAAGGCAATAATGATGCAAGGTGAGTTTAAACTGCAAGATAAAGTTGCACTGTAATTCATGCTGGCATATGAATCTTATATAGAGCATGATTTAACAATATACTCTCTACCCAATTTGGATAAATACAGAAATTACAGCCTTCATCTGGAGATTAGGTAGTTTACTTAACACTTCATTACAATTTATTAAAATAAACTTTGAATATGGCTCTAATGATTTCCTCAATTTAAAGTTCATTCTGTTTTACATTATGTGAAAGATTAAAAGCAGAATTTTCAAATTGTACTTTTCAAGCTCTTTGGACATCTCAAAGTGATTTAGAGCCAATTAAATACTATAGAAGCATAATCACAAATGTAATGTGGACAGAACTATTCTGTTACTGACACTCATCACAATGACATTCTCACTGAGATTGCTTGTTGGATAATAGAAATGGCAGTATTCAGTCCACTCTGCCCTGCTGGTATCAAGGAGGGCCAGCAGTAACCTGCTCTAGTTCTTCCTGTTCTTATCTTCCTTTGTGTCTATTTGCCCTTATTTTGTTGTCTCCATTTCTGCTTCAATAACTACCTATGACAAAGCACGCCAGCATTGGAGATCTGACTCGGGTTCATACCTTTAATTAATATACTTATTTGATTCACCCTTTGCACTCGCCAACCGAAAATCGTGACCCTTGCCCACAATCCAACTCCCCCACTGATGCCTGACTTGTGCAGCCCCGACACAGACTGACTCTTTCACTGCCTGATTCAACTGCTATCAGTGCCCCCCATCACTGATGTATTTCCAGCCCCACCACCAATGCACAGTAGCCAGCTCTTGCGCTAGTACACCCACAAAGCCTCTCATCAACCTATTTACATACAGGCATAGCTTGTGAAGGAAAGACTCTGAGTTATTGAAATTGTTAGCAATGAGCACTCAAGTTATATATTCTGAGAAAGCAACACACAAAATGCAGGAGGAACTCAGCAGGGCAGGCAGCATATAAGGAAAAGAATAAACAGTCGAAGTTTCAGGCCAACACCCTTCACCAGTCCTGATGAAGGGTCTTGGCCTGAGACGCTGATGGTTACTCTTTTCCATAGATGCTACCTGGCCTGCTGAGATCCTCCGGCATTTTGTGTGTGTTGCTTGGATTTCCAACCATCTGCAGATTCTCCTGTGTTTGTGATACTAAGGCAGTATGTCTAAATTTATCACTTCTCTACTTTCAACAGAGCTGTAACTTGCATATCACTTGGATCTTTGAGAAATCTCTATTTCCAAATGACTTATTTACTGGACAGTTTAGTTCCTGTGCTCACCACTTTCTGACTTCCTTGAGTATTTTGGGACAATTTGACTTTTGGCCTACTTGAATAATAATGTCCTGAAAGTGTCCACATGCTCTTCAGTTAATCAGTCACTCCCAGCATATTTCTTTCAAGCTGCTTTCAGTTTTGAGTGGCCTTCATCTTTGTTCCATCATGATTATGATTTTATTTTTGAAATTTTTAGAAGTACATTTTATTTATACTGATTGCTCTATTTCAATAACTCTATCGATCTCTCTTTGTTAAGACCAATATTATCTTTAACTGCAAATATTTAGCAGTTAATCAATGCTGTCAGGAAATCTGTTTATCTGCCATTGCTTTCACACGCCTATCCTGTTCATGCCAAATTTTGTATCAGTAAACAAAAATATTTCCCGGGGTAACTTGTATCGGAAATAAGTCCAGCCTGGAGTGACCACAAGCCATGAAAGAACTGGATATAGTATGAGGCAGCCATTGATCCCAGGGAATCATGGGTTTGCGTCTCTGGTGGACTGTGTCCTCTCCAGGGCACAAGCCTGGGTGGGAAGAACCGGTTCCCCCTCTCCACGTCACTGATGTAGTCCAAGGGAAGGGCAAGCGCTGGTACAGCTTGGCACCAGTGTCATCACAAAGGTTGCCAGAGCGAAGTTGTAAACAACATCAAACTGCCTTAGGGACCCCGCCTCCAGTTTTCTTCCTCGGGGTTTACTTCCAAAGTCTTTCCCATGGGTGGGTATGGCTGCAAGGCAGCAGGGGTTTCTTCTCCTAGGAGGGTTTCCATCCAAGGATGATGAGCCCCACCTGCTCAAAGCAACTGGTTCTGATGTGCCAGTATCCAGCTTTTCCCCTTCTCTTGTCAGTGGAAACAGTTCCGCCAGGCCTAGTAGCTAAGCCACACATGAAGGCCAAGAGTTGGACTTGGGTGTCAGAGGCTGTTAGAGATGTGCACCATTTGGAGCACTTTATAGGCAGTGGGAGCTTATCCCCACTATAACCCCGGCTATGACAACCTTAGGGACCAATTGGATATAACACCTGATAAATTCAAGTTACTCTGATAGATTTCTGTGCATATTTACCAAACTACCTTCGAGTTCATTGTAGATTGATCATTATTGTCTTAATATTTTCCTTCTAATTAAATTTGTCACATAAACATAAACACATGTTACTGTTGATAATTGATAAAGTACTATCCAATGCCACTTAGTTGGTGATCAGATTGTGTGTGTACAGTCTTGGAATTTTGTTTAGTGTAGATTAAAACATTACAGTTTTCATTCTTAGGAATTTAAAGCTGACTTAATTAGCCAGTTTGAATTAGTTTATCTATGTGTTGGTATGACTCTTTTCAAAGAGATAATGGAATATACTCTGTATTGTGATTATCTTTGTATTGGGTTATTTAGATGTCAAATGGCAAATTAATAGTTCAGGAACTTGGGGAGTAAATTCCATGAGTGGGTTAAAAGAAACAGAATTAAATGTGGGGATTCGACTGAATGAAGATTCATTTAAACTGTAATCCAATTGATGGAACTGTTATTATTATTGAAATTGAAGGAAATTGTGGGATGGGACAGTGTGAAGGTAATTGGCATCACTAGTTTACCATCCAAGGCTTGAAGTTGTAAAATACAATCAAAGAAAGGATAACAGATTTATAATTAGAACAGTAAAATGAAAAGTACTGAAAAAACTCTTTTAAACTGTTCTGTTTACATTAATTTTGGGTTGCTTTGTATTTTCTCAAATGTTTTGCTTGTTTAAATGCTGCCTGTTTTGCATTATAGAAGTGGTAAGTGCTTATAAAGTAATGGACAAGGAGAAAATTAATTTATCCTGATATCACGTATGTGAAAACAGTCACCTGAAAGACAATTTTGGTGTATGTTTTTCCTTTTTGAGCAGTTCTAGAAATCTTTAATTGTACTTTTTGTACCTGTTTTGATTTTTCGACTTTGATCAAGAAATGTTATTACAAAAACCATGATAAAAGTCATGATTACCCTTCCCCATTCTGTTTTTATCCTGGCTTATCCACTGTCTCCTTCAAGGGACATCAGCAACTTTATGAATGTGACTGGTCTTCACTCTTGATAGACGCTAAGGTAAACAAGTGGTTATGAACAAACATTTAACATACTTAGAATTCTATTCTTACTCGGGCAGAATACAGGACAGATTTAAAAAATAAGGTATACTGATTTATTTAATCTCTGTAATGCAGGAGACAGAGCTCATAGAGTAGGGTCCAAACAACTATGATCTAATTACTGTTCAGTCTGTCCTATGTGACTTAGCAATGTGCCAGGCCAAAATTAAACCAATTAAACAATGAGAAAGGTTGTCTGTCATTTTTTTAAACTGTGTTGCTCCTTGCTTACCAAATCAGAGGCTGTGTCTGAACTCGTCATTTGGCCCACAATGTTGTGAACCAGCTAAAAGGCAAACCAAAAACACCAAACATTAATCCCTCCTACCCACACAATGTCCATATCCTATCTTTCTCACAACCATGTGCCTATCTAAACATCTCTTAAAAATCTCTAATGTATTTGTCTCTACCATCATTTCAGTCATCCACCACTCTCTGAGTAAAAAAACTTACCCCTCACATCCCCTTTGAACATCTCCTCTCACCTTCAATGCACATTAGACATTAGACAATGCTATTAGACATTTCAACCCTGGGAAACAGATACTCCCTAACTATGCCCCTTATAATCTTATAAACCTCTATCAGATATCCTCTCAGCCTCTGCAACTCCAAATAAAACAACCCAAGTTCATCTAGCGCGTCATGATATCACAGGCCCTCTAAACCAGGCAGCATTTTGGTATACCTTTTCTGCATCCTCTCCAAAGCCTCAACATCCTTCCTATAGTGGGACAACCAGAACTGTATGCAATACTCCAGATGTGGCCTAACACGAGGAAACCTGAAGATGCTGGAAATTCAAGCAACACACACAAAATGCTGGTGGAACGCAGCAGGCCAGGCAGCATCTATAGGGAGAAGTGCTGTCGATGTTTCGGGCCGAGACCCTTCGTCAGGACTAACTGAAAGGAAAGATAGTAAGAGATTTGAAAGTAGGAGGGGGAGGGGAAATGCAAAATGATAGGAGAAGACTGGAGGTGGTGGGGTGAAGCTGAGAGCCAGAAAGGTGATTGGCAAAAGTGATACAGAGCTGGAGAAGGGAAAAGATCATGGGATGGGAGGCCTAGGGAGAAAGAAAAGGGGAGGGGAGCACCAGAGGGAGATGGAGAACAGGCAGAGTGATGGGCAGAGAGAGAAAAAAACAAACAACTAAATATCTCGGGGATGGGGTAAGAAGGGGACGAGGGGCATTAACGGAAGTTAGAGAAGTTAATGTTCATGCCATCAGGTTGGAGGCTATCCAGCCAATATATAAGGTGTTGTTCCTCCAACCTTAGTGTGGATTCATCTTGACAGTAGAGGAGGCCATGGATAGACATATCAGAATGGGAATGGGACGTGGAATTAAAATGTGTGACCACTGGGAAATCCTGCTTTCTCTAGCAGACAGAGCATAGGTGTACAGCAAAACGGTCTCCCAGTCTGCGTCAGGTCTCACCAATATATAAAAGGCCACACCGGGAGCACCGGACGCAGTATACAACACCAGCCGACTCACAGGTGAAGTGTCGCCTCACCTGGAAGGACAGTCTGAGGCCCTGAATGGTGGTGAGGGAGGAAGTGTAAGGGTAGGTGTAGCACCTGTTCCGCTTACAAGGATAAGTGCCAGGAGGGAGATCGGTGGGAAGGGATGGGGGGGACGAGTGGACAAGGGAGTCACGTAGGGAGCGATCCCTGAAAAAAGAGGGGGGGAGGGAAAGATCTGCTTGGTAGTTGGAGATATGGCCTAAACAGAGTTTTATAAATTTGCAACATAATCTCTTGACTCTTGACTTGCCAAAGCTTTTCCACATGGAAATAGCAGTACGGCTGCACAGCTTTACAGTGCCAGCTGTAAGATAGGGATTCGATTTCCACTGTTGTCTGTAAGAAATTTGTGTGCCCTCCCTATGACTGCCTGGTTTTCCTCCCACATTCCAAAGACATTAAAGTTAGGGTCTGTGAATTATGGGTATGTTATGTTGGCACTGGAAGTGTGGTGACACTTGTGGGCAGCCCAGCACAATCCCCATTGATTTGATTTAATGCAAACAACACATTTCACTGTTGGTTTGATATACATATGACAAGAATACTAATCTTTTATCTTTTCCTAAATAGAATGTACTGTATGCCTCAAATAGCAGCCTCAGCAATGTCCAGGATGCTCAACATCTTTAGCATCGTGCATCCTTACTGATTGGCATTCCATCCACCACCCCAAATATTCACGTCCTTCACGTTTAACGCAATGTACACTGTCTATTACATATGCTGCAGTTATTCACCAAGATCTCTTTACTGGCAGCATCGCTAGTTGCAACACCTCAGTTGACAAAGACAGTGAGACACTCTGTACACTCATTTCTCCAAGTTAAACACTGCACCAATTTGAAATAGATCACCTTTTCCTGCATTGTCTCAAATTCCAATTACATTCACTGCAAGACCTGCCACTATTCAAAAAGGCAGCTCACTATCTTAATAATTTGGTCAAATAATGCTAGCTTTGAAGGTGAAACCCACATTCTAATGAAATGCCACAACCAATTATTGACTTTTCAATAAAACCATAAGACAAAAATGCAGAAGTAGGCCATTTGGCCCATCAAGTCTATTCTGCCATTCTATAATGACTTCCATTGAGATGTGGTGCGCTCAAACTACAGGGTCAACCAAAGGTGTTATCATCTTTGTTAAACATTTTTTTTATGATTGCAAGACCCTGTTGGACATTAAGAACTTAAAGTACTACAGGTGTACTCCCTCAGTGAATTGTTCGTTGGCAGAGAAACTGAAGGAACCGTGATGTTACTTGCAACAGAGGGGTAACAGCCGGCAAAGGAGGTGTGCAGATAACAGTGTGTCCACTATCCTGTTGCAAGCCAGATTCATTAGTTTACAGTTGAACAGTGGTGGAGCTGCTATAAGTACTTGTTATTGTATATGTGCTTGATATCTTATATGTGTGCCTTGTCTGTGTTTGACTGTTGGTACTGTGTTTTGCACCTTGGCCCTGGAGGAATGCTGTTTCATTTGGCTGTATTCATGGGTGTTCATGTATGGTTAAATGACAATTAAACTTGAACTTTATTATCCCTCTCAACCCCATTCTCCTGCCTTCTCCCCATAAATTTTGACACCTTTACTAGTCAAGAATCTATCAACTTCCGCTTTAAATTTAACCAATGACTTGGCCTCCGCAGTCATCGGTGACAATGAATTCCATAGATTCACTACCATTTGGCCAAAGACATACCTCCTTATTTCTCCTCCAAAGGGATATTGTTGTCAAGAACTTGCAATAGAAAATTGGTAGTTGAGGTTTTATGTTAACCAATTTTTACTTCACTATAATCCTTTTAATATCATCACAATATTCTTTAGTAAGAATCTTAATCTGTAATGTTGATAAGCAAAATGGAGACATATCTACAATGCCCAAGAACACGTTTCTCACAAGTTGTGAATTTGTGAACTGATTGTGCTTTGTCATGTTATATAACTAGGCCAACACATTTGGTCATATAGAATTGGTATTGAACTGGAATTTAAAAAGTGTCTTTCATTTTTGGATACCAATCCCACCAAAATTAAGCTGATTCTAATACATAAATTTTGGTCTACACTTCAGTAACTAATTTGGAAATTTATCTTACTGAGCTAACTTTTATATGAGTCATAAATTGGATTTCAGGGGCCAAATATCAATCTGCTGGGTTGGGATACAGTTTTAGATTTCAAAGATTGGCACAGACCTGTGGATTGAATTTAGCTGTTACCATGTTGTACAAGAAGGTGAATTATTCCTGACAGAACATCAATGCCAGAGACCCTTGAATTTCAGAGTTTGCAATATCCATTTGCAATTACTTCCTCCATTTTTTTAGCAGCCGACTCCAGTTTTCTTGCTCAAGTTAAGGTAAGTCCTTTGAAATTCTGAAATCTTGGCTCTTAGCTGTGGATGTGCAGAGGTTCATTTAACACTTACATTTGGCAACTGTAAAAAGCTTACCACATTGTCTTGAGAAGGGGTTGGTGTGAGAACTTGAAACTACTTGTCCATTTTAAGTGTTTCTCTCTGGTTTTTAAATGTGCATATCCATCATACTGTATGCCTTTAAAGGGAGTAAAGAGCCAGAACAGCTGTGTATAGTTCTAGTCACAAAATAAAGTTTAGGCAACAGAATGACTGGTCTCTGTGTATTGCTTGAGCATGTGATTCTCAAACAAACAGAACTATTTTGCAAAGCATTTTTAAGAGACACTTCCTTAAATGTTTGGGAGTCAAAGTTCAAAATAAGTAATATTTATTATCAGAGTACATACATGTCACCACATACAACCCTGAGATTCTTATTCTGATGGGCCTACTCAGCAAATCTATAGAACAGTAACTGTAAACAGATCAATAAAAGAACAAGCGCATAGAAGACAACAAACTGTGAAAATGCAAAATGCAAAATAAATAAATAAGTAGCAATAATGAGAGTGTGAAATAACAAGATAAAGAGTCATTAAAGTGAGATCATTGGTTGTTGGTAGATCTCAATAGGTGAGTGTAGTTATCCTCTTTTGTTCAAGAGCCTGATGGTTGAGGGGTAGCAACTGTTATTGAATCTGGTAGTGTGACTCCTGAGGCTGCTGTACCACCTTCCTGATGGCGGCAGCAAGAAAAGCGCATGGCCTGGCTGGTGAAGATCTTTGATGATGAATGTAGTTTTACTACGACAGCATTTCATGTAGATGTGCTCAATGGTTGGGAGAGCTTTACCAGTGATGTACTGGGCCAAATCCACTACCTTTTGTGGATGTTCTCATACCAGGCTGTAACATAGTCACTCAATACACTTTCCACTACACATCTATAGATGTTTGTCAAGGTTTTTGATGACATGCCTAATTTTCACAGACTCCTAAGGCACTGTTGTACTTTCTTTGCAGTTATATTTATATGATGCCTCTCAGATAGGGGCAGATAGAAATTTAAAAGTTACTGACCCTCTCCACTTCTGATCCTCAGATGAGTACTAGCTCATGGACCTCTGGTTTCCCTCTCCAAGTCCACAGTTACTTGGTCCTGCTGACACTGAGTGAGAAGTTGTCATTAAGACACAACTCGGCCAAATATTCATTCTCCCTCCTGTAAGCTGATTCATCACCACCAAATCTTATAAAGATTCAGCATAAATCTTTATAACTCTTTCCCCTCAAATTCTCAAATCAGTTCCCCTGCGACCCAATTACTCTTTGTGAATAAGAAACAAAATAAAATAAATGTTCCAAGGCATTGACTTTGCCATTAAAGTGAATCAGACTGCATCAGTATAAAGTGTAGAAGCCTTGTGTGTTTATTATACGCATTATGGTAACTATTCAGATGAATGGGGGTGTGGCAAAAGAAAACACTAGAGTTTAACATAAACTGCTGGAGGAACTCAGTGGGCCAGGTAGCATCTGTAGAGGGAAATTTATGTATAAGTTCAAGATCTTTTGTCTGGGTCTGAAATGTTGACTGTCCATTTTCCTCTGGAGAATATGCCTGAATCCCTGAGTTCCTCTTGCAATGTGTTCTTTGCTCCATCTTCTGGCACCTGCAATTTGAGTCCAAATGCTTGTGGCACTTGAGTTCAGTTAATAATCTGGAAATTAATATAGAAAGCTTGTCGTTGATAAACATGACCACAAAGAGCAGATTATTAGACCTCTTTGAAATGTGACGAGCAATAAATGATAGCCTTGCAGGTAGATCTTTGAGCACTCAAAATTTTTAAAAAAAAGCATGCTTCTGCCTTTACTTATTATGGGCCATTTGTATTGGAGACTTACTGCTGTGACTATTCTGAAAAGTGGTCTACAGGCTGTCCATTGCCTTGAGAGCGTTCTTGAATGTCTGCACAAATCTCTCTGCCAAGCCATATGTGGATGGATGTTACAGGGCAGATGTAAAGTGCTTGATTCCATTGTTCTTCACAAAACTTTGGAATTCTTCAGAGACAAATTGTCATCCATCGTCTGTGCAGATTTGCTCTGGTATGCCATTCCTGGCGAACATGGTCCTCAGAACTGTAATGATCTTTTCCGATGTGGTTGTCTTCATTTTGATGACCTCTGGCCATTTGGAATGTGTATCGACAGCGATTAAAAAGACGGAGTCCATGAATGGTCCAGCAAAGTCGATGTGCACTCATTGCCATGGTGATTGGGGCCACTCCCATGGATGGAGAGGGGCTTGTGGTGGTGTGTTCTGGATCTTTTGACATCCAGAGCAGTTCTTGGTCACGTCCTCAATTTGTTTATCAATTCCTGGAAACCACACAGAGGCACGGGCAAGATTTTTCATCTTCACGGTACTCAGGTGTCCCTTGTGCAGTTCCTCCAGCACTCTGGTGCGTAGCTTAAGAGGAATCACAACTTGTGAACCACACATTAGTGTTCCCTGACACACTGACAACTGCTCCTTCCTTGCCGAAGAGGCTGGAAACAGTGAGTTACCACGCGGTGGCCATCCCTTTACCGTTATGTCATACACCTTTGACAACATAGGGTCATTTTGTGTTTTTCTTTCAATGAGGCTGTTTGTCACTGGTAATTGTTCAACTATTGTTGTGTGAAAGTCCTCTGCTGAATCCATTTGTGTAGTTACCTCGGAAGTCGGCAGTGGTAAACGTGACAACCCATCTGCATTGCTGTGTTGCTTGGTCCCCTTGTGTTCAATGGCATACCTGTGACCTCCTAAGAAAAGAGACCATCGCTGCAGCCTTTGTGCTGTCATCACTGGAACGCCTTTTCTTGGGTTGAAGATTGACTCAAGAGGCTGATGGTCAGTCAACAGAGTAAACTTTTGACCATACAGGTAGTGACTGAATTTCTTGACTCCCCACATGAGGCTTAGGGCCTCTCTGTCAATCTGTGCGTAGTTGTGTTCAGCTGAAGTTAGCGTTCATGAGGCAAAGGCTATTGGTCTTTCTGAGCCATCTGGAAACTTATGAGATAACACAGCTCCTATCCCATGGGGTGAGGCATCACAAGCCAGTTGGATTGGTAAGGAGGGGGTTAAAGTGCACGAGCAGCCTATCTGAAGTTATGAGTCTTTTAGTTTCTTGAAATGCTTTCTCACAGCTCTCAGTCCACTTCCATTGTGTCCCTATCTGTAATAGTGCATTTAGTAGGTTAGGACAGTGGATAGGTTAGGCAAGAACTTGTGGTAGTAGTTCACTAGTCCAAGATGTGCTCTCAGCTGAGACACATTTTCAGGTGGTGGTGCCTTAAGCACCGCTTCTATCTTGTCTTGAGATGTGTAAGCCATCCTTGTTGATCACATGCCCACAGTATGAGATTTCCTTTTTGAAAAACTCACATTTCTGTCGATTAGCTCTGAGTCCATATTCTCGTAACCTGGTAAGCACTTGTTTTAAGTTAGAAAGATGTTTGTCGTTATCTTTGCCAGTGACAATGATTTCATCCAGGAAACACTGAGCCCTGGGAATCTCCTGCAGAACCTGGTCCATTGTCCTTTGCCAGATTGCAGGAGCTGATGCTATCCCAAACACCAACCTGTGTGTATTTATTGTCAGATATTTCTTGGTTGCATCATCAATTTCCATTTGGAGATAAAACTGGGCCAAATTGATTTTTGTGAAATGTTCCCTTCCTGACAGGGAAGCAAAGATGTCCTCAATACGAGGTAGAGGATACTGTACTGTGCAGAGAACTGGGTTAACAGTCATTTTAAAGTCTCCACATATACGCACCTTGCTTGGTTTTCCTGGTTTTGTGCTGGAGGTTTTCTTCATCTCTGGAACAATAGGCATGGCACATTCACTCCCAATCCACCTTTGACAGGACCCCAGTCTGCTCCAGATTTTTCAGCACTGCCTCTACTGTAGGATGGATTGCATATGGCACTGGTCTGGCTTTGTGAAATTTTGGACATGTATTTTCCTCAATCTTTGCCTTCATGCCCTGAAGTGTTCCTGTTCCTTTCATGAACACTTCCTCAGAGTCAGCAAGTATTTGTGACAGTCTCTCAGATGTAGCCTTGCTGCCCACCTTTACTGACACACCTAGGGTCTTGATGGTGTGCCAATCCAACTGGATTTTCCTGAGCCATTCACGTCTCAGCAATGGTGTCCTCCATTTTTCAGTACATAGAGGTTCAGCT
Organism: Hemitrygon akajei; assembly: GCF_048418815.1. Lineage (NCBI taxonomy): Eukaryota > Metazoa > Chordata > Chondrichthyes > Myliobatiformes > Dasyatidae > Hemitrygon > Hemitrygon akajei. Next base: position 3,864,894 of record NC_133146.1, read on the forward strand.
GCTGTGTTTTGTCTCTGTAGGTCACTGTCACTTTAATTTTACCTTTGGGACGCACTCTCTGTTCTGTGTAAGTCTTTATCAGTAGTTTAGTTCGTATCAGAGGTATGTGAGAAAACAGTTGTTTGTAGTCGTGTACAGAGATCACTGTTAAAGCTGAGCCTGTGTCCAACTCCATTTTCAGTCTCACGCCTGCCACTTGTGGAGTGATCCATTTTACTCTTCGATCATCTGTCTCTTTCATGCTGTGAAGTTGCAGACAAGACAATTCACTTTTGTCTGAGTCATTTTCATCAGAACTGCTTTCTTTCATTTTGTGCACATTGTTGTATTTTCCTTTCTGGGGTTTCTTGTTTCTCTGTATTTTGTTCTTTTTCTGCTGTTTACTAGCTGTGCATACTCTGCCAATGTGGCCCTGTTTGCCACAGTTTCTGCATTCTCTGTCTTTAAACCAAGTCCTCAGGGTCATGTGACATGTTCCCACAATGGTAACATTTCTTTAGTTCATTTCTGTTCAGTGATGTTTTATTTGTAGAATATTCTAGAGATTTATGTTGTATCTCTGAAGCACCCCATGCTGCTGTTTCCAATGATATTACAATGTTCAGTGCCTTCTCTAATGTAAGGTCTTTTAGTCCGTGAGCCAATAGGGTTGGTTGGTACCATCTGAGGGGAATTATGCTCATAGTGATTTTTGGCAAGGTATACATCTCTTGAGTTAAAAAAATATGTGATAGCATTGCACCAGTGGTAGCTTTTTGCTGGTCAGAAGTTCTATGGTACTTGTTTTCCCATTGCCTGCAGAAGCGCTTACAGTGTCACATCCTGTATATGCGTGCAACCTGATGAGATCCCTACAAACCTCTATGCCAACAGTGGCAGCAACCTTCCTGATGTCTACAAGCCTTGTATGGGTTCTAGTGCCAGACTTGTGAGAGCTGACACCTCCTCACTGTCTTGAGATGTGATTCTGCAACATTTGTCATTCACAGTTGCATACAGAATCTTCTCCTGTAGCTTTGCTCTGTACTCCGCCTTCCTTCATTCATGGACTATGAAGCTAATGAGACTATTTTTGTTACTGACTTTGGTCAGGAAGCTCCTCCACTGCCTCGCCATTTGTGTGCCTGTGATACCTTGCAACTCATGACCAGTCTCTTCACCCCGTAGAGATCTTTCACTATTCTTGATAGAGTTCTCCTTGTATGTGGCGAACACAACATCTAGGATGTGCTGGAGCTTTTGGAAAGCATAAGGTTGGATAAGTCGCCGGGACTGGACAAAATATACCCCAGGCTACTGTGGGAGGCGAGGGAGGAGATTGCTGAGCCTCTGGCAATGATCTTTGCATCATCAATGGGGACGGGAGAGGTTCTGGAGGATTGGAGGGTTGCAGATGTTGATCCTTTATTCAAGAAAGGGAGTAGAGATAGCCCAGGAAATTATAGGCCAGTGAGTCTTACTTCAGTGGTTGGTAAGTTGATGGAGAAGATCCTGAGAGGCAGGATTTATGAACATTTGGAGAGGTATAATATGATTATGAGTAGTCAGCATGGATTTGTAAAGGGCAAGTCGTGCCTTACAAGCCTGATAGAAATTTTGAGGACATGACTAAACACATTGATAAAGGAAGAGCAGTAGATGTAGTGTATATGGATTTCAGCAAGGCATTTGAAAAGGTATCCAATGCAAGGCTTATTGAGAAAGTAAGGAGGCATGGGATCCTAGGGGATATTGCTTTGTGGATCCAAAACTGGCTTGCCCACAGAAGGCAAAGAGTGGTTGTAGACAGGTCATATTCTGCATGGAGGTCAGTCACCAGTGGAGTGCCTCAGGGATCTGTTCTGGGACCCTTACTCTTTGTGATTTTTATAAATGACCTGGATGAGGAAGTGGAGGATGGGTTAGTAAGTTTGCTAATGACACAAAGGTTGGAGGTGTTGTGGATAGTGTGGAGGGCTGTCAGAGGTTACAGCAGGACATTGATAGGATGCAGAACTGGGCTGAGAAGTGGCAGATGGAGTTCAACCCAGATAAGTGTGAAGTGGTTCATTTTGGTAGGTCAAATATGATGGCAGAATATAGTATTAATGGTAAGACTTTTGGCAGTGTGTAGGATCAGAGGGATCTTGGGGTCCGAGTCCATAGGACGCTAAAAACAGCTGTGCAGGTTGACTCTGTGGTTAAGAAGGTGTATAGTGTTTTGGCCTTCATCAATTGTGGAATTGAATTTAGGATCTGAGAGGTAATGTTGCAGCTATATAGGACCCTGGTCAGACCCCACTTGGAGTACTGTGCTTATTTCTGGTCGCCTCATTACAGGAAGGATGTGGAAGCCATAGAAAGGGTGCAGAGGATGTTAACTGGATTGGGGAGCATGCCTTATGAGAATAGGTTGAGTGAACTTGGCCTTTTCTCCTTGGAGCGAAGGAGGATAAGAGATGACCTGATAGAGGTGTACAAGATGATGAGAGGCATTGATCATATGGATAATCAGAGGCTTTTTCTCAGGGCTGAAATGGTTGCCACAAGAGGACGCAGGTTTAAGGTGCTGGGGAGTAGGTACAGAGGAGATTTCAGGGGTAAGTTTTTTTACTTAGAGAGTGGTGAGTGCGTGGAATGGGCTGCCGGCAACAGTGGTGGAAGTGGATATAATAGGGTCTTTTAAGAGGCTTTTAGATAGGTACATGGAGCTTAGTAAAATAGAGGGCTATAGGTAAGCCTAGTAATTTCTAAGGTAGGGACGTGTTCGGCACAACTTTTTGGGCGGAAGGGCCTGTATTGTGCTGTAGGTTTTCTATGTTTCTATTCTGCTACTCTGACTGCCTTCCCTCAGAGCCATACCCAGAATTGTTATGGCAACATCTCTGAAAGTAACTTGATCACCTTTCGTTCTTTGGACCAAGTTCATTCCATCAACCACTGTAGCAGAGTTTCCTGGGAATTGCTCTTCTACTGCTACATTTTTCTGCAAGGTTGCGGCTAAAGTAGTTTTATTTGTCTTTCTCAGCAGTCCTTCTGGTGTGGACAGGACCCAGAGCAATGTTCCAAGGGGCTGAGAAAGGATATCCTCCATACATATTCTGCGCACTATGATGTGTCCAAACAAAGACCTGTCTGCTTTTAAGATGATCGCCCTCCCATTTGATTTCACATCTCTTCTTACACACATCACAGAATGTTCTCATCTTGTTGGTTTTCATTGGCTCATGGAATTTCTTTGCTGGTGGGTCTTCCTCTAGTCTCTCAACCTTGAAGGTTGCATAGCACTGTTCACCAATCACATATGCCTTCATCAGGTCTGAGGCAATGTCCTTGGGGGCTGCCTTTGCTGTAGAGATGCTAATGAGGTCTGGCTTTTCTGCAGATGGGTTGACCCATTCATGTATGTGGCTAACCACTGCTGGAACTGCTTCCTCATCTTTCTGGATTCTTGGCCGCTGTAGCCCCACATGACAAAGCTCTGATTTGTTGCCTTGCACTATCTCCCTTAACTATTTCAGGAATGTACTGTGGTGCTCAGCTATTACATAGTAACGCTTGATAGCTCCAGCATTCAGGCTGAACCGTGATGTGTCTCTAGGTGTCTGTGTGTCTTTGTTCACTGTGGTCCATAGGGATCTGCCCAAAGGGGTTGTTACTTGACAGCTGCACTGAGAATTAGCCTGTCTGGAAGGCCTCATACACAGAAGGATTCTTCTCTGGAAGGTTCATCATCTGAGCAAAGTAAGGGGACTGGTACCTAGCATAATTCATCTTATCATAGGCAAAGCACCATGGGATCATGGTTCTTATAGCATAGAGGTGTAACGCCCAGTCCCCCTCACGAGAGCCACGCAGAAGCCCAAGTACTACGTTCTCTACCATGTCAATGCATGATATCCAGATTGCCGATAGCTCTCCATTGTTGTGATGGAGGTGCTCCAGAAAGTCTGTCCACAGGGTTATCAGCTCAGCTAAGAGTGGAGTTTGCAGCAGATTGTTCAACATCTGTTGTTTCAAGTCACTGGCCATGTCATTCACATGGTCTAAGAATGATTTGATCATCCCACCCCTCTCTGGAAAGTTGTCCTCAGCCCACAGTGTGAACTCTGCCCATGCGAGTCTCATCAGTGCTTCATAGATGTACTTGTGGACACTTACAGCACGACTGTAGTTTTTACCATCAAGGACTCCATTGATGGACCCCTCTACGACCAGCTTTAGACTTTGTGGTATATGGGTATATAATGATAAGGAAAGATAGAAATCTAGGGGGAGGAAGGGGTTGTGCTATGTTAATCAAGCAAGGTATACCATATAGGGTACTGGAAAAAGGAGACGATCAGGAATACATAATGGTGGAAATGTGGGAGAGAGGGGAGGGAGTGGTTATAATTAACTACTACACTCCTTGACTTCTCTAGTGCCTTTAACACCATCCAGCCCAAGATCTTAAGGCACAAACTAACGGAGATGGGAGTAGGCTCTCACATGGTGGATTGGATAGTGGACTACTTGACAGATAGACCTCAGTATGTGCGGTTGGGAGACTGTAGGTCTGACACGGTGGTCAGCAGCACAGGAGCGCCGCAGGGAACCGTACTCTCTCCGGTCCTGTTCACCCTGTACACATCAGACTTCCAATATAACTCGGAGTCCTGCCATGTGCAGAAGTTCGCTGATGACACGGCCATAGTGGGGTGTGTCAGGAATGGACAGGAGGAGGAGTATAGGAAACTGATACAGGACTTTGTGATATGGTGCAACTCAAACTACCTGTGTCTCAATATCACCAAGACCAAGGAGATGGTGGTGGACTTTAGGAGATCTAGGCCTCATATGGAGCCAGTGATCATTAATGGAGAATGTGTGGAGCAGGTTAAGACCTACAAGTATCTGGGAGTACAGCTAGACGAGAAGCTAGACTGGACTGCCAACACAGATGCCTTGTGCAGGAAGGCACAGAGTCGACTGTACTTCCTTAGAAGGTTGGCATCATTCAATGTCTGTAGTGAGATGCTGAAGATGTTCTATAGGTCAGTTGTGGAGAGCGCCCTCTTCTTTGTGGTGGCGTGGTGGGGAGGAAGCATTAAGAAGAGGGACGCCTCACGTCTTAATAAGCTGGTAAGGAAGGCGGGCTCTGTCGTGGGCAAAGTACTGGAGAGTTTAACATCGGTAGCTGAGCGAAGGGCGCTGAGTAGGCTACGGTCAATTATGGAAAACTCTGAACATCCTCTACATAGCACCATCCAGAGACAGAGAAGCAGTTTCAGCGACAGGTTACTATCGATGCAATACTCCTCAGACAGGATGAAGAGGTCAATACTCCCCAATGCCATTAGGCTTTACAATTCTACCGCCAGGACTCAAGAACTTTTTAAAAGCTATTATTAATGCTTTTTGAGATAGTGATTTAGATGCATATCATATTTTTTTACTGAGTTAAGTATTGTATGTTATTAGTTTTGCTACAACAAGTGTATGGGACATTGGAAAAAAAAGTTGAATTTCCCCATGGGGATGAATAAAGTATCTATCCATCTATCTATCTATCTATCCATGTAAAAGGTTGGATTTGGACAGCCTATTAAGGATACAAGGACAAAACAGGCATAAAGTAGTATGGTGTGCAGATTTCAATGCTCACAGCACAATATGGAGGGATCCGATTACAGATTCAAATGGAACGGTAATTGAAGATTTGATGGAAGAAAGGGATTTGGTATGTATGAATGATGGTAGAGGAACAAGAATAAACACAACAGGAACTGAGTCGGTATTAGATATTACATTAGTGTCTAATATCTTGGCTGGCATTAGTAACTGGGGAGTTTGAACTGCTTCAACAGTAGGCAGTGATCACTACCCAGTTTTATGTTCAGTGGGTGAAAGAGTTGAAGTAAGACCAGGTGGTGGAATTCCAAAGTGGGTGTTTGGAAAAGCAGATTGGGGTAAGTTCCAGAAGTTAAGTGAAGAAGCATTGACAAAGATTGACATTTCTGGAAATATAGATGAATTAAACAGTCAGGTGACTTCAGCAATTATTATGGCAGCAGAAGGATCTATACCCAGGAGTAAAAATAGGATGAATAGAAAACTAGTACCATGGTGGAGGAATGTTGTCAGGCTGTAAAAAAACAGAAATAGAGCATTCAGGCTAGTTAAAAGAACCCATAATATGCAGCATTTGATTCAATATAAGAAGGCACAGGCGGTAGTGAGAAGAACTATACGTGAAGCTAAAAGAGCAAGATGGGGGAGTTTTTGCAACAAAATAGGAAAATCAATGCCTGTGGGAGAGGTATGGAGAATGATTAAGAGGATGGGGGCAGATAGAAGGGATCGGGAATATCCAGTAATGATATCTAAGGAGGAAACAGCAGTCTCCAGCAGGGATAAGGCTGAGATCATGGCCAAGTCATTTGTAAAGATACATAGTTCAGAAAATTTGTCTGAAGAAGGGAAAGAACAATGAGTCAATACCCAGGTGTGTCAAAGAGGAGGGAAGAAACAGATGATATAATTGATGATCCATTTACTTTGGCAGAAATGGTGAGAACAATAAAGAGATTGAGACCAACCTCCCCAGGGAAAGATTAATACGTGGCTGAGAGGATGGTGCAGGAGGGAGGGCTTCAGGTTTGTGGATAATTGGGCCTTGTTCCAGGGAAGGTGGGATCTGTTCCGAAGGGACGGTTTACACCTGAACTGGAGCGGTACTAACATTCTTGCAGGGAAGTTTTCTAGAGCTTCTTGGGGGGGGTTTAAACTAAATTTGCAGGGGGCGGGGATCCAGAATGTGAGAGAGGATAGCGAGAGGATGAATAAAGGACAGGTGGGGACTACACGGTTCCGGAATATTAAGTGTGTAGCAGAGGAAGGTGGAGCGGAACAAGTGATAAGGAGGACTCGTGTACAGAGGGATGGTCTGACAGAACATGGAGTTAAATGTGTTGCAAGAATAAGTAAATGTAGGAAGGACAACAAAATTCTAGGGGCGTATAGCCCGATGGGAGTTTGGGGAGCTGGGTTAAGCACAATAGGCAGTGATTCAAACAGAGAGAGGAGAAATGGGTTAAAAATTCTATATCTGAATGCACAAAGTGTCAGGAATAAGGCGGATGAGCTTGAAGCCCAGGTGCGAATGGGTAACTATGATGTTGTTGGGATAACGGAGACATGGCTGCAGGGAGATCAGACCTGGGAAATGAATGTACAAGGGTATACGTGCTATCATAGGGACAGAAATGTGGGCAGAGGGGGTGGGGTGGCCCTGTTGGTGAGGAATGAGATTCAGTCCTTTGCAAGGGGGACATAGGGTCAGGAGAAGTAGAGTCTGTGTGGATAGAACTGAGGAACAGTAAGGGCAAAAGGACCCAAATGGGTGTTGTCTACAGGCCACCAAACAGTAGCATGGATATTGGGTGCAAGTTGAATAGGGAGTTAACATTGGCATGTGGCAAAGGTAATGTCGCAGTAGTTATGGGGGATTTCAACATGCAGGTGAACTGGGAGAATCAGGTTGGTGCTGGACCCCAGGATAGGGAGTTTGTAGAGTGCCTACAGGATGCATTCTTGGAACAGCTTGTACGAGAGCCGACCAGGGACAAGACTATTCTGGATTTAGTGTTATGTAAAGAACAGGATTTGATAAGCGATCTCGCAGTAAAGGAGCCATTAGGAGGTAGTGATCACAATATGATAAGCTTTTATCTGCAATTTGAGAAGGATAAGGGCAGCTCGGAGGTGTCAGTGTTGCAGATGAACAGGGAAAACTATGGAGCCATGAGGGAGGAGCTGGCCAAAGATGACTGGACGGATAGCCTAGCAGAAAAGACAGTGGAACAGCAATGGCAGGTATTCTTGGGAATAATGCACAAGGTGCAAAATCAGTTCATCCCCCAGAGAAGGAAGGATTCAAAGGGGGGAAAGGGGCCTCAGTGGTTGACAAAGGAAGTCAGAGACTGCATAGCATTAAAAAAAAGGAAATATGACAGAGCTAAGGTGAGTGGGAGGACAGATGATTGGGAAGTTTTTAAGGAACAACAGAACTTAACTAAAAAGACAATACGGGGAGAAAAAATGAGGTACGAACGCAAGCTAGCCAGGAATATAAAGGAAGATAGCAAAAGCTTTTTTAGGTATGTGAAGAGAAAGAAGATAGTTAAGAACAATGTTGGGCCCTTGAAGAATGAATTGGGTGAAATTGTTATGGGAAACAGAGAAATGGCAGAAGAATTTAATGAGTACTTTAGATCTGTTTTCACTAAGGAAGACACAAGCAATCTCCCAGATGTATGGATGGGCCAAGGACATAGGGTAACAGAGGAAATGAAACAGATTCACATTAGGAAGGAAACGGTGATGAGAAGACTGATGGGACTGAAGGCTGACAAATCCCCAGGTCCAGATGGTCTGCACCCTAGGGTACTAAAGGAGGTGGCTCTGGAAATTGCGGATGCATTGGTAATTATTTTCCAATGTTCCTTAGATTCAGGATCAGTTCCTGAGGATTGGAAAATGGCTAATGTTATCCCACTTTTTAAGAAAGGAGGGAGGGAGAAAACAGAGAACTATCGACCTGTCAGCCTGACATCGGTGGTGGGAAAGATGCTAGAGTCCATTATTAAGGATGAAATAGTGGCATATCTAGATAGCAGTGATAGGATTGGGCCGAGCCAGCATGGATTTACCAAGGGTAAATCATGCTTGACTAATCTGTTGGAGTTTTTCGAGGATGTAACCAGGAAGTTAGACGGGGGAGATCCAGTGGATGTAGTGTACCTCGATTTTCAGAAGGCATTTGATAAGGTCCCACATAGAAGATTGGTGGGTAAAATCAAAGCTCAGGGCATCCAGGGGAAGGCATTGACATGGATAGAAAACTGGTTGGCAGATAGAAAGCAAAGGGTAACGGTGAATGGGTGTTTCTCGGAATGGCAGCTGGTGACTAGTGGGGTGCCACAGGGCTCGGTATTGGGACCACAGCTGTTTACCATTTACGTTAACGATTTGGATGAAGGCATAGAAAATGACATCAGCAAATTTGCTGATGATACTAAGCTGGGTGGCAGTGTGACATGTGATGAGGATATTAGGAGAATTCAGGGTGACTTGGATAGGCTGGGTGAGTGGGCAGATACTTGGCAGATGGCATTTAATGTGAGTAAGTGTGAGGTTATCCACTTTGGGAGTAAGAACAGGAAGGCAGATTATTATCTGAACGGTATAGAGTTGGGAAAGGGAGTAATACAAAGAGATCTCAGAGTCCTTGTTCATCAGTCACTGAAGGTGAATGAACAAGTGCAGCAGGCAGTGAAGAAGGCTAATGGAATATTGGCCTTTATTACAAAGGGAATTGAGTACAAGAGCAAGGAAATCCTCTTGCATTTGTACAGAGCCCTAGTGAGACCACACCTGGGGTATTGTGTACAGTTTTGGTCTCCAGGGTTAAGGAAGGACATCCTGGCTGTAGAGGAAGTGCAGCGTAGATTCACGAGGTTAATTCCTGGGATGTCTGGACTGTCTTACGCAGAGAGGTTAGAGAGACTGGGCTTGTACACGCTGGAATTAAAGAGATTGAGAGGGGATCTGATTGAAACATATAAGATTATTAAGGGATTGGACAAGATAGAGGCAGGAAATATGTTCCAGATGCTGGGAGAGTCCAGTACCAGAGGGCATGGTTTGAGAATAAGGGGTAGGTCATTTAGGACAGAGTTAAGGAAAAACTTCTTCTCCCAGAGAGTTGTGGGGGTCTGGAATGCACTGCCTCGGAAGGTAGTGGATGCCAATTCTCTGGATGCTTTCAAGAAGGAGCTAGATAGGTATCTTATGGATAGGGGAATCAAGGGATATGGGGACAAGGTAGGAACCGGGTATTGATAAGGAATTGATCAGCCATGATCTCAAAATGGCGGTGCAGGCTCGAAGGGCCGAATGGTCTACTGCACCTATTGTCTATTGTCTATTGTCTATTGTCTAATATGCTATGTTATGCTACAAAATCTAGGAGAAGGAGCGCTCTTGAAGTTGCTGCATTTTTATAACAGAGTGTGGGAGGAGGGAAGATTACCAAGTGCATGGAAAGAAGCAGTAGTAATTCCAATAAGGAAACCTGGCAAGGATCCATCAAAACCCACTAGTTACAGGCCAATAGCACTAACATCAAATATATGTAAGGTAATGGAAAGGATGATAACAGAAAGGTTATCGTATGATCTTGAGAAGAGAGGAATGCTGGCAAGTTATCAGAGTGGTTTTAGGAAGGGAAGGAATTCCATGGACTCAGTGATAATGTTAGAGACTGAAATAAGAAAGGCCCAGGCAAATAAAGAATCAGTAGTTGCAGTGTTTTTTGACATTGAAAAAGCCTATGATATGATGTGGAAGGAAGGATTATTAATTAAACTGCACAAGATGGGGTTTGGGGGGAGAGTTTTTAATTGGATTAAAGATATTTTGTTTGGTAGAAAAATTCAAGTTCGGATTGGATCAGAATTATCAGAACAGTACATAGTGGAAAATGGCACTCCTCAGGGTAGTGTGATTAGCCCATTACTTTTCATCATTATGATCAATGATGTCTTCACAAAGGTACCAGTAGATATAGGTAGGTCACTGTTTGTGGCTGATGGGGCCTTGTGGAAAAGAAGCAGGAACATGGAGCATATAATCAGGAAACTACAAGGAGCAATTGATGAAGTGGTAGAGTGGGGTTATGATTGGAGATGTAGATTTTCAGTAGAAAAAACTCAAACTGTATTTTTCACTAGGAAAAGAATTGAGGTAGGGAAGAAGTTAAGGATGTATGGGATTGAAATAGAAAGGATTGGATCATTTAAATTTCTGGGAGTTATATTTGACTCACGATTAACATAGGCAGACCATATCAGGAAAGTTGAGGAGAAATGTAAAAAAGTAATAAACATGATGAGATGTTTGACTGGTAGGGAATGGGGAGCAAGTTGTTCAGCATTGAAGAGAATGTATGTGGCTTTAGTAAGATCTGATGTTGGATTATGAAAGTGTAGCATATGGATCAGCAGCTAGGTCTCTTATAAGGAAACTGGATGTGATTCAGGCTCAGGTTTTGAGAGTGTGCAGTGGGGCTTTTAAAACATCACCAGTATCAGCCCTGCAGGTAGAAATGGGAGTAATGCCTTTGGAATTAAGAAGGATGCAATTGATGATAAATTACTGGGCTAATTTGCAGGGACACAATGATTCTCACCCTGCTAAAGGAGTGTTGCAGGAGTCCTGGGAAAATGGGAGGTTTCAGAGGGAAAACTTTAGTCGGGTAGGGAATGATATTGATAGATCATGTGGAGTGTTTGATCTAAGGATAAGTGCTTCTGTAGTTTATCCGGTTGTAGCTCCATGGAAGCTTGTATGGCCTGACGTAGACTGGCATTTGTTAGAGGTAAAAAGGAAAGGAAAGGAAAATATAAAACTGATTTGGTAAGTGCATTTAACTGTCATGTGATGGAAAAGTAGAGTGATTATACTCAGGTCTATACAGATGGTGCTAAGGAACCTGAAACAGGAGTGACAGGGTTTGGGGTGGCTATACCAGCAAAAGCAATTGCAATCAGCAGAAGAACATCTGATACGTTAGCGGTGTATACAGTGGAGATGCTGTCAGTGTTGGTTGCGTTGCATTGGGTGGAGAAAGCTAGACTAGTCAAAGCGTTGATATGCTCAGATTCATCTTCAGTACTAGCTAGTTTCAGGTCTTCTCACTCAAACAGCCAGCAAGATGTACTTCATGAAGTCCTTCAGTCAGTCACAAGAGTTGCAAATCAGGGAGGTTAGGTTAAATTTCTATGGGTTCCAGCTCATGTAGGGGTGAAAGGGAATGAAAGGGTGGATGAGTTGGCAAAGAGGGCATTAAAGAAAGAAAATATAGAAATGCACATAAGTATCAGTAAAGCAGAGGTTAAGTGTGAAATCTGGGAAAAAAAATCAACCAAATGTGGCAAGAAAGATGGGACAGGGAGGGGAAAGGGAGGCATTTATATCAAATACAAAAAAGTGTTGCAGGTACTAGGGATGGTAGTAGATTCAGAAGAGAGGAAATGTGTGGACTAGGTTAAGGCTGGGGCACTGTGCACTAAACCAAACATTGAAATTGATAGGGAATCACCAGACAGGACTGTGTGAGGAATGTCAGGAAGAGGAGTCAGTAGAACATGTAGTTCTGAGTTGCAGGAATTATGTGATACAGAGAGAGATGATGAGAATTAATCTAAGGGAATTGGGGGTGCAGGAATTCACATTAAAAGGGTTGCTGGGCATGGGTGAGAGAACACAGGTTAGGGTATTTTTAGCTTTCTTAAGGGGTACAGGGTTTTTTTTATAGGATATGATGGATAAACAGGGATAGGGTACTAGGATGGCCAAAGATGGGAGGATAAAGTGTAGGTTAGGGTATGTGTGTGTGTGCGATTTGGTGAAGGGATTTAGAATGTGAGTCCATCCCATACTCCAGAACAGAAGGTGGCGGTAATGCACCATTAAGCTGGGTGCCAACCGCCGTAAAACAAGATGGGGAGAGAGAGAGAGAGAGAGAGAGCCTTGGGCTGTTGTCCAAACCCCCTGTCTGTATCCCTTCCCTTCACCTTCCTCCTGGAGTTCCTCGCCTGGCCTGGAGCCTCGCCTCGCCTGTGCCTGGAGCCTCCCCCTGTTTGGAACTGTCTGTCCATGTCCATGCCTTTGCTAGGTAGGTCCAGCCATTTTGCTGCTACCTAGTGTTGGGAACTGTCTCGTTGTGTTTGGTGTTCTGTGTTATGAGTCCTGGCCCTATGTCCTGTACCCAATGAGGAGTCCCAGCTTGGTGTTCCATATCCCTGTCTCTCTGTAGGCTGTGTCCTCGTCATGTCCATGTGCCTTGCCCAGCCCGGTGCTGGGATTCCCTTGACCTGTGCTGGGGTTCCCTTGTCCAGGAGTCTCTTGTCCTCATCATGTACTCGCCTAGTTCTGAACTTTGAGCCTGAGTCAAGACCCAGATTCTGGGTCCTTGTCCAGTCTCTGGCTCAGAGTCCAAGCCCAGGCTCCCAGTAACATGTCCTGGTTCCCTATCCTAGTCAGGTCCTAGCCCAGGTCTGGGGTCCTTGTCTCGTCTGGGGCCGGAGTCATGTCCAGTGTTCTTTCTTCCCCACTTTCCTAGCTTCCTTCTCACGCCTAGTCCTGTTCCTGGTACTTCAGTGTCTGTGTCTTGCATTTGGGTCCGCTCCCAATGCCCTCCTTATGATAGAACAGTCCAGCCAGACTTGGACCCAGTGACACAGACACTGTCGTTTAACTCTCACTATCCTCTCTCTGTTGAATGCCCCCCCCCCCACCCGCCCGTGTCGTCCATAGTCTGGGGAAGCCTTTTGGGTTGCCAGCATGCTCCCATTGAGCTGGGGGGGGGGGGGGGCAGGGGGGTACTGTCATGGTCCGGTCCGTGAAATCTGCATTCCGGTACGTGGTCTGGTCCATGTTCCTTATTCCAGGTTTCCCCAGTTTCTGTTGAGGCAGCTGATTCTTGTTTGGGCTGGCCTCATAATTAGCTTCAGGATTCAGCCTTGGGCTGCTGGATTGTTTCTGTCCAAACCCCCTGTCTGTATCCCTTCCCTTCAGCTTCCTCCTGGAGCCTCGCTTCACCTCTGCCTGGAGCCTTGCCCTGTTTGGAACTGCCTGTCCATGTCTACGCCTTCACTAGGTAGGTCCAGCCATTTTGCTGCTACCTAGCATTGGGAACTGTCCTGTCATGTTTGGTGTTCTGTGTAATGGGTCCTGGCCCTACGTCCTGTATCCAAGGAGGGGTCCCAGCTCTGTTTTCCATATCCCTGTCTCTCGGTAGGCTCTGTGTCCTCGTCATGTCCATGTGCCTCTCCCAGCACAGGAGTACCTTGCCCAGCCCGGTGCTGGGGTTCCCTTGTCCCGTCCAGGAGTCTCTCGTCCTCGTCCTGTAACCTCGCCATGTCCTCACCTGGTTCTGGACTTTGAGCCTGAGTCAAGACCCAGATTCTGGGTCCTTGTCCAGTCTCTGGCTCGGAGTCCAAGCCCAGGCTCCTAGTTCCCAGTTCCATGTCCTGGTTCCCTATCCTAGTCAGGTCCTAGCCCAGCTCCGGAGTCCTTGTCTCATCCAGGGCCAGTGTCATGTCCAGTGTCCTTTCTTCCCCACTTTCCTAGCTTCCTTCTCACGCCTAGTCCTGTTCCTGGTACTTCAGTGTCTGTGTCTTGCATTTGGGTCCACTCCCAATGTCCTCATGACAAGCTGTGGGCTGTCTCCAACACTTACCTGGCTGTGTTGTCTGTTAACACAGCAATAAATAAAACTGAATCTGAAGCAATACGAAGAAACTTCTGCAGTCCTCCATGTCCATATTTTCTCATTAAAGGAGGCAAGGGGAGAATTTCCTCAGATAAAAAGGGGCTGGTCTCTAGCATCTGGTGGTGGGAATATGTTGGATAATATGCTGTTGGTTTTCACTTTTTAGCTTGACCAATGAACTGGGTAAGGAAATCTCATTTTAAAAAAAGTTCTGCTTGTCTGATTTTCTATTTAAACATTGTAAGAGTTCAGTGTGGTTACATTCACAAACAGAATGCAAGCCCAGAGCTACTAAAAATGAAACTATTGAAAATGAACTGGAATTGAAAATAAACTTTCCATCGACCAGTGTGTGAAATTGATTTTTCTTTAAAAAGTCTGGATATTTATTCCCCTGTAATTCAGGGAGAATTTAAATTAAACACACATTTTTCAACCAATATAAGAGACTGGAAATTCTTATTCCATTGCTCCTTGTGTAAACAGGGAAACTCTACCTCACTGTTCTAAATACACACATTGGAAACAGGAACATTGAATTGCTGTGGGGTCCTGCAATATGAAATAATAAATTACAATCAGGATAAATTGTCACTACTAATTCAGTACCTGAAAATCAACACCTGAAATGCCGGAATTGATCTTTGACACACAATAGATTCAACTGTGGGCAAATTTACTGATTAATTTTCCAAAACAATGATTGGAAATGACCATCTTTCCAAACATCTGCAGTCTGATCCTCATAATGACTTTTATAAAATTACAATGGTGGCAATCAAATCTTGAATGTGATTGAATAGTATTTATCGATTATATTAAAAAAACCAATAGAGATACATCGCAAGTTAGTTATAATCGGAAGTCTCGGAGTTGCTTCATGCTAATAACTAAATTCAAATAGGAGCATATCCAACTATGTTGATATCCAGCTAAGAAAACTTATCAAGAGGCAAAAGCAATTCCTGTTGACTCTTATCATTTTTTAATCAATGCACCATAGAAAACATTTTGTCTGGATGCATAACAGCTAGGTATGGCAAATGCTCTGTAGGTGTCTGCAGAAAACTGCAGAGAGTTGTGGACACATATCAGCACATCACAGGAACCAGCCTCTCCTCTGTGGACTCAGTCTATACTTCTCGCTGCCTCAGTACTGTAGCCAGCTCCCACCCTGAACATTCTTTCTTCTCCCCTGTCTTGTCATGTAGAAGACACAAAAGCCTGAAATCATATCCAAGGATATTTTCTAGCCCACTGTTATCAGACTCCTGAATGGACCCCTTGCCTCATTATAATCTTGCACTTTATCATTTACCTGCACTACACTTTTGGTAGCTTTTACAATTTATTTTGTATTGTTATTATTTTATCTTATTCTACCTCATGGCACTATATAATGATACGATATGTATAAACACTATGCAAGACAAACTTTTTACTGAATCTGAGTACATGTGACAATAATAAACCAATACCAACAGCAATACCAGTTAGAGCAGGTACCGAATACCATTGATAGAATGTCATTTCTCTGACAGTAAATTCGTGGTCAGTACATTTGCTGCCTTTTTATCACTGGAGAAATCGCTCTGCTACAGAGAGGGGAGTCTGCCTTTTTATTGCTGGTGAGATCGCTCTGCTATGGAGATGGAGTCTGCCTTTTTATCGCTGGTGAGATCGCTCTGCTATGGAGAGGGGAGACTGCTTTTTTTATTGCTGGTGAGATCGCTCTCTTACAGAGAGGGAAAGGCTTGCCTCTGTGCCTGGAGAATGTTACCCAAGTTTTCTGCATTTTGGATATGGATTTAGACTATAGACTTTTCCCAGTTTTGCTATTCTGTTTTTCACTTGATCTTTCTCTTTTTTTGTGTGTGTGGATGAGGGGGATTTGGGAGCCAATGTGTCTGTTCTGTTTTTGTTCATTTTTTTGTGCAGGGGGGCGGAATTTGGGGGTTGATGATCGTGCTGCCATTCTTTTCTTGTTTTCATGGCTATCTGGAGAAGAAGAATTTCAGAGTTGTATACTTTGATAATAAATGAACCTTTGAATCTTTGATCTTGTGTTGGTCATTGGGAAATAGGTTTTAGCATAACTTGAACTATACTGCCACCTAAATAAACATAATATATTGAAGAGACTCTTAGTCTTGTACTCCTGGTTGTAAACTATATTTGTGAATGCCAGTATATATTAGGTGAATGTTAAGCATTCTCCAGACTGCCACAAAAACTTGCCAGATGGCAAAAGACCATTTCTCACCGCACATAATTCCATGTGTCAAAGAAACTGCTAATTTCATCCTAATTGGGGCATAGTTTGGTGTTGTGGGTTTACATGAGGAACAGAGCTGAGGCTATTTCATTCAAGCTTAACAGTTAACAGAGAGAGGATTCTTCCATCGGTATGAGCTGGATCTTGAACCAAGGTCCAAGTAGTGAAAGGGTAGCCAGTTAATCTACTATGCCAAACATTAACCACACACCAGCCTGCTCACAGCTGAAGTGTAGACAACACTGGACACAATCACTGTCGTTTTTGGTAGTCAGTGTTTAGCATTTTGCATCAAGATCTCTTTTACTTTTGGTGTTCTTGCATCAGATTTTTTTTTCTTCAAATTCAATTGAAGAGTTACTTGTGAGAATGGTCACATAATGCTTAAATCTAGAAGGCTGCATAAGTCTGGAAAATATGAGCTTGGGCCTCATTATTGAAATGGATTATTGTAAATTATTAAATAAATCTGGGTAACACCAGGACTGGCAATTTTGTGAAACTATTGCATTGTCATAACATCTACTTTGAATCAGTTCACCTTATGAAAATGACAAGCATTTTTATTGATCCAGAGTCACTGGTTCACCATTAACTACCATTAAACAGCCAAGAAAATCAGCAGGTTTTATTAAATTGCTACAAATAAATAAATTGAGAATAGTAAGATGGGGTATCCATCAACTGAACTGTGTAACACACTTGACAAAAGTAGATCCATCCTGACCAAAAAGGTTACATTCTCAATAACATCTGCAAAAATGGCAATGTTGGTAAATCTGACCCACTAATCGGCAATGATCTAACTCACGGAATCATATCTTCCAGCTAATATCTATCGTGGACCTACCACAGACAGTTTAGAGGGATCTTCAGCATTGACAGTGGATTATTTAAAGTCTAACAGCATCAGAGCAGGAATGGAAGACTACGTTTGGTTTCCACACTGAGAGAACAGGATAGGGGACTGGAAAACATTGAGGCTGCAAAGCCAAAGGTTTCTGGTCATGACTTCATTCAACTCCTCCTGCACATCCTGGCGTTCAGATGACTAATCAGTACATGTCTATGCTGAATGCCAGTTGGAAAAAGCATCGAGGTTAGCAAGGGCATGGGCCATACAGTAAGTGGCATTGACATTGTCTATATTCAAGGGTGGCCTAGTAATGCCATTACCATCTGAACTATCTATGTCCTAAATAACACGGATTCCAGGCTGGATCTGCAGTAGGTAATAAGGAAATAAACACAAGGATAAATATACCTGACCTCATCCTCACAAAATAATAATCATAAATGCACCAGTTGATAGCAACTGGTGTTGTGTGTAAACATTATTGTGCTAAATACATTAGATTTAGATTTGATCAAGCAGCTTGAACACATGCAAGTTGACCTATCAGCAGCCACAGAATTATATTCCACCCCAAATGCTCTTCCGTGTCCCTCATGTATCATTGTCATAACTAGGGAACTGACCTTGGCTCAATAAAGATTGTACAGTTCATACCATAATAATTGAAGAAACTCAGTGAGGGTAACACCTGGATCCTTAATCCACCTATCGAACTATTATGTAACAAGTTTACTGTCATTTAACTATATATATCTACATGACATATATAGCCATATAATGTATATAGAAACAAGACAACCAGGGTGTAAAGCTCTGTAGTACACATAATACACATGGCATGTAGTAACTTATGAAGGTAAGGATAAAATCTACAGATGAATCACACATAAATAACAAACTAATGTGCATTAATAGTAAATATTGTAAGTACAGAACAGATTAACCAGTGACAATTTAAATAGGATGCAGCAGGGAGTTCAGAAGCCTAATGGCCTGGGGGAACAAATCGTTTCTCATTCTTGCTTTTATGCATCATATCTCCTGCCTGATGGTAGAAAGTCAAAGAGGATGCTGGGTGGATGGGTGGGATCCTTAATAATACTAAAGGCCCTGCGTACGCAACAGTACAAAGAAGTAAAAATTGCTTAACAATGTAATTATATTCTGGAATAATGTTTAAAAACAATTAAAAATTAATTTAATAACAAAATAATAGCTGCAAAATTTACTAAAGAAATCTATATTTTGAAATTATTTGTATGCAGATGCCCATGTTTCTAATGGAATAATTATTATTACAATTTTGTGGATTGCCACATTACTCCAAAAGAAGGAACAACATTACACCAACTCTTTTCAGTTGCAGTTAGGGATACTTGTAGTTCTAATCAGAGGAGGAAAACAATCTAGCCACACATTGTACTGTAGAGTATTTATTAATATTCAATGCAGCCAGATTATGTATTATGCACGCCACTGAAGCCTTTCCAATTCTGCTCTGGTAACCTATGCTTACTATTAACATCTGTGTAACTGGCTGACAGACTACATTCCAGAAAATGATACCAGCTACCTTTGTTATTTTCCTTTTGTGAAGTTGATACTCATCATTGTGAGTGATAGTGAGGTTTGAATAATGGGTGACTTCGCAGCTCTGGGTCCGTACAATGACTGAGTTAGAAAGCAGCAGAACGTCACAGTAATAGACTCTTTGACTCACAAAATTGTGCTGGACTAATTAGGATAATGACACCTAATCCCTCCTTCCGGTACATGGTAAATATCCTTGAATTCTCTACATATTCAAGTGACAACCTATGAGCATCTCAAGCACTTCTTTCATATGTCTCCACTACCAACCTGGAGGGGCATTCCAGACACCCATCATCCTCTGAGTAAAAAACTTGCCAAACACATCTCCCTTGAACTTTACTCCCCTCGCCTGAAAATCATGCCCTCTGGTATTAGACATTTCCCCCCTCAGAAAAGATACTCATTGTCTATCTGTGCCTCTCATAATTTAATCAACTGGTATCAGGTCTCCCCTCAGCCTCCACTGCTCCAGAGAAAAAACTCTAGTTTGTCTAACTTCTCCATAGAGCACATGCCCTCTCATAGTTATGGACAAACAGAATACTTTAGTTCAAAAAGTTCAAAGTTCAAAGTAAATTTATTATCAAAGTACATACATGTCACCACATACAACCCCGAGACTCATTTTCTTGTGGGTATACACAGTAAATCCAAGAAACACAACAGAACCCAATAAGACAGACAAACAACCATTATGCAAAAGACTACAAACTGCAAATAAAAAACAAAATAATAATAAATAAATATCTAAGCAATAAATGTTGAGAACATGAGTTGAAGAGTACTTGAAAATGATCCATTGGTTGTGGGAACATTTCAGAAAGTTCAGTGATGAGGTGAGTGAAGTTAACTCATTTGGTTCAAGAGCCTGATGGTTGAAGGGTAATAACTGTTCCTGAACCTGGTGGTGTGAGTCCTGATACTCCTGTACCTTCTTCCTGATGGTTGAGGGGTAATAACTGTTGCTGAACCTGGTGGTGTGGGTCCTGATACTCCTGTACCTCACTCCTGATGGTTGAGGGGTAATAACTGTTGCTGAACCTGGTGGCATGAGTCCTGATACCCATGTACCTCACTCCTGATGGTTGAGGGGTAATAACTGTTGCTGAACCTGGTGGTGTGGGTCCTGATACCCATGTACCTCACTCCTGATGGTTGAGGGGTAATAACTGTTGCTGAACCTGGTGGCGTGTCCTGATACCCATGTACCTCACTCCTGATGGTTGAGGGGTAATAACTGTTGCTGAACCTGGTGGCATGAGTCCTGATACTCCTGTACCTCACTCCTGATGGTTGAGGGGTAATAACTGTTGCTGAACCTGGTGGCATGAGTCCTGATACTCCTGTACCTCACTCCTGATGGTTGAAGGGTAATAACTGTTGCTGAACCTGGTGGCATGAGTCCTGATACTCCTGTACCTCACTCCTGATGGTTGAGGGGTAATAACTGTTGCTGAACCTGGTGGTGTGAGTCCTGATACTCCTGTACCTTCTTCCTGATGGCAGCAATGAGAAGAGAGCACAGCTTGGGGGTGGGCATCCTTGATGATTGTTGCTGCTTTCCTGCAACGGCACTCCATTTAGATGTGCTTAGTGGTGAGGAGGGCTTCACATGTAATGGACTGGGCCGTATCCACTACTTTTTGTAGGATTTTAATGCCAATATGGTACAAAGATTGACAGGACAGTCAGTATCTGGAGGCAACAAACGTAGTTACCTAAAAAAAAATCAGAAGAAAACTGAGAAACTCAGTGCGGAAGAATACATTGCCCAGAAGCTTAACAGAAGCAGATTTATTAACATGATGAAGGGTCTGGGACCAAAATATTGACTGTTTATTCCTCTCCATAAATGCTTCCTGACTCGCTGAGTTTCTCCAGTATTTTATGTTACTTTAGATTTACAGCATCTGCAAAATCTCTTGTGTTTAAGATTCATTAACAATCTTTGATGCAATGTGGCATTAAAGAACTTTTGAAATAAAGGGAAACTTTAGCTGGCTGGAGTCATACATGACACAAAGGAAGATAGTGTTGGTAGTTGAATGATTATCACCTCAGCTTTAATATATTTTTGCAGGAGATCGATCCTTGGGGTGTAACATAATGAAATGGATAATGAATTGGTTATCAGACAGAAATAAATAGATCTTTGTCAGATTGGCAGGATGGGAATAGCAGGTATCGCAGTGCTTGGACCCATGCGATTCGTCATCTAGATCAGAGAGAAGATTGCATATTATATTTCTGTTGAATATGTAAAATTCCACGGAGATCTCAAGAACAAGGAAATGAGAAGGCATGGCCAGAGTCAAAAATCTAGTTGATTGTCATATGCACAAGTGCAATGAAAAACCTACTTGCAGCAGCATTGCAGGCACATCACATTATTTATGCAGCGTTCATAAGGAAATCATGAATTAAACAAAAATTATACACAATTGGATAGAGTAGCTGTTAGTGTAATTCTATTACAGTGACCCAGGTTTAATTCCGCCACTGTCTGTAAGGAGCTTGTATGTTCTACCTGTGTCTATGTGGGGTTTGTCCAAATGCCCTGATTTCCTCGCACTTTCCAAAGACATACGGTGTCTTTGGACTGTGGGAAGAAACTTGCAGTGTTTGCCAGCAGGTTAATTGGTCACATGGGGTGTAATTGGGAGGCACAGGTTTGTTGGGCCAGAAGGGCCTGTTACTGCACAGTACCTCTAAATAAATAATAAAATAAATTTCTACAAGAAAGAATACAATTAGGGCAAAATCATTAATTTCAGGCCAAAGTAATCAAAGTGTTCAGTGTTGCTAAACTGTAGTGATTACAGTTTAAGAATCAAATGGTTGAAGGGAAGTAGGTATTCTTGAAGTTGGACCTCCTGACTGATTAACAAAGGTTCCAAAATGGCAAGTAGGTTTTAAATCAGGAGTTCCCAATCATTATCCACAGACCCTCAGTTAATAAAACCATAAGATATAGGAACAGAATTAGACCATTTGACCTATCGAGTCTGCTCCATCATTTCATCATGGCTGATCAATTTTCATCTCAGTCCCAATCACCTGCCTTCTCCTCCTTAGAACCCTCTCCAATGTCAGCACATCCTTTCTTAGACAAGGGGCCCAAAACTGCCCAAAACAATACTCTAAATGAGGCTTCACCAGTGCTGTATAAAGTGTATTGCATCCTTACTTTTATATTCCTCTCAAAATGAATGTTAATATTGCATTTGTCTTCTTCACCACTGACTCAACCTGCAAATTAACCTGTACAAGAACTCCCAAATCCCTTTGCACCTCAGAATTTTCTCGCCATATAGAAAATAGTCTATGCTTGTACTTCTCTGAACCCTCTTCAATGCCAGCACATCTTTTCTTAGATAAGGAGCCCAAAAAAGTTCACAATACTCAAGGCTAGGCCTCACCAGTGCCTTATAAAGCTTTTGCATCACATTCCTACTCTTATATTCCAAAATACAAACCCCATTTCCAGAAAAGTTGGGATATTTTCCAAAATGCAATAAAAACAAAAATCTGTGATATGTCAATTCACGTGAACCTTTATTTAACTGACAAAAGTACAAAGAAAAGATTTTCAATAGTTTTACTGACCAACTTAATTGTATTTTGTAAATATACACAAATTTAGAATTTGATGGCTGCAACACACTCAACAAAAGTTGGGACAGAGGCATGTTTACCATTGTGTTACATCACCTTTCCTTTTAATAACACATTTTAATCGTTTTGGAACTGAGGATACTAATTGTAGTAGATTTGCAATTGGAAATTTTGTCCATTCTTGCTTGATATAAGACTTCAGCTGCTCAACAGTCCGTGGTCTCCGTTGTCTGATTCTCCTCTTCATGATGCGCCATACATTTTCAATAGGAGATAGATCTGGACTGGCAGCAGGCCAGTCAAGCACATATACTCTGTGTCTACAAAGCCACGCTGTTGTAGCCTGTGCAGAATGTGGTCTGGCATTGTCCTGCTGAAATAAGCATGGATGTTCCGGGAAGAGTCATCACCTTAATGGCAACATATGTCTCTCTAAAATCCTAATATATACCTCAGAGTCAATGGTACCTTCACATACATGCAACTTACCCATGCCGTGGGCACTGATGCACCCCCATACCATCACAGATGCTGCCTTTTGCACCTTTCGCTGATAACAATCAGGATGGTCGTTTTCATCTTTGGCACGGAGAACTCGACGCCCATTTTTTCCGAAAACTAGCTGAAATGTGGACTCATCTGACCACAGCACACGGTTCCACAGTCTTTCGGTCCATCTGAGATGAGCTCAGGCCCAGAGAATTCATCGGCGTTTCTGCATAGAGTTGATGTATGGCTTCCTCCTTGCGTAATAGTTTCAAGTTGCATTTCTGGATGTAGCGACGGACTGTGTTAGGTGACAATGGTTTTCCGAAGTAGTCCCGAGCCCAGGTGGCTATAATTGTCACAGTAGCATGACTGTTTCTTAGGCAGTGGCGCCTGAAGGCTCGAAGATCACGTACATTCAACAGTGGTTTCCGACCTTGCCCTTTACGCACTGCGATGACTCTGAATTCTCTGAATCTTTTCACAATATTATGTACTGTAGATGTTGAAAGACCTAAATTCTCTGCAACCTTGCGTTGGGAAATGTTCCTTTTGAACTGACTAACAATTCTCTCATGAATTTTGGCAGAAAGGGGTGAGCCATGACCCATCCTTGCTTGCAAAGACTGAGCCTTTGATGGACACTACTTTTATACCCAGTCATGATACCTCACCTGCTACCAATTAGCCTGCTTAATGTGGAGTCTTCCAAACCGGTATTACTTGAATATTCTGTGCACTTTTCAATCTTATTTTAACTCTGTCCCAACTTTTGTTGAGTGTGTTGCAGCCATCAAATTCTAAATTTGTGTATATTTACAAAATACAATTAAGTTGGTCAGTAAGACTATTGAAAATCTTTTCTTTGTACTTTTGTCAGTTAAATAAAGGTTCACGTGAATTAACATATTACAGATTTTTGTTTTTATTGCATTTTGGAAAATATCCCAACTTTTCTGGAAATGGGGTTTGTATATTAGGGTATGGCACTTACTGGGCTAAAGTACAGAACCTGCCCTTTTGAGTGGTCTTGACCAAATTTCTTTAGCCTGCGGCCCAACTGAGATTTTGCTGTCACAGTTTATGTACCTTCAGGCAGAGTCAGATTATGCCTGATGTCATAACTTTTGCCATTATTGATTACAGTGCTTGAGGCTGGACTTAAACAACAGGTGATTGACCGTGGTCATTAATCCATAGCAACAAACTTCAAAACATGTTTGCCAGCATTTCACAAGAAAACTGTGATCTTGTTGTGAAATGCAACATTTCATTGCTCATTGCCAAATCTAGAAAGCCCCATACAATTGAAGAACTAATTCTGCAAGCACTAAGGGAGATTCTGAGTACAATTTTGCATAAGTCACCAGAGCAAATAATTAAAGCGATTTCACTCAATGACAATTCTGTTCATGGAGAAGTTGATGGAATGACTAAGAACAAGAAGACACATTGTGCAACATACATAGGACAACAGAATTTGCACTACAATTGGATGAATCAACTTTGCCAAGCAATGAACCTTTGCTTCTTGGTTATGTTCGCTTCATAAAAGATTAAATCATGATTTAAGAGTTGTTATTTGCACCAGGACCAGAAACAAATAACAAAATGGGAGTCAATATTTGGGGTTGTTGAGCTATTTTTCAAAGAGAAGGACATTCCGCTCACCAACATTCTTGCTTATCCAACAGATGGGGCACTATCAATGCTAGTACACCTCTGTGGGGTTATTACTTTCTTGAAGAAAAGCGGGATCTAATAGATAGATAGATACTTTATTCATCCCCATGGGGAAATCCAACATTTTTTCCAATGTCCCATACACTTATTGTAGCAAAACTAATTACATACAATACTTAACTCAGTAAAAATATGATATGTATCTAAAATCACCCTCTCAAAAAGCATTAATAATAGCTTTTAAAAAGTTCTTAAGTAGTTTACTTAAATACATTGAGTCCTAACCCCGGCACTTTAACATATCTTACTCCTGGCGGTTGAATTGTAAAGCTGAATGGCATTGGGGAGTATTGATCTCTTCATCCTGTCTGAGGAGCATTGCATCGATAGCAACCTGTCGCTGAAACTGCTTCTCTGTCTCTGGATGGTGCTATGTAGAGGATGTTCAGGGTTTTCCATAATATGTTTACCATTAACCATAATTCAAAGACAACATCTAGTCACAAAAAGCCTAAGTGATTGGATGCATAAATCATTAAATACTGTTATCACAGAAGTAAATAAAATCAAAGCCCATGCTCTCAATTCTTGATTATTTTAAGAGCTTTATATTGAGAATGATGAACAGTTTGAACACTTGTTATGCACAGAAGTCAGATAGCTCTCAAAAGTAAACTGCCTGAGACATTTTTATGAACTTTTTGAAACTGATAAAATTCTTTGAAGACTCAAATGCTACATTCAGTAATCAACTCAAGAATATTAGGCAAGACATTGCAAATTTGTCAGAATTACTCACAAAGCTTAATGAAATCAATCTTCAATTGCAAGGAAATGATATTAACCTTATCAAAGTCAAATCACTATCATCTCCATATTTCTGTTCAAGTTAACGTTTGACAGAAGTACATCATTGGCTGTCACAACCTTTTCCAATTTTTGATCCTCTCTGAGTTGGAAGAGAGAGTACCAGATGATGATCTTCAAGTAAACTGTGTCCATCTGAGTGAGCTGCGTAAACACATGTCAGAGAGATTTCAGGAGTTTCTCTTGATCCAAGTTCCAGATTGGGTAATAAATCCATTGCTGAACACTTGTAATGAGGAATTAATAGGAATGACAGAGGAAGAACTGATCTTGCTACAAAATGATTTTGAGCTGAAGCCAAGTTTCATCAAGATTCAAGATTCAAAAACTTTATTGTCATTCTAAACCGTACATCAGCTCTGCAGGGCAGAATGAGACAGCGTTTCCCAGGAGCAGTGCAATCATAACATAACAAACGCAACACTAAATAATAAACATAACAATAAACAGTAAAACGTGTCCAAAGCAGAGTCAGGTAGAGCAGCTATTTAGCAGTCAGACTGCCTGTGGAAGGAAGCTGTTTAGTAGCCTTGTGGTTTTAGTTTTGATGGACCTGTAATGTTTACCTGATGGCAGAAGAACAAACAGTTCATGGAGAGGGTGTGAGGGGTCTTTAATGATGTACCATGTCTTCTGGAGGCATCAACTCTGAAAGAGGTCTTGGACAGAAGGTAGGGAGACCCCAATAACCTTCTCTGCTCCCCTAACCACCCTCTGCAAGGCTTTTCTGTCGGCAGCACTGCAGCTGGAGTACCAGGTTGTGATGCAAAAGGTCAGCACATTCTCAACCACACCTCTGTAGAATGTAAAATCATATCAAGATGTTTGATTGCAGGAAGAAACCTCTGAACATTATCCTGCATTGTGGAAAAAAGGTCAAAAGACTCTTTATTGTCTTTCCAATATCGTATTTAGTGGAGTGCAGCTTCAGTCCAGCCACCCAACTTCTTTCAAAGCGATGAAACAGACTGCAACTTATTGAACATGGATATCTGAGACTCCTTCAGAATGACAATCAGCCAGATATTGAGAAGCTGATATCACTGCACCAAACAACACACACAAAATGCTGGTGGAACGCAGCAGGCCAGGCAGCATCTATAGGAAGAAGTACAGTCAACGTTTTGGGCCGAGACCCTTCGTTAGGGCTAACTGAAAGATAGTAAGAGATTTGAAAGTAGGAGGGGGAGGGGGAAATCCAAAATGATAGGAGAAGACAGGAGGGGGAAGGTGATTGGCAAAAGGGATACAGAGCTGGAGAAGGGGAAGGATCATGGGATGAGAAGCCTAGGGGGAAAGAGAGGGGAGGGGAGCACCAGAGGGAAATAGAGAACAGGCAAGGAGTGATTGTGAGAGGGCTGGAGAGAGATAAAAAAGGAAGAGAGAGAGAAAAAAAGGGGGGGGGGGAATAAATAAATAAATAAGGGATGGGGTAAGAATGGGAGGAGGGGCATTAACGGAAGCTAGAGAAATCAATGTTCATGCCATCAGGTTGGAGGCTACCCAGACGGAATATAAGGTGTTGTTTCTCCAACCTGAGTGTGGCTTCATCTTGACAGTAGAGGAGGCCATGGATAGACATATCAGAATGGGAATGGGACGTGGAATTAAAATGTGTGGCCACTGGGAGATCATGCTTTCTCTGGCGGACAGAGCGTAGGTGTTCAGCGAAACAGTCTCCCAGTCTGCGTCAGGTCTCACCAATATATAAAAGGCCACACTGGGAGCACTGGACGCAGTATACCACACCAGCCGACTCACAGGTGAAGTGTTGCCTCACCTGGAATGTTGTCTGGGGCCCTGAATGGTGATGAGGAAGTGTAAGGGTAGGTGTAGCACTTGTCTGCTTACAAGGATAAGTGCCAGGAGGGAGATCGGTGGGAAGGGATTGGGGGGGGGGGGGAACAAATGGACAAGGGACTCACGTAGGGAGTGATCCCTGCGGAAATCAGAAAGAGGGGGGAGGGAAAGATGTGCTTGGTAGTGGGATCCCATTGGAGGTGGCGGAAGTTACGGAGAATTATATTTTGGACCCGGAGGCTGGTGGGGTGGTAAGTGAGGACAAGGCGAACCCTATCCTGAGTGGGGTGGCGGATGGATGGGGTGAGGGCAGATGTGCCTGAAATGGGAGAGCTGCGTTTGAGAGCAGAGTTGATGCTGGAGGAAGGGAAGCCCCTTTGTTTCAAAAAGGAAGACATCTCCTTCTTCCTGGTGTGATATACTGCATCCAGTGCTCCCGGTGTGGCCTTTTATATATTGGTGAGACCCGATGCAGACTGAGAGACCGTTTTGCTGAACATCTACGCTCTGTCTGCCAGAGAAAGCAGGATCTCCCAGTGGCCACACATTTTAAATCCACATCCCATTCCTATTCTGATATGTCTATTCGTGGCCTCCTCTACTGTCAAGATGAAGCCACACTCAGGTTGGAGGAGTGTGGTGAACTAGATATACCTGTCTGACTGCTCCTGTGGCTCCTCCCACAGACCCTGCTGACTGCTCCTGTGGCTCCTCCCACAGACCCCTGTATAAAGGCGACTGTGGTCTGCTGCTCTCCCTCATTTTCCCAGGATGTAGTGTTGTTCTTCAGTCAATAAAAGCCGATATCTCACTTCCTAAGTCTCAGCGTGAGTTATTGATGGTGCATCAAGGAGCACCACCTTATATTCTGTCAGGGTAGCCTCCAACCTGATGGCATGAACATTGATTTCTCTAACTTCTGTTAAGGCCCCTCCTCCCCTTCTTACCCCATCCCTTATTTATTGATTGATTGATTGATTCATTCATTCATTCCCTCCCTCCCTTATTTTCTCTTTCTTCCTTTTTTTTCTCTCTCTCTGCCTGTTCTCCATCTCCCTCTGGTGCTCCCTTCCCCCTTTCTTTCTCCCAAGGCCTCCTGTCCCATGATCCTTTCCCTTCTCCAGCTCTGTATCCCTTTTGCCAATCACCTTTCCACCTTTTTTTTAGCTTCAACCCTCCCCCTCCTGTCTTCTCCTATCATTTCAGATTTCTCCCTTCCCCTCTTACTTTCAAATCTCTTACTATCTTTTGTTTCAGTTAGTCCTGACGAATGGTCTTGGCCTGAAACATCGACTGTACTTCTTCCTATAGATGCTGCCTGGCCTGTTGCATTCCACAGGCATTTTGTGTGTGTTGCTTGAATTTCCAGCATCTGCAGATTTCCTCGTGTTTGCATTTTCATCACTGCACCAAGCCCATCCATTGCATTGAAAGGAGAAAAAGCAATGAAGTAGTGAATAATTGGAATCTCTACACGCTAAAATTGTTGATGAATATTGTTTTCACTGTAATTAAATAAAGAAACCATTTTATTTGTAGCTTTAAATAGATTTGAATATTTTTGTAATTATTTGTCACTGCTTTGAATTTGCAGTTTTTATTTTCCTTCACTGTGCATCATAAACCATTGTTTTATGTAATGGCCTGAAAGAGAGTAAGAAACACTGGGTATGTGGTCTGGGAGTCAAGGGGATGGTAACCCAAAAACTTTGGGAACCACCTGTGTAGAGCTTTGTGCTCTCTATCATATTGGCAGAGGCACAGAGGAAGATGGTGTTTAGTTACACATGTTTGACACTGGGAAAAGGTCAGGAATGCTAATGAAAATATCCTGTCCAATTCTGTGATTGCCCTGTTTTTACCTAGCAATGACTATTCTGGGCAGAATGGATAGTTTTGTGTCTTAAAAAAACCCAGTGTGACACAGTCAAATAGCTAGGCTATTGATTTCAAAGCAAAGTCTGCCCTCTCGAGGCAAACAGTGAAATGTTCAGAAAACATGATTTCCTGCATTGAAGATTTATACAGACCCAATAATTTTTTACAGTATCAGGAACGATAATAGCAAAATCTAAATATGAAGTTTAGACATAAAAATCCAGGGACTTCAAGAAAAATATCTCCTCTTATGACTGCAAGAGGCCTGGAGTCCATTTTCTTGTATTGTGCTCACTTTCATGAATTTCTATTTCTTTCTAGTGCTCAACAAGATGGCCGTAACAAAAGTTTACAAGAAGATGTGAACTATGACTTGTTTCTCACTGCAGTCTCAGGGCGTTTGGTCTGTTAGTGTTTCACTTAAAAGACGTAGTCATTATTGGCAAGACTATTGCCATACTTAACTGCCCTTTGAAAATAATTATGAATCACATTTTTGAACTCTTGTACCATGGTAATCTCTTTACCAAAAGGACTGCAGTTCAAGAAAATGTCTGATCACCAGGTATACTCATGCATCAAAGGTTCTCCCATTTTCTGTCAGTTAGAGAGGTCCAGAAATTAGACCTAGAGAAGGAATTGGTATATGTTTTTTGGTTAGGATAATACTTAACTGATACCCTATTGAATGATGACACTTCCATATGCAGAGTCATTGATTTCTAGTTCATGGGTTTGGGAGACACTGTCGGGAGCAGTGAGTGAGCAAGAGAGCGTCACACTCAGCCACCTTCCTCCAGCAGCAGTGAGCAGGAGGCTGGTAGACGGCACTGAACATTCTCTTGCCTTCCATGCTTGCCTCAATGTTTCAACCTTCCACACAAGATTGGCAAGAGATAGCTGATCATGGGTTCACACCCTGTCTCTAAATTTATTGTATCTTCTATTTTTATTTCAGATTTCCAACATTTGCAATTTTTTTGTGATTTTGTTCATAAAGAGCTTAATAATCAATCACCCCCCTGCAGACACAAGAGGCTATAGATGCTTGAATCTGGAGCAACAAACAATCTGCTGGAGGAACTCAGCGGGTTGAGCAGCATTCACGGGAGGAAGGGAATTGTCGACATTTCGGGCGCTGATGCAGGGTTTGTTACTCCATTACAGACCATCAATAAACAATACTGAGCGCCAAACTGCTCTGTTTATTGCTAGGATCACTTAGATCCACAGCCAATCCTTGATCAGGCTCCAACTTAAACGATATTTAGCTTAATTTTGGGAAAAGGTGGAAATATTTGGTGCGTATACTTGCAGAGGTTAACAGCATAGAAGGTGGTTATGGAGCACGCCATGTCCATACATGCTCATCTCTTTTTCTCAACTCTGATGAAGTGTCTTCAACCTGAAAATTTTTCTCTATTTCTCTTTCAATGAGTGTCACTCAGCACATCAATCCCATCCTCATCGACCCGCTGAGTGTTCACAGCATTTTCTACATCTATATCTATACTGTGTCCAGGTCAACCTTGTTTCCCAGCTTTTGTCCTTACTTCTGCAGGTCTTCAAGTGTTCTTTGCCCCCTCCACTCCTCCCTACCCTTTCTGGGATTTTTTCCAGATCCCACAACTCTTCTCAACTTCCTTCTAATCGCTCTGTCATTTAAGTTGAATCTGTGTTCACCAGTGAATGACCTCTCTGCTGGGGGAAATACGTACTTTTCATCCACTCTGTCTTGACATCTCATAATTCTGCACATTTCAATCTCCCCCTCATTCCCTTTCTTCCAAAGTAAGAAAGGTCATTCTTATAATTATAAAAGTCTAATTCTGGAAACATTCATTTAAATCATTCCCTTTCTCTCAGTAGTCCTGTTACATCTTGTCCCTGGAGAGAAATCAAAAGGGTGAATGAAATTTGTCATATGTAAATACTACAGAATTTAGAGTTCTTTAGTACTAATCAGAGGCATTGGGGTTGGAAAATAGCTGTTGTGCACAAGATGTTAAACAGCTGAGTTGTGTCTCCCCTCACAGTCCTCAGCAGCCCTGTGTCCACCGTGGAGAACTTCAGGTTCCTGGGAACCACCATCTCTCAGGATCTGAAGTGGGAGCAGAACATCAGCTCCATCCTGAAGAAGGCCCAGCAGCGGATGTATTTCCTGCGGCTCTTGAGGAAATACGGTCTGCCTCAGGAATTGCTGCTGCAGTTCTACACTGCAGTCATTGGTGAGTCTGTCCTGTGCACCTCCATCATTGTGTGGTTTGGAGCTGCCACCAAGCAGGATAGAACCAGAATACAGTGCACAGTGAGGACTGCCGAGCGCATCATTGGAGCCTCCCTGCCCTCTATTGTGGACCTGTACTCTTCCAGGTTGAAGAAGAGGGCGGGGAACATCATAAAGGACTCCTCCCATCCTGTGCACAGACTGTTTGATCTGCTTCCGTCTGGTAGGCGCTTCAGATCCCTCCAGACTAAGACTAATAGGCACTGGAGAAGTTTTTTCCCTACTGCGGTCACTTTGCTGAACAGTTAACTGCTGGTTAACTGTCGGCTAACTATTACTTGGATTGCACTACCTGTATGTATAATCTATATTTTCATTTATATTTATCATTATTATTGTTATGAGCAGAGAGACAACATCTGCCGGAAGTAAATTCCTTGTATGTGCATAGGTACTTGGCGATTAAAGTCTGATTCTGATTCTGATCTGACAACAAATTCAATTTGTGTCTGGTTGTGAGCACCTGAGTGCTCTCTGTCATATTGGGCTATCATGCTGAGAGCTGCTGACTTCAGCCAGGTCTATGAGTTTATTATACTCTGTAGTCCATCACAGTCTGGCAGATCATAGCTAGTTTCCAGCTGTTGAGGTCTCTTGTCACTGTGTGAATGAATACAATACAGACTGCAAGGGCCATAGAAATAGATAATTCATGCACAAAAGCTTAAGGTCATACATTGAAGCTTTCAGTGATGATCCTCTCAACACCCTCTACACTTCCCTCCTTGAGGTCAGATTTATTCCTTTATGTTTTACAGTTATTCTAACAATACAAGTGGATTAGTATGGGAAAATACCATGTCCCAGCCATTACAAAAACTTGCTTGAAGGACTGGCAGCTCAGTGCTGTAGAGTTTAGACATTTCAGATGTGAGAGCGAGTATTTTATTTTATTTAGAGATAGAACATGGTAACAGACCTTTCTGGCCTAGCAAGCCCACTCCCCCAAATACATACACTAATTAACCTGCTAACTTGTTCCCATCTTTGGAATGTGGGAGGAAACTGAAGCACCCGGAGGAAACCCATGTAGTCATGGGGAGAACATATAAACTCCTTGCAGACAGCGGCAGAATTGTACCTGGGGCATTACACTAGCTGCTACCAATTGTGTTGTTCATTTGTTTAAGAAGGGCAAAAAAGACAAACTCAGAAACTATATGCCAATGAAACTTACATCAGTGGTAGGAAAATTACTGGAGTTGGCTCTCGTGGACAGGATTTACTCACAATTTGGAAAAGCATGGACTTATTAGGGAAAGTCAGCGTGGCCTTGTTTGGGAAGAGAATGCACCAGGGTGTTTCCTGGAGTTGTAAGTGTTAACCATAAGGAGAGGTTAGACAAAATGGGATTGTTTTTGTTGGGGCATCAGAAGCTGAGGGGAGACCTGATAGAGGTAAATAAAATGAGAAATAAAATAAATAAATGGGATAGATTGATAGTTATTTCCCAGGGTGGGAACATTAATTATAAGAGTGCACAGGTTTAAGATGAATGGGGCTTTGTAGAAGTAGATCAGATAGCAATGTTTATGATGTGTTTAGACCAAGGGTTCCTAACCTGGGGTCCATGGACCCCACAGTTAATAGTAGTGGTCCATGGCATAAAAAAAGTTGGGAAGCATTGGTTTAGAAAGACACATGAACAGGCATGGAATAGAAAGGTACAAACTATGGAATTGGTTAGATTGGCATTTTGGGGAATGCAGATATGGTAGAATAAAGGACTGTTCCTGTGCTGTACATCTTTATGAATCTGCCTCCAGCAGTATGTGCAAGCCACTAACCACTTGGTGTATAAAAATGCTCTCCTATGTCACTTTTGGTTATTTTTGCCAATGACTTTCATTTTTCTCTGATTCTAAACCCTTCAACTTCTGTGTTATCTACTCTGTCCATACCTTTCATTGTGTGGGATCCTTCTTCAGCTGAACAATGATTTTTAGAAAGCAAAATCAGAGGTGGGATGAAAAATGCTGGAAGGATTTAATACGTTTGGTAGCATCTATGAAGTGAGAAACAGAGAAAGAGATATTGAGTCAAGTAGCACATAAACCAGCCTGTTAGTAAATACCCCCTTACACCCTCATCCCATTTCACCCTCCACAACATACTCATCAACTATGCCCAGTTTACAGTGGCTAATTGAACTACCAACCCCAAAAATAAAGGACAATGCTGGAAATAATTGGGAGATTAGAAGGATTTATTTATGTATTATTTTGTAACTTATATTATTGTTTATGTCTTGCACTGCAAACAACAAATTTGACAACAAAAGCTGATGACAGTAAACTTGATTCTGATTCTGATCTGTGGACAGAGAAAAAAGATGTAATGAACATTATTCAGTTCAATTAAACTCAAGTTTAATTGTCATTCAAACATATAGGAATACTCAAGAATACAGTCAAACGAGACAGCATTACTCTGGGGTCAAGGTGCAAAATGCAGTACCAACAGTCACACAGAGCACAAACTACACACAAGATAGCAAGCACAAATGGCATCACAATCACCCAATAAAAGATATAAAACTCATGCCAACAATCTACAGTCGACCACGACAGAGTTTGCTCCCCACTGAACGAACACCAGGAGGAGGGGCAGCACTGACCCAGACCAGACGCTACAGCACACCGCCCCTGGTGGAATGCACCAGCTCTGAAGCCTCTCCGAGGTAACACCACGGCTTGATGCTCAATCCCCACACATAGAAGACAAGAAGCACATACAGAGTATCAGAAAACTACAACCACACAAAATATACATGTATACAGACCAGACCCTTCAGCCCATTGAACTCTTCAGTCGACCCCAATGGAGCTTATCTTCTGCTGAGTGAACACTGATTCCAGCCTGGATGCTGCTCCACATTGCCCTTGGAGGAGCACACTAGCTTTGACACCTCTGTGTTGGCAGCTATAAACAGGGGCACCGTATCTTGAGGCCCAGTCCTTGCTACCACCGAAGCCACGCAGCTCTCCCGCCACCCATCCCTGCTCTTAGCCAATAAATCAGTGAATCAAACTTGTGGCATACCAGATTAACAATGTCCAAAATGGAGATTCTATGGATGAGAACAAAATTCTCAGATGGTATTATGCCAGGGTCAGGACATCTTGGATCAATTCCTCGGCAATCTTAGCTTTGACCAACAACCAATCCACATTTGGGATTGATTAGCAAAAGCAAATGAAAGGAAGGCGGAGATGAGTGCAGCGGCCATAATCGCAGCAGCCGTTGGTTGAGTGACCAGTCAGAGTGGTGATCTTGACGCTTTAGCTCTTCAAGGCTTCAGTCACAGAAAATAAAAAAAAGCTCAAATTTGTTTTTTTTCTTCTTCCCTTCTTTGTATCTGCTCAGCTAGGGACAGTAGACATGCCAGGTAGGATAGTGGATTGCTCCTCTTGTGCGATGTGGGAAGGCAGGGAGGACTCCAATGTCCTTGATGACTACACCTGCAAGAAGTGCATCCACCTGCAGCTTCTAATAATCCGCATAAAGGAGTTGGAACTGGATGAACTCCGGATCATTTGGGAGGCTGAAGGGGATGATAGATAGGATATATAGAGAGGTAAATACACCCAAGATACAGGACACAGGCAAATGGGTGACAGTCAGGAAGGGGAAAGGGGTTAAGGAGCTAGTGCAGGGTACCTCTATGGACATCCCCCTCAGCAACAGGTATATCACTTTGAATATTGTTGAGCAGTTGACCTAACAGAGGAAAGTCACAGTGGTCGGGTCTCTGGCATTGAGTCCGGCTCTGTTACTCAAAGGAGAAGGGGATGAAAAGGCATGTTGTGGTGATAGAGGATTAGTTAGTTAGAGGAATGTACAGGAGGTTCTGTGGGTGAGAACGAGATTCCAAGATGGTGTGTTGCCTCCTGGGTCCCAGGACATTTCAACATTCTTAAATGGGAGGGTGTACAGCCAGAAGTCATGATCCATGTAGATACCAATAACATGGGTAGGAGGAGTGGTGAGGTTTTATATAGGGAATTCAAGGAGTTAGGTGCTAAGTTAAAGGGCAGGACCTCCAGGGTTGTGATCTCAGGATTGTCACTCATGCCACGTGCTAGTGAAGCCAAAACTAGGAAGATTACACAGTTTAACACATGGCTAATGCGTTAGAAACATAGAAAACATACAGCACAATACAGGCCCTATGGCCCACAAAGCTGTGCCGAACATGTCCCCATCTTAGAACTACCTAGGCCCATAGCCCTCTATTTTACTAAGCTCCATGTAGCCATCCAGAAGTCTCTTAAAAAACCTTATCATTTCCGCCTCCACCACCGCCGCTGGCAGCCCATTCCATGCACTCACCACTCTGCATAAAAAGCTTGAGTTGAAGTAGGAGGAAGGACATAAGATTTTTGGATTATTGGGCTCTCTTCCAGAGTAGGTGGGGCCTGTACGGAAAGGACAGATTACACCTGAACTGGAGGGGGACTAATATCCTAGCAGGAAAGTTTTTTAAAGCTGCACGGTGGGGTTTAAACTAAAATTGTTGGGGGATAGGAACGAGATTTGCAGATTGTGGAGGCAGGAGTTGGTAAGAACCCAAAGTTAGGAATCAAAAGGTTGAGCATGGTGTCCTGAGCTGCGTATGTTTTAATGCAAGAAGTATCATAGGAAAGGCGGATGGTAGTGCTGAAGGTGAGGTAGCTGGTTTACAAACAAGAGACAATATCCAGTGAGGAAAGGCTGTTGATAGGGTAAAATTGCATTGACAGGATGAGTTGCAATGTAAAATGAAGACAAAATCAAAAAGGGTAAATACAGAAATGAAGGTGTTATATTTGAATGAGAAGAATCATGGCTAAAAGAAGATTATAGCTGGGAGCTTAATGCCCAAGGACATACATAGTATCGAAAAGACAGGCAGGAAGGCAAAATGGGCAGCATTGCTCTATTGGTAAAAAATCAAATCAAATCATTAGAAACAGGTGACAAATAGTCAGAAGGTATTGAATCATTGTGGAAAGAGCTAAGGAACTGGAAAGGTAAAAAGATCCTGAAGGGAGTTGTACACAGACCCTCAAATAATCCTAAGGATGTGGTCTACAAATTTCACTAGGAGATAGAAAATGTATGCCAAAAGGGCAATGTTGCAATAGTCATGGGGGGTTTCAATATGCAGGTAGATTGGGAAAATCATGTTGGTGCTTGATTCCAAGTGGGGGAATTTCTAGAATGCCTATGAGATGGCTTTTTAGGGCAGCTTGAGACTGAGCCCACTAGGGATTCAGCTATTCTGGATTAGGTGTTGTGCTTAAGATAAAAGAACCTTTAGGGGCAAGTGATTATAATATGATTGAATTCACCCTGAAATTTGAGAAGGAGAAGCTAAAGTCAGATGTATCAGTATTACAGTAGAGTCAAGGGAATGAGAAAGGAGTTGGCCAGAATTAATCGGAAAAGAACACTGGTAGGGATGATGGCAGAGCAGCAATGGCTGGAATTTCTGGAAGCAATTCAGGAAGGACAGGATATCTTCATCCTTAGGAGGAATAAGTATTCTAAAGACAAGATGACACAACCATGGTTAACAAGAGAAGTCCAAGCCAACATAAAAGCCATAGAGAGGGCATATAATAGAGAAAAAATTAGTGTGAAGTTAGAGAATTGGGAGGCTTTTAAAAACCAAAGGAAGGAAACTAAAAAAGTCATCAAGAAGGTAAAAATGGAATACAATTATAAGCTAGCCAAAAATATTAAAGAGGAAACCAAAGGTTTCTTCTGATACATGAAGTGTAAAAGTGAGGCGAGAGTGGGTATTGGATTGCTGGAAAACGATACTGGAGAGTTAGTAATGGGGGACAAAGAAAAGGTGGATGAACTGAATAAGTATTTTGCACCAGTCTTCACTGTGGAAGACACTAGCCGTATGGTGGAAGTTCCAGGTTTCAGGGGTCATGAAGTGTGTGAAGTTACTGTAACCAGAGGGAAGGTTCTAGGGAAACTGAAAAGTCTGAAGGAAGATAAGTTACCTGGACTAGATAGTGTACACCCCAGGGTTCTGAGAGGGTGGCTGAAGAGATTGTGGAGGCATTAGTAATGATCTTTCAAGGATCACTGGATTATGGGATGGTTCTGGAAGACTAGAAAATTGCAAATGTCATTCCACTCTTCAAGAAGGGAGAGTGGCAGAAGAAACTATAGGCCAGTTAGTCTGACCTCAGTGGTTGGGAAGATATTGGAGTTGATTGTTAAGGATGAGATCTGAGTACGTGAGGTACACGATAAAATAGGCCATAGTCACCATAGTTTCCTTAAGGGAAAATCTTGCCTAACAAATCTGTTCAAATTCTTTGAAGAAATAACAAGCAGCATAGACAAAAATGAATTGGTTGATGTTGTGTACTTTCTGAAGGCTTTTGATAAGGTGCCACATATGAGGCTGCTACAAGCCCATGATATTACAGGAAAGATTCTAGCATGGATAAAGCAGTAGCTGATTGGCAGGAGGTAAAGAGTGGAAATAAAGGGAGCTTTTTCTGATTGGCTGCTAGTAACTAGTGATGTTCCTCAGGGATCTGTGTCAATGATTTTGATGATGGAATTGATGGCTTTGCAGATGATATGAAGATAGGTGGAATGACAGGTAGTTTTGCAGCAGTAGAGAGGCGATGGAAGGACTTAGAGTGATTAGGAGAATGAGCAAAGAATGACAAGCTATCTTCAAACTTTGCAGCTCAAGTCTGGGCCATCAACAGTGATTCTCTCAGAATGATACAGCGCTGATTTAAGTTTTCCACCTTATTCTTAAGACTCAGAATTATTGTGTGGTGGTGCCTTATGACCTCTGCAAACAGTCAGAAAGCATCACACTGGCTATTCTTTCCCCTAGTAAAACCCAACGATTTAAGTATGGACACAATGTGATGTCCAATTTCAACCCTGGCAAAATCTAACTGATCTGACCAATTTACCAGCATTCTGTAAACCATCAATAGATTATAAAGCCCTCAAGTGTTGTCATTCTAACTGGGACTTGGCATCTCTCTTCTGGGGCATCCTCTCTTTTAAATAAACTTTTTCAAGAAATGCATTTGCAGCCCTAAAACAGCCAGTTCCTGTTACTCACAGCGTCAAATGTAATGTAGAAGCAGGTTCACGGGTTTGGTGAGCAAGATAGAAAACACTGATTGCGACTGACTGACCCTACACAAACTTCTATCACCTACCCTCTCTTATTCCTTAATAGCCAGTTAGCTATCACACACTCTCCCATTGGGGCTTCTATGTACTCATTAAGGCAACTTTCTAAAACCAGTTACAACCTCTATTCCATCTAGTCCTTTGACAGTATGGAAGTCCCAATCAATACGTGGAAAGCTACAATCAAGAAACCTTTGTTTCTTGCAAGTCTGCGATCTCTCTACAGGTTTGTTCCTCTCAATGCCACCTACTGTTGGGTGGTCTGTAAAGTAGCCCCACTAACATGGTTGTATCTTTCTTATTCTTCAGTTCCACCCATAACACAACACCAGACAAGTTATCTAGTCTGTCCTGGCTGAGTTCTGCCGTGACATTTTCCTTGACTAGTAACACCATCTCTCCTTCTTTAATACCTCCTGCTCTGTAGTATCTAAAGCAAAAGAACTCCACAATATTCAGCTGCCAGTCATGCCCTTCCGGCAACCAGGTCTCATTAATGGCTACAATTTAAATTACAAATTAAAGGTCATGTTTGACAAACCTTATTGAATTTTTTGAAGTAGTTACGAGGAATGTTGACGAGGGTAAGGCAGTGGATGTAGTCTATATGGACTTCAGCAAGGCCTTTGACAAAGTTCCACATGGAAGGTTAGTTAAGAAGGTTCAGTCGTTAGGTATTAATGCTGGAGTAATAAAATGGATTCAACAGTGGCTAGATGGGAGATGCCAGAGAGTAGTGGTGGATAATTGTTTATCGGGATGGAGGCCGGTGACTAGCGGGGTGCCTCAGGGATCTGTTTTGGGCCCAATGTTGTTTGTAATATACATAAATGATCTGGATGATGGGGTGGTAAATTGGATTAGTAAGTATGCTGATGATACTAAGGTAGGAGGTGTTGTGGATAATGAGGTGGGTTTTCAAAGCTTGCAGGGAGATTTATGCCGGTTAGAAGAATGGGCTGAACGTTGGCAGATGGAGTTTAATGCTGAGAAGTGTGAGGTTCTACATTTTGGCAGGAATAATCCAAATAGAACATACAGGGTAAATGGTAAGGCATTGAGGAATGCAGTGGAACAGAGAGATCTAGGAATAACAGTGCATAGTTCCCTGAAGGTGGAGTCTCATGTAGATAGGGTGGTGAAGAAGGCTTTTGGAACGCTGGCCTTTATAAATCAGAGCATTGAGTACAGAAGTTGGGATGTAATGTTAAAATTGTACAAGGCATTGGTAAGGCCAAATTTGGAATATTGTGTACAGTTCTGGTCACCGAATTATAGGAAAGATATCAATAAATTAGAGAGAGTGCAGAGACGATTTACTAGGATGTTACCTGGGTTTCAGCACTTAAGTTACAGAGAAAGGTTGAACAAGTTAGGTCTCTATTCATTGGTGCGTAGAAGGTTGAGGGGGGATTTGATCGAGGTATTTAAAATGTTGAGAGGGATAGATAGAGTTGACGTGAATAGGCTGTTTCCATTGAGAGTAGGGGAGATTCAAACGAGAGGACATGATTTGAGAGTTAGGGGGCAAAAGTTTAAGGGAAACACGAGGGGGTATTTCTTTACTCAGAGAGTGATAGCTGTGTGGAATGAGCTTCCTGTAGAAGTAGTAGAGGCCAGTTCAGTTGTGTCATTTAAGGTAAAATTGGATAGGTATATGGATAGGAAAGGAGTGGAGGGTTATGGGCTGAGTGCGGGTAGGTGGGACTAGGTGAGATTAAGAGTTCGGCACGGACTAGGAGGGCCGGAATGGCCTGTTTCCGTGCTGTGATTGTTATATGGTTATATGGTTAATATCATAATTCCAGGTATTGATCCATGCTGAGCTCACCTGCTTTTCCTATGATACTTCTTACATTGTAATATACCCAGCTCCATGGTCAACCTTTTGATTCCTGACTTTGAGTTTTCAACATCTCTCTCCACTACCTGTTCTGGACCTTGGTTCCCATTCCCCTGCTACTCTAGTTTTGAA
This sequence comes from Hemitrygon akajei, assembly GCF_048418815.1. NCBI lineage: Eukaryota > Metazoa > Chordata > Chondrichthyes > Myliobatiformes > Dasyatidae > Hemitrygon > Hemitrygon akajei. The sequence goes on from NC_133146.1 coordinate 3,905,678, forward strand.
CCCTATTGTGCAGCACTTGCAAACCTTCCCGCTAGGATATTAGTCCACCTCCAGTTCAGGGGCAAACAGTCCCTTCTGCACAGGTCCCACATTCACTAGAAGAGAGCCCAATGATCCACGAATCTCCCCTACAAAATCTCCTTAGCCATTTATTAAACTGAAAAATTTTCCCACTTCTGGCTTCCCTAGCACGTGGCACAGGTAGCAATCTTGAGATCACAACCCTGGAGGTTGTGCCTTTTGACGTAGTACAACTATCTCCCTGAACTCACTTTGCAGAACCTCGTCACTTTTCCTTCCCATGCCATTGATACCTACACGGACCACAACCTCTGGCTGTTCACTCTCCCACTTAAGGAGTCGATCGGAGATGTCCCGACCCCTGGCACACGGGAGGCAACATAACATCGGAAAACTCGTTCTCGACCACTTAACCTCATTTCAGTTCCTCTGACGAATGAATCCCCTATCTCCACAGCTCGTCTCTTCTCTTCTCTCCTCCCTCCCCCCCTTCACTGAGTTGCAGAGCCAGGCACAGTACCAGATAACTGACCACGGTGACTTTCCTCGGCTTGGTCATTACCCCCCAACGGTATCCAACTGATATACCTGTTGTTGAGGCCTCCAAAGGCTGACAGACCTGTCAATTCTATTTTCCCAGTTTTGTCTGTTTTTATTTTCATGAGAAGTTGGCTGAATGGTCCTTCTTTTTCGTACTTATTTTGTCACCACGGACATACAGGCTATATTTCAGAGAGAATGCTGTAGAAATATATAACAAATGGAAAGATGCAGAAGATGTACCCGATAGCAACAAGCACATCGAGCAGCTCAGCGCCGGCAGCGGTTTGCGGTAATACGCATGCGTCAATGAACGCCGCTCTCCTGACGTCGGTGGGACCGGCGCGCATGCGCGGCGTGAAGACCAGCTGGTTGACGAATGGTGGCCCCCAGCCGGTGAGGAGATTGCATCAGGAGATTGCGAAACCGGTGTGAGGTGAGGTGTCAGGGCGGAATTAGAGGCGCTGGGTTAGAGGTGAGGGTGAGGGCCAGGGCCAGGGGCAGAGCGTAGAAAGTCAAAGGGGATTTGTAATGGACAGAGGAGGGGAGATTGAAGTTGGGGTGAGTTGCTTGAATGGGGTTGAGGCGTGTCGAGTGCCAGACGGGTTCGTATGCATGGGCCACAGTGGGGTTGAACATGAGGTGACTGACTTTGTGGGTCAGAGGAGAGGGAACTAGGTCAGTTTGAGCTAGGTGAGCCATGCCTAGCTATGGGAGAGGGTCACATTACAGCCATGTTTCTGCGGGTGTCATAGTTGGGTATAAATGCCGAGGCTTTGCTTCAATGTGCTTCTGAAAGAGGATGTTAAGCAGAGGAATTGGGTAAGTGCAAGAAAGTTTTTCCGTAAAAACTAATGTGCTGATTTGGGCAGGAATAGAAAGATAGAAGAGATGAATGTGTGGCTGATAACTTACTCCAGGGAGTAGGATTTCAGCTTCTTGGGGGCCATTGAAATCTCTTCTTGGGTATGAGTGACCTCTGCAAAACGGACATGTTGCATCTTAGCTGGAGAATAATCAATAACCTGGCTGAGAGATTTGCTTGTGTTACTGAAATGATTCAAAGTACATTTATTATCAAAGTATGTACAAATTATACAACCTTTGAGATTTATCTGCTTGCAGGCAGCCACAAAGCAAGAAACCCAAAAGAACCCAATTAAAAGAAAAACCAACACCCAATGTGCTGAGAAAGAGGAAAAAAACACAATTACGCATACAATATAAGCAAGCCACAGCATTCCAAACCAAGTTAAACCTATAAATCCAGAGCAGCCTCGGTCTCATTACATCACAGAATGGGACACATTGACCTGAAGCTCGCATTCACTAAGCATGGAGCAGCTGGAGCAGTCTCACAGCCTCTGCGTCACAGAGATAGAGTAAACGCCATGGAAGAGCAAGCAGAATCGGCCTGACCATCACCTCCAATCTGGACACACTGCCTTTTCAGTCTATCTGAGCAGGTGTTTAAATTGTATTCACTGGGTTATGTCCCGCTCTGGGGTTAGACCCCTCCGGCCAGCCCAAGGATGTTCTTGAGCTTTCCAAATCAGCTTGGTGCTTGGATTGATCCAACCTCGCTCCTGGTTTAGGTGGGCGAGCTCCGAAACTCCTCCAAATCCTCTCCGATTCACTCATTTCAACTACGACTTCATCTCGATCTTGCTTCTCCTTGAACATGCCACTCTCCAACTTTGCATCACATCTGCATGGCTCGACCGTCGAGTCAGCCTCCCCCTCGCACGCCTCTTCATTGTTTGTGGGGCTAGTTTACCACAATTTACCACAGAAAAAAGTGTTATTAATAATGTATTCAATCATATTTTTTGCCTTTTGAACAACCAGTAAGCTGTTGCCCAACTTCAATGGATCCATCTTAAACCAAAAGGAGGGTTTAACTTAGTTTGACGGGGGTGGGAGCCAATGGACCAGTCGAGAGATTGAGAAGAAGGTATACATCCTGCCCAATATGTCTGTAAGGAAGGACTGGCAGGATCAAGGTAGTAGACACAATGAGATGAATGGGTTCAAACTGTGTTTAATTTAATTCTAGGGGTATTAGGGGTAAGAGTGATGAACTTAGAGCATGGAATGATGATGCTGTGACCATTACAGAGACTTGGTCAAGAAAAAGACTGGACTGTATCAGAAGCATATTTATTATCACTAGCATTAGATATGAATTTTGTTTTGTGGCAGCAGTAAAGAATAAAATATAAAAATTAAGGTAAGTTATAAAACATAAACAGTCCAAAAGAGGAATAGCGAAGTTGTATTCATGGATCGTTCAGAATCTGAAAGTGAAGGGGAAAAAGCTGTTCTTAAGCCAGTATGGGTTCAGGAGAAGGTAGTAATGAATAAAGAACATGTCCTGAATGATGAGGATCCTTATTGATGGATACCAGCTTTGGAAGATATCCTTCATGGTGGGGATGGTTGCACCCATGATGTAGTTGGCTGACTCTACAACCCTCTGCAACCTCTTTCAATCCTGTGCATTGGAGCCTTCATATCTGGCAGTGATGCAACTTGTCAGAATGCTCTCTAACGTACATCTGGAAGAAATTTGCTAGAGTCTTTGACGTATCAAATCTCATCGAACTACTAACCAAGTATAGTTGCTGGCTTCTTAATTGTTTCAGTATGTTGGGCCTCGAATAGATCCTTTGAGATGTGGTGATAGGGGATTCGTTAGTTAGGTGAATAGAAAGCAGGTTCTGAGGATGAGAAGGAGATTCCCGGTTGGTATGTTGCCTCCTGGGTGCCAGAATCTGGGACAACTTGGATTAATTCCTCAGAATTCTGATGTAAGAGGATGAGCAGCCAGAATTTGTGGTCCATTTAGGAACCAGTGACATGGTAGGAAGAGTGATGAGGTTCTGCAAAGTAGTTTAGGGAATTAGGTGCTAAGTTAAAGGACAGAACTTCCAGGGTTTAGATGTCAGGATTGCTACGCAGGCCACGTGCTAGTGAGGCCAGAAATAGGAAGACCATACAGTTTAACACATGTCTGAGAGTTAATGTAGGAGGAAGAGCATCAGATTTTTGGATCATCGGGTTCTCTTCTAGGGAAGGTGGGACTTGTACAGAAGTGATGGTTTGCACCTTGGTGCAGGGGACTGATATCCCAGCAGCAAGATTTGTTAATGCACGGGGGGGTGGGGGGGATGGGGTTAAACTATAGTTGTTGGGAACCAGAGTGCCATAGTGGTTAGGGTGTGGAGAAAGATGTTAAGTCCTCAGACAAAGTCAGGTATCAAAAGGTTGAACGTGGTGTGACTAATGTCCTGAGCTACGTATATCTCAGTGAGAGAAGTAGGAAAGGCAGATGAGCTCAGGGCATGAATCAACACATGGAATTATAATATTGTAGCCATTAGTGAGACTTGGTTGCAAGAGGGGCAGGACTGACAGCTCAGTATTCTGGATTCTTTTGTTTTAGATGCAACAGCAGGAGTGATTAAAGGGGGAGGGGTGACGTAACTAACCAGAGAAATGTCACGGCATGCTAGGTCAGGACAGATCGATGAACTTGTCTAGTGAGCCCTTTTGGGTGGAACGTAGGAATAAGAAGGATATGACCATGTAAATGGGGCTATATTATAGACCACCCAACAGTCCGCTGGATTTAGAGTAACACATTTGTGGAGAGATTGCAGACTGTTGCAAGGAACATAAGGTTGTTATAGTAGATGATTTTAACTTTTCAAATATTGACTGGTCATCCTATACTGTAAAAGAACTGGACGGGATAGAGTTTGTCAAATGTGTCAGGAAAGTTTTCTTAATCAGAAAAAAAGTCTCAATGAGAGAGTGTGCGATGGTTGATCTGCTATTAGGGAATGAGACAGGACAGGTGACAGAAGTTTGTGAAGGGGAACACTTTGCATCTAGTGATCATAATACCATTAGTTTCAAAGTAAATATACAAAAAGATAGGTCTGGTCCTCAGGTTGGGATTCTAAATTTGAGAAAGGCCAATTTTGATGGCATCAGAAAGGATCTGGCAAGTGTGGATTGGGACAGGCTGTATTCTGAGAAAGGAACTCTCAGAAGTGAATTTTGAAAGTACAATGCTCGTATGTGTCTGTCAGAATAAAAGGTAATCACCTTCCAGCTAGCCTTTTTCCCCCTCCCACCACATTTTTATCCTTTTATCTTCTCCCTTTTTTTCCTGTTATTTTCTCCCCTTCATCCTGAAGAAGTGTTTCGGCCAGCATAAGTGGTGAACTCAAGCTTGAGTTCAATGTTTAAGGGAAGATTGGATATTGAATAGGAGGGATATGAATAACTATGGTCTGGGTGCTGATTGATGGGACTAGGCAGTTTAAGTGGTTTGGCATGGACTAGATGGGCCAAAGGGCCTTTTTTCTATGCTGTACTTTTGTGTCAACCTTGATTCTAATTCAGATTTATTGATCATGCATACATTGAAACATACAGTTAAATCTGTCATTTGAGCTAACAACCAACACGCCCAAAGATGTGCTAGGGCAACCTGCAAGTGTTGCCCCACATTTTGGTGCCAACATAGCATGACTACAATGCTCAGCAGAACAATTGACACCAGCCTCTGTTGTTCTTCAAAAAGTACCACGGCATGTTTTGAGTCCAACTGAGACACAGACAGACGGACCCTTGCATTAATCTATCACTTGAAAATTGACACTTTCAACAGTACAGCCTGTTCTCAGTATTGTACTGGAATATTGATTTGGTTGCAAGCACGTGTGGAAGTTGAATCCAGATAAAGTCACTCAGAGACTGTATAAACTCTTTATTCAAAGCACCCGGGGCTTACTGAGTTAGTTGCTCAAACAGGAACAGTCTGTGACTGTTCCTGTCCGGTTCACCAACTAACTCACAATTCCCCAAGCTGGAGTCAGACTTATCTATTGCTTGACAGTACCAAGAGGCAAATTACAGAATAGGTATAATGGCCTCATACACAAACAGGTTGGAGTGGTCTTATCTCAGCGCTTGACTGCACAAAGAAACAAGGATTTTGAAACACTGTCTTACTCCGAGAAGAAATATGGTTCAGCTTGGCTTAGCACATCTGTTGATCATCAGTAGTTTCTTTCAGAAAGAACAGGCTGCTATTGTTTAACTAACGTGTTAACCCTTTTACATACTTTATCACACAGATACATGGAGTGTGACTTGAACCTAATGTTCTAATATTAAATGAGTAAATAGGTTCAGTATTAAAAATTTCATCAACAGAGAAGTAACTAAAATTTAGCTCTGCCAAATTGATAACAGAACTGTAGATTGATTCAGCTATTCAGCTGTACTTTAGTTTTAAGAATTGTTAATCCAATTGATTAAAAAAATCATTAGTTTACTTGAGATATTGTCCAGTATATGTGATCTGCTTTCAGTCAGAAATTGTCTAGTTAGCAATTCATTCAACGCCTCATTCGGCCATCTGTATGTTGGAGTACACACTAAAGGCAGACTAAGACTTAAATTGTGACCTTGCATTAGATCATGTGTGTTTTAATTTCAAAAACATCTGATGCTGCAGATTTGATGCTTTATTGGTATCCAAAGTCCTCAGCTCTGCAATAATAATAATCATCCACTCCAACTACACAACTTGATAGTAAAATGAAATTTCATAATGACTGTTGAGCAAGTTTATTGTAGGTGAGGATTAATGTATTACAGGTTTAGATGCAAGTTAATGTCGCCTGGAGGTAGAAAGGATAGATAACAAACTAGCAAAGCGAAGTTGAATTGTAAAGGGCAAGGTCATATGTTCTTCCTGGTAATACACTTCTGATATCTCAAGGCACCTACACTGTACCTGCAAAAACATGGATGTTAAAGGTAAGTGATTTCCACTGTGTGCTTTAGTTTCTTGTATTTTAAGAAATTCTAATGCAGTAACAAGATTTTTCTGGTTTGTATCAAAACTGGTTGGCAGTGATGAAAAATCATCACCCTGTAATGTTAAATCTGTTTCTCTGCTGACTAGTATTTCTAGTATTTACAATTTTTATAGCACCCGTAGAACTAGTATAATTAGTGAATTCAGAAACTATCCTATCTTGTAATGCAAAGTTACTGATTTTGAGATACTTTTCTTCTGTGGTTTCTGAGTTACTGAAAGTTTCCTTGAGTCTCCTTGAACTCACCTTAAACCAGACCTTTGTGGCGATTGGAAATGGCTGTGAGTTTGAGTAACTAAGAAAATACAGAAACTATTTTGTAGGTATGATTTGGATCAGATTGAGTTTAATAAGGTATTGATTAATCTTAAATGCCTAACAAAGCTTGAAATATTAAAGTATTTCTCACACCACATAATTTTTAGGTTTAAAGAAGGGCGTAACTTAAATCTTTGTTGTGAGGAGTTCTGAACCAGTATAATGATAAGTTGTTAAAATATCATAACTCACTTTTCTGTCAGATACATTATATGCAGAATGTATGGAAGAAAATTCTATAAGCAACAATGAGATGATGAATTCTGAATTAGCACGAAATAGTGAAACCCCCTGCTCAATTTTAGAAAATAGTTCCATGCGATGTTTTGTGCCCAACTGTTCAGGCTTGGTGGGTTTTGGTTTAATGTAGCATTCAAAATGTGACATTTCTGACTGCACTCAGAGTTAGAATCAGGTCTATTATTACTAATGTGTGTTGTAAAATTTGTTGTTTTAATGCTGCAGTTCAGTGCAAGACATAAACCTACTATAAAACATACAAGAAGAAATAATTCCTCCTTCAGCCTAGAATCTCAAATCAGTTGAGTGTTGGTTTGTCTTGTTGTCCATACTTCTGATTCAGTGAGATAGTTCCACCTCCTGAGCAAGATGATATTTCAACATTTCCCATCATCCTACATTTTTCTAAGTAACATTTTATATATATATATATATTGTTACGATGACCAACAATATGCAGCAGAAATTTTATTTCACATTGTCAAACACTGCCATCGCACCTGCATCTTCTGTAATTTGGGCATGCTGTCCTTGATGTGGGGAGAAGATGAAATCTCTTATATAACTTGTGGCCCATCATTTGAAGTGGGATTGCCTGGTTTCACCATATTTATTGCTTTATAGGAAAGGAAAGGTCCCAAATAGAAGAGAACAAGAAATTTTAAATATTGTTTTAAATTATACATTAAAAAATTGACTAGAATCCATTAATGAGGTTTGTGGACACTGGTTTGATTTGATTCTGATTTTGCTATCTGGGATTCTGAAACTGTAACCGATGTCCCTACGCGACTCCCTTCTCCACTTGTCCCCCCCATCCCTTCCCACCGATCTCCCTCCTGGCACTTATCCTTGTAAGCGGAACAAGTGCTGCACCTGCCCTTACACTTCCTCCTTCACCACCATTCAGGGCCCCAGACAGTCCTTCCAGGTGAGGTGACACTTCACCTGTGGGTTGGCTGGTGTGGTATACTGCGTCCGGTGCTCCCGGTGTGGTCTTTTATATATTGGTAAGACCTGACACAAGACTGGGAGATCGTTTCGCTGAACACCTACGCGCGGTCCGCCAGAGAAAGCAGGATCTCCCAGTGGCCACGCATTTTAATTCCACGTCCCATTCCCATTCTGATATGTCTATCCATGGCCTCCTCTACTATCAAGATGAAGCCACATTCAGGTTGGAGGAACAACACCTTATATACCGGCTGGGTAGCCTCCAACCTGCTGGCATGAACATTGACTTCTCTAACTTATGTTAATGCCCCTCCTCCCCTTCTTACCCCATCCCTGACATATTTAGTTGTTTGTTTTTTTTCTCTCTCTGCTCATCACTCTGCCTGTTCTCCATCTCCCTCTCGTGCTCCCCCTCCCCCTTTCTTTCTCCTGAGGCCTCCCGTCCCATGATCCTTTCCCTTCTCCAGCTCTGTATCACTTTCGCCAATCACCTTTCCAGCTCTTAGCTTCATTCCACCCCCTCCGGTTTTCTCCTATCATTTCGCATTTCCCCCTCCCCCCACTACTTTCAAATCTCTTAGTATCTTTCCCTTCAGTTAGTCCTGATGAAGGGTCTCGGCCCAAAACGTCGACAGTGCTTCTCCTTATAGATGCTGCCTGGCCTGCTGTGTTCCACCTGCATTTTGTGTGTGTTGTTTGAATTTCCAGCATCTGCAGATTTCCTTGTGTTTACCGATGTATTGCGTATGTCAGGGTGGCACGGTAGCGTAGTGGTTAGTGGGGCAACATGGTAGCATAGCAGCTAAAGCAGTGCTTCGCAGCATGCCAGCTGTCAGATGGGGTTTGATTCCTGCCACTGTCTATAAGGAGTTTGTACATTCTCCTCAATACAGCTCCAGTTTCCTCCCACATTCCAAAGATGTAAGAGTTTGGGATGGTAAATTGTGGGCATGCTATGTTGGCACTAGAAGCATGGGAACACTTGCAGGCTGCCCCAGCATATCCCTGACACAGGTGACCACTTCACTTTATGTTTCAATGTACAGGTGACAAAAAAGCCAAACTTTCTTTAATTTTTAATTTTTCATGCTGCAACATCATTTGTTTTCATTTACCTCTGAAAGCCATTGCTATTATTGAGGAGTCACTAGTTGCTAACTCTACTTTTCTATTGCCTGATTGCAGCAGAAAGAATCATGTCCCCAAAAGTCACAACAGAGCTGTTGAAGCAGCTGAGGCAGGTGATGAAGCAGATGAAGGAGCCAATCCAAGCTCTGATTGTGCCTTCAGGAGACAACCATCAGGTACCCAGACCAGTCATCTCAACATTAGAAATATTTATACCACATAGAATGGGATTGCTATTTAAATTGGTTACCTTCCAATTATTAAATGTATTTCATGTTTTCATTACATTCATCTTTTACACACACAATGTAAGAGTCTTCACACCTTTGCTGCCTTTCAACAAGGTCACACTACAACATTGTTTTTTCCAACTCTATCCCCATACTGTTGTATGTACTCAGTGGGGTTCTGAGATAATAAGGTAAGAATCTGAAATCAGGTCAAAAACAAAATAACTGAGATGAGGCGAAACCTCTTCACCTGGATGGTGAGGAACCTGTGGAACTCTTATCCAGGACAGCTGTGGTGGCTCGTTATTGATTACATTCAAAACAGATTGATAGATTTCTGAAAATTAAGAGAAACAAGGGAAGTGGATATAAGTTATAGGAGCAGAATTGGGCCATTCAGCTAATCAAGCCTGCTGTGCTATTGAATCACAGCAGATCTTTTTCCAACCCCATATCTCCCACAAACTTGCCATGACCTTTAATTCCCTTACTAATCAGTATCCCATTTGTCTCCACCTTGGTGCAGCTCTGTAAAACTCTGGTTAGGCCACACTTGGAGTACTGTGTCCAGTTCTGGTTGCCTCACTATCGGAAGGATGTGGAAGCATTGGAAAGGGTACAGAGGAGATTTACCAGGTTGCTGCCTGGTTTAGAGAGTGTGCATTATGGTCAGAGATTAAGGGAGCTAGGGCTTTACTCTCTGGAGAGAAGGAGGATGAGAGGAGACATGATAGAGGTATACAAGATATTAAGAGGAATAGATAGAGTGGACAGCCAGCACCTCTTCCCCAGGGCACCACTGCTCAGTACAAAAGGACATGGCTTTGAGGTAAGGGGTGGAAAGTTCAAGGGGGATGTTAGAGGAAGGCTTTTTACTCAGAGAGTGGTTGGTGTGTGGAATGCACTGCCTGAGTCAGTGGTGGAGGCAAATTCACTAGTGAAACCCACACCACCAGGTTCAGGAACAGTTATTACTCCTCAAACACAGGAAAAACTTCACTCACTGCAGTATTGAGCTAATACCACAACCTGTGGACTCACTTTTAAGGACTTTAAAACTTGTTTTCTCAGTAAGAAAATGAATCTGGGTAGTACAGTATATGATATACATTTACTTTGATAATGAACTTACTTTGAACTTTTCAGCTATTTTTCCTTCCTATGTCAAATACTTAATTGTTGACCACCATTCACAATTTAATATGGCAGGACTGATCTGGTTAGTTCTGAGATTGCTTCACTCTGTCTAGTAAATGCTGATTTTGTTGAAGGTAAGGTGATTACTCCTGACATCAAGGCAGCTTTTGATGGACTGTGGTGCTTGATAAAACTGAAGTCAATGGGAAAACACTCCAATGGTTAAGGTCACACAGAGGAGATACATCTAGTCTTAAATATTTTCTACTTTTTTAAACTGTTCTCCACTTTAGATGTTTCTTCTCAGATATCACATTGTTGTATTTTATTTAAAAGGAATCACAAAATATTCAGCTGATGATGAACTGGTCAGTTGCATTCTGTTTTACATTGCCATGTATATTATATTCAGAATCCATCCATTGTCTCAGTTTGCTATGGATAATTATGATTTGCTTGCACCCACCGGGCAGCTTTCAATCATAATTGCATTGCCCTTAGTGACCTTTTCAGTAAATTTTAGCTTCTCTGTTATTGAGACTAATAACTGCATCACTGACCACAGACAATAGCTTTATCAATCAGCATAAAGTGGTTGATCTGAATTATATGATAATGTTCTTTGCTGTCTGTGTTGAATTAATGTTTGTTTTTCTTTTCAGAGTGAATACATTGCTCCGTGTGACTGTAGGCGTGAGTTTCTTTCAGGTTTCGATGGTTCTGCAGGTCAGTAAAATTTAGTGTCAAAATTCATGAAATGCTGACATAATATGATATAAATAGATTATTTTGACTGAGGTATTATTTAAATTAATGCACTTTAAATATATAATACAGCTGTGCATCTCCAAGTGTATTAATCCAAAAACGTTCGTGTGTAATTATGATAAACTATAGACAGGTACCTTGAACTTTGGATGGGTTTCTGGAAAGGAAAGCAATAATGAGCAATTTTGATCATGGTTAGGGTGTTTCTTTTTGCAGAAAAGGAGGATGAGATGTAACTTTATAGAGGTGTATAAGATGATTAGAGGTATATAGTGCCTGTGAAAAGTATTCAACCCCCCCCCCCCCCCGGGAGGTTTTCATGTTTTATTGTTTTACAACATTGAATCACCATAAATTTCATTTGGCTTTTTTGACACTGATCAACAGAAAGAGACTTCTGTGTCAAATTGAAAACTGATTTCTACAAAGTGATCTAAATTAATTACAAATATAAAACACAAAGTAATTGATTGCATAAGTATTCACCTGCTTTAATATGGCATACAAAATCATCACTGGTGCAGCCAATTGGTTTTAGAAATCACATAATTAGTTAAGTGGAGATCACCTGTGTGTAGTCAAGGTGTTTCAATTGATTGTAGTAGAAGTACACCTGTATCTGGAAGGTCCAACAACTACTGGTGAGTCAGTATCCTGACGAAAACTACACCATTTCTGGTTGGCTGCCCTGACTCGTGGTGTTCCGTAGGAGTCGGTGCTGGGACTGCTTTTTTATGCTGTACATCAGTGTTTTAGATGATGGGATAGATGGCTTTGTTGCCAAGTTTGTAGATGATGTAAGACTGGTGGAGGGGCAGGTCACATTGAGGAAACAGGCTGCAGAAGGACTTATACTAGGAGGATGGGCAAGAAAGTGGTAAATGATATACAATGTTGAAAAATGCATGGTCGTGCACTATAGTAGTTGGAATAAATGTACAATGAGGAGAAAATCCAGAAATCTTAAATGCAAAGGGACTTGGGAGTCCTTGTGCAGAACACCCTAAAGGTTAACTTGCAGGTAGAATCAGTGATGAGGAAGGCCAATGCAATGTTAGCATTCATTTTAAGAGGTCTAGAATACAAAAGCAGGAATGTGATGCTGAGGCTTTATAAGGCACTGGTGAGGCCTCACTTTGAGTATTGTGAACAGTTTTGGGCTCCTCATCTACGAAAAGATGTGTTGGTATTGGAGAGGGTTCATAGCGATGATTCCGGGAATGAAAGGGTTATCATACAAGGAACGTTTGATAGCTCTGGGTCTATAATCGCTGCAGTTTAGAAAGATGAGGGGGATCTCAGTGAAACCTTTTGAATGTTGAAAGGTCTAGACATAGTAGAGGTGGAAAGGATGTTTCCCATGGTGGGGGAGTCTAGGACAAGAGGGCACAGCCTCAGGATAGAAGGGTGTCCATTTAAAACAGATGTGCATACAACTGTTGCCCGGGTGCTTCACCAGTCACAAATTTATGGAAGAGTGGCAAAAAAAAACTCACTTGAAATCTCAGGTAGAGTTTGCCAGAAGGCATATGGGAGACTTTGAAGTCAGCTGGAAGAAGATTCTATGGTCTGATGAAATCAAAATTGAGCTTTTTGTCCATCAGGCTAAATGCTATGCCATTAAAAACACATCATCTCTACTGTGAATCATGGTAGTGGCTGCATCATGCTGTGAGGATGTTTCACTGCAGTAGTTCCTGGAAGACTTGTGAGGTAGAAGGTAAAATGATTGCAGCAAAATACTGGGAAATCCTGGAGAGAGAAGATATGTTTTCCAGCAAGACAATTACCCTAAGCATAAAGCCAAAACTGCACAGGAATGGCTTAAAAACAAAGTTAATGTGTTGGAGTGGTCAAGTCAGAGTCCAGACCTCAATCCAATTGAGGATTTGTGGCTGGACTTGAAAAGGGCTGTTCCCTCACAATCCCCATGCAGCCTGACAGAGCTTGAGCAGTTTGGTAAAGAGGAATGGGGAAAAATTGTGTCCAACTCTGCAAAGCTGATAGAGACCTATCCACACAGACTCAAGGCCAAAGGTGCTCCTACTAAATGCTGTCTTGAAGAGGGTGCATACTTATGCAATCTTATGGAATCAATTATCTTGTGTTTTATATTTGTAATTAATTTAGGGCACTCAGTAGAGATCTGTTTTCACTTTGACACAAAAGGGTTTGTAGGTTGATCAGTGTCCAAAAGGCAAAATTAAATCCACTGTGATTCAATGTTGTAAAACAATAAAACACAAAAACTTCCAATACTTCAATATTTTTTATAGGCAGTGTAAATGAAGTGGGCAATCCAGTACCTTTTTCACGAGAAGACATAATTTTACTGTAATTGGAGGAATGTATAGGGGAATGTCAGTTTTTTAAAAACCTGGAGAATGATAAATGTATGAAATACACTGTCTATGCTGTACTGTTCTATGTATCTAAGGGAAAGTGTGCTGGTCCAGATGAATTTCATGTGAAGTATAGAACATAAAAAAGTACAACACAGTACAGGATATGGTACCAACTTTTTACCTTGCTGTAAGATTGATCTCGCTCTTCCCTCCTACATAGTCCACTGTTTGTATCATCCAATAATTATTCTGGTATTGAAAAGCTTAATGCGTGAAGAGCATTTGATGTCTTTGGGCCTATATTTGGTGAGTTCATAAGAATGAGGGGAGATCTATAAAAACTTAACTGCTACTTAAGGTCTTGGATAGAATGAATGTGGAGAGGATACTTCCATTAGTAAGAGTCTGGGATCTCAGGGAACATGCTCAGAATAAATGAATGATCCTTTAAAATTGTAGTGAGGAATTTCTATTGCCTGAGGGCAGTGAATCTGTGCAAATCATTGTCACAGAGTGCTGTGGAATCACTTATTTATCCCAAATGTATCGGAATAAACAGTGTAATGCATCATTTGTGTTAACATTCAACACAACCTAAGGATGCATTGGGACAGTCTGCAAGTGCTGCCTGCCCCACATCCAGTGCCAGCACTGTATGTACACAGTGTTCGGCAGAACAACACAGGTAGCAACAATAAATCATCAATACAGTACTTGTAAAGAATCATCTCTGGTGGATAGTGAAGAAATGTTAAATTCTGAAAGGAGAAGGGTATTCAGTCCATGAACTTGCTGCCTCCGGTACCCATATTTACTCCAGCACAACTTTAAACCATTTCTTGAAACCAGCTGCTAAACCCTTCAACAATCAGTTGTGATTTGATCTGAGTGTAGGAAATTTGGTGACTGCATAAGTGAGTTCCCTACTAACTGCACTTTTGTTGTAAATAATGTGGAACGTGTTGAGGGTTAGCAATACGATTAAGTTAACAAATTTCACAATACCTGCTGATGATAATAAACCTGATTCTGAACTTCAGGTACTGCAATTGTAACAGAGGAGTATGCAGCCATGTGGACTGATGGGCGTTATTTTCTTCAGGCTGCCCAGCAAATGGATAAAAACTGGATCCTAATGAAATTGGGTGAGTGATTGCATGCACATTTAGCTTTTGAGAGATCAGACTAATCAATAATTAACTATCATGGAGTAGTAGAAATTCTAATATGTGTAGTATCCATCTGTACCTCCCCTGACCAGTGAGGGAAGTTAATGGTTCGGAAGTTTATTTCCTTGTGTACTTGCTCATTGTTGTGGTTTATAGGTGCATGGAGTGAGCCATTTGGCCCATCATGCCTTTCCTGGCTCTATGAAACAGCTTATCTCATTTGCCTGCATTTAATCCTCTACTGATCAGACTTCATGTGGGTGATCTGTATTTAGACTTGTTCAAAATTACAGCTTCAGTTATAAGCATTATGCATATTGTGATGTCCCCAAGTCACAAGTAAATAGGAAACTTGGAAATGGTAAAATAAAAATTGAAATTAATTGAAATGCTCAGCAGGTCTGGCCACACCTGTAGAAGAAGAAACAGAAAATGTTTTGACCTAAAATGCTGCCGGTTTCCTTCCTCCCAAAGATGGTACTCAACCTGTTGAATTCCTCCAGCAAATCTTGTTGATCCAAATTCCAGCATTTGTAGTTTCTTGTATCTCTTTGGATGCACTATTTTTGTTCAGCTTAGTAATTACCGTAAATTCCGGTGTATAAGCCAAGAACTTGACCCTAAATTTTGGTCCTAAAACTAGGGGGTCGGCTTATACAGAGGGTGGAAAAATGAATGCACGGAAGATAGCTCGTATTATTTGGCTGTTTTTGAGTCATTTGTTCCACTGTCGACGCATGAATTCTTTGAATGGTTTGTTTAAGCTCACATCTAGTGGCTGAAGCACGGACATCAAACCATCGAGGATGACTGCAGTGTTCATAAATCTATTCATAAATCGGGCGCGCCATCTTCACTTAGCTTTGAAATTTTTGCTGACCTCACGGTGTTTTTTGGCCCATTTCAACATTTGAACTCGAATCATTTCTCTGGTAACAATGTATCCAGACGATCACTGGTGATTCACCCACTCTAAAACTTTTTCTTCCAGTTCTGGCCACTGGCATGTTTTCCCATGGTTTGCACATTTCGTCTTTGGCATTTCCCTCAGCGTGTCCACTGTCTTTCTCCACTCTCTCACTGGTTTCTCGTTTACACTAAACTTCTTAGTAGCTGCAGAATTATTCGTTCCTTTAGCAAAAGCAACGACCTGCAGCTTGAAGCCAGCATCATATCGCATTTGTTTTAATCTTTTGTGCATGGTGGTCACAAACTCAATACTGAGTACACGTACTGATCCTGCCACCCCGTGTTATGTTTTAATGAGATTACGATGGGCACCAAATGGTTTCACAGGGGTTACATTTCAGAGGATTCTTTACCATTGTGAACCTAATCCAAACTTCCCTCTCTGATTTATTTATTAAGAATTTGCTTATAATGCTCTACAATGTGTAGCCTTATTTTCTTAGCAGGTACTGGTTCACAAAATATCCAGGTTCCAGATCCGGCAAAGCTGAGTACTGGCTTGTGAGATCTTGTGATCTTTTCTGGTTGAATCAAAAACCTCTACAAAAGGGGTTGGCTTATACACCAGAATTTACGGTATATGCGTATCTCACTCTGTCTAGGAAACTTGATCTTTCCTCAACATTCAGCATTTTGTACTTTCACTTTTTGGGCTCCCTGTTGTACAAGATTGAGAGGATTATATACTCTGTGGCCATTTTGTTAGGAACAGGAGATGTAGTAATGTGTGGTTATTTGAGTTACTGTCACCTTGAAGCAGTTTATTCATTCTCCTGGACCTCTCTGATTCGCAAGGCATTTTTGTCCACAGAACTGCTGCTCACTGGATTTTTTTTTTGTTTTTCACACTATTCTCTGAAAACTTTCATGAGAAAATCCCAGGGGTTAGCAGTTTCTGAGATACTCAAACAACCATGTCTGACACCGACAATAATTCCATTGTCAAGGTCACTTAGATCACATTTCTTTGCATTTTGATGTTTGGTCTGAACTACAACTGAACATCTGGACCACGTTGGCATTCTTTAACAAGCAGGTGTTGAAGTGTACCTAATAAAGTAGCCACTATTTGATACCTGCCTAAAATTCTGAGTTGGAGTATTTGTGCCAGTAGTTGATTTGTTTTTAAATATGTTCAGAGTTGTCCATGGCTCAGTGGGCAATGACAGATCACGCTATTGAATGTGAAGACAAAATTCAAGGCTGACTGCAGTGCAATACCAGAAGAGCACTGTGCTGTTGGAGGTACCATCTTGTGGAAGATGTGTTGAAACCAGAGACTTAGCTGATCTCTCTCAAATGGATGTTGTAGATTCAATGGCAATGTTTTGGAGAAGAGCTGGTGAATTATCAAAGGTTCTGAGTGAATACTTTAATCAAGTAACCTCCCTCTATAGACAGATTAATTGAACACTATTCTGTTGCAGTATGTGGAAACTTGTCTAGAAGGATGAAGGGGGATCTCATTGAAACTTTTCGAATGTTGAAAGGCCTAGACAGAGTGGACGTGGAAAGGATGTTTCCCAAGGTGGGAGAGTGTAGGGCAAGAGGGCACAGCCTTAGGATAGAGGGGTGCCCTTTCAAAACAGAGACATTGAGAAATTTTTTTAGCCAAAGGGTGGTGAATTTGTGGAATTTGTTGCCACGTACAGCTGTGGAGGCCAGGTCATTGGGTGTATTTGAGGCAGAGATTGATAGGTTCTTGATTGGACATGGCATCAAAAGTTACGGAGAGAAGGCCGGGAACTGGGGTTGAGGAGGAGGAGGAGAAAAAAGGATCAGCCATGATTGAATGGTGGAGCAGACTCGATGGGCCAGTTGGCCTAATTCTGCTCCTATGTCTTATGATCTTATGGTAAACAGGCTGTACAAGTTAAATGGAAGTTTCACAATACCTTGAGAGTATGCTTATAACTGAAACTCCAATCTTGAGCGAGTAAATTTGATTGCTGTACTTATTTTATAATAGTAACATAGCTTCAAAGAATTTCTTTAGTTTTAAAGTGCTTTGACCAGAAGTTACGAAAGGTAATATATAAATAAAATTAAGAAAAAACCCCACTTTATTTATAGGTTTAAAGAGCACACCAAGCCAGGAAGATTGGCTAATAAAGGTATTACCTGAACAGTCAAAGGTTGGTGTGGATCCTTTTATCATTGCATATGGTAAGTAAATTTTGCATATTACCAATTTATTTCAAGGATTTCCTCTCATTTCCTTAAATTGTCATTGTTCATGAAGTTTATATAAATATGTAGAAGAATCGCATTTAAGTTTGTGAACCCTTTGATATATTACATCTCACTATTGGGTTTAAATTTTTCATCACTGAGGTATTAAGTTTTTAATCTTTTTTAATGTAGTTTTAAATTTATCACTACAGTCGGCCCTCCTTATCCGCGGGGGATTGGTTCCGGGATCCCTCGCAGATACCAAAATTCGCGGATGCTCAAGTCCCTTATTCAACCTGTCTCAATCCGGTGGACCTTAGGACCCAGCGGAACCCCAGACCTTATTTAACCTGTCTCCGTGTGGTGGACATTAGGACCCGGCGCCAGAGCTCTGAATGCGCAGTGTTTCTGTTCACAAAAATAATCACGATCACAATTGAGAATAAAGTGGAAATAATAAAGCGATCTGAAAGAGGTGAAACGCCATCGGTCATTGGAAAAGCGTTAGGCTTCGTCGGTCAACAATTGGAACAATTTTACAGGATAAAGTGAGAAAGGCTCTGCCCCGATGAAAGCTACAATTATTACTAAGCAATGCAGTGGTTTAATTATTGGGTTTTGGGGTTTTGAATTTTTGATCCTCCACATCAACCCGGCACGGTGGAGAGCGCACTAGGGAGCGATCTGTTCCGAGTCCTGAGAACTTCCGTTCCTGAGCCCGGTGCTGAAACATACGTTCTTAAGTGTTTTATATGCATAGAAAGGTAAAATATATACTATATACTAATACAAATATTTGACTAACTGACGCTAAATAATACTGGATGTAGCTGTTCCGACTTACTTAGTAAGAGAACTTCCGATTTTTTTCGATCCCGATGCACGATAACCCACACACATCCTCCTGTATGCTTTAAATCATCTCTAGATTACTTATAATACCTAATACAATGTAAATGCTATGTAAAATGATTGTTATACTGCATTGTTTAGGGAATACTGACAAGCAAAAAAGTCTGTACGTGCTTGAACAACAAGTGCTGGAAGAGCACTTCCGGGTTTTCGCGATTTGTGGTTGGTTGAATTCGCGCATGTGGAATCCGCGGATAAGGAGGACAGACTGTATTGTTTAATTTGATACTTTCTATAGAGTAAGGTCTTGGGGCAGAATGTGTAGTAAGTGTTTAATACATAGAGATTGCTAGTTTAGAAGATAAATGATCAAAGATACTTGATGACATGGCAAGAACAATTACTATTTTAAATTTTGCATGTTTAGGCTTTCTTTATGTGTTTTAGGGATAATCATATTTAGATTGGAAATGGAAAAACATGAAAAGATGGCTTTTAATTTTCTATGTTTTCTCGTGCCTTGTGCATTTTTCAGATCAATGGAAAACATTATCTAAAGCACTGAAGAATGCAGGTCATACTCTTGTGCCTGTGAAAGAAAATCTTGTTGATATGATTTGGAAGGATCAGCCGAGCCGACCTTGTAAACCTTTGTTAGTTATGGATTTGAGTTATACTGGTAAGTCTGCTATCTTTTGAAAAAGCCTTATTTTGAGTTAAAGTTCAATAAAGTTGAAAAAGATCACTGGTTTTAAGACATTTGGAATTGGTCTGATTTCTTTCTTAATATTTTAAGCCATTCCATGCTACTACAAACCCCATTTCTAGAAAAGTTGGATATTTTCCAAAATGCAATAAAAACAAAAATCTGTGATATGTTAATTCACGTGAACCTTTATTTAACTGACAAAAGTACAAAGAAAAGATTTTCAATAGTTTTAATGACCAACTTAATTGTATTTTGTAAATATACACAAATTTAGAATTTGATGGCTGCAACACACCCAACAGAAGTTGGGACAGAGGCATGTTTACCATTGTGTTACATCACCTTTCCTTTTAATAACACTTCTTAATCGTTTTGGAACTGAGGATACTAATTGTAGTAGATTTGCAATTGGAAATTTTGTCCATTCTTGCTTGATATAAGACTTCAGCTGCTCAACAGTCCGTGGTCTCCGTTGTCTGATTCTCCTCCTCATGATGCGCCATACATTTTCAATAGGAGATAGATCTGGACTGGCAGCAGGCCAGTCAAGCACACGCACTCTGTGTCTACAAAGCCACGCTGTTGTAACCCGTGCAGAATGTGGTCTGACATTGTCCTGCTGAAATAAGCATGGGCGTCCCGGGAAGAGACGTTGCCTTGATGGCAACATATGTCTCTCTAAAATCCTAATATACGCCTCAGAGTCAATGGTACCTTCGCATACATGCAACTCACCCATGCCGTGGGCATTGATGCACCCCCATACCATCAAAGATGCTGGCTTTTGTACCTTTCACTGATAACGATCAGGATGGTCATTTTCATCTTTGGCACGGAGAACTCGATGCCCATTTTTTCGGAAAACTAGCTGAAATGTGGACTCATCTGACCACAGCACATGGTTCCACAGTCTTTCGGTCCATCTGAGATGAGCTCGGGCCCAGAGAACTTGCCGGCGTTTCTGCATAGAATTGATGTATGGCTTCCTCCTTGCGTAATGCAGTTTCAAGTTGCATTTCTGGATGCAGCAACGGACTGTGTTAAGTGACAATGGTTTTCCGAAGTACTCCGGAGCCCAGGTGGCTATAGTTGTCACAGTAGCATGACAGTTTCTTAGGCAGTGCTGCCTGAGGGCTCGAAGATCACACGCATTCAACAGTGGTTTCCGACCTTGCCCTTTACTCACTGAGATGTCTCTGAATTCTCTGAATCTTTTCACAATGTTATGTACTGTAGATGTTGAAAGACCTAAATTCTCTGCAATCTTGCATTGGGAACTGTTCCTTTTGAACTGACTAACAATTCTCTCATGAATTTTGGCACAAAGGGGTGAGCCACGACCCATCCTTGCTTGCAAAGACTGAGCATTTGATGGACGCTACTTTTATACCCAGTCATGATACCTCACCTGCTACTAATTAGCCTGCTTAATGTAGAGTCTTCCAAACCGGTGTTACTTGAATATTCTGTGCACTTTTCAATCTTATCTTAACTCTGTCCCAACTTTTGTTGAGTGTGTTGCAGCCATCAAATTCTAAATTTGTGTATATTTACAAAATACAATTAAGTTGGTCAGTAAAATCTGTTGAAAATCTTTTCTTTGTACTTTTGTCAGTTAAATAAAGGTTCACGTGAATTAACATATTACAGATTTTTGTTTTTATTGCATTTTGGAAAATATCCCAACTTTTCTGGAAATGGGGTTTGTATTTTGAATACAGCACAAAATTTAAAAGTGATTTTATTACGTAGAATTTCTGTTTCAGATTTTATTCTTTGAATATCACAAAAGGCTGCTTTCTGTAACAAGACAAATGAATATTTTAGCGTGCACATCTATTAATTATATGTAGAGTCACAGTACACTTTTGCTCATCCAGTTGGTGCCAAGAATTTGTTTGCCTGGTTCCATGACCTACACCTGAACCATAGCTCTCTATACCCCTCCCATCCATGTACCTATCCAAATTTCTCTTAAATGTTGAAATCAAGGCCACAACCACTAATTCTGCAGACAGCCCTTTCCACACTCTCACCATCCTCTGAGTGAAGAAGTTCTCCCTCATGTTCCACTTAAACATTTTACCTTTCACTCTTAATCCATGACCTGTAGGTCTTGCGTTTTACTTCTGTCCATCAACCAATTCAAAAATGAAAGGAATAAGCTGTCTCTTAAAACTATTTTATAGGTCTTCAGGACAAATCAAATGCTTTTTGTGTGTAGCTACTTCTGTGTATTTAAGTCAGTTTTAGCAGTTAATGATTTAGATAATGTGGTAAACCGAATCAACAAATTTGCAATTACTCCAACATTGGGGGCATAGTGGATAGTGAGGAATGCTCTCAAACTTTGTAGAATGATCTGCCTCAGTTGGACAAATGAGCTGGAAAATGGCAGATGGAATTTAATGCAGTTGAGTGTGATGTATTGCGCTTTGTGAGGACCAACCTGGGTAGGACTTGCAGAGTGAATGAGGGGTGCTTTAGAACAAGAAGTGTCACAATGCATCTCAGAACCAAGCACAGAATCACACAGAACCTCGGAGGGGTTAACAAACTAGGAGTTCTATTAACAAAAGAGACAAAATTGAACTGTAGAACTTACAAGGCCAGGCAGCTTCTATGGAAAAGCATAAACATTTTCAAGCCCTTCAGCTGATGAAAGAACTTGGCTTGAAACATTGACTGTTTACTCTTTTCCATAATTCTGCTTTGCCTACTGAGTCTTTCCAGCATTTTGTGTGTGTTGCCTTGGATTTCCAGCATCTGCAGATATTCTTATGTTTGAGAACTTGCAAGGTCTTGTATAACTCAGAATTTCACTAGGCAAGGATAAAGGTGACCAAGCAATGAGAGGTTAGCACTGCCACTTTAAAGGCACTCCAGGGCTCGAAAGAAACGTGTTCCTGGGTTAATTTTCCTAATGACTTCAAAGGAGCTGATAACGTGAGGGGCTAGCTTCTGTGATTCTAGTTTGAGTGGAAGATCTTTAATTGAAAGCCAGACCCACTAAGCAGTATAGAATGAGGGACCTAGTCACCTCCTTCTGTTGGCCTTGTCCATTTGCTGGGCCTAACTCTCTTGCAGGGTCTCTTTGGTGTTGAGCCACCTTTGTTTGCATCTCTGTACAAATTGTTCATCGCCAGGGACACCAACCTCTGCATCCTGACCAGGGAGGAGAGGAGGCTGAATCACAAATTGACATTCGAAGAGAGTCATATCCAATGATGAACTTTAAGTACCTGGGTGATCTGATTCCAGACTAAATGGACACTCCAAGGGGATGGATTACTGGACACCAGGCAGCGAAGGATTTGCTCCGGGTCCTGGTTCATCCTTTCAATCTATCCATTAGTCTGACGATAGAAAGACCAGATGTAGCCCCGATCAACTTGGAAAATGCTAGGCAGAATTTGGAGATGAATTGGGGACGTCATTATGAAATAATATCTGTGGGAAAACCGTGTATACAGAAATCTGGTGCATAAGAATTTCTGCAGTCTCTCAGGCTGATGGTATCTTGGTTAGAGGAATGAATCGGCAAGCCTTGGAAAGGTTATTGACCACAACTAACATAGTGGTAAAGGAATGTGATGGGGGCAGACCGGTAACAAAATTTGGAGAAAGTGAGACCAGGAGCATGAAGGAATGTGTAGAGGTTGAAGAAGGCCTTGAGGACGGGAATTAGGATCTTTTAACAGGCACAAATGTCTCAAGCCTACGTGAATGACTTAATGTTCTTGTATATAATGAGCCATCTGTTATCTTAGAAGTGTAACTCCATTTAAGGATCTTGGATCGCAACTCAGGCAGGGCATTATGATCAGCCGGGGGACCACTTTCGGGTACCTCGTTATTTCCTTCTTGGGCTTGCCTGACTTGGGAATCTACATGCCATGAGATGGGGGCCAATAACCTTTCACCCAGTATAATATCTGGGGGCTCGAATTGTCTCAAAAATGTATTGGTAAATGATTTATAGACCCAGGAGGATATGTTATAATAAAATTAAAACATTAAGAGCAATGACCAGTGGGCTTGTCAGGAATTCAGTCTTTTCACACCCTGAGTATAAGCCAAGTTCCTATGGTCCATCCAGAGGATGAATGGGTGCCTAACCTCCTCAAACCAATGCTGCATTCCTCTAATGCCAACAGCACTGGCAAGAGATCTAATCTCTGTGATTCACCTCAGCTGGTGATGGAAAAATAGGCACAGGGATGAAGTTTCTAGTCAGCAGTGGATCTCTGAGATAAAATGGCACCCACTTCAATATCAGAGGCATCTACCCCAACAATGAAGGGTAGCTCGGGATCAGGTGGATCTAGAATTAGGACAGTAACAAAATGGTTCTTTAGCTCTTTAAAAGCTGTCTTATCCTCTGGGGACCAACGGAAAGAACACTGATGTCTTTTTGGTCAGATTTGTCAGGGGGCTGCTATTGACCTATAGTTTTGAATAACCCTCCTATAAAAGGTTGCGAACCCCAAAAACTGTTGAACTTTTAAACAGAAGTAGGTGGAGGCCAGTCTCGTACTGCATGTCTTTTTTTAGGATCCATAAGAACATTTGCTTGTGAGATGATAAATCCCAAAATAGAAACTTTGAGGATGTGAAGCTTACTTGTCTCTAATTTCACTAACAGGCACTGAAGACTCCGTCTTGCATGTGTTACCGTAAAGCTAATAAAATATAGGAGTAGAATTAAGCCTGTTGGCCCATTGAACCTGCTCCACTGTTTCGTCATGGATGATCTATTTTTCCTCTCAGCCCCAATTTCCTCCCTTGCCACTGTATTCCTTCATGCCCTGACCATTCAAGAATCTATCAACCTTTGCCTTTAAATATACATAAAGACTTGGCCTTCACACCTGCCTGTGGCAAAGAATTCCACAGGTTCACTACTCTCTGGCTGAAGATATTCCTTCTCATATCAGTTTGAAAAGAACACCCCTCTGTTCTGAGGTTTAGTCCTCTGGTCTTAGACTCTCTCACCATAGGAATCATTCTGTCCACATCCACTCTATCAAAGCCTTTCACCATTTGATAGGTTTCAATTAGGTCACTCCTCATTCTCCTGAATTCTAGTGAATACAGGCCCAGAGCCATCAAATGCTCTTAAATGAAAATCCTGGAATCATTTTTGTGAAACTCCTTTGAATCCTTTCCAGTTTCAGCACATTCTTTCTATGATAAGAGGCCTAAAACTGCTCACAATACTTCAAGTGAGGCTTCACTAGTGCTTTGCAAAGTCTCAACATTACATCCTGGATTTTATATTCAAGTCCTCTTGAAATAAATGAATGAATGCTAACATTGCACTTGTCTTCCTCACCAAAGACTCAACTTGCAATTTAACCATTAGGGAATCCTGCACAAGGACTCCCAAATCTCTTTGTGCATCAGCTTTTTATATTTTCTCTCCATTTGGAAAATAGTCAACCCTTTCATTTCTTCTACCAAAGTACATGACCATACACATCCCAACACTGTATTCCATCTGTGACTTATTTGCCCATTTTTCTAATCTATTTCCTTTTGTAGCCTCTCTACTTCCTCAAAATAACCTGTCCCTCCACCTATTTTCATAGCATCTGCAAACTTTGCAACAAAGCCATGAATTCCATCATCCAAATCATTGACATATAATGTAAAAAGAATTGGTCCCAACACAGACCCCTGTGGAACACCACTAGTCACCAGCAGCCAACCAGAAAAGGCTCCCTTTATTCCTACTCTGCCTCCTGCCAATCAGCCACTGCTTTATCCATGCTAGAATCTTTCCTGTAAAACCATGGGCTCATAACTTATTAAGCACCTTCATGTGTGACACCTTGTTAAAAGCTTTCTGAAAATCCAAGTACACAACATCAGTAGATTCTCCGTTATCTATCCTACTTGTTATTTCTTCAAAGAATTCCAACAGATTTGTCAGGCAAGATTTTCCCTTGTGGAAACCATGCTGACCATGGCCTATTTTATCATTTGCCTCCAAGTACACCAAACCCACATCCTTAACAATGGATCCAACATTTTCCCAACCACTGAGGTCAGACTAACTGGCCTATACTTTTCTTTCTTCTCCCTGTCCTTGAAGAGTAGAGTGATATTTGCAATTTCCAGTTGTTCCAAACCATTCCAGAATCTTGAAAGATCATTACTGATGCCTCCACAATCTCTTCAGCCACCTCTTTCAGAACCCTGGGGTGTGCACCATCTGGTCCAGGTGGCTTATCTACCTTCAGGCCTTCCAGTTTCAAAAGAACCTTCCCTCTAGTAATGGCAACTTCACACACTTCTGCCCGCTGACACTCTTGAACTTCTGACATACTGTGAAGACTGATGCAAAATAGGCCATTCCCTTGTTCCCCATTACTACCTCTCCAGCATCATTTTGCAGTGGTCCAATGTCCACTGTTGCCTCTTTTTACACTTTATATATCTGAAGGAACTTTTGTTATCCTCTTTAATATTATTGCCTAGCTTACTTTTGTATTCCATCTTTACCTTAATGACTATTTTAGTTGCCTTCTGTTGGTTTTTTAGAAGCATCTCAATCCTCTAACTTCCCACTAATTTTTGCTCTATTATATGCCCTTTCTTTGGCTTTTATATTGGCTTTGATTACTTTTGTTAGCCACCGTTATGTTATCTTGCCTTTATAATACTTCTTCCTCTTTGGGATGTATATATGCACAACGGACTATATTAACTTTTGTGTGGATGCAGTTGTCCCTGTTAGAACTGTTCGCTGCTATCCCAATAATAAGCCCTGGATCACTAGTCACATCAAAGGCCTCCTAAACCAGAAGAAGAGGGCCTTTAAAGATGGTGATCGGTTGGAGCTTAAAAGAGTTCAGAAGGAACTCAGAGTACAGATAAGGGGGGCAAAGGAGCAGTATAGGAGGAAGCTAGAACAAAAGTTGCAGAAAAAAAGCATGAAGGAGGTGTGGGATGAGATGAAGATCATCACCGGATGCGGTGCAAAGCGGGGGGCGAACATAAGTGGAGATGTGGAGAAAGCGAACCAGCTGAACAACTTTTTCAACAGGTTCGACAGCTCAATCTCATCCTCACCGCAGAAATCCACACCAGGCTTACTTCCCTCACAGGAAAATAGCCACTCACAGGAGACCTTGCCCACGCCCAGGATTACGGCTGCACAGGTGGAAAGTCAACTGAGGAAGATCTGTACCAGCAAGGCGGCTGGACCGGATGGAGTTTCCCCACGATTATTGAGGGCCTGTGCGACTGAGCTGGGAGAACCACTACAACGCATCTTCAACATGAGCCTGGAGCAGAGAAGAGTACCCAGACAGTGGAAAACATCCTGTATTGTCCCGGTACCGAAGAAACCACAACCAAAGGAGTTGAATGACTTCAGACCTGTTGCCTTGACGTCGCACGTGATGAAGACCATGGAGCGGCTGATAATACAGAATCTGAGGCCACAAACCAGGCACGCCCAGGATCCTCTTCAGTTTGCGTATAAGGAGAAGGTGGGAGTGGAGGATGCTATCACGTATTTGCTGCACAAATCACTCTCTCACCTAGAGGGGGTCAGTTGTGCTGTGAGGATTACATTCCTTGACTTCTCTAGTGCCTTTAACACCATCCAGCCCAAGATCTTAAGGCACAAACTAACGGAGATGGGAGTAGACTCTCACATGGTGGATTGGATAGTGGACTACTTGACAGATA
The DNA here is from genome assembly GCF_048418815.1 of Hemitrygon akajei. Taxonomy (NCBI): domain Eukaryota; kingdom Metazoa; phylum Chordata; class Chondrichthyes; order Myliobatiformes; family Dasyatidae; genus Hemitrygon; species Hemitrygon akajei. The sequence continues at coordinate 3,932,831 of NC_133146.1, forward strand.
GACCTCAGTATGTGCGGTTGGGAGACTGTAGGTCTGACACGGTGGTCAGCAGCACAGGGGCGCCGCAGGGAACCGTACTCTCTCCGGTCCTGTTCACCCTGTACACATCAGACTTCCAATATAACTCGGAGTCCTGCCATGTGCAGAAGTTCGCTGATGACACGGCCATAGTGGGGTGTGTCAGGAATGGACAGGAGGAGGAGTATAGGAGACTGATACAGGACTTTGTGATATGGTGCAACTCAAACTACCTGCGTCTCAATATCACCAAGACCAAGGAGATGGTGGTGGACTTTAGGAGATCTAGGCCTCATATGGAGCCAGTGATCATTAATGGAGAATGTGTGGAGCAGGTTAAGACCTACAAGTATCTGGGAGTACAGTTAGACGAGAAGCTAGACTGGACTGCCAACACAGATGCCTTGTGCAGGAAGGCACAGAGTCGACTGTACTTCCTAAGAAGGTTGGTGTCATTCAATGTCTGTAGTGAGATGCTGAAGATGTTCTATAGGTCAGTTGTGGAGAGCGCCCTCTTCTTTGTGGTGGCGTGTTGGGGAGGAAGCATTAAGAAGAGGGACGCCTCACGTCTTAATAAGCTGGTAAGGAAGGCGGGCTCTGTCGTGGGCAAAGTACTGGAGAGTTTAACATCGGTAGCTGAGCGAAGGGCGCTGAGTAGGCTACGGTCAATTATGGATAACTCTGAACATCCTCTACATAGCACCATCCAGAGAAAGAGAAGCAGTTTCAGCGACAGGTTACTATCGATGCAATGCTCCTCAGACAGGATGAAGAGGTCAATACTCCCCAATGCCATTAGGCTTTACAATTCAACCGCCAGGACTTAAGAACTTTTTAAAAGCTATTATTAATGCTTTTTGAGATAGTGATTTAGATGCATATCATTTTTTACTGAGTTAAGTATTGTATGTAATTAGTTTTGCTACAACAAGTGTATGGGACATTGGAAAAAAGTTGAATTTCCCTATGGGGATGAATAAAGTATCTATCTATCTATCTATCTATCCTGTGCCTTCCGAGTTGCTTCCAGAAATTCCAGCCATTGCTGCTCTGCCATCATTCCTGCCTGTGTTCTTCTCCATTCAATTCTGGCCAACTCCTCTCCTGCCTCTGTAATTCCCTTTACTCCACTATAATATTGATACATCTGACATTAGCTTCTCCTTCTCAGATCTCAGGGTGAATTCAATCATAATCACTTGCCCCAAGGGTTCTTTTACCTTAAGCTCTCTAATCAATTCTGGTTCATTGCACAACACCAATCCAGAATAGATGATCCTCTAGTGGGCTCAACCACGAGCTGCTCTAAAAAGCCATCTCGTAGGAAGTCTAGAAATCCTTTTAGGATCCTGCAACAACCAGATTTTCTCAATCTGCCTGCATATTGAAATCCCCATGACTATTCTAACATTGCCCTTATTGCTTGCATTTTCTATCTTCCAATGTAATTTGAAAACCACGTCCTTACTACTGTCTGGGGGTTTTTAACCCTTGTAGTTTCTTAACGCTATCCACAATGATTTGACACCTTCCAACCTTATGTCACCTCTTTGTAATGATCTGATTTCATTTTTCACACACAGAGCAAAGTCAACCCCTCTGCCTTTCTGCTTTTCCTTTCAATGCAATGTGTATCCTTGGACATTAAGCTCCCAGCTATAATCCTCCTTCAGCCAGGATTCAGTGATGCCTGCAGGATCATACATGCCAAGCTGTAGCTGTGCTACGTCACCTACCTTATTCCATATACTGTGCACATTCAAATCTAATACCTTCAGTCCTGTATTCAGGCTTATCAATTTTGTCTGCTTTGGGGTCTCAAGATGGCGCTCATGGAGTAAACCGCATCTAGGCTTTGCTCCAAACCTTTTACGTCTTTTTAACCTACAAACACCCCTTAAACTTATTCTAAAGGGGTCTAAACATACAGAATTCTTCTTTTTAAACTATTTGAATTATTCTCAACTTGCTGAAATGTCTAAAGCAAAAGAACCGAAACAGACGAAAGAACCGATAACTTTAGAAACAGTTGTGAAGCTTATAGAAGTCAAATTTGAAGATCTGGAGAAAAAAATATTCGCAAAGTTTTCACAGTATGACGAACGTTTGAAATCACTCGAAGAAAAGTTCCTGACCCTTTCACTGGAATCACAAAAACAACAAGCAAGTATTTTGGCTCTTGAAGAAGCCGCTCTTAAGAAGGATTGTATAATCAGAAAAATACAAGAAGAGCAAACTTCGACATTTCAACAGATGGATCGCTATAAAGTTAAAATTACTGATTTGGAAAATCGTTCTCGAAGACAAAATCTCCGGTTAATTGGGATCCCGGAAAAATTTGAAAGCGGTGATCTTACCGTTTTCTTCTCTAAATTTCTAGTGGATGTCCTGGGCTCAGAGGTACTGGATAATCCCCCGATAATCGATCGGGCACATCGGGTATCACGATTTCAGGCAGATTCAAGTCTGAAACCATGACACGTAATTCTCCGAATCCATTATCCTCATATCAAAGAACGTTTGATCCGAAAAGGCATGATAACCCATCAAATTTTTAATTTTCGCATTTTGGAGGATTATAGCCCAGAGGTCTTACGGGCTAGGCTGGCTTTTAGATCGGTCATGTCGAATTTTCACCAGAAAGGCTACAAGCAAGCGCTGCTATTTCCAGCACATCTGAGAGTCACTCTCCAAGATGGATCTGTTCGGCTGTTTAAATCGCCAGCGGATGCTCAAGTTTTCCTGGAACAATGACATTCTATCGGGCTGACCAATGTAATCTAGCCTATAGATTTGGATCTGTTATAGATTGACGTTTGGTTTTTTTTGATACGGTTTACATGTATTTCTTACATACGGTTAAAGCTTTTTTTTTGCTGGGTTTATTCTGACTTTATATTTTTTTAATATATATTATTAATCTATTAGCGTTGAAAATAACCTATCAGGGTTTTTTCTTCTTTTTTGCTTTTCTTTTTTTTAAATCGATATACGCTCTCTCTTACACTTTTAATATTTGAATATTAAGATTGGGGAAAAAAAATAAAATGGAGTTTCTTCTTCCCGACAGACTCCAGTGTTTGGCGCGTCATAACTGTTTTGATGTGTTTGAAAGTTTTAAACTTTCATTTATTGTTTTAATTCTTTTTTTTAACCCTTTTGTTTATATACATTTATAACACTAATTTTATATTTTAACTTTTGCTATATCAACCCTTTTTTATAATGTGGGTTGTTTGTATTTTTTTTAACTTTGTTACGTTCGAGTTGCCGTCTTGAGACAAGGGGGTAATTTTAGTATTAGATCGCTCACTTGCCTCTTTTTGGCTTTTTTCCTGGGGTTTTGAGGGTGGTGGGAGGGGGATTTTTCTTTTTTTTCTTTTTTTCGCTTGCTTTTTGCTTATTTTTATTTCATGGGCTTATATGAAACTACAAAAATGGCTGCAGTGCTGTGACTTCTGGTTTCCCTTTGAACTTACTTCCTTCTTCCGGGTTCATGAGTTCACTTTTCTTTCAAACTTATATGTTAATTGTAATATATATTGTCAATATGGATAAGACTATTAACTTTGTTTCTTGGAATACTAATGGTTTAAATCATCCGATCAAACGGAAAAAAGTATTCAAAGTATTCCATAGAATGAATGCTAATGTTATTTTTGTACAAGAGACTCATGTAAGGAAGGTGGATAGTCAGCGGTTGTTTAGGTTTTGGAAGGGCCAACAGTATCACTCAAATTCGCAAGCCAAAGTGAGAGGTGTTTCTATTTTTATAGACTCATCAACTGCTTTTATACATCATGAAACAATTTCAGATCCGCAAGGTAGATTTTTGCTTATTACTAGTTTACTTTTTAATCAAAAAGTTGTTTTAGTTAATGTTTATGCTCCAAATACTGACTGTCCTGAATTTTTTAAATGCTTATTTACATCCTTTCCCAATCTGAATCAATATAGATTGATAATGGGCGGGGATTTTAATTGTTGTCTAAACCCTTTGATGGATAGATCCAAGCCCACTCAAACTTTTCCGAATAAATCGGCTTCTCTTATTAATTCTTTTATGATTGATTCAGCTATTTGTGAAATTTGGCGTTTTCTACACCCTAATGACAAAGAGTTCTCATACTTTTCCCATGTGTATCATAATTATTCAAGAATTGATTACTTTTTCATTGATCAGCATTTACTTACAGATGTTATGGATTGTAAATATGACTCTATTACTATATCTGATCATGCACCTTTGAAGTTATCTATCAAGGTGACGGATTCATATATCTATCTAGTACTAAAGGTTGGAGGTTTAATCCTGTTTTACTGCAGGACTCTGACTTTGTTAACTTTATTAAACAGCAAATTGATTTGTTTTTCTCAATAAATTCTACAGCAGAGATCTCTAGTGGAATTTTGTGGGATACTTTTAAGGCATATATTCGTGGACAGATTATTTCATTTTCTGCCGGAGTTAGGAAACGAACTAATTCTAAAATATTAACATTAGTTGATAAAATTAAGGCAATTGACAAGATCTACTCATTGACCCCTAGTAAAGAACTTTATAAAGAAAGAGTGGAACTTCAAATGGAGCATAGTTTATTATTAACCTCCTCGATTGAAAGTCAGTTAATTAAAGCGAAAGCTCAATTCTATACATATGGAGATAAGTCTGGTAAACTACTAGCTAACCAATTGAAAATTGTTTCGGATAAGCGACAAATTACTAAGATTCGCAAACAAGATGGTACTTTGACGATTGATCATAAAGAGATAAATAAAGCCTTCCAAGATTTTTATAATTCCTTATATCAATCAGAATGTACTAAGGACTCTTCTATAATGAATGAATTCTTAAGGAAATTGAATATTCCAAAAGTAACTGTTGAGGATAGTGTATTTTTAGACACACCTATTACGGAGTCTGAAATAGAAAAGGCTATTTTCTCAATGAACTCGGGTAAAGCTTCGGGTCCAGATGGTTTTTCTGCAGAATTTTTAAAATCCTTTTCTTCCATACTTTCTCCTTGGCTTTGTAAAATTTTTAAAGATGCATTAAGTATAGGTAAACTACCACAATCTTTTTATGAAGCTTCTATTTCCTTAATTCTTAAAAAAGATAAAGACCCTACTGAATGTGCATCCTATCGGCCTATATCTTTGCTGAATACGGATTTTAAGATTTTTAGTAAAATTTTGGCTATTAGATTAGAAAATATATTGCCTCGGATTATTTCTGAGGATCAGACTGGATTTATTAAAAATCGCTATTCATCTTTTAACATTAGAAAATTAATTAATATTGTTTATACCTCTTCATCTAAAATCCCAGAATGTGTCATCTCTTTAGATGCCGAAAAAGCATTTGATAGAGTCGAATGGTCATATTTATTTAATACATTGCAACATTTTAATTTTAGTTCAAAATTTATATCATGGATTAAATTAATATATCAGAAACCTTTAGCTTCGGTCTTCACCAATAATCAAAGATCCCCTTTTTTTCAGTTATTTCGGGGTACAAGGCAAGGTTGTCCTTTAAGCCCTTTATTATTTGACATTGCTTTAGAACCCTTGGCTATAGCCATTCGTGAATCACCCAATATTTTAGGTATTACCCGTGGGGAGACGATGTATAAGGTATCATTATATGCGGATGATTTGTTATTATATATATCTGACCCTGAAAGATCTATTCCTGCTATTTCTTCTTTGCTTGCTCAATTTAGTAATTTTTCTGGATATAAATTGAATTTTAATAAGAGTGAACTTTTTCCATTAAATATGCATACTTCAATTTATAATCAGGTACCATATAGAATTGTTACAGATTATTTTACTTATTTAGGTATTAAAATTACTAAAAAAACATAAAGATTTATTTAAAACTAATTTTACCTTTAATAGATCAAATTAAGCAACTTGCTAATAGGTGGTCCCCACTATCTTTGTCTTTGGTAGGCAGAATTAATGCCATTAAGATGATGATGCTACCTAAATTTCTATATCTATTTCAAGCATTACCAATTTTTATTCCTAAATCTTTTTTTGATATGGTTGACTCTAAAATATCTTCGTATTTGTGGCAGAACAAAAATCCTAGGCTAGGTAAAAAATATTTACAGAAGCCTAAGAAGGAGGGCGGCTTGGCTCTACCAAATTTAAGATTTTACTATTGGGCAGTTAATATACGGTATTTGATATTTTGGACACAAGAATCGACTACAGTTGCTGGCCCACAATGGGTAAATTTGGAATGTAAATCTGTGCAAGATTTCTCATTGATCTCAATCTTAGGATCTTCACTTCCTTTTTCGTTATTCAAAATGAATAAACAGATAACTAATCCTATAGTCAAGTATACATTACGAATCTGGTTTCAATTTCGTAAATTTTTTGGTTTGAATAAGTTTATGCTGTCAAGTCCTATAATATCTAACTACTTTTTCCGACCATCATCTATAGATCAAGCTTTTCTTTTATGGAAAACAAAAGGTATAACATGTTTTCGTGATCTGTTTTTGGATGATAACATTATGTCGTTTGAACAGTTATCTAATAAATATAATTTATCTAAAACCCATTTTTTTAGATATTTACAAGTTAGAAATTTTCTATATAATGAACTAAAGTCTTTTTCGAAAGAATGTCCATTGGACATTACAGAAAGAATTTTAGCTCTCAATCCTTGTCAAAAGGGTTTAGTAGCTATCATTTATAATATGATTATGAATGTACAACCAGATATATCAGAAAAAATTAAGAAGGAATGGCAGGAAGAATTGCATTGCCCTATATCTACTGAGCAATGGGAAAATTTTTTATCATTGGTAAACTCATCCTCTATCTGTGCTAAACATGCTCTAATACAATTTAAGGTTGTACATAGAGCTCACGTGTCTAAAGATAAACTTGCTCGATTTTATTCTTATGTTAATCCAACCTGTGATAGATGTCATTCTGATATTGCTTCGTTGACCCATATGTTTTGGTCTTGTCCTTGTTTACAAAACTATTGGAAAGATATTTTTAATATTATTTCAAGAGTCTTAAATATTAATCTTCAACCACATCCTTTTACCGCAATTTTTGGTCTACCAATGATAGATAATAAGCGTTTATCCGCTTCATCCCAACGAATGATTGCATTTGTTACACTAATGGCTAGAAGATCTATTTTACTGAATTGGAAAGAAATTAACCCTCCAACTGTATTTCAGTGGTTTTCTCAAACTATTTCCTGTTTGAGTTTAGAAAAAATTAGAAGTGTGGTTTTTGATTCTTCAGTTAAATTTGAGGAAACTTGGAGACCATTTATTCAACATTTTCATATGAATTAAATGGTCTGATCCTGAACCTTATTGTTACTATCCTGAATTGTGTGGATGGAGGTTGGGAGTCATCGGCACTACTGTATGTATTTAACATTATGCAATTGCCCATGTTGGTTAGTTTTTTTTTAGTTTTTTTTGTGGGGGGGTTTCTTTTTTTTTCTTAATTCCTTTACATTAATACTATGAGTTTGGGAGACTTTATGTATTGATTAATACATATTTGATTGTTAATCTATTATGTACTCTCAAATGTTTTGTACTTATATTTTACTTATGTTTTTCTTAAAAATTAATAAAAAGATTTGAAAAGAAAGAAAGACTTGTCTGCTTTTTACATGGCAACTCATCCATTTGACTGCAATTTTGCCTTATCATGCTTCTCATAGAAATTTAAAAAAAAAAATCAAAATGTCATTGCGATACACAAACATGAACTTTTTAAGCATTTCACTCAATGTCATTAATAAGTGCCTGAAAGACAACTGGATTGTTGACCTGTACAAAGGGCATTACTAAGTATTCATAATGACCTGCCATGGTATTAAAGGCTGTCATCTTAAAGTGAGACTTTGGCTCATTGGCCTTCAAGAATCAGGGCACTGAACGCAGGAGTTGGGATGTTATACTGAAGTTGTATAATACGTTGCTGAGGCCAAATTTGGAGTATTGTGTGCAATTCTGGTCACCTACCTAACAAAATATATCAATAAGATTGAAAGAGTGCAGAGAAAATTTACAAAGATGTTACTGGGGTTTGAGGACCTGAGTTATAGGGAAAGGTTGCATAGATTATGGCTTTATTTCTTGGAGCAGCAGAGAATGAGGGGAGATTCAATATAAATATATAAAATTTGAGGAGAATAGTTAGAGTAAATACAAGAGCAAATATGAGGAAATCTGCAGATGCTGGAAATTCAAACAACACACACAAAATGCTGGTGGAACACAGCAGGCCAGACAGCATCTATAAGGAGAAGCACTGTCGATGTTTCGGGCTGAGACCCTGATGTGGGTCTTGGCCCGAAACGTCGACAGTGCTTCTCCTTATATATGCTGTCTGGCCTGCTGTGTTCCACCAGCATTTTGTGTGTGTTGTTAGAGTAAATACAAGCAGGCTTTCTTCCCATGAGGCTGGATGACACTTAAAAACCATAGTCACGGCAAAAGGTGAAATGTTGAAGAGATGAATTTGTTTTCAGTGCTATATTTTGTGCTATTCCTTGCCTGACAGTGTAGACTTGAGTTTTCTCCACTCAAGTACAAAGCTTGAGTAATAGTGATTTTATAAATTAATTTTGTCCATTGAACAGTGAAATCCCTGATGTGAGCCCAGAAGTTTGTTTTGTACCAGATGACCCCTAAGGAAATGACTAAACCGGTGAAGACGGGTTTAAGTTTTGAGATACAATGGTGCTGAGTGTTGTTGTGAAAGTACGACTTAAAATTTTCAACAATTGTGCTTTTAACTCCCTTTCAGGTATGTCGTGGCAAGACAAAATTGTGCAACAGCGTGCAAAGATGGCAGAGAAGAATGCCAGTTGGCTAGTGATCACGGCCCTCGATGAAGTTGCATGTGAGTGCTCTTTCATTATTTGAAGTTATTGCTACTTTTCAAATTATAGAACAAAATATAATAATACTGCTTGTATTCATTCATGCAATGTATACAACACAGGAAGGAACCATTCAATTCCACTGATCCATGTTAATGTTTATGTTCCACAAAAGTCTCTTGCTGTTAAAAGTGACATGTGATTTTTCACATCTCATCAGACAGTCCATTTTACAATGGCTTATTCCCAGGGCAGTTCTTAATAATGTGCAATGTTCTTATACATTGTAGTGTTGGCTTGAAAATTGTTCAAGCATTAGAACAAAGTTGGAATTCTCAACCTTCTGATGTTCGGATGGAGATGCTCTGTTTAGACCAGGGGTGTCAAACTCATTTTAGGTCACGGGCCGGATTGAACAAAATGCAGCTTCATGTGGGCCGGATCAGTCGGATGCGTGCGAACGCAGCTTTCGTTGCCTCCGTTTTTTCAGCCTGCTCTCATGTGTCTCAGTCTCTGCTATAACTACAAAGTGTTTCACTTTACAAATTCCGTTTCTTATGAAGAAGACTGCCGAATAAACACTAAAAACCCTGAAAACCTGGTACCTGAATAAACTCAGCATTAGCCATATCATACGCCATAGGCACTTCGATTACTGGGGCCAGCTTTAATAATAATTAGATATTATCTCGCGGGCCAAAGGTAATTCCACCGCGGGCCGGATTTGGCCTGCGGGCCTTGAGTTTGACATATATGGTTTAGACTATACTGACATTGAGTGGTCTGATGAAGATGTCATTGTGTTAACTCTGCAAAGGCCAAATCATTATAGGCAAACTATTATTTTAAATATGAGCATTTAATATCTTGTTCCAGGGTCCATACGTACATCTATTTTTCATTTACTTTATCTCACTTGAACTATGATACCACTAGCTCTTTACAATTATGGAATACTTTTAAAGTGGGAGGAGGTGAAAATATGTCTTAAATAAGAGTTCAGTTTTGCAGGATAATTCTCGTGAATCTAGATAGCTGGGTGTAGGAAGTCACACTTGATCATTTCTCCTTAATGGATGCAAGAGCATTGGCTATACATGCTCTCTTCCTGTTAATCAGTTCATTGACTACGGTGGAAGAGAGTGTGTGGAGGTAAATGTAACTGGCAAGAGATTCAGTTTTAGGGCTTGCAGTCAGTGTATATCTCCCATAGCCGTCAGTGGGATATGATTTTCCAAGCTTTGTCATTTGAGGTTGATCAGTGGCAGGCATGACTTATTCTTGAATTTTGGCAAAGTGAGTAGATTGCACTGATCCAATTACCATACTGGGTGAGTACAAATGCAGGCAGTATAAATGTGATGGGACTTGGATTCTGTATTTACATTGGGTAATACATCTAACATCAAGAAATTAAGTCATTAAAATGTGAACTCACACAAATTCCTCAACTTTAATCCTTTGCCTATGTTTCAAGTGATCAAGGCAAGTCAAGTCACTTTTTATTGTTATTTCGACCATAACTGCTGGTACAGTACACAGTAAAAACGAGACAACGTTTTTCAGGACCATGGTGCTACATGAAACAATACTGAAACTACTCTAGACTACAGACCTATTCAGGACTGCATGAAGTGCACAAAACAGTGCAGGCATTACAATAAATAATAAACAAGACAATAGGCACAGTAGAGGGCAGTAAGTTGGTGTCAGTCCAGGCTCTGGGTATTGAGGAGTGTGATGGCTTGGTGAAAGAAACTGTTACATAGATTGGTTGTGAGAGCCCGAATGCTTCAGTGCCTTTTCCCAGATGGCAGGAGGGAGAAGACTTTGTATGAGGGGTGTGTGGGGTCCTTCATAATGCTGTTTGCTTTGCGGATGCATCATGTAATGTAAATGTCTGTAATGGCGGGAAGAGAGACCCCGATGATCTCAGCTGACCTCACTATCTGCTACAGAGTCTTGCGATCTGAGATAGTGCAATTTCCGAACCTGGCAGTGATGCAGCTGCTCAGGATGCTCTCAATACAACCTCTGTAGAATGTGATGAGGATGGGGGGTGGGAGATGGACTTCCCTCAGCCTTCACAGAAAGTAGAGACGCTGCTGGGCTTTCTTTGCTATGGAGTTGGTGTTGAGGGCCCAGGTGAGATTCTCCGCCAGGTGAACATGAAGAAATTTGGTGCTCTTAAAAGGACCATAAGACAAAAGAGTAGAAATAGGCCATTTGTCCCATTGAATCCATTCCATCATGCCTGATTCATTTTCTCTCTCAACCCCATACTCTTCCCTTCTCACCGTAGCCTTTGACACCCCTGCCTATCAACAACCTGCCGACCTCTATTTTAAATATACCCAATATCTAGGCCTCCACAGCCATTTGTGGCAATGAATTCCACAGATTCAACACCTTCTGGCTAAAGTTAAAGGAACGTCCTTCTATTCTGAGGCTATGCCTTCTGGTCCTGGGCTCTCCCACTATTGGAAACCATCTTCTCTATGTCCATTCTATCTATGACAGGGATGTGTGGTGATAATCCAAGTAATGCAGAGACACTGAAGCAGATTAAACAGTTCACTGAATATTGATAAGAACTGTGCAGAACAAAGGGAAAAATAATAAATGTTAGGCCAACAGGATAATTAACTAAAACTCTCAAATCAAAGCTAGCACCAACACTGCGGCCTGTAATTAGTAACTTAAAGCTAAATTAATTCTGCTCCTTTACACTGTCAATCTCAGCTGTAGTCTTCTTTCCTAGAATGAGGGCTAAGGTAAGCAAGGAGCGTAGCTGGTGCTGTGCTTTGGTGAAGACACAACAAGATTGAGACGAAAGGAAGGGAGTTAAATGCAACCACTAAGAAACTCTAATTGGCTGGAACGTGCATACTCAAGGGCGTGTCTGTCAACCCTGTTAGGTCACCACTTCTATCTTAGCCGGGTCTGTAGCTACTCCATTCTGCGGGATTATGTGTCCAACATAGCTAACAGACGTCTTGCAGAACTGACACTTGTCCAGGGAGAGTTTTAACCCTTCCTCCTTTAGCCGACATAGCACCTTCAGTAGCCTCGCTTCGTGTTCTTCCAAGGTGGCTCCAAACTCTACCAAATCATCCAAGTACACCAATACTTCAAGCAAATTCATATCCCCCACCGTCTTCTCCATGACCATCTGGAAGGTGGCAGGGGCCCCCGATATGCCCTGGGGCATCCTATAAATGCCATCTTCTCTTTTTCGGCCTTACTCATTGGGATCTGGTAATATCCACTCCTAAAGTCCAGCACACTAAACCACTTCGCTCCACTCAGACAGGTCAACGCGTCTTTGACCCTCGGGATTGTATACTGGTCAGGGACAGTGCGCCGGTTCAAGGTCCTATAGTCCACACTCATGCGTACCCTTCCGTTCTTCTTCTGGGCCACTACTATTGGGGATGCACAGGGGCTTTGGGACTCAGTGATGATTCCAGCTTGCACAAGTGCTGCTGCACATCTTCCACATCTGCAGGGGCCAGTCACCGTGACCTCTCTCTGAACGGGGTGTCCTCAGTCACTCGGATGGTATGGCGAGTGCTCTTGGAGCAACCCACATCAAACTCGCTAAGAGAGAAAACATCTTCCAGCTTCAACATCTTCTCCAACAGCCTGCGTTTCCACTCCGGTGGCACAGGAAAGTCCCCAAAGTTAAAGGCCTCAGCGGTCAGCTTTCCTCTGTTTTCCAATCCTTCCCCCTTAGTGGGCATCACGGGTGCTTGACATTACCGTCACTGGGAACAAATGCGCCAGCAGCATCCCTCTCTTAAAGGTGATTTCTCTCTTCGTAGTGTTCCTGCCACTCACAGCTATCTGCCTCGCAGGTACCACCGAGGGCCTCTGCACTTCGGGCCTCACCGACACCCCAGCCGGAAATCTTGTCTCCCCTCAAGGTCTTCCGGGGTGTCCACTAAAAGGGCCTCGCCATCAGGCACTCTGGGAAATCTGGGGGTTCCCATCACTCTTGTTACTTCCCTGGGCCTTATTATCACAGGCCCAGACTAAGTGCACCACACAGTCCCTCGTTTAAATTCAGTCTCTGGCCCAGGGCGGAGCCGCACTTCCTCAAAAGCAGCATGAAATGCTGGGTGCACGGCCTGGGCCCCCATACTGTTCTCACTGGCCCTCTCCTGGCAGGCCCCCATGAGCCTCCACACCACAGGGGTGTTGGTCCCCACCGGGATTGAAGCGCCCCCCACATCCCCCCCTGTCTCAGCTGGGTCCGGACAAACCAGCGCTAATGTCTCCAAAACTTCAGACGCTCCCACATCGGCTTCTGAAAACTCCAGTTTCACCGACAAATACCCATCATATGGATAATCCCCAGCACTGACGCCCCAAATCTCCAGTGCACTGAATGGAGTCAATGGCAAATGCTTTAAGTACTGATTGTAAAACGAACAGTATAGTAGCATGACCTGCGACCCAGTGTCGAGTATGGCTTTAGCAGAGATTCCCTCTATCTGTAGCGACATGCTGGATCGGGGTCCCACTAATCCTTCCGGAATAGGGTCTTTTGCGTTCGGGGGTTCCTTGGTACATTGCTGGAAATGTTTTCCCTTAGAGACACCAGGCCGTTCCCTCACTGGTTCCCCTCTAAGTTTCCCGATACCTGGGGACTCGCCCTCTTAGGGGTGTCTGGCCGTTCACATTCCTGCCAGAAGTGGCCCTCCTCCCCGCAGTTATAGCACACTCCTGCCTCTCTCAGTCGCTCCGGAAGCATCCCTCTTTCCCACAGTTATAGCACACGCTACCAGCCGCCCCTCTTCTCACAGACTACCCGCCACTCGCAGCATCCTGCACTGTCCATCCTCTGGGGGGGCAATGCCCTCCCTACCAACCCCTCAGCTCGGCCACCACCTCCTTTATCAGTTGCCGGGTGGAGCTGGCTCCTCTCCCGTCCCCACTGGGGGCTACAACTGAGGATCTCACCCTGCTGACAGAGTCCTCCCACGGCCTCAACGTGCGCTCATTCCCCCCTCACATCTCTGATCAGTTGAACGAATGTTGGAGGGGGGCTCGTTTTATAAGACTGCTGGAGACTCCAAGCAATCTTGTCCTCGGCCTGGGCACCCCAAAATACCTGACATATCCTTAACTGATCCACCTGTTCAGTCCGAATGACCCCCCGGTGCCGCCATCCATTAAGCTGTCTCTCTAGCTGATAAAAGGTACACAGAGAGCTTCTCACCCTCCTCCTGGTACATGTTTTGAAACTCCCCCAGGAGCTCCCAGTCAACCCAAAAGCACTTTCCAAAATCTCCATATAGTCCTTCAGAGTGGCCAAAGGCTGGTTAACCTTCACACCTCGCACTACCCCAGCCGCCTCTCTCCGCAAACTTTCAACTAATCTCTGTCGCTTCTCCTCATCCGAGCACTGCCACTCACTCAACAACTGTGACATTTGCTCAACCCATGTCTCATAATCCTCCTCACCCTCTGGAGTGAGCACTAACCCCAAGAAAACTCATGTTCTGGCGGGGCCCCTCTGCCCTCCTCGCTAAGGAGGTTAGTGCAGAGGCCAACTCTGAACTCTCGCCTTTCTCTGTGGTACAGGAACTGACCAACTTTTCCAAATCTGACCACTCTTTCCCTTCATCCTCCAGCACCGAAAGAATCCGTTCCCTAAGATCTCCTCCCCCCTCTGCAGGCAACTCTGCTCGCTGAGCTTTGGCCACTTCCTCCCCGACACTCTGCAGGTGCCACGGCCCTGTCTCCCCAGTGACGCCAATCTCCTCTGGCAACTCCGCCCCTGTTATGTCCTCACTTGTCTGCACTAACACTATATCTGTACCTGTCTCAAAATCAAAGTTCTGCGATACAATCTCCACTTTGCTAAAAGTTTTAACTGCACTCAAACCTTGAAGTAACACTTCATCCGGCACGCTAGTCTCCACCCCCCTCAACACGCACGCATTGCTCTCTGCAATTCAATCCTGGGATGAACACTCCACAAGTGTAACGCTCACGTTATCAACTGACGTATGTCTAGGGGAAAATCCGTCCACCCGCCAAACCGTGTCTCCCGTATGCACGGATGCTGTGAAATGCACACTAGTACAAACTTGCACACACAATATCAGACCGCACACCATGTACGTTTACAGAGTACACTTTATAAATCTTACTAAAACTAGGTAATTAATAGCGATACAATATATAAAAAAGGAAAAGAAAAGGTGCCAAATATTATTAGAGTTCAGTCAATTCGTGCACAACCGTTGGAGCTCAATTATCAAAGTCTTCAGTCCACAATTCGACCTTCTCCGACCTCCTCGACCCGCCGCCTGGGACCAACCTCGGTGATCGACCAGAGCGCATCCAGCGCACGTCTTCCTTCTTCGGTTCCCCTCCCCGAAAACCCACGCACTCACTCCAGGTTCCCACACATACAGATAGAACAACATTGCTTCCATTGGTTAGTTTCTCCGTTATCAATAATTATAACCCAAACATTCCAACTAAACAGAGCATTACCTCATCAGTTACCCACAAAGAAGCCATTTCATTATAACTCTACAGAGCAGCCATTTTATATATGCAATTAGCAGTTAACATACAGTTAACAATCTGAAAACCCTACAGAGCATTTGGCAGAGGCATTGAGTATGAGAGTGTAGATGTTGTGTTGCAGTTGTACAAGCACTGATTCGGTAGCACTTGAAGTATTGTGTACAGTTCTGGTCCCTATAGTGCAAGAACGATGTAGCAGCAATAGAGAGAATGCAGAAAAGGTTCACCAGGGTGTAGCTTGGTAGTTGCAAGGTGAGACTGATCCTGCTAGAAATGTGGGAGGTTGATGTATGATCTTTACAAAGCTTTTAAAAAAAAAAATGTTGAGATGCCAAGATAGAATCCTTGTGTCATTGTAGGGGAGTCTAAAACTAGAGGGCCCAGTTTAGGATAAGAGGGGAAAAATTTCAAGGAGATCTGAGGGGCAAGTTTTTCCACACAGAATGGTGAATATCTTGAACAAGCTGAAGAAGGTAGATACAATTACAATCTTTGAAAGCCATTGGATACTTGGATAGCAAGGGCATAGAAGGATGTGGGCATCACAGTTGCTGTGGTTAAGGTGGACAGAAAGGGCCCCTTTCTGTGAACACTTTAGGATTCTAACAAGTGTTGCAAATAGAGCCCTAACTGGAACATGTACATTTTTTAAACAGAAAAATGGTTATTATCTGTGATGTTGAGATTTGATATGGTAAATGGACAGGAGTTTGTGCACTCAGTGAAGGTATTCAGCAAAGACAGTGTCTGTTTAGTCTTCAACCTCGATAAAATTAAGTTTAATTTCTCACCTTTCATCTTCTATTTTGTTTCTTTCCACAGGGCTGTTCAACCTTCGTGGCTCTGATATAGTCTACAATCCTGTCTTCTTCGCCTTTGCTATCATTGGTCTGAACTCCATCAGGTAACTTAGATACAAAAAGTACCTCACATTTTACATTATCTGACATTGTTGCAAAGCTTTTAAATTTATTTCTAGTGTATTTTTCTAAGACTGTAAAATGCTTCATCTTATTAAATTTTTATGGTTGTGACCTTAAAGCTTCAAAATTATACACTTACAGAGATGGTCAACTCAGCAGGGATCTAGCGGAGATATTCTGATTTCAATAAAAGATAATTTTAGTGTAAGTGCTTAAATTTGATTAGCTATCATGATGTAGATGATACAATAGACAGCAGTAGGCTGAAGACAGTTGGGAGAATTTAATTGGGAGAGGAAATGGGTTCTGCTTAGTTAGCAAGTTACTGTAATCTATAATAGCTGTGATAAAGCCATTATTGTCATGACTTTCACAGAGTTGTTGAGGTTGAGAGAGGTGGGGCAGAATTATATTAGTACTTTGAGGAAAACTCGGGATGGATCTAGCTCAATGGTACAGATATCTTGCTTCATTTACTGCCTCCTGTGCAGTCTAATTCTATGGCATACATTTAGAGCTACAGTACACAGGAGAAACCAATAGCTGCAGGCTTGGAGTTAATATATTTTGGTTTCTCTCTATAGCAAAATAGTGTAGTAAGAGTTTAGTAGAATTGGGAAAATGCAATACAATATACATTACCTTCTATCTAATACTTTTAGACTATTCAGAGTTTAAAAAAATTCTTTCAGACTAAAAAACCACTAACAATTTCAAGTCAATTACTGCCCAAATAAAATTCTTAATGTAAAGTATATATTTTAAACATTTTGGGTGCATTAGATGTATGTTAATAGACATTTATTCATTGAAGAGAGTGAATCTAAATCACCATTGTAGCTATAACATTTGTCATATAACTTTTTTAAAATCAAATTTTGACACAAGCGTTTTCCAAGCTTTCCAATTTCCTATATCCACATTTAAACTGCATTCTGCTACTGCAGGCTAATTATGTGAATATATTGTCTGTCAGATACATTTCTTATTATTTTTTCATTTACTTTCTGCTTGTGTCAATATTTATTACCCTTTCATAATTGCTCTTGAAGTGATGATGGGATGTTACCTTAAACCATCACTGTTTGTGTAATGCTTTGATTTCCTATGTATTTTCTCCAAAAAAAAAACAATTTACCTTTTTTATCTTAGGGATCTTATTTTGTCAAATATAGTCACATCTGCACCCGGGAGGCGACATCATGTCCAGACATCATAGATGTCCTCCTCGTTCAAAGAATAGGGTTTCCCTTCCTCCTGTATTGATGCTGCCTTCACCTGCATCTCCTCCATTTCCTGAACATCTGTGTCCACCCCATCTTCCTGTAGCCTTAACGGTGATAGCGTTCCTCTTGATGTTACCTACCACCCTATGAGCCTCCGCATCCAACACATTCTCCATGACATCTGCCCATATCAAAGGGATAATACAACTAACCATATCTTTTCACCCACGCCCCCCCCCCTCACAAAAGAGATTCTCCCTCTGCGATTCCCTTGTCCATTCATCCTGATCAGGGTATCAGGGTCGCAAACAGTCCTTCTTGGTGAGGCAGCACTTCATCTGAGATCTGATAGGGTTGTCTATTTTGTCTGGTGCTCACGATGCAGCCTCCTCTACATTGGTGAAACTCGCTGTAAATTGGGGGATTGCTTTGTCGAGCTCCTCTGCTCCATAGGCTACAAGTGAGATTTTCCAGTGGCCATATATTTTAATTCTGATTCCCATTCCTGTTCTGCCATGACGGTCCAGGGATGCCCCTTTTGCCAAGGTGAGGTTACCCTCAGTGGAGGAGTATTCTGTTCTGCTAGCCTCAAACCTGATGACAAGAATATCAATCTCCTTTCTGTGGAAAATATTTTCCCTTTACCCTCCCTTATTCTTCTGTCCCCCCACTCTGGCCTCTTACCTATTCTTAACCGCCTTATCACCTTCTCCTGGGTCCCCTCCTCTGTCCCTTTCTCCTATGGTCCACTCTCCTCTCCTGTCAGATTCCTTCCTCTCCAGGCCTTTATCTTTCCTACCCACATGGCTTCACTTGTCACCTTCTAGCTAGCCTTCTTCCCCTCCCCCAACTTTTTTATTCTGTCATCTTCCTTTCCAGTGCTGAAGAAGTGTCTCGGCTCAAAACATCGACTACTTATTCATTTCCATAGATGGTGTCTGCCCTGCCGAATTCCTCCAGCATTTTGTGTGTGGTTTTGAATTTCCAGCATCTGCAGACTTTCTCGTGTTCATTGTTTAAGATAATTGATTTAGTTAGTGCAATTCAAGGTTTTACTGAAAAACATCGGATGTTGTACCAACATTTTTAACCTACTCCAGGATCAATCTAACATAGCCTTTCTCAACCTTTTAGCCCTGGAAGAACCATTGAAATAATTTTCAGGTCTCGGGGAGCTCCTGCATAAGAATTAATTATATCCAGAGCTCACAATATGCTAGCATGATCAGTAAGTTGTAGATATAATAATTCAAAAATAGTTGTCAATGGTCTTGAGTAGAGAATGAATTTTTAGCCAACCTTTTTTTGGAAAATAAAACAGTTAAGCTTAGCTTACCTTTCTCGAAATTCCTCAATTCAGAATCGAACTTGAGATAAGCACACATGGATTTCACCTTCAACTGAAATGAGACAATTTCTGTCTTTGCTCTGATGCTTGTTAAAAAGCTTGCTCACACACATAAGAAGTTGAAAACTTCAGCAAAATGTTCATTGCCTTCATACGAATGGCAGGATACGCTTCTTTCACAGAAATCCAGAACTTATCCAGGAGCAGGTCAGTAAATCTTATCTTGAGCGCATGATCAGAGTGCAGCTCACAAAATTCTTCCTCTTTTCTCAAAGTCAAGTTCTCAGGCTGAGCAAAAGATTTAGAGAAAGGGTCTCTTGCCCAGTCATACACTTGTTTTGAAAGGGAGGATCAATTTTGTTTTGCAGTTCTGGGTGTTTTTCAATAAGACTCAAGACTTCTTGATATCCTTCCTCATTCTCAAACCCAAGCAGCAGTGGAAACAGTTCAAGATTTCCTTTTGTAGCATGGTTTTTCCAAAGATTCCGTTTCCTTTTAAATCCAAGAATCTTGTCACTTGAAGTCAAAATATTTTCTCCAGGGCCTTGCAGAGACTTGTTCAACTGATTCATATGATGAAATATGTCTGCTAAGCAGGCCAGATTCTGCAGTCATTCTTCATCTTCAAAGCACTTGGCATAATCTGGCACACCATTTTCTTGAAAGTACTTCTGCAATTCACCTTTCAGCTCCAACACCACGTTGAGAACTCTTCCTCTGCTAAGCCACAAGATTTCTGTATGTAGCTAGGAAATTGGTGTGCTCTTTGTCCAGGATCTCACAGTTTCTTAAACATTCTTGAGTGAACTGGTCTTGAAGCTACTAAATAACTTGCTTCCTGAGTCCTTTTACTGACTGTGACTTTATTTTCAAAAGCTTTAATCTGTTCGTTTGGAGATTCCAATAGTTTAAAATAATCATCACGTTTACATGTCATATGGCTGTGATTTGTAGTTAAGTGTCTTTTCAATTTTGCCAGAGCCATTGCTACATTAGTAGGTTGTTTGCCACAGACTAGGCACGGTGGAATAGGACAACTCAGATCACCAGTCCATATAAAACCCATTGTTAAGATATGGTACCGGCTGATTACTTTAGTCCCGCCTACAGTTTTTGTCTCCAGGACCCAGAAGAGGCTGGTGGACTTTGGGGTAACAGGAGACATTGGTCTCTGCTGTGGTCCTGAGCCTTCCGATAGCGGAGGGTGGTCAGTCATTGGTATGTTTGCGCATACAGCTGGCGGACCCTGCAGAGATACCTGTATAGTGACCACCCTCAGAGATTGCATGCACTGGCGATGTACTTTCTCCGCCGGAGACACTGTCTGCAGGAGGGCACGCAGTTTCCAACGGACAGCATCGGCCGTGCCTCTTTGAGGGATCTGCCTCGCTTTTACTGAGAGCTTTTGAGGGTATGGAGTCTAGTCTTATCCAGACAAGGTGCTCCTGCGCTGGTGGGGGTGCTGCGAGGGGGATTGGTCCCTATCTTATCACAGCGGGTAAGTGGAGGAGTTCTGGCTGCACCACACCCAATGAGCTGGAAGTGCTCGTTGGACTCGGGCCTTGGTTTTACCACACGGGAAAGGGTCCCGCACATGTGAGCCATCTCGTGGGGATGCCCACTGTGCCATTCCGTAATGCTCTAAAGTGTTTCTTTTACGGGCTGCTGTTGCACACCTTTCACTTCTGTGCTGGCAATCTGCTTTACCATCTGGCAGCGGAGGGACTCCCCTGTATATTGGGGACCTAGTGTGACAGGTATTGAATAGAGTAGTACTGTTAAACAGGTCCTTAAAGAGGTTCACTGACACCCCGTCCACCTGTCCATTCTGTGTCCAGGAGGAGAGTGTACCAGGCTTATATGGAGTGTGAGAGGCTGCAGCCCCTGTTTGAGTATCTGAAGGGGCGGCTGGTCAGGTTCTGGTTGCACTTCAGCCCCGTGCTCCTCATATACGGGCACCCTGTACAGAAGGGCATGTATTGTGAGGAGGATCTACTGGCGGGCTTGCTCCTGGATCAGCCCAAGAGAGCAATTCACTGGTCTAGGCACTGGAAAGTCGAGGGCTCTGCCTGGGCCGACTGCCTGCCCCTTTTCTGAGGATACGTTTGTGCCTGGCTGTCCTTGGAGAAGGAGCATGAGGTCACAGCGGGAGCACGGGGGGATTTCTGGGAGTGGTGGCCCCCCCCCCCAGGGAATTGACTGTTTTATAGACAATAGTAATCATATTTTAATAGTAATCATATGTCTGGTAAATATTTAATGTTTGTATTTTATGTATTTGTTTAAATAAATATATAGTTTTGTAAAATAAAAAGACGGACTTTTTGTGTCTGTTGTTGCACTAATGCAGTGAAATGACTCAGACGATTGGAGTTCTTCATCATTAACATTATCAGAATTGTCTGTGGGCCTAGGCGCAGAATCCTCCTCTTCCGTCTCACACCTCTTCAAAAATCGCCAGACTGGACTGTCTTTAGGATGAAAATTTCCTTCCAATTTTCTACTACATCAGTAGTTTGTTTGCTCTAACTCAGTCAGTGATGTGTAAGTTGGTGGAGGTAATTCGAGAGGGAGAGGCTGATGTTACAGCCTGAATTGGGTAAGTCCATTTGATGTTTAGAAATACAGCATTCCTCATCAACCTACTGTCCTCCCCTCCATGCTATACAGTGCTCACCAATTATCAACCTACCGTCCTCCCCTCCATGCAATACAGCGCTCACTAGTTATCAGCCTACCATCCTCCCTCCATGCTATACAGCGCACACCAATTATCAGCCTACTGTCCGCCCCTCCGTGCAATACAGTCCTCACCAATTATCAGCCTACCATCCTCCTCCATGCTATGCAGCGCACACCAATTATCAGCCTACTGTCCGCCCCTCCGTGCAATACAGCGCTCACCAGTTAATCAGCCTCCCCTCCATGAAACAAAGCACTCCCAATTATCAGCCTATCATCCTCCCCTCCATGCAATAGAACGCTCGCCAACTATCAACGGCCTCCCCTATCTCGCAACAAAAACTGAGAATGGACTCAGCCAAATAAGCACAGTCCTACTGCGCAGTGCTGTACTAGACCGAGATTGGTAATGGGGCTGTTCAGTAACTGCCCACCACTGCGAGCACAAGCATCACATGTTGGAACTTTCCTGCAGTTGACCAGAATTCATATTGTGAATGAACAGTGTCCTTAATTCCTGAGGATCTTAGTATCATATTGACATAATATTATAGCATCTGTTTGTTATTTCGTTATTAAGAGGGCAATTCGTACATTTTCGAGTTTTTTTTCTATGAAGACTTTTTGCAAAGGCTTGTGAATGGGTATGAACAGTAATGATTGAATGTAAACTTAAAGCAATCAGTCAATCTTGACACAAAATGCTGAAGGAACTTAGCAAGTTGGGCAGCATCTATGGAGGGGAATACACAGTTGACATTTTAGGATAAGACCCTTCAGCAGGGCATCGGCTGTTTTATTTATTTCTGTAGATGCTGTGTTGCTTGCTGAGTCCCTTCAGCATTTTGGGTGTGTGTTGCTCAAGGTTTTCAGCATCTGCAGAATCTTCTGTGTGCATCTAGTCAGTGTTTTACCTATCAGTCACCATGTTTTGTTTTCAAATTGTAATCTAGTTTAATGTTACTGATTTATCTGCCTTTCACATTGTTGGATGTTATGTTTATGATGCTTTTTCATATTTTTCTATAATACTCTGTATCTATGCAATTTATTTCCATCATGATATCCACCAATATCTATGGTTCACTGCACTTTTAATGCATCTGAAGTATTTGCAGCACAGGAAAGGATCAGTTGGCACATTAGGCTTATGTCTGTATTTATGCCCCTCGTGAGCTTTGTCCCATTTCACCATCCAGTCTCTTGCTCTTATCCAGTTTTCATTTAATGCAACCATGCTGCTATTCCCTCTAGCCACTTCCCATTGTACTAACCTGTGTAAGGAATTCAAAAAAGCTTGTTTATTTCATAATTGCTATTGTATTTATGATCTGTAATTATGGTCACACCTGCAAAGAAACATCTGTGTGACTTCTTGCAGCTTCAAGTCTTCCACCAAGGCTCCAGCTTACCAAAACACTCACCAATGAATCATTGTATTGATTGTTTGGTTTGCTAATCTCTGAGCTACAGAGAAAATGCAATCATTTCTTGCATCCTGCATAATTCCATCTTCTTGGAAGACTTTGGCTACTTATTGAAGACATTTTCTAGACCTTCTCTTGTGCTGTTCAATTAAGCCAGCCATTTAGGAGCCTGACAAGCAAAGGATAGTGAGTCTGATTTTCTCATTCCAAACAAGTCCCAGTGTTCATCTGCCCAAATCTAGCATTAACGGCTGATTGGCAATCTAGAATTAATAGTTTATAATACTTGATCAAATATGTGTCTTGTATCAAATTAATATCGCAAAATGGTCGATATCTTGCTTGACGAACACATTATTGGATCTTTTTTCAGCACAGGAATTATTCTTAGATATACAGTCAGAGAGCCTTGGAATCAATCATTCGCCATAGAAGTAGGCTCTTTGGCACCACATCTATATGGACCATTATACATGGATGCTAGTCACATTTACCTGTATTTGGTCTGTACTTTTCTGTGTGTTGTTGATGCAAGTGATTGTCAATATGCTTTTAAATGTAGTGAGATACCTGTCCACTATCTCCTTAGGCAGCATGTTTAAGATTATAACTACTGTCAAAAGCATTTCCCCTTGGATCCCTTCTAAAACTCGCTTTGTTATTATTCCCTGTTGCTTAAGTCGGTCTTGCTAAGTGGTAAAAGGTATCTTCACTATCTGTCCCCACGTAGTTTCATATATCTCTTATCAGGTCATCCTTCAGGTTAATCCTGTCTAGGGAAAACAAACGCAGTCTATCCAATCCCTTTGAAACAAGCTACATGTTGGAATAGAGGAGATTGAGGGGGTGACCTAATACAGGTGTATAAGATCATGAGAGGCATAGACAGAGTGAAAGCACTTGGTCTTTTTCCCCAGGAGCAGGTCATAAAATAAGTATAGATTCAAGATCAGAGGTGAAAGATTTGCAGGGGACATCAGGGTGCCTTCACACAAAGGGTGGTGTGTGTTTTGAATGAGTTGCCAGAAATGGTGGTTAAGGTGCTCCTCAGACAGGATGAAGAGGTCAATACTCCCCAATGCCATTAGGCTTTACAATTCTACTGCCAGGACTTAAGAACTTTTTAAAAGCTATTATTAATGCTTTTTGAGATAGTGATTTAGATGCATATCATATTTTTTACTGAGTTAAGTATTGTATGTAATTAGTTTTGCTACAACAAGTGTATGGGACATTGGAAAAAAAGTTGAATTTCCCCATGGGGATGAATAAAGTATCTATCTATCTATCTATCTATCTATCTATCTATCTATCTATCTATCTATCAGCAGCACTGAAAAACCATCTAGATCAGTACATGGATAGGAGAGGCTTCAAGGGCTAAATGAGGGCAGATGAGACTAGCTCACTGGTCAGTACAGTTGGCATGAATGAGATGGGCTGAAGAGCCTGTTTGTCTACAAGTCATTAACAATTATGACAAACATTGTGTCCCAGCATTAATCCTTGTGGTATGACTTTGGTCACAGGATCCCCATCAAAAAAGCACTCTCTGCCTTCTATAGCCAAGTCAATGTTAGATCCAATTTGCTAATTTTCTTTGGATCCTACAGGCTCCAATTTTGGCCAGTTCATAATTACTTAATCAAAATTACTAGAGTAGATAATATATTTTTAAATATCTCATTACTGTTCATTGGAGCTTTGGTATAAGTGGACTGCATATATTGCAAACATTTTATTACTTGTGACGTATTCTTAATGTCCTGAGGTCTTTGGAAATACCTCAAACAAAATCAGAAAGTAACTCATAAACCTGGCATAACCTTCTGATATTTTCTGTTTTTGTTTTATAGTGTTTGCAGTTTCTTGACTTCCTTTAAAATATATCTATATATACTTACTATAATTGACTTATTTATTTTCTTTCTGTATTATCAAGATTGCATTGTACTGCTGCTGCTAAGTTAATAAATTTTATGACATATGCTGGTGATATTAACCCTGATTCTGATTATCTTTAATGTGCACTCATGGCGATTGCTTGCCAAATTATCCACAGTTCTCAGACTTTTATTTTCCCTTTCTTCACTGCAGACTGTTCATTAACGAGAAGCACATGGAAGACCCTGCTGTGCGAGAGCATTTGCAGCTTGATTCAAATACAGCACCTGACTTCAGAGTTCATCTACTCCCGTATGAATCTGTTCTCAGTGAACTACGGGCTATTTGTTCCAATATGAACTCCAAGGAAAAGGTCTGGATCAGTAGCAAAGCCAGCCATGCTCTTTCCGAAGCAATCCCAAAGGTTTGTCATCACTGAGCAGTTAGATATTAATCTGACCAAACAAACCTGAAATCTTGTCAATTATAATCATAATGTATAGCTCAAGCTTTGTTAGCAAGACAGGTATCCAAAGTAAAAGTCATCAGGAAATGGTAATTATACTGAGCTTTTAAGAGTGTATTATTACTCTGATACTTATTTAAACTCCGGACTCCACAGGCATTGAAATTGTTCATCTCATTCTAAAGTAGGCATGGATTCCAAGTGTCACTTTAGAAGATCTTAGGTGGAGCAGGGAAGATTTGTCCACATGATGATTATTCTACTGAGAAAAGTTGTCTAGCTTTATCTTGTCCTGCATTAACTTGTTGACAACTGCAAATTGTTCTCAGCACCATACTGTTGTAGAAACAGTTGAAAATGGCTGGGGTGATTGGCTGTAGGACATTGGAGACAGGAGAAGAATTAGGCCATTTGGCTCATTGAGTCTGCTCTGCCTTTCCATCATGGCTGATTTATTATTCCTCTCAACCCCATTCTTCTGCCTTCGCCCCATAACCTTTGATGCCCTGATTAATCAAGAAGCTCTGAACCTCTTCATTAAGTATACGTAGTGACTTCACCTGCACAGCTGTCTGTGACAATGAATTCTGCAGATTCTCTCAACTGTGTTCAAAATGGATGTGCCTTTATTCTGAAGCTGCCCTCTACTCCTACACTCACCTACTATAGGAAACATCCTCTCCACGTCCACTCTATCTAGAACACGAAGTCTGCAGATACTGGAAATCCAAAGCACCAGACACAAAACTCTGCAGATCAGGCTGCACCAATGGAAAAGTCAATATTTTGGGCCAAGACCCTTCTTCAGGACTCTATCTAAGCTTTTCAATACTTCATAAGTTTCAATGACGTCCCTCTCATTCTTCTAAACTCCAGTGTGTGCAGGCCCAGAGCCATCAAATGCTCCTCTTATGTTAACCCCTTTGTTCCTGGGAATATTCTTGTGAACTCTTTTGGACTCTCTCCAATGCCAGCACATCTTTTCTTAGATAAGGGGCCCAAAACTGGTCTCAATACTCCAATACTACAGTGCAGTCTATCCAGTGCCTTATAAAGCCTCAGCAGTGCATTCTTGTTTTTGCATTCCCTTCCTTACCGACTCAGCTTGCAAGTTAGCCATCAAGGGAATCCTGCATGCGCACTCCCAAGTCCCAGGTTGTACTTCTGATTTTTGAATATTCTCCCATTTATAAAATAGTCCACACCTTTATTTTTTCTACCAAAGTGCACGACAATGCATTTCCCTGCATTATATTCCATCTGCAACTTCGTTGTTCATTCCCCCAATCTGCCTATGTCCTTCTGCAAACACCCTAGATCCTCAGCACTTCCTGCCCCTCCATCTATCTTTATATTGTCAGCAAATCTGGCCACAAAGCTATCAATTCCTTAATCTGTATCATTGACATATGACATGAAAAAAAGCGGTTCCAACACTGACCTCTGCGGAATACTGCTAGTCACTGGCAGCCAACCTGAGAAAGCTCCCTTTACTCGCACTCTTTTTTTTCTGCCAGTTGGCCAGTAATTCAAGAAATTATTGTTGTGCTGACCTTTTAACATACTCCAATCTGATCCTTCCTTCCAGTATAACCCTTCATTTTGTTCATCCATGTGCCTATCTAAGTCTTAAATATCCCTGATGTATCTGCCTGTACCCACACCCATGGCAACATATTCTAAGCACCTACCACTTTATCTGAAAACAGTACCTCTGGCATCCTCCTCTAAAATTATACCTTGTATTATATGTGTGTGGCCTATGGAAGAGGCTAGGGCTGTTGACTTTATTAGATTAGATTCAACTTTATTGTCATTGTGCCAAGTACAGATACAAAGCCAAATGAAATGCAGTTAACATCTAACCAGAAATGCAAAGAATAGTGTTATTTACAAAATAACTGTGAATAAAAAGCAAGTGCTACAGCAGACAAATATAAAAGTACTGAGACAGTACAATATGGGTGCAATACTGCT
Organism: Hemitrygon akajei; assembly: GCF_048418815.1. Taxonomy (NCBI): domain Eukaryota; kingdom Metazoa; phylum Chordata; class Chondrichthyes; order Myliobatiformes; family Dasyatidae; genus Hemitrygon; species Hemitrygon akajei. The sequence continues at coordinate 3,960,212 of NC_133146.1, forward strand.
TAGCGCTGTGATGTGAGGTTCAGCAGGGTCACAGCCTCAGGGAAGAAGCTCTTCCTGTGCCTGTTGGTCTGGGAACAGAGGCTTCTGTAGTGCCTACTGGATGGGAGGAGAGTGAAAAAATCCATAGTTAGGGTGAGATGCATCCTTGATATCAAAACCTCATCATTTTATGCACCTCTGTCAAGTGGCCTATCACCCTTCTTACTTAGAATTCATATAGACTGTGGTTCATGTATTTACAGAAAGCAAGTTGGGAAAATGTCATTGTTAGGTGCATGCTCTGGGTCGCCTGCATCAGCACAGAGCTGATATATCATCACTTGGTCATCATCTTTGCTAAATGTTGACAATTTCAACCTGACAGATTGCCAGGCTGATCAGGGGCTATTTTATCTTTTGACAGTGCTTCATTCAGTACTTGCATTAAATCACTTTTCCAGAACTGAATGACTTCCAGAAGAGGAAATGACAGGAATGCAGATCAGGTTGGACAGTAATTGGAGAAGATTATACCTACCCTGCTGTGCATTTTCAATTTTATTTGTATTTAGTTCCATTTTTGAGCTCTTGCTGTCTCTTAAATCCCTCAGGAAAGTAACGTATTGAGCAGACCTCAGATACAAGAATTTCGGATGTACAGACTACGCATTTGGCTCCCAACTCATGCCTCAAAATTGCCATAGTTCTTTGTTATTGGCTCTCTTTCTTCATATCAAAGCGTGGCCAAGGCCAGGCTCTTACTTTGGTATTAAGTGTAAATCTGATGGTATTTTAAATAAAAGTGGGAGATTAGTAGCACAGTATTTCCCAAAAGTTAGTGCAGCTTTTTATTGATGTGGTTTGTGTGCAGTAGAGTTGAAGGTTGGTAATGGGACAAGCTTTAATTTTTGTGGGTAAGCATATAAAATTAGATTTTGTAATCATGGTAGCATAGCAGTTAGCACAACCGCTTTATGGTGCTAGTGATTACTAATTTGGATTAATTCTGCCACTGTCTGTAAGGAGTTTTTGTGTTCTCCTCCTGACTCTGTAAGTTTCCTCTGGGTACTCTGGTTTGCTCCCACATTCCAAAAATATATGGTTAGTAAATTGTGAGCATGCCATGTTGGCACTGGAAGTGCAGCAACACTTGCAGGCTACCCTGGAACAATCCTCAGACTTGATGCAAAGCGATGCATTTCATTGTGTGTTTTGTTGTACCTGTGACAAATAAAGTCACGTGACAACAAACAAAAAACGTGACAAACAAATAAACACTCCATTCTCAGCAGTGGGTTGTATTCCTCTCCTAGTTTATGCTTCCATTGACTCCAAAAGAGTAATGAGGAGAGATGTTCAATAGGTGGCTAAACTATTGGCACTTATTTAAATGGCTGACAAAATTTGTCTCTAAATACTTTTAGATTTTCTCATTCCACAGTTTGTCAAAATTGTAGAACAGGAATTGAATTGAGCATTAGTAAACTATATTTATTTTGATTTCAATAGATGTTGAGGCTGCAGACAGTTTACACTCCAGTTTGCATTACAAAAGCTATGAAGAATCCAACAGAGATTGAAGGCATGAGGCAAGCCCACGTGAGTAATTTGATCATTAGTTTCCTTGTAGAATTTTTGTACTTTCATCTCTGGAAAGTTTTAGTTATCTTAAACAATTGAAAATGGAACTTAAATGATTTGTACATAATACACCTGCAATATCATTGTTCCAATATATTTATTTAGTATGTGCAAATTGATGGGGGGTAAAGTATTTTATATCAATACAAGATCTTACCCTTTTGTCAATTTGAATTGTTCTTGGTCAAATTAATCAATTTAAGCTTCAATTTTTGCAGCACTTTGAGTCTACTGTAATATTTTTGCTTAAGCACCATAAGAGTACTTGCGTGAATTTCTGCAGTTGTTGTCTGCTTCACATCGGGTTATGACCTCCAGCATAAGATGTTGTATTTTAGATGGGTCTTGCTCTCCTCATTTGAGGGGAAAACATTTGTAATCTTTTAAAAGTAAATGCAGAATCATGCAGGCATGATAAAAGAAGTAGCTGGGAATGAACTGATCTGTTTTATGTTTTTAAATGCCAGATTAAAGATGCAGTAGCTCTCTGTGAGTTGTTTGCTTGGCTTGAGAAGGAGGTAAGAAATCTTGTTTATGTTATTGCTGGGATTGTTTCACAGTTTCCATTGTTCAGTGGAACTCATTAATGATCATGAAACACCTTCTGTAATAACCTTCTATAGAATATTTTTAACAACATCATTACTTGTATTCACTTTTTTGCTAGTTTCTTTTTGTATTTCTATTGTACTGATTTATCTGCTAAAACTGGAACTTTGCAGGTTCCAAAAGGCAAAATAACTGAAATAGATGCTGCAGACAAAGTTGCAGAATTACGCAGGTAAGGCTGGCATGTGTTTATCATTAAATTAAATGTGTGAAACAAGCTAAGCGCTGTTTCCTATTTTGTTAGGAAACAATGCTATTGAACATTTGTATTTCTGTAGATCAGAGCCTTATTTTCACCGTCTAACTTTAAGATCACTCTGTTCGGACAAAATTTATATGTACATACATAAGGGAAATGAATATCATACTTCCAGATTTGCTGATGATACTGGAGTAGATGGGTATTATGTATGTGTAAAGGAGCAAGGGAGTATGGTGTGGACAAGAAGGTGGCAGATTGGATATAATATGGAAAACTGTCATGCACTTTGCCCAAAACAGAAAGCAATATTATTAAAAAAGAGTTGAGACAGCATTAACATTAAAGGACATCTAAGTGTATATTTATAAAAGTAACAAGCAGGCACAAAAAAATGGTCAGGAAGGTAAACCTTTAGTAAGAGGATTTGAATGCAGGGTTACTGCAGTTTTGTAGAACCTTGGTGACATTGCAGGTAGAGTATTTTGTACACTTTTGATTTCCTTATCCAAGGGAGATGTAATTGTTATAGAGGGAATGCCATGAAGATTTGCTGAGATGGCAGGTATGCAGAATGAGAGGCAATTTGAGGTGACTAAAGCTTATATTTTTGCAAAACGTAATGGAGCAAGATTTGCACCTTCCTATTGGCAAAATTGCTCCAGCTGTGCCAGGTTAGTCGGGGAGCTCTCTTGATGTCTTGCCAGAGACGTTAGATCAGGTTAAGGTCAGGACTCTGACTTAGCCACTCAAGAGCATCTATTTTCTTTATTTGAAGCCACTTCATGATTACTCTAGCAATGTGCTGCTGAAACAAGAACTTCTTCCTCAGTTTAAGCTTTCTGGCAGAGGCGAGCAGGTTTTTATCCAGACTCTCTCTGTATTTAGCACCATTCATCTTCCCATCCATCCTGACCAGATTTCCTGAAAAGCATCTGCATACCATGATGCTACCTCCACCATACTTTACAGTAGGGATGGTGTTACCTGGCTGATGCACAGTATTAGATTTACTGCTTAGTGTTGAGGCCAAAGAGTACCACTTTTGTCTCATCTGACTGCAAGACCTTCTTCTAGATTTTTGCAGTACCTTCTAAGTGATGCTTTGCAAAGTCTTTAGGTGGAAAAAAATGTTTTCTTTGTTTTTTAGCTATGTCTTCTTCCTTGCCACCCTTCTGTAAATATCATTTTTGTGCAAGGCTTTAAAGATTCTGGAACAATGATCTTCATCCCCAATTGCAGCCACTGATTTCTGCAGCTCACTCAGTGTGACTGTTAGCGCCACAGTAGCCTCTTTCAGAAGTGCCATTCAGTAGTTTGTGGTTTAATTGATTATGTTTTGCAATTTCAATAATAATTTTTTTAAATATTACTTGTTTTAATTCCCTCATTAATGTTTTGCAGCCAGCAAGACAAATTTGTAGGCTTGAGCTTTTCCTCTATCTCCAGCAGTGGTCCAAACAGTGCAATTATTCACTACAGGTAACAAATAATTAGACTGAGTTGGTATAATGCGCTTTAATGTTCAGAGGTAAAAGTGATCATCTTTGAGGGTTTTGTTTAAGGATCTGTATGACAATTTCTTCTAAGTACTAAATGTTTAATCATGTGTGTAAATAATGATTAAATCTCTTCATATTTCTTCAAGAATAGGAGTGAATAGGGAGAACTGAAAGCAGAAATAATAGAATAAGATAATATTGATTATGTTAGTGGTAAATAATAGTGATGAAAGAGGAGGACTTTAGAACCTTTTCTGATTAGCTTCTAAATTTATCCCTGCGGCTGTTACTATGGAAATTCTGAATTATTGATCAGAAAGTGCGCAAGTGTGTCCTTGATTCCCCTCAGCACAAATATGATGCAAGTATTAATATGGAAGGCATTTTGCCTTAAAAATTAAAAGCTAGTTATCATTCTGGCGAAATAGATGGTACTTAGTGAGCTTAAACAAGATACTTTAAGTTTCACTGTCATTTTGATAGTAAGTGCTACATGGAACATAAACATGGGAGCAGACGTGGACTATAGTATTAGGATTAGTTTACTCAGCTTCTCAGCTTGCTGTGCCATTTAACATAGTCTTGGCTGATCGAATTATAATCAATTCCATGTACCCTGCTAACCAAAGTAACCTTTCAGATATTCAAAAGACTGTGTTTTCACTGCTCTCTAAAGAAGAGACTCATGGCCATATGAATAAAGTTCTTATGTCACCTCTGTCTTGCATGGGTGAACCTCTGCTATTGAATGGTGACCGCTAGTATTGATTCTCTCATAAGGGAAAAAAAAACATACTTCACTAGATCCATCCTGTTACATCACCCAGGATTTTGTTTCAATCAAGTAGCTCTCTATCCTAACTGAAGTGTTTGCACGTCTAGCCTATTTAACCTATCCTTGTAAGATAACTTGCCTATTGCAGGTATCAGTTTAATAAATCAACCTTAAGTTGCGTTCAAAGCATTCACATCCTTCCATTTGTAGGGGGACTGGTACGGTGCATAGTTTCCTAAGTGTGATCGCATTAATTCCCTATATGGCTAAAGCATAACTCCCCACATTTTAACCAATTTCCCCGACAATAAGTGAGAGTGTGCTTAATTGCTTGCAGTATCTGTGTATTGGCATTTTGTAATTTGTGCACCTGGACACTCAGTTCCTCCTGCATGTAGAATTCTGCGATTTGTCACCATTGAGATCATATGTTTTTTTAATTTATTTTTCCTTTTAAGTGGCCAATTTCACATTTTCCCAATTACATCCAATTGCTTGGTCTTTACACACTGATCGAAACTATCTATATCTCTGTGTAACCTCTTGATGTTCTCTTCATAGCTTACTTTCTTTGTATCATCAGTACATTGAGCAACCATTACATTGCTGTCCTCATCCAAATCATTTTTATAAATTGTAAAAAGTTAAGTGTCTAACACTGATCCATATGGCAGATCATTGGTATATATCAGCCAAGGCTACAGATATCAGAAACTGGACCAAATGACTACCGGAGGAACTCCGTGCAGATCAAGGGTCTCAACCCAAAACATCAATGGTCCTGTTCCCCTTACTGATGCTGCTCTGCCCATTAAGTTCACACACACGGTAGTATTTTTGTTATTTTTTTGCTCCAGAAAAGCATGCATTTATATCTACTCTCTGCTTATTGTTCATTAGCTAAGTTTCTATAACTGCCAAAGTGTTACCTCTTTTACCAGGAGCTCTTAAGTTCTGAAATAACTTTCTACATGATTCTGGGTGTAGATGCCCTCTGGAAAACTTAAGTGTAATACACCCTGGACTGGATGGCGAGCTTTGTCTTGGGCATAACTGCCCTGGGTTTCCTTGCACTTAGCTGCATGAAGACTGTTGTTCCCAGAACTTTTCTTCCGAGTCACAACTCCTGGGGCACAGTTTTGGTTTCATCTTTTTCTGCCATTGGCTTTGCTGGCCTCTCTGCTCCTATTTAGAAGAGGTGCCACTGTTGCTCATGAGGCAACTCCAACTGCTATAGCTATTGGTCCCTTTAATTTATGCTTTGTACTTTTCCTCCGGTACACACTCCTCACTGGGTCTCTTTAGATCTGCTCTGTGGCTGATGGAGGTTTGTTCTTTGCCTGCTCCTGTTTTGTACTGCGTCTTCCTTCCTGTTCTCCTATTATTCCTCAAACTGGTGCTCCTTCAGTGGGATTACAGCAGAAGTAGGAGTCAAAGTTCCTTTGGGAGCAGCTTTGATCACTGCCCTCGGGATAGACAAAGTTCTTGGTACACTAGTACTGTCAAGAGTACATCTATATTTAGTGCTGTAGATGGACAGAATACATATGGAGTCTGGAAAGTACCTTCAAAGCAAGCTTTCAGTATCAAGTTTAATCACTGGCAAATGTTGTGAAATTTGTTGCTTTGTAGCAGCAGTACAGTGCAATGTATAATAAAAAAACTATAATTACAGTAGGAAGTGTATATAAAATTAAATAGTGCAAAAAGAGAGCAAAAAAAAAGTGAGGCAGTGTTCATGGGTTTATTGCTCATTCATAAATCTGATGGTGGAGGGAAAGAAGCTGTTCCTGAAACATAGAGTGTGGATCTTCAGGCTCCCTAATGGTAACAATGAGAAGAGAACATATCCTGGGTAATGATGGATGCCGCCTTCTCAAGACATCGCCTTTTGAAGGTGTCCTCGATGCTGGAGAGGGTAGTACCTATGATGGAGCTAGCTAAGCTTACAATTTTCTGCAGCTTTTTCTGGTTCTGTGCAGTGACCCTCCATACCAAACGTTGATATAACTAGTTAGAATGCTCTTCACAGAACATCTGTAGAAATTTGAAAGTATCTAGGTGACACACTAAGTGCCTCAAATTCTTAAAGAAGTATAACTGGTGTCATGCCTTCTTTGTAATTGCATCATTATGTTGGACCCAGGATTAATCTTCAGAGATGTTGACACCCAGGAGCTTGAAACTGCTCACCCTTTACACTGCTGATCCCTCAATGAGGACTGGTATATGTTCCCTGATTTCCTCTTCCTGAATTCCCCCAGTCGATTGTTTAGTCTTACTGACCTTGAGTGCAATATCTCACTCCTGTGCACCACCTTGTCACCATCTGAAATTCTGCCAACAAAAGTGGTGTCATCAGCAAATTTAGTGATGGTGTTTGAGCTATGCCTAGCCACACATGGGTGTAGAGAGAGTAGAACAGTGGACTAAGCATACATCCTTCAGGTGCGCCAGTGTTGATTGTGGACAAGGAGGAGATGTTATTTCCGATCGGCACAGATTGTGGTCTTCCGGCGAGGGGGTCAAGGATCCAGTTGTAGAAGGAGGTACAGCGGCCCAGGCTTTGGAGCTTGTTGATTAGAACTGAGGGTACGATAGTGTTGAATGGTGAGGTCTAATCAATAAACAGCAGCCGGATGTGGGCAGTACTCTTGTCCAGGTGATCCAAGGCTGAATGGAGAGTCAGTGAGATTACATCTGCTGTAGACCTATTGTAATAGGCAAATTGCAGTGGTTCCAGGTTCTTGCTTAGGCAAGAGTTGATTCTGGCCATGACCAGTCTCTCAAAGCACTTCATCAGAGTAGATTTGAGTGCAACTGGACAATAGTTATTAAGGTAGCTCATCTTGCTTTTCTTGGACACTGGTATGATTGTTGCCCTATGGTAGCAGGTGGGAATCTCTAACTGCAACAGTGAGAGATTGAAGACACTCTTGAGCACACAGAGCATCTGGATGGCACAGGTTTGCAATGCCCTACCATGTACATCATCAGGGCCTGTGCCTTGTGACGGTTCACACTCTTGAAAGATGTTCTGACATCTGCCTCAGAGACAAAGATCACAGGTCACCAGATGCTGCAGGAATTCATATAGGTGTAATTTTATTCTCCCTTTGAAAGTATGCATAAAAGACATTTTGCTCATCTGGGAGTGAAGCATCACAGCTATTCATGATGTTAGATTTTGCCTTGTGGGAAGAAATGGCGTGCAAACCCTGCCAGAGCTGATGCGCATCTGACTCCGTCTCTAACTTCAATTGGGATTGTTTCTTTTGCTCTTAAAATAGTCCTTTGAAAGTTGTGCTTGGACTTCTTGTATAGATCTGGATCACTGATCTTGAATGCCACAGATCTAGCCCTCAGCAGACTACAAATCTCATGGTTTATCTTGATGAAGTTGGTGACAATTGTGGCATATTTATTCAGATCTGAACATGGGTCTCTGAATTTTGTCCAGTCCACCAACTCAAAGCAGTCCTATAAACGCTTCTCTGCCTCCCTTGACCACAGTGGTGATGCTATGGTGAGGATTGGAGCTTTCTGTTTATTCATCAATGGGGGGGGGGGGGGGAACTCATCCTAAAACAAATTTTCTTCAATCCAAAGTTTTCATTTTTCTTCTGTTATTTCTTAATTACTTTAACCCACTATCTTTACCCCTATGTGCTGTACATACACAGGGATGGGCCTTCTGCAAAGTCAAACTTCAGCACCTATGCTCTATGTGAGCCACGTGCAGTTCCGCTTTTACCTTTAATGTATACTGACAGTTTTCTGTCCTAGACTTTATGAAGCTCTCGTTAGGCTAGTATGCAGGCATGAGTTCGCTATAGTTCACCTTGGTTTACAATTGTGGCTCAGGATGGTTGAAGCTTTTATGGACTTTCACTGCCTGGTACCAACCATGTAGAAGCCCCTTTATCTGACTGCTACATGCTCACCACCCCTATTGCTCTCTCTGCTGTGCTTCAGAACCAAGAATTCACTATTCTTTCCTATGAATTTACTATCTCCTTCTATAAGTGCCAATTAGCACAGATTCCATTAGGATTCTTTCCTCAGTAAGTTTCCAGAGTAATAAATGAAATAATAGTGTGGGGTCTGTCCTCATAACTTTCAGCCTTTTCACTGGGACAGATATTAAGCTGATGGTTTGCAGTTTTCTGCTTTCTCCTCTCTTGAATAAATAAGTCACATTTGTTGTTTCCTCAAATCTAATTAAACCAAATAAAGAACTTTCTTACAAGCCAATTGTTTTAGAACCTGGAGACTTCTCAGTCTGTAGTTCTGACAATATTCTGAATGTATTAGACTTGGCATTTTCATGAGCACTCAATAATAGTGCATTTTATGGCCTCTTAAACTGCTAAAAGATGTTTATATCTCACAAAAATTAGACATAGGAGCAGAATTGGGCCATTCAGCCCATCAAGTCAGCTCCACCATTTCATCATGGCTGATCCATTTTCCCTCTCAACCCCATTCTCCTGCCTTCTCCCTGTAACCTTTCATGCCATGACTAATCAAGAACCTATCAACCGCCACTTTTTATACACTCAATGACCTGGCCTCCACAGCTGCCTGTGGCAATGAATTTCACAGATTCGCCATCCTTGGGCTAAAGAAATTCCTCCTTGTGTATATTAAAATGGATATCCCTCTATTCTCAGACTGTGCCCTCTGGTCCTAGAGTCCCTCACTATAGGAAACAGCCTCTCGATGTGCATTCTATCTAAGCTTCAATGGTTTCAATGAGATTCCCCCTCATTCTTCAAAATTCCAGTGAATACAGGCCCAGAGACATCAATATTCCTCATACGATAACCATTTCATTTTTGCAGTTATAGTCCATTCCTCTTTTCAACTCTCTCTATTGTCAGCATATCCTTTCTTAGATAAGAGAACCTTTACTGCTCCCAGTACTCCGTGAGGTCTCACCAGTGCTTTATAAAACCTCAGCATTACATCCTTGCTTTTATATTCTAGTCCTCTCGAAATGAAATCTAACATTGCATTTACCTTCCTCATCACCAACTCAACTTGCAAGTTAACCTTCAGTGAATCCTGAACGAGGACTCAATTTCATCATCCAAATCAAAGCCATGGTCCCAGGACAGACCCCTGTGGAACACCAGTAGTCACCTACAACCAACTAGAAAAGGATACCTTTATTCCCACTCTTTACCTGTTGCTGATCAGTCAATCCTTTATCCTTGCTGGTATCATTTCTGTAATACCATGGGCTCTTACCTTGGTAAGCAGCTTCATGTGCGGCCCCTTGTCAAATACCTTCTAAAATTCCAAGTACACCACTTCCACTGATGCTCTTTTGTCTATCCTGCTTGTTATTTCTTCAAAGAATCCCAGAAAGTGTGTCAGACAAGATTTTCCTTAAGGAAACCATGCTGACTTTGGTTAATTTTAACATGTGCCTTCAAGTACCCTGAGATGTCATCCTTAACAATCGACTCCAACATCTTTTCAAACACTGAGGTCAGGCTAACTGGCCTATAATTTCCATTGTTTTGCCTCCATCCCTTCTTGAAGAGTGGAGTGACATTTGCAATTTTCCAGTCTTCTGAAACCATGCTAGAACCTAGTGATTCTTTTGAGAACATTGCTAATGCCTCTCGAATTTCCAACATACTGCTTGTGCCTTCCACAGTAAAGACTGATGCAAAATTCTTAGTTCATCTGCCATTTCCTTGTCTCCATTACTATTTCTCCTGCATCATTTTTCAGCAGTCCAATATCTATTCTTGCCTTTCTTTTACACTTGTATCTGAATAAACCTTTCTTATCTTCTCTGATATTGGCTAATTTACCTTTGCATTTCATCTTGTTCCTTTTAGTTGCCTTCTGTTGTTTTTTAAGAACTTCCCAATCTTACTGCTAATTTTTGCTTTATTATTTATCCTCTCTTTTGCTTTTACGTTGTCTTTGTCTTTACCTTGTCCACACTGTTGTGCCATCCTGCCTGTAGAATATTTAGTGACGACTGAGCTCATCAGTTTCATCAACTTTGCCACAACTTCCACCCTGCCCTTAAATTCACTTCGTCCATTTTTGACATCTTCCTCCCCTTTCTGAATACAGGCAGTCCCCGGGTTATGTTCAAGTTCCGTTCCTGAGTCCGTCTTTAAGTCGGATTTGTACGTAAGTCGGAACAAGTACATCCTGTATTATTTAGCGTCAGTTAGTCAAACGTTTGTCTTAGTATATAGTACATATTTTACCTTTCTATGCATATAAAACACTTAAGAAACATATGTATTCCAGTAATTAAATCACTGCGTTGCTTAGTAATTATTGTAGCTTTCATCAGGGCAGGGCCTTTCACATGCTCCATTATTCTCACTTTATCCTTTATCCTTTAAAATTGTTTCGATCGTTGACCAACTGTAGCCTAACGCTTTTCCAATGATCGATGGCGTTTCACCTTTTTCCAAACGCTTTATTATTTCCACTTTATTTTCAATCGCGATCGCTTCCCGTCAATGGAACAGAAACACTGCGAGCGGCGGGTCCTGAGCTGTGCCGGCTCCCGAGGTCCACTGGGTCCTAAGGACCACTGCACCGTGTTCCCCGGGTCCTGAACTCCACCACACTGCGACAGGTTAAATGGGACAAGTGGGGGCTGTGCTGGGTTTGGGTATTTGATCCTCCACAATATTCCACGTGGGAATTTAAACTAGAGGTGGCAGTGTTTTTTTTATGAGGTCTAGTTGCGAACTCGACGTCAACCCGGCATGGATGGTACAGGAGTCATTGGATCAACATCAACCTGGCACGGGAGCGGTCTGTCACTAAACTGAACTCGGGAACCTTGAGCCTGACGCTGATCTCACTGAGCCACCAGCCGATCGGAAAAGGGGGGCGGGTCAGGGTGAATCTTACTAAGAAAAATTTAAACCCAATACAAAGTTAAACACTCAACACAGTGTCAACGGCAACGACTTAAAATGGCAGACGGTGTCGCGATCTGACTTAAAATGGCGGACAGTGTTCTCCTTCCTCAGTTCGTAAGTACGAGTTGTCCGTAAGTCGGATGTTCGTAACTCGGGGACTACCTGTATCTCTGTGGCAGAGGTGGAAATGATAGGGTCTTCTAAGAGACTCCTGGATAGGTACATGGAGCTTAGAAAAATAGAGGGCTATGGAGAAGCCGAGGTAGTTCTAAGGTAGGGACATGCTTGGCACAGCTTTGTGGGCTGAAGGGCCTGTATTGTGCTGTAGGTTTTCTATGTTTCTGTCTCCATCTCTCATTCACTGCAACTTCTGCCATCTCCAGAGGGATCCTAACACCAAACATATCTTTACCTTCCTCCCTCTCTCCATTTTCCACAGGGATTGCTTCCTCCTTGATTCCCTTATCCATTTGTCTATCCCAACTTATCTCTCTCCTGTTAATTTATCCCTGCAAGTGGCCAAAGTGCTCCACCTGCCTATTCACCTCCTCCCTCACCTCAATTCAGGGCCCCAAACAGTCCTTCCAGATGAGGCAACACTTCACCTGCGAATCTGCTGGGGTCATCGATTGTGTCTGATGTGGACTCATCTACATTGGTGAGACCTATTGTAAATTTGGGGACTGTTTCATTGAGCATATCTACTCCATCCGCCAAAAGCGGTACTTCTCAGCGGCCAAACATTTTGATTCGGATTCCCACCCTTTTTCCGGCATGGCCTCCTCTTTTGCCAGAATGAGGCCACCCTCAGGGTGCAAGAGCAACACCTTATACTCCATCTGGGTATACTCCAACCTAATGGCAAGACTATCAATTTCGCCTTCTGGTTAAAGAAAATTTCCCTCCCCTCCTCTTTTTCTTCTCTTCCCGCTCTGGCCTCTTACTTCTTTAAGCCTGTCTATGACCTCCCTATGTGCCTCCTTTCCTTTCTCCTATGGTTCACTCTCCTCTCCTATCAGATTCATTCCTCTCCAGCTCTTTACCTTTCCTACCCACCTGGCCTCACCTATCACCTGTTAGCTATCATCCTTCTCCTCCCCCTACCTTTTTATTCTGGCATTTCCCCCTTCCATTCCAGCCCTGAAGAAGTGTCTCATCCCAAAAAGTGGACTGCTTATTCATTTACATAGATACTGCCTGACCTGCTGAGTTCCTCCAGCATTTTGTGCGTGTCGCTTTAGAATACTTTGTTGGGATGTATCTGTCCTGTGCCTTCTGTATGACTCCCAGGAGTTCCAGCAATTGCTGTTCTGCTGTCATCTCTGCTAGGGTCTCCTTCCAATCAACTTTGGCCAGCACCTGTTTCGTGCCTTTATAATTCCCTTTACTCCACTGTAATACTGATAAATCTGATTCTGCCTCTCAGAGTGCAGAATTCATAGAAAAGTGTAGCATAGAAACTTCGGGCTAGTCTGCAATGAAAACATTTAAATTACCTACTCCCATCGACCTGTACCAGGACCATAGCCCTCCGTACCCCTACCATCGACCTGCACCCGGACCATAGCCCTCCGTACCCCTACCATCGACCTGCACCCGGACCATAGCCCTCCATACCCCTACCATCGACCTGCAGCCGGACCATAGCCCTCCATACCCCTACCATCGACCTGTACCAGGACCATAGCCCTCCATACCCCTACCATCGACCTGTACCCAGACCATAGCCCTCGGTACCCCTACCATCGACCTGCACCCGGACCATAGCCCTCCGTACCCCTACCATCGACCTGCACCCGGACCATAGCCCTCCGTACCCCTACCATCGACCTGCACCCGGACCATAACCCTCCATACCCCTACCATCGACCTGTACCAGGACCATAGCCCTCCATACCCCTACCATCGACCTGTACCCAGACCATAGCCCTCCGTACCCCTACCATCGACCTGCACCCGGACCATAGCCCTCCGTACCCCTACCATCGACCTGCACCCGGACCATAACCCTCCATACCCCTACCATCGACCTGCACCCGGACCATAACCCTCCATACCCCTACCATCGACCTGCACCCAGACCATAGCCCTCCATACCCCTACCATCGACCTGCACCCGGACCATAGCCCTCCGTACCCCTACCATTGACCTGCACCCGGACCATAGCCCTCCGTACCCCTACCATCGACCTGCACCCGGACCATAGCCCTCCGTACCCCTACCATCGACCTGCAGCCGGACCATAGCCCTCCATACCCCTACCATCGACCTGTACCAGGACCATAGCCCTCCATACCCCTACCATCGACCTGTACCCAGACCATAGCCCTCCGTACCCCTACCATCGACCTGCACCCGGACCATAGCCCTCCGTACCCCTACCATCGACCTGCACCCGGACCATAGCCCTCCGTACCCCTACCATCGACCTGCACCCGGACCATAGCCCTCCGTACCCCTACCATCGACCTGCACCCGGACCATAGCCCTCCATACCCCTACCATCGACCTGCACCCGGACCATAGCCCTCCGTACCCCTACCATCGAGCTGCACCCGGACCATAGCCCTCCGTACCCCTACCATCGACCAGCGCCCGGACCATAGCCCTCCGTACCCCTACCATCGACCTGCACCCGGACCAAAGCCCTCCGTACCCCTACCATCGACCTGCACCCGGACCATAGCCCTCCGTACCCCTACCATCGACCTGCACCCGGACCATAGCCCTCCGTACCCCTACCATCGACCTGTACCCAGACCATAGCCCTCCATACCCCTACCATCGACCTGTACCCGGACCATAGCCCTCCATACCCCTACCATCGACCTGTACCAGGACCATAGCCCTCCATACCCCTACCATCGACCTGTACCCAGACCATAGCCCTCCGTACCCCTACCATCGACCTGCACCCGGACCATAGCCCTCCGTACCCCTACCATCGACCTGCACCCGGACCATAACCCTCCATACCCCTACCATCGACCTGCACCCGGACCATAACCCTCCATACCCCTACCATCGACCTGTACCAGGACCATAGCCCTCCATACCCCTACCATCGACCTGCACCCAGACCATAGCCCTCCATACCCCTACCATCGACCTGCACCCGGACCATAGCCCTCCGTACTCCTACCATCGACCTGCACCCGGACCATAGCCCTCCGTACCCCTACCATCGACCTGCACCCGGACCATAGCCCTCCGTACCCCTACCATCGACCTGCACCCGGACCATAGCCCTCCGTACCCCTACCATCGACCTGCACCCGGACCATAGCCCTCCGTACCCCTACCATCGACCTGCACCCGGACCATAGCCCTCCGTACCCCTACCATCGACCTGCACCCGGACCATAGCCCTCCGTACCCCTACCATCGACCTGCACCCGGACCATAGCCCTCCATACCCCTACCATCGACCTGCACCCGGACCATAGCCCTCCATACCCCTACCATCGACCTGCGCCCGGACCATAGCCCTCCGTACCCCTACCATCGACCTGCACCTGGACCAAAGCCCTCTGTACCCCTACCATCGACCTGCACCCGGACCATAGCCCTCCGTACCCCTACCATCGACCTGCACCCGGACCATAGCCCTCCATACCCCTACCATCGACCTGCACCCAGACCATAGCCCTCCATACCCCTACCATCGACCTGCACCCGGACCATAGCCCTCCGTACCCCTACCATCGACCTGTACCCGGACCATAGCCCTCCGTACCCCTACCATCGACCTGTACCCAGACCATAGCCCTCCGTACCCCTACCATCGACCTGCACCCAGACCATAGCCCTCCGTACCCCTACCATCGACCTGCACCAGGACCATAGCCCTCCGTACCCCTACCATCGACCTGCACCCGGACCATAGCCCTCCGTACCCCTACCATCGACCTGCACCAGGACCATAGCCCTCCGTACCCCTACCATCGACCTGTACCCGGACCATAGCCCTCCGTACCCTTACCATCGACCTGCACCCGGACCATAGCCCTCCATACTCCTACCATCGACCTGTACCCGGACCATAGCCCTCCGTACCCCTACCATCGACCTGCACCCGGACCATAGCCCTCCATACCCCTACCATCGACCTATACCCAGACCATAGCCCTCCGTACCCCTACCATCGACCTGCACCCGGACCATAGCCCTCCATACCCCTACCATCGACCTGTACCAGGACCGTAGCCCTCCATACCCCTACCATCGACCTGCACCCGGACCATAGCCCTCCATACCCCTACCATCGACCTGCACCCGGACCATAGCCCTCCATACCCCTACCATCGACCTGCACCCGGACCATAGCCCTCCATACCCCTACCATCCATGTAACTTGAAACAATGTTGAAATCGAGCTTGCATATACCACTTGTGCTGGCAGCTCATTCCACACTCTCACGACCCCCTGAGTGAAAAAGTTTCCTCTCATGTTCCCCTTACACTTTTCACCTTTCATCCTTAACCCATGAACTCTGGTTGTAGTCCCACCCAACCTCAGTGGAAAAAGCCTGCTTGCTTTTATCCTCCTAATTCTGTATAATTCTATCAAATTCCCCCTCGATCTTCTCCATTCTAAGGAATAAAGTCCTAACCTATTAAATCTTTCCTTATAACTCAGGTCGTCCAGATCCAGCAATATACTTGTAAGTTTTCACTGTACTCTTTCAACTTTATTTACCTGTTTCCTGCCTGCACAAAATACTCCAAATTAGGCCTCACCAATGTCTTAACTTCAACATAGTATCCCATCTCCTGTACTCAGTACATTGATTTATGAAGACCAATGTGCCAAAAGTTTTCTTTATTTACCTGTGACGACAATTTCAAGTAATTATGGACCTGTATTCCAAGATCCCTGTATCTTACCACACTCCTCAGTGCCTTACCATTCAGTGTGTAAGACCTACCCTGGTTGGTCCTATTGAAGTATAGCACCTCGTACCTGTCTGCATTAAATTCAATCTGCCAGTTTTTCAGCTGATGCGAATTCCTCTGCAAGCTATGATAGCCTTTCTTGATGTCCATTACGCCCCCAATCTTGGTGTCATCCACATATTTGCTGATCAAGTTACCCACATTATCATTCAATCATTGATAAAGATGAAAAACAATGGGCATGGCACAGATCCCTCTGGCACACCACTAGTCACAGGCCTCCAGTCAAAGAGGCAAACCTCTACTACCCTATAAAAAAGACACACAAAGTCAGGTTAATGACAGAAGCCTGCTCCTCTCAAGAATGATCTATTTATGTGAGTCATGCCTCAATCAAAACAGCTTTCAGGGGACCTTGAAGCAGAATTGTAGAGAAGCATGAAGCTGGGAAAGGCTGCAAAGTCATTTCTGAAGACCTGAATGTTCATCAGTCCACAGTAAGAGAAATTGTCTACAAAGGGAGGAAGTCCAGTACTGTTGCTACTCTCCCTAGGAGTGGGCATCCAGTAAAGATCACACCAAGAGCACAACACTCAATGCTGAAGGAGGTGAAAAAGAACCTAAGGGTAACAGTAGAAGACCTGCAGAAATCTCTAGAACTTGCTTAAGTTTCTGTTCATGTGTTCACTATAAGAAAAACACTGGAAAAAAATGGTATTCATGGAAGAAAAAGAATTGCTACACATCTCAAGTTTGCAAAAGACCACCTGGATGTTCCACAACATTTCTGGGACAGACAAACAGATGTTGGAACTTTTTGGCAGAAATGTACTCCACTATGTTTGGAGGAACAAGGGCACTGCACACCAACACCAAAACTTTGTCGTAACTATGAAGCATGGTGGGAAGGAGCATAGTGGTTTGCTCGACAGGTTGCAATCATTGAATGGAACAATGAATTCTAAATTACATCAAGACACTTTACAGGAGAATGTCAGGGTAGTAGCCCGTCACCTGAAGCTTAATAGAAGTTGAATGATGCAACAAGCCAATGATCTGAAACAGGAGTAAATCAACAACCATTTGGTTATTTATGTTTTGGAATGGCCAAGTCAGAGTCCAGTCCTTAACCCAATTAGAATGCTGTGGCATAATCTGAAGAGAGCTGTTCCTGCAAGGTATCCCAGAAATATTGATGAACTGAAACAGTTTTGTATGGAGGTGTGGTCTAAAATTCATCCTAGCTGTTGTGCAAGTCTGATCAGCAGCTACAGGAAACGTTTGGTGGAGGTTATTGTTGCTAAAGAAGGTTCTACCAGTTATTAAATACAAGGGTTCACATACTTTTTTCAGCAGTGACTGTGTATGATTAAGCAATGTGTTCTATAAAGACTGTGTGTTATTAGTTAAGACATATTGTGTTTGTCTATTGTGACATAGATGAAGATCAGACCATATTTTATGAGCAATTAATGCAGAAAACTAGATAATTGCAAATGGTCCATAAACTACTTCTTGCAACTTTATATCTGGTCCCTTACAATACCTTGCAATACATTTCCCACAACTGATGGTGGACTCACCAACCTATAATTTTCTGGTTTATGTTTTAAGCCTTTCTTAAACAGCAGAACAGTATTAGCTATCCTTCTATCCTCTGGTATCTCTCTTGTTGCTAAGGATAATTTAAATAATTCTGCTAGGGTCCCAACAATTTCTGCATTTGCCTCCTGTAGGGTCTGAGGGAGCACCTTGTCTGGCCCTCTTCGGCCCTGATTTGCTTCAGGATAGTAAATACCTTCTCTGTAATCTGTATAATGTTCCTGACCTTGCTGCTACATTGCCTCACTTCTATAGACTCTGTGTCTGTCTCCTGAGTAAATGCAGGTGCAAAAAATTTTATTTAAGATCTTCCCCATCAGTCTTGGCTCCACACATGGATTGCGATTCTGATTTTCCAGAGGACCAATTTGTCCCTTGCAATCCTTTTGCTCTTAAATATCTGTAGAATCCCTTGGGATTCTCCTTCACCTTTGTTGCTAGAGGAACTTCATGCTGCCTTTTAGCCCTCCTGATTTCTTAAGTGTTCTCTTGCATTTCTTATACTCCATAAGGACCTCATTTGTTCCTAATTGCTTATATCTGATATGCACCTCCTTTTTTCTGTTAACCAGGGCCTCAATATCTCTTGAAAACCAAGGTTCTCTACACTTGCGATCTTTAACTTTTATTTTGGCAGTCACGTACAAGCTTGTACTTTCAAAATTTTGCTTTTGAAGGTCTCCCACTTATTAACTACACCTTTACCAGATGACAGCCTGTCCAATCCATAACTGGTGCTGAGAAATTGCTCTTCATTGTGCGAAGGAATATCTGAGGGGGAGAGCATATATGTTCTTTACCCTATCCTCACCAAAGGTTGACTTCAACAGGAATGGCAGCTCATAATATGCCCCTCTTGCCTAGTGCCAAAATGGACTTTCCACTGGTTCAGGGGAATTGGATCAAAACAAGACTATTAACACAATGTTTAATTTCCTATTTACCAACTTGATAACATTACAGATTTAATAATGTTATGCTTGCAAATGAATTGGACATGAGTAAGTAACCATAATTAGGAGATGTGGAATGAAGGTAGATACATGGGCCTCCAATACAAGTAATTCATCTGAAAGTTGAATGGCAACAGAAACTCAGTGGACTGACTAATCATCCTGTTCTATAAAGGGAAGTGTTGTGCAGTTTAAATAAAATCATTCAGTACTTGAATATTATTTGAATTCCAAATCTCTCTTAACATTTTAGGCCTATCCCAAATACAAACAGAACTTTATCATTAAATGAAATCTATCTTTTGGATTCTGGCGCCCAGTACAGGTAAGACTAAGTACTAAGTTAACTTGCATAAGTATTTGCAACATTTTACGTAAAAAGTTGAAAATGTGGACTGCTAATCCAATTGCTGGAGTAAAGAATTCAATTTTGCCAGGGAACATTTAGGTAAAAGATACTTGTTAATTGTTCCTGGGGTTCCATATTGTAGATGTAGTTCATGAACACATTTTAATTGTTTTGATGTAAAATTGGAGGAGTTATACATGAAGGGATCATGTACTCTACTGGTATCCGGAAGTTCAATCCCTAGAGAATTATTAATCTTAATTAAAGCTGCCTTCATTCTTTGAAAGATAGACAGCTTCTGTTAACAACGAACACACACAAAGTGCTGGAGGATCTCAGCAGGTCAGGCAGCATCTATGGAGAGGAATAAACATTTAATGTTTTAGGCTGAGACTTTTCATCAAGACTGGAGAGGAAGGGAAGCGAAGCCAGAATAAGGTCACTGTTTTCTTTAACCCAGTAATTTATCCTCTTTCCTTCTTTTCTCTTTTTCCATTCTCTATTCTGGTTCTCCTTTCACCTCTTCTCAGCTGTCCATCACTTCTACCCCTTCCCTTGGTCCAATGTCCTCTCCTATCAGACCCCTTCTTTATCTCTTCCATCTATCACTTCTTAGCTTCTTTCCCCTCCCCCCTTCTCCATCTCACCCTCATTACCACTCACTTAGTCTCACCCATCACCTTCCAGCTTCCCCTTCCTCCACCTTATTCTGGCTTCTTCCACCTTTCTGAAGAACCGAGTGCCTTCAGCATTTTGTGTGAGGTCCTGAAGATTTCCAGCATGTGCAGAATCTCTTGTTTTTGATTTTATGTATTAAAACTACATAACGATCTCTCACTGTGATCTGTAGGTATTTTATTTATAACTTTAACTGTCGTACTAAGGTGTTTGTAGCTTTTGTACGTTGTGTCATGTAAATGCATAGAGACACAAAAGGTTGCACATGCCAGGATCAATATTAAAAAAAGAAACAAGCTGCTGGAGATGCCTCCACAGACAGTATCTATGGAGGCAGAAGGATAGCTAACCACCTGATTCAGCACAAAGAGCATAAAGGGGAGATGGTCAGTATAAAGAGGTCGACATGAGCTGCTGCAGAGAAAAAGGAGTTGGAGTAGATGGGTCAAGTGGGGTGACCCATCAAGTGAAAGGGCGGCAATACCATCAGAGGTTTGGAGGTAATGGGTGGAGACCACAAAAGGCTGCATCAGAGGAGAAATGACGATGAGTGGAACCAGATAATGGAGGAATGCTGGGCAGGCAGGAACAGGGTCTGCAGAAGGGATAGGGGATAAGCAAGTGGGTTGAGTGTGTGGGTGAAAGGCAGATAGAACCAGACAAGCTAGAGAAAGGAAACTGAGATACAGAGTTGAGGAGGATGACTGAGAGGCATTTGGTTCTGTTGGATGGAAGGGGTGTGCAAAAGGGCTTGGTAAATCAGAAAGAGAAAGTAACAGTGAGCATCTGTAAGAGAGTATAAATATATAGTCTATGGTGTTGCAGCATTTCACATTAAACCTTGTCTTAGTCATCCCTGTTCATGCAGACATGAAATGCCTCAAGGTAGATTTCCCAAAGGCCTGGTTAACATTTATTTACCTTGAAAGATTGGTAACAAAATAATGTTGCTCTTTGTATGGGTTTGTAAACAAACTGGCTGCATATTCCCTACATTACTGCAGTAACTGGACTCCAATAGTGATTTAGTTTGGGATGTCCTGAGGTTGAAGAGGGCTTTGTGCATTCTTTCATCCTTTAAATGAATATGCAGAGTTACTCTTTGTGATTTATACTTTTTGGATCAGCTACTTCACATTTTAAAAAAAAGATAAAGCTGTTTCTTCGTAGAAGCTTGAGTTGTTCTTTCTGTTTCAATTAGGGATGGAACTACAGATGTCACGCGCACAATGCATTTTGGCACTCCCACTGAGTTTGAGAAGGTATGTTATCCCTTGAAAGAGATCCAAAGCACCATTGATTATTTAACCGCAGAAGAGACTATAAAATATCAGCTGTGTTGTTACATCCCTCAGTGAAGGCTGGACCGCTGAGGAATGAGCTTTTGGAAAACCATAAAGTTTAAAGTAAATTTATTATCAAAGTATGTATATTTCCATATACTATCTTGAGATTAATTTCTTGCAGGCATTTACAGGGGGAAAGAAAGAAATTAAATGGAATTTATGAAAAGTTATACATAATCAAAGACTGACAACCAATATGTCAAAAAACAATACTGAGAAAACAAGTTGTAAAAGAGACCTTGAAAGTGATCTGTCAGTTTTAGAGTCAGTTCAGAGTAGCGGTTGAAGTAAGTGTTCTGATTAAAGTTAACCATGCTGGTTTGGCAGTTTGACGGTTGTAGGGTAGTGAGAAAAGGGCATGGCCTGGATGGTGTTTTTTTTTATGTTAATGAATGCTGCTTTCTTGTGGTGGCACTCGTTGTTAACATACTCCTGTGGGAAGAGCTGCACTGAAAGCCATGTAATGCTGGGTCATGGTATTTCCAGGTAGCTTGAAAACCCGTAGAGACCTTTTGCATTGTTAAATGGTTCATTATTGTCACATGTACAGAGATAAAGAGAAAAACTTGTATTTTCATGCTGTACAGACAGAACATTCCAATTGCAAGTGCATTGAGGTGCATTAGAAAAGGGAAAGCAAAACAATGTAATGGGTTACAAACAAAAACACTTGAGTTATAGTTCCAGAGAAAGTGCAGTGAAGGTAGATGGGCCATGACGAGATCAAGAGTTCATCTTCATTGTAATGGTCTATTATTGTCACCTGTACCATGGCATTTCAACCCTGGAGGAAAGATGCTGCCGTCTACTCTATCTATGACTTTCATAATCTTATAAACGTCTGTCAAAGGTTCATTCATTATCAAAGTATACAACTGTGGTATTCTTTTCCAGATGGCCACAAAACCAAGAAAGAATGGCAACACAATCATCAACTCCCAAATCCCCCTCCCCCTCACACAAAAAAAAACAAAAATGGAACGGACACCCAAATCCTCCTCCCCATACAAGAAAAGACAAGATTGGGTGAAAAACATAGAGTATAAAAAAAAGATTTTTAAAGAAATGTCCATTGTCCATAGTGCAAATCCATATCCATATCCAGTAACCCTGAAAACTTGGGTAACATTCTCCGGGCACAGTGGCAGGCCACATAGGTTTCCCTCTCTGGCAGCAGAGCAATCCCACCAGTGGTCAAAAGGCAGGCTGCCAGTGCTCACCCTCCGCATTTGCCTGGATGTTTCAATCTCCCTTGTCACTTTAATCGGCAAACAATCGAAGCTTTACTCAGCAAAATAGTTTTACTCAGCCCATAGCGTTTCCTATTAATAATGGCTGCTCTCAATCACCTGATACATTCTACATCTCGTACAACACGCTGGAGGAACTCAGCAGGTCGGGCAGCATCCGTGGAAACGAGCAGTCAACGTTTCGGGCCAAGACCCTTCATCAGGACTGAAGAGGGAGGGGTAGGGGCCCTATAAAGAAGGTGGGGAGAGGGTGGGAAGGAGAAGGCTGGTAGGTGCCAGGTGAAAAACCAATGAGGAAAGATCAAGGGGTGGGGGAGGGGAAGCAAGGAGGGGATAGTTAGGAAAGGTGAAGAAGGAATCTAAGGGGAAAGCATGGGTAGTAGAAGAAGGCTCATGAGAGAGGTGATAGGCAGCTGGAGGAGGAGACAGCGTGAAAGTGGGATGGGGGAAGGGAGAGGGAGGGAATTACCAGAAGTTGGAGAATTCAATGTTCATGCCAAGGGGCTGGAGACTACTTAGATGGTATATGAGGTGTTGCTCCACCAGCCTGAGTTTGGCCTCATCATGGCAGTAGAGGAGGCCGTGTATGGACATAACAGAATGGGAATGTGAAGCAGAGTTGAAGTGGGTGGCAACCGGGAGATCCCGTCTGTTGTGGCGGATGGAGCGGAGTTCCTCGATGAAGCAGTACCGCAATCTGCATCGGGTCTCGCCGATGTAGAGGAGGCCGCACCGGGAGCAAGGGATGTAATAGATGACCCCAACAGACTCACAAGTGAAGTGTTGCCTCACCTGGAAGGACTGTTTGGGGCCCTGAATGGTGGTGAGAGAGGAGGTGTAGGAACAGGTGTAGCACTTGTGCTTGCAGGGAGAAGTGCCAGGTGGGAGATCCGTGTGGGAGGGACATGTGGACCAGGGAGTTGCAGAGGAAACGATCCCTGCGGAAAACGGAGAGGGGTAGAGAGGGAAAGATGTGCTTAGTGGTGGGGTCCTGTTGAAGGTGGCGGAAGTTTTGGAGGATAATATGCTGGATCCAGAGGCTGGTGGGGTGGTAGGTGAGGACAAGGGGAACTCGGTCCCTGTTGTGGTGATGGGAGGACGGAGTGAGGGCCGAAATGCGGGAAATGAAGGAGATGTGGGTGAGGGCATCATTGATGATGGCAGAAGGGAAACCACAATCCTTAAAGAAAGAGGACATTTGAGATGTCCTGGAACGGAAAGCCTCATCCTGGGAGCAGATGTGGCAGAGACAGAGGAACTGGGAGTAGGGAATAGCATTTTTGCATTTGGCAAGGTAGGAAGAGGTATAGTCAAGGTAGTTATAAGAGTCCGTGGGTCTATAGAAGATGTCAGTGGACAGTCTGTCTCCAGAGATGGAGACTGAGAGACCGAGAAAGGGGGGAGAAGTGTCCGAGATGGACCAAGTGAATTTGAGGGCTGGGTGGAAGTTAGAGGTAAAGTCGATGAAATTGATGAGCTCAGCATGGATGCAGGATGTGGCACCGATGTAGTAATCAATGTAGCAAAGGAAAAGTTGGGGAGCAGTACCAGTATAGATTTGGAGCATAGACTGTTCCAAATAACCAACGAAGAGGCAGGCATAACTGGGGCCCATGCGAGTGCCCATAGCTACACCCTTGGTCTGAAGAAAGTGGGAAGAGCCAAAAGAGAAGTTATTAAGTGTGAGTACCAATTCCACCAACCGGAGGAGTGTGGTGGTGGTGGGGAACTGATGAGGTCTATTGTCAAGAAAGTAGCGGAGAGCTTTGAGGCCTTCTTGATGGGGAATGGAAGTGTATAAGGATTGGACATCCATAGTGAAAATGAAGCTGTCGGGACTGGGGAACTGGAAGTTATTGAAGAGATGGAGGGCATGAGATGTATTCTGGATGTAGGTGGGGAGGGACTGAACTATGGGTGACAAAATGCAGTCCAGGTAGGCAGATACAAGTTCGGTGGGGCAGGAGCAGGCTGAAACTGGGTCTACTGGGACAGTGAGTCTTGTGGATCTTGGGGAGGAGATAAAACCGAGCAGTGCGGGGTGTGGGAATTATGAGTTTTTTTGGCTGAGGGTGGAAGGTCTCCTAGTTGATAAGGGTGGTGCTGGTATGGGAGACAGTGGTTTGATGTTTTTTGGTAGGGTCCTGTTCCAGGGGTAAGTCAGAGGAGGTGTCAGCTGCCGTTTGGCCTCAGTGAGGTAGAGGTCCATCCGCCTTTGTCTGCAGGTTTGATGGTGAGGTTAGGATTAGTGCAGAGAGAGTGGAGGGCAGTGCGTTCAGTGGGAATGAGGTTGGAACAGGAGTGAAGAGTGGTGAAGTTGAGACAGTTGATGTTTCGGCGACAGTTGGAGATGAAAAGATCGAGTGCATGTAGAAGGCCCGGGAGGAGAGAGGGTATCCAGGAGGAGGAGGAGGGTTGAAGACAGGAGAAGGGGGTCATCAGTCGGGGGAGGGGAATCCTTGTTAAAGTAGTAGGCTTGGAGATGTAGGCGACGGAAGAAGAGTTAAGCGTTGTGGTGGGCACCTCATATACCATCTGGGTAGTCTCCAGCCCCTTGGCATGAACATTGAATTCTCCAACTTCCGGTAATTCCCTCCCCTCCCTTCCCCCATCCCAGTTTCACTCTGCCTCCTCCTTCAGCTGCCTATCACCTCTCTGCTACCTATAGTGCTTTCCCCTTACATTCTTTCTTCATCTTTCTTGCCTATCCCCTCCCTGCTTCCCCTGCCCCACCACGGTTTTTCACTTGGCACCTACCAGACTTCTCCATCCCGCCCTCCCCACCCCTTCTTTATAGGGCCCCTGACCCATCCCTCTTCAGTCCTGACAAAGGTTCTCGGCCCGAGATGTTGACTGCTTGTTTCCACGGATACTGAGTTCCTCCAGCTTGTTGTATGTGTTTATTGGACCCCAACATCTGCACTGTTTCGTGTTTAACATTCTACATCTCGTTGTTGTAGAATGTAGATCTCAGGGTGTTGGGGTATGTGGTGAGGGATGGGCCAGTTCAGATCACTGAACTATGGGACTCGTTTTGCGGGCTTTGGAACACTTCTTGTGGTTATTGTTTGTATGATGTGTTCTTTTTCTCTGCACATTGGGTGTCAATGGTCTTTTTTATATATGCGTCTATTTGAGTTTCTGTGTTTTGGGGCTGCCTGTTAGGCGATGAATCTCAAGGTCACATGATATATACATACATAGACAATAAATGAACATTGAGCTTTGATTTGCCATCTACTGATATCATCACTGTGTTGAGGTTTGGAATTTTAATGTATCTATTATGGAGTTGATTGGAATCTAATTAATTCTGCCTTTTTCCTTGTCATTCTTGACATGGCCTGTTGTTTTCCTTGTACATTTGGTCATGTCATTTTGCTTTGTCCCAATCTTAAATAAACATATCAAAATGTGTGCGCACATTTGAAAAACCAATCATGCTCTTTACCAGTAAGGAATAAATTTCAAGACCAAGTGGCTCCCTGCTGTTTACAGCTGCTGTTGTAACAGAGGGGCCTCTGTTTGAACAGCTGTATCTGCTTTTAGAACACTTTGAGTATCAATACATACAGCTGAATTGGTTTGGGCAGATCCAAGCTAATATCAGTGTTTCAGTATTAACAATATTCCCACTGACTGTCTCTGCCTGACAGTGCTATGAGGTGTTGGGACCTGGTGGATTCTTGCAGCCCACTCAATTTGACAAGAATGCTTTAAGGTTGTTAGAGTCAAAGAGTTAGAGTTTAATGTGATGGTTGGTTTGTGTGGGGATTGACTGCATGGAGCAGGGTGGGTTCAGTGCAAAAGGCAGTAAATTTAGAAGAAACCTCTGTCTAATAGAAGTGCAAAACTGATGAACGGTTGTGATAAGATGCATTTTATCTGATCTTTTATATGTGCCCTCTAGGAGTGCTTCACTTATGTGTTAAAGGGACATATCTGTCTGGGTTCAGCAATTTTCCCAAGTGGCACCAAAGGTAAGTTAGTTGAATGAATGAAGCAAAATTAAGACCAATTACTTACAGCCATGAGGAAAAATAATGCACTGATCGATTCACCAGTCAGTGTGTAGGAGTGTTTTAAAGTAAACCAAGGTATTGGTGAAATTTGACAGTTTGAACAAGCAGCAAATATCATGCCTGTTTCCTTTACACTTTCATAAATGTCAAATGCTGCTGTTCAGTATTAACTAATGGGAATTTTTCCAAAAAAAGTTTATTTGGTAACAACTGAAAGTAAACAGAGTAAATGGTCAGTGTACCTGCAAAATAATATGCTAATGTTACTGGTACAGGGAATGTGAAAATACTTTGGTGATTACAGTGCTCTGAGGTTGTAGCTACCATGAATGGGAAGGCTAAAGTTCTGTTAACAAGAAAAGAGTAGGTAGTGATGAATTTCAAGTTCAAGTTTAATTATCATTTAGCCGTACATTAATATATCCAAATGGAAGAGCTTTCCTCAGGGGCCAAGGTGTTATCTGTAAGTTAATTTATAGGATAAGTGCAGAGAACAAGTTCAAGTTTATTTGTCATTCAACCATGCATAAATACCCATGAATACAGTCAAACAAAGCAGCGTTACTCTGTGGCCAATATACAAACCCAGAACCAGCAGACACACGCACAGCACAGGGCACATGTAGCACATATTAGATAGCAAACACATACAAGGTATCAGTAAAATAGTTACACAAAAAAGGTCCAAGATCCTGAGTCCATGAATGTTGCAACAGTCTGCAATTGAACACAATGCAGCTTGTCTTCTGCCAGGTGAGCACTGGGGGGCAGCACCAACTCCAGCTTGGCCCCTGAGCCACACCGACTGTGGTGGAGTACTCCTCTGACTTGGACAGTTGTAAACAGGTGACACTGCAGCTTGAGGCCTACTCCTCATTACGACTGAGGTACACAGCTCTCCTGTCGTCCGCCAATAAGTTAGTGAATTGAGCTTGCAGCATTCTACATTAGCAATGTCCGACGGGGTCTTGTGATCACAAGAAAAGTGACCAAGACTATCACTTACTGTTAGACTGCACATCATCTTTATGCACCAACTCCTTCGACACCTCTCTAATGTAGGCAGCAAAACAATCCACACAAAGTCCTGTTCCTTCAGTTCCTTGGCCAACAAGCAACTCTCTGATGGGGTAGATCTGCAGTACTTTAAGTTCTTACTGTCTATCAAGGTCTTACAATCATAAAAAATATTTATAAAAGACAATAACTCTTCTGGTTGACAGCATAGAAGCCGCTGCAATCAAATGTGCTGCCTGCACAAGAAGGTTCTACTTATTGGTGGAGTCCAAAACTATAGTTGCTAACTGTTGAATTGATAGTAATAAACAACAAACAAATTCATTTGGACTGATTTGTCTGGAGTGCAGTGAGAATCTGAAATTTAGAACTGTCACAAAGAACAATGCAGGCGAAGATCCATTGTATGTGTGGAAATGTTGGTAGGTAAGTGGGGTGTGGGAGGAAGAAATACTCAGACCAGCAGATAGGATTGGAGTAAGGGAGGAGAGGCTCATGATGAGCACAATGAAGATGAGACTACAGTTGCTGGAATCTGGAGTCACACTCAAAGCGGTGAAGGAAACTCGAGACCAAAATGTTGACAGTCTATTCCTCTTCATAGCTGCTGCTTGACCCATAAAATTAATGAAGTACTCTGCTACAGATTCCATCTGTTTTACATGTGAAAATAGAATACTAGTTCTGTGAAACACATAAAATCCTGGAATAACTCAGGAATAAGCAGTAAGCGTTTTGGATTGAGACTTTCGTCAGTTCTTCCAGCATTTTGTGTGCCTTTTTTCTCGCATCCCCAGAATCTCGTGCTTATAATTTGGCAGTTCTATGAACTGTATGTAATTCTGGTCACACAATTGAGGAGAAATTTGAAAGCCTTGGAAAGAGTGCAAGAAAATTGGAGATTGACTATTTTTACAGAGAAAGGCTGCAGAAACAAGTTTTCTTCGTACAGCAGTGAGGGTCCAGAGGAGATGTCATTGAAAGGGTTGTAAACCAGATAGGAGACATTTAATATGGTAGCAAAAGAATCAAAGATTACATGAAGGAAATCCAGATAGAGTGCCAGCATCTGGAATTCATTGCTGAATGGTAGTGCAGGTACATTCTAATGGCTTTCAAAGTTGAATTGTATCAGTACTTGGTGGGAGGTAGGGATTTGATTGAGGGTAGTAGTGATGGGGTTAAAAATTGTAGCAGTAGCTGGGAAGGAACATGATGAAATTGAAGGTGGAATATATACAGCTTACTACCTTTAGTGCTTTTGCAGAAAAAATGTATTTTGGTAGTCTCAAGAAAAAGGAGCATAACTGAACATTTCAGAAAAATTGAATTGGAATCCCGGTGTGGGAATGTGCTTTGAGCAGACTTCACTTTTATACAGGAATGCAATTGTATTAATCCTGCAGTGATTTCTTACTGCATTTGTTTGGTGTATAAACCCCAGTAGCCTGGGGTTCTGCATTGCCAAGGTGTTGTTTCAGCCTTGCCCCAAATCTAACTGAGATCAGATGTAAATGTTCTCTTTCTGTACAGAACTGAAGGTGTCTAGGTTTTCCCCTCTTGATGTAGTACGCAAATAGAGGTGATATTTTGGGGAATTAGGAAAGCTAGGGTTGTCCTCACTCAGAGCAGTAAAAGCTAATGAAGACCTCAATAGAGATGTTCATAATCATCCAGTAATAACAGAATGAGGCTCAGTAACCACAGATAGCCTCATTTGCTCAAAAGAGGTGAATTGAGATTTTTTCTTGCATGTTGTCCAGTGAGCTGCGCTGCTCTGACTAAAGAAAAGCAGATTCAGTAGCAACTTTTATAACTGAATTGAATAAATAATCAAAGTAACATATTGTAATAATATAGAAATACAGGCAGAGTGTGTGATGAAGGCTGAAGGTAGTGGTTTCAAAGAATTATCAAAATTAATTAATCTGACTTGTGGACATAGTGAATTATAGAACCTTAGAAACAGCAGTTAGAGCTCAGAGTTGCTGCAACAGTCTGCAAGAGGAATTCAGTGGGTCGAACAGCATTTGTGGAAAGAGAGGAATTGTTCGCATTCAGTTCATAATCCTGCATCAGGACCAAGAATATCTGTCATTGTAATAAACAGCTCCTTCTGACCTGTTTTACTATGCCTGATGATCCTGTAATTTTGCCAGTACTGTAGACCTAGATAAATGAATCATCCATCTTGTCTTGTTTCTTTCCTAATGTTCCACGGTATTGCACTCATTTGGTCCAAATCCTCTGGGAATTCCAAAGTGCAATGTGATGAATTGATAACTCCTCTCAAACTTTCTTGCATGTGGTCACTTTCTATATATGGTTGGGTATGTAGCTAATTTCAGTACATTTACTTCTACTATATGTTCATTTCTGTTAGGACACCTCATTGATTCATTTGCAAGAGCCAGCCTTTGGGAACATGGCTTGGATTATCTTCACGGCACGGGACATGGAGTGGGATCTTTCCTGAATGTCCATGAAGGCCCTTGTGGTATTAGTTATAAAACATTTGCTGATGAACCTCTTCAGGCTGGAATGATTCTGAGTGATGGTGAGTAAAGTTGAAATACAAGTAATGGTGTCTGTATCTGATCATTAGGCAGGAGACCAGAAAAAGAATATGACAACAGAGTTCCAGGGGTGAGGAGCTCGCAAGCCCCTGCATTGGGGCCAGGTAAACCTTTAAGCTAGTTTGCTGGCTTTCAATAAAAAACAGCTTGGATTGTGCAAAAGTTAACTTCAATGAAATATTTGTCAAACTTGTCACCTTTAACCGTAGAAAGTGTATAATGACTCCTATGAACAATAGCTAGAGTACTCCATCACTCTTGAGTTGCACACTTACAAGTGAATGCTCAGTGTCACAGTCATTGCACTGAGATTGTCAGTAACTTCTGGCTTTCTTGTGTGTGCTACTTAAACATGGAAATCAGGAGGCTGGTGTTAAGTAATATGCCAAGTTTCCATAGGATGCACATTGCAGCTTTTGTAGATATATCTGTTATGAATCACTGACACAACTTCAACTATACCTAGTTCTCACTTGGAAAATTAATTTTCAAGATTCAAGATTGTTTATTGTCATTCTTCAGTATACAAGTGTGAGGACGAACAAAATGATTGTTACTCCGGATCTGACGCAGCATAAAAAAAACTCTAAGCTTGAAGAACAAAATAATAAAAAGAGAAAAATTCAATAAATATAAAATTAGTGCAATAAAACACAATATACTGAAATTGCTGACTAGAAACATTGAAACACTAAGAATTTAAAGCTAGCACCATTATTGGGAGTCAGAGAAGCTGTTGTGTCTGCGTGCTGCCATTTTAGAATTGTTTACATAGGATCCATATTGCATATGGATTAGTTTTTGTTCTGTTGTTTTAATCTTTTGCCTTAATCCCATGTGTATGATGCAGACTTTATTTTAATTTACATGCACTGACTCAAATATGAATGATGCTCTGTGCTTGTTACTTTCTGATCAGTTGATCAACATGCCTATTGGTTGACTAATCATGGATTGTCATAGGTCTTTAAGGTTGGCATCAAATTCAATGTGGCATTGGAGGTAAAGAGTTCCATATTCTACAATTTCCCAAGATCTTCCAAGTGGTTCTTTCAGGTCAGTGAAAAGGATAGACCCTTCATTGACTTCATAAGACCTAGTCCTCAACGCCTCCTTGTGCAACTGGATTCTTGATTTCTGCACTTGCTGACCCCAGTCAGAATGGTCTGGCAACAGCATCTCCTTCATAATCACCGTCAGCATTGGTGCACCACAAGGCTGTGTGCTTAGCCTTACAGTAATAATATTAGTTGAGTAGAACAGTGAGCCAAGTACTGCTCAATTGCCATATGTAAGTTTACTGATGTTGGCCGAATCAAAGGTGCTGATGAATCAGCATAAAGGAGGGAGATTGAAAATCTGGTTGTATGGCGCTACAACAACAACCTCTCGTTAGCTTAACGTCAGCTTATTGCATGTAGGAGGAAGAAGCTGGGGTTCCAAGAGCTGGTCCTCATTGTGGGATTGGAGGTGGAACAGCTTTGTGACTCTAAATGCCTTGAACCTGCAAGTAAGTGCCATTTCAAAGAACACACAGCAATGCCTCTTCTTTCTTAGAGGTTTGTGCAGATTTGGAATGTCGTCTAAAACTGTGCTAAACCTCTATAGGTGCACTGTGGAGAGTATACAGACTGGTTACATCAGAATCTGGTATGGAAGCACCGATATCCAAGAACGGAAAAGCCTACAGAAAGTGGTGAACGCATCCTAGTCCATCACAGGAAAAGTCCCTTATCATCATTGACTACATCTGCAAGGAGTGCATCCATCATCAAGGAACCCCACCATCCAGGCCATATTCTCTTTTGATTGCTGTCATTAGGAAGGGGGTACAGGTCCCATACCACTACGGTCAGGAGCAATTACTACCCTTGAAGTTTTAGGCTTCTGAACCAGAGAGGATAACTTCAGTCACCTGAACCCTGAACTGATTCCACAATGTATGGACTCATTTTCTCAGTATTCTGTATTTACTTGTTAGGTTATGATGAATATTTGCTTTTGTTTGTATTTACACATTGGTTGTTAGTCTTTGTGTGTAGTTTTAAATCAATTCTATTTTATTTCTTTGTTCTACTGTGTGCGCCTGCAAGATTATGAATCTCAGGGTAGCATATGGTGGCATAGGCGTACTTTCATGATAAATTTACTTTGAGTGTAAATATCCAGGTCAGCAAATATTTGCAGTGTCAGTTTTTGCCACCAGATGTCAGCATATCTCATACTATGAATGTCTGTAAAAGATAGTTTATTGAATGTGGAAGATAGCTAAGGGCTTATGTTAGCTTGACACCAACTTTAATGCAAAAATGCTCTTGATTTTATTTAAAAGTGAGTTCCATATAGAAGGAAAATTTGTTTCTTGTCCAGCCTTTCACAAATAGTCAAAGGATTTATAATTAACACAGTGGTCTCAATTATGATCTTGTTAATCAGTTAGGAATCTGACAAGTGATTGGGGTGAAAGTAAGTTGATCTACTTCAAATTAGATTTGAATAATTCATTATATTATCGTGAACTATTTAATAATGTTGCAGGGGTTTAGTGATAGTAATTAGGAAAGGGGTCTTGTAAGGAGGATTCAAATTTACAATTAGCAATCTACATTAAGTTCCTCTGAATTATAAACCCTTTTTTTCTGAGCTTATTTTCAAGAACTAAAGTTAATGGTTTCAATCAGCTTAATGTTAGTGTGTTTCTGGTTGAAACTGTAATAACTGTATATGGACTGAGCTGCCAGTAGTTGAGGCAGGTACAATCCCAACCTTTTGTAGCCCAACGCCCCCCCCCCCCCCCCAAGTACTTTCATACTTGCCAATGCCCCCCCCCCCCCCCCCCAAAGCACCGTTATACTTGCCATTGCTCCTCTTGGGCACAATATACTTTCCAGCGCCCCCATATTGTAAAAACATGCTAACATGAGAAAAATGATTCTGCTTTAAATTTTTATTTGTCTTTAAACCTAGCTTACACAGTACCTGAGTACTTAGAAGAGCTTTGATATCAATGTGATCCTTGAGCTTGGTGGTTTTTAGCAAGAGTTGAAATATTTAGTTCAAGTTGTGACAGCAAAAGCCTTAAGTCCCCACGCGTAACAAGTCCAAGCAGTTTCTGTTTTTTTGAGAGTATGTGGTTCACTGTACGGAATCCTCTTTCAACAAGGTAGGAGGATGGAAATGCAATAAAGAACAGTTTGGCTCTTTTCCAAAGACCACAAAACTTCATATGACAGTGTAGCCACATGCCATAAAAGCCAACCTTTTTGAAAAGCATTTTTGCTTCTTTATAATTCTGAATTTCTGATAATTTCTTCTTGTAAGCTCTCTTCCTATTCTTCCGCCTTGCAAAGAAATGGGTTAATTACCCAGTTCAGAATTTCCAGACCATTCAAGTCCTTGAATCGATTCTGAAAATCCTTTTTCAGTGATTGCAGGTGTAAGCAGAGAGAGTGCTATACTATTTCATGGAAATAGTTAAAAATGTATTAAAAAAGACAAACTACTGTTTAACTGAATAACAAATTAGAACACTAGCAATACCACCAGGTACTATAAAACTGTAATTGCTAATAGTTATCGACAGGGCAATTCATCCAGTGTATGCTGCCATCTTTCATTGACTGTAAATGGGTAAAATTAGTGCAGACACCTAGTGCGGATAATGGTCTACTTTCAGACAATGCTTTTGATGATTGCATCATCCAAATCTTCATTTTAATTGAAATGTTCAAGATCATTGTCAATATATTCAAATTATTTGTAGTTCCTAACTTGTTAAGATAGTGAAATCGTTTCATTTTCATTCTCAACATTTCTGGCGCTTCCAGACGTGAAGGCTTGAAACCGCAGTAAGCTGAACAGTTCTGAATTGTCTTACTGCTAGTTTCTCACCAACTATCAGTGCCAAAATTCATTGCTTTTTGAACACCAACATGCAACTGGTGCTATTTAAGAACTGTTCATTCTAAGTACAGTATTGTGTTTAACAGCCATAGAAATGCACATGACTGATGCTGGTTAGAAACTGTTTGGCAAGTCTCCCTGTCCCAAATAAGCATCTCCCCTGAAAAACTGTTGGCCCAGTTAACCGGAATTCACAATATAGGTTGAGTGCCCTTATCTGAAATTTCGAAGTCTGCCAAAATCCAGTTTTTTTTCAAGCGCTGTCGTGACATCACAAATGGAAAATTTTACAAGGCACTGAGAAGGTTCCCAGACAATGCACAGATCTCTGAACATCTCAGGCAGTTCTGAGAAGTGACCTCACATGTGTAATGAACAGAAGTTAATGAAAAATAGAAAAATGCTGCATAAAGCAAAAAATGAAGTTCTGGATCATGTATTGAAAGAATACATTCATCAGCATTGGAGTGAGCGTGTGCCTCTTAATGGTATGCTGATCATGAAACAAAGTCCAAGAGCAATGAACTGAAGATAATTGTGATTATTCATCAGGCTGGTTGCAAAAATTTAAGAAAAGGCACAGCATTAAATTTTTAAAGATTTAAAGAAATTTTAAAGATAAAGCGACAGCAGATCAAGATCCAGCAGAGGTATCCATTGTAACATACATGCGAAGATAATCACCAATGAACATCTAACCCCAGAACAAGTCTACAATGCTGTTTGCTTTTATACTTCACATAAACCTAAATTACAAGCACAGCGTGCTGTAACCTTTAATCAACACGCGGCATCATAGGTGGAGACCAAAAGCCTGTCGTCGTTTCTGGTTGTTCAACAGCTGTTTCATGTATTCTCCCAATGCTGCACATGTTATATCTGCAATATATTAATGGTGTGTAATAATATTTACTGTTAAGTACATATGTGTGGTGAACAAGTGTAAGAACCAGTAGCACATAAATTCAGAATCATTAATGATAGTGATACCAAGCTATCTCACTGTACTTTCTGGCCCCAAGTACCTTGGACATGGGGTGCTCAACCTGTATATTGATGGGAACATTGGGCTGGTTTTTATTGTCACATGGTCTGAGTTACAGTGTCTTGCATAAGGAGCAAATTACTACACAGCACATTGAGGAAAAACAAGTTAAAACAATAGCAATGCACAATAAAGTGTAACAGCCTCAGAGGAAGTGTAGTGTAGGAAGCAAAATGCTGGATCATAATGAGGGAGATTGAGG
Source organism: Hemitrygon akajei (assembly GCF_048418815.1). Taxonomy (NCBI): domain Eukaryota; kingdom Metazoa; phylum Chordata; class Chondrichthyes; order Myliobatiformes; family Dasyatidae; genus Hemitrygon; species Hemitrygon akajei. The sequence continues at coordinate 3,995,668 of NC_133146.1, forward strand.
TTAAGTGTATATCATATCATCCTAAGAAATTATTTTAATAGTCTTGTAACAGCAGGGTAGAAGCCGTTCTTGAGCTTTTGGTAAAAACGTTCAGGCTTTTGTATCTTCTGTCCAATGGAAGAGGAGAGGAGAGAATCCCCTGGATGAGCAGATCTTTGGTTATGCTGACTGCTTTACTGATGTAGCAAGAACTGTAAACAGTATCCATGATGGCAAGGCTGGTTTCTGATTTGCTCAGCTGTCTCCACAGCTCCTACTTTCTCGCAGTCACGTCCAGAACGGTTGCCATACCAAACCGTTCTGCATCCAGATAGGGTGCTTTCTATAGTACATAGATAAAAATTAAGAGTCAATGGAGGCATAACAAATATCTTTAGCCTTCTGAGGAAGTAGAGGTAATGGTGAACTTTCTTGGCTGTGGCATCTACGTAGTTGAACCAGGACAGGCTATTGGTGATGCCCACTCCCAAAAATTTGAAGCTGTTAACCTCATCACAGAAGCATGTGCACTCCTCCCCTTCTGGAACTCATTTATTTTACTGACATTGAGGGAAAGTTTGTTGCCATGACTAAGCTTTCTATCTTCTGACTTGTCATTATCTGGAACATTACAGTGGTGTCATCTGCAAACTTCTAGATAGAGTTAAAGTAGAATTTGGCCATGTAGTCATGGTTGAACAGGAAATAGTCAAGGGTGGAGGATACAACCTTCTGGAATACCAGTGTTTAGAATAATTGTTGCAGAGGTGTTGCTACCTATTCTGATTGATAGTTGGTCAGGATGTCAAGGATCCATTTGCAGATGGAGACATTGACTCCCAAAGTCCCAAGTTTGGTGATGAGTTTGTTTAAAATTGTATTGGAAGGTGGAGCTGTAGTCAATAAACAATAGTCTGATGTAGGCATCTTTCTTGTCAGATACTCCAGATATGAGCATGGGCTTTATGAAGATGGCATCTGCCATGGACCAGTTTTGAGAGAATATCATATTTTACAAAAAAGTACTTTATCATTTCTAATTTTGATACTTGTCTAACATCACTGTTCCCTAGAGCTTCTATCTCCAACCCACTCCCCATCTCTCCCCACCTCACCTCCCTGTCTGCTTGCTTGTTTTCCTACCGCTTCTGTCAAGTTTATCTAGTGCAACTGGTAAAGGTAGTGAAAATTGAAATTGTTGCTGACAATCATGTTCAATTGTATCTGAGTCCAGAATGCAACTGAAATTTGGTATTCATTGTTAATATGCTCTACACTCAGATATTCTACTCTTTTAAAATTAATAGTTCTTTGCCAAGTGATACATTAAAGTACTGAAGCCTCAGAAAATTGAAAATAAATGCAGTAGTCATCAAAAACGTCTCCTAAGTTGGTTGTGTTCCATTCCCTTTCCCAGCGAGACACCACTGATTGCTTAATTATACAAGCATCAATGATTAAAATTCATGATAGAGAGAGGAATCCTATCATAGAAAGCAGTGCTTTGAAAAGGCCATAGTACATAACTTGGTAAGACCTAAAAGAAACTGACTTGTTGCATTGTTATCAAAGCTAATAGTGAAAAAATGAGACAAAGCATTAAAACTGAATTAACAATACCCCTTTTGCTCTTCATGCAGTAATGGCCATCTGACATAACTAATGAACACAATGCTTGATATCTGGAGAACATTAACTGACAAATTTCTGTCTTTATTTTTAGAGCCTGGCTATTACGAAGATGGTAGTTTTGGAATACGGATTGAAAGTATATTTCTTATAGCACCCGCACAAACCAAGGTAAATTTTTAGCCCAAGGGTTTTGTCTTGTTCGGTGCAATTCAGATCTTACAATATTGGCCGTATGAAGAATCCTCTTGGCTGGACTTTTCCTCTCTGCTGGGTGTCGTTCAAGACTATTTAATCTACCTTGTAACATCTGCCTTGTTTGAAAATCAAGCTTGGACTTCATTCATATCTCAGCAAGAGTGTTGGGAAATAGAACTGAATATTGAGTTGTAGGGTGGGTTGTATGCAGCTCACCTTTTACTGTTGCAAATTTCCATTCCATGCAGCTACCCTTTACATGACCTTTCAGAAATGGATGAGTCAATTAATACAAAAGTAATGATTATTTCAGTTATACAGAGAGGAAATAGGTCTGTGTATGGCAAAATGTTTTCTCTTGGGTGAGTTGAAGTGCTACTTCATCCATTGGTTTTGGACCAGATTCTGTGTTAGTCCAAGCAGCAGAAAAATGTATTCTAGTCTTCTGGGTTCTGTCCAAAACGAAACTGTGGATGAAGCTGTGCTGTGCACAATACATAAAAAACTATAAATTTTATCAGAATCATAATCAGGTTTATTATCACTGGCATGTGCCATAAAATTTGTTAACTTAGCAGCAGCAGTTCAATGCAATACATAATCTAGAAGAGAAAAAAAAAATCAATTACAGTATACGTATTTTGAATAGATTAAAAATCATGCAAAAAACAGAAATGAGGTATTATCCGAGGGTTCAATGTCCATTTAGGAATTGGATGGCAGAGAGAAAGAAGCTGTTTCTGAATCGCTGAGTGTGTGCCTTCAGGCTTCTGTACCTCCTACCTGATGGGGGCTGGAGGTCTTTAATAATGGACGCTCCCTTTCTGAGACACTGCTCCTTGAAGATGTCCTGGGTATTTTGTAGGCTAGTACCCAAGATGGAGCTAACTAAATTTACAACCCTCTGCAACTTCTATTGGTCATGTGCAGTAGTGCCCCCCGCCCCATATCAGATATGAAGCCTGTCAGAATGATCTGCACCGTACATCTATAGAGGTTGTTGAGTGTATTTGTTGACATACCAAATCTCTTCAAACTCTTGATGAAGTCACTGTTTTGCTTTCTTTGTAACTGCATCAATATGTTGGGAGCAGGTTAGGTCCTCGGAGATCTTAACACCCAGGAACTTGAAACTGCTCTGCTTCTGATTCCTCTGAGGATTGATATGTGTTTCTTTGTCTTACCTTTCCTGAAGTCCACAATCAGATCTTTTGTCTTACTGACTTTGAGTGCCGGGTTGTTGCTGTGACACCACTACACTATTTGGCATATCTCGCTCCTGAATGCTTCTCGTCACCAAGTGAGATCCTACCAATGATGGTTGTATCATCAGCAAATTTATAGATGGTATTTGAGCTATACCTAGCCACACAATCATGGGTATAGAGAGAGCAGAGCAGTGGGCAAAGCACACACCCCTGAGGTGCACCAGTGTTGATCGTCAGCGAGGAGGAGATGTTATCACCAGTCTGCACAGATTGTGGTCTTAGACCACAAAACATAGAAAACCTAGAGCACGCAAAGCTGTTCCAAACATGTCCTTACCTTAGAGCTACCTAGGCTTACCCATAGCCCTCTATTTTTCTAAGCTAGATGTATCCATCCAGGAGTCTCTTAAAAAGCCCTATCGGTTTCCACCTCCACCACCACCACCAGCAGCCCATTCCACGCACTCACCACTCTTTGTGTAAAAACTTGCCCTACTTCCAAGCACCTTTAAACTATGCACAATTGTGCTAGCCATTTCAGCCCTGGGAAAAAGCCTCTGACTATCCACACGATCAATGCCTCTCATTATCTTGCACACCTCTATCGGGTCACCTCTACTCCTCTGTCGCTTCAAGGAGAAAAGTCCAAGTTCACTCAACCTATTCTTATAAGGCATGCTCCCCAATCCAGGCAACATCCTTGTAAATCTCCTCTGCACCCTTTCTATGGTTTCCACTTTCTTCCTGTAGTGAGGCGACCAGAATTCAGCACAGTACTCCAATTGGGGTCTGACCGGGTCCTATATAGCTGCAAAATTCCCTCTTGGCTCTTAAACTCAATCCCATGATTGATGAAGGCCAATGCACTGTATGCTTTCTTTACCACAGAGTCAACCTGCATAGCAGCTTTGAGTGTCCTGTGAACTTGGATCCCAAGATCCCACTGATCCTCCACACTGCCAAGAGTCTTGCCATTAGTGCAATATTCTGCCATCATATTTGACCTACCAAAATGAACCACATAACACTTATCTGGGTTGAACTCCATCTGCCACTTCTCAGCCCAGTTATGCATCCTATCAATGTCCCGCTGTAACCTCTGACAGCCCTCCACACTATCCACAACACCCCCAACCTTTGTGTCATCAGCAGATTTACTAACCAATCTATCCACTTCTTCATGGTAGTCATTTATAAAAATCACGAAGAGTAGGGATCCCAGAACAGATCCCTGGGGCACACCACTGACCACTAGCCTCCATGCAGGATATGACCCGTCTACAACCACTCTTTGCCTTCTGTGGGCAAGCCAGTTCTGGATCCACAAAGCAATGTCCCCTTGGATTCCATGCCTCCTTACTTTCCCAATAAGCTTTGCATGGGGTACCTTATCAAAATACCTTGCTAAAATCCATATACACTACATCTACAACTCTACCCTCATCAATGTGTTTAGTCACATCCTCAAAAAATTCAATCAGACTCGTAAGGCATGATCTGTCTGTGACAAAGCCATGCTGACTATTCCTAATCATGTTATGCCTCTCCAAATCTTCATAAATCCTGCCTCTCAGGATCTTCTCCATCAACTTACCAACCACTGAAGTAAGACTAACTGGTCTATAATTTCCTGGGTTATCCCTACTTTCTTTCTTGAATAAGGGAACAACATCTGCAACTCTCTAAACCTTTGGAACCTCTCCCGTCCTCATTGATGATGCAAAGATCATCGCCAGAGGCTCAGCAATCTCCTCCCTCACTTCCCACAGTAGTCTGGGGTACATCCCGTCTGGTCCCGGTTACTTATCCAACTTAATGCTTTCCAAAAGCTTCAGTACATCCTCTTCCTTAATATCTATATGCTCAAGCTTTTCAGTCCACTGCAAGTCATCCCTACAATTGCCAAGATCCTTTTCTGTAGTGAATACTGAAGCAAAATACTCATTAAGTACCTCTGCTATCTCTTCCAATTAGGAAGTTGAGGATCCAATTGCAGAGGGTTCTGCAACTTTTTGTGTTTGTGTTGTCCAGCTGGTCTAAAGCCGTGTGAAGAACCATTGAGATTGTATCTGCTGTTGATCTATTGTGGTATATATCTAACATTAAATTAATAAGTAGTGCAAATCGAGCAAAAGTTCATTTAGAATTCTGATGGCAAAGGGGAAGGAGCTATTCCTAAAATGTTGAGTCTGTGTATTTAGGCTCCTGTAACTACTCTCTGATGGTAGGAATAAGAACAGAGCGTGTCCTGGGTGATGGGATTCCTAATTGATGGATGCCAGCTTTTTGAGGCATTGCCTATTGAAGATATCCTAATTGCTTGGGAGGTCAATGTCCATGATGGAGCTGGCTGAGTTTGCCACCTTCTGCAGCTTTTTCCGATCCTGTGTGGTGCCTCCTCCATACCAGATGGTGGTGCAAGCAGAATACCCTCAAGTGTACATCTGTAGAAATTTGCTTGATTCTTTGGTGACATATTAAATCTCAAACTTATAATGAAATATAGCTGCTGACATGCTTTCTTCATAATCATTATGTTGGGCTCAGGAAAGATCTTCTGAGATGTTGGTACCCAGGAAATTGAAGCTGCTCACTGTCATTGTGATATTTTCTTGCTGGGTTCAAGGATATCACAGCCCTTTGTTGTCTGTAAGGAGTTTGTATCTTCAATCCGTGGACCCTGTTACGAAAACCCCGTAACCAGGTAACTTACCAGCAAAGATAGATGGATCAGCTGAGTCGGATGCTACTATTTTCAACCGTTTTATTCAACAAGGGCACAAACGTATGGTTAATACAAAACATTCAGATCATCAAAACTCAATCTAAAACACCGGTGTAATAATAATCATTCAAAACACAAGCTCGATCGTCGTCTAGGGGTAATGTAGATTTTATATCGTTCACTGGATATCTAAAAGTCTTTTAGATCACGGCAGTTTCACTTAGTTGCCGGCGGAAGTGTCGCGTTGGTGCACTTTTAGTTAGAAAGACAGAGAACATGAAGCATTTACCCGACAGGTTTTCCAACCTGTAGGAGGTAGTCGGAAGTCTCGTTGGGGGAATGGACTCTCATCTGTGGCTTCCCCTGTAGCTAGGCCGTCTTCCGTGGTGAAGTCGCCAATCCCAGGCAAGGGAAGGATGCACACGAACCCCACCACCGGCTGTAGCTATTAAAACGCTGTCGCAGGATTTCTAGCGTTTCTCCTTCGTGTGTTTCCTTGGTGCATCTGAGGGTCCTCCCCTCAGACCCGCCTTTATACTTCTTCACGGGATCGCAGGTGTCAATCAAGTTGCAGGTAATGCGATCTCTCTCTCAACCAGCCCACTTTGCCCGAGGGCTTTTCAGGTGGTCTCCATGAGACAATAGTCAAAGTCACTTTTATTCTGCTTCTTGGGAGAACGTGGTCTTTCGCACGTCTCTCTCTCTTGGGTCAGTTGACCCCCCTTAACTAGAGTTCTTGCGATTTTCACAAAGGAGGGGGCCAACGGCATAACAACCCATAATACCATCCTGGTCCTTCCATGGACGAGAGATGCACCAGTTGGTAGGTTAATTGGTTATTGTAAATTAGGCTAGGATTAAATTGGGATTGCTGGGTGGCGTGGCTGAGAGACTGGAAGGGCCAACTCTGTGCTGTATCTTAATCAATAAACAAATATTTCTACTTCCCTGATTAGATCAATTATTGTTGCTTCTAAATCACATTATTACCTTATTGAATCACTGTGATAAATTAGCAAGGCATTCCCACATGGCTGAGGAAAGAACACATGCAGTTTATAACCATTTTCAAATATTGCTTCTTCGATGTCCAACTTTGCCTCACATTTTGCATTTCCATTCTCATTCTTAAAAACGTCATTTGCCAAAATTGGAAATTCTCTGCTTTCATTATGTTAAGTGTATTTTTAAAGTTTTTAATAAAGCAAATATATTAGCCAACAAAGTGGAAGATTTAACAAAATGCATGCCCTGGTGTGCTTAGCCAATATTAATTCCTCAGTTTGATTTTTATTGTTTTTTATTTAGAGAATCAGCATGGCAACAGGCTGTTCTGGCCCAATGAGCCTGTGCTGCCCAATTACACTCACCCCCTGTGCCTTTGGGATGTGAGAGGAAACCGGAGCACCTGGAGGAAATCCACTCAGTTAGTAAGAATGTACAAACTCCTTACAGACAGTGGCAGGAAATGAACCTGAGTTGCTGGCACTGTAAAATGTTGCACTAACTTGTACTGTGAAATTCCTCTTCCACCATGAGTTTTAATCATTAAGCAATCAATGATGTTTCACTGGGGAAGGGAATGGAACAAAAAAATCAGGAGACTTGTTTTCGTGACCCCTGCATTAATAGTTCATTCCCCTTTATTTTAAATTTCCTCCGAGCCTTTGATACTTGAATGCATTCTCTGGCAAAGAAATATTAATTCTAAAATAGTGATATCGTAATAACTCATCATTATCATGTAGCTTTTTCTGGGGTCTTGCTATGTACTTGCTTTCTTTATTATATTAGACTACTCTTCAAATGTTGTTCATTGACTATAATGCACCATGTTATGATTTGAAAGGGATATGAATGGTGCTTTTAAACGTGCTTCAGGGTGCATAGATCCTGAAAGAAATGAAGCAGCCTGCGCACTGTTGTAGTCCTGTGGCTAGCTGTCACCTGAGTGCAATTGCCACTAATTAGCTCCCATTTTGATTTGAACATTTTTCTGTCATTTTTATTGTTATTATGCACAACCTGCTGGTGCAAATATTTTATTCAGCCTTGGGTAATCTAGACTTTTTATTTTCAGGCAAGTAGCATCTGAGTGCAGATGTCCTTATGTTGAATTCTTTATAGTAGAATATTATTACCATGGTATTGAAACAGCAGCAGCCTTAAAATCTTTTCTTTACAGAGTCTTTTGTCTAAGAGTCTGGACTTCAATTATCAACTTCAACCTCAGCAACCTGCAATATACTCTGCATCGAATCAGCTGTCAACTGAGCAATTCATTCGTTAAGAGCCCTTTCAGCCTGTCTCCGACAGTTCATTTATATCAAATCATTCATTATGCCTCAGTTATCACTGTTTAGTGCAGACAGGTTTGTGTTTTACTTCATGAATTCTTGAAGAAAATTCGAAGTAAACTTGCTATCAAAGTCCATGTATGTCACCATTTACAACCCTGAGATTCATTCTCTGACATTCCTGACCCTGTCATTCAGAGTAAATAGAAAGAAACAGAATATAATCAATGAAAAACTGCAATTGCGAATAAATGGACAGGCAACCAATGTGCAAATGACAAATAGAGCAAATGCTAAAAGAGAAAACAAAATAATAAATTAATAAATAAATAAATATTGAGAGCATGGGTTGTAGAGTCTTTGAAAGTAAATCTATTGGTTGTGGAATCAGTTCAGTGTTGAGGTGAGTGAAGTTATCCACACTAGTTCAGGAGCTTGATGGTTGAGGGTAATAACTGTTCCTGAACCTGGTGCTGAGGCCTGAGGCTCCTCTACCTCCTTCCTGATGGCCACAGTGAGAAGAGAGTGTGGCCTGGATGGTGAATGTCCTTGATGATGATAGTCATCATTTATAATATTAACTATCTTGTGCTCATCCCCTATTTCTAGTCCATTTGCATTCACCTCTGGCTATCCTTTTATCATTGAAACCATTGCTGGACTATTTGTACCCATTGCAATTTTCACAGCATGTTTTCTTTTTAACAAAAGATAAGAATATTGGAAATGCCAAAGGAAAATAGAGTATGATACATAGCAAGGTAATCAGCAATGAAATCAGCAACTTTGTAGATTAAGCAATTCGTCAGATCCAACCAGCAAATCCTTAATATACCTTGCTGTGGATTCTGACCACACTTGTCTAATTTGGTAGCAGTAATGCTCTTTGGTAGCTCTCAATTTGTTTGGTGATGCTGAAGAAACACATTGCTATTTCAATGAAATAGGGATCTTAAAAAGTCTCAAATGATGAAGAGACAGTCATCATTGTTAAGTAAAATAACAATTCTGATTTTTCAAATCTCACTTATGTTATTAGATTATAAATATGCATCTAATTCTTGACAAACACAATTACTAATCGATTACTTGTATCTCAAATAAGATCAAGCTAGACTCCTAATGTCCTCCAGAAGATGTTTCACATTAATTGTTCTTAATCTTACTTGTGTTCGTGGTTTTACTCTGGGAACTGTTATCTAGTTTTGTCTACAGCATCACAGATCTTCCTTTTTATTCACTTCTCCCTTATTCGCTTTTCTTTCGTCTTAAAACACATCTCTAACTTCCTTTCGTTTTTATGAATCATCTGTTTTTCTCTCCCTATCTGATCCATTGAATACTTCCAGCAATAACTTATCAATTAATCCACACCCAACAGTGTACTAGGAAAATCCCAGTGATTTTGCCTTGCAAAATATATTCTAGAATCATATTTTCTCTAGTGCTGCCACATTTACCTTACTGTGCTTCATATTTCTCATGCTACATCCAAAGATATTACTTTCTGACAAAACTATCCAATTCTTATTTGAATGAAGCAGTATCTTGCCCCAGCCTGTCACATAGATTGACCCACAGCTCACAGAAATATTCTTTTTGCAGATTCATTGTGAATTTGCCTTCCCCACCTTAGGAAAAATAAAGTTTGTAAAAAGATTTTTGTTTCTAACATGATTCTGGCTTTCTGTTTGGTCCCCATTGCAGTTAAAAATTGATCATCAGCATGATTACTCAAGCAACGATTTGTTACTTTAAAGCTGGTGGAAATCCCTTGGAGTCTGAATATTGAGGTAGAGATGATAGTAGCCAGGCAATATAACATGACTGGTGCAGGCATGCAAGTGACAAATAGGCACTAGAATGATTAAGTAAATATGACAAAATTGATAAAACGCAAGTTTTATAATCCCTGGAATCCTCCTTTTCAGATAAATTCTTGCTCTCCCTTTGAGCAAAGATACATTAGGGAAAAAAGAATTAAATATTCACAGGTACACTCAATGGCCACTTTATTAGTACAGGAATGGAACCCGGAGTTGCTGTAGCCCATCCATTTCAAGGTTCAATATGTTGTGCATCCAGAGATGCTCTTTTGCACACCACTGTTGTAATGCATGGTTATTTGAGTTATGCTCACTTTCCTGTCAGCTTGAACCAGTCTGGCCATTCTCCTTTGATCTCTTTCATGAACAAGGCACAGAACTGGCCCACAGAACTGCCACTCACTGGATGTGTTTTATTTTTCATACCATTCTCTGTAAATGAGAGACTGTTGTACATGAAAAGCAGTTTCTGAAATGCTCAAACCACTCCACCTGGCACCAATAATCATTCCACAGTCACGGTCACTTAGATCACATTCTTCCCCATTTTGATGTTTGGTCTGAACAATAGCTGAACCTCTTGACCATGTACACATTCTTTTATGCATTGAGTTGTTGAGTTTCTGTCACATGATTGGCTGACTAGATATTTGCGACATCGGTGTACTTAATAAAATGGCCACAGTATATATGGCAAAGGATGGTGGAGGTTTGGCTTTCTAGTTAGGCCTTCACACCTATATTATAAGATTTATAATCTCTGTCATTGCAAAGTGAGCTATATGTAGTTATCGCCTTGTTTTTCACCAGTAGTTCACTAAAGTAGCTTTATGTAGGAAAATTAAGCATTAATTAATAACAATATTTTATTTTTATTTAGTACCAATACTTGAACAGAGAGAGCCTGAGATTTGAAGCATTGACTCTTGTCCCAATTCAAACCAAAATGGTGAATGTTAAGTTACTCACTGAAAAAGAGGTAAGAATCCATTGTATTTGTTTAGACATGAATTAAGGATCTCCCTTGGATATCTATGCATCAACTGTGAAGTATACAGGGAGGTAAAAGAGGCTGCAGATGCTAGAACCTGGAACAACAAGCAATCTGTTGGAGGTTTTGACCCTAAACATTGACACATTCCTCCCACAGATGCTTCTTGTTCCTCCAGCAGATTGCTAGTTGCTGAAGTATATTGTGGTTGGTTGCTTGTTAGTTATAGTTTCACAGAGTACGTGCTTTACAACACAATGATGTGAACAAAATTTCTGGTTGGGCTGTTAATTTGAGAACTAAACAATGTTAACTAGAGCTGATTATCTTTTTGAATTTAATTCCTAGCAAATATACACACTTGTTATAAATACAATTAATATGGCATAAGATCCCAATGAGCTCCATGTCTGCATTGCTAGTCCTAAGGAATCTTTGTCAAAGCTTTATAGATATTTAAAGCAAACATTAGTCTGCGAAGGAATTTCACAGTTTAGTTTCTAGACAGCTTAATGTGCAATTATTAACAGTGTAAAAGTCAAAGCCAGCATGTGAGGACATGCAGAGATTTTGGAGGCTTATAGGAGTAGACAAGGCTACTAAGGAAGGGAAGGGGAAGGTGAGGTTGTGGAGGGATTTGAAAAGTGAATTTTAGAGTAGAGCTTATTCCAAACTGTTGTTAATATCAGCCGGCCAACAAACATGGGAATGCACTTGTGCAAGTTAAGGTGCAGAGTTTTGCACTATCATGAGTCTGTAGGAAGAAAATAATGTCTTGACATAGTATATTTCACGCTCTCTAAAAGCCATAAGCTACATTTAGAGTTAGTGAAGAATTTTGAACTTAATATAGAAAAAGCTGTAGTTAATTTGAACTTTGTGGGCTTGCATGCAATTAGGTATATGCTGTGTTGGACTGTGCCCAGTCAGTGAGAGGGAGCATGAGAGAAGCTACATTTTCAGTTAGGTTCATTGTTCAAGATTTAAAAGGCAGTGCTTCATGGCAGTTGTTTCGAGTTAGACTCCGCACAATCAGAGAACAGGATTCATTTGAAAGGGTGAATAAAAATGAGGTAAGGGCAAGCAGAACAGCCATTATGTGAGTGGGCTAGTGTTGGAGTGGCTTTGGCTCATCAGGCCTGAGTGAGTTAAGTTGCTTCTTCACTGTTCTTTATTCCTTGCCTGTTAGGGCACAGTTGTGCAGTGACAATGGCTTCAGGGGCAGTGTTTGGTTCTGTGACTGAGATGTGGGAATTCTGGGAGACCTCCAGCCTCTCACCATGTGCGGCTAAAAATAGGATGATTTGGCAGGTGAATCCGCTTCCTGGATCATTGGCATCTCTTCTGGGGAAGGTACGATCTGTACAAAAGAGATGGGTTGCTCCTTACCCAAGGGGAACCAATATTCTTGTGGTCACATTTACTGGAGCTGTTCGGGAAGGTTTAAACTAATTTGGCAGGCGGAACCAAAGTGATAGGGTTGATGATGAGGTAGTTGGTTTACAAACAGAAGCAGAGTGTAATGAGACTGCTAGCAAAGAGAGGCTGCTGATGGGGGAAAATTGCAGTCAACTGGATGACTTACAATGTAAAATGGGGACAAAATCGAAAAATGTGATGAATATTGGACTCACGGTGTTAATATTTGCATGCAGAGTATACAGAGTAAGGTAGTTGAACTTGTAGCACAGTTACAGATTGGCATGTGTGGAATTGTGGGCATCACTGAAATGTGGCTGAAAGAAGATTATATGGGAGCTTAATGCCCAAGGATACACATTGTATCAAAAGGACAGACAGAAATGCAACAAGGGTGGAGTGGCTCTAGTAAAAGAGGGGGAGTTTGTAAAATTCTCGTCAAATGGCTTTTTAGAGCCCAGTAGAGAATCCGCTATTCTGGATTGGGTGTTGTGCAACAAACCAGAATTTATTAGAGACCTTAAGGTAAAGGAACTCTTAGGAGATGATGATCAGAATATGACAGAATTCACCGTGCAACTTGAGAAGGAGAAGTTAAAGTCAGATGTATCACATTACAGTGGAGTAAAGGGAATTACAGAGACATGAGAGAGGAGCTGGCCAGAACTGATGGGAAGAGCAGGTATGACAGCGAGCAGTAATCACTGGAACTCGTGGGAGCAATTTAGAAGGTGCAGGATAGATACATCTCAAAAAGAAGTATTCTAAAGGGAGGATGATGCAACCATGGCTGACAAGAGAAGACAAAACCAACATGAAAGCCAAAGAGAGCGCATGTAATAGAGCATAAGTTAGTGGGAAGTTAGAGGATTGGGAAGCTTTTAAAAACAAACAGAAAGCAACTAAAGAAGTGATTAAGCAGGAAAAGGAATACAAAGGAAAGATAGCCAACAATATTAAAGAGGATACCAAAAGTTTCTTTAGATATCTAAACTGTAAAAGAGAGGTGAGAATAGATACTGGACCACTGGAAAATGATGCTGGGGAGTTAGAAATGCAGGGCAAGGAAATGGTGGTCAAACTGAATAAGCATTTTACATCATCCTGTTATGACACTAGCAGAAACTGAAAGACCTGAAGGTAGATAAATCACTTGTACCAAATAGTCTACACCTCAGGGTTCTGAAAGATGTGGCTAAAGAGACTGTGGAAGTATTAGTAATGATTTTTCAAGAATCAGTGGATTCTCTTATGGTTGGGAAGAATTTTGTATCAGTCTTCACTGTGGCAGTATGCTGGAAACTCGAGAGGCATTAATAATGTTCTCAAAATAATCACTAGATTCTGGCATGGTTCCGGAAGACTGGAAAATTACAAATGTCACTCCACTCTTCAAGAAAGGAAAGAGGTAGAAGAAAGGAAATTACAGGACAGTTAGTCTGACCTCAGTGGTTGGGAAGATGTTGGAGTCAATTGTTAAGGATGTGGTTTCAGGGTATTTGGAGGCACATGATAAAATAGGCGATAGTCAGTATGGTTTCCTTAAGAGAAAATCTTGCCTGAGAAATCTGTTGGAGTTCTATGAAGAAATAACAAGCAGGGTAGAACAAGGAGAATTGGTGGATGTTGTGTACTTGATTTTCTAAGGCCTTTAACCAAGTGCCATGCATGAGGCTGCTTAACAAGCTACGAGCCCATGGTTTTGCAGGAAAGATTCTAGCATGGATAAAGCAGTGGCTGATTGGCAGTAAGCAAAGAGTGGAAATAAAGGAAGCCTTTTCTGGTTGGCTGCTGGTGACTAGTGGTGTCCACAGGGGTCTGTGTTGGGACCACTTCTTTTTACATTATTTGTCAATGATTTGGATGAAAGAATTGATGGCTTTGTAGCCTGTTAGACGATTTGAAAATTGTGGAAGAGCAGGTAGTGTTGAGGAAGCAGAGAGGCTACAGAAGGATTTGGACAGATTAGGAGAATGTGCAGTGAAGTGGCATATGGAATACATAATCAGGAAGTATATGGTCACAAGGCTATGGGACCGAACGGTATCCCAGAGTGGGTACTCGGGATATGCGTGGCACACCTGGCAGTGTAGAGTGCCCTCCTGCTTCAAAACATCCACCATTGTCCCTGTGCATAAAAAAACCAAGGTAACATGTCTGAATGACAGCCTCACCTCAATAGTAAGCAAATGCTTTGAGAGGCTGGTCAAGAACAATATCTGCAGCTTGCTACCACCCACACTAGACCTCCTACAATTCACCTGCAGACACAACCGATCAACAGATGATGCAATAGCACAGCTCTACACACCATCCTCACATATCTGGAGAAGACGGATGCTTATGTGAGAATGCTATTCTTGGACTACAGTTCAGCATTCAACACCATAATTCCCTCCAGGCTCGACGAGCAGCTCAGAGACCTCGGCCTTCGCCCTGCCTTGTGCAGCCGGATCCTGGACTTCCTGTCAGATTGCTGCCAGGTGGTAAGAGTGGGCTCCCTCACCTCTGTCCCTCTAACCCTCAACACAGGAGCCCCTCAGAGCTGTGTCCTGAGACCCCTCCTTTATTCTCTGTATACTCATGACTATATTGCCACCCACAGCTCCAATCTGTTAATTAAATTTGCTGACGATACTATATTGATTGGCCTTATCTCAAATAATAGTGAGGTAGCCTACAGAGAAGAAGTCATCACCCTGACACAGTGGTGTCAAGAAAACCTATTCCTCATATCACAAAAACCAAGGAGCTGGTTGTGGACTATAGGAGGAATGGAGACAGGCTAACCCCTATTGATATCAATGGATCTGGGGATGAGAGGGTAAACAACTTTAATTCCTCAATACACATCACTGAGGATCTCTCATGGTCTGTGCATACCAGCTGTGTGGTGAAATAAGTACAACTGTGCCTCCTTCACCTCAGACAGTTGAAGAAGTTTGGCGTAAGTCCCCAAATCCTAAGGACTCTCTACAGGGCACAGTTGAGAGCATCCTGACTGGCTGCATCACTGCCTCGTATGGGAACTCTACTTCCCTCAATTGCAGAACTCTGCAGAGAGTGGTGCAGACAGCCCAGCGCATCTGTAGATATGAACTTCCCACTATCCAGGTCATTTACAGAGACAGGTGCGTAAAAAGGGTCTGAAGGATCATTGGGAACCTGAGTCACCCCAACCACAAACTGTTCCAGCTGCTATCATCCAGGAAATAGTACTAAAGCCAGGACCAACAGGCTCTGGGACAGCTTCTTCCACCAGGCCATCAGACTGATTAATTCACATTGATACAATTGTATTTCTATGCTATATTGACTGTCCAGTTGTACATATTATTTATTACAAATTACTATAAATTGCACATTGCACACTTAGACGGAGATGTAATGTAAAGATACGGTGAGGAGACTGGGGCTGATAGGAAAATGAATCAGCCATGATGAAATGATGGAGCAGACTCGATGAAGCAAATGGCCTAATTCTGTGTCTATATCTTCATGGTCTTGTATGCCTATGACCAGCTAATCTGCTTTGTATTAGTAATGCCCTTTTGGGTTATAAACATCTGCCTTTTCTCTGGGGAAGGGTGACCTATCTAGTAAAGGAGGTGTAAGGTGCTCCTTCCCTCTGCTAGCCTGCAGGTCACTCTTGTGCATGGTGTAGCACCTACTTAGCCACCTCACCCCGCTCACTTATCAGGGTCACATGAAGCCATGGGAGCAGGTGTTGTGTGCCATATGAGCAGCTTCTGCATGTCCCAAGTCCTCGTTTTGTGACCACTGACACCAGACAATCTCTGAAGAATATTGATAATGGTTGGGGTCACTTGTCTTGTAAAGACACTGCCCAGAAGAAGGCAATGCCAAGCCATTTCTGTAGAAAAAATTGTGAAGAACAGTCACACTCATGAAAAGGCGATGATAGTCTACATCATACAACACTGCACATAATGAACAAAAGATTCTCTAGGGTAATAATTTGTCTGCTGTTTGAAATAGTGTCTTGTTTGTTTTGAGGTATAAAACTGTAATTGATAATCCCTTTGAAAAATAACATCTCCATTAATACGGTTGTTCCTCACTTGCGCACTAGGTTGTTGGCTTCAGATGCAGTCTTTTTCTGTTGATCAGTGTCAGAAAAGCGGAATTAAATTCATTGTGATAAAATGTTATAAAACCGTAAAACATGAAAACTTCTGGGTGGGGAGGATGATTACTTTTTAGGGGAATTGTACTCCATACTGAGAGGTGATAGTTCACAGGAGATTGGCTAAGTGAATATTGGACAAGCTTAGGTAAAAGAAAGGCAGCAAAAGTTTCCAGGGCTGAGGTGGGTGTGAAGTTGTAGTTCATAACGTGAAATAAAGTTCATTTTCATGACATGTCATGAAACTTGACAATGATTGGGGAACAGAATTTGTTGCAATGAGGTAGTAGTTAGTCTTTAAAATGTTGTCGACTGGTTGTCTCATCTAAGTGATCATGGCACTGTAGATTGCCAGTAAGATTGTAAAATCGATAGGAGCTCATCACCTACTACATATGATCATCTTAATCTGCTGTTTAAAATGAACTTCAAAATTGGTTTTGAAGTCTATGAAAATTTATTTAGTATATAAACTGTGTGCCATTTCCTAAAATGAATGTTCTGAAATGTAAGAGAGAATGAAAGTGACAAATTATAATCAAAAACGAGAGAATCTGCAGATGCTGGAAATCAAAGCAACACTCAAAGTGCTGGAGGAGCTCAGCAAGCCATGCAGCATTTATGGAAGAAAGTACAGTCGATATTTTGGACCAAGACCCTTCAGCAGGAGGGTCTCGGCCCGAAACATCGACTACTATTTTCCATAGATGCTGCCTGGCCTGCTGAATTCCAGCATTTTGTGTGCATTGAAGAATTAAAATGCTGCTTAGAGAAACTGAAATATTAAGTAGATAAATTACCACAGACTAGATTTGAATGAATAAAGTTTGGCATAGAAGGAAGGTGCAAGGACAAATAAAGTTTGTACTTTTATAGTTTCCTAAATAGTTAAAATTTGTGAGTAATTGGATTTAAAATAATATTTATTTCTACAATGTACTTGAACAGGAGTTGTATGGCTGACAATTGCAAACTTATACTGACAATATGCACAATTATTTGACAGAAATCTCTTAATTCTGTGGACCCATATGTGATTAGAACAATTATAGATTTATCAGGCACCCTTTGGAGTGTGGAAATGCCATCTGGCCCTACATTTCTTGAATGCTAAGATCTCTTGTCTTGCAAAGACTCTGATTTTTTTTTTGTTTTCGTTACTCACTTGTATCAAAATTCAGTTCCTTTTGATGCTCTCAACAGACCGCTTAACTTTATGATGAATAATGCAATTTTTATCAATGTCTTTCAGCGTGATTGGCTCAACAGCTACCATCGGTTATGCCGAGAGGTGACAGGAGCAGAGCTGGAGAAACAAGGAAAACTGGAGACGTTGCAGTGGCTCATAAAGGAGACAGAGCCAGTCAGCAGCTGACGGGCCAAATGGCCTTCTGCAAAATGTACTCTACTGATAATTCAACATCATAATATACTCCCAGAGTTGGAATGATTTCTCCTTTAATGTTATTATGTCATTCTTACAAAATAAAGTATCTCATGTTTCTAAGTTTTCAGTGCCTCTATTTCCGTCTGATTTGACTTTCAAAAAAACTTGCATCTCCTCGCATGAAACTTTTGTAATATAACAATTTTTACAAAGGTGTTTTAGTCAATGTTTTTAGTCATTTTGGTGCTTAGAAATGAAGGCGTTATTTAAACTATAAAACCTAGAAGTAGAATTAAAGTTCAATGTCCTTACATGCAGCCAGCCACAAAACAAAATCAATAGAACCCATTTTTTAAAAAGCTTGTTGAACACCCAATGTGCAGATAAAAACAAATCATGCAAACAATAAAAATAAGGAAATAGCATTTGGAATTGAAGTTCACAAAAGTTAAGTCCACAGCCATGAAGCCAGTCACAGCTGATCCAGGAACCTGTTAGTTACAGGCCACAGCCTTTTAAATCGGCCAAACAGTGGGTCATTCCTCACTGTTGGACCTGGGCCCTGGCACTTCAATACACCTTCCGGCCCGGGACTGCTATCTCGGTTTGGCCCATACCCTATCTTTCTGATCTGGCTAGGCGCTTGAATTGGTCATGTATCGGCTTATTCCTTGCTCTAAAGCCTGGCCCTGCCTCAGATCTGCCACTTTGAATCGCCTTCAAGTCTGCTGCAGTATTTGTTATACATTTGCTCATTCCTCACCCTCTCAGGCCCAGGCACCTCGATTTGGTGTGTACATGCCATGCTGCAACCTTCCTACACCTTCAAGACAAGTTCACACCACAAAAATGCCATTTTATACAGGTGGTTTAAAAGCTCAATTCTGAAAGGGAAGTTACGGGTTTTTGATTGCAGTGATTGTTATTGAGAAAAACTCTAATAAAGTAGAACATAGTTTTGTTTGCTGCCAACAAATCGTTGTGTTTCACCAGCGCCATCTTAAACCACCTGATCCATCCAGTCTGTTGTACTATTCCATAATGGCTGATTTATCCCTGTCAACCCCATTCTCCTGCCTTCTTCCATAATCTTTGATGCCTTTACTAATCAAGATCTTATCAACCTTCTCTCTAAATACACCCAGTGACTTGGCCTCAACAGCCATCTGCAGAAGTGAATTCCACCTTTTGGCTAAATGATTTTTTTCTGCTTCTATATTCTAAAGGGATGCCCCTCTATTCAGAGGCTGTGCTGTCCAGTCCTGGACTCCCCCACCATGGGAAACATCCACTCTGTCTAGACCTTTCAATATTTGATTTCAATGAGATGCCCTGTAGCAGTGGATGAAGTATTCATTAACTCTGAGATCATTGTTTGGGTAGCTTTATTATTTGAGATTTTATTGAATTTGTACAAAGTACTGCTATATATGAACCCCAGTAGTCTCAGCCTTGTTCAACATCCCCCTTAGCTCACCTCTGAACCAGCCATATGTTGGTTTTAAAACCTTATTCCTTTGCTACTTTCCTCCCTTGTTTTGGTCTATTCTTTCCCTGTAAGCTTTCCAAGATCTTCAGTCTTCTGAGATCCCTATTCTCCAAAAAATGCCTTTTATATATTCCTGAATTCTAAAAACTGTCCATGGGTTTGCGTGACTTTTCATGCCTTGAACCTAGGCTTCTAGAATTTCTTCCTGAAGCCCTATTTCTACTGAACACATCTATCCTCCTCAAGACCTTGATCTCTCTATTACTTTTGTAAATTGTCTTCTAGTTTTCCTTGATAATACTCTAGTGAAAGCAATTCATCACAATTTGGCATTAGATAAAGTTAAAGAATTTTTGAAATGTGTGTATCATTGGTAAATCCAGAATGGGTTGCCCTATTAAAATGGCACTTCTTGCATCCTTGTTGTCCTGTATAATATGTTCCCAAAATGCTGTTTGAGGAGGGAATTCCAGGATTCAGGATCAGGTTTAGTATCATTTGCATATGTCAGGAAATATGTTTTGTGGCTGCAGTACAGTGCAAGACAAAAATTTGCTGTAAGTTACAATCATAAATATAGATTATAATGTCTTTATCTGTCACATGTATATGGAAACATACTGTGAAATGTGTCCTATGCGTTAAGGACCAATACAGTTTGAAGATGTTCTGGGGGTAGCCCACAAGTGTTGGCATGCTTTTACCACCAACATATTATGTTTGCAACTTACTAACCCTAACTTATTTGTTGTTGGAATATGAGAGGAAGCACAGGCACCCATTGGAAACCCATGCCATCAGGGTGAGATCATACAAACTCCTTACAGACAACAGTGGGAATTAAACTCGGATCTTACAGCTAGAACTTGAAGGATTATGGAAATCACTATGCTGCTAAACTGTCCACAACAAATAGTGCAAAACAAGAATAGCGAGACAGTGTTGTTGGGTTCATGGACTCATCTGATGGTAGAGAATTAATAAGATAGCATTAATTTGAGCATTCAACTAGTGTGCAAATGACAACACACTGCAAATACAAAAAAAAATAAGTTAATGAAGCAATAATTATTGAGAACATGAGGTGAAGAACCCTTAAAAATAAGTCCATTGGCTGTTGGAACACATCAATGATGGGGCAATTGAAATTGAGTGGTTATCCTCTTTGATTCAAGAACACGATGGTTGAGGGTAGTAACTGTCCCTGAACCTGGTGGTGTGAGTCTCCAGGCTCTTGTAACTGTTTCCTGATGACAGCAGGGAGAAGAGATCACGTCCGGGATCTCTGATGATGGATGCTGCCTTCCTGCAATAACATTTCATGTAGTTGTGCCTATTGGTGGGGAGGGGTTTACCAGTGATAGACTGGGCTATATCCACTACTTTTGTAATATTTTCCATTCAAGGTCATTGGTGTTTTCATACCAGGCTGTGATGCTCTCCACTGCACGTCTATAGATATTTGTCAAAGTTGTATATATCATGCTGAATCTCTGTAAATTCCTATGGAAGTAGAGGTGCTGCTGTGCTTTCTTCATAATTGCTCTTACATACCGGGGCCAGGGCAGGTCCTCCAAAATAATGACATAAAGGAATTTAAAATTGCTGACCCTCTCTACTGGTGATCCTCTGATGAAGACCAGCTCATGGACGTATGGTTTCCTTTCTCTGGAGTCAATACTCAGCTCCTTGGTCTTGCTGACATTGACTAAGAAGTTGTTGTTATGGCATCACTCAGACATTTTCAATCTCCCTCCTATATGCTGATTCACCACAGGGGGCTAAGCACACAGCCTTGTGGTGCATCTGTTCTGATGGAGATTGTGGAGGAGATGTTGTTGTCAATCCAAACTGACTAGAGTCTGCAAGCGAGGAAATAGAAGACTGAATTGCACAAGGAGGTATTGAGGCTAATGTCTAAGAGATGATTAGTTAGTTTTGAGGGGATGGTGGTGTTGAATGTGGAGCTGTAGTTGATAAAGAGCATCCTGATGTATGTATCTTTGCTGTCCAGATGTTCCAGAGTTGAGTGAAGAACCAGTGAGATGACATCTGCTGTGGATGTTCCTCTAGTAGGCAAATGAAGAAGATTTAAGTCTCTTCTAAGGCAGGAGATAATAAGTTTCATCACCAACCTCTCAGTACACTTCATCACTCTGTTTGTAAATCCTATTGGACAATAATCATTGAGTCAGTTTACCACGTTCTTCTTGAGCACTGGTATAGTTGAAGCCTTCTTGAAGCAAGTGGGTACCTCAGACTGCCAAAGCAAGAGGTTAAAGATCGCAATGACCATTCCAGCCAGTCAACCAGCACAGGCTTTTAATACATGCCCAAGTACCCTGTCTGGGCTAGATACTGTTTGTAAGATAATCCTCCAGATAGCCTCAGAGACTGAAATCATAGGATCATTGGGGGCTGTTGGAGTTGGTGGTGGCCTCTCCATGTTTTGATGGTCAAAGTGAGCATAGAAGACATTGAGCTCATCTGGAATTGAAGCCCTGTTGTTGCCTATGTTGCTTGATTTAACTTTATAAGAGGTGAGAGTATTCAAGCCCTGCCACAAGAGTTGAACATCCTTCGTTGACTTTGGTTTGGAATTGCCAATTTGCCTGTGGAATGTCTTTCCAGAGATTGTATCTGGATCTTTAACTTTGTTAGTCACCAGACTTCAATGTCTCTGATCTGGTTCTCAGCAGACTGTTGATCTCATAGTTTATCCAGGGATTCTGCTTGGGGGCTCTGAATGATTTTGTGGGAACACACTTGTCTACAACTATTTTAATAAAGTCTGTGACAACTATGATGTCAGATCCCTAACATGAGTCCTTGAAAATGGCCCAATCTAATGACTCAAAGAAACTCCTGCAACCACCTTTTTGTTGACCTAATCTCTGGACTGGTTCCAAGGTTGACATAGCCGGAGGTGGTAATGAGGATAAGCTCTCATTACCTATAAAATGCTTCCACATGGCTTGCATCTCAAATAGCCTCTGTCAACCAAGTCCAGCTCCCGGCCTTCATGTGGCGGAACTGTTCCAACCAACGGGAGAAGGGGCAAAGGCAAATCTCTGGCGCCTCAAAACCAGATGCTTCGGGCAGGTGGGGCTCGTTAGTTCTGGTCGACTGCCCACCGAGGAGAAGGAAAGCTCTGATATTAAAACCTCCGCTGCCTTGTGGCCACATCCAATCATGGGAAAGGCTATGGGAGTAAATCCTGAGAAGAAATCCGGAGCCGGAGTCCCGTAGGCGGTCAATAGGGAGGATTTCATCAATCTATTGTCCGGCAACTCCTGCAGCTGAAGAAGACACCATGTGTAATGATCTTCGTGCCAGTAGACCCTGACATCCGAGGCCGAGAGAGTGGGACTGTCTCCGTGCTAAGGCTTTTTCACTATAATACCTTTCATGCACAGGTCCTTGTGTTGTGCATCTTCATCTTCTTTCTCTCTTCAAAAGTCCTACGGTGATGAGAGAGCAGCGAACCAACAGGTGGAGGTGACCACTGAGTTGCAGTTGCAAACCTGCACATAGGCGGCCCTTGGACAGATGGTCATTCTCCTCTGAACCCAGGGCAGTAGGGGAGTCTGGCAGCATCCAGGGTGACTGGGCAGCCCTTTATAGGACAGCGCTGCCCACCCTGTAATCAGGGAGGGGCCTAGAAAAGGTGCCCTAAACATCCGGCCAGTTAACCACGACTGACGGATCACCCAATCATTGTGGTCAAAATCAAAATTCAAGCATTGAAGCCAAGGTTTTGAAGGCTCAGCTCAGATGGACCGGCCATGTGATCCACATGGATGAGTCCAGAATGCCGCATCAGTTGTTCTACAGAGAACCGGAGCAGGGCAACCGTGCCCAAGGTCGCCCAAGGAAGAGGTACAAGGACAACCTCAAGTTAAACCTTAAGTGAGCCAAACTCCAGCCCCGCAATCTCGAACACACTGCTGCTGACCGGTCCAAGTGGTGCAATCTACGCTCCAAGGCAGCAAACAACTTCCAAGCCTACTGGCGCATGCAGTGCCTCAGGGCGAGTCAAGAAAGACACAGGAAGGCATCTGCTCCTGCCCCAGCAGGCGATGCTCCTTGCCCCATTTGCAACCGTATCTGCGCTTCGGACTTCGGCCTCAGAAGTCATATGCGTGCCCACAGACGTTGACTGCGCAACACATTCGTCTTCCTCGGACTTATGAGAGACTACTACTAATCTCTGGACCTTTACTCTTTGGCCTCTGCCTGTATGCAAGGAAGAGGACAGACAAATGATTCGATTTATTGGTGTAGTCTGGGCATGGAACAGTGTTTTGGGACTTCTGGTGCTACAGGTATAAACTGATGGCAATTGGGCAAGGTTTCTTTCAAACAAGTCTGGTTGAAGTCCTCAACTATGATTTGAAATGCATCAGGATGACTGTTTCTTGTTGGAGATGGCATCACGCAGTCTCAAGCACTTGATTATAGTTGGCCACTGGTGATTTGTAAGCTGCAGTTAGTATTATGCAGGAGAACTCACTAGGTAAATAGAACAGATGGCATATGACCGTTAGGTGTTCAAGGTCGGGGAGCACAAGTTCGACAAAATTGCTATATCAGACCACCACCGATAGTTTAGCTTGAAACACACAACTCCAACTTTTGCCTTTTCTGAATCAGCAGTTTGGTCCATAGAGAAAATCAAGAAGCCTTCTAGTTTCAACCAGCATGATGGTCTGACTTGTTGGTCCATGGCCCCTTCTACTGCCGCAATGAGGCCTCTCTCAGGTTGGAGGAGCAACACCTTATAATCTGTCTGGGTAGCCCCCAGCCTGATGGCATGAACATTGATTTCTCGAACTTCTGGTAATGACACTCCCCCTTCACCATTCCCCATTCCCATTTCCCTCTCTCATCTTGCCTGCACATCGCCTCTCTCTGGTGCTCCTCCCCCTTCCCTTTTTGCCATGGCCTTCTGTCCTCTCCTATCAGATTCCCCCTTCTCCAGCCCTTTTTCTCTTTCACCAATTAACTTCCCAGGTCTTTACTTCACCCTTTTCCCTGTCCTGGTTACACCTATCACCTGCTACCTTGTATTTCTTCCTCCCCTCCTCCGACCTTCTTACTCTGACTTTTCATCTTTTATCCCCAGTCTTGATGAAGGGACTTGGCCCAAAATGTTGTCTGTTTACTCTTTTCCATAGATGCTGCCTGGTCTGCTGATTTCCTCCAGCATTTTGTGTGTGTTTCTTGGATTTCCAGCATCTGCAGATTTTCTTTAGTTTGTGATTAGCCTTTTGGCTTGATTGCTGTATCTGGCATGCTGAGAGAAAGCTAAGTCTCGCTCAAACATAGAATACAACAGTCTCTCATTTCCCTCCAATACAGCAATCTAGCCCTTACATTCCTGAAACAACAATTCAGGATCAGCTTCTCCTCAGCCATCAGTTTTTGAGTGGTCCCATTAACTCATGAACTCTACCTCTGTTATTCCTTTTTTTCTGCACTATTTATTTTTGTCAGTTATTGTAATTTTGTGCCTTTGTACTATTGCTTCAAAGCAACAAATTTCATGTCATGTCAGCTATAATAAATCTGATTCTTTATGATTTGTGCAAGTTCTTTGATGATTTTCTCTTCAGATGATGATGATACACTCCTCTGATGTCATTAACTGGTTTTGATGAATAAAGAATATGTTTACACTGTAGTTTTCTTGTTTGCTCATGTCTTCTTTACACACTCTCTATATTTACAGTCTTTATGTTTCCCTTATTTTTGATTGTATTCTTGTATTGCCAAGCTGGTTGAAGTTGCCTGTAAAATAGAAATTAATATTAGTATTTCAGTTTTCCCTTCCATAGTTCTGGTCTTTATTAATATGAGTTAAGGCCATTGGCAATTTACCAAAACTACTTTAAACCAATTTTTAGTTTCTCCTCCTAAAACTAAAATGAACTAAAATGCTGATATTACTTTTACCAGGAAATGTTTCTGTTTTTTTGTTTCATATTTTAAATATAGGTAGTCTGTTCAATTGTACTGAGTAGCCCCTTTTTATTTTCCAATTTCATTTGTTTCTGCCCTGGTGATAAAGTTTTATCTGTAACTCCAAGAAATTTAGCTAATATTTAGTTGTAGTGCACAGATCTGCTCCCGTTCTGATATATATATATCCTTATGAAGCAATTGACAACTTGATGTATGATTGATATTCAGTCTCAAGCCTTGGCAAATTGTCCCTGTAACCCAAAGCAATGGTTTTTCTCCTAATTTAGAAATGTATTTGTGTTTGAAATTTATAGCCGTGGCATTTTGGGAATAAGATTTCTCATATTATAGTGTGTGGATACACAAAATGAGCTGTCAGAGGAAGTGGGTAGATTACAGATTTTAAAAGACACTTTCAGTAGGTGTGTGGGCAGAAAAGACATATAGGGACATGGGCCAAACTGCAGGCAGGTGGGACTAGCTCAGGTAGATAACTTGGTCAGCATGGAAGAATCAGCTTCTATGCTTTAAGACCATCATGATACAGGAGCAGAATTAGGCCATTTGGCCCATTGAATCTGCTCCACCATTTCATCACAGCTGATCCATTTACCCTCTCAAGCCCATTCTCCTGCCTCCCCCCCATATCCCTTCATGCCCTGACCAGTCAAGAATCTATCAACCTCTACATTAAACATAGTTAAAGATGTGGCCTCCACAGCTGCCTGTGGCAAGAAATTCCACAGATTCACCATTTTCCGGCTAAAGAAATTCTTCCTCGTCTCCGTTCTAAAAGGACGCCCCTCTATTCTGAGGCTGTGTCCTCTAGTCTTGGATTCTCCCATCATAGGAAACATTCTCTTCACATCCACTCTATCAAGGCCTTCACCATTCAATATGTTTGAATTAGGTCACCCCTCATTAGAAAAAAAAAACAGCAAAAACATAGAAAACCTATGAATTGTTCTGAATTCTAGTGAATACAGACCCAGAGCCATCACATGCTCTTCATATGACAAGCTGTTGAATCCTGGAATCATTTTCATGAACCTCCTTTGAACCCTCTCTAGTTTCAGTACATCATTTCCAAGATAAGGGGCCCAAATCTGCTCAAAACACACCAAGTGAGGCATCAACAGTGCTACATAAAGCCTGAGCATTACATCCTTGTTTTTATATTCTAGTCTTTGAAATGAATGCTAGCATCACACTTGTCTTCTGCACCACAACCTTCAAATTAACCTTTAAGGAATCCTGCACAAGGACTCCCAAGTCTCTCTGAACCTTAGTTCTTGTATTTTCTCTCTATTTAGAAAATAGTCTGTGCTTTTATTTCTTCTACCAAGGTGTTGACCAAATCCTTCCTGACACTGTATTCCATCTGCCACTTCTTTACCCATAATTCAAATCTACCTAAGTCTTTTTGTAACCTCTCTGCTTCCTTAAAATGGCCTGTCCCTCCACCTATCTCCGTATTGTTTGCAAACTTTGCAACAAAGCTATCATTTCCATCATCCAAATCATTGACATATAATGTAAAAAGAATTGGTCCCAACACAGGCTTCACTAATCATTGGCAGCCATTCCC
Source organism: Hemitrygon akajei (assembly GCF_048418815.1). Lineage (NCBI taxonomy): Eukaryota > Metazoa > Chordata > Chondrichthyes > Myliobatiformes > Dasyatidae > Hemitrygon > Hemitrygon akajei. The sequence continues at coordinate 4,022,515 of NC_133146.1, forward strand.
TTTATTCCCATACTTTGCCTCCTGCCAATCAGCCACTGCTTTATCCATGCTAGAATCTTTCCAGTAATACCATGGGCTTGCAACTTGTTAAGCAGCCCCGTGTGTGGTACCTTGTCAAACGCCTTCTGAAAATCCAAGTACACAACATCAACCCACTTGTCGATCCCACTTGTTATTTCTTCAAAGAATTCCAACAGATTTGTCAGGCAAGATTTTTCAATGAGAAAACCATGCTGACTATGGCCTATTTTATCATGTGCCTCAAAGTATTCTACATCTTATGCTTCATTATCGACTTCAAGATCTTCCCAACCTCTGAGTCAGACTAACTGGCCTATAATTTCCTTTCTTCTGCCTCTCTCCCTTCTTGAAGAGTGGAGTGACATTTGCAATTTTCCAGTCTTCTGGAACCATTCCAGAATCTAGTGATTCTTGAAACAACATTACTAATGCCTCCACAAGCTCTACAGCCACCTCTTTCAGGACCCTGGTGTGTGCACAATCTAGTCCAGCTGACTTATCTACCTTCAGACTTCCAGTTTTTCAAAAACCTTTTCCCTGGTAATGGTAATTTCACACTCTTCATATCCCCTATGCCCCTTGACACCTGGAACTTCCAACACACTGCTGATGTCTTCCACAGTGAAGGTTGATGCAAAATACTTACTCAGTTCATCTGTCATTTCCTTGTCCCCATTACTACCTCTCCAGTATCCTTTTCCAGCAATCCAATATCGACTCTTGCCTCTCTTTTACACTTTATGTATCTGAAGAAACTTTTGGTGTCCTCTTTAATATTATTGGTTTGCTTTCTTTTGTATTCCATCTTTACCTTCTTAATGACTCTTTTTAGTTGCCTTCTGTGGGATTTTAAAGCTTTCCAATCCTCTAACTTTCCACTAATTTTTGCTCTATTATGTGCCATCACTTTGGCTTTCATTTTGGCTTTGACTTCTCTAGTAGCCACAATTCTGGCAGCTTGCCTTTAGAATACTTCTTCCTCTTTAGGATATATATATATATCCTGTGCCTTCCGAATTGTTTCTATAAATTCCTGCCATTGGTGCTCTGTCGTCATCCCTGCCAATGTTCTTTCCTTATCAATTTTGGCCAACTCCTCTGTTATGTCTCTGTAATTCCCTTTACTCCTGACAGATCTGACCTTTGCTGCTTCTTCTCAAATTTCAGGGTAAATTGGACTGGATCATATTATGATCACTTGCCCCTAAGGATTCTTTCACCTTAAGATCTCTAATCAATTTCGGTTCTTTGTACAACTCCAATCCAGAATCACGAACAAGAGAAAATCTGTAGATGCTGGAAATCCAAGTAATACACACAAAATGCTGAAGGAACTCAGCAGGTCAGGCAGCAGCTGTGAAAAAAAGTACAGTTGACGTCTTGGGTCGAGACCCTTCAGCAGGACTGGAGAGAAAAAGCTGAGGAGTAGATTTGAAAAGTGGGAGGAGGGGTAAGAGAAACGCCAGGCGATAGGTGCGAGATGAAGCAAAGAGCTAGAAAGTTGATTGGTAAAAGAGACAGATGGCTATGGAAGAAAGAAAAGGGGGGTGGGGTGAGCACCAGAGGGAGGCAATGGGCAGGCAAGGAGATAACATGAGAGAGGGGCAAGGGGATGGGAAATGATGAAGGGGGGTGGTGGAGGCATTACTGGAAGTTTGAGAAATTGATTTTCATGCCTCCATGTTGGAGGCTACTCAAACAGTGGCCACCCATTTTAATTCCCCCTCCCATTCCCATTCTGATATGTCTATCTATAGCCTCCTCCACTGCTGGGATAAGGCCACACTTAGGTTGGAGGAACAACACCTTATATTCCATATATTCCATTTGGACAGCCCAAAATGTTGCCTGTACTTTTTTCCATAGGAGCTGCCTGACCTACTGAGCTCCTCCAGCATTTTGTGTTTGTTACCCAATCCAGAATAACTGATCCCCTCGTGGGCTCAACCACAAGCTGTTCTGAAAAACCATCTCATAGGCACTCTAGAAATTCCCCTTCTTGCAATCCAGCACCAACCTGAATTTCCCAATCTACCTGCATATTGAAATCCCCTGTGAATATTGTAACATTTCCCTTTTGGCAAGCATTTTCTATCTCCCATTGTAATTTGTAGGCCACATCCTTATTACTGTTTAGGGGTCTGTATATAACTTCCTTCAGGCTCTTTTTACCCTTGTAGTTCCTTAGCTCTATCTACAATGATTTAACACCTTTTGTCTGTATGCCACCTCTTTTTAATGATATGATTTCATTTTTTATCAAATGAGCATCGCCACTCCCTCTGCCTCCCTGCCTGTCCTCTCAATATAATGTGTATTCTTGGACATTAAGTTCCCAGCTATAATCTTCTTTCAGCCATGATCCAGTGATGACTACAACTTCATAGATGCCAATCTATAACTGTGCTGTAAGTTCATCTACTTTATTCTGTATACTATGCTCATTCAAATACAACACCATCAGTCCCATATTTGCCTTGTTGAATTGCAGCTCATCCTGTTGACTGCAATTTTGGCCTACCATCAGCCTCTCCTTGATTGAAGTCTGTCAACACATTGCCTCTATTTGTAAACCACCTACCTCATCTTCAACCCTATCACTCTGGTTCCCATCACCCTGCCAAATTAGTTTAAACACACCTGAACAACTCTAGCAAACTTGCCCGCAATGACATTTACCCCCTCCAGCTCAGGAGTAACCTGTCACTTCTGTATAGGTTGTACCTTCCCCAGAAGAAATCCCAATGATCCATAAATCTGAACCACTGCCCCCTGCACCAGTTCCTCAGCCATGCATTCACCTGCCTAATCATCCTCTTCTTACCCTTACTGACACATGGCACAGGCAGCAGTCTGGAGATCACTACTTTGGAGGTCTTGTTTCTCAACTTTCTACCTAACTCCCTAAAATCTCTCTTCAGGACCTCCTCACATTGTCAACCTATGTTATTGGTGCCAATATGTAGCAAGAGTTCTGTCTGTTCACCCTGAACCTTGAGAATGCCATGGTCCCGATCCGAGAAATCCCTGATTTAAAATATCATCTTGGAAACACAAATTTTTCCCAAAGGGTTTCAGCCTGAAACTTTGACTGTACTTTTTTCTAAAGATGCTGCCTGGCCTGGCCTCCAACATTTTGTGTATGTTGCTCGGATTTCTAGCATCTGCAGATTTTCGCCTGTTTGCCCCCAAGGTGGATTATGTTTGCTCAGCTCTGCCTGATTTTATGTACCAAAATGAAGCTAGAAATATGAGTGACTTCTTACACTGGCAATATTTGCCATTGTTATTTATTGTTATGTTATTTCAAGATACAGCACAGAACGAGGCCCTTCCAGCCCAATGATCTGGAGCCATCCAATTCCACCCATGCAGCCAATGAACACACTAACCTGTAGGTTTGTGGTCTGTTGTAGGAAAGCGGAGCACACAAGGAAACCCGCCCAGTCACAGGGAAGGATGCAAAGACTCCTTATTGACAGCAGCAGGAAGTGAAACTGGATTGTTAGTGCTGTAACAATGTAGTGCTAACTGCTACATTACCCTAGTCCAGAGCCATTATCCCAGGTCTGGGTGATTTGATGCTAATTCTGACGAAGGTCAATGATCTGTTTCTCTCACTACAGATGCTGCCTGACCTCCTGTGTGTTTTCATCATTTTCTGATTTTATTTCAGATGTCCTGCATCTGCAATTTTCTTTTTTGTTTGATGTTCTTATGAATGTCATTGGGTGATCTCTACTGCTACAGTGATTGAAATGGGATTGCCCAGCACAGAGCAGAACTTGCCAGCTGAAACATATCAGTGGCTATAAGCAGTCTGTGGCTGTGAAGTGTTCTGTTTTCTCATACGTTTTGCAAGGTATTCTGAAAGAGACTCTTTAATGTCTTGATGCAAAGTCACTTCCTTTGTCCCTTGTGTCTTATGAAGTGTTCATTAACAGGATAAAATGAGTGTACTTGCATTAATCACCTTTGACTTCATCCAAAGTTACCTGAGCTGTTACAGTTTCCCTAAATTGGGAATTAGTGAATGATCTGTCACATCAGCCCAAGTACAATGTGTGTTTGAGTGAAAGTGACTTGTGAGTGATTGTGCCAGCAACAGAGAAGCCCTGATTGAAATATATTCCAGTTAATGCAACAACCTGTCATTTTATCTCTCTTGGATGAGGAAAATGAAGTCCTGTCTCTTTTTCTTTCAAAACTATTGAAGTAATACTCAGTGTACTTTTCTTTCTCTAAATTCTAAAGTGAAGATGTAATGGTCTAGACTTATGAAGTAAAAAGAAATGTGATATAGTAGTCTATACTTACAAAGCAAAAGTGATCCTAAAGAATATAAAATTCTTTCTGTGAATTCATGGAATGTTGTTTGCTCTAGCTGGTCCTTCCAGGTAATAATTCGTCTTCTATGCCTTCTCCTAAATCTTGTATTTTCTGCTGTATCTTAAATGGTGTTGCTGTTTTTATTACTTGCTCTGTCTTATCTCGGACTTCCGGTAAGATATCAGCACACTGAGTCACCGAGGCCTCTCCAGGTCTAAATAACAGTGCACATGTTCATCTTAAATGTTTTTCTTGTGATTGCAACACCCTGCTGAACATTGGTAACACAAAATACTTAAGTTAGGTTCACTAATTCATCGGCAAGCAGGACAGCAAGGCTTGGGTTATTGTGTGGACCAGGCCCTTGTGGTGTGACATCACCTGTTGAACCAAGGGGTGGAGACACTGGAGGTGGTGTGGGAGAGTACTTCGACTCCCAGACTATAGGCAGAGACTAAAGACTACAGAGCCAGTGGTGAGGGTCAAGGGAGGCAGAGGAGCACCTATTGAACTGCTTTGAGTCAGTGAACTGGACAATACCCAGGAATTCATCTTTGAATCTGAAGGAATACGCCAATGTTGTCATCGACTTCATCAAGACCTATGTGGGTGAATGTGAATGAGTGTGTGCTCTCAAGAATATACAGGACATATCCAAACCAAAAGCCATGGATGAACCAGAAGATTAGTAAGCCTGCTGAAGACTAGATCTGTAGCATTCAAGACTGATAATCCAGAACTATACAAGACATCCAGAATTATGCATGATCTATGGAAGGCTGTTTTAAGAGTGAAAAATCAATTCTGATTAGGTTGGAGATGGAATCAGATGCACAGGGTTTGCAGGCCATTAAGACAAAGCCAAACTCTTGAATACTGGAGATACTTGTCTCCCTTTTATGCATACTTGGAAAGGGAGAATAAAACTGCATTTGTGCAAACCCCTGCAGCATCTAGTGACTCTCTCAGAGAATGATGTCAGAACACCTTCCAGGACAGTGAACCCTAACAAGGTAGCAAGGCTTGTTGGTGTACCTGGTAGGGTTCTGAAACCCTGTACCAACCAACTGGTGGGAGTGTTCAGAGCATCTTAAATCTTTCACTTCTGCAGTTGGTGGTTGTCATCGCAGGTTCATTTAAAACTTCTTCGTCATCACTATTTTGTTTTGTGACTCCAAGACATGAAATAAATCGAAAGGAAAACACAGAGATGGGGTATGTATGTGTTAGTTTTGTTTTTACTTTAGTGAAGTGCACACTTAAGACGTGCTGTAATGACGTACGCCATTCACGTACTTTTACATAAAACCAATAATGAATTGCAATATTTAAACAAAGCATGCTTAATCAGACAATATATTCACAATATTACTGAAATAGTACCAAAATATTAAATGCACCCACAGTGTGGAGGAGCGAGATAGATTATCTTGTCGAGTGGTGTCGCAACATAACTCAATGTCAGTAAGATGAAAGAATTGATTGTGGACTTCAGGAAGGTTGTTAGGGTCTATTCTGGAGTTATGGTATATAACAACTATTAATTTCAACAGCAACCCATTTTCAGACCTGAATATGGATTGTAGATTGAGTTTAAAATGCAGCCCAGAACAATGGTGTTCTTGAAGCTGCAAACTGGGGTCTATTGCAAATCAAGAAACAACCCATTGACCTGATATATCTGCATATGCATGAATGCAGACCAGAGACAGTGATGTTTAATATTCACTTTGGATGCCTGGAGTATAGGTGTACATATCCAGGTGATTGAAAATTAAATGTAATTCAAAGGAAGCATTGTAACTATAGAATTACAAATTCTATAGTTGTGGATTACAAATTACAGCAGGAGATAGAAAAGGTGTGTCAGAAAGGCAATGTCATGATAATCGTTGGGGATTTTAACATGAAAATGGATTGGGAAAATCAGGTCAGTACTGGATCTCAAGTGAGAGAATTTGTAGAATGTATAAGGGATGGCTTTTTAGAACAGCTTGTTGTTGAGCCCACTAGGAGATCGGCTGCGCTGGATTGGGTGTTGTGCAATGATCCAGAGGTGATAAGAGAGCTTAAGGTTAAGGAACCCTTAGGGAACAGTGATCACAATATAATTCAGTTCACATTGAAATTAGAGAGGGAAAAAAATAAAATCCAATGTATCAATATTTCAGTGCAATAAAGGAAATTACAATGGCATGAGAGGGGAACTGGCTGAAGTTGACTGGAAAGGGACATTTGCAGGAAGGACAGCAGAGCAGCAATGGTTGGAGTTTCTGCAAAAAATGAAGGAAGTGCAAGACAGATATATTGCAAATAAGAAGAAATTTTCAAAGGGAAGAAGGACACTACCATAGCTGACAAGTGAAGTCAGAGCCAAAGTAAAAGCAAAAGAGAGAGCATACAAGGGAGCCAAAGCTAGCAGGAAGATAGAGGATAGGAAAGCTTTTAAAAACTTGCAGAAAAAAGGTCATAAGGAAGGAAAAGATGAATGATGAAAGGAAGCTGCCGACTAATATCAAAGAAGATACTAAAAGCTTTTTAAAGTATATAAAGGGTAAAAGACAGTCAAGGGTAGATATAGGACCAATACAAAATGATGCTGGAGATATCGTTATGACAGATGCAGAGATGGCAGAGGTACTGAATGCGTATTTTACATCAGTCTTCACAATGGAAGATGTCTGCAGTATATCGGACATTCACGAGTGTCAGGGAAGTGAAGTTTGTGCAGTGAAAATTATGACTGAAAAGGTGCTCAGGAAGCTTAATTGTCTGAGGGTGGATAAATCTCCTGGACCTGATGGAATACACCCTCGGGTTCTGAAGGAAGTAGCTGGAGAGATTGCGGAAACATTAACGATGATCTTTCAAGAATTGATAGATTCTGGCATTGTACCAGATGACTGGAAAATTGCAAATGTTACTCTGCTATTTAAGAAGGTTGGGAGGCAGCAGAAAGGAAACTATAGACCTGTTAGTCTGACATCAGTGGTTGAGAAGTTGTTGGAATCAATTGTTGGGGATGAGATTACGGAATACCTGGAGGCACATGACAAGATAGGCCAAAGCCAGCATGGTTTCCTGAAAGGAAAATCCTGCCTGACAAACTTACTGCAATTCTTTGAGGAAATTGCAAGCAGGATTGACAAAGAAAATGCAGTAGACGTGGTGTACTTGGATTTTCAGGAGGCCTTTGACAAGGTGCCGCACATGTAGCTGCTTAGCAAAATAAGAGCCCATGGAATTACAGGGGAGTTATGAGCATAGGTGGAGCATTGGCTGGTCGGCAGAAAGCAGAGAGTGGGAATAAAGGGATCCTATTCGGGCTGGCTGCCGGTTACCAGTGGAGTTCCACAGGGATCGGTGTTGGGACTGCTCCTTTTACGATGTATGTCAATGATTTGGACTAAGGTATTAATGGATTTGTGGCTAAATTTGCTGATGATACAAAGCTAGGTGAAGGAGCGGGTAATGTTGAGGAAACAGAGAGCTTACAGAGAAACTTAGATAGTTTAGGGGAATAGGCAAAGAAGTGACAAATGAAATACAATGTTGGAAAGTGTATGGTCATGCACTTTGGTGGAAGAAATAAATGGGCAGACTATTATTTAGATGGGGAGAGAATTCAAAATGCAGGGATGCAAAGGGACTTGGGAGTCCTTGTGCAAGATACCCTAAAGGTTAACCTCTAGGTTGAGTCGGTTGTGAAGAAGGTGAATGCAATATTGGCAGGTATAGAATATAATAGCAGGGATGTGATGTTGAGGCTCTATAAGGCACTCGTGAGACCACACTTGGAGTATTGTGTGCAGTTTTGGGCTCCTTATTTTAGAAAGGATACACTGACATTGGAGAGGGTTCAAAGAAGATTCAGAAGAATGATTCCAGGAATGAAAGGGTTACCGTATGAGGAATGCCTGGCAACTCCTGTATTCAGGAGAATGAAGGGGGATCTCATAGAAACATTCCAAATGTTAAAAGGCCTGAACAGATTAGATATGGCAAAGTTAATTCTCATGGAAAGGGATTCTAGGACAAGAGGGCATGACTTCGGATTGAAGTATATCCAATTAGAACAGAGATGTGGAGAAATTACCTTATTCAAAGGGTGGTAAATCTGTGGAGTACAAGTCATTGGGTGTATTTAAGGCAGAGATAGATAGGTTCTTGATTAGCCAGAGCATCAAAGGGTATGGGGGTGAAGGCAGGGGATGTCTGGGAGAATTGGATCAGCCCATGATTGAATGGTGGAGCAGACCCAATGGGCTGAATGGCCTATTTCTGCTCCTATATCTTATGATGTTATGGTCTTAATTGTCTTGCCATTTCCTTTTTATCTTTAGCATAGGAAAGCGTCACGTATTGGGTCAGGATGCCTCTTCTAAAAGTGTCTCCAGTATGATGCCTGCTTGTGCTGAATAAAGAATTCTGGTAGATATATATATATATATATATATATATATATATATATATATATATATATAGAGAGAGAGAGAGAGAGAGAGTGTGTGTGTGTGTGTGTGATATCAGACATTTTTGGATAATTATGGTGAGACAGGGCCAGCAGTTGCAAAAGGTATTTACTAGCCATTCCGGATGCCAGTAGGATGCACATACTGTATACCCGTTCTGGGAACTGTATAGTAACAAACTCATTTGCAAGTGTGTTTGTGTGTTTTAAGATTAAGTCTGTAATCTTGGTGTAACAGTTTTAAATGCAATGGAATCCAACAGGCATTATGAGTTCAGGTGCACATAAGTGGCAGATTACATACCCTGTGGTGTTCAGTACGCACTGGCCAACTTTACCTACCTTATATATTTTGTGTAATGTAGGAATTAGTATGGAGATGTTTGAGGGAGCAGTTATCCCCATACATATCCATTGCAATGGCACCTGTTGAGATCAGGCAAAGTCATGTTGAGAACCCTGATGACCCCAGCCAGGCCTTGACCCTGTTTGCATCAATCCATAAGCCCTTCGCCCCTGGGGAGAAGCAGAGCTTGTCATGACTGCCCTCTCTTAAGTTCACCTGTGGGAATACAGAATCCTGGTGCAAGCTCAAAGAAAAGATTGAAGTTCACTAGATGCACCCCGAAGATTTCCATGTGTTGGTAAAAGCGAAGAGCCCGAGGGATATGTGGGGCAGGATGGCCCAGGGGGTGCAGGGATGGTACCTGGGCAACTACAGGGAGCACCAGCAATGAAGAGAGATATCACCTCTTTAAAGAGGAAGTGAGTCAGCAACTGGGGGAGATGGGTAACTGGGGAACAATAATCATGGGGTCCCAAGGGTAGCCACCAAGCGGTCAGGAGCTGTTAAAAGTGGTGCAGTTGCCTGCATAGGTAGCAGTGATGGAAGTAAAAACATATCAGAAAGTTTTATAAAGTGTTATTAGGAGGTAATTAGTAGTTTTCTTTGCTTTGTATTTTTGCCACCGATAAATAGTCGCCATCTAAACCAGAAGAATTTAGTGTAAATTTTTATTTTGTGAGTGTGTGTGCTATCGTAACTATATGTGCTGTGTGTGAGTGTATGTACTGTGTTTTGTATTTTGACCCCCATAGAAACAATGTTTTGTTTGTTATATATGTTGCCTGGATTGGAGAGCATGCCTTATGAGAATGAGTGAACTCAGCCTTTTCTCCTTGGAGCGACGAAAGAAGAGAGGTAACCCGATAGAGGTGTACAAGATGATGAGAGGCATTGACCATGTGGATAGTCAGAGGCTTTTTCCCAGGGCTGAAATGGTTGCCACAAGAGGACATAGGTTTAAGGTGTTGAGGAGTAGGTACAGAGGAGATGTCAGGGGTAGGTTTTTTACTCAGAGAGTGGTGAGTGCGTGGAATGGGCTGCCAGCGATGGTGGTGGAGGTGGATACGATAGGGTCTTTTAAGAGACTTTTGGATAGGTACATGGAGCCTAGTAATTTCTAAGGTAGGGACATGTTCGGCACAACTTTGTGGGCCGAAGGGCCTGTATTGTGCTGTAGGTTTTCTATGTTTCTATGTTTATTTGGCTATATACATGTGTATAGTTGAATGACAATGAAAAATGAACTTATCAGGTATTTCTGGCAAAGCATTTTGCAATCTAGTAACCGTGGAAATATTTATGCTAATTTTCCTTTTCATTTTATTCCTCTGTCAGTTTGCCAACAGGTATAAAACAATTCTGCTATTCATCTTGCAAGATATTTCATCCTTTTGAAAATCTCTGCTCTCTCATTTCCTCCCTGCAAAGTAATCTTCACAGTCTTACAGATTCAATAACTTTTGGGACTAAATCATTGGTTGTGTGGTTCTAACTTTCAATCTACACTAAGGACAAAAGTTTAATTACTAATTGATTATATTTTATGTCTGGTCCTCGAGGAACTTAAACAAAAAAGTCTTTCAAATGTTGATCATTCAGTTTTAGCCTTGATTAATATAAAAGCAAGTTACACATTTGAATTCAGAATCAGAATCAGAATGAGCTTTATTATCACCGGCATGTGACATGAAATTTGTTAACCTAGCAGCAGCAGTTCAATGCAATATATAATCTAGCAGAGAGAAAAAAAATAATAATTAAAAAAGGAAATCAATTATGTATATTGAATAGATTAAAAAATGTGCAAAAACAGAAATACTGTATATAGTGAGGTAGTGTCCATGGATTCAATGTCCATTCAGGAAACGTATGGCAGAGGGAAAGAAACTGTTCCTGAATCGCTGAGTGTGTGTCTTCAGGCTTCTGTACCTCCCACCTGATGGTAACAGTGGAAAAGGGCACACCCTGGGTGCTGGAGGTCCTTAATAATGGACACTACCTTTCTGAGACACCGCTCCCTAAAGATGTCCTGGTACATTGTAGGCTAGTACCCAAGATGGAGCTGACTAGATTTACAATATTCTGCAGCTTCTTTTGGTCCTGTGCAGTAACACTGTCCCCCTCCACCATACCAGACAGTGATGCAGCCTATCAGAATGCTCTCCACAGTACAACTATAGAAGTTTTTGAGTGTCTTTGTTGAAATGCTAAATCTCTTCAAACTCCTAATAAAGTACAGCCACTGTTTGCCTTCTTTATGACTACATCGATAAGTTGGGACCAGGTTAGATCCTCAGAGTTCTTGACACCCAGAAACTTGAAGCTGCTCATTCTCTCCACTTCTGATCCCTCTGTGAGGATTGGCATGTGTTCCTTAGTCTTACCCTTCCTGAAGTCCACAATCAGTTCTTCCACCTTACTGACATTGAGTGCCAGGTTGTTGCTGTGGCACCATTCCACTAGTTGGCATATCTCCCTCCTGTACGCCCTCTCATCATCACCTGAGATTCCACCAACAATAGTTGTAACATCGGCAAATTTATAGATGGTATTTGAGCTATGCCGACCTACACAGTCATGTGTATATAGAGTAGGGCAGTGGGCTAAGCACACACCCCTGAGGTGTGCCAGTGTTGATCATTAGAGAAATAATCAAAATATTTCTGTGTAATGTTATTTGACACTATTTCCATTGGGATATTACAGCAAAGTGTAATTTTTTTCCCATTTCAAAGGTCTCAAAACTTTGAACTGCAGATGAATTTGGCAATCATTTGTCACCAAAGACTTCCCACTGTAAAGGATAAAACAAATATGAAGTTTTGCTTTTGTAAAACAAAGGTGGTGATGAAGTCTGAAGCTGAGATTATAATGTTCTTAAAGCTGCTCATGGATCTGTAATAATACTGAGGTGTTACATAAACACAAGAGATTCTGCTGATGCTGAAAATCCAGAGTAATACATACACAAGTCTGGAGGAACACGGCAGGTCAGGCATCATCGTTGAAGAGGAATAAAGAGCTAACATTTTGGGCTAAGACCCTTCATAAGGAGTCATACTTTCCTAATGAAGGGTTTTGCCCCAAAATGTAGTTTCTTTATTACTCTCTGTAGATGCTGCCTGACCTGCTCAGTTTGTCCAGCATTTTGTGTGACGTGTTACACATACTGCTATCTCACACTCAGTATTCATTAGATGCATTGGAACTCCATGGCAAATATCTTTCCTCTCCCTCAGAACAAACATTTTCAGTTTTTTTTATTTCCGATCTCCTGTCCTTAAAAATTTTGTTTTAGACTCTTTTTGGCCCCTCTGCCAGTTACAAAATCCACATGCTCTATTTCATTATCTCAGTCCTGGTTTAATATATTATTAATCATGTAGTAAAGCCACCAACAAGATTAGCCAGGTGAAAGATCCCGATGAAGGGTCTCAGCCTGAAACATCAGCTGTTTATTCCCCTTCTTAGATTCTGCCTAACCCGCTGAGTTCCTCCAGCATTTTGTGTGTGTTAGCCAAGTCATCTTCATAGTTTAATATTCTCATCACTTCCTTTGCTTCTTAAAGGGAATCAAGAAGGAGGGGCTTTGCATTTTGGATAATTTCATCACAACTTCAATAACCATATAGTGGAATTAAATAATAATCAGTTTTGACCAAATCACAGCATTTTTTATTGCTTTTATTCATCAGTTCTTTAGATAAGAATATCTAATGAAGATATGCAGGTGGAGCTGCAAAAATGTTTAACCATGAATGCATGCCATCTCAACTCAGTTCATGAAAAGTACTAAAGTACAGGATGGAAGGGTTGCGAAAATGGCTGAATTGTCTATGGGGAATATTCTGCCTATTGCCACTGTGTATGTAACTGCATGTGCTATTGTCAGGTCACATTATATAACCCCAAGAGACCAATAGTGTTCAGATGTGTAATGATCAGCTGTGCCTCCGTGGATGCTACACTGAATGAGAAACCTGTGGGTTCAAGTTCCACTCTAAAGGCTTGACAGAAAATTTTGGATACCGCTCCAGAGCAGACCTGAATGAGATCGCTGGCAGATGATACAATGGGATGGGATTTTACTCTCGGATGGATGCAAAAGGTGCAGTGGTACTGCTTTGAAAGAACAATAGACAGATTCCTTCCAATATCCTTAGCAATATTAAAAAGACTATTAGTTGTTTCTGAATCTTTTAGTGTACTGTTTAGTTACATCATTTTCTACAACAACATGATGACTACATTTTAAAGCTTGCCAGTGGCTGTAAAACCCATTTGGAATAGCCTGTGGTTGTGTTAGGGGCCTTATAAATGAAAATCGTAGATTTATACAGCCTCTTCATCCCACTGAAACTACATTAGCTTCAGGAACTTCTTTTACAGTAATCCCATTTTATTCCCTCCACCCAGCCCTCCCCATTCTACTTCACATGAGGAGCAATTAAAGTGGCCAATTAATTCCCCAGCTCACGGGCTGTTGTAACGTGAGAGGAAACTGGAGCACCAGGCGGAAAACCCACGTGGCCACAGGCATCATTCACAAACTCCACAGGGCACTAACCGAGGAGGTCACTGTCAACAATTGCACTATTAGCAAATGTAGCAGAGACCATTCCTGTATTTGGATGAGACAATGAACATTTCCTCCCAGAAGATGATCTTCTCTCTCTCCAAGGCCCAGTCAAGTGGCAAAATGGTGCAGGACAACATTCTCTCTTGTTGATTGAGTTTATGTGGTTTGGATTAAAATACAAAACATTGAAAGGACATGATTGTAATCTGGACAAACAAAGTTAGTGTGATAGACGACTGGGGTTAACATAATAAATGATCAGGATTAGTGTAATGGACAATTGGAATTAGTGTAATGGGTACATGGGGATAGTGTAATGGACAAATGGGGTTAATGTAACAGACAAATGGTGTTAGTGTAATGGACAAATAGAGTTAACGTAATGGACAAATGGGGTAGTGTAATGGACACATGGGTTTAGTATAATGGACAAACGTGAATAGTATAATGGATAAATGGGGTTAGTGTAATGGACAAATGGGATTAGTATAATAAACAACACACACAAAATGCTGGTGGAACACAGCAGGCCAGGCAGCATCTATAAGGAGAAGCACTGTCGACGTTTCGGGCCAAGACCCTTCATCAAACAAATGGGATTAGTGTAATGGATAAATGGGATTAGTGTATTTGGTCAAATGGGTTAGTGTAATGTGCAAATAGGGTTAGTGTAACAGGCAATTAGGATTAGGATAATGGGTAAATATGGTTAGTGTAATGGTCAAATGGGATTAGTGTAATGGGGAAATAGGATTATCATATTTAGGCAAATGGGGTTAGTTTAATGGGCAAATGGGGTTAGAGTAATGACAAATCGGTTTATTATAATGGAGTATTGGGATTAGTGCAATGGACAAATGAGGATCAGTGCAATGGGCAAATGAGGTAAGTGTGTTTGGCAAATGGGGCTAGTGTACTTGGGCAAATGGGATTCATGTAATGTGCAAATAGGATTAGTGTATTTGGGAAAAAGGTGCTAGTGTAAAGGACAAATGGGATTAGTATATTGGACAAATGGAGTTAGTGTATTTGGGCAAGTAGGTTATTGTAATGGACAACTAGGCTAGCACAGACATGTTGGTCTGAAGCATCTGTTTCTGCTCAGTATGGCTCTGACTCTTTCAAAAGGTGAAGTTTACAATATGTTAAAATCATTGAGTGTCGTTATGAACATTTCACTACTCCATGGTTTCAGTGAATGATGCCTCCTGATATAACCACAATCTATTTCCTTAGAAGTCTGTGGGTTACTGTTCGTTTAGGCTGCCTGTCAGCTCTATTTCAGAACTTATTGGACTGATCGCTTGTGATTGATTAAGAATGATGTAATGACTTGTAATCTATGCTTCACAATTTATAAATGCTGCTGCTAATACAAAATAATGTATTAAAATCAATAAGGAGAAAGGAATGTAATTTGAAGGCTTCTAACAAAAGTCATTCTGTAGTGGGTTAAAATGCCCTTAAATAACACTTTCATCTTAAACACTTAAAATAGTGCCCCATGTAAGTTTTGCTAATTCATTCCTGTCTTAAAATCTAAGTCACCATTTTGTGAATGAAATACTGTAAAGGCTACATAAATGATCAAAAGTACTCCATTTACCAAATTATTTCTCTTAAGTACATACAGGTCACAAGCATCTGACAAAGGGCAGCCCAAGCATACGAGGCAGTGTTTAAAAGATGGATGACATGGTTGGGATAGATTTTCTGGCTGCTTTGGGCTGGAGGGATCTTCTGCCATTTGGGAATGTGGTTCATGACATTACATTTTTATCTTGCAGAGATGTCTGAATGGTTGAGTTAAATGTCATAGAGTCGTAGAACACTACAGCACAGAAACAGGCCATTCTGCCCATCTAGTCTGTGCCAAGCTATTATTCTGCTAGTCCCATCTACCTGCACCTGGACCATACCCCTCCCATCCATGTACCTATCCAAATTTCTCATGTGTTGAAATTGGACCTGCATCTACCACTTCTTCACCACACTCTGAGTGACGAAGCTCCCCCACATGTTCCCTTCAAATATTTCACCTTTCACCTTTAATCCGTGACCTCTAGTTCTAGTCTCACTCAACCTCAGTGGAAAAAGCCTGCTTGAATTTACCCTATCTATTGTATACCATTCATAATTTTGTATCCCTCTATCAAATCCCCCCTCATTCTCCTATACTCTAGGGAACAAGGTCCTAACCTATTCAACTTTTCCTTATAATTCAAGTGCTGGCAACATCCTTGTAAATTTTCTTTGCAATTTTTCAATTCTACAATCCCATCTTGATTCATCTACAAGTTGCTCTCAATTTATTTAAATATATTGCTGGGTGACCACGTGTCTGACTTGCAAACTATTCAGCCTTGACATGAAACTGCAGAGTTGCAGACACAGCTCAGCACATCATGGAAACCAGCCTTCCCTCTATGGACTTTGCTGCCTCAGTAAAGCAGTCAGTAAAGAACCCACCCACCCTGGACATTCCTTCTCCTTCTCTCTCACACTGGGCAGAAGGTTAACAACATCTGTAAGCACGCACCACCAGAATCAAGGACAGTATCTATCCCAACATTATCAAACTCGTGAATGGACTTCTTTTTGGATAAGATGGATTCCCAACTTTACAATCACCTTGTTATGATCTGGAACTTTATTGTTTACCTGCATGCACTTTCTCTGAAGATGTTACAATTCACTCAGCATTGGTATAGTTCTATCTTGTTGTAATCGGTACACTGTGTAATGATTTGATCTGCATGAATAGATGGAGCGTTGTAACACGCAGGGGACCTGTTTTGTACAATATAAGGAAACTGAACCTGTGTCTTCTTTCCAGATATTTTCATTAAAATCATCCTTGTAATAATACTGATACATTATCCAAAAGTGACAAGAAGTTTTCTGGGAGAAACCCTTCCAGTGAACTGGAAGGATGCCCTGCTTATTTAATTACTCTGGCTACAAAAACCAAATGAAATATATTGAGAACCAATGTCTAAATAAAAGCAAAACATCCTTTAACAAATCTGTCCCATAATTCTTTCAACTCTACCTTCTTTGGCCGTAGATAATTCCTGACATATCGAGTATGCAAAATTCCATGGTAGCCATGGTAATGTTTATGATTTTAAACTCTGTGAGCAAGATAGTTATTTCAACACATTATATGAGTAGGGATTTGGCAAGTTTTGTTGAGCCAAATGGCCTGTTCTTGTCAAAAAAAATTTAATGTTCTAATGTTCTATGAAGAAATGGAATTGCATTAACAGTTGAGAGAGAATGGACCAAGTTTGATTTGACTTTTAACATTGAACTTGCTTACCCAAAGCAACATCCTCCAGGCTTTTATGTTGTCTGTTCCATTCATTATAACTTCCACCAACATATCTGTGGCATTCAAGCTCATCTTGACATCGATGTGAACTTGGATACAGCCACTTCAGTAGTGAAACCATGCGATAAATTAAGATAACGCAGGTTTCCATACCAACAGCTACTTTCCCTGTAATCATAAACTTAATTTATTGGAAAAACAAATCTAAAATATTTCTGAGCCAACTTAGTGGTAGGACAAGTCTCTGTTTTTATTTTGGTTATGCATTCTAATTAGAATAAAATATTTTTGATTAATTTTTTCATAGATCTGTGCAACTGAGTTATAGAAAAAAGGATAATTGGGTGCACTGTATTTCCCTCAATGGCAGATTTGGATTCCTGGATCCCATTTCGATGTTGTATCAGAAAGTGTTTGAAATCTTATGTATATTTGATCCAAGGAAGCAAATGAGCTTGGAGGCGTTGGTGTAGTAATTGCTCATTATACTGCTGTACCCAAAACCTGCTTTCCTTGATTGAAAATCTTCACAGAGACACAAAAATCTATAATATTGCATCAGGGAACCCTTTTCATAAACCAGGGAGGTTCTACTTGGGCAGCACAACACAGTTTTTAAATCTGAGCGTTACTGAGTATGAACCTATTTATAGAAGTGTCATCCTCCAAGGGCAGGTAAAGCAGAGCTGAACTTACTGCCACGCTGAGTCAGACAATGAGCAAAGATTTTCTGTTCATTTTAAGCGCTTCCCCACTTCCAGCAGTAGCCCCAGAACAAGTAGAGTTTAAATTAATACAGAGTCTTTAAAAAACTTTTCATGGAATGTGCATATTGATTACAGGGCCAACATTTATTGTCTACCAATGACTTTTATGCCCCCAAATATATCCTTTAAAAATTTGCAAATGATGTAATGCAATGCATTTGCATATTGCCATTTAGAGCACACCAAAATTTAAACGTTCAAAGTAAGTTTATTATCAGAGTACATATATGTCACTGTATGTTGAGATTCATTTTCTTGCAGGCATTTACATTACAGTAAATAAATACAACAGAATCAATGAGATCAGTTATACACTACAAACTGACAATCAATCAAAAGAAGACAAAGTGCAAATACAACAAAAATAAATAATGCTGAGAACATGATTTGTAGAGTCTCTGAAAATGAGTCCATACATTGGAGAATCAGTTCAGTGTTGATAGTTCAGGAGCCTGATGGTTGAAGGGTAATAACTGTTCCTATACCTGGTGGTGTGAGATCTGAGGCTCCTGAACCTCCTTCCCGATGGCAGCAGTGAGAAGAGACGGTGGCCTAGATTGTGCAGTTCTTTGATGATGGATAGTGGTTTTTTCTGGCAGTGCTCTTTGTAAATGTGCTCAATGGTTTCTCTCTGATTGATTGGGCTACATCCACTATTTTTTGTAGGCTTTTCCGTTCTTGGGTTTGGGTTTTCCTTTCTCTCTATAATGTTCCAGTCCATTACTGATATGTAATGATGTAGGTTTCAGGCTGAGAGTGTGTGCCATTGGAAGGCTCCCTAACCTTTTCCCATGGAGCCACTGTGGTGGTTGTCCCAAATGTTCTGCATGGCCCCCAGTCGATTGCCTGCATTTTAAATTGTGCCAATCCGCAACCTCTGTTTGTGGTCACCTCCTTGCACTAGAACCACCAGGGAGAGCAAAGGAAGGTTCTCACCAGGTTGATAGCCGTCGAGCCACAGAACAGCCTGTTGGTAACCGGGTGGCACAGTAGCACAGTGCTTTACGATACCATTGACCTGTGTTCAATTCCCACTTCTGTCTGTAAGAAGTTTCTAAGTTCTCCCACTGTCCAAGGATGTACTAATTGGTAGGTTAGCTGGTCATTGTAAACTGTCTTGTGCTTAGGCACCTGCTGGACAGCGGAGCTTTAAGGGACGGAAGGGCCTATTCCACGATGTGTTTCAATAAATAAGTAAATAACAGGGGAACATATTGAGAAGCCATACAGGATGAACTCCAACTAGGGCAGATATGTTCCCTTTCCAATCTTTACAGATGTATATTCCAGAGGGAGATTGATGTCTGCCTTATTCCCCCAGAACATAATTATTTTTACCTCAGATTGTACTCTGTTCACAAATCATAGGGTTCTGTTTTGAAATTGTCCAATTTTCCTTTGAAATCTAACAAGCCAAAGGGAGAGAATAGTTTTATCCAACTAGTGTGTGCTTAGTTGCATTCAGGCCCTGGGAATGAAGAACAGTGAATAAAACTGCAAGCCATCCACCCCTCCTCTCCCCCCACTAATATAAGAAAGAGTTCATCAATTTTTTACTGGGTTTTAGGGATTAGAATCAGGTTTATTTTCTGTCTTATACACCATGAAATATAAACACAAGAGATTCATCAGATGCTGGAAATCCAGAGCAACGCACAAAATGCGGAAGGAACTCAGCAGCTCACACAACTTCCTTTCCAGTCCTGATGAAGCGTCGACTGTTTATTCCCCTTGGATGCCAAGTTCCTCCAGCATTTTGTTGTGGATGACATGAAAAATGTTGCAGCCATACAGTGTAAAGGCATAAAATTAGTATAAATTTCAAAATAATAAATAATGTGAAAGCAAAAGAATTATAAGAAGTGTTCATGGATCTGATGGTGGATGGAAGAAGCTGTTCCTGAGTCACAGAGTGTGGGTAAGCAGGCTCCTGTATCTCCTCGATGGTAGTAATGAGAAGAAGGCATGGCCCGGGTGGTGAGTTTTCTCTCACTCTTGCACGCCTTCTCATTACCATTTGAGATTTTGTCCATAAGAGTCACCTATAAATTTATAAATGGCTTTGGAGCTGTACAGAGATTTACAATCACGAATGTAGGGAGAAAGACTGAAATATATGGGCTAAGTGTTACATTTGGTGGATTTTTTCTCAATAATGAAGCAGCATTATGAGTCACTCATGTGCTTTTGATGGAAGTTACCACTGTGACAAGACAGGAATCAGAAAAATGAGGGGTGACCTATATTCAGACATATAAGGGGTATTGCAAGCTCGAAATTGAGATGTTTTCAACAATGGGATGGCAATGAGCATAATGAAATAATAATTGGTGACTTGAAGGGGAATTGAAAAATGGTGAAAACAATCTGGGACTCAGGAAGAATCAATAAAGAATGGAATAGAGGCACCAGTTCAGGACAAAAGGAACTTTCTGAGTTCATTGATGCCTCATGTTGCCGATAACTTGGGTCCAGAGACCTTGATATTCCCATTGAATTCAAACCAAGGTCGAGCAGAAAACCAGAAGGATTGTAAATGTGTGTCACATAGAACAATCTTAGTACGTATAGCAATATTGTTTTAAATTTCTTGAGGAAACCCACCGAGGCAGCCACGTGAAAGGCATAATTAAAAGATGTCTCGGTAAGTTGAAAATAAAAGACATGGAGGTGAATGGACCTAACTCAGGCAAATGGATCAATAAAATTAGATATCGATAGTTGGCAAGGTCAACGGGTGACGACGGGGTATGAACCTAATGTGGGCTGATGGCTATGGACATAACCGGGGATGAAGGGGGTATGGACCTAACGGAGTGATGACGGGGTATGGACCTAACGGGTGATGATGGGGTATGGACCTAACGGGTGATGATGGGGTATGGACCTAACGAGGTGGTGAAGGGGGTATGGATCTAACGGGGTATGATGGGGTATGGACCTAATGGGGGATGACGGGGTATGGACCTAACGTGTGCTGATGGGGTATGGACCTAATGGGAGATGACGGGGTATGGACCTAACGGGGAGATGACGGGGTAAGGACCTAACGAGAGATGACGGGGTATGGACCTAACGGGGAGATGACGGGGTAAGGACCTAACGAGAGATGACGCGGTAAGGACCTAACGAGAGATGACGGGGTATGGACCTAACTGGGGATGACGGTGTTTGGACCTAACGGGGGATGATGGGGTATGGACCTAACGGGAGATGAAGGGGGTATGGACCTAACGGGAGATGATGGGGTATGGACCTAACGGGAGATGACGGGGTATGGACCTAACTGGGAATGATGGTGTATGGACCTAACGGGGGATGATGGGGTATGGACCTAACGGGAGATGAAGGGGGTATGGACCTAACGGGGGATGACGGTGTATGGACCTAACGGGGGATGATGGGGTATGGACCTAACGGGAGATGAAGGGGGTATGGACCTAACGGGAGATGATGGGGTATGGACCTAATGGGGGATGACGGTGTATGGACCTAATGGGGGATGACGGGGTAAGGACCTAACGAGAGATGACAGGGTATGGACCTAACGGGGAGACGACGGTGTATGGACCTAACGGGAGATGAAGGGGGAATGG
Source organism: Hemitrygon akajei (assembly GCF_048418815.1). Lineage (NCBI taxonomy): Eukaryota > Metazoa > Chordata > Chondrichthyes > Myliobatiformes > Dasyatidae > Hemitrygon > Hemitrygon akajei. The sequence continues at coordinate 4,043,958 of NC_133146.1, forward strand.
ACCTAATGGGTGATGACGGGGTATGGACCTAACGGGAGATGAAGGGGGTATGGACCTAACTGGGGATGATGGTGTATGGACCTAATGGGGGATGATGGGGTATGGACCTAACGGGAGATGAAGTGGGTATGGACCTAACGGGAGATGATGGGGTATGGACCTAACGGGAGATGATGGGGTATGGACCTAACTGGGGATGACGGTGTATGGACCTAACGGGAGATGAAGGGGGTATGGACCTAACGGGAGATGACGGGGAATGGACCTAACGAGAGATGACGGTGTATGCACCTAACGGGGAGACGACGGTGTATGGACCTAACGAGAGATGAAGGGGGTATGGACCTAACGGGAGATGAAGGGGGAATGGACCTAATGGGTGATGACGGGGTATGGACCTGATGGGGAGATGACGGGGTATGGACCTAACGGGAGATGAAGGGGGTATGGACCTAACTGGGGATGATGGTGTATGGACCTAACGGGGGATGATGGGGTATGGACCTAACGGGAGATGAAGTGGGTATGGACCTAACGGGAGATGATGGGGTATGGACCTAACTGGGGATGACGGTGTATGGACCTAATGGGGGATGACGGGGTATGGACCGAACGGGTGATGATGGGGTATGGACCTAATGGGGAGAAGACGGGGTATGGACCTAACAAGAGATGACAGGGGGTATGGACCTAACTGGGGATGATGGTGTATGGACCTAATGGGGGATGATGGGGTATGGACCTAACGGGAGATGAAGGGGGTATGGACCTAACGGGAGATGATGGGGTATGGACCTAACGGGAGATGACGGGGTATGGACCTAACTGGGGATGATAGTGTATGGACCTAACGGGGGATGATGGGGTATGGACCTAACGGGAGATGAAGGGGGTATGGACCTAACGGGGGATGACGGTGTATGGACCTAACGGGGGATGATGGGGTATGGACCTAACGGGAGATGAAGGGGGTATGGACCTAACGGGAGATGATGGGGTATGGACCTAATGGGGGATGACGGTGTATGGACCTAATGGGGGATGACGGGGTATGGACCGAACGGGTGATGATGGGGTATGGACCTAATGGGGAGAAGACGGGGTATGGACCTAACGAGAGATGACAGGGTATGAACCTAACGGGGAGACGACGGTGTATGAACCTAACGAGAGATGACGGGTATGGACCTAACGGGAGATGAAGGGGGAATGGACCTAATGGGTGATGACGGGGTATGGACCTGATGGGGAGATGATGGGGTATGGACCTAATGGGGAGATGACGGGGTATGGACCTAACGGGAGATGAAGGGGGTATGGACCTAACGGGAGATGATGGGGTATGGACCTAACGGGAGATGACGGGGTATGGACCTAACTGGGGATGATGGTGTATGGACCTAACGGGGGATGATGTGGTATGGACCTAACGGGAGATGAAGGGGTAAGGACCTAAGGAGAGATGATGCGGTAAGGACCTAATGAGAGATGACGGTGTATGGACCTAACGGGGAGACGATGGTGTATGGACCTAACGGGGGATGATGGGGTATGGACCTAACGGGGAGATGACGGGGTAAGGACCTAACGAGAGATGACGCGGTAAGGACCTAACGAGAGATGACGGGGTATGGACCTAATGAGAGATGACGGTGTAAGGACCTAACGGGGAGACGACGGTGTATGGACCTAACGGGAGATGATGGGGTATGGACCTAACGGGAGATGAAGGGGGTATGGACCTAACGAGAGTTGACGGGTATGGACCTAACGAGAGATGACGGGGTATAGACCTAACGGGAGATGAAGTGGGTATGGACCTAATGGGTGATGACGGGGTATGGACTTGATGGGGAGATGACGGGGTATGGACCTAACGGGAGATGAAGGGGGTATGGACCTAACGGGGGATGACGGTGTATGGACCTAACGGGGGATGATGGGGTATGGACCTAACGGGTGATGAAGGGGGTATGGACCTAACGGGAGATGATGGGGTATGGACCTAACTCGGGATGATGGTGTATGGACCTAACGGGGGATGATGGGGTATGGACCTAACGGGAGATGAAGTGGATATGGACCTAATGGGAGATGATGGGGTATGGACCTAACGGGAGATGACGGGGTATGGACCTAACGGGAGATGATGGTGTATGGACCTAACGGGGGATGATGGGGTATGGACCTAACGGGAGATGATGGGGTATGGACCTAACGGGGGATGACGGTGTATGGACCTAACGGGGGATGATGGGGTATGGACCTAACTGGGGATGACGGTGTATGGACCTAACGGGGGATGATGGGGTATGGACCTAACAGGAGATGACGGGGTATGGACCTAACTGGGGATGATGGTGTATGGACCTAACGGGGGATGATGGGGTATGGAACTAACGGGAGATGAAGGGGGTATGGACCTAACGGGGGATGACGGTGTATGGACCTAACGAGAGATGACGGTGTATGGACCTAACGAGAGATGACGGGTATGGACCTAACGGGGGATGATGGGGTATGGACCTAACAGGGGATGATGGGGTATGGACCTAACGGGAGATGAAGGGTTATGGACATAACGGGAGATGACGGGGTATGGACCTAACGAGAGATGACGGTGTATGGACCTAACGAGAGATGACGGGTATGGACCTAACGGGGGATGATGGGGTATGGACCTAACAGGGGATGATGGGGTATGGACCTAACGGGAGATGAAGGGGGTATGGACATAACGGGAGATGATGGGGTATGGACCTAACGGGAGATGAAGGGGGTATGGACCTAACGGGAGATGACGGGGTATGGACCTAACGAGAGATGACGGTGTATGGACCTAACGAGAGATGACGGGTATGGACCTAACGGGGGATGATGGTGTATGGACCTAACAGGGGATGATGGGGTATGGACCTAACGGGAGATGAAGGGGGTATGGACATAACGGGAGATGATGGGGTATGGACCTAACGGGAGATGAAGGGGGTATGGACCTAACGGGAGATGAAGGGGGTATGGACCTAATGGGAGATGACGGGGTATGGACCTAACGGGGAGATGACAGGGTAAGGACCTAACGAGAGATGACGGGGTATGGACCTAACGGGGAGATGACGGGGTAAGGACCTAACGAGAGATGACGCGGTAAGGACCTAATGAGAGATGACGGTGTATGGACCTAACGGGGAGACGACGGTGTATGGACCTAACGGGGGATGATGGGGTATGGACCTAACGGGGAGATGACGGGGTGAGGACCTAACGAGAGATGACGCGGTAAGGACCTAACGAGAGATGACGGGGTATGGACCTAACGAGAGATGACGGTGTATGGACCTAACGGGGAGACGACGGTGTATGGACCTTATGGGGGATGATGGGGTATGGACCTAACGGGAGATGAAGGGGGTATGGACCTAACGAGAGTTGACGGGTATGGACCTAACGAGAGATGACGGGGTATGGACCTAACGGGAGATGAAGGGGGTATGGACCTAACTGGGGATGATGGTGTATGGACATAACGGGGGATGATGGGGTATGGACCTAACGGGAGATGAAGTGGGTATGGACCTAACGGGAGATGATGGGGCATGGACCTAACGGGAGATGATGGGGTATGGACCTAACTGGGGATGACGGTGTATGGACCTAACGGGGGATGATGGGGTATGGACCTAACGGGAGATGAAGGGGGTATGGACCTAACGGGGGATGACTGTGTATGGACCTAACGGGGGATGATGGGGTATGGACCTAACGGGAGATGAAGGGGGTATGGACCTAACGGGAGATGATGGGGTATGGACCTAACGGGAGATGAAGGGGGTATGGACCTAACGGGAGAGGATGGGGTATGGATCTAACTGGGGATGACGGTGTATGGATCTAACGGGGGATGATGGGGTATGGACCTAACGGGAGATGAAGGGGGTATGGACCTAACGGGAGATGATGGGGTATGGACCTAACGGGAGATGAAGGGGGTATGGACCTAACGGGAGATGATGGGGTATGGATCTAACTGGGGATGACGGTGTATGGATCTAACGGGGGATGATGGGGTATGGACCTAACGGGAGATGAAGGGGGTATGGACCTAACGGGAGATGATGGGGTATGGACCTAACGGGAGATGAAGGGGGTATGGACCTAACGGGAGATGACGGGGTATGGACCTAATGGGGGATGACGGTGTATGGACCTAACGGGGAATGATAGGGTATGGACCTAACGGGAGATGAAGGGGGTATGGACCTAACGGGGGATGACGGTGTATGGACCTAACGGGAGATAATAAACAATAGACAATAGACAATAGGTGCAGAAGTAGACCATTTGGCCCTTCGAGCCTGCACCGCCATTTTGAGATCATGGCTGATCAATTTCTATCAATACCCGGTTCCTGCCTTGTCCCCATATCCCTTGATTCCCCTATCCATAAGATACCTATCTAGCTCCTTCTTGAAAGCATCCAGAGAATTGGCCTCCACTACCTTCCGAGGCAGTGCATTCCAGACCCCCACATCTCTCTGGGAGAAGAAGTTTTTCCTTAACTCTGTCCTAAATGACCTACCCCTTATTCTCAAACCATGCCCTCTGGTACTGGACTTTCCCAGCATCTGGAACATATTTCCTGCCTTTATCTTGTCCAATCCCTTAATAGTCTTATATGTTTCAATCAGATCCCCTCTCAATCTCCTTAATTCCAGCGTGTACAAGCCCAGTCTCTCTAACCTCTCTGCGTAAGACAGTCCAGACATCCCAGGAATTAACCTCGTGAATCTATGCTGCACTTCCTCTACAGCCAGGATGTCCTTCCTTAACCCTGGAGACCAAAACTGTACACAATACTCCAGCTGTGGTCTCACCAGGGCTCTGTACAAATGCAAGAGGATTTCCTTGTTCTTGTACTCAATTCCCTTTGTAATAAAGGCCAACATTCCATTAGCCTTCTTCACTGCCTGCTGCACTTGCTCATTCACCTTCAGTGACTGATGAACAAGGACTCCGAGATCTCTTTGTATTTCTCCCTTACCCACTCTACACCGTTCAGATAATAATCTGCCTTCCTGTTCTTACTCCCAAAGTGGATAACCTCACACTTATTCACATTAAACGCCATCTGCCAAGTATCTGCCCACTCACCCAGCCTATCCAAGTCACCCTGAATTCTCCTAACATCCTCATCACATGTCACACTGCCACCCAGCTTAGTATCATCAGCAAATTTGCTGATGTCATTTTCTATGCCTTCATCCAAATCGTTAACGTAAATGGTAAACAGCTGTGGTCCCAATACCGAACCCTGTGGCACCCCACTAGTCATCACCTGCCATTCCGAGAAACACCCACTCACCGCTACCCTTTGCTTTCTATCTGCCAACCAGTTTTCTATCCATGTCAATGCCTTCCCCCCGATGCCCTGAGCTTTGATTTTACCCACCAATCTTCTATGTGGGACCTTATCAAATGCCTTCTGAAAATCGAGGTACACTACATCCACTGGATCTCCCCCGTCTAACTTCCTGGTTACATCCTCGAAAAACTCCAACAGATTAGTCAAGCATGATTTACCCTTGGTAAATCCATGCTGGCTCGGCCCAATCCTATCACTGCTATCTAGATATGCCACTATTTCATCCTTAATAATGGACTCTAGCATCTTTCCCACCACCGATGTCAGGCTGACAGGTCGATAGTTCTCTGTTTTCTCCCTCCCTCCTTTCTTAAAAAGTGGGATAACATTAGCCATTCTCCAATCCTCAGAGACTGATCCTGAATCTAAGGAACATTGGAAAATGATTACCAATGCATCCGCAATTTCCAGGGCCACCTCCTTTAATACCCTAGGGTGCAGACCATCTGGACCTGGGGATTTGTCAGCCTTCAGTCCCATCAGTCTTCTCATCACTGTTTCCTTCCGAATGTCAATCTGTTTCATTTCCTCTGTTACCCTATGTCCTTGGCCCATCCATACATCTGGGAGATTGCTTGTGTCTTCCTTAGTGAAAGCAGAGCTAAAGTACTCATTAAATTCTTCTGCCATTTCTCTGTTTCCCATAACAATTTCACCCAATTCATTCTTCAAGGGCCCAACATTGTTCTTAACTATCTTCTTTCTCTTCACATACCTAAAAAAGCTTTTGCTATCTTCCTTTATATTCCTGGCTAGCTTGCGTTCGTACCTCATTTTTTCTCCCCGTATTGTCTTTTTAGTTAAGTTCTGTTGTTCCTTAAACACTTCCCAATCATCTGTCCTCCCACTCACCTTAGCTCTGTCATATTTCCTTTTTTTTAATGCTATGCAATCTCTGACTTCCTTTGTCAACCACTGTGGCCCCTTTCCCCCCTTTGAATCCTTCCTTCTCTGGGGGATGAACTGATTTTGCACCTTGTACATTATTCCCAAGAATACCTGCCATTGCTGTTCCACTGTCTTTTCTGCTAGGCTATCCGTCCAGTCATCTTTGGCCAGCTCCTCCCTCATGGCTCCATAGTTTCCCCTGTTCATCTGCAACACTGACACCTCTGAGCTGCCCTTATCCTTCTCAAATTGCAGATAAAAGCTTATATTGTGATCACTACCTCCTAATGGCTCCTTTACTGCGAGATCGCTTATCAAATCCTGTTCATTACATAACACTAAATCCAGAATAGTCTTGTCCCTGGTCGGCTCTCGTACAAGCTGTTCCAAGAATGCATCCTGTAGGCACTCTACAAACTCCCTATCCTGGGGTCCAGCACAAACCTGATTCTCCCAGTTCACCTGCATGTTGAAATCCCCCATAACTACTGCGACATTACCTTTGCCACATGCCAATGTTAACTCCCTATTCAACTTGCACCCAATATCCATGACGGGGTATGGACCTAACGGGAGATGACGGTGTATGGACCTAACGGGTAATGATGGGGTATGAACCTAACAGGGGATGACGGTGTATGGACCTAACGGGTAATGATGGGGTATGAACCTAACGGGGGATGACGGTGTATGGACCTAACGGGAGCTGACGGGGTATGGACCTAACGGGGAGATGACGGGGTATGGACCTAACGGGAGATGATGGGGTATGGACCTAATGGGGGATGACGGGGTATGGACCTAATGGGGGATGACGGGGTAAGGTCCTAACGGGAGATAATGGGGTATGGACCTAACGGGGGATGACGGTGTATGGACCTAACGGGAGCTGACGGGGTATGGACCTAACGGGGAGATGACGGGGTATGGACCTAACGGGATATGATGGGGTATGGACCTAATGGGGGATGACAGGGTATGGACCTAACAGGGGATGACAGTGTATGGACCTAACGGGAGCTGACGGGGTATGGACCTAATGGGGGATGACGGGGTATGGACCTAACGGGAGATGATGGGGTATGGACCTAACGGGGAGATGACGGGGTAAGGTCCTAACGGGAGATGATGGGGTATGGACCTAATGGGGGATGACAGGGTATGAACCTAATGGGTGATGATGGGGTATGGACCTAATGGGAGACGACGGGGTATGCCCCTAATGGGGGATGATGGGGTATGGACCTAATGGGGGATGACAGGGTATGGACCTAATGGGGGATGACAGGGTATGGACCTAACGGGGGATGACGGTGTATGGACCTAACGGGAGATAATAGACAATAGACAATAGACAATAGGTGCAGAAGTAGACCATTTGGCCCTTCGAGCCTGCACCGCCATTTTGAGATCATGGCTGATCAATTTCTATCAATACCCGGTTCCTGCCTTGTCCCCATATCCCTTGATTCCCCTATCCATAAGATACCTATCTAGCTCCTTCTTGAAAGCATCCAGAGAATTGGCCTCCACTACCTTCCGAGGCAGTGCATTCCAGACCCCCACATCTCTCTGGGAGAAGAAGTTTTTCCTTAACTCTGTCCTAAATGACCTACCCCTTATTCTCAAACCATGCCCTCTGGTACTGGACTTTCCCAGCATCTGGAACATATTTCCTGCCTTTATCTTGTCCAATCCCTTAATAGTCTTATATGTTTCAATCAGATCCCCTCTCAATCTCCTTAATTCCAGCGTGTACAAGCCCAGTCTCTCTAACCTCTCTGCGTAAGACAGTCCAGACATCCCAGGAATTAACCTCGTGAATCTATGCTGCACTTCCTCTACAGCCAGGATGTCCTTCCTTAACCCTGGAGACCAAAACTGTACACAATACTCCAGCTGTGGTCTCACCAGGGCTCTGTACAAATGCAAGAGGATTTCCTTGTTCTTGTACTCAATTCCCTTTGTAATAAAGGCCAACATTCCATTAGCCTTCTTCACTGCCTGCTGCACTTGCTCATTCACCTTCAGTGACTGATGAACAAGGACTCCGAGATCTCTTTGTATTTCTCCCTTACCCACTCTACACCGTTCAGATAATAATCTGCCTTCCTGTTCTTACTCCCAAAGTGGATAACCTCACACTTATTCACATTAAACGCCATCTGCCAAGTATCTGCCCACTCACCCAGCCTATCCAAGTCACCCTGAATTCTCCTAACATCCTCATCACATGTCACACTGCCACCCAGCTTAGTATCATCAGCAAATTTGCTGATGTCATTTTCTATGCCTTCATCCAAATCGTTAACGTAAATGGTAAACAGCTGTGGTCCCAATACCGAACCCTGTGGCACCCCACTAGTCATCACCTGCCATTCCGAGAAACACCCACTCACCGCTACCCTTTGCTTTCTATCTGCCAACCAGTTTTCTATCCATGTCAATGCCTTCCCCCCGATGCCCTGAGCTTTGATTTTACCCACCAATCTTCTATGTGGGACCTTATCAAATGCCTTCTGAAAATCGAGGTACACTACATCCACTGGATCTCCCCCGTCTAACTTCCTGGTTACATCCTCGAAAAACTCCAACAGATTAGTCAAGCATGATTTACCCTTGGTAAATCCATGCTGGCTCGGCCCAATCCTATCACTGCTATCTAGATATGCCACTATTTCATCCTTAATAATGGACTCTAGCATCTTTCCCACCACCGATGTCAGGCTGACAGGTCGATAGTTCTCTGTTTTCTCCCTCCCTCCTTTCTTAAAAAGTGGGATAACATTAGCCATTCTCCAATCCTCAGAGACTGATCCTGAATCTAAGGAACATTGGAAAATGATTACCAATGCATCCGCAATTTCCAGGGCCACCTCCTTTAATACCCTAGGGTGCAGACCATCTGGACCTGGGGATTTGTCAGCCTTCAGTCCCATCAGTCTTCTCATCACTGTTTCCTTCCGAATGTCAATCTGTTTCATTTCCTCTGTTACCCTATGTCCTTGGCCCATCCATACATCTGGGAGATTGCTTGTGTCTTCCTTAGTGAAAGCAGAGCTAAAGTACTCATTAAATTCTTCTGCCATTTCTCTGTTTCCCATAACAATTTCACCCAATTCATTCTTCAAGGGCCCAACATTGTTCTTAACTATCTTCTTTCTCTTCACATACCTAAAAAAGCTTTTGCTATCTTCCTTTATATTCCTGGCTAGCTTGCATTCGTACCTCATTTTTTCTCCCCGTATTGTCTTTTTAGTTAAGTTCTGTTGTTCCTTAAACACTTCCCAATCATCTGTCCTCCCACTCACCTTAGCTCTGTCATATTTCCTTTTTTTTAATGCTATGCAATCTCTGACTTCCTTTGTCAACCACTGTGGCCCCTTTCCCCCCTTTGAATCCTTCCTTCTCTGGGGGATGAACTGATTTTGCACCTTGTACATTATTCCCAAGAATACCTGCCATTGCTGTTCCACTGTCTTTTCTGCTAGGCTATCCGTCCAGTCATCTTTGGCCAGCTCCTCCCTCATGGCTCCATAGTTTCCCCTGTTCATCTGCAACACTGACACCTCTGAGCTGCCCTTATCCTTCTCAAATTGCAGATAAAAGCTTATATTGTGATCACTACCTCCTAATGGCTCCTTTACTGCGAGATCGCTTATCAAATCCTGTTCATTACATAACACTAAATCCAGAATAGTCTTGTCCCTGGTCGGCTCTCGTACAAGCTGTTCCAAGAATGCATCCTGTAGGCACTCTACAAACTCCCTATCCTGGGGTCCAGCACAAACCTGATTCTCCCAGTTCACCTGCATGTTGAAATCCCCCATAACTACTGCGACATTACCTTTGCCACATGCCAATGTTAACTCCCTATTCAACTTGCACCCAATATCCATGACGGGGTATGGACCTAACGGGAGATGACGGTGTATGGACCTAACGGGTAATGATGGGGTATGGATCTAACGGGTAATGATGGGGTATGAACCTAACAGGGGATGACGGTGTATGGACCTAACGGGTAATGATGGGGTATGAACCTAATGGGGGATGACAGTGTATGGACCTAACGGGAGCTGACGGGGTATGGACCTAACGGGGAGATGACGGGGTATGGACCTAACGGGAGATGATGGGGTATGGACCTAACGGGGGATGACGGGGTAAGGTCCTAACGGGAGATAATGGGGTATGGACCTAACGGGGGATGACGGTGTATGGACCTAACGGGAGCTGACGGGGTATGGACCTAACGGGGAGATGACGGGGTATGGACCTAACGGGAGATGATGGGGTATGGACCTAATGGGGGATGACGGGGTAAGGACCTAACGGGAGATGATGGGGTATGGACCTAATGGGGGATGACAGGGTATGAACCTAATGGGTGATGATGGGGTATGGACCTAATGGGGGATGACGGGGTATGGCCCTAATGGGGGATGATGGGGTATGGACCTAATGGGGGATGACAGGGTATGGACCTAATGGGGGATGACAGGGTATGGACCTAACGGGGGATGACGGTGTATGGACCTAACGGGAGATAATAGACAATAGACAATAGACAATAGGTGCAGAAGTAGACCATTTGGCCCTTCGAGCCTGCACCGCCATTTTGAGATCATGGCTGATCAATTTCTATCAATACCCGGTTCCTGCCTTGTCCCCATATCCCTTGATTCCCCTATCCATAAGATACCTATCTAGCTCCTTCTTGAAAGCATCCAGAGAATTGGCCTCCACTACCTTCCGAGGCAGTGCATTCCAGACCCCCACATCTCTCTGGGAGAAGAAGTTTTTCCTTAACTCTGTCCTAAATGACCTACCCCTTATTCTCAAACCATGCCCTCTGGTACTGGACTCTCCCAGCATCTGGAACATATTTCCTGCCTTTATCTTGTCCAATCCCTTAATAGTCTTATATGTTTCAATCAGATCCCCTCTCAATCTCCTTAATTCCAGCGTGTACAAGCCCAGTCTCTCTAACCTCTCTGCGTAAGACAGTCCAGACATCCCAGGAATTAACCTCGTGAATCTATGCTGCACTTCCTCTACAGCCAGGATGTCCTTCCTTAACCCTGGAGACCAAAACTGTACACAATACTCCAGCTGTGGTCTCACCAGGGCTCTGTACAAATGCAAGAGGATTTCCTTGTTCTTGTACTCAATTCCCTTTGTAATAAAGGCCAACATTCCATTAGCCTTCTTCACTGCCTGCTGCACTTGCTCATTCACCTTCAGTGACTGATGAACAAGGACTCCGAGATCTCTTTGTATTTCTCCCTTACCCACTCTACACCGTTCAGATAATAATCTGCCTTCCTGTTCTTACTCCCAAAGTGGATAACCTCACACTTATTCACATTAAACGCCATCTGCCAAGTATCTGCCCACTCACCCAGCCTATCCAAGTCACCCTGAATTCTCCTAACATCCTCATCACATGTCACACTGCCACCCAGCTTAGTATCATCAGCAAATTTGCTGATGTCATTTTCTATGCCTTCATCCAAATCGTTAACGTAAATGGTAAACAGCTGTGGTCCCAATACCGAACCCTGTGGCACCCCACTAGTCATCACCTGCCATTCCGAGAAACACCCACTCACCGCTACCCTTTGCTTTCTATCTGCCAACCAGTTTTCTATCCATGTCAATGCCTTCCCCCCGATGCCCTGAGCTTTGATTTTACCCACCAATCTTCTATGTGGGACCTTATCAAATGCCTTCTGAAAATCGAGGTACACTACATCCACTGGATCTCCCCCGTCTAACTTCCTGGTTACATCCTCGAAAAACTCCAACAGATTAGTCAAGCATGATTTACCCTTGGTAAATCCATGCTGGCTCGGCCCAATCCTATCACTGCTATCTAGATATGCCACTATTTCATCCTTAATAATGGACTCTAGCATCTTTCCCACCACCGATGTCAGGCTGACAGGTCGATAGTTCTCTGTTTTCTCCCTCCCTCCTTTCTTAAAAAGTGGGATAACATTAGCCATTCTCCAATCCTCAGAGACTGATCCTGAATCTAAGGAACATTGGAAAATGATTACCAATGCATCCGCAATTTCCAGGGCCACCTCCTTTAATACCCTAGGGTGCAGACCATCTGGACCTGGGGATTTGTCAGCCTTCAGTCCCATCAGTCTTCTCATCACTGTTTCCTTCCGAATGTCAATCTGTTTCATTTCCTCTGTTACCCTATGTCCTTGGCCCATCCATACATCTGGGAGATTGCTTGTGTCTTCCTTAGTGAAAGCAGAGCTAAAGTACTCATTAAATTCTTCTGCCATTTCTCTGTTTCCCATAACAATTTCACCCAATTCATTCTTCAAGGGCCCAACATTGTTCTTAACTATCTTCTTTCTCTTCACATACCTAAAAAAGCTTTTGCTATCTTCCTTTATATTCCTGGCTAGCTTGCATTCGTACCTCATTTTTTCTCCCCGTATTGTCTTTTTAGTTAAGTTCTGTTGTTCCTTAAACACTTCCCAATCATCTGTCCTCCCACTCACCTTAGCTCTGTCATATTTCCTTTTTTTTAATGCTATGCAATCTCTGACTTCCTTTGTCAACCACTGTGGCCCCTTTCCCCCCTTTGAATCCTTCCTTCTCTGGGGGATGAACTGATTTTGCACCTTGTACATTATTCCCAAGAATACCTGCCATTGCTGTTCCACTGTCTTTTCTGCTAGGCTATCCGTCCAGTCATCTTTGGCCAGCTCCTCCCTCATGGCTCCATAGTTTCCCCTGTTCATCTGCAACACTGACACCTCTGAGCTGCCCTTATCCTTCTCAAATTGCAGATAAAAGCTTATATTGTGATCACTACCTCCTAATGGCTCCTTTACTGCGAGATCGCTTATCAAATCCTGTTCATTACATAACACTAAATCCAGAATAGTCTTGTCCCTGGTCGGCTCTCGTACAAGCTGTTCCAAGAATGCATCCTGTAGGCACTCTACAAACTCCCTATCCTGGGGTCCAGCACAAACCTGATTCTCCCAGTTCACCTGCATGTTGAAATCCCCCATAACTACTGCGACATTACCTTTGCCACATGCCAATGTTAACTCCCTATTCAACTTGCACCCAATATCCATGACGGGGTATGGACCTAACGGGAGATGACGGTGTATGGACCTAACGGGTAATGATGGGGTATGGATCTAACGGGTAATGATGGGGTATGAACCTAACAGGGGATGACGGTGTATGGACCTAACGGGTAATGATGGGGTATGAACCTAATGGGGGATGACAGTGTATGGACCTAACGGGAGCTGACGGGGTATGGACCTAACGGGGAGATGACGGGGTATGGACCTAACGGGAGATGATGGGGTATGGACCTAACGGGGGATGACGGGGTAAGGTCCTAACGGGAGATAATGGGGTATGGACCTAACGGGGGATGACGGTGTATGGACCTAACGGGAGCTGACGGGGTATGGACCTAACGGGGAGATGACGGGGTATGGACCTAACGGGAGATGATGGGGTATGGACCTAATGGGGGATGACGGGGTAAGGACCTAACGGGAGATGATGGGGTATGGACCTAATGGGGGATGACAGGGTATGAACCTAATGGGTGATGATGGGGTATGGACCTAATGGGGGATGACGGGGTATGGCCCTAATGGGGGATGATGGGGTATGGACCTAATGGGGGATGACAGGGTATGGACCTAATGGGGGATGACAGGGTATGGACCTAACGGGGGATGACGGTGTATGGACCTAACGGGAGATAATAGACAATAGACAATAGACAATAGGTGCAGAAGTAGACCATTTGGCCCTTCGAGCCTGCACCGCCATTTTGAGATCATGGCTGATCAATTTCTATCAATACCCGGTTCCTGCCTTGTCCCCATATCCCTTGATTCCCCTATCCATAAGATACCTATCTAGCTCCTTCTTGAAAGCATCCAGAGAATTGGCCTCCACTACCTTCCGAGGCAGTGCATTCCAGACCCCCACATCTCTCTGGGAGAAGAAGTTTTTCCTTAACTCTGTCCTAAATGACCTACCCCTTATTCTCAAACCATGCCCTCTGGTACTGGACTCTCCCAGCATCTGGAACATATTTCCTGCCTTTATCTTGTCCAATCCCTTAATAGTCTTATATGTTTCAATCAGATCCCCTCTCAATCTCCTTAATTCCAGCGTGTACAAGCCCAGTCTCTCTAACCTCTCTGCGTAAGACAGTCCAGACATCCCAGGAATTAACCTCGTGAATCTATGCTGCACTTCCTCTACAGCCAGGATGTCCTTCCTTAACCCTGGAGACCAAAACTGTACACAATACTCCAGCTGTGGTCTCACCAGGGCTCTGTACAAATGCAAGAGGATTTCCTTGTTCTTGTACTCAATTCCCTTTGTAATAAAGGCCAACATTCCATTAGCCTTCTTCACTGCCTGCTGCACTTGCTCATTCACCTTCAGTGACTGATGAACAAGGACTCCGAGATCTCTTTGTATTTCTCCCTTACCCACTCTACACCGTTCAGATAATAATCTGCCTTCCTGTTCTTACTCCCAAAGTGGATAACCTCACACTTATTCACATTAAACGCCATCTGCCAAGTATCTGCCCACTCACCCAGCCTATCCAAGTCACCCTGAATTCTCCTAACATCCTCATCACATGTCACACTGCCACCCAGCTTAGTATCATCAGCAAATTTGCTGATGTCATTTTCTATGCCTTCATCCAAATCGTTAACGTAAATGGTAAACAGCTGTGGTCCCAATACCGAACCCTGTGGCACCCCACTAGTCATCACCTGCCATTCCGAGAAACACCCACTCACCGCTACCCTTTGCTTTCTATCTGCCAACCAGTTTTCTATCCATGTCAATGCCTTCCCCCCGATGCCCTGAGCTTTGATTTTACCCACCAATCTTCTATGTGGGACCTTATCAAATGCCTTCTGAAAATCGAGGTACACTACATCCACTGGATCTCCCCCGTCTAACTTCCTGGTTACATCCTCGAAAAACTCCAACAGATTAGTCAAGCATGATTTACCCTTGGTAAATCCATGCTGGCTCGGCCCAATCCTATCACTGCTATCTAGATATGCCACTATTTCATCCTTAATAATGGACTCTAGCATCTTTCCCACCACCGATGTCAGGCTGACAGGTCGATAGTTCTCTGTTTTCTCCCTCCCTCCTTTCTTAAAAAGTGGGATAACATTAGCCATTCTCCAATCCTCAGAGACTGATCCTGAATCTAAGGAACATTGGAAAATGATTACCAATGCATCCGCAATTTCCAGGGCCACCTCCTTTAATACCCTAGGGTGCAGACCATCTGGACCTGGGGATTTGTCAGCCTTCAGTCCCATCAGTCTTCTCATCACTGTTTCCTTCCGAATGTCAATCTGTTTCATTTCCTCTGTTACCCTATGTCCTTGGCCCATCCATACATCTGGGAGATTGCTTGTGTCTTCCTTAGTGAAAGCAGAGCTAAAGTACTCATTAAATTCTTCTGCCATTTCTCTGTTTCCCATAACAATTTCACCCAATTCATTCTTCAAGGGCCCAACATTGTTCTTAACTATCTTCTTTCTCTTCACATACCTAAAAAAGCTTTTGCTATCTTCCTTTATATTCCTGGCTAGCTTGCATTCGTACCTCATTTTTTCTCCCCGTATTGTCTTTTTAGTTAAGTTCTGTTGTTCCTTAAACACTTCCCAATCATCTGTCCTCCCACTCACCTTAGCTCTGTCATATTTCCTTTTTTTTAATGCTATGCAATCTCTGACTTCCTTTGTCAACCACTGTGGCCCCTTTCCCCCCTTTGAATCCTTCCTTCTCTGGGGGATGAACTGATTTTGCACCTTGTACATTATTCCCAAGAATACCTGCCATTGCTGTTCCACTGTCTTTTCTGCTAGGCTATCCGTCCAGTCATCTTTGGCCAGCTCCTCCCTCATGGCTCCATAGTTTCCCCTGTTCATCTGCAACACTGACACCTCTGAGCTGCCCTTATCCTTCTCAAATTGCAGATAAAAGCTTATATTGTGATCACTACCTCCTAATGGCTCCTTTACTGCGAGATCGCTTATCAAATCCTGTTCATTACATAACACTAAATCCAGAATAGTCTTGTCCCTGGTCGGCTCTCGTACAAGCTGTTCCAAGAATGCATCCTGTAGGCACTCTACAAACTCCCTATCCTGGGGTCCAGCACAAACCTGATTCTCCCAGTTCACCTGCATGTTGAAATCCCCCATAACTACTGCGACATTACCTTTGCCACATGCCAATGTTAACTCCCTATTCAACTTGCACCCAATATCCATGACGGGGTATGGACCTAACGGGAGATGACGGTGTATGGACCTAACGGGTAATGATGGGGTATGGATCTAACGGGTAATGATGGGGTATGAACCTAACAGGGGATGACGGTGTATGGACCTAACGGGTAATGATGGGGTATGAACCTAATGGGGGATGACAGTGTATGGACCTAACGGGAGCTGACGGGGTATGGACCTAACGGGGAGATGACGGGGTATGGACCTAACGGGAGATGATGGGGTATGGACCTAACGGGGGATGACGGGGTAAGGTCCTAACGGGAGATAATGGGGTATGGACCTAACGGGGGATGACGGTGTATGGACCTAACGGGAGCTGACGGGGTATGGACCTAACGGGGAGATGACGGGGTATGGACCTAACGGGAGATGATGGGGTATGGACCTAATGGGGGATGACGGGGTATGGCCCTAATGGGGGATGATGGGGTATGGACCTAATGGGGGATGACAGGGTATGGACCTAATGGGGGATGACAGGGTATGGACCTAACGGGGGATGACGGTGTATGGACCTAACGGGAGATAATAGACAATAGACAATAGACAATAGGTGCAGAAGTAGACCATTTGGCCCTTCGAGCCTGCACCGCCATTTTGAGATCATGGCTGATCAATTTCTATCAATACCCGGTTCCTGCCTTGTCCCCATATCCCTTGATTCCCCTATCCATAAGATACCTATCTAGCTCCTTCTTGAAAGCATCCAGAGAATTGGCCTCCACTACCTTCCGAGGCAGTGCATTCCAGACCCCCACATCTCTCTGGGAGAAGAAGTTTTTCCTTAACTCTGTCCTAAATGACCTACCCCTTATTCTCAAACCATGCCCTCTGGTACTGGACTCTCCCAGCATCTGGAACATATTTCCTGCCTTTATCTTGTCCAATCCCTTAATAGTCTTATATGTTTCAATCAGATCCCCTCTCAATCTCCTTAATTCCAGCGTGTACAAGCCCAGTCTCTCTAACCTCTCTGCGTAAGACAGTCCAGACATCCCAGGAATTAACCTCGTGAATCTATGCTGCACTTCCTCTACAGCCAGGATGTCCTTCCTTAACCCTGGAGACCAAAACTGTACACAATACTCCAGCTGTGGTCTCACCAGGGCTCTGTACAAATGCAAGAGGATTTCCTTGTTCTTGTACTCAATTCCCTTTGTAATAAAGGCCAACATTCCATTAGCCTTCTTCACTGCCTGCTGCACTTGCTCATTCACCTTCAGTGACTGATGAACAAGGACTCCGAGATCTCTTTGTATTTCTCCCTTACCCACTCTACACCGTTCAGATAATAATCTGCCTTCCTGTTCTTACTCCCAAAGTGGATAACCTCACACTTATTCACATTAAACGCCATCTGCCAAGTATCTGCCCACTCACCCAGCCTATCCAAGTCACCCTGAATTCTCCTAACATCCTCATCACATGTCACACTGCCACCCAGCTTAGTATCATCAGCAAATTTGCTGATGTCATTTTCTATGCCTTCATCCAAATCGTTAACGTAAATGGTAAACAGCTGTGGTCCCAATACCGAACCCTGTGGCACCCCACTAGTCATCACCTGCCATTCCGAGAAACACCCACTCACCGCTACCCTTTGCTTTCTATCTGCCAACCAGTTTTCTATCCATGTCAATGCCTTCCCCCCGATGCCCTGAGCTTTGATTTTACCCACCAATCTTCTATGTGGGACCTTATCAAATGCCTTCTGAAAATCGAGGTACACTACATCCACTGGATCTCCCCCGTCTAACTTCCTGGTTACATCCTCGAAAAACTCCAACAGATTAGTCAAGCATGATTTACCCTTGGTAAATCCATGCTGGCTCGGCCCAATCCTATCACTGCTATCTAGATATGCCACTATTTCATCCTTAATAATGGACTCTAGCATCTTTCCCACCACCGATGTCAGGCTGACAGGTCGATAGTTCTCTGTTTTCTCCCTCCCTCCTTTCTTAAAAAGTGGGATAACATTAGCCATTCTCCAATCCTCAGAGACTGATCCTGAATCTAAGGAACATTGGAAAATGATTACCAATGCATCCGCAATTTCCAGGGCCACCTCCTTTAATACCCTGGGGTGCAGACCATCTGGACCTGGGGATTTGTCAGCCTTCAGTCCCATCAGTCTTCTCATCACAGTTTCCTTCCGAATGTCAAACTGTTTCATTTCCTCTGTTACCCTATGTCCTTGGCCCATCCATACATCTGGGAGATTGCTTGTGTCTTCCTTAGTGAAAACAGATCTAAAGTACTCATTAAATTCTTCTGCCATTTCTCTGTTTCCCATAACAATTTCACCCAATTCATTCTTCAAGGGCCCAACATTGTTCTTAACTATCTTCTTTCTCTTCACATACCTAAAAAAGCTTTTGCTATCTTCCTTTATATTCCTGGCTAGCTTGCGTTCATACCTCATTTTTTCTCCCCGTATTGTCTTTTTAGTTAAGTTCTGTTGTTCCTTAAACACTTCCCAATCATCTGTCCTCCCACACACCTTAGCTCTGTCATATTTCCTTTTTTTTAATGCTATGCAATCTCTGACTTCCTTTGTCAACCACTGTGGCCCCTTTCCCCCCTTTGAATCCTTCCTTCTCTGGGGGATGAACTGATTTTGCACCTTGTACATTATTCCCAAGAATACCTGCCATTGCTGTTCCACTGTCTTTTCTGCTAGGCTATCCGTCCAGTCATCTTTGGCCAGCTCCTCCCTCATGGCTCCATAGTTTCCCCTGTTCATCTGCAACACTGACACTTCTGAGCTGCCCTTATCCTTCTCAAATTGCAGATAAAAGCTTATATTGTGATCACTACCTCCTAATGGCTCCTTTACTGCGAGATCGCTTATCAAATCCTGTTCATTACATAACACTAAATCCAGAATAGTCTTGTCCCTGGTCGGCTCTCGTACAAGCTGTTCCAAGAATGCATCCTGTAGGCACTCTACAAACTCCCTATCCTGGGGTCCAGCACAAACCTGATTCTCCCAGTTCACCTGCATGTTGAAATCCCCCATAACTACTGCGACATTACCTTTGCCACATGCCAATGTTAACTCCCTATTCAACTTGCACCCAATATCCATGACGGGGTATGGACCTAACGGGAGATGACGGTGTATGGACCTAACGGGTAATGATGGGGTATGGATCTAACGGGTAATGATGGGGTATGAACCTAACAGGGGATGACGGTGTATGGACCTAACGGGTAATGATGGAGTATGAACCTAATGGGGGATGACAGTGTATGGACCTAACGGGAGCTGACGGGGTATGGACCTAACGGGGAGATGACGGGGTATGGACCTAACGGGAGATGATGGGGTATGGACCTAACGGGGGATGACGGGGTAAGGTCCTAACGGGAGATAATGGGGTATGGACCTAACGGGGGATGACGGTGTATGGACCTAACGGGAGCTGACGGGGTATGGACCTAACGGGGAGATGACGGGGTATGGACCTAACGGGAGATGATGGGGTATGGACCTAATGGGGGATGACGGGGTAAGGACCTAACGGGAGATGATGGGGTATGGACCTAATGGGGGATGACAGGGTATGAACCTAATGGGTGATGATGGGGTATGGACCTAATGGGAGATGACGGGGTATGGCCCTAATGGGGGATGATGGGGTATGGACCTAATGGGGGATGACAGGGTATGGACCTAATGGGGGATGACAGGGTATGGACCTAACGGGGGATGACGGTGTATGGACCTAACGGGAGATAATAGACAATAGACAATAGACAATAGGTGCAGAAGTAGACCATTTGGCCCTTCGAGCCTGCACCGCCATTTTGAGATACCCGGTTCCTGCCTTGTCCCCATATCCCTTGATTCCCCTATCCATAAGATACCTATCTAGCTCCTTCTTGAAAGCATCCAGAGAATTGGCCTCCACTACCTTCCGAGGCAGTGCATTCCAGACCCCCACATCTCTCTGGGAGAAGAAGTTTTTCCTTAACTCTGTCCTAAATGACCTACCCCTTATTCTCAAACCATGCCCTCTGGTACTGGACTCTCCCAGCATCTGGAACATATTTCCTGCCTTTATCTTGTCCAATCCCTTAATAGTCTTATATGTTTCAATCAGATCCCCTCTCAATCTCCTTAATTCCAGCGTGTACAAGCCCAGTCTCTCTAACCTCTCTGCGTAAGACAGTCCAGACATCCCAGGAATTAACCTCGTGAATCTATGCTGCACTTCCTCTACAGCCAGGATGTCCTTCCTTAACCCTGGAGACCAAAACTGTACACAATACTCCAGCTGTGGTCTCACCAGGGCTCTGTACAAATGCAAGAGGATTTCCTTGTTCTTGTACTCAATTCCCTTTGTAATAAAGGCCAACATTCCATTAGCCTTCTTCACTGCCTGCTGCACTTGCTCATTCACCTTCAGTGACTGATGAACAAGGACTCCGAGATCTCTTTGTATTTCTCCCTTACCCACTCTACACCGTTCAGATAATAATCTGCCTTCCTGTTCTTACTCCCAAAGTGGATAACCTCACACTTATTCACATTAAACGCCATCTGCCAAGTATCTGCCCACTCACCCAGCCTATCCAAGTCACCCTGAATTCTCCTAACATCCTCATCACATGTCACACTGCCACCCAGCTTAGTATCATCAGCAAATTTGCTGATGTCATTTTCTATGCCTTCATCCAAATCGTTAACGTAAATGGTAAACAGCTGTGGTCCCAATACCGAACCCTGTGGCACCCCACTAGTCATCACCTGCCATTCCGAGAAACACCCACTCACCGCTACCCTTTGCTTTCTATCTGCCAACCAGTTTTCTATCCATGTCAATGCCTTCCCCCCGATGCCCTGAGCTTTGATTTTACCCACCAATCTTCTATGTGGGACCTTATCAAATGCCTTCTGAAAATCGAGGTACACTACATCCACTGGATCTCCCCCGTCTAACTTCCTGGTTACATCCTCGAAAAACTCCAACAGATTAGTCAAGCATGATTTACCCTTGGTAAATCCATGCTGGCTCGGCCCAATCCTATCACTGCTATCTAGATATGCCACTATTTCATCCTTAATAATGGACTCTAGCATCTTTCCCACCACCGATGTCAGGCTGACAGGTCGATAGTTCTCTGTTTTCTCCCTCCCTCCTTTCTTAAAAAGTGGGATAACATTAGCCATTCTCCAATCCTCAGAGACTGATCCTGAATCTAAGGAACATTGGAAAATGATTACCAATGCATCCGCAATTTCCAGGGCCACCTCCTTTAATACCCTGGGGTGCAGACCATCTGGACCTGGGGATTTGTCAGCCTTCAGTCCCATCAGTCTTCTCATCACAGTTTCCTTCCGAATGTCAAACTGTTTCATTTCCTCTGTTACCCTATGTCCTTGGCCCATCCATACATCTGGGAGATTGCTTGTGTCTTCCTTAGTGAAAACAGATCTAAAGTACTCATTAAATTCTTCTGCCATTTCTCTGTTTCCCATAACAATTTCACCCAATTCATTCTTCAAGGGCCCAACATTGTTCTTAACTATCTTCTTTCTCTTCACATACCTAAAAAAGCTTTTGCTATCTTCCTTTATATTCCTGGCTAGCTTGCGTTCATACCTCATTTTTTCTCCCCGTATTGTCTTTTTAGTTAAGTTCTGTTGTTCCTTAAACACTTCCCAATCATCTGTCCTCCCACACACCTTAGCTCTGTCATATTTCCTTTTTTTTAATGCTATGCAATCTCTGACTTCCTTTGTCAACCACTGTGGCCCCTTTCCCCCCTTTGAATCCTTCCTTCTCTGGGGGATGAACTGATTTTGCACCTTGTACATTATTCCCAAGAATACCTGCCATTGCTGTTCCACTGTCTTTTCTGCTAGGCTATCCGTCCAGTCATCTTTGGCCAGCTCCTCCCTCATGGCTCCATAGTTTCCCCTGTTCATCTGCAACACTGACACTTCTGAGCTGCCCTTATCCTTCTCAAATTGCAGATAAAAGCTTATATTGTGATCACTACCTCCTAATGGCTCCTTTACTGCGAGATCGCTTATCAAATCCTGTTCATTACATAACACTAAATCCAGAATAGTCTTGTCCCTGGTCGGCTCTCGTACAAGCTGTTCCAAGAATGCATCCTGTAGGCACTCTACAAACTCCCTATCCTGGGGTCCAGCACAAACCTGATTCTCCCAGTTCACCTGCATGTTGAAATCCCCCATAACTACTGCGACATTACCTTTGCCACATGCCAATGTTAACTCCCTATTCAACTTGCACCCAATATCCATGACGGGGTATGGACCTAACGGGAGATGACGGTGTATGGACCTAACGGGTAATGATGGGGTATGGATCTAACGGGTAATGATGGGGTATGAACCTAACAGGGGATGACGGTGTATGGACCTAACGGGTAATGATGGAGTATGAACCTAATGGGGGATGACAGTGTATGGACCTAACGGGAGCTGACGGGGTATGGACCTAACGGGGAGATGACGGGGTATGGACCTAACGGGAGATGATGGGGTATGGACCTAACGGGGGATGACGGGGTAAGGTCCTAACGGGAGATAATGGGGTATGGACCTAACGGGGGATGACGGTGTATGGACCTAACGGGAGCTGACGGGGTATGGACCTAACGGGGAGATGACGGGGTATGGACCTAACGGGAGATGATGGGGTATGGACCTAATGGGGGATGACGGGGTAAGGACCTAACGGGAGATGATGGGGTATGGACCTAATGGGGGATGACAGGGTATGAACCTAATGGGTGATGATGGGGTATGGACCTAATGGGAGATGACGGGGTATGGCCCTAATGGGGGATGATGGGGTATGGACCTAATGGGGGATGACAGGGTATGGACCTAATGGGGGATGACAGGGTATGGACCTAACGGGGGATGACGGTGTATGGACCTAACGGGAGATAATAGACAATAGACAATAGACAATAGGTGCAGAAGTAGACCATTTGGCCCTTCGAGCCTGCACCGCCATTTTGAGATACCCGGTTCCTGCCTTGTCCCCATATCCCTTGATTCCCCTATCCATAAGATACCTATCTAGCTCCTTCTTGAAAGCATCCAGAGAATTGGCCTCCACTACCTTCCGAGGCAGTGCATTCCAGACCCCCACATCTCTCTGGGAGAAGAAGTTTTTCCTTAACTCTGTCCTAAATGACCTACCCCTTATTCTCAAACCATGCCCTCTGGTACTGGACTCTCCCAGCATCTGGAACATATTTCCTGCCTTTATCTTGTCCAATCCCTTAATAGTCTTATATGTTTCAATCAGATCCCCTCTCAATCTCCTTAATTCCAGCGTGTACAAGCCCAGTCTCTCTAACCTCTCTGCGTAAGACAGTCCAGACATCCCAGGAATTAACCTCGTGAATCTATGCTGCACTTCCTCTACAGCCAGGATGTCCTTCCTTAACCCTGGAGACCAAAACTGTACACAATACTCCAGCTGTGGTCTCACCAGGGCTCTGTACAAATGCAAGAGGATTTCCTTGTTCTTGTACTCAATTCCCTTTGTAATAAAGGCCAACATTCCATTAGCCTTCTTCACTGCCTGCTGCACTTGCTCATTCACCTTCAGTGACTGATGAACAAGGACTCCGAGATCTCTTTGTATTTCTCCCTTACCCACTCTACACCGTTCAGATAATAATCTGCCTTCCTGTTCTTACTCCCAAAGTGGATAACCTCACACTTATTCACATTAAACGCCATCTGCCAAGTATCTGCCCACTCACCCAGCCTATCCAAGTCACCCTGAATTCTCCTAACATCCTCATCACATGTCACACTGCCACCCAGCTTAGTATCATCAGCAAATTTGCTGATGTCATTTTCTATGCCTTCATCCAAATCGTTAACGTAAATGGTAAACAGCTGTGGTCCCAATACCGAACCCTGTGGCACCCCACTAGTCATCACCTGCCATTCCGAGAAACACCCACTCACCGCTACCCTTTGCTTTCTATCTGCCAACCAGTTTTCTATCCATGTCAATGCCTTCCCCCCGATGCCCTGAGCTTTGATTTTACCCACCAATCTTCTATGTGGGACCTTATCAAATGCCTTCTGAAAATCGAGGTACACTACATCCACTGGATCTCCCCCGTCTAACTTCCTGGTTACATCCTCGAAAAACTCCAACAGATTAGTCAAGCATGATTTACCCTTGGTAAATCCATGCTGGCTCGGCCCAATCCTATCACTGCTATCTAGATATGCCACTATTTCATCCTTAATAATGGACTCTAGCATCTTTCCCACCACCGATGTCAGGCTGACAGGTCGATAGTTCTCTGTTTTCTCCCTCCCTCCTTTCTTAAAAAGTGGGATAACATTAGCCATTCTCCAATCCTCAGAGACTGATCCTGAATCTAAGAAACATTGGAAAATGATTACCAATGCATCCGCAATTTCCAGGGCCACCTCCTTTAATACCCTGGGGTGCAGACCATCTGGACCTGGGGATTTGTCAGCCTTCAGTCCCATCAGTCTTCTCATCACAGTTTCCTTCCGAATGTCAAACTGTTTCATTTCCTCTGTTACCCTATGTCCTTGGCCCATCCATACATCTGGGAGATTGCTTGTGTCTTC
The DNA here is from genome assembly GCF_048418815.1 of Hemitrygon akajei. NCBI lineage: Eukaryota > Metazoa > Chordata > Chondrichthyes > Myliobatiformes > Dasyatidae > Hemitrygon > Hemitrygon akajei. Next base: position 4,069,240 of record NC_133146.1, read on the forward strand.
CTTAGTGAAAACAGATCTAAAGTACTCATTAAATTCTTCTGCCATTTCTCTGTTTCCCATAACAATTTCACCCAATTCATTCTTCAAGGGCCCAACATTGTTCTTAACTATCTTCTTTCTCTTCACATACCTAAAAAAGCTTTTGCTATCTTCCTTTATATTCCTGGCTAGCTTGCGTTCATACCTCATTTTTTCTCCCCGTATTGTCTTTTTAGTTAAGTTCTGTTGTTCCTTAAACACTTCCCAATCATCTGTCCTCCCACACACCTTAGCTCTGTCATATTTCCTTTTTTTTAATGCTATGCAATCTCTGACTTCCTTTGTCAACCACTGTGGCCCCTTTCCCCCCTTTGAATCCTTCCTTCTCTGGGGGATGAACTGATTTTGCACCTTGTACATTATTCCCAAGAATACCTGCCATTGCTGTTCCACTGTCTTTTCTGCTAGGCTATCCGTCCAGTCATCTTTGGCCAGCTTCTCCCTCATGGCTCCATAGTTTCCCCTGTTCATCTGCAACACTGACACCTCTGAGCTGCCCTTATCCTTCTCAAATTGCAGATAAAAGCTTATATTGTGATCACTACCTCCTAATGGCTCCTTTACTGCGAGATCGCTTATCAAATCCTGTTCATTACATAACACTAAATCCAGAATAGTCTTGTCCCTGGTTGGCTCTCGTACAAGCTGTTCCAAGAATGCATCCTGTAGGCACTCTACAAACTCCCTATCCTGGGGTCCAGCACAAACCTGATTCTCCCAGTTCACCTGCATGTTGAAATCCCCCATAACTACTGCGACATTACCTTTGCCACATGCCAATGTTAACTCCCTATTCAACTTGCACCCAATATCCATGACGGGGTATGGACCTAACGGGAGATGACGGTGTATGGACCTAACGGGTAATGATGGGGTATGGACCTAACGGGTAATGATGGGGTATGAACCTAACAGGGGATGACGGTGTATGGACCTAACGGGTAATGATGGGGTATGAACCTAACGGGGGATGACGGGGTATGGACCTAACAGGAGATGATGGGGTATGGACCTAATGGGTGATGACGGTGTATGGACCTAACGGGGGAAGATGGGGTATGGACCTAATGGGAGATGATGGGGTATGGACCTAATGGGTGATGACGGGGTATGAACCTAACGGGGGATGACGGGGTATGGACCTAATGGGGGATGATGGAGTATGGACCTAATGGGGGATGACAGGGTATGAACCTAATGGGTAATGATGGGGTATGAACCTAACGGGTAATGATGGGGTATGAACCTAACAGGGGATGACGGTGTATGGACCTAATGGGTAATGATGGGGTATGAACCTAACGGGGGATGACGGGGTATGGACCTAATGGGGGATGATGGAGTATGGACCTAATGGGGGATGACAGGGTATGTACCTAACGGGAGATGATGGGGTATGAACCTAACGGGGGATGACGGGGTATGTACCTAATGGGGGATGACGGGGTATGGACCTAATGGGGGATGACGGGGTATGTACCTAATGGGGGATGATGGAGTATGGACCTAATGGGAGATGACAGGGTATGGACCTAACGGGGGATGACAGGGTATGAACCTAATGGGTAATGATGGGGTATGAACCTAACGGGGGATGACGGGGTATGTACCTAATGGGGGATGACGGGGTATGGACCTAATGGGGGATGACAGGGTATGGACCTAATGGGGGATGACAGGGTATGGACCTAATGGGGGATGATGGAGTATGGACCTAATGGGAGTTGACAGGGTATGGACCTAACGGGGGATGACAGGGTATGAACCTAATGGGTAATGATGGGGTATGAACCTAACGGGGGATGACGGGGTATGGACCTAATGGGGGATAACGGGGTATGGACCTAACGGGTAATGATGGGGTATGAACCTAACGGGGGATGACGGTGTATGGACCTAATGGGGGATAACGGGGTATGGACCTAATGGGTGATGATGGGGTATGAACCTAACGGGGGATGATGGGGTATGGACCTAATGGGTGATGACGGGGTATGGACCTAATGGGTGATGACGGGGTATGGACCTAACAGGGGATGATGGGGTATGGACCTAATGGGGGATGACAGGGTATGGACCTAATGGGGGATGACAGGGTATGGACCTAATGGGTAATGATGGGGTATGAACCTTACGGGGGATGACAGGGTATGGACCTAATGGGGGATGACAGGGTATGGACCTAACGGGGGATGACGGTGTATGGACCTAACGGGTAATGATGGGGTATGAACCTAACAGGGGATGACGGGGTATGGACCTAATGGGGGATGACGGTGTATGGACCTAATGGGGGATGACGGGGTATGGACCTAAAAGGTAACGATGGGGTATGAAGCTAACAGGGGATGACGGGGTATGGACCTAATGGGGGATGACAGGGTATGGACCTAACAGGGGATGACGGGGTATGGATCTAACGGGAGATGACGGGGTATGGACCTAACGGGGGATGATGGTGTATGGACCTAATGGGGGTTGACGGGGTATGGATCTAACAGGTAATGATGGGGTATGGACCTAACGGGTAATGATGGGGTATGAACCTAACAGGGGATGACGGTGTATGGACCTAACGGGTAATGATGGGGTATGGACCTAACGGGGGATGACGGGGTATGGACCTAATGGGGGATGATGGAGTATGGACCTAATGGGGGATGACAGGGTATGAACCTAACGGGTAATGATGGGGTATGAACCTAACAGGGGATGACGGGGTATGGACCTAATGGGGGATGATGGAGTATGGACCTAATGGGGGATGACGGGGTATGGACCTAATGGGGGATGACAGGGTATGGACCTAATGGGGGATGATGGAGTATGGACCTAATGGGGGATGACAGGGTATGGACCTAATGGGTAATGATGGGGTATGAACCTAACGGGGGATGACGGGGTATGTACCTAACGGGGGATGACGGGGTATGGACCTAATGGGGGATGACAGGGTATGGACCTAACGGGGGATGACGGGGTATGTACCTAACAGGGGATGACGGGGTATGGACCTAATGGGTGATGACGGGGTATGGACCTAATGGGTGATGATGGGGTATGGACCTAACGGGTGATGATGGGGTATGAACCTATCGGGGGATGATGGGGTATGGACCTAATGGGTGATGACGGGGTATGGACCTAATGGGAGATGACGGGGTATGGACCTAATGGGGGATGATGGAGTATGGACCTAATGGGGGATGACAGGGTATGGACCTAATGGGGGATGACAGGGTATGGACCTAATGGGTAATGATGGGGTATGAACCTTACGGGGGATGACAGGGTATGCACCTAATGGGGGTTGACAGGGTATGGACCTAACGGGGGATGACGGTGTATGGACCTAACGGGTAATGATGGGGTATGAACCTAACAGGGGATGACGGGGTATGGACCTAATGGGGGATGACGGTGTATGGACCTAATGGGGGATGACGGGGTATGGACCTAACGGGTAACGATGGGGTATGAAGCTAACAGGGGATGACGGGGTATGGACCTAATGGGGGATGACAGGGTATGGACCTAACAGGGGATGACGGGGTATGGACCTAACGGGAGATGACGGGGTATGGACCTAACGGGGGATGATGGTGTATGGACCTAACGGGAGATGACGGTGTATGGACCTAACGGGTAATGATGGGGTATGAACCTAACGGGAGATGACGGGGTATGGACCTAATGGGGGATGACGGGGTATGGACCTAACGGGAGATGACGGGGTATGGACCTAACGGGGGATGATGGTGTATGGACCTAACGGGAGATGACGGTGTATGGACCTAACGGGTAATGATGGGGTATGAACCTAACGGGAGATGACGGGGTATGGACCTAATGGGGGATGACAGGGTATGGACCTAACAGGGGATGACGGTGTATGGACCTAACAGGTAATGATGGGGTATGAACCTAACGGGGGATGACGGGGTATGGACCTAATGGGGGTTGACAGGGTATGGACCTAATGGGGGATGACGGTGTATTGACCTAACGGGATATGATGGGGTATGGACCTAATAGGGGATGATGGAGTATGGACCTAATGGGGGATGACAGGGTATGGACCTAACAGGGGATGACAGTGTATGGACCTAACAGGAGATGACGGGGTATGGACCTAACGGGAGATGATGAGGTGTGGACCTAATGAGTGATGATGGGGTATGGACCTAACGGGGAGATGACGGGTATGGACCTAACGGGGAGATGATGGGGTATGGCTCTAATGGGGGATGACAGGAAATGGACCTAATGGGGGATGACGGGGTATGGACCTAACAGGAGATGATGGGGTATGGACCTAATGGGTGATGACGGGGTATGGACCTAATGGGTGATGACGGGGTATGGACCTAACGGGGGATGACGGGGTATGGCTCTAATGGGGGATGACAGGAAATGGACCTAATGGGGGATGACAGGGTATGGACCTATTGCCAACAAGTGGGATTAATGGTCGACAGGTTCTGTGAGATGCAGGAAGAGTCTGGGAACTTTACCAGTTTGGACAAGTTGAGTGAATCTGGTCAACCGGAGCTCATTCTTGCATTCTCCTGCTGCTTATACAGATTGTATTCTCTAGTTTAATGCCATATTATTGTTGTTTATTATTTCTATAGAAGAACGTACAATATGTCTAACATCACACTTCATTTAGGTTTACTTCCAGAATTTACTTTTTTTTGAGTAAAGAAATTAGAAGGTCATCTGGTGCCTTTTTTAAGTGAAAGGTTTAAGATTTTGTGCATAAACTATGACACCTACCAAATTACTGAAAGTGCTTGTGTTTGTCCCCTGTGTCACCATTAGCCAGAACTACAAGAGGAGATGTAACTGGGCTTAGGCATATCCTGTTCTGTTTTCAGGATTTGAGGTATTAAGTGTTTGTATAAATGCTGGGTCACCTGGAATACTAATTTTATATTTTTAATTATTCAGAGGTACAGCTGGGTAACAGGCCCTCCAGCTCAACAAGCTCCCGGGGCCCAATTACACCTGTGTGACCAATTAACCTATTAACCCCTACATCTTTGGAATGTAGGAGAAAAGCAGAAACCCATGTGGTCATGGGGAGAATGTACAAACCCCTTACGGAATTAAAGTCAGGTAACTGGTGCTGTAGTAGTGTTATGCTTCTGGTAAACTACAGTACTGGAAGTATGTAATGCAAACCTTTGAATTCAAAGCATATAGAATCACTAATCAAGGATCAAAGGTTAAGGATCAACTTTATTTGCCACGTATATTGTGGCGTATTGGAATGACATGCAACAAAAAACAATAACATTCAGAATTATGAAGAATAAAGTTAGAAGTTAAAGTATGCACAAGGAATAAAATGAGCATAAATGCCAGCTTGCATTTACAATGTAAACAGCTTTATAAAAAGTGGTTTGAAGTTCATTGATGGGGCAATAGGTAGAGGAGGGTGGAGCTAACAAGAATACAATGCCAAACAAGTTTCTGACAAGGATAAAGCCTTTTAAGTGCTCACTTCCTTCTGTGTCATCCCTTGAGATTAAGCATGTGTTGTTTCCACTCCCGTTCTGTACATTCTGAACAAGCTGAAGGGTCTGTTGCAAGATCTTACTGTAGGTTGCGTTGTTTGGGATATTGCTTAATTCTTTTACATTCTACACATGGCCTTGATGTGCATCAGCAAGGAGACCAGAGGTGCTTAGTGTCCTTCCCCATGGTACTTTACCATTTTGAACACACACACACCAAGGTAATCTACCAAAACATGAGAAAATCTGCAGATGCTGAAAATCCAAAGCTACACACACAAAACGCTGGAGCCAGGCAGTATCTATGGAAAAGAGTAAACAGTCAAGGATTTAGGCTGAGACCCTTCATCAGGTCTTTTCAATAGTCTGAGATGTGCTGTGTAGGTTGCCCTCACCTCCAACGTAGACAAGTGGTGACGGACCAATGGTGCATGGTTTACCACTGGTGCCAAGTCTGAGTCTATGTCAGCAGGCTAAGTGTGGTGTTGGCACACTGGAAACATAGAAACACGTACAGCACAGCACACGAACAGGCCATAATGAACTGGATCATTGATGTGTGCTTTCACTGTGCAATGGTACCAGAGGTTGAGGATGTGCCTGAATGATAACACTAATGTTACAGCTGAGTGGGTGGAGCTACAACCAACTTATCCCAATTCCCACCCAGTGTCAAGTAGATGACAACTGGTAATTAGGAGTGGCAGAGACTTTTTCAGAATTAATTTCTTAACTTCACCGCATAAGAGATGGAAACAAGAGCAAACTGTTCACCACTCATTCTGCCCCACCATTCAATAATACTGTGACTTTTTTTACCTTGGATGATCCTTGCATTAACCCCACGACCTCCATTCCAATCATTCCTAAAAATCTTTCTTGAATATACTCAGTGAATGAGCCTAGGGAAAGAATTCCAAAGGTTCACCATCCTTTGGGTGAGGATATTTCTTCTCACTTTCAACACACACAAAATGCTGGAGGAACTAAGCAGGCCAGGCAGCATCAATGGAAAAGAGTAAACAGTCGACGTTTCAGGCTGAGATTCTTCACCAGTCCTGATGACGGGTCTCGGCCCGAAGTGTCGACTGTACTCTTTTCCACAGATGCTGCCTGGCCTGCTGAGTTCCTCCAGCATTTTGTGTGCATTGCTTGATTTTCTAGCATCTGCAGATTTTCTCTTGTTTGTTTCTTCTCATTTTAGTCCCATTTTCTGAGACTGAGTCCCCTTGTTTAAGAAGTGTAATCATAAGGAAATCACCCGTGCATCCACTCTATCAGAGTCCAGAAGAATTTTACATGAAGGTAAAAACAGGGGTATGGCAGCTAAGACAACCAACACCTAACAAAAGGCAGTGCCTTGTCAAATGATCTATCAAGCCCCCCTCCCATCCTGCATGCAACAGCAAAAGCATCACCATCCCTCTCCAATGCCCTCCCCACTTCTTCCAAGTGAAATTTTAAGTACTTCGGTCAAATAACCAGCATCTGATTGGCTCACTGTAAATTAAAATAACTTTGTTCCATTACCAAGAGAATCATTGACAGGAATTTTTAAAAAAGTAGCGTTTTACTGTTTATGGTTATAATGAATTAATGGATGTAAGATGTAAATTATCTTCCTGTCACATTATCGACCTATGATTAAGATAATTACAGAGATTGAAATAAAAATAGCAAAGAACTTCTCTTCAGAGCTGAATAAAATACATAAGTGGATTCGCTGAATAATGAAAAGTGCATTCTATGATTTGATCCTTTCAGATATTATACAGACAAATTCAGATTTGATGTGGTTAGATAAAAAACAAAATTCAAGAACACAACAATTTTGTAGAGTCCATTGATTTATGGGATAAAAGATGCATTCAACAGATTTTCATTTGCTATTCTACACCTGTGGAACTAAGGGAAAAGATTAGCAAAGGTTAGTGCAAGTTTCTTGCAGACTGTAATAGGAGAAATTATGTTATAAATTAAGAAAATGGTAGGAAAAAAAAACAAGTATTTTATATCTGTCTTAATTGAAAAAGATGCAAATTAAAACCCTTCCAAAATTACTGCAGAGCAACATGACCAGAGTGAATGACGAATGAAAGAAGATATCCAATAAAAATATATTGGAGAAATTAATGAGACAAAAAGCTGATAAATCTTCAGGACCTGCACAAGGCTTTGGAGAGAGTAAATGTACTGGTTTATATTTTCCATTTGCTATGAATTCCACAAAGGTACCAACAGTATATATTGGAAGATAATACATATAACCCTGTGATTTAGATAAAGAGAGAGAAAGGGAGATGGGGAACTACATTAGGGAGAGAGCTAGAACCTGTCATTGAGAAATGGTAACAGGATTTGTGGTTAATGTTACCTTTAATAGGACTGCACAGAATCAATGAATAAGAAGCAAATTATGTTTGGCCTCTCTTAACTTTTATTGTATAGTAATGGATAGGAAGCTAAGGGTGAACAAGTGGATAGATATTTGGTATATTTAGAAGATGCCATGCAAAAGATTAACAAACTAACAGGGACCATCTGAGGTCTAGGGCTCAATGATCTCAGAATGTCCAAATTAGTATAGTAGATAGCAACTCCTATGCAATGTTATTATCCCTTCATTCTCTGCCTATATAATGTCAATATCCCTTCATCTCTCAGGATCTGAAGTGGGAGCAGAACATCAGCTCCATCCTGAAGAAGGCCCAGCAGCGGAGGTATTTCCTGCGGCTCTTGAGGAAATACGGTCTGCCTCAGGAATTGCTGCTGCAGTTCTACAATGCAGTCATTGAGTCTGTCCTGTGCACCTCCATCATTGTGTGGTTTGGAGCTGCCACCAAGCAGGATAGAACCAGACTACAGCACACAGTGAGGACTGCCGAGCGCATCATTGGAGCCTCCCTGCTCTCTATTGTGGACCTGTACTCTTCCAGGTAGAAGAAGAGGGCGGGGAACATCATAAAGGACTCCTCCCATCCTGCGCACGGACTGTTTGATCTGCTTCCGTCTGGTAGGCGCTTCAGATCCCTCCAGACTAAGACTAATAGGCACTGGAGATGTTTTTTTCCCTACTGCGGTCACTTTGCTGAACAGTTAACTGCCGGTTAACTGTCGGCTAACTATTACTTGGATTGCACTACCTGTATGTATAATCTATATTTTCATTTATATTTAACAATATTATTGTTATGAGCAGAGAGACAACATCTGCCGGAAGTAAATTCCTTGTATGTGCATAGGTACTTGGTGATTAAAGTCTGATTCTGATTCTGATTCTCTGCCTATATAATGTCAATATCCCTTCATTCTCTGCCTATGTATGTCAATATCCCTTCATTCTCTGCCTATATAATGTCAATATCCCTTCATTCTCTGCCTAAGTATGTCAATATCCCTTCATTCTCTGCCTATGTATGTCAATATCCCTTCATTCTCTGCCTGTGCAATGTCAATATCCCTTCATTCTCTGCCTAAGTATGTCAATATCCCTTCATTCTCTGCATATGTATGTCAATATCCCTTCATTCTCTGCCTATATAATGTCAATATCCCTTCATTCTCTGCCTAAGTATGTCAATATCCCTTCATTCTCTGCCTATGTATGTCAATATCCCTTCATTCTCTGCCTAAGTATGTCAATATCCCTTCATTCTCTGCATATGTATGTCAATATCCCTTCATACTCTGCCTGTGCAATGTCAATATCCCTTCATTCTCTGCCTATGTATGTCAATATCCCTTCATTCTCTGCCTAAGTATGTCCATATCCCTTCATTCTCTATCTATGTATGTCAATATCCTTTCATTCTCTGCCTGTGCAATGTCAATATCCCTTCATTCTCTGCCTGTGCAATGTCAATATCCCTTCATTCTCTGCCTATATAATGTCAATATCCTTTCATTCTCTGCCTGTGCAATGTCAATATCCCTTCATTCTCTGCCTGTGCAATGTCAATATCCCTTCATTCTCTGACTATATAATGTCAATATCCCTTCATTCTCTGCCTATGTATGTCAATATACCTTCATTCTCTGCCTATGTATGTCAATATCCCTTCATTCTCTGCCTAAGTATGTCAATATCCCTTCATTCTCTGCCTATGTATGTCAATATCCTTTCATTCTCTGCCTGTGCAATGTCAATATCCCTTCATTCTCTGCCTGTGCAATGTCAATATCCCTTCATTCTCTGCCTATGTATGTCAATATCCCTTCATTCTCTGCCTATATAATGTCAATATCCCTTCATTCTCTGCCTGTGCAATGTCAATATCCCTTCATTCTCTGCCTATCTAATGTCAATATCCCTTCAGTCTCTGCCTGTGCAATGTCAATATCCCTTCATTCTCTGCCTGTGCAATGTCAATATCCCTTCATTCTCTGCCTAAGTATGTCAATATCCCTTCATTCTCTGCCTATGTATGTCAATATCCCTTCATTCTCTGCCTATGTATGTCAATATCCCTTCATTCTCTGCCTAAGTATGTCAATATCCCTTCATTCTCTGCCTATGTATGTCAATATCCCTTCATTCCCTGCCTATGTATGTCAATATCCCTTCATACTCTGCCTAAGTATGTCAATATCCCTTCATTCTCTGCCTATGTATGTCAATATCCCTTCATTCTCTGCCTATGTATGTCAATATCCCTTCATTCTCTGCCTGTATGTCAATATCCCTTCATTCTCTGCATATGTATGTCAATATCCCTTCATACTCTGCCTGTGCAATGTCAATATCCCTTCATTCTCTGCCTATGTATGTCAATATCCCTTCATTCTCTGCCTAAGTATGTCAATATCCCTTCATTCTCTCCCAATGTATGTCAATATCCCTTCATTCTCTGCCTATATAATGTCAATATCCCTTCATTCTCTATCTATGTATGTCAATATCCCTTCATTCTCTGCCTAAGTATGTCAATATCCCTTCATTCTCTGCCTAAGTATGTCAATATCCCTTCATTCTCTGCCTATGTATGTCAATATCCCTTCATCCTCTGCCTATGTATGTCAATATCCCTTCATTCTCTGCCTATGTATGTCAATATCCCTTCATTCTCTGCCTATGTATGTCAATATCCCTTCATTCTCTGCGTAAGTATGTCAATATCCCTTCATTCTCTGCCTAAGTATGTCAATATCCCTTCATTCTCTGCCTATGTATGTCAATATCCCTTCATTCTCTGCCTAAGTATGTCAATATCCCTTCATTCTCTGCATATGTATGTCAATATCCCTTCATACTCTGCCTAAGTATGTCAATATCCCTTCATTCTCTGCCTAAGTATGTCAATATCCCTTCATTCTCTGCCTATGTATGTCAATATCCCTTCATTCTCTGCCTAAGTATGTCAATATCCCTTCATTCTCTGCATATGTATGTCAATATCCCTTCATACTCTGCCTGTGCAATGTCAATATCCCTTCATTCTCTGCCTATATAATGTCAATATCCCTTCATTCTCTGCCTAAGTATGTCAATATCCCTTCATTCTCTGCCTATGTATGTCAATATCCCTTCATTCTCTGCCTAAGTATGTCAATATCCCTTCATTCTCTGCATATGTATGTCAATATCCCTTCATACTCTGCCTGTGCAATGTCAATATCCCTTCATTCTCTGCCCAAGTATGTCAATATCCCTTCATTCTCTGCCTATATAATGCCAATATCCCTTCATTCTCTGCCTATGTATGTCAATATCCCTTCATTCTCTGCCTATGTATGTCAATATCCCTTCATTCTCTGCATATGTATGTCAATATCCCTTCATTCTCTGCCTATGTATGTCAATATCCCTTCATTCTCTGCATATGTATGTCAATATCCCTTCATTCTCTGCCTATATAATGTCAATATCCCTTCATTCTCTGCCTGTGCAATGTCAATATCCCTTCATTCTCTGCCTATGTATGTCAATATCCCTTCATTCTCTGCCTATATAATGTCAATATCCCTTCATTCTCTGCCTGTGCAATGTCAATATCCCTTCATTCTCTGCCTATCTAATGTCAATATCCCTTCATTCTCTGCCTGTGCAATGTCAATATCCCTTCATTCTCTGCCTATGTATGTCAATATCCCTTCATTCTCTGCCTATATAATGTCAATATCCCTTCATTCTCTGCCTAAGTATGTCAATATCCCTTCATTCTCTGCCTATATAATGTCAATATCCCTTCATTCTCTGCCTGTGCAATGTCAATATCCCTTCATTCTCTGCCTAAGTATGTCAATATCCCTTCATTCTCTGCATATGTATGTCAATATCCCTTCATTCTCTGCCTATATAATGTCAATATCCCTTCATTCTCTGCCTAAGTATGTCAATATCCCTTCATTCTCTGCCTATATAATGTCAATATCCCTTCATTCTCTGCCTGTGCAATGTCAATATCCCTTCATTCTCTGCCTAAGTATGTCAATATCCCTTCATTCTCTGCATATGTATGTCAATATCCCTTCATACTCTGCCTGTGCAATGTCAATATCCCTTCATTCTCTGCCTGTGCAATGTCAATATCCCTTCATTCTCTGCCTAAGTATGTCAATATCCCTTCATTCTCTGCCTATGTATGTCAATATCCCTTCATTCTCTGCCTATGTATGTCAATATCCCTTCATTCTCTGCCTAAGTATGTCAATATCCCTTCATTCTCTGCCTATGTATGTCAATATCCCTTCATTCCCTGCCTATGTATGTCAATATCCCTTCATACTCTGCCTAAGTATGTCAATATCCCTTCATTCTCTGCCAATGTATGTCAATATCCCTTCATTCTCTGCCTATGTATGTCAATATCCCTTCATTCTCTGCCTGTATGTCAATATCCCTTCATTCTCTGCATATGTATGTCAATATCCCTTCATACTCTGCCTGTGCAATGTCAATATCCCTTCATTCTCTGCCTATGTATGTCAATATCCCTTCATTCTCTGCCTAAGTATGTCAATATCCCTTCATTCTCTATCTATGTATGTCAATATCCCTTCATTCTCTGCCTATGTATGTCAATATCCCTTCATCCTCTGCCTATGTATGTCAATATCCCTTCATTCTCTGCCTATGTTTGTCAATATCCCTTCATTCTCTGCGTAAGTATGTCAATATCCCTTCATTCTCTGCCTAAGTATGTCAATATCCCTTCATTCTCTGCCTATGTATGTCAATATCCCTTCATTCTCTGCCTAAGTATGTCAATATCCCTTCATTCTCTGCATATGTATGTCAATATCCCTTCATACTCTGCCTAAGTATGTCAATATCCCTTCATTCTCTGCCTAAGTATGTCAATATCCCTTCATTCTCTGCCTATGTATGTCAATATCCCTTCATTCTCTGCCTAAGTATGTCAATATCCCTTCATTCTCTGCATATGTATGTCAATATCCCTTCATACTCTGCCTGTGCAATGTCAATATCCCTTCATTCTCTGCCTATATAATGTCAATATCCCTTCATTCTCTGCCTAAGTATGTCAATATCCCTTCATTCTCTGCCTATGTATGTCAATATCCCTTCATTCTCTGCCTATGTATGTCAATATCCCTTCATTCTCTGCCTAAGTATGTCAATATCCCTTCATTCTCTGCCTATGTATGTCAATATCCCTTCATTCCCTGCCTATGTATGTCAATATCCCTTCATACTCTGCCTGTGCAATGTCAATATCCCTTCATTCTCTGCCTATGTATGTCAATATCCCTTCATTCTCTGCCTATGTATGTCAATATCCCTTCATTCTCTGCCTGTATGTCAATATCCCTTCATTCTCTGCCTAAGTATGTCAATATCCCTTCATTCTTTGCCTATGTATGTCAATATCCCTTCATTCTCTGCCTATGTATGTCAATATCCCTTCATTCTCTGCCTAAGTATGTCAATATCCCTTCATTCTCTGCCTAAGTATGTCAATATCCCTTCATTCTCTGCCTATGTATGTCAATATCCCTTCATTCTCTGCCTAAGTATGTCAATATCCCTTCATTCTCTGCATATGTATGTCAATATCCCTTCATACTCTGCCTGTGCAATGTCAATATCCCTTCATTCTCTGCCTATGTATGTCAATATCCCTTCATTGTCTGCCTAAGTATGTCAATATCCCTTCATTCTCTATCTATGTATGTCAATATCCTTTCATTCTCTGCCTGTGCAATGTCAATATCCCTTCATTCTCTGCCTGTGCAATGTCAATATCCCTTCATTCTCTGCCTATATAATGTCAATATCCTTTCATTCTCTGCCTGTGCAATGTCAATATCCCTTCATTCTCTGCCTGTGCAATGTCAATATCCCTTCATTCTCTGCCTATATAATGTCAATATCCCTTCATTCTCTGCCTGTGCAATGTCAATATCCCTTCATTCTCTGCCTATGTATGTCAATATCCCTTCATTCTCTGCCTATATAATGTTAATATCCCTTCATTCTCTGCCTATATAATGTCAATATCCCTTCATTCTCTGCCTAAGTATGTCAATATCCCTTCATTCTGTGCCTATATAATGTCAATATCCCTTCATTCTCTGCCTGTGCAATGTCAATATCCCTTCATTCTCTGCCTAAGTATGTCAATATCCCTTCATTCTCTGCCTATGTATGTCAATATCCCTTCATTCTCTGCCTATGTAATGTCAATATCCCTTCACTCTCTGCCTGTGCAATGTCAATATCCCTTCATTCTCTGCCTATGTAATGTCCATATCCCTTCATTCTCTGCCTATGTATGTCAATATCCCTTCATTCTCTGCCTATGTAATGTCAATATCCCTTCATTTTCTGCCTATGTAATGTCAATTATTATAACTGAAATACATTGTGTGATTTTTTATTTTGTAGTAGCAGGACAGTGCAAGAGAAAAGTATTATGGTATGATAAAAAATTGATTAAATAAATCCCTTTATTCTCTGCCCATGCAATGTCAATATTCCTTCATTCTCTGCCCATGTAAGAGCCTCTTAAATATCTCTATTGTACTTGCCTCCATTTTCACCCCTAGCAGCATACTTTCATGTAGCCAACAGTCCCTGTGTGAACAAAAAGCAGCTTGCCCCACACATCTCCTTTGAGTTTGCCCCCCACTTCACCTAATATTCATGCCCTCTAGTATCAGACATTTTTTCTGTGGGTTAATGATATTGGCTGTCTACTCTATCTGTTCCTCTTAAAACTCTCAGCCTCTGCTGCTTCAGAGAAAGCAGCCCAAGTTTGTCCAACCTCTTCTCATAGCACACCCTCTAACCCTCTGTTGCCTCTTCAAGCCCTCCACATCCTTCTTAATAATTGGGAGACCAGAAATGAGTATAATATTCCAGAGGCACCCTAAGCAGCATTTTATAAACTTGTAACATAACTTCCTGACTCTTGAGCTCGGTTCCTTAACTGATAAAGGCAAACATGCCTTCTTTACCAGCCTATCAAGCTGTGTAGCTGCTTTCAGGGAGCTACAGACTTGAAGCCCCCAAGATCCCTCTGTACATCAGCATTATTAATAGTCTTGCCATTAGCAATGTATTCTCCCTTTACATTTGATCTTCCAAACTGCAACACCGTTTCCCCATATTGGCAACAGATTTATATCACACCACCACTGTTGGAGGCAAGTGAGACTACAGTATGCTATATTCAAAATGGAAGTTGAAGCATCGCTGGCATCTAGGAAATGCCCGAGGGATCAGAAGCAGGTTTATTATAACTGAAATACATTGTGAAATGTGTTATTTTGTGGCAGCAGGACAGTGAAAGATACAAGTATTATGTTATGATAAAAACTAGATTAAATAGTGCAAATGAGGAATACGGAGGTAGTGTTCATGGGTTCGTGGACCGGTCAGAAATCTGCTGGCAGGGGAGAAATAAAAAGTTAAGAGTGCCTCCTCCCTGATGGTAGCAATGAAACAGGCATGTCGGGGATGGTGAGGGTCCTTAATAATGGATGCTGCCTTCTTTAGACATTGCCTTTTGATGGTGTTGGTTGATGTGATGGAGCTAGCTGAGTTTACTAACCCTCTGCGGCCTCATTAGATCCTGCGCATTACCAGGTGGTGACGGAAAAAGCCAGAATGCTCTCAACAGTGCATTTGTAGAAAATTGCTAGAGTCTTCATCGCCATACTGTACGAAATATCCTTACGCTCATAATGAAGTATAGCCAGAGGTGTGCCTTCATCACGATTGCAATATGTGTTTGGCCAGAAGACAGAAAGGCTAATGAAAAGGAGACTTACAGCATGTTTTCATGCAGGTACACACTCAGTGGCCACTTTATTAAGTACACCTGTACACCTGCTTCTTCATGGTATGTAATGGCCTGGTTCATATTTTCACTGTTACGCTGTACGTGTTACATTTTGGCCATTCTGTAAGAGCAGTCTGTCCTGTTTTCATGCCTGTTTGGGTTAATGTTGAAGGTAAGAGATGAGGAGAAATGTGTGCCATCCAATTAGGATGGTTGGATTAAGGGGAGGATTCTCTGGTGAGGGTCACTAAGGTTGGTCTTGGGCTTTGGTTTGAGACGAGATGAAGAGGGAAGACGCTGGGGAGAACCGGTCGTAGCATACGATCCGGTGGGAGACCTGTTTTATCGAGATGGATTATGAGCGACATTTGGAAGGTGGTGTGTGTTTTCACATTGACCGAGGAACCAACACTTGAGTGACAGAGAAGTTCAAAATGAGCTTCAACTTGTGCACTTTTGACTGTTTAATTAGAATGGCCCTTTTCTTTTTGTTATTCTTTACTGACCCTTTAGTTAAGATTCATAGATATAATTCCTTTAATCGAATGCAATGTACTGTCTGTTATTTTGTGGCATTAATTTGTAACAGGGTAAAAATTGCACAGCATCCACACAAACCAGGGTTTGGGGTGGGATCGAGCACACCTCAATTTCATGAGTTTTGTGGGGCTGGAGGTTCCCTAGACTTCCCTAGACTTATGCAGCCAAGGAAACCAGGGCGTTTCAGGTATTATCTAATCAGCCAATCATGTGGCAGCAACTCAATACATAAAAGCATGCAGACATGGTCAGGAAGTTCTGATGTTGTTCAGATATCGGTATGGGGAAGAAATGTGATCCAAGTGAATTTGATCATGGTTGGTGACAGATAGGGTGGTTTGAATATCTCAGAAACTGCTAATCTCCTGGGATTTTCATGGACAATAGTCTCTAGAGTTTAAAGAAAATGGTGCAAAAAGAAAATCCAGTGAGCAGCAGGTCTGTGGGTGAAAATGCCTTGTTAATGAGAGAGGTCAGAGAAGAATAGCTAGACAGGTTCAAGCTGACAGCAAGGTGACAGTAACTGAAATAACCACATGTTCTGCATCTGGTGAGCATATCTCTGGATGCTCAACAGCTTGAACCTTGAAGTGGATGGGCTACAACAGCAGAAGACCACAAACAGACTCTCAGTGGCCACTATATTAGGTACAGGAGGTGTCTAATAAAGTGGGCACTGAGTGTACATTTCTTTCAAGGAACAATGATTTTAAAAATGATGTGGTGTGTTTTGGAGTATTGTTCAGAATTATTAATTCTGCTGGCACATTTGGAAGTTGTTCATTTATGGACTCCAGTAATATCGTTCAGCACGATCAGCTCTGGCTTTGAAGAAGTACTTTTTGTGTATTCATGTGGGTAGCCTATTGCCTAGGATATTCTAGCTGTATTCAGAATGCACGGCAGAACTCCCTTCTGCTGGTGCAAACATGTTTAGAATGCACAACTCAGGTTGCAGATAAAAAATGTACCTCTGCCAAATAAGGTTCCCAGAAGCCTACATCCCCAGGCTGGAGATATCCACAAGGGCAAAATAAAAACTCAAATCTGATATAGTAAATGGAAATTGAAACTGTAAAAGGCAAAGTATAACTGCAGGCTACAATGGATGCAAGTGGAATAGTACAGAAGATTAATTCAGATGTAGTTTGCATTATTTTAGATTATGTAATGCAATATGCTGTAGTGGCATGTAATTATGAGGATCCGTGGCCTGCCATTGTACTCCTCTTTGCATTTGATAATGAAAATATATTGCCTCCCTGCTAAAGTGTTATGGTTCACAAACTTCAACATGTACAGGCCAGCAATGCTCTGAGGACGATCTGCCTTCCTTAGAAAAATTTTTTTTGTATCAAGCACATTCTTCTAGCAAATGTGGAGGAGCTGAAGGAAGCATTTAGTTGTAGCTGGTCTTTATTTAATATATAACATCACTGTGGATTCCACATACTTTCAGAGGTTACACCACTTAATCTTTTTGTGACATTGCTTATTGAGAAAAGTGAAAGAAGTAATTTCTTAATTCTTGTCCTGTAACTTGCTCCTTTCTGCGTGTCTATTAGTTTCAGTACACCCTCATTATACAGGTGGTGGTGAATCTGTGGAATTCATTGCCACACATGGCTGTAGAGGCCAAGTCATTGAGTATACTTAAAGTAGAGTTTGATGGGTTATTGGTTACAGTCCTTGGTAAACTGAAAGGTTATAGAGAGAAGGCAGGTGAATGGGGTTGAGAGCCATAATGGAATAGCGGAGCAGACTCCATGGACTGATGGCTTAATTCTGTGCCTATCTCATATGGTCTTGTCACTGTGTTTTCTTCATTCTTTCTCATTACATCTGTGTCTCTTAGCTTTCTCACAGCCTTTTTACCCTTTTGAATTCTGTCCTATTTCATAATATTGGACCAAATGGCCTAATTCTGCTCCAGTGTCTTATGGTCTTATGCTGTGATCCAATAAAGCAAAGCACTGCTTTAACCGAGCCCAAGATTGTCCATCAAAATAATTAGCCAGTTGCAAAATGCCTTCATATTGCAAGGTCAAGAGAGATGCTGAATAAATATAGAGGCCTATTGTTCTGACCTGGCTCATCTATTTTTAGTGATATTGGCTGATGCTGGAGAGAGGATTGTTGAGCATGAAGTTGCAGTGATTCCCTTTGAATATTAACCGGTATGTTTAAGTTCCATCTGTACATCAAAATAATGATTTTGGGTTGACATGTCTTCAACAGGACGTCATTGCTGATAATAGAGAAGTCCTCTGTTACAGTCAAAGTCCTGAAGTAGCAAATGAGGTGCACACCTTTGGAATGTGTAAACCTGTGGAATTTTTCCACTGGGAAATTTTGGGATCATAGGAGATTTGAAAAGAAAATTGCTTAATCTAATTTTGCTCTGCACTCTCCTGAAGAATATGCATTAGGTAAGTTGTGATTTCACCAACTTCCCCCTGGAGGGCAATCTTCCCTTGTGAGTAGAGGTCATGGTACTGTGAGCAAATTGGTAAGGTTACTGGGTTAATGTCCAGAAGTCTGCACCAATGCTTTGGAAACATGAGTCCTAGCCTATCAGGATGGTTGGGGAATTTAATTTCAAGTAATCTGAAGTTTATATCAATATGGATATCTTTGAAATACTTGGGTTGTTGTAAAAAAATCGGTATCCGTCAGAACCTTATCTTTACTCTAACCTCTTTAATTCCACATCCACCAATGCTGTTGGCTTATAACTGTTCAGTTCAGGGGAAATTAGAAGTAGAATTGATCGCTTCAAAGATTAATTGTGCACCTGACAAGAAAGCACCACAAGAAACTAACATCTCATCATCATGGACTCCACCATCCAGGTCACGCTCTCCTCTCACTGTTGCCAGCAGGGAAGAGGTACAGAAGACTCAGGACCACACCACCAGATTCAGATACAATTATTACCCTTCAGCCATCAGGCTCCTGAACCTGCATGGATAACTTCACTCACCATGACACCGAACTAATTCCACAACCAATGGACTCACTTTCAGGGACGCTACAACTCATGTTATCAGTATTACTTCTTTACTGAAATTTTGTATTTACACAGTTTGTCTTCCTTTGCCTATTGGTTGTTTGACAGTCTTTGTCTGTACTGTCACTTGTATTTCTCTGTTCTGCTGTGAATGCCTGAAAGAAGATGAATCTTTGGTTAGTATATGGTGACGCATAGATACTTTGATAATAAATTTTCTTTGAATTTTACAGTCTAACCTTTATCCAGTGCAAAGACATCTAAGCTGTCCTTTCTTTTAAGTGTGACGGACTCATGCTTAAGACCCGGAACCCAGGGTGATCTTTTTTTTTGCTTCTCTCCTTTGCAGTTCTCCACTTCAAATGAACTCATTGTGTAGAGAAACCCCAAAGAAACCATTAGCAATTGTAAGGGGTTTCTTCTTTATGTTACTGCGTACGTTAATCAAAATGGCTGTTAAAAGTTATGGTAACTGGTGAGAGAGTGCTTTCTCTCGCAGCTTGTTTGGGTTATAATTACTGATAATGAGAATTGTATTCATTTGTTAACCAATTGGGATAGATGTTATTCTTTCTTGTGGGTCTGTAAGCTAGTGTTGACGGAATTTTGGGGAGTTGGAGGGGAGATCATGAGGAAGCAGGACATGCTGGATGTGCTCTGGTCGTCCACCAAGGTTGGTCCCAGGCGGCGGTTCGAGGAGGTCGGAGAAGATCGAATAGTGGACCGAAGACTTCTATGAGCTCCAACGGTTGTGCACGAATTGACTGAACTCAGATAAGTTTTGGCGCCTTTTCTTTCTTTTCTTTTCTTTCATATATATTGTATCGCTATTAATTACCTAGTTCTTCCTGGAGGACAAAAATGAGGAGACATCGGAGGAGGAGCTAGATGAGACTCCAGGGGAGGTGCCAGTAACCAGTGGGGGGGGGGGGTCAGAGTGGGAAGGCTTGGCCAGGCCCCACCCCCCCAGCTAGAGGTGAGACCTCTGAGCTAGCAGCCTCCCTTACCTCCCTGGTGAGAGGGGCTGAGAGGCCACGGCCGAAGCTGAGGATTTTCTCAGGAGCCAAGCCTACCCCAGAAGGGGAGAATGACTATGATACCTGGATCGAAAACACGCCCCTGTTGTTAGAGGCGTGGCCAGGCTTGGATGAGGAAAAGAGACAGCGATTGGTGGGAAGTTTGAGGGGCGGGACAGCCAGAGTCGTCCGTGAGCTGAAAGTTGAACAGCCCTTGGCTTCACTGTATTTAGAAGCTTTGGAGGGAGCGTTTGGAATGTCAGGGGATCCCTGGGAGTTTTTAGCGGAGTTTCATCATGTGGAGCATGGTAGATGGGATAACTCTCAGAATACATATTTCGGCTGGAGAGAATGCTTACTGGGTTGCGGCGCCGGGGGGGGGGGGGGGGGTAGTGAAGGCGGACGAAGTGGCGAGGGTGAGGATGAGTCAGATATTTAGTCGTTCCCTGGAGGAGGACAAGGTGGCTTGGAGTTTCCGGCAGTCCTATAAAAAGAGCCCCCCTCCATCATTTGGGCAGCTGATTAGAGAGATGTGGGAGGAAGAGAGTGCGTTGGGCCAAAAAAGGGGCTCGGGCCACGGGGGTGATCCTCAGTGGTACAGGAAGTGGTGGCCGGGTTGAGGACTGAGAAACCCAAGGGGTCCCAGGGGAGTAGGGACCCCCAGTTTGAAGGGATGGACAGGGAGAGTACTCCCTTCGGGGGACGACCCGCACAGTGGGCTGGGAGTGGTGGGCGTCCCGGGAGAGGAGGGGCAGCGGGAAAGAGGGGCATTTCAGGTGGGAATGTGAGTGGCCAGGGGCATGCGTCAGCTGTGGGGAAGAGGGACACTTTCGGAGCGATTGTGAGAGACAAAGCGCCCCGCGGAGGGCAAGCCTCCTGGGCGACTAAGAAGGGAGAGGTGTCGGGAAACTTAGGAGAGACTCAGTGAGGGAACGGACTGGAGTCTCTGGAGGAGCACGTTCCCAGAAATCAGCCAGGGGACCATTGAAAGCCCAAGCCTTTATTCCGGCTGGGTTGGTGGGACCCTGTTCCAGCGTGTGCCTACGGATAGAGGGAATTTATGCAAAAGCCATCCTGATGCGCTGTTCCCGGTGACAGTAATGTATAGCGCCCCTGTGAAGCCTACTAAGGGGGAAGGAACAGAGGAAAGCTGACCGCTGAGGCCTTTCACTTTAGGGACTCTCCTGTGCCACTGGAGTGGAAACGCAGGCTGGTGGAGAAGATGTTGAAGCTGGAAGATGTTTTCTCTCGTAGTGAGTTTGATGTGGGTTGCTCCAAGAGCACTCGCCATACCATCCGAGTGACTGAGGACACCCTGTTCAGAGAGAGGTCACGGCGACTGGCCCCTGCAGATGTGGAAGACGTACGGCAGCACTTGTGAAAGTTGAAGGAAGCTGGAATCATCACTGAGTTCCGAAGCCCCTATGCATCCCCAATAGTAGTGGCCCGGAAGAAGAACGGAAGGGTACGCATGTGTGTGGACTATAGGACCTTGAACCGGCGAACTGTCCCTGACCAGTATACCGTCCCGAGTGTCAAAGACGTGCTGGCCTGTCTGAGTGGAGCGAAGTGGTTTAGTATGCTGGACTTTAGGAGTGGCTATTACCAGATCCCAATGAGTGAGGCCGATAAAGAGAAGATGGCCTTTATCTTCCCACTGGGGTTCTTTCAGTTCGAACGAATGCCCCAAGGCATATGGGGGGCCCCAGCCACCTTCCAGAGGCTCATTGAGAGGACTGTGGGGGATATGAATCTGCTCGAGGTGCTGATGTATCTGAATGATCTGATAGTGTTTGGATCTACTTTGGAGGAACATGAGGAGCGGCTGCTGAAGGTGTTAAGCCGGCTTAAAGAGGAAGGTTTGAAACTTTCCCTGGACAAATGCCAGTTCTGTAAGCCGTTGGTTGGCTATGTTGGCCACATAATTTCGCGAGAGGGAGTGGCTACTGATCCGGCTAAGATAGACGCAGTGACCACCTGGCCAAGACCCCAGAAGGTGAGCACCCTACGCTCGTTTTTGGGGTTTTGTGGGTATTACCAACGATTCGTGAAAGGATACGCTAAAATGTGTCACCCGTTGACTCAGCTGTTGAACGGCTATCCCCCGGTGGGAAAGAAGAGGAAGAGGGACCAAGGACAAGATGCTGGAGGATACTGGAACACGGCGGAGCCCTTTGGCTCGAGATGGGATGATAAATGTGAAGAGGCATTCCAATCTCTGAAGAGGGCGCTGACCCAGGCCCCGGTATTAGCTTTTGCTGATCCCCAGAAGCCATACGTGCTGCACACTGATGCCAGTCGAGAGGGTCTCAGGGCTGTCCTGTACCAGGAGCAGGGCAACGCATTGAGACCGGTGGCGTTGGTCAGCCGAAGCGTGTTGCCATCTGAGAGAAATGATCCCACTCACAAGTTGGAGTTCCTGGCGCTGAAATGGGCGGTGGTGGACAAGTTGAGCGACTATCTATACGGGGCCAAGTTTGGGGTGAGAATGGATAATAATCCTCTCACTTATATCCTGACTTCTGTGAAACTGGATGCCACAGGCCATCGCTGTTTGGCAGCTTTGTCCGTATATGATTTCAGCCTGAAGTACCGGCCGGGAAGTAAGAATATCGATGCGGATGCTTTGTCACAGCGGGAGCATGAGGAACTGGAGACTGACAAGGAGTGGGAGAGCATTCCTGCCCCTGGGGTGAAAGCCATGTGTCAGTTTGCCATCACTGTGAAGGCCGAGGAAAAGGGGAAGGCCGGAGTGAGCAGTGAACCCATTGGGGGCTCCTGATGACGCCCTGCCCCAAGTTTACTGTGACCTGACCGCACTGCAGACTAAACAGTTGCCGGAACTAAGTCTGGGGGAAGTGGCAGCTGCTCAGCAAAATGACCCGGGCATTGGCACTGTTTGGAGCGTGGTGGAGAAGGGGGATATGGCGTGGACAGAGAAGACGAAACATGCTTCCGTGCCTCTGTTATTGAAGGAAAGGCCTCAGTTAAAGTTAAAGAACCAAGTCTTGTACGGGGTCATGGCACCTCCGGACCACCCCCAGCGTTGGCAGCTGGTCATCCCTGAGATATATCGGAAGACTGTGCTCCAGGCACTGAATGATGATTCCAGGCACTTGGGAGTGGAAAAGACCTATGGATTACTCAAGGACCGGTTTCACTGGCCCTGGATGAGGGGGGAGGTTGAAGAATATTGTAAAAAGTGCAGTCGTTGCATCAGGAGGAAGAATCTGCCTGCGCAGGCGGCTCCTTTGTCGCACTTACAGAGTGCGGGATCCCTGGACCTGGTGTGTATGGATTTCCTGTCGATTGAGTCTGACACCAGCAACACTGCAAATGTCTTAGTCATCACGGAACACTACACCTGATATGCTCAGGCATTTCCCACTAAGGACCAGAAAGTGACGACAGTGGCGAAGGTGTTAAGAGAGAAGTACTTTGTTCATTATGGCCTTCCCAGGCGGATCCATAGTGATCAGGGACGGGACTTCGAGAGCCGGCTTATCCATGAATTACTGACTATGCTTGGGGTTGAGAAATCCAGGACCACCCCAGATCCTCAGCCTGAGAGGTTTAACCAGACCCTGTTGGATATGCTCGGGACTCTGGAGATTGGTCAGAAAAGTAAGTGGAGTCAGCACATTGGGCGTTTGGTTCACTGTTACAATTGTACTCGCAATGACGCTGCAGGGTACTCGTCTTATAATCTGATGTTCGGGTGGGAAGCGAGGTTGCCCATTGACTTGTGTTTTGGGGCTGAAGTGGGTGAATTACCTGCGAAGCCATATCTGAAGAATGTGTCCGATATGAGGAGAGAGTTGAACAGGGCGTATGAGTTGGCCGAGGCAGCGGCCACCAAGCAGAATCAGAGGAATAAGAGGAGGTATAATCAGAAAGTGAAGTTCGCCCAACTATTGCCGGGAGACAATACAGAATTTAGGACTGCCTGGTAAGCACAAGTTGGCGGATCGCTGGGCGGCCGCCCCTATGTGGTAGAGAGCCAGATGCCGAATCCACCTGTTTACTGGGTGAGACCAGAGGATGGGAAGGGGCCTGGCAAAGGTACTCCATCAGAACCACCTGTTACCCCTGGGTCAAGAAGTTCAGGTGGATCAAGAGTCCGAGTGGGAGGTTACACCTAGTATGAGGACTCTGCGAGGGTGCGGGGCGAGGGAAGAGCCTGCTGTGGAAGAGACGGGACCCGTCCCCAGCCCGGAAAGGGATACTGCTTCGGAAGACGACGATTCAGATGTGTGGCACCTGTTTCCATTCGCTAATTCCCCAGTACCGGAAGAAGAGGCTCCTGGCCCTTCCCCCACTGAGTTAGGTGAGAGGAGGAGGGTGTTGAGGGGCAGACTGAGATACAGCTGGCATTGGGGGGAGAGAGGGTGGAACCTGAACATGAGACAGAGGGCTCTGAGGTGAAGAGGGATCGCAGTGAGGGTCTGACAGGTCGATCTGGGGTGTCTCCCATGGTGTCTGAGCCGGAAGGGTAGGCAGAGGAGGTACGGAGGTCTCAGAGAAGTAGGCACCCCCCGGAGCGGTTGACCTATGCAGCGCCGGGAGAGCAGAATGTGATCGGGAAGTTATGTCATAGCTTTATGCACCTGAGTTGGGTTTTCTGCCTTGCAAGAAGCATTGGGAACCTCTGTTAATGTCATGAGGCATGACTTCTGTTGTTGGGGGGAGAGTGTAAGGATTTCTTTTTTATGTTACTGCGTATGTTAATCAAAATGGCTGTTAAAAGTAAGAATGCTTCTTTGTTATGGTAACTGGGGAGAGAGCGCTTTCTCTCGCAGCTTGTTTGGGTTATAATTACTGATAATGAGAATTGTATTCATTTGTTAACCAATTGGGATAGATGTTATTCTTTCTTGTAGATCTGTAAGCTAGTGTTGTGCGGAATTTTGGGGAGTTGGAGGGGAGATCGCGAGGAAGGAGGACGTGATGGATGCGCTGTGGTTGACCACCGAGGTTGGTCCCAGACGGCGGGTTGAGGAGGTCGGAGAAGATCGAATAGTGGACCGAAGACTTCGATAGTTGAGCTCCAACGGTTGTGCACGAATTGACTGAATTCTGATAAGTTTTGGCACCTTTTCTTTCTTTTCTTTCATATATATTGTATCGCTATTAGTTACCTAGTTCTAGTACGATTTATAAAGTGTACTCTGTAAACGTGCATGGTGTGCGGTCTGATATTGTGTGTGCGAGTTTGCACTACTGTGCATTTCACAGCATCCGCGCATGCGGGAGACATGGTTTGGCAGGTGGACGGATTTTCCCTCAGACAAATGTTCGCCGATAGTGTGAGTGTTACACAATGTAGATAGTTTGTATGGAATAAGCTCCTACAAACTGATTTGATTTGGAAATGAATGTTGATTAAGTAAACATTACACCAACGTATTGAGTTGGCACCTTGGGGTATTTTACATTCAGGCTACAAAGAGGCAGGGTTTAAATTCACACAGAGTAAAATTGTTGACTGATAATCAGTAGCTCCTTTTATCATACAATTAACAAATACTCATAACTGTGACAACTGTAATTGATTCAACGTTTTCTCTCTTAACCTCAAAATCCAGCAAATACTGTACAAACACATTTACTCACAATTCTTACTAACCCCTAACTACAGTTTTCATTAAACACACCACAAATGAAATGGTTTCTGCTTCCATTACAAAGTGTGTTTAAATAATTGATTCATTAATGCCAATAATCTCTTGTTTAGTAAATCACTTAAATGCTAAGTTTCTAATCCTATGTGAAAGTTTGTCATTGAATGTAGCACTACTCCCTGCCACTGCACCAAATTATCATCCTGAAATGTTCTCAGGAATGTGGGGCTCGACAGAGAACCCAGTGTGATGCCAACTGAGCTGTGGGGTGAGGAGTGGGTGGCTGAGCTCAGCTGGAGCTGTTGGCTGGTTGCTTGTGCCAACTATTAGATTTTTAGATCTATCAGATTAATTATCAGGCCAGATATCAAGAAGCAAAAGAGCTGATCATTGACTTCAGAAAGGGGGTGGTACACATACTCCTGTCTGTATCAACACTGCTGAGGTTGAGAGATTCGGTTCCTAAGTGTGAACATCACCAATAGTCTGTCCTGGTCTAATTGCATTGATGTCACAGCCAAGAAAGCTTGCCAATGCATCTACTTCCACCGGAGGCTAAAGAAATGTGCATGCCCCCTTTGGCTCTCAGCAAGATTTGTTGATACACTGTAGAAAGCATCTGGCTGGGTGTATAATGGCTTGGTGTGGCAACTGCTCTGCATGTGCCTGCAGGAAGCTGCGGAGAGCTGTGGACACATGAACACTACCTCACTACTTTTATTCCTATTTGCACTTGTGGACAAAACTCACCACAGGAAGCAGCCTCACAGCTATGTGATCTGTCTAAACTTTTCGCTGCTCAGTAAAGCAGCCAGCTTAATCAAAGAACCCAACCACCCCAGACATTTTCTCTTCTCCGCTCTTCAATTGGACAGAAGATACAAAAGTCTGAAAGCACGTACCACCAGGCTTAAGGAAAGCTTCTATCCCACCGTTATCAGAGTCTTGATCAGATCTCCCGTACAATAAGCAAGGCTCGGCCGCACAATCGATCTCATTATGATGTGATTTTGCAATTAATCATTTACTTGCGCTGCATATTTTGGTAGCTTTTACCCTTTATTCTAGCTTGTTGCACTGTGTAAATGATTTTGATCTGCATGAACAGGATTCAAGACAAGCTTTTCACTGTATCTTGGTACATGTGACAATAGTAAACCAATATCAATTACAACAATAAAGCACAGCAACAGGACCTTCGGCCCACAATGTCTGTGCTGACCATGACCGTGACCGTGGACACAACATCATGGTGGGCATGATAGCAGCTATATTTCATTAGGAATTTGAGGAGATTTGCTACGTTACCAAAGACACTCGCAGATTTCTATAGAGCATTCTATGTGGCTGCATCACCCTCTGGTATGGGGTGGGGAGCTACTGCACAGGATCGAAATAAGCTGCAGAGAGTTGTAAACTCAGTCAGCTCCGTCATATATAACCATATAACAATTACAGCACAGAAACAGGCCATCTCGGCCCTTCTAGTCCGTGCTGAACGCTTACTCTCACCTAGTCCCACCGACCTGCACTCAGCCCATAACCCTCCATTCCTTTCCTGTCCATATAACTATCCAATTTTTTTTTAAATGACAAAATCGAACCTGCCTCTACCACTTCTACTGGAAGCTTGTTCCACACAGCTACCACTCTCTGAGTAAAGAAATTCCCCTCGTGTTACCCCTAAACTTTCAACTCATGTCCTCTTGTTTGAATCTCCCCTACTCTCGATGGAAAAAGCCTATCCATGTCAACTCTATCTATCCCCCTCATAATTTTAAATACCTCTATCAAGTTCCCCCTCAATCTTCTACACTCCAAAGAATAAATACCTAACTTGTTCAATCTTTCCCTGTAACTTAGGTGCTGAAACCTAGGTAACATTCTAGTAACTCTTCTCTGTACTCTCTCTATTTTGTTGACATCTTTCCTATAATTCAGTGACCAGAACTGTACACAATACTCCAAATTTGGCCTCACCACTGCCTTGTACAATTTTAACATTACATCCCAACTCCTAAGCTCAATATTCTGATTTATAAAGGCCAGCATACCAAAAACTTTCTTCACCACCCTATCCACATGAGATTCCACCTTCAGGGAACTATGCACCATGATTCCTATATCATTCTGTTCCACTGCATTCCTCAATGCCCTACCATTTACCATGTGGGCACCAGCCTCCCTAGCATCCAGGATATCTTCAAGGAGCCAAGCCTCAAAAGGCAGCACCCATCAGTAAGGACCCCATCACCCAGGACATGCCCTCTTCTCATTGCGCCCTTCAGAGAGGAGGGACAGAAAGCAAACACTCAATGACTCAGAAACAACTTCTTCTCCTCTGCAATCAGATTTCTGAATGGACATTGAACCCATGAACACTACCTCACTACTTTTATTTCTTTTTGCACTGCTTGTATAATTTAACGTTTTAAATATCCAGTACTTTCTTACTGAAATTCAGTTTTTATTATTATATATTGCAATGTACTGCTGCCACGTAACATCAAATTTCACGACATATGCCAGTCATATTAAACCTCATTCTGATGTCATTTAAATTTGTATGTTTGAAAGGAATAGAAGGAGATCCTGGCAATAGCCTGCTGTTGATGTTCAAAATACTTTTTAAACTTTGACACACCACTATTCCATTTGTAGCTTGTAAGGTTGATTCAATTTAAAACCTATTTTTCGGACGTTGCGAATCCTTTACTCCCCAAGTAGTTACAATTGGACATCTCTCTAGTCGAGTGAACACAGTTTAAACTCATGGGGCTATAAACAAATGGAAGCAATTTCAACGCTTTGTCGTCTGACTAGTGATCCACAATGCGGAAAATTAAATTATGAAGTATGATTCAAATTAAGCCCTTTTCAAATCTGATTTTCTTATCTTTTTGGAAATCTGAGAGATAGTGAGACAGACTGGTTTTACAGCCTTAGTGACCTTAGAATTTGAGAAATTTAGTAAACAGGATCAATTATTTAGCTCATTTAGATTGCTTTAATTTCCATGCACAAAGGTAGCATGCATGTTGAATTGTATCAAAGCAGCTGGCAGTAAGGAAGCAGTAATCATTCCTCTTTGCCACCTTTAAGGGAAACTGTGGTCAGAGGTTAGTAAGAAATGTGTGTGGATGTGTTTCCAAGTTATTTTATGCTTGATATTGAGGGACCATTGAAACAATTACAGTAGTTATGGTTTCAGGGAGTATTTGAAGAAAGAAATGAAACTTAATTGTACAATAAAGGAAGCTATTGAGAATCAGTGGTCTTAGTTTGGACCTCTCTATGTGAAGCCCCCACTTGTGTTCCTTCCCACTATACCTTGAGTATTGTGCAGAGCTACATGATACAGTACAAAAACTAGACTGAACTACAGAAAAAAAAACAACATGGAGAAAGCTACACTAGACTACAGACCTACACAGGACTGCATAAAGTGCACAAAAACAGTGCAGGCATTACAATAAATAATAAACAGGACATTAGGGCAAGGTGTCAGTCCAGGCTTCAGGTATTGAGGAGTCTGATAGCTTGGGGGAAGAAACTGTTACATAGTCTGGTCGTGACAGCCCGAATGCTTCAGAGCCTTTTCCTAGACGGCAGGAGGGAGAAGAGATTGCATGAGGGGTGCATGGGGTCCTACATAATGCTGTTTCCTTTGCGGATGCAGCGTGTAGTGTAAATGTCCATGATGGCAGGAAGAGAGAC
Organism: Hemitrygon akajei; assembly: GCF_048418815.1. Lineage (NCBI taxonomy): Eukaryota > Metazoa > Chordata > Chondrichthyes > Myliobatiformes > Dasyatidae > Hemitrygon > Hemitrygon akajei. Next base: position 4,098,952 of record NC_133146.1, read on the forward strand.
CCTGATGATCTTCTCAGCTGACCTCACTATCCACTGCAGGGTCTTGCGATCTGAGATGGTACAATTTCCGAACCAGGCAGTGATGCAGCTGCTCAGGATGCTCTCAATACAACCTCTGTAGTTTGTGATGAGGATGGGGGGTGGGAGATGGACTTTCCTCAGCCTTCGCAGAAAGTAGAGGTGCTGCTGGGCTTTCTTTGCTATGGAGCTGGTGTTGAGGGACCAGGTGAGATTCTCCGTCAGGTGAGCACCAAGAAACTTGGTCGTGTCATTGGCGAACTTGATGATATGGTTCGAGCTGTGTGTTGCAGCACAGTCTTGGGTCAGCAGAGTGAACAGCAGTGGACTGAGCACATAGCCCTGGGAAGCCCCCGTGCTCAGTGTGATGGTGTTAGAGATGCTGCTCCCGATCCGGACTGACTGAGTTCTCCCAGTCAGGAAGTCTAGGATCCAGTTGCAGAGGGAGGTGTTCAGGCCCAGTAGGCTCAGCTTTCCAATCAGTTTCTGAGGGATGATTGTGTTGAATGCCGAACTGAAGTCTATGAACAGCATCCAAACATATGAGAAGGATGTTCTTGCTTTGGATTTCAGCAGATTGCCTCCTGAGATGGTAGCACTGATGTATTTGGAGATAATGGGACAATTAGATTCAGATTATTTATCATTTATTTATCTCATAGAGTTTAAGAGTCATGACATAATGATGCAGCTCTATAAAACTCTGGTTAGGCCACACTTGGAGTACTGTGTCTGGTTCTGGTCGCCTCACTATAGGAAGGATGTGGAAGCATTGGAAAGGGTACAGAGGAGATTTACCAGGATGCTGCCTGGTTTAGAGAGTATGCATTATGATCAGAGATTAAGGGAGTTAGGGCTTTACTCTTTGGAGAGAAGGAGGATGAGAGGAAACATGATAGAGGTGTACAAGATATTAAGAGGAATAGATAGAATGGACGGCCTGCACCTATTCCTCAGGGCACCACTGCTCAGTACAAGAGGACATGGCTTTAAGGTAAGGGGAGGGAAGTTCAAGGGGGATATTAGAGGAAGGTTTTTTACTCAGAGAGTGGTTGGTGCGTGGAATGTGCTGCCTGAGTCAGTGGTGGAGGCAGATACACTAGTGAATTTTAAGAGACTACTAGACAGGAAAATGGAGGAATTTAAGGTGGGGTGTTATATGGGAGGCGGGGTTTAAAGTTCGGCACAGCATAGCGGGCTGAAGGGCCTGTAATGTGCTGTACTATTCTATGTTCTAAATCCAGAATCAGGTCACAGACACGTATGGGAAAGTAAATTTCAGACTGAGGTGAGGAAAAAAAGAGTGGTGAATCTATGGTTTCTATACCACAGAATATATTTGAAGCCAAATCATTAAACATGCTCAAGATGAGTTAGACACAGTACAAATTGCTAAAGAGGTTAAGAGATATTGGGGCGGGGGGGGGAGTGGGATCTAGATTAGGGGTCTCAACCCAAACTGTCAACTCTACAGATGTTGCCTGAAACACGGAGCTCCTCCTGAATCTTGTGTGTCACGTAAGCAGCAGGATTTCCATAAAAACTCTCATACACCTTTCACAACTGATGAAAACACATCAGCATTTTGAATGTTGTGCTTTGTCTGAGGGTTTTTTTGTTTGTTTCTGAGCAGCTTACAAAACACACATCAGATTTATAAATTAGCTCTGAAATACAGCAAAATATATGGTGAAATGAGTTGTTTTATGTCAACAGCAAACACAGTCAAAGGATTGAGCTGGAGGCAGCCCGCAAGTGTCACAGGCATCCAACACCAAAGTGGCCTGGCCAAAACTCACTAACCCCAACCTACAGTGTACCGGGTATGTCCTTAAAACGTGGGAGGAAACCAGAACACCTTGGGTAGCCCAGCTGTCCCTCCTTACGGACGGCAGAGGAAAGCAAACTCCAAGCGATGACTGTTGACGCTGTAAAACAATCACGCTAACCACTACACTACTGTATAGTTGTGAAAATGTGCCATAGAGGCAGACAAATGTGGACTCTTGTGTCTCTGTTTTGCTACTCCACTGTGTAGTCTCTTCAAGGAATGCCCACTTTGAAGAAGCTTTTCAACTCTCTTTATGTCCAGATGAAGGATCTAGAACTGAAGATGTTGACTGTTCATTTGACTCGCTGAGTTTGTACAGCATCGTGTCTGTTGCTCCAGATTCCAGCATCCGCAGTTTCTTCTGTCTTCCTCTCCAATGTGGCTAGTTGGCCATGACCACACTGAATGATAACACAGGTTTGATGTGACAAATGGCCTTCTCCATCTCCACATTTTATGGATCAATTATCTCTGTCAAAGCAGTAGATTGGACCATTTCAACTTTGCCCCTGAATGTACACTCAGTGGCCACTTTATTAGGTACATGATTTGAACACCATGTGGTCTTCTGCTGCTGTAGCCCATCCACTTCAAGGTTTGACATGGCAAACAATTAAGACGCTCTTCTGCACACCACCATTGTAACACATTGTTATTTTAGTTACTGTAGCCTTCCTGTCAGCTTGAAACAGTCTGGCCATTCTCCTCTGACCTCTCTCATTAACAAGGCATTTTTGCTCACAGAACTGACACTCACTAGATTTCTTTTTGTTTCTCACACCATTCTCTGTAAAGTCTACACACAGTTGTGTGTAAAAATCCCAGGAGATCAGCAGTTTCTGAACTACTCAAACCAACAATCATTCCACGGTCAAAGTCACTTTGATCACATTTCTTCCCCATCCTGACGTTTGGTTTGAACAACAACTGAACCTTGTGATCATGTCTGCATGCTTTTATGCATGATTAGATATTTGCACTAATGAGCAGGTTTACAGGTGTAACCAATGAGTATAGCTTGAGTACAGAAAATATTGTACTCAAACTGAGTAACAGAGATTGATTTAATATGGCATATTTATTATTTATTTTTAATATTGAATATTTACGGTATATACTTCTGTTTTCTATTGAAATAGATTTTTATTGTCAACTTACTGTTGCTGTAGTTTCTGTTTCCATTGTTTTTCAAATGGACTATTTTCAGCAACTCTCAATTCTGTTTCTTAGGATTGAAGGTGAATTTTGAGATGAGTCAATAAAGAAGCAGGAGAATCTTGCAGGGAGATGTGCTGGCTGGCATGGTGAACTTTGTGAGGTGGTACATTCCTTCTACCTCTGTGTACTTCTTTATTTTTAACCAGAGATTGCCAAGAGTCGGTGGAGACGTTGTCTTTCTTTGAGGAGACTTTGTGCATATCTTTGAGCCTTCTCCTCTGTTCCATGAAAAGTTTTAATATAGATTGAATATAGACTGTTTTTTAAGGGCAAATAAAGATGGAGAAGGATGTCTTTTCTTTATGAGTTTTGTTACAAATCAGCAACAATGAATATATAATTGAGGCAGGTTTTTTTATAACAAATAAAACATTTATTAAACACAGTAAAAAACCCACAAGTAAACAAACGACTAACATAACCGGAAGTCAGCTGCGATACGGCAGCTCGAACAGTTCTTAAAGCAGTAATGCGAAAACAGTTCTTAAAGTAGTAATGCGAAAAGTCCAAAATGATTTCACAGTCTGTTAAGGGAGAGGCTTTCGTTGATAATATATTCTCTTTTGTGGCGTTACTGCTGAGCCCAGTCGAAGTTTGCTTCAATCAAAGGATTTATGATGAAGAAAAATGAAACGGCTTAAAGGCACTGACCTTTCTTTGGCGAAACTTTATATCCAACTCACTGCTCTTTTTTATTTGCAAAGCAGGAATTATCATTGACACAAGTTACTACTTCCTCATGTAAAGATTAAACAAAGGTCGAATCTGTTTCACTTTCGACATTAACTTTCCAAATCCTTCAGTATGTCCGAACTCTGATGAATCTTCACTCTCCACTGACTTTACTGGCAGTAATATAGCAAAACTGCCGGCAATAACCCTTGAGACTTAAGGCAGAAAATAAAACTCCAGTTCTATACGAAACTGCGTCATAACATCGGAATACGCAGCAGCTTGGAGTCAGTAGCAAATTCAGCCACAAACTGCCCACGTCACAGGGAGGGGTTCTCCTTTTATACCCGGTTGAAAAAACTATCATATGATCTCTCACTGGCGGGAAAATGACATCACTCCCCCATCACAAGACCATTACCTCATGTCCAGCATAACTTCAATTACATGATGGTCATGTGACAGGTACAAGACACCCATGGGTACGTAACAGTTTCATATCACAAAAAAACAACCTGTGCATGACGTGCAATTTATAAAAATAGATTGCATACAGGAAATGGTGCTTATGCAAAATGATCTGATCCTCTAGAGCAGAGGCTCACAACTTGAGGTCCGTGGACCTCTCAGTTAATGGGAGGGATTCATGGCATAAAACAGTTGGGGAACCCTGCTGTAGAGACAGCCAAACTCTCTAAAAAAGTAGGACCAGAACACATGAATAACTTGCTCAAACATTGATTGTTTATTCATCTCCATAGATGCTGAGTTCCTTCAGCATTTTGTGTGTTGCTCTGGATTTCCAGCACCTGGAGAACCTCCTGATGTTTGTGGCAACTTTATTGTCATACACACGAACAATGAACAACTTGCAGAAGGTTCACAGGCACATAGCATCAGAGACATCACATCTACAAGAAAAATATAAAATAAACATAAATTTACAAAATTATACAACAAAGAAGGCAGTTAGAAAAAGAGCCTACAAATGAAGCAGGGCAAATGTCAGAAATTTTTCTCTAGAGTAAGCTGTACTTTGGGTGTCGGGTCAGTGAGTTGGACCATGGTCAGTATAGGGCTCATTGCAAAGCCTACTGCAAGCAAGGAAGGGAAAATCAACATTAGTGCCCCCTCCCTGGCGAATATCTCCTGCACTGAAGTCCTAATGATATTCAGGTTCCGTTGGGCAGCCATACTCATTGGCAGGCACAAACCCACTAAACACAGTCAATTCTGAGATCTGCCTAGGAAAACGATTACCAGGGAGGCAGGAAAAGATTCAAAATTGTACTCAATTGTACTCTGAATGAAATCTAACAGTCGCACTCTAAGTCTTACCATAGATAAGCACTCTGGAAGCAGCACATCACTTTAGAATCCCCCACCTATCAGGCCCAATCTGTGGAAGGGTACACAATTCCCACAATAGTTTCAAAGCCCACAAAGCCACGGTGGAAGCCAATCACCCTCAATCTGAGGAAGAGGAAGATGAAGAGGAAGAGGTAGACGAAGAGGAAGTGTGTGGTTGGCCCAGCTGTCTTTTGACAGACAGACAGACAGACAGACAGACAGACATACTTTATTGATCCCGAGGGAAATGGTGACCACTGAGAATATTGGTGATGGGGACTCAGTGACAGGGTGACATTGAGTGTCAAGAATAGGTGGTGTGAGCTGTATTGTCACTGCCTGGTCCTTCTCTGGGGAAAGAAGCTGATATCTCAGAGTAATGATGCCTCATCATTGATAAATGACATACTGGCAAGTAAAGCTAGTCTCATGCTGTCTTGTAATCTCTCGATTAATGAATTTGGTCAATCAAGACCAAACTAAAGTTGTCTTTCAGTAACAGCTTGATGTACTTCACAGCTTTTTCAGAGTATCAGGTTAATTTCAGCAAGATGACACGTTACCTGTGTAATGTAAAGTAATAAATTCCATGCTATTGCTTGTTTATCTGATGTACTGGGCATAGTCAAATCGACAATCTGATGTTACACTGGTTTGAGGAGCAGGCAACAAGATACAGAGGAGGAAGGTTCGCAATTGCATTTAGGCCTCTGTGCTTTTGTCTGCCTCTATGGCACATTTTCACAACTATACAGTAGTGTAGTGGTTAGCGTGATTGTTTTACAGCGTCAACAGTCATTGCTTGGGGTTTCACTGCCGCCTGTAAGGAGTGACATCTGGGCTACCCAAGGTGCTCTGGTTTCCTCCCACATTTTAAGGACATACTCTGTAGGTTGGGGGTACTGAGTTTTGGCCAGGCCACTTTGGTGTTGGATGCCTGTGACACTTGCGGGCTGCCTCCAGCTCAATCCTTTGACTGTGTTTGCTGATGACATAAAACAACTCATTTCACAAATATTTCAATGAATTTCAGTGCTAATTTATAAATCTGCTGTGCGTTTTGTAAGCTGCTCAGAAACGAACAAAAAAACCTCAGACACAGCACAACTTCCAAGATGTTGATGTGTTTTCATGGGTCTTGTTACACCACCAGTTGTGAAAGGTGTATGAGAGTGTTTTTATGGAATTTCTCCTGCTCACATGAAAACAAAGTCATAAATCTGAATGTGCTTGTAAGGAAATGCAGCACAAACCTATTAATGGGAACCTCAGAAGTAGAAGTGTTAGATTTGCTGCCAATTCATTTACTCCCCACATTTTAGAGGCTGCGTTTAATCTAAAGGATTGATAGTCAAAGAGTCTTTCAAACTAAATCTTTCAATGGGAAAGTAGTTCTCATTTTGTATTATAATTGTCCATTGATCACAACAACATGTGAATTTCTTTTCACCTTGTGAAATACCAGTCAGTAAGAAATCTGAAAATAGCCATAAATCCTGCATAAAGAGTTTCTGAAGAAAAGAAAATACAGGCCAGCATTCCTGCTTATCTAATGAAACATTAATCTTTCATTTCAAATTTCTTACCATCTATTTCTGTCATTTTATTCTTTCCAAAGTAAGTCACTAAATTTTACACTGCTATGACCATGAAGCTCCAGGCTACAGAAGTATTAAATTGGGTTTGGTTTCAAATGTTTCAAGGTTCCTGTTAGCTTGATGAGCTCCTCACTGTGAGAGTGAATGTCCACACAATCAAACAAAATCACTCCAGTTTATTTTCATTTTGAATTTCATGCTCTGTATGGTGAAGGATGATAATATAAGAGAAAGAGTATGTCTTCTCTCCTTGAACTCAAGATTGAAATCAACAAGAACACTAAGAACAGAGTAATCAATAAAGCAAAATGACTTCTTTACTGCCTATAGAGTCTAACTCCAACAGCTTCCCTCATTATAAAACTTATACCAAGGTAAGAAACACCAAATAGTTCATCCCGTACCTTGGATTTTATAACGTGTACTATATCACAGTATGGTTTTTGATTCTGGTCTCACAGTTGGGCTCACACAATTCGGCCTAAACTCACGCCCTGTCTTAATATAGGGATAACTTTCCAATTCCACGCATCCAACAGAGATTCTCAGCCATTGAAAACTCTTGGATGAGCTTTTGCAATTGTCCAATTATATAAACTTCAATTCCCCTTTGCCCTTTTCCTCCAGTTCCTCATTGTTAACATTTAAAAATTGGCTTTAAATCCTTCACTTGTTTGTTATTCTTTATGCCGTTTACTTCTTTCAGCCTCGCAATCCTATTTCGTAAACATCTCATTGTGGTGTTTACAGCCCAACTTATCCTGGTACGACCCTGATATCTGTAGTTCTCTTCCTAGATCCCTTCTTCTCATAGAACCTCTGTGAACACCATCTTTTAAGTTAAGCTTCCTTATCCTTTGCGGTTGATGCTCATTTTCTCACATGGCATGTCTAAAAGGTACCTCGATGCCTTTGGAAAATGTGCCGTATTAGTACAAGCCTTTGTTGTGCTGTGGATTCATCCTATTCCCAATTCATCTGTTGACCATCAGTGCTTTCACAAAGATTATTACCTTTCATTTTCAGGAATGTTAAGCCTACTTAACTTCTTGCAAGAAACCATTTATTATTACCATCGTTTACTTAGTAAAGTTGAAGGTATTTATTACTTGTTGTAAAATTTAGAGTTTTTAAAATTTCATTGATTTCCATTGAAAATAACTGAAAAGATAAAATGTCCTTTTTCAGATAAGCAATTTACCCAGGAAAGTTGACCGAGAACGTTTAAAATTTTCTGATAACACATATGAATTTTCAATTTTATATGTACATATATAAACTGTATATGGAATAAGGTGGACGATCTTGACGCACAGTTAGAGACTGGCAGATATAATGTTGTGGGCATCACTGAGTAGTGGCTGAAAGAAAATTAAAGTTCAGAGCTGAACATCCAATGATACACATTGCATAGAAAGGACAGGCAGGTAGGCAGGGTACCATAGCTCTGTTGGAAAAAAAATGAAATCAAATCCTTGTGAAGAGGTGACATAGGATCAGAAGAGTTAGAATCCTTGAGGGTAGAACTAAGGAACTGTAAAGGTAAAATGACCCTGATGGGACTAATATACAGAGCTCAAACAGTAACCAGGATGTGGGCTACAAATTACAATGGAAGCTAGAAACCCATGTCAAAGGGGCAATGTTACAATAGTCATGGGGTATTTCAATATGCAGATAGACTTAGAAAATCCCAAGAGAGAGAATTTGTAGAAATACCTATGAGATGGCTTTTTAAACCAGCTTGTGGTTGAGCCCACTAGGGGAAAGGCTGTTCTGGATTAGGTGTTGTGTAATGCTTCAGATTTGATCAGGGAGCTTAAGGTAAAGGAACCCTTAAGGCTGTATCATATTATGACAGAATTCACCCTAGAGCAGAGGCTCCAGGCTTTTTTATGCCATGGACCCCCCTACCATTACCCGAGGGGCCCATGGAACCCAGGTTGGGAACCCTTGCCCTAAATGGTTAAGTTAAAGTCAGATATATCAGTACAGTGAAGGGAATTGCAGAGGCATGAAAGAGGAGCTGGCCAAAGTTGATTGGAAGGAGACACTAGCAGGGATGATGGCAGAATGGCAATGGCTGGAGTTTCTGGGGGCAATTTGGAAGATGCAGGATAGATACATCCCAAAGAAGAAATACTCTAATGCAACATGCACAAAATGCTGGAGGAACTCAGTAGGTCAGGCAGCATCTACGGAAGTGAATAAACAGTTGATGTTTTGGGCTGAGACTCTTCTTCAGGACTGAAAGGAGGAAGATGCCAGAGTGAAAAAGGTAAGGGAAGGTGACTAGCTAGAAGGTGATAGGTGAAACCAAGTGGGTGGGAAAGGTAAAGGACTGGGGAAGAGGGAATCTGCTAGGGGAAGAGAATGTGCTATAGGAGAAAGGGAAGGAGCAGGGGATCAAGGGGGTGAGTTAGAAGAGGTAAAAGGACAGAGAGCTGAGTAGAAGTAGAGACCCAATGTAGATCGTGAGACTGCTTTGCCGAGCACCTACGCTCCCTCCACCCGAACAAGCGGGATCTCCCAGTGGCCATGCACATTAACTCCACATCCATATCAAAATGGGTGAATGTTTGGGCAGCCTCCCACCTGAGGGCATGAACACTGACTTCACGAACCTTTGATAATGCCCCCACCCCTCCCCCTCCTTCACCATTCCCCATCCCCTTTTCCCTCTCTCACCTTATCTCCTTGCCTGCCCATCGCCTCCCTTTGGTGCTCCTCCCCCCTTTCCTTTCTTCCATGGCTTTCTGTCCTTTTTTTTTATCAAACTCCCCCCTTCTCTAGCCTTCTATCCCTTTCACCAATCAACTTCCCAGCTCTTCATCCCTCCTGCTTCAGGTTTCACCTATCACCTTGTTTTTCTCTCTCCACTCCCCCACCTTTTAAGTCTACTTATCAGCTTTTTTTCTCCAGTCCTGCTGAAGGGTTTCAGCCCAAAGCGTCGACTGTTTACTCTTTCTCATAGATGCTGCCTGGCCTGGCGAGTTCCTCCAGTGTTTTGTGTGTGTTGCTTGGATTTCCAGCATCTGCAGATTTTCTCTTGTTTGTGGTGTAATGCTGAGGCTTTATAAGGCACTAGTGAAGCCTCACTTGGAGTATTGTGCAGAGCCGTGGGCCCCTTATCAATGTGCTGACATTGGAGAGGGTTCAGACAAGGTTTAAGAGTATAATTCTGGGAATGAAAGGGTTATCACATGAGGAGCAATTGTAATGGCTCTGGGCCTGTGCGTGCTGGAATTTAGAAGAATGAGTAAGGATTTCATTGAAACCTATTGAATGTTGAAAGGTCTAGATAGAGTGGATATGGAGCAAATGTTTCCATAGTGGGGAAGCCTAGGACTAGAGGACACAGCCTCAGAATAGAGGTATGATCTTTTAGAATAGAGATGAAGAGGAATTTCTTTAGCCAAGAGGTGATGAATTTGTGGAATGCATTGCCACGGGCAGCTGTGGAGGCCAGATCATTTGATGTATTTAAGATGTAGGTTGATAGATTCTTGATTAATTAGGACTTGAAAGGTTACAGGGAGAAGGCGGGTGAATGAAGTTGAGAGGATCAGCCTTGATGAAATGGTGAAGCTGTCTGAAGGGCCAAATGGCCTAATTCTGCTCCTATGTCTTATGATATTGTAAACATAATTACAAGTTTAGGGGTATAGCTCGGGTGAGTGCAAACAGGTTTTTTCCACTGAGGGTGGGTGAACTAAAACTAATTCATAGGTTAAGGGTAAAAAGTGAAATATTTAATGGGAAATTCCTTACTCAGAGGGTGGTGCAAGTGTGGAGTGAGCCACCAGGGGAAGTGGTGAATGCACATTTGATTTCAACATTTAAGAGAAGTTTGGATGGGAGGTGTAATGAGGGCTGTGCTCTGGATGCAGGTTGATGGGACAGTTAATGACAATTTGGACTAGATGGGCTGAGCTGAAGGATCTGTTCCTGTGCTGCAGTGCTCTATGACTCTCTCAGTCAGACAGAATCTGAGGAGGGGGAAGCAGGGTTAATATTTCACATGAACGCCTTTGTCTGATTTGCTGAGTGTTTCCAGAAGTTTCTGTTTTAACTTCAAACCCTTTTATGTTTCTTTTTAATTTTGTATTCTCTATGCACTATATCTCACCTTCACATGAAAAATATTCAATTAATTATATCGACTAGGTTTGTGATGCTGAAGTCAGGTGAGTATAGAAATGTAAACCTGATGTGAATGAGAGTACTTACACTGAGTTTTAATAATTTCAGATGACCAACTATGAAGGAAGGTTGAGGGAATAGATGAATATGTTGGTTTAATTAATTCTAGAGTGTGTACATTATGTCCTTGGAAAAAGATTGAAGCATATCAGACTCCATTATTTTATGTTTAGCAACACTCTCTTATCCCCTGTGTTGGACCATAGTTGGAACTCATTCGACAAGTCAATTTAGAGTATTGTATACCAATATTTTAAATGAAAAATGCCATTGTATGTAAAAGTTTTGAATTATTAATGTGTATGATCTAGAAACCATTACAGCAGGAAGAGGAGGAGCAAAGGGCTCGAGAGATAATTGGCAGCGACAAATAAAAAGAAGGGTAACTGAAGCGGAATGGCCAGTGTGTGAGTGGCTCAGGGTAGGAGTGGAGCTTTGAGGCTTTGGCTCGAGAGGCTTTAGTGAGCAGAGGCTGAGGACGAATTTGCTGCAAGTGAGGTAAGGCTGAATAAGTTCCTTTAATTAATTTAATTAACTTAGGAGTAGGTAATGGAGGCAGCAGTTAGGGCAATTGAGTGCTCCGTATGCAGGATATGGGAAGTCAGGGACAGCACAGCTGTCCCTGATGACTACACCTGCAAAAGGTGCATCCAGCTACAGCTCCTGACAAACCATGTTAGGGAACTGGAGCTAGAGCTGGATGAACTTCGGATCATTTGTGAGGCAAAGGCAGAAATAGACAGGAGTTTCAGAGAGACGGTCACCCCTAAAAGTCAGGAGGCAGGTAGCTGGGTGACTGTTGGGAGAGGGAAGGGGAATAGACAGGAAGAGCAGAGCACCCCTGTGGCCGTTCCCATCAATAATAAGTATACCGTTTTGGATACTGTTGGTGGGGGACAACCTACCAGGGGCAAGTTGTAGTGGTCGCGTCTCTGACACCGAGACTGGACCCTCAGCTCAGAAAGGAAGGAGGGAAAAGAGGAGAGCAGTAGTGATAGGGGATTCAATAGTTAGGGGGACAGATAAGAGGTTTTGTGGGAGAGATTGAGAATCCCGGATGGTCTGTTGCTTCCCTGATGTCAGGGTCTGCGATATCTCGGATTGAGTTCTTGGTATTCTCAGGATAAAGGGTGAGCAGCCAGATGTCGTGGATCATGTAGGGACCAATGATGTGGATAGGAAGGAGGAGGAGGTCCTGCAAAGAGAGTTTAGGGAGTTAGGTGCAAAGTTGAAGGACAGAATCTCCAGGGTTGCAATCTCAGGATTGCTCCATCAAAACCCTGCCTCACTCGGATGCAGCCCCCATATTTATGTTACAGATTCAGCAACAATAAATATGTGAGTGAGGCAGGGTTTTGATAACAAACAAAATGTTTATTAAACACTATGAAAAACAAACCCCCCAAAAGTAAACAAATCACTAATATAACCGGAAGTCAGCTGCTGTGCGGCAGCTTAAACAGTTCTTAAAGCAATGAAGCTTAAACAGTTCTTAAAGTGATGTTGCAAAAACAGTTCTTCAAAGTAGTACTGCAAAAGTTCAAAATGCTTACAGTCCATTTAAGGGAGAGACTTTTTAAGACGATTTAAATTCTCTTTCATGTCGTGTTGTTGCAGTTCCCAGTCGAACTACTTTTCCCATGAAGAATTTACGAAGATGGAAAATGAAACGGCTTAAAGGCACTGACCTTTCCTTTACAAAACTGTACTCAATCCTTTCTGCTATTTCACAGGGATTAACATGAGCACAGTCAACGAATTCCTTCCGAATGAGGATCAAATAAGGTCCAACCTGTTTCACCGTCGAAATCGACTTTCCTCAATCTTTTAACTCCCGAACTCCGATCTTCACTCTCCACTGATTTTTAACTAGCAGTATTATAAAGAAACTGCTGGTAATGACTTCTTAAACTTTAGGCATTAAATAAAACTCAATTTTTCAACCACACTGCGTCATAACATTAAATCACGCAGTGGCATGAAGTCAACATGGCAAATCCAGCCACGAACTGCCCCTCCTCACAGGGAGGGGTCCTCCTTTTATACCCTGTAAAAAAAACCTGTCACATGACCTCTACTGGCGGGAAAATGACATCACTCCACCATCACAAGACGATTACCTCAAGTCCAGTATAGCTTCAACACCTGTCACGTGACAAGTAAACCACTGTCACATGTCACGGGTACGTAACACAAGGATGTTGCCTGGTTTGGGGAGCATGCATTATGAGGATAGGTTGAGTGAACTCGGCCTTTTCTGCTTGGGGCGACGGAGGATGAGAGGTGATCTGATGGAGCTGTATAAGATGTTGAGAGGCATTGATCGTGTGGATGGTCAGAGGCTTTTTCCCAGGGCTGAAATGGTTGCCACAAGAGGACACAGGTTTAAGGTGCTGGAGAGTAGGTACAGAGGAGATGCCAGGGGTAAGTTTTTCACTCAAAGAATGGTGAGTGTGTGGAATGGGCTGCCAGCAAAGGTGGTGGAGGCGGATATGATACAATCTTTTAAGAGACTTTTGGATAGGTACATGGAGCTTAGAAATATAGAGGGCTATGGGTAAGCCTAGTAATTTCTAAGGTGGGGACATTTTCAGCACAACCTTGTGGGCTGAAGGGCCTGTATTGTGCTGTAGGTTTTCTATGTTTCTATGATTTCTTGGCTGTAATAAAGATAGTTTTGAAAAGTCTTTGTGTGATGCACAGGAGGTGTTCAGACCCTCCTGCACTTGGTAGAAGATAAGCTCACTCATCCATTGTAAGGTTTTTTTGTTGAACACACTCACTATTCTTACACTATTTATTTGTTTATTTTTCAAAATTAAATTAATTTTTATGTCTTGCAATACACTGCTGTAATAAAAGAACAAATCTCACAACATATGTCAGTGATAATAAACCTGATTCTGATTCATAACAGACTATGTTAAAACAGTACATTTCATGACATTTATGGGCTTCATTATTCCTTGAAAAATGCTTTAAATATTTCACTTTATCCGATTACATATTTATGTCTTTGCTAAAGAAATATACTTTTGCCAGCAGAAATTAAGGCAATTTCTTTCACACAAACTTAGCTAATTTATTACCTGTAACAAATAAAAGCAATTTTATTTATAAAGAGATCTCCTAGTTTCATTACTGTGAGGCTTTTGTGAGATGAAACCTATTGCCCTGTGGTGAGTTATATACGAGAATAGTTCAAAGATGTAATTGCCTCAGGTTGACTAATGCCTTGTTATAAAAAATTCCCTTTTTAGTTTTAACTGTCTTAATTTTCAGTGTTTTCAGGAGAGTGAACCTCACTGCTCTGGAACGCTCTTTCCCTTCCATTTATGTGTATGATATAATATTATGAGATTTAGTTGAGAGCATTACAGGAAGAAAATTATACTACACATTGCTATATCAGATTGCATTATCCACTCCTGTCTCAACCAAGGTTCTGCACTTTTATTTTAATTGTTTTTCTTTTGGACTTGTAAAAGGGTACTTGATAACAATGATGTGTCCCTTTTGAAAACAAAACATCCAGCACAATTTTTATGCCATAGTGGTTGAAATGTATAGGTGATGTCATGTTATTGTTGATTGTAGCCTATAGATTTCCAATAATTCTCATTGCTACTTTGCTGCCCTGCATTTCATTATAGTTAATAAGACCTGTAGCCCTAATGCACACATTGACCTGGAATCTGAAAGAATAAAGTGTTTTTATTTTTATTTTTTTTCAATTTGATTTGACTTCATTGAATGGAGTAATTTGTCATCATTATTCCAATCAGCAAGTATGTCTGAACTTCCTTGTGGGGGTTCTTGCCACTCCTGCAAGGCGTCAATAACATCATTTCGAGTGGTATGTGCAAGAAGTTTAAAGTTCAAGCTAAATTGATTGTCACAGTACGCATATGTCACCAAATACTGCTCTGAGATTCATTTTCTTGCAGGTCTTCACAGGAGAACAAAGAAATACAATAGAATTAATGAACAACTCCAGACAAGCAAAGACTGGCACACAACTAATGTGCAAAAGAAGACAAACTGTGCAAATACAGAAAAAACAAACAATGATAAGTAAATAAATCATACTGAGAATGTGAGTTGCAGAGTCTTTGAAAGTGAGTGGATTGTGTTCAAAGTTCAAAATGAATTTATTATCAGAGTACATACTTATCACCACCTACAGCCCTGAGATTTTTTTCCTGTGGGCGTACTCAGCAAATCTATAGAACTGTAAATAGAATCAATGATCAACAAACAGTGCAATTTTAGCCAGAGGGTGGTGAATCTATGAAATTCTTTGCCACAGGCAGCTGTGGAGGGCAAATCTTTCTGTATAATTAAGGCAGAGGTTGATGCATTATTAAGTGTTCAGGGCATGAAGGGATGTGGGGAGAAGGCAGGAGACTGCGACTGAGAGAAAAATTGGATCAGTCACGATGAAATGGCCGAGCAGATGCAATGGGCCAAATGGCCTAATTCTGCTCCTATATCTTATGGTCTTAACGGAAATATAAATAAATAGCAATAAATAATGAGGGTATGAAATAACAAAATAAAGATTCCTTGTCAGAGCTGAGAAGGAGAGGATTTGCGGGCTTTTTCAGTTTTTTTTAAATGGCCAACCAATTGGGAGCGGAGGAGCTGAAGACAGCTGGTCAGCTAGTGCACTATAAAAGAAGTTTTGTCTAGTGAAGCGGCCATCGTCGTAGCGGCCATCATCAGAGTGGGCTGAGTCAGAGTGGGACGGCTTTGGCTCAACAGGCTTCGGTGTAAACAGGCAGAGGCGAGTGTAGGCTCTGGTAAGTTGTTGTTGTTGTTGTTGTTGTTGTTTTTCTCATTAGATTTCTTTTTTAACTAGCAGATTTAGAGACCTGACAACAACACCTGCAAGAAGTGCATCCAGCCGCAGCTCCTAACAAACCGCGTTAGGGAACTGGAGCAGAAGCTGGATGACCTCCGGATCATTCGGGAGAAGGAGCAGTTTATAGATAGTAGCTTCAAGGAGGTAGTTACGCCAAAGGATCAGAGCGCAGGTAATGGGGTTACTGTCAGGCAAGGGAAGGGGAAAGGGCAGGCAGAGCAGGGCTCCCCTGTGGCCATTCCCCTCAACAACAAGTATACCGATTTGGATACTGTTGGGGGGGATGACTTACCTGGGACAAGCTGCAGAAGCCAGATCTCTGGTACTGAGTCTGGTTCTGCAGTGCAGGAGGGAGGGGGGAAAAAGAGGAGAGCGGTAGTGATAGGGGACTCGATAGTTAGAAGTACAGAAAGGAGGTTCTGTGGTTGTGACAGAGACCCCTGGATGGTTTGTTGCCTCCCAGGTGCCAGGGTCAGGGATGTCTCTGATCGCATGCACAGTATTCTGAAATGGGAGGGTGAGCAGCCAGATGTCATGGTACACATCGGTACCAATGATGTAGGAAGAAAGAGTGAGGAGGTCCTGAAGAGTGAGTATAGAGAGCTTGGCAGGAAGTTAAAAAGCAGGACCTCAATGGTGGTAATCTCAGGATTGCTACCTGTGCCACGTGCCAGTGAGGGTAAGAATAGGATGCTCTGGAGGATGAACACGTGGCTGAAGAACTGGTGTAGGGGGCAGGGTTTCAGATTTCAGAATCATGGGACCTCTTCTGGGGCAGGTGGGACCTGTACAACAGAGTTGGGTTACACCTGAACTACAAGGGGAGGTGTAACCCAACTCCTATCCTTGCAGGGAGGTTTATTAGTGCTATTGGCGAGGGTTTAAACTAGATTTGCAGGGGGATGGGAACCAGAGTGCCAGAGCAGATAGTGGAGCGGGGGTGAAAATAAATGATGTTAAAAGTTCATGCAAAGTCACAAATAGAAGGGTTGTGTGTGATAGTAATGATTTTGTGAGGTGTGTCTATTCCAATGCAAGGAGTATTGTGGGGAAGGCTGATGAGCTGAGGGCCTGGATTGACACATGGAATTATGGCATTATAGCCATTAGTGAAACTTGGCTACAGGAGGGGCAAGACTGGCAGCTTAATGTTCCAGGGCTCTGATGTTTCAGACATGATAGAGGCAGAGGGATGAAGGGTTGGGAGGGGTGGCATTGCTAGTCAGGGAAAATGTTACAGTGGTGCTCAGACAGGACAGATTAGAGGCCTTGTCTACCGAGGCCATATGGGTGGAGCTGAGAAACAGGAAAGGTATGACCACATTAATGGGGTTGTATTATAGACCACCCAATAGTCAGTGAGAATTGGAGGAGCAAATCTGCAGAGAGATAGCAGACAACTGCAGGAAACATAAAGTTGTGATTGTAGGGGATTTTCATTTTCCACATATTGATTGGGACTCCCATGAAAGGTCTAGATGGATTAGAGTTTGTAAAATGTGTTCAGGAAAGTTTTCTAAATCAATATATAGAGGTACCGACTAGAGAGGATGCAACATTAGATCTTCTATTAGGAAACGAGTTAGGACAGGTGATGGAAGTGTGTGTAGGGGAACACTTTTAGTTCCAGTGATCATAACGCCATTAGTTTCAACTTGATCATGGATAAAGATAGATTGGATCCTCGGGTTGAGGTTCTAAACTGGAAAAAGGCCAAATTTGAAGAAATGAGAAAGGATCTAAAAAGTGTGGATTGGGACAGGTTGTTCTCTGGCAAGGATGTGATTGGTAAGTGGGAGGCCTTCAAAAGAAACATTTTGAGAGCGCAGAGTTTGTATGCTTTTGTCAGGATTAAAGGCAAAATGACTAAGAATAAGGAACCTTGGTTCTCAAGGTATATTGGAACTCTGATTAAGAAGAAGAGATGTATGACATGTATAGGAAACAGGGAGCAAATAAGGTGCTTGAGGAGTATCAAAAGTGCAAAGAAAATACTTAAGAAAGAAATCAGGAGGGCTAAAAGAAGACATGAGGTAGCTTTGGCAGTCAAGGTGAAGGATAATCCAAAGAGCTTCTACAGTTATATTAAGAGCAAAAGGATAGTAAGGGATAAAATTGGTCCTCTTGAAGATCAGAGTGGTCAGCTATGTATGGATCCAAAAGAAATGGGGGAGATCTTACATGGTTTTTTTGTGTCTGTATTTACTAAGGAATCTGGCATGGAGTCAATGGCAATAAGGCAAACAAGTAGTGAGGTCGTGGAACCTGTGCAGATTGAAGAGGAGGAGGTGCTTGCTATCTTGAGGCAGATCAGAATAGAGAAATCCCCAAGGTATTCCCTCGGACCTTGAAGGGGACTAGTGTTGAAATTGCAGGGGCCCTGGCAGATATATTTAAAATGTTGGTATCTACAGGTGAGGTGCTGGAGGATTGGAGGATAGCTCATGTTTTTCCATTGTTTAAAAAAGGCTCTAAAAGTAATCTTGGAAATTATAGGCCAGTAAGTTTGACGTCGGTAGTAGGTAATTTATTGAAAGGAGTACTAAGAGATAGGATCTACAAGTACTTGGATAGACAGGGACTTATTAGGGAGAGTCAACATGGCTTAGTGTTTGGTAGGTCATGTTTAACAAATCTATTGGAGTTTTTCGAGGAGGTTACCAGGAAAGTGGATGAAGGGAATGCAGTGGATGGTGTCTACATGGACTTCAGTAAGGTCTTTGACAAGGTCCTTCATGGGAGGTTAGTTACGAAGATTCAGTCACTAGGTATACATGGTGAGGTAGTAAATTGGATTAGACATTGGCTCAATGGGAGAAGTCAGAGGGCGGTAGGGGAGGATTGCTTCTCTGAGTGGAGGCCTGTGACTAGTGGTGTGCCACAGGGATCAGTGCTGGGTCCATTGTTATTTGTCATCTATATCAATGATCTGATTGATAATGTGGTAAATTGGATCAGCAAATGTGCTAATGATACAAAGATTGGAGGTGTAGTGGACAGTGATGAAGGTTTTCAAAGCTTGCAGAGGGATTTGGGGCAGCTGGAAATATGGGCTGAAAAATGGCAGATGGAGTTTAATACAGACAAGTGTGAGGTATTGCACTTTGGAAGGACAAACCAAGGTAAAACATGCAAGGTAAATGGTAGGGCACTGAGGAGTGCAGTAGAACAGAGGGATCTGGGAATACAGATACCAAATTCTCTAAAAGTGGCATCACAGGTAGATAGGGTCATAAAGAGAGATTTTGGTACATTGGCCTTTATAAATCAAAGTATTGAGTATAAGAGTTGGAATGTTATGGTGAGGTTGTATAAGGCATTGATGAGGTCGAATTTGGACTATTGTGTGCAGTTTTGGTCACCAAATTGCAGGAAGGATATTAATAAGGTTGAAAGATTGCAGAGAAGGTTTACAAGGATGTTGCTGGGACTTGAGAAACTGAGTTACAGAGAAAGGTTGAATAGGTTAGGACTTTATTCCCTGAAGTGTAGAACAATGAGGGGAGATTTGATAGAGGTATATAAAATTATGATAGGTATAGATAGAGTGAATGCAAGCAGGCTTTTTCCACTGAGGCTGGGGGAGTAAAAAACCAGAGGACATGGGTTAAGGGTGAAGGGGGAAATGTTTAAAGGGAACATTGGGGGGGCTTCTTCACACAAAGAGTGGTGGGAGTGTGGAATGAGCTGCCAGATGAAGTTGGCTCATGATAAATGCAGGCTCATTTTTAACATTTAAGAAATACTTGGACAGGTACGTGGATGAGAGGTGTATGGAGGGATATGGTCCAGGTGCAGGTCAGTGGGACTAGGCAGAAAAATGGTTCAGCTTAGCCAAGAAGGGCCAAAAGGCCTGTTCTTGTGCTGTAATGTTCTATGGTTCTATGGTTCTAAAGCAAGATCATTGGTTGTGGGAATACCGGATATAGAATGAGTGTAGTTATCCCCTTTTGTTCAAGAGTCTGATAGTTGAGGGGTAGTAACTGTTCTTGAACCTGGTGGTGCGAGTCCTGAGGCACCTGTACCTTTTACCTGAAGGCAGCAGTGAGAAAGAAGCATGGTGAGGATCTTTGATGATGGATGCTGTTTCCCTATGACAGCGTTTCATGTAGGTGTGCTCAATCGTTGGGAGGGCTTCACTCATGATGTACTGGGCAGAATCCACTACCTTTTGTAGAATTTTCTACTCAAAGGCATTGGTGTTCTCATACTGGGCCATAATGCAGCCAATAAGCACACTTTCCACCACACATCTATAGAAGTTTTGTCAAGGTTTTGATAACATGCTGAATCTTTGCAGACTCCGGAGGAAGTAGAGGCACTGTTGTGCTTTCTTTGTCATTACGTTTTCATGATGTGTCCAGGACAGGTTTTCTGAGGTAGTAACACCCAGGAATTTAAAGTTACTGACTCTCTCCAGCTCTGATCCTCCGATAAGTACTGGTCCATGGATCTCCTGTTTCCTTTTCCTGAAGTATATAATTAATTTTTTGGTCTTACTAACATTGAGTGAGAAGTTGTTGTTATGACACCACTCTGCCAGATTTTCAATCTCCCTCCTGTATGCTGATTCATCACCACTTTTGATAGTGGTATGACAGTGGGG
Source organism: Hemitrygon akajei (assembly GCF_048418815.1). Classification (NCBI taxonomy): domain Eukaryota; kingdom Metazoa; phylum Chordata; class Chondrichthyes; order Myliobatiformes; family Dasyatidae; genus Hemitrygon; species Hemitrygon akajei. Next base: position 4,119,312 of record NC_133146.1, read on the forward strand.
TCATTAGCAAACTTGTATATGGTGTTGGAGCTGTTCTTAGCCACACAGTCTAGGTGTAAAGTGAGTAGAGCAGGAGGCAAAGTACACATCCCTGTTGTGCTCCTGTGCTGATGGAGATTGTGGAGGAGATGTTTTTGCCAATCTGAAATGACTGGGGTCTGCATGTGCAGATATCCAGGATCCAATTGCACAAGGGGTATTGAGGCCCAGGTCTTGCGGTTTACTGATTAGTTTTGAGGGGATGATGGTATTAAATATTACAGCTGAGCTGTAATCGATAAAGAGAATCCTGATGTCTAGATGTCCAGGGTTGTGTAAAGAGCCAATGAGATGGCATCTGCTGTGGACTGCTGCTTCAATTGGCAAATTGGAGCAGATACAAGTTACCATTTTGACAGGAGCTGAAACGTTTCAAGACCAGCCTCTCAAAACACTTCATCACTGTGGATGTAAGTGCCACTGGGTGATAGTCACTTAGGCAGGTTACCACGCTTTTCTTGGGCATTGGTAGATTGGAGCCTGCTTGAAGTATTTGGTTGTCATGCACAGCCAGAGTGAGATACTGCAGATATCTGTGAATACACCAGCCAGATGGTCACCACACCTCTTCAGTACTCGGCCAGGTACTCCATCCAGACCGGATGCTTTCTTTGGATTTACTCTTTTGAGGGCAGCCAACATGTGATCTTCAGATACTGAGACCAAAGGATCATCGGGAGATAGGAGGTTGTGTGATGGTTCCTCCCTGTTCTGGTGGTCAGAGTGAGCACAGAAGGCATTAAGCTTATCTGGAGCGAAGCTCTGTTGCGCCCCCCCCCCCCCATGTCGCATCCCATGACTTCACTGTTCATCACCAAGACTGGCTCAGTAGTACCACCACAGACCGAGCTGGTCGGATCCTACTGGACTAGACTGGGACTACTGCAGGTGGTGAGGGAACCAATAAGAGGGAAAAACACTCTTGACCTCATTCTCACCAACCTGCCTGCTGTGGAAGCATCTGTCCATGACAGCATTGGTAGAAGTGATCACCACACAGTATTTGTGGAGACTAAACCCCATCTCCACATTGAAGAAACCCTCCACCGTGTTGGTGTGGCACTACCGCCGTGCTAAATGGGACAGACTTCAAACAGATCCAGCAGCCCAAGACTGGGCATCTATGAGGCGCTGTGGGCCATTAGCAGCAGCAGAATCGTACTCAACTACAATCTGTAACCTCATGGCCCATCATATCCCCCACTCTAACATTACTACCAGGCCAGGGGATCAACCCTGGTTCAATGAAAAGTGCAGGAGGGCATGCCGAGAACAACACCAGACTGTTACGTACCCGTGACACGTGACAGTGGTACCCTTGTCACGTGACTGGGGTTGAAGTTATACTGGACATGAGGTAATGGTGGAGTGATGTCATTTTCCCGCCAGTAGAGGTCATGTGACAGGTTTTTTTTCTACAGGGTATAAAAGGGAGACCCACCCTGTCAGGTGGGGCAGTTCGTGGCAGGATTTGCCAAGATGACTTCATATCACTGTGTGATTTAATGTGATGACGCAGTTTAGTTAAAAATGAAGTTTTATATAATGCCTAAAGTTTAAAAGGTCAGAGCCAACGGTTTCTTTGCTAAGGGAGAGTGAAGTTTGGAAAATGGAGATCGAGAAAAATCGATTTTCGATGGATTGACTTCGACCTTGTGTGATCCTCATTCGGAAGGATTTCGTTTACTATTCTCATGATAGTCTCCGCTGGAAAAAGCGGGAGATTGAGAATATTGTGGAAGGAAGGTCAGTCACTTTAAGTTGTTATATTTAATAAAATTCGACGTGGGAGTTCGACGCTGGGAATCGAAGGACATCGACGTGGAAGAGAATTTGCATCACTTTAAAAAGTCTCTCCTTTTAAAAGTACCGTGAGCTTTTGAACTGTCGGCATATCGTTCTAAAGTACTGTTTTCTTTCGGCATATCGCTTTAAAGAACTGAGTTCTTTTCAATACTGCTTTAAAGACTGTTTGGGACTGCAACGCTATTAAGGACTGTTTGAGCAGCTGAGCTCGGATCATTGTTTGGGTTTGTTTACATTTGAAGGGGGTTTGTTATCAGTGTTTAATAAACGTGTTATTTGTTATAAAAACCCTTCGTCTAACTCATCTATAATTATTGTTGCCTGAATACGTAACAAGACATACTTCAATATGAGGCATCACCCTGGTGAAGCCACAATACAGGATGACTTGCATGCCAAACACCATAAGCAGCAAGCAATTGACAGAGCTACGTGGTCCCACAACCAGATCAGATCTAAGCTCTGTAGTCCTGCCACATCCAGCTGTGAATGGTGGTAGACAATCAAACAACTCACTGGAGGAGGAAGCTCCACAAATATCCCCACCCTCAATGATAGAGGAGCCCAGCACACCCATGCAGAAGGTAAGGCTGAGGAATTTGCAACAATCTTTTGCCAGAAGTGTCGAGTACGTGATCCAGCTCGGCCTCCTCCAGAAGTCCCCAGCATCCCAGATGTCAGTATGCAGCCAACCTGATTCATTCCACGTGATATCATGAAACGGCTGAAAGCACTGGATACTGCAAAGGCTATGGGGCCAGACAAAATCCTGGCAATAGTTTTGAAGACTTGTGCTTCAGAACTTGCCGCCACTAGCCAAGCGGTTCCAATACAGCTCCAACACCAGCATCTACCCGGTGTTACATACCTCGTGGGTATCTTGTGACTGTCACATGACCATGATGTAATTGAGTCTCTGCTGAGTGTGATGTAATGGTCTTGCGATGGTGGGGTGATGTCATTTCCCACCAGTGAGAGGTCATGTGATGGCCTGTTTCAACAGGTATAAAAGGGGAAAGCCTTGCTGTGACACTGACCTGTGTGGTTTAATTCGTCAGTGACTCCGTTATGCTGTGTATTTGTCTCATGATGCAGTTTTGTTTTGAAGTGGAGTTTTACTTTCTGCCTTAAGTCTCAAAGGTTATTGCCGGCAGTTTCGCTACAATACTGCCAGTTTAGTCCAGTCGGAGAGTGAAGATTTATGGAAGTACGGAGACCCGAAGGATCGAGTAAAGTTGGTGTCGTCATCGGTAATACAGGACCGACCTTAATGAATCCTCATTCGGAAGAGATAGTAACCTGCATCCGAGATAGTTCCTGCTATAAGAGCAGAAAGGGATGGAGCAGGGTTATTTGCCAAGGAAAGGTCAGTGCCTTTAAGCTGTTTTTATTTCTAGTTGTTCTACAGAAAACTGGAGCAGGGCAACTGTGCCCAAGGTCGCCCAAGGAAGAGATACAAGGACAACTTCAAGTCAACCTTAAGTGGGCCAAACTTCAGCCCTGTGATCTCGAACACACTGCTGCTGATCGGTCCAAGTGGCGCAATCTATGCTCCAAGGCAGCAAACAACTTCCAAGCCAACTGGTGCATGCAGCACCTCAAGGCAAGTCAAGAAAGACACAGGAAGGTGTCCACTCCTGCCCCAACAGGCGGTGCTCCTTGCCCCATCTGCAACCGTATCTGCGCTTTGGACTTTGGCCTCAGAAGTCATATGTGTGTCCACAGATGTTAACTGTGCAACACATACATCTTCCTTGGACTTCGAGAGACTACTACCATTTCCTTCATCATAAATCCTTCGGGCAAGGCATGTGTCGTCTGGGATCAGCAGTAATGTCATGTCGTCGAGGAATTTGTTACTTCAGGAAAGTCTCTCCTAATTGACTGTGTAAATCATTTGGACTTTTGCATTTATTGCTTTAAGAACTATGTTTGCATTTATTGCTTTAAGAACTGTTCGAGTTGCTGTATAGCAGTTAACTTCCGGTTAAGTTAGTCATTTGTTTACTTTTGGTTTTTTATTGAGTAGTGTTTAATAAATGTTTTATTTGTTTATAAAAAACCTGTCTCAATTCTATATTCATTGATGCCGTATCATAACACCAGCAATGTGGAAAATTGCCCAGGTATGACCTGTACACCAGAAACAGGACAAGTCCAACCCCGTCAATTACTGCCCTTTCAGCCTACTCTCAATCATTAGCAAAGTAATGGAACGGGTCATCAACAGTGCTATCATATAGCACCTATTCGGCAATAACCTGCTTACGGATGCCCAGTTTGGGTTCTGTCAAGGCCACTCAGCTCCTGACCTCATCATGTCCTTGGTTCAAACATTGACCAAAGAGCTAAATACCAGAGGTGAGGTGAAAGTGATAGCCCGCAACATCAAGGCACCATTTGACTGAGTTTGGCATCAAGGTGCCCTATCTAAAATGGAGTCAATGGAAATTAAAGGGAAGCCCCTCCACTGGTTGGAATCATACCTGACACGGAGGAAGATGGTTGTGGTGGGTGGAGGTCAATCATCTCATCCTCAGAACATCACTGCAGAAGTTCCTCAGGCAAGTGTCCTAGAGTACCAACTTCAGCTGCTTCATCAATGACCTTCCTTCTGTCATCAGGTCAGAAGTGGGGATGTTTGCAGTTGACTGCAGTGTTCTGCACCATTCGACACTCCTCAGATAGTGAAGCAGTTCATACCCAAATGCAGCAGGACCTGGACAATATCCAGGCTTGGGCTGACAAGTGGCAAGTAACATTCAAGCCACACAACTGCCAGGCAATGACCATCTCCAAGAAGAGAGGCTCTGACCATCATCCCGTGACATTCAGTAGCATCACCATCACTGAATCCCCTACTATCAACATCCTGAGAGTTACCTTTGACAAGTAACTGAACTGGTCTAGCCATATAAACACCGTGGTTACCTGAGCAGGTAAAAGGCTAGGAATCCCGTGGTGTGTAACTCGCCTCCTGATGCCCCCAAAGTCTGTCCACCATCTACAAGGTTCAGGTCAGGAGTGTAATGGAATACTCGCCACTCACCTGGATGAGTGCAGCTCCATCAACATTCAAAAAGCTGGACACCATCCAGTACAAGGCAGCCTACTTGATTGGTACCCCTTCCACAAGCACCCAATCCCTCCCCCATCAATGAACCGTGCAGCATTGTGTCCTATCTACAAGATGCACTGCAGCAACACAACAAAGTTCCTAAGGAAGCACCTCCCAGACCCACGACCACTAACATCTAGAAGAACAAGAACAGCAGATACCTGGGAACACCACCACTTGGAAATCCCCCTCCAAGTCACTCACCCCATCCTGACTTGGAAATATATCAGTATTCCTTCATTGTGGTGAGTCAAAATCATGGAATCTCCCTCCCAACAGCACTGTGAGTGTACCTACACCTCAGGGATTGCAGATTATCACCACCTTCTCAAGGGCAACTAGGGATGGGCAATAAATGCTGGCTTTACTGGCGATGCCCACATCCCGTAAATAAATAAAACTGATCCCTTTAACAAAAACATAGCTCATCTTATCTGTGCAAATTTATTATGTGTCATAATATTAATACTTCTTGTCGCTTCTGCAAAGAATCTTGGAAAACTTTTACTGCATCATTATTAATTTGAGGTGCACACTGCCATTTTTTTTTTAACAGACTACAGTACCAGGGATGGGAAATACTGTAGTTAAGGTACTGACATGCTCCCATGTGTAAGGAACGTTGGCCTAAGAAATCACCATGGCAGCTGGGGAGCTTAATACAAATCATAGAGTCAAAGAGTACTACAGCACAGAAACAGACCCTTCAGTCTATCTAGTCAATGTTCAGCTATTATTCTGCCCTGTCCCATTGACCTGCACCGGGACCATAGCCCTCCACACCTCTCCCATTCATTTACAGTACTTATTCAAACTTCTCTTAAATGTTTAAATCAAATATGCATCCACTACTAATTCTGGCAGCTTGTTCAATACTCTCAATATCACCTAGGTGAAGAGGTTTTCCTCTTATGTTCCCCTGAAACATTTCACCCTTAACCCATTACCTCTAGTTTATTTCACCCAATATCAGTGGAAAAACCAGCTTGCATTTACCTTAACTATACCCTTCATAATGTGTAATCATCCAAGAATTCTGGTGTGGAAATGCTAGAGTCAGTAATAATTAACCACAAGCTCTATATGGCTCTCCAACCTTTCTGAGGAAGGAAGGCTGCCACCCTTTTCTAGGTTTGTGCCTGCATGTGACTCTGGAGTGCCCCGAGGAGTTCAAGAAAATGATTCAGAGAATGAAAGGGTTGACCAGGACTATCTGATGGCTCTGGGTCTATAAGAAGAATGAGTGAGGATCTCATTGAAATCTATTGAATATTGCAAGACCTAGAAAGGGTGGAAGTCTAGGATCAGAGAACATAGCTTCAGCATAGAGGGACAGAAATGAGAAATTTCTTTCACCAGAGGGTGGTGAATCTGTGCAATTAATTGCCACAGACAAGCAGCAGAGACCCAATCATTGGGCATATTTGAGGCAGAGTTTGAGAGGTTCTTGACCAGTAAGATCATCAAAGATTGTGGTAAAGGTGAAAATATATACAATTTGTCATGGTCCGGTCTGTGAAATCCGCATTTCGGTTCACGGTCCGGTCCATGTCCCTTATTCCAGGTTTTCCGGTTTTCCCCAGTTTCTGTTGAGGCAGCTGATTCTCGTTTGGGCTGGCTTCATAAATAGCTTCACGATTCAGCCTCTGGCTGCTGGATTGTCACTGTCCAAACCCTCTGTCTGTATCCCTTCCCTTCCCTTCAGCTTCCTCCTGGAGCCTCGCCTTCACTGCTGTCAAGTTCAACCACCGGAGCAAGATAAGGAACTGTCTTTTGTTGTTTGGAACTGTCTGTCCATGTCCATGCCTTTGCTAGGTAGGTCCAGCTGTTTGCTGCTACCTAGTGTTGGGAACGGTCTGTGTCCACACCTTCACTAGGTAGGTCTGGCTGTCTGCTGCTACTTTGTATTGAGAACTGTCTCATTGTATTCTGCATCCTGTGTAATGAGTCCTGGCCCTATGTCCTGCTTCCAAGGAAGGGTCCTGGCTCTGTCTGAACCAAGGCTCTGCGTTCCTGTATCTTCCTCGACCAAGTCAAAGCTTCGGGGTCTCGTCCAGCCCTAGCCACATCCAAGAACCTTGTTCTGTCCAAGCCATGACTTTGTGTTCTCATCTTGTCCATGCACCTCACCCAGCCCAGGAGTATCTTGCTCAGCCCGGTGCTGGGGTTCGTTTAACTTGTCAAGGAGTCTCATGCCCAGTCCTGTTGCATCTCCTCGTCTTGTAGCCACATTTTGTCCTCGCCTAGTTCTGGAGTCCGAGCCTGAGTCAAGACCCAGGTTCTGGGTCCTTGTCCAGACTCTGGCTCAGAGTCCAAGCCCAGGCTCCTAGTTCCGTCTGTATTAAACTATTGTTCGGTAAAGTGGTTATGGATGCTGCAGGAGTGGAGCAGTGGTTTGATAACGTGGTGGGTAAAAACTTTGCTCTAGTTTAGACTAGCACTGATGTAACGGCAGTAGAATTGCCTGGTACTAATGTGGACCCGGGAGAGGGTGGCCATGGGTTGTCCATACTTTCCGGAAGGAGGGAGTGTAGACAAGGGTGCCAAATCAGAAGCCATCTCTTGTAGCTGGAGGCGGAGACTTCAAAGACAAGTTGCTCTTGTTTCTGCAGAGTGAGGGGAAGGAGTGGTCTGATGTGGAAGGTCTAATGAGTCCTCCAGTGAGGGGTGAGCATTCTAAATTGGTAGCGGCCCTTACCTCCCTGGCAAATAAATGACAAAATGCCCAGGTCTAAGTCCCAGCTATTGTAGGCTCAGCCTGTTCTCAGGGACGATGCCCACCCCTAAAGGGGAAGAGGAGTATGAGACTGGGGCAGAGTAGGCTTCTCTGTTGCTGGATGAGGGGCAGTGCTCTGATGACGAAAAAAGACAGTGATTGGTTGAAAGTTTGAAGGGCTGGCTGTTGACGCAAGCACTACAAAAGGTGTTTGGCGCAACAGGAAGCCCAATGGAGTTCATGACAGGGTTTCAAAACATGTTTCAGGAGAAGGGGGAGAAGCTTTCTGCCTACGGTTTTTGCCTAGAGAGGTAGCTAAATTGCTTGCGGCGTAGAGGGGCCAGGGTCCACTCAAACGGCTGAGGTGAATCAATTAAGAATGGACCAAGTGGTGAAAGGCGCACAGTCACTGGACCTGATCGTCTGGGGTCTCCGAATGTCTCATAAGACACACCTCCCTCACTTGTCGAGCTGGTCAGAGAAGTGGGAGAGGAGGAGAATGCGATGGAGACTCGGGAGGCCTTTGACTACGAGGTACTGTCCTCGGTAGTGGTCCCCTTGACCACTGATAACCTACTCTGGGGAGTGGTGAAGGAGCTCATGGCAGAGTTTAGGACTGAGTTGTCCTGGCTGTTATCAGCTCATGTGCACCCCTCCTCGGATAATAGAGCTAATAGGGAGGCGGACTCCCTAAGGGGACAGACTATGCAGAGGCCTGCTAGCGAATGGGGGTCCCACGAGACACATCAGGCGGGAGTGTGAAGGACAGGAAAACCCTCGGAGAGTGAGCCCCCGGGTACCTAAGCGGAGAGACCCAGTGAGGGAGCGGCCTGGCATCTCAGGGGGAACACGTTCCCAGCAATATATCAAAGAACACCCTAAAGCAAAAAAACTATTCCTGAAGGCTTAGTGGGGTCAAGCTCCAGTGTATCACTAGGGATTGAGGGTATTTATGCTAGAGCCACACTTGACACTGGCGCTCAGGTTACTCTGCTGTACCGTTCATTTTACAGCCAGTATTTGATGCATTTACCATTGATGCCACTCAGTGAGCAAGAGATCTGGGGTCTTAGTACGCATGACTATCTGCACGATGGTTACTTGTCATTGAAGCTGGAGTTTTCAGGGGCAGATGTGGGATTGGCTGAGGTCTTTGATTAATTAGTGCTGGTTTGTCTGGATCTGGTTGAGAGGGATGAAGCTTCAGTTCTCGTGGGGATGACTACTCTGATTGTGAGGAGACTAGTGGGAGCCTGCAAGGAGAAAGGTGGAGAGAGCTTTCTGAAAACATTGTCCATTCACCCTCTGTTCTCAGCTGTTTTTGAGGAAGTGCGTGGCCGGACTGGGCTGGAGGATGAGCATAAATGTGGTGTGGTGTGGTGTGAAGTTGTGTTACAGCCTGGGAAAGTAGCAAGAGTGATGAGAAACCCCAAACTTCCCAGAATGCCTGAGGCCAAGGCCCTCTTGGTGGATGCTCCGAAAGACTACGAAGAGGAGTCAGGCTTACCTGCTGAGGTAATGGTGAGGTCTGAACTGCAGAAGCCCTCGGTTGTACAGGTGAACAGGATGACAGTGAGTGTCAGAAAAACTATGAAGAGGAAGGTTACCCTCAGGCAGGGGATGTCAATGGTGCACCTCTTCCTGGTGGCTGTAACATCTAGTGTCCCTGTGAGACGAGCCGGGGAGAAACTCTCCAAAAAGAGGAAAGATGACTGCTGAGTCATTCAACTTTGGGGACTCCATGGTACCTGGAGGAAGAAGAGGTTGATAGAGAAAATGTTAAAGTTGGAAGATGTCTTTTCTACTAATGAGTTTGATGTGGGTTGTTCCAAGAGCACTCACCACATCAACCGGGTGACAGAGGGTACCACATTCAGAGAAAGGTCGCAGCGACTGGCACCTGCAGAGGTGGAGGACGTTTGGCAGCATCTGTGGAAGTTGAAGGAAGCTGGAATCATCACTGAGTCCAGAAGCCCTTACCAGTAGTAGTGGCCAGGAAAAAGAATGGGAAGGTATGGATGTGTCTGGACTATAGGACTCTGAACAGGCGTACAGACCTCAACCAGTATACAATCCCAAGAATCGAGGATGCGCTGGCCTGCTTGAATGGTGTGACGTGGTTCAGTGTGCTTGATTTGAGGAAAGATGTTACCAGATACCCATAAGTGAGGCTGATAAAGAGAAGACTTATCTGAAGTATGTGTCTGATTTGAGAAGACAGGTGAAAAGGGCTTTTGAATTAGCTGAGGTCTTGGCTGCCAAGCAGATTCAAGGAAATAAGAGCATGATCAAAAAGTTAGGTTCTCCCACCTTATGCCTGGAGACCGAGTTCTCATAAAGTATTTGGGGCTACCTGGGAAGCATAAGCTGGCTGACCGCTGGGTTGCTATGCCTTACGTAGAGCAGAGCCAGATGCCAAATGTGTCAGTTTTCTGGGTGAAGCCAGAAGATGGGAATGGTCCTGTCAAAATTCTCCATTGGAACCTCCTACCTCTGGGGCAAGATGTGTGTGTTGACCCAGAGCCCTACACCGAGTAGGCAGATGTTGTGGTGATGTGGAAGAACAGAAAGGTGAGCAGTGGAGAGACCTGAAGGGGACTTAACCACGGACTCAGAGAATGAGGAAATGGGGGTGTGGAATATGCTACTCTATGCAAACTCCCCAATAATTGACAAAGAGATTCTCAACCTCCCCACGTTGATGCGGATAAAACAGGGATGCAGTGGGGAGGGGAGACTAGCATTGGACAGGCAGGTTTGTGGCTGGATAATGAAGGGAGATTGGCTCTAAAGTAACTGGAAATGAGGCTGAGCTTAGTCAAGTGACAGGGGGACCTGAACTGTGGGAAGGCACAGGTAATGGATGGGCAAAGTCTCTCCAAGTAGACAGGAACGATCCCGGAAGTGTCTGAAACTGAAGAAATAAATGGTGGGATAAGGAGGTCTCAAAGAGTCAGCAGATCCCCAGATAGTCTGGCCTACATCACAACTGAGGAACAGACTGTTGCACCTATCCCCCTAGTGAGACATGTAACAAACATTTACAAATGGATTGGAGGCCCTGACATCACAAAATTCCTTTGAGAAATGTATTATTAACAAAGGGATGATAAATTATTTCAAAGTCATGAGGGCATAACTACTTTTTTGGGGTGGGGGGGGGGAAGAGTGTAACGCCCTGGGTCACATTTTTACTATTATGCTGTAGGTATTTCATTTTAGCAGTTCAGTAAGAGCAGTCTGTTCTCCTTTCAGTCTGTCTGGGTTATTGTTGAAGATGAGGGATGCTAAGGAACGAGTGTCATCCAATTAGCATGGTGGAGCTGAGAGAAGGTTCTAGGGAATGTTAATGGGAGAGGTATTGTGAGGGACACTAAGGTTGGTCTTGGCCTTTGTTTGGCAAGAGATGAAGGAGAGAAGACGTTGGAGAGAACCAGTGGGAAAACGTGAATCGATAGAGCCAAGGCATGGAGGTCTACCCAGGATTGGTGAATATGACTTTTGGAAGATCCGAGCTCCAACTGTGCACATTTGATTGTTTAATTATAATGGGCCCTTTTTGTTTTTCCCCTTTTCTTTACTAAGTCTTTGGTTAAGTTAACGTTCACAAATATACTTCTTTATAATTGTACGTGGTGTGCGATCTGCTATTTCATGCCGATGGGCTATTGCAGGGGCAGTAAATCACACAGAACTCACACAAACCAGGGTTTGGGTGGGCAAGACATCTTAACCCCATGGAACTGGCGGGACCAAAGTCATATACACCCTAGATGTACGAAGGCTGAGAAAGGTGAGTTTTTGCCACAGAATCCAGGGGCTGTTAGCGAGGGGCTAACAAGTCACATTTCCAGAGACGCCCAGTAAAAGGGGGTTTCATATGTTTTCCCTGTAATAGCAGGGGTTTCCTCTGGGTGCTCTGGTTTCCCTGCACAGCCCTAACTCCCATGGGTTAGTAGGTTAATTACCCACGTTAGGGTAATTGGATGGTGTAGGCTCGTTGCACTCATTACAGTATTGTATATATTTAAATTTAAAAAATAAAGCAAATAAAATACTCAGCGAATAGTTCCAGTCTGCTCAACATGTCATAACTACCACTTATCACTTTGGTTATCATGCTAGCAAATTTAATTGAATCCATCATAAAGTTTTAGATGTAGATTGAAGGAAAATAAATATTGTTGAAGTCCTCAGGAAGAATTGGGTTGGGAACAGTGTACCAAGTCAGATTTAAAGTGTAGGAAATGTGTGCATAGTTAAGGGACAAAAGAGAGAAATGTGCATCAGATCAGTGATCATATTATTGCTGGGATTTTTGAGTCAATATTCTCACATATCCTCTCGGTAAATCCTGGAAATCTCTGGCCTACCAGATCGTAGGAGTACATTGATCAAGTCCTTCACGTCTGCTGCTCACCACCATCTTAAGGACAGAGACAAGCTAATATCGGTCTTGCTGCAAAGCTCACATCCCATAAAATTATTGTTTTTTATAAATAATTCATCCTCTCCAGTCAAAATAAATCTTAAGGAAGACTATTCTGAATCAGAATGTTGTGGAATTTGATGTTTTCCGACAGCATGACAGTGCACTCCAGAGCTTGCCTTCTGTAAAACAATGTTACTCACTGCCCTGTGAAATAAATAAGTAGATTTAAGACAATATGATATTTAACAGCAGGAATAAACAAATGTTGGCCTTGCAGGAAAAATCCACAGCTCATAAAATCATTTAAAAAAATAATGTCCACACTTTCTGGTCAAAATGAATTCTAAAGAAGGCTATTTCAAAGGCCTGAAATATCGATTACTCATTTCCATAGATGCTGCCTGACCTGCTGAGTTCCTCCAGCATTTTGTGGGTGTGTTGCTCTGGATTTCTAACATCTGCAGAATTTCTTGTGTTTATTCCAGTGCTTGCTTTCTCAATAAAGACAAGGTTATTCACTATGATAATTTTTTCATCAGGGTGGGGGTGGGGTGGAGTCTCACAATCAGATTAGACAAGTGAAGTACAAGTTTTTAATCAGAACTCACTGCTGAAGATAAGAATCTATCACCATTTAATAGGATTTGTGCTTGTAAGACAGTTTAAGTTTCATAATAGCTACTGCAAGGTAATTTGTGAAGGAACGATCGGATTCATTTTGCTGAGAGTGGATCACTTAATCTTCTGGGCCGTATTTTCAGCCTAACTATTTGAGCACTGTGGTAGCCATGTCAAACAGCTGGGATTTAATAAATATCTCAAATCAGGAGTCATTATGAAAAGCTGCAACTAATTAAATGACTGTTTTATATTAGCAATAGTAAGTTAAAATATTCAACTTTTTAAATAAGTTTGACATTAAAATCACCTTGCATTTTCTGTTTTGAATTTAAATTGTATTCTATAAAACCATCGGATAACTTACTGTTAAAGCACCATTTATTCAGAATTATACAACCCAGAGTGTATAATGAGTGCTGCCTTCAAGCCTGAACAATTATTTAGGGGGAGAGGACTGTTATTCTTGCCATTTAGAATCATAGAATATTACAGCACAGAAACCGGCCCTTTGGCCCATCTAGTCTGTGCTGAACTACTATTCTTCCTAGTCCCATTGACTTGCGCAGGACTGTAGACTTCCATACCTCTCACATTCGTGTACCAATCCAAATTTCTCTTAAATGTTGAAGTTGATTCTGATCCACACTTTCACCACCCTCTGAGTGAAGGACATCCTTCTCATATACCCCTTAAACACTTCACCTTTCACCATCAATCCATGACCTATAGTCTCATCCAACTTCATAGGAAAAAGCATACTTGCATTTACCCTATCTATACCCCTCATAATTTTATATACCTCGATGAAATCTCCTCTTATTTCCCTACACTCCAGTGAATAAAGTTTTAATGTATTCAACCTTTCCCTATATCTCAGGTCCCCAAGTCCTGACAACATTCTTCCAACCTTATTGATATTTTTCTGTAGGTAGGTGAACAAAACTGCACACAATATTCCAAATTAGGCCTCTTATCCAACTTCAACTCATAATATTCCAATGATTCTAACTCACAAGCTTTGTTGGCCTCATTCTATTCTTGCTTTTGACAAAAAGGCAACTTGCTGAAAGGAACACAAATAAGATGATCAGAATGTCGCCAGGACTTCAGGGCTGGAGTTATAGAGGAAGACTGGGCAGGCTAGAACTTTATACCCCAGAGTGCACAAAACTGAAGAGTGACTTTGTAGAAGGGGCAAGGGGGGGCAAAGATAGGGTGAATGCACACACTTTTTCCCAGGGAAAGGGGACCTAAAACTAAAAAAGATAGGATTAAAGTGAGAGGGAAAATATTTAAAAGGGACCTGAGAGACAACTTCTTCATGCAGAGGGTGGTGTGTATAAAGGTTCAAAAGTTCAAAGGTTGAATGGTTCATTTATTATCAAAATTTACAACTCTGAAATTCTTCTTCTCCAAATATCCACAAAACCAAAAAGGAAAAGACTGGCAGCACAATCATCAACCCCCAACTCCCTTCTCCAAACACAAAAAACAACAAAAATGGAACAGGCACATCAACGCCCAAATCTCCCTCCCCAGCACACAAACTATGAGAAAGATCAGGTGAAAAACACAGAATAAAACTATAAGACTGAAAAAATGTCTATAGTCCAAGTTCATATCCAAAACGTAGAAAACCTGGGTAACACTCTCTAGGCATAGCAGCTGGCCTTTCCCTCTCGGTAGCAGAGCGATCTCACCAGTGATCAAAAGGCAGGAAGACAATGCTTACCTTCCACATTTGCCTCAAGGTTTCAATCTTCCTTGGTGTTTTAATCAGTGAACAATGGCAGCTTATTTGGCAAATGGAATCAAACATCAGCTCATACCCTGAAACCATCCTGCAGCCTTCTCACCACGAGGTTTGGGTACACTGTCTCTCCCCCCCTGGAATCCTCTGGGAGACTGCAGGAAGCTGAAACACCCAAACAATCTCCAAACTACACATCTCAGGCTCCAACAGTTCCAGAATGACATTCAAGATGAAAAACAGACATAAAAGACATAAAAGAAGAGAAATATATTGTGATGGGCAAGCCAAGTTTGAAATGGGGTCCAGAATTGACCCTATGAACTGGGCTGCTATTGAGAGAGAAAGAGGGAGGTGTCCAGCACAAATGAGAGAGAGAGAGAGAGACCAGATTTAATGTTATGGTTCCTCTGCTGATTGTTCACCTTTCTCCAAGGACACTTTGCCTGCTTGTTAAGATTCCTGCAGAGAGAGCAGGGTGGAGCTGGGTGATGGACAGCTGGTGTCCAGCATGTGGAGATAAAAAGCAGGTCCGCTGGGACACAGACAGACACATCACGGGACACTGAACGAGCTTTGTGCACCCATGTGAAGGTGGGGTTTTGGAGGATCAATTCGGGGAAATCGATCAGTGGCTCACAGTGTGAGAAGGTGCGACCGGTGGGGAACTATTTGTGTGTCCTCCCTTGCCTGGGTGATAGTTCCACCACTCAAGAATGATCGTATGTACAAACGTTTGTATTATGGTCATAGTCGGTGACCACAACAGGACTGCGAAAGACAACAGGAAGATCAACGGCAACGGCATCACCTCTCTCTCTCTCTCCAACATTACTCAAATAACTACCTCGAACTGAACTTCACCATCGTAAGACTCTATCCATTTAACCCTAGGTTTGAAGGAGCCTGGTTTTGGTTCCTATTTCCACACTTCTGTATATATATCTATATATATTATTGCTAACCTGTTTCATATATTTGCATTCTATAGTACTGTATTGCTTAGTTACTAATAAACACTATTAGTTTATAGCAATACCAGACTCCAAAGTGTTTTTCCCTTTCTGCCGGTTCTTTAACCCAGTCACGGGGTACATGACAATATGGTTTTATGATCTACCCAGAAGACGTTGACTGAAGGAGTGTTGTATGCAGGTGTTATCTTGACCAGAAGCAGAAAATGCCATTTGTTAGACCATAAGATTGTAAGACCATAGAGGCAGAATTAGGCCATTCAGCCTATCAAATCTGCTCCGCCATTTGATCATGGCTGATCCATTTCCCTCTCAACCTGAATCACCTCCCTGGCTTATCAAGAAGCGATCAACCTCTGCCTTAAATACACTCAATGACTTGGCATCCACACTCACCTGTGGCAACAAGTTCCACAGATTCACCACCCTCTGGCTAAAGGAATTCTTCCTTATCTCCATTCTTAATGGACATCCCTCTATTCTGAGGTTGTGCCCTCTGGTTCTAGACTCGCCTACTGTAGGAAAAATCCTCTCTACATTCACTCTATCTAGGCCTTTCAACATTCAACAAGTTTCAATGAAATTCTCCTTTATTCATTTAAATTCCAGTGAGTACAGTCCAGAGCCATCAAACACTCCTCATAAGACAAGCTTTTTGTTCCTGGAATCATCTTAGTGAACCTCCTTTGAATCCTTTCTGATGCTTGATAAGGTCTCAAAACTGCTCAAAATACACCAAGGGAGGCCTCACCTGTGCCTTATAAAGCCTCAGCAATACATCCTTGTTTTTATATTCTAGACCTCTTGAAATGATTGCTAACATTGCATCTGCCTTTCTCACCACAGACACAACCTGCAAATTAACCTTTAGGGAATCCTGCACAAGGACTCCCAAGTCCCTTTGCACCTCTGAATTTTGAATTTTCTCCATATTTAGAAAATAGTCTACACTTTTATTCCTTCTACCTAAGTACATGACCATACACTTCTGGACACTATATTCCATCTGGCGCTTCTTTGCTCATTTTCCTAACCTATCTAAATCCTTCTGCAAACTCCCTGCTCCCCAACACTACCTGACCCTCCACCTATCTTTGTTTCTTAGGAAAACTTGGTCACAAAGCTATTGACATATAACATAAAAAGAAGTGGTCTCAACACTGACCCCAGTGGAACACCACTAGTCGCTGGCAGCCAACCAAAAAAGCTCCCTTTATTCCCACTCTTTGCCTCCTGTAAATCAACCACTCCTCTATCCATGCTAGTATCTTTCCTATAATACCATGGGCTCTTATCTTGCTAAGCAGCCTCATGTATAGCAACTGGTCAAAGGCATTCTGAAAATTCAAGTACACAACATTCATCAATTCTCCTTTGTTTATTCTGCTTATTATTTTCTCAAAGAATTTAAACAGATTTTTTGTTGCCTTCTGTTGTTTTTCAAAAGCTTCCTAATCTGCTAACTTCTTGCTAATTTTTGCTCTATTATATGCCCTCTCTTTCGCTTTTACAGTGGCTTTCACTGCCTTTGTCACCCATGGTTGCGTCATCTTACCTTTAGAATACTTTTTCTTTGATATATTTCTATCCTGCTCCTTTTGAATTTCTCCCAGAAACCCCAGCCACTGCTGGTCTGTCATTGTCTCTGTTAATGACCCCTTCCAATCAGCTTTAGCCAGCTCCTCTCTCATGCCACTGTAATACCTGTTACTCCACTGTAATACTGATACATTTGAGTTTAGCTTCTCCCTCTAGGGTGAATTCTATCATGTTATGATCACTGTCTCCTAAGAGTTTCTTTACCTTAAGCTCTCTAATCAAATCAGGTTCATTTCACAAAGCTCAATCCAGAACAGCTGATCCCCTACTGGGCTCAACCACAAGAAGCTCCAAAAAGCCATCTTGTTGGCATTCTACAAATTATCCCCATGACTATTATAGCAATGCCCATTTGACATGCATTTTCTATCTCCCATTAAAATTTGTAGCCTAAATCCTGGCTACTGTTCAGAGGCTTGTATATAACTCCCATCATGTTCTTTTTACCCTTGCAGTTGCTTAGCTCTACCTACAAGGATTCTACATCAACCAATCCTATGTCACTTCTTTGAAAGGATTTGATTTCATTTATTACCAACTCCTCTGCCTGTCCTATCAATACAAAGTGCATGCTTGGACGTTAAGCTCCCCACTATAATCTTCTTTCAGCCACAACTCAGTGATGCCCATAACATCATTGTTGGCCAGCAGGAACTGTAATCTACAAATCAGTGAACCAAAGTCTTTGTTCTGGCCATGTGGTTGCAGGATTGGACGTGACCATCTTGTGAGAATGTTCTTGCAGCTGCCATGTTATGAACTGTTTGTTGAACTGGTTCTGACTCAGGGACAGTTAATCAGAACCATTGTACGTGGACATAAAGAGTTTCTGCTAATCATTTGTTAAACCTGAGAAAATCACACAGAAAAATACTGGAGGAACTCAGCAGGTCAGGCAGCATCTACGGGCATGAAAAAGCAATCAACATTTCAGCCCAAGGCACTTCATCAGGACCATTTTCAGATAAGAAGCTGTTTATCATGTAGAATGACCAGCCTGAGCTCTGGTCATCTGGGCCGAGTGTTTGGCTGACCGGGTTTAGGCTGATTTGAATTAGTCTGAGGTGGACAGAACAAAAGAAACCATCTAAGGCACAAGACTAGAGAAAAGAGCCATAATGGGCCACGTCTAATGAGAAGCAGACTTAGGTTCATCAGATGACTTGAGCCAATGAAATTGAAATATCATAGTTTGATCTGATAAGGAAAAAAATAAAACTGAAGGATTTTGGGAGCATAGACAGTGAAAACAACCATTACGGATGTGGATAACCCCACATTGGAAACATGGAGATTATATCAGGCTCGAGAAGAATGCCTAGCCAACGTAGACTCCTTTTCCCTTTGCCCATTCATGGAGGGGCAGGGAAACCTAGTGTGTGAACACAGGTATTTAGTTTTACGAACTGAGCCAGTGAAGGTACTTGTAAGTAAATACAAATTCTCTCTGTGCCTAACTGATCATTATCATTATCATTAACCTTCTAGTTCCTATTGGATTTTTACCCACTTACCTTCTTTGTATGGCCTTGATTCCTGATTGCATTACCCAACTGAGGAAAAGGTATCCTGTCTATGCCATTCATGGACTATAGACTCACTGAGCAAACAACACAGAGATACTGTAGGTCCTTTAGCCCATCTAGAACATGCTGAATTGTTTTAGCGCCTAGTCCCAACCACCTACATGTGGACCATTGCCCTCATACCCATCTCATCCATGTACCTATGCATACTTCTCTTAATAGTTGTAACTGCAACCACCCACCCCCCCCCCCCATCCAAGATGTCCACTGGTAACTCATTCTTCACTCACACCATCCTCTGAATGAATTATGTTCTTGTTCAAGTTACTCTTAAATATTTTACCTTTCACTCTTAACCTATGAACTCCAGTTGTAGGCTCACCCAACCTCCGTGGAAAAAGTCTGCTTGCATTTATCCTATTAATACCCCATGTAATTTGGTATGCCTCTATTAAATCTATGCAAACTTTCTCTGGAACTCAGGTCCTTAAATACCAGCAACATCTTTGAAAGTTTTCTGGGTATTCTTTCAAGCTTTCCTGTAGGTCAGTGGTCCCCAACCACGGGCTGCAAAGCGCGGGCTGCGAGGAAATGATATGATTTGGCGATATGAAACGATATGAGTCAGCTGCACCTTTCCTCATTCCCTGTCACGCCCACTGTTGAACTTGAACGCACACGAGGTCATCAGTCGCCTAAACGCAGTGATACCCTCGCGTCAGGGATCACTGGTTGGCCTTGGATAACTGGCTACCTTGCGCCTGGAGCATGCCTCCTGGTTGGCCTGGAGTGTGGACAGATGGGTGCTGCCTGTAAACCTGTTTAGCACACCGAATGTTCGTGGGGAACCCAGTGCTAAAATATTTGCGGATGACCTAATTTGGGCTCAGGGTTTCATATGTAGCAGAGCAGCTACCTTGCTGCGATCTACTAAAAGTCATCCCTCGAGCCAAACTTTTGTTGGCTGATAGATCCTACCTACCTACAGGGCATGCACCCTGTTGCACTCCTCGCTCGGTCAGTCGCTCTCTCCGGACTGTGACCGCCGCGGCCCCAGTACGGGGACCTCCGGCCCCTACCTTGTCCTCTCATTGCTGTGTTGCAATAATTTTATATGTTCATACGAGGAAAATATGCGCTGTGTGTTTAATATTAAATTCGTTAGATAAACCCTTTTAGAAAAGAAATGGAGTGTATTAGCCATTTATAAGTGACTTATAGTTGACTTATCACCTATAGTCCGGTCGTGACTAACACCCCCACCACCCCTCCCCCCGTCAGCCAGTCTGTAAGAATATTGTCAATATTAAACCGGTCCGCGGTGCAAAAAAGGTTGGTGACCCCTGCTGTAGGTGGATGACCGGAACTGCAGACAATACTTCAAATACAGCTTCACCAACATCTTGTACTACTTCGACATAACATCACAATTCCTGTACCTGATTAGCGGGTGGGTGATCTGTTAATTTTTGTGTGTGAGTGTGGGGGGTGGTGGGGTTGGACGTTTGGTGCTACTGCTGCTGTTTTTTTCTATGAGTGGGGGTGCTGGAGATCGGGGATTGTTATTGTGACTGTTTTTGTTATTGTGGGAGTGGAGAATTTTGGAGTCTGCGAGTTTTGTTACTTTTCTTTTTGATGTGGTGGGGGGGAGTTGATGTCCTTTCTTTCTCAACAACCATGGTCTTCTGTATTTAATGGCTATCTGGAGCAGACAAATATCAGAGTTGTATCATGCATGCGTACTTTGACAAGAAAATGAACCTTTGAACCTTTGCACCCAGTGCTCTGATTTAAGAAAGCCAATATGTCAAAACCTCTCTTTATGACACTATCTACCGGTGACACCATTTAACTGTATTCTAGATCCTTTTATTCTACAATGCTTTTATACACCTCTATAAGATCATCTTTCAGTCTCCTTTGCTCCAAGGAATAAAGTCCTGGCTTGTCAATCCTTCTCTTACAGCTCAGTCTTTGTAAATCTTTTTTGCACTCTTCTGAGTTTAATAACACCTTTCATATAGCAGAGTGCTTTCCCTCTATTGGGAACCAAGCAAAATTCCCCAGTGGTTTTGCGCAAATGTTCTGCCTTACATTCCATTGTCATCACTGATTTCAGCAGCTCCAAGAACCATAGACTCATCCACTCAGTCTTTATTCATCCACTCAGTCTTCTATGTTATTTCTACTGATTTTCATGTTATTACAACCCTGTAAAAGAAAGTGTTCCAAAGCACTTTACAACTTACTACTTCTGACATGTAATCAGTTACCATAGCAGACACATTAAACAAATCAAGTGCAGAATACAAAATCAGATTTGGTTTTATTGCTTGAGGGACATAGACCAGGACTGAGCCTTATTCTATATATCCCTCAAGGAACCTTAGAAAAACAGTACCTCAGTTTAACATCAAATTCAGAGAACAACACCTGCTTTAGCACGGTATTCCCTTGTTACTGTGCTGTAATTATCCACATTGATTTTGTGTTCAGTTAATATAATATTAAATTCAATTAGCTGTCTTTTAAAAGACGTACCTCAACCACTTCCTCTGGTAACTTGTTCCACACACACACACACACACACACACACACACACACACACACACACACACACACACACACACACACACACACACACACACACACACACACACACACACACACACACACACACACACACACACACACACACCTGACTTTTTCCTCCATAACCTCCTCTTGTGCCATGATGAGGCCATTCTCAGGGCGGAGGAGAAAAACCTCATATTCTGTCTGGGTAGTCTCCAACTTGATGGCATGAACATTGATTTTTTTCTGCTGGTAATTTTATTCCCCTTCCCTCTTCTTCTATTCCCCCCACTGGCCTCTTACCTCTTCTTCTCACCTGCCTATCATTTCCTTTTGGTGCCCCTCTTCCTTTTTCTCTTGTGGTCCACTCTCGTCTCCTTTGAGAATTCTTCATCAACAGGCCTTTACCTTTCCTTCCAAAACACAAAGTACACTGCAGATGCTGTGGTCAAAGCAACACATACAACACACTGGAGGAACTCAGCAAGTCGGGCAGCATCCGTGGAAACAAGCAGTCAACGTTTTGGGCTGAGACCCTTTGTCAGGACTGAAGAGGGAGGGCAGGGGCCCTATAAAGAAGGTGGGGGAGGGTGGGAAGGAGAAGGCTGGTAGGTGCCAGGTGAAAAACCAAAAAGAGGAAAGATCAAGGGATGGGGGAGGGGAAGCAAGGACAGGATAAGCAGGAAAGGTGAAGAAGGAATGTAAGGGGAAAGCACTATGGGTAGTAGAAAAAGGCAGAATCATGAGACAGGTGATAGGCAGCTGGAGGAGGAGGCAGAGTGAAACTGGGATGGGGGAAGGGAGAGGGAGGGAATTACCAGAAGTTGGAGAATTCAATGTTCATGCCAAGGGACTGGAGACTACCCAGACGGTATATGAGGTGTTGCTCCTCCAACCAGAGTTTGGCCTCATCATGGCAGTAGAGGAGGCCATGTATGGACATATCCGAATGGGAATGAGAAGCAGATTTGAAGTGGGTGGCAACCGGGAGATCCTGTCTGTTGTGGTGGATGGAGCGGAGGTGCTCAACGAAGCGGTCCCCCAATCTGCGTCGGGTCTCGCCGATGTAAAGGAAGCTGCACCAGGAGCACCGGATGCAATAGATGACCATATAACCATATAACAATTACAGCACGGAAACAGGCCATCTCGGCCCTTTTAGTCCGTGCGGAACACTTACTCTCACTTAGTCCTACCGACCACGACCCCAACAGACTCACAAGTGAAGTGTTGCCTCACCTGGAAGGACTGTTTTGGGCCCTGAATGGTGGTGAAAGAGTATCTTTCCTTCCAACTTGGCTTCACCTATCATTTTCTAGCTATCCTCTTTCCCCTCCTCCACCTTTGAATTCTGGCATCTTCCCAGTCCCAAAGAAGAGTCTTCGCTCGAAATGTCGACTGTTTATTCATTTCCAGAGATGTTGCCTGTTCCTCCAGCATTTTGTGCATGTTACAAGGGACAACTTTCTTTTTATATGAAGGGTGGTATCCCTTGGACAATATTGATATCGTGGAGAGGGGAGACTTGCAGCTTGGGTAACTGCCGGTCTTCCATTAAAAAAAACCTTGCCCAGGCTTGCGCCCTGGAAACTTTCCAAGGTGCAAATCCATGGTCTATTGAGACTAACGGAAGCCTACACGGTATGTATGTGTAATAATCTACCAGCAGAAGTGATTCAAGCAGGGGAAATAATAACTTTTGAAAAGATAGTTGGACAAATAAATGAACAGGCAAGATTTAGGAGCATCTTGATGGGACTAAAGGACATGGGCCAGTTGGGCTAAGGGACCTCTTTCCCTGCAGTACAAATCTGGAGTATCTTCTCCCTGGAATTGTGGAATACATGGCTTGAATTTATAACACTTGAAATGAGGAAAGATTGGCAAATGTTTATAATTTGTTACTGGAAAATATTTTTCATCACAACAAATAAAAATTTACCCAAAAAATGAAAACATTGAAATGATTCAAATAATCCTGCTTTTCTAATCAGGATTAGGCTCTGGAATGTTGAGCCAATTCTGTTCTATTGTAACACACACAAAATGCTGCAGGAACTCAGCAGGTTAGGCACCATCTGTGGAAAGTCAACATTCTGGGATGAGTGTTCATCAGGACTTTCTATTATTCTATTGTCATAGCTATGGTGACCTTTGGTTTCAAGCCCATATCCTGCCTTACCTTTATGACTTTTAATTCCCCTGTGGCCCAGAAATCTATATGACCAAATTACCTAACATCCACAGTCCCTGGGATGTAAATTTTGTGTCAAAGAGTGACTTAAGAGACAAAGAGTGTCATTTAAGGTAAAATTGGATAGGTGTATGGACAGGAAAGGAGTGGAGGGTTATGGGCTGAGTGCGGGTAGGTGGGACTAGGTGAGATTAAGAGTTCGGCATGGACTAGGAGGGCCGGAATGGCCTGTTTCCATGCTGTGATTGTTATATGGTTATATGGTTATATGGTTAACATGACCAAATTAGTCACTCCTCGATCTTGGCTGAAGAAAACAAAATTTACCTTTAAATAATAAACACAAGAGATTCTGCAGATGCCGGAAATCTTGAGGAACACCACAAAATGCTGATGGAACTCAGCATGTCAGGCATAATCTATGGAGAGGAATAAATGGTGGATGTTTTGGGCTGAGACCTGATAAAGGGTAATATATGCTTCTATTTCATGCATTAAGTAGAAATGCAATAATATATAATATTGAGAAGGTGCCTTTTTTTTTACTTTGTGTGGATGAGAAAGGAGTTATGGAGGATACAAAAGAATTGACAAAAGCTAATTAAATGGAGGTTCAAGTATAGCTTGTTGGTATACATTACAATAATTCTGTTCAGTTGTAGCATTAATACTTGAATGTCCTTTTTAATATTTTATTCACATGAAAATAAAGGCACTTATTGTTTACAATATATATGAACATTTGCTGATGAAAATATTTTGAATTTTCAATAAATTATAATTTTCTATAATTTTAACATACTGAGAAACAGATGTTTATTCCATAAAAGACCACTTAAATCTAACTGTCAAGCATGAACCTGTCAGAATGGAACAGTATCATGGCTTGAGTGAAAACATTAATAAGTCTTCTACACAGGCTTCTGATCTCTCAAATATATCATAATAAATATCACCTACATATAATTCTGTGAGCATTTACTTTCAGTGACGGCTGTGTGACATTTCATTACAACAGAATTAATACGCTGCTCATGCTGGAATACACTTGAAACTGAACCAAATGCCGTACTTGATAAAATTGATGAGGCAATTGGCTAGGCAAAGTAACTGCTAACTGCTTAATTCATACAAGATGCTGGAGGAACTCAGTAGGTCAGGCAACATCTATAGGGGGAACAAACAGTCAACGTTCCGGGCTGAGACCATTCATCAGGGCTGAGTCCATTCGAAGACGGTTTAAATTTTATTTTTTATTTTATTTTTATTGAGATACAGTGTGGAATAGGCCCTTTGAGCTAAACTGCCCAGCAACCCTATCCCAAACATGGGACAATTTACTACGACCAATTAACCTATCAAACGGTACGTCTCTTACTGCACGAGATCCAGCCTCTGAATCTGTTTGGCATTGGAAGCATGTGCATAATTTGCTGGGTTCAAAGTTCAAAATTCAAAGTAAATTTATTATCAAAGTCTGTATATCTCACCAGCTTCTGTAAGGCTGTTATAGCCGGGGGTGGAGGAGTTAATGGGGATAAGCTCCCACTACCTATTAAATGCTTCCAATGGCGTGCACCTCAAATAACCTCTGACAACCAAGTCCAGCTCCTGGCCTCCATGTGTGGCTTAGCTATTAAGCCAGGTGGAGCCATTTCTACTGACAGGAGAAGGGGCAAAGGTGGGTTACTGGAGTCGTAAAACCATTTGCTTCAGGGCCTCGTCAGCCACGGTTGGCAGCTTTTCTAGGAGAAGAGAAACTCCGATTTCAAACCCCTGCTGCTTTGTGGCTATACCAACTCATAAGGAAGGCTTTGGGAGTAAACCCTGAGAAAAATCCAGAGCTGGAGTCCTTGAATTTCAACATTGACTGGCAACTTCTGTGAAGCCGCTGGTGCCAAACTGCTTCAGTCTCTGCTATTCCTTTGGACTCATTGGCTGCATGGAGAGGGGGAGCTGGCTGCATAGGCCACGGCTTGCTCGCCATACTGTACTGCCCTGGTTTGTGTATCTAGACAGCTGGGCTGCAACATCAGTGGTTGATTCTGATAAATGCAGGGCCTCAATATGTCTTCATATACTACACTGGCATTCATTTCTTGCAGGCATTGGGAGTAGAACAAAGAAATACAATGGAATCAATGAGAAGCTACACTGACAAACAGTGTGCAAATGAAGACAAACTGTGCAGGTATAAAAGAAGTAAATATAATACTGAGAAAATGAGTTGCAGAGTCTTTGGTTAATGTACTGGTTAGGCACAGGAGTTCATTCAGCCCTCTAGAGACTCATTCCACCGAGATGTAACACTGAGCATCATAGGAAGTCATTCCTGCCTGTGGCCATCAAACTTTACAACTCCTCCCTCGGAGTGTCAGACACCCTGAGCCAATAGGCTGGTCCTGGACTTATTTCCACTTGGCATAATTTACTTATTATTATTTAATTATTTATGGTTTTATATTGCTACATTTCTAGACTATTCTTGGTTGGTGCGACTGTAACAAAATCCAGTTTCCCTAGGGATCAATAAAGTCTGTCTGTCTGTCTGTTGAAAGTGAGTCTGTGAAATCGGTTCAACATTGAGGTGAGCAATTGTCCACGCTTGTTCAAGAGCCTGATGGGTGAAGGGTAGTAACTGTTTCTGAGTCTAGTGGTGTGGGGCCTAAGACTCCTACACCTCCTGCCCAATGGCGGCAGTGAGAAGAGAGCGTGTCCTCTCATGTGGATCTGGTTCTCTTCACGTTCTGGTGCACAATGCCAATAGCCAAACTGGGAGCCTGGTCGTTGTAAATTGTCCCGTGATCGGGATAGTGCTAACTTGGTGGGTTGTTGGGCGCTGCTGCTTGTTGGGCTGGAAAGGCCTGCATAAATAATAAATAAATAAAAATAAATGAATAAAATAAAGAAGTTAAAGGAGAACTGAAGAGGTGGTTCAGTGCAGTACAGAAACAAAACAAACTGATTAACAACCCATTCTGCATATGCTGGAAATCCAGAGCAACACATACAAAATGGTGACGGAACTCAGCAGGCCGGGCAGCGTCTGTGGAAAGGAATAAACAGTTGACGTTTCAGAAGGGTCTCAGCTCAAAACAATGAATGTTTATTTATTTCCATAGATGCTGCCTGACCTGCTGATTTCCTCCAGCATTCTGTGTCTGTTATAGTGATTAACAATCCCTTGTGACCTTTACATCAATGCTTTTGCTATTTTGAAGGTATTTTGTAGTGAGATGTCAGGTTGCATCCCATCTTTTAATCTGGAAAATGTCTTGATGCAACAGAGGCTCCAGATAGTTTATTATTGGTGAAGATAGTTTATATATTTTAAAATGTATGCTATTGCTATTTGAGTCCATCAGTGGGTGAGCATTTAAGTGGATTTCTCTGTGAACTTATTCCAATTAATCTCCTTTCATGACAAAATTTAGGCACTTGACTTTTTGTTTAGGAAGTAAAACCTTGCAATAGTTCTGCAGGATGTGATCTTCTATGGGTGATGAATGACCCTATTATCAGGATAATGTAAAAATAGATTATATTTGATCAGTGGCAGATGGTACCTCAGAGAGCTTGATCGTATCGAATACGGAATGGAAACTATTCAATACTATATTATGCTATATTATGGACAAAATCACAAAGCCCAAAGCATATACAAAAATCTATTTTGCACTGTGCTCTGCTTAAGTAAACAAATTATTTATTATTAGTGCAGATGGAACAATAGAAGTAGTTGATTGGAGAGCTGGTGTACATATATGCAGTGACAAGGAGACCATCCATCATAATCAAGTACTTGCTTCCTGGAAATGATACAGAGAGAGACCCATGTTTTATTCAAGCCAAAGACATGATTAATGGTGCTTTGGCTTGACTGTTTGCATGGACCTACACTGGCGATAAATGCTGGGTTGCAGACTGTAGTGTTGCTTCATTATTCCAATTGCCGTTCTAAAAGCTACCCTGTCTCACGGCTGAGGTTTTATTATCACTGGGCCCCTGGTATTATCAATGTTTTATTGCATCCACTCAGTTTGGAGCATCACTGTGGCTTGTTCACGTGCAATTGCCTTCTTCTGAAAAGCCAGCATTACTTAAGACACAGGAGATCCTGCAGATGCTGAAAATCTTGAGCCACATATATAAAATGCTGAAGGATCTCAGCAAATCATGCACTATCAGTGGATGAAAGATCGATTTTGACATTTAGGATAAGCTTAGATAAGTCCAAGGATCTAAGCGGTATGCAGAGCAATGGGAATAGGCAGAGTAATGGTTCAGCCCAGAGTGGATGGGCTGAAGGTTCTGCTCCTGTGCTGTAGTTCTCTACGACTCTGTGGTACTTCCAGTTAGCCAAATACAGGAGGAGGTACCTCTGTTTCATTTTCGGGCCTGTTGCAACTACCTTGATGTACAACAGGTCTTAGTACCTTCCATTTAGAAGGATGTCCACCACATATACTACTATAACTGGATGCATAGAAAATACTAAAATGTAGAATCAGGATCAGGTTTAATATCAACAGCACGTCATGAAATTTGTTATTTTTGCAGCTGCGGTACAATGCACAACATTTTTACTCAGAGAGTGGTAGCTCTGTGGAACGAGCTTACAGTAGAAGTGGTAGAAGCAGGTTCGTTCCTGTCATTAAAAAAAAATTGAACAGGTATATGGACAGAAAAGGAATGGAGGGTTATGGGGTGAGTGCAGGTAGGTGGGTCTAGGTGAGAGTAAGCATTCGGCATGGACTAGAAGGGCTGAGATGGCCTGTTTCTGTGCTGTAATTGTTATATGGTTATAAAACATAATAAAAACTGTGAACTTCCTTTAGCTTCTTTTGATCCTGTGCTGTAGGCCTGGCCCACCATACCAAACGGTGATGCAGCCAGTTAGAATGCTCTCTAAAGTACATTTGTAGAAATTTGCGAGTGCTTTTGGTTACATACCAGTTCTCCTCAAACTCCCAATTAAATAGCTGCTGTCAGGCCTTCTTTGTAACTGCATCGATATGTTTGGTCCAGGATAGATGCTCTGAGATGCTGACACCCAGAAACTCAAAATCGCTCACTCTTTCCGCTTCTGATCCCTCAATGAGGACTGGTGTCTGTTCCCTTATCTCACCCTTTCTGAAGTCTATAAACAGTTCTTTGGTCTTGCTGATGTTAAGTACAAGGTTTTTCTGCAACACCACTCAACCAGCTGATCTATCTTGCTCCTGTATGCCTTCTTGTCACCATCTAGAATTCAACCAACAATGGTTGTATTGTTGGCAAATTTATAGATGGCATTTGAGCTGTGCCTAGCCACATAGTCATGGGTAGCATCTAAGTGTGGGAATTTGGTTACTAGTAGGAGAGCCATTTTTGTGAAGTAGTCTAACCCTCTGTATTATATTGATTTCTACCAATCCATTAGATGCACAACAAAATGCACCTTGCTATGCTTGGAAGGCCTTCCATTGTTGGTCAGAGTTGAGGACTTTGCTTCTATCCACACATAGTGCCAAATGGTGCCTAGTTGCAGCTAGTTTTTTGACCTGTGTTATAAATCGTGTACAGTTTTCCATCACTTTGTGCAAGTGGAGAAGGAAGCAGAAGAGGCGAAGGAAACGAGAGCAGGGAAATAGAGAGATAAAGGAGTAAGGACGGTTAGGGAGAAAAACGAAAGATTCAATAGAAGGAGAGGGAACTAAATCAAAAGATGAAGAGGAGGAAGGTAAGGATGTCAGTGAGAAAGAGAAAGGATTGGAGTGAGAATTGAAATAACAAATGAAGAGAAGTCTCCATCTCTCTATTTTGCCTTAACCCAAGGTCACTGGACTCCTCCAGCTCCAGGCTGTTCATCACCCTTGGATTTAATTGCTCCACCAACAAGTAAATACTTGCTGGGTGAACTCAGCAGAAAGACGGCAAGCAGCATCTGTGGAGGTGCAGGGCTTGTTGCTGTTTTAGATCAAGGTCCCACAACAGATCCTGATGTTGGATCTTGACCTAACAAGTTGACCATCTCTTTATCTTCACAAATGCTGCTTGGCCTGCTGAGATACCACACTTTATTCTGGACTCCAGAATCACTCAGTCACTGGTAGCCATGTTTTATGATAGCGGGGCCTTGAGCCTTAAGCCACTCTCCCTCCCATCCTTGCAGATTCTCTTTAACACTTACCTCTTATACAGATGTCTGCTACTAGACACCAGATAAGTCATCCTATGTATTTGTGCCTCTTCATTTGCTATGAAACTTCTCTGAAGTGTTTGGGATGATTCATGATGCTAGATGTGTATAGATAAAAAAAGTAGAGAGAACGGTGCAAAGTGAAAGAGGAGCAAAGGAGGAGAGAGGGGGAAAGGAGAAACAGAACTGAAAGGATAGTGATGGAGAGAATAAAAAAGAAACTGTGGAGGCTCCAACCTGATGGCATGAACATCTTTCTCTTTTTCCTTTCTCCATTCCAGTTACTCTATCACCTCTTCTCTTCTCCTCAGCTGCCAATCACCTCTCTCTGGTTCCATTCCTCCTTCTCTTTTTCTGGTGGTCCACTGTCCTCTCCCATCAGATTTCTTCATCATCAGCTCTGCGTGTCTTCCCCCTCTCTCCTCCCAGCTTCGTACTTCATTCCCCCTCCTCCACCCACCAACACCTCTGCTCCACCCCCAGCAGATCTTATCTATCACCTGTCAGCTTGTACTCCTCCCCACCACCCATCTTGATATTTTGACTTCTGCGGCCTTCTTTTCTGACCAAAAGGAGGTGTGGGGGGGTGGGGGGTGTTGGTTATTGGACCGAAACATTAACTGCCTACTCCCCTCCATAGATGCTGCCTGACCTACCGACTTCATCCAGCATTTTGTGTGTGTTGCTCAAGATTTCCAACAACTGCAGAATCTCTTGTGTTTTACAATATAGAATTTAATCTTTTTAACGTCACTACAAAGTGATTGCCTGTCACAAGAGGGCCATGCATGCAAAGTTCTGGAGGAACTCAGAGGGTCAGGTAGCATTGTGTCGGGAAATGGAGAGAACTCTTCGTGGCTCCAGATTCCAGAGTCTGCAGTCTCCTGTGTTTCCACTAGAAGGCCATGTTAGTCCATGTAAACCACTATACCTCTCAATCAGATTAATTTCCACCTTGTCAATTAACATCATCAGAATATTTTTTGCTTATTGTGATATTAGGGTTTCTGTCTAGATGATTTTATATTTCAAGATTAATGGCATGTGACAGATTATACTCTCCATCAAAACCCTGCATTGATAAACAATTGCATTATAGAACTGGAGCAAGCTAAGGTTGGAACAGTAGATGCAATTTTGAATGAAATTGTTCTTATCGATAACTCCATCACTGCAGTTTAAATATTCAAGTGGGCACTTTCTCGGCACTGTGGAGTGGTCTGTGGCTACCTGACATGGGGCACAGTTGGTGTGAGCCAGCCTGCAGAGGACCTGGACAACACTGAAGGGAAGAGAGAGATCTGTTTCAGGGACTTGATGCCCTTTCGAAAATTAATATTCTTCAAAGTTCACTTGAAATGACAGCCTCAGTTTTGGTGCAAGACACTTGTTAGTATTATATAAAATTTTAACAGCAGTGTAAAATGAATCTTCACCAACAGGAAGGGCTGGAAAAAAGGGTGCACCCTCTTCCAGTGCAGCAAAGAGGGCGAACCTCCTCCAGTGTAGAACAGAAAGGGCAACCACCCCCAGTGTAGAACAGAAGGGTCACCCACCCCAGTGTGGAACAGAAGGGTCACCCACCCCCAGTGAAGAACAGAGGGGTCACCCACCCCAGTGTGGAACAGAAGGGGCAACCACCCCCAGTGAAGAACAGAGGGGTCACCCACCCCCAGTGTAGAGAACAGAAGGGTCACCCACCCCCAGTGTGGAACAGAAGGGTCACCCACCCCCAGTGAAGAACAGAGGGGTCACCCACCCCCAGTGTAGAGAACAGAAGGGTCACCCACCCCCAGTGTGGAACAGAAGGGTCACCCACCCCCAGTGAAGAACAGAGGGGTCACCCACCCCCAATGTAGAGAACAGAAAGGTCACCCACCCCCAGTGTGGAACAGAAGGGTCACCCACCCCCAGTGTAGAGAACAGAAGTGTCACCCACCCCCAGTGTAGAGAACAGAAGGGTCACCCACCCCCAGTGTGGAACAGAAGGGTCACCCACCCCCAGTGTAGAGAACAGAAGGGTCACCCACCCCAGTGTAGAACAGAAGGGTCACCCACCCCCAGTGTAGAGAACAGAAGGGTCACCCATCCCCAGTGTAGAGAACAGAGGGGTCACCCACCCCCAGTGTGGAACAGAAGGGTCACCCAACCCCAGTGAAGAACAGAGGGGTCGCCCACCCCCAGTGTAGAGAACAGAAGGGTCACCCACCCCCAGTGTAGAACAGAAGGGTCACCCACCCCCAGTGTGGAACAGAAGGGTCACCCACCCCCAGTGAAGAACAGAGGGGTCGCCCACCCCAGTGAAGAACAGAGGGGTCGCCCACCCCCAGTGTAGAACAGAAGGGTCACCCACCCCCAGTGAAGAACAGAAGGGTCACCCACCCCCAGTGTGGAACAGAGGGGTCACCCACCCCCAGTGTGGAACAGAAGGGTCACCCACCCCCAATGTGGAACAGAAGGGACACCCACCCCCAGTGTAGAACAGAGGGGTCACCCACCCCCAGTGTGGAACAGAGGGGTCACCCACCCCCAGTGAAGAACAGAAGGGTCACCCACCCCCAGTGTAGAACAGAGGGGTCACCCACCCCCAGTGTAGAACAGAAGGGTCACCCACCCCCAGTGAAGAACAGAGGGGTCACCCACCCCAGTGAAGAACAGAAGGGTCACCCACCCCCAGTGTAGAACAGAAGGTGCACCCACCCCAGAGTAGAACAGAGTGGTCACCCACCCCCAGTGAAGAACAGAAGGGTCACCCACCCCCAGTGTAGAACAGAGGGGTTACCCACCCCCAGTGTGGAACAGAAGGGTCACCCACCCCAGAGTAGAACAGAAGGGTCACCCACCCCAGATTAGAACAGAGTGGTCACCCACCCCCAGTGAAGAACAGAAGGGTCACCCACCCCCAGTGTAGAACAGAGGGGTCACCCACCCCCAGTGAAGGACAGAGGGGTCACCCACCCCCAGTGTAGAACAGAAGGGTCACCCACCCCCAGTGAAGAACAGAGGGGTCACCCACCCCAGTGAAGAACAGAAGGGTCACCCACCCCCAGTGTGGAACAGAGGGGACACCCACCCCCAGTGTGGAACAGAAGGGTCACCCACCCCCAATGTGGAACAGAAGGGACACCCACCCCCAGTGTAGAACAGAGGGGTCACCCACCCCCAGTGAAGAACAGAAGGGTCACCCACCCCAGTGTAGAACAGAGGGGTCACCCACCCCAGTGTAGAGAACAGAAAGGTCACCCACCCCCAGTGTGGAACAGAAGGGTCACCCACCCCCAGTGTAGAGAACAGAAGTGTCACCCACCCCCAGTATAGAGAACAGAAGGGTCACCCACCCCCAGTGTGGAACAGAGGGGTCACCCACCCCCAGTGAGGAACAGAAGTGTCACCCACCCCCAGTGAAGAACAGAGGGGTCACCCACCCCCAGTGTAGAGAACAGAAGGGTCACCCACCCCCAGTGTAGAGAACAGAGGGGTCACCCGCTCCAGTGTAGAGAACAGAGGGTCACCCACCCCCAGTGTGGAACAGAAGGGACACCCACCCCAGTGTAGAGAACAGAAGGGTCACCCACCCCCAGTGTAGAACAGAAGTGTCACCCACCCCCAGTGTGGAACAGAAGGGTCACCCACCCCAGTGAAGAACAGAAGGGTCAACCACCCCCAATGTGGAACAGAGGGTCACCCACCCCCAGTGAAGAACAGAAGGGTCACCCACCCCCAGTGTGGAGAACAGAAGGGTCACCCACCCCCAGTGTAGAATAGAGGGGTCACCCACCCCCAGTGTAGAGAATAGAAGGGTCACCCACCCCCAGTGTAGAGAACAGAGGGGTCACCCGCTCCAGTGTAGAGAACAGAGGGTCACCCACCCCCAGTGTGGAACAGAAGGGACACCCACCCCAATGTAGAGAACAGAAGGGTCACCCACCCCCAGTGTAGAACAGAAGTGTCACCCACCCCCAGTGTAGAGAACAGAGGGGTCACCCACCCCAGTGTAGAGAACAGAGGGTCACCCACCCCCAGTGTGGAACAGAAGGGTCACCCACCCCCAGTGTGGAACAGAAGGGTCACCCACCCCCAGTGAAGAACAGAGGGGTCACCCACCCCCAGTGTGGAACAGAAGGGTCACCCACCCCCAATGTGGAACAGAAGGGACACCCACCCCCAGTGTAGAACAGAGGGGTCACCCACCCCCAGTGAAGAACAGAAGGGTCACCCACCCCAGTGTAGAACAGAGGGGTCACCCACCCCAGTGTAGAGAACAGAAAGGTCACCCACCCCCAGTGTGGAACAGAAGGGTCACCCACCCCCAGTGTAGAGAACAGAAGTGTCACCCACCCCCAGTATAGAGAACAGAAGGGTCACCCACCCCCAGTGTGGAACAGAGGGGTCACCCACCCCCAGTGAGGAACAGAAGTGTCACCCACCCCCAGTGAAGAACAGAGGGGTCACCCACCCCCAGTGTAGAGAACAGAAGGGTCACCCACCCCCAGTGTAGAGAACAGAGGGGTCACCCGCTCCAGTGTAGAGAACAGAGGGTCACCCACCCCCAGTGTGGAACAGAAGGGACACCCACCCCAGTGTAGAGAACAGAAGGGTCACCCACCCCCAGTGTAGAACAGAAGTGTCACCCACCCCCAGTGTGGAACAGAAGGGTCACCCACCCCAGTGAAGAACAGAAGGGTCACCCACCCCCAATGTGGAACAGAGGGTCACCCACCCCCAGTGAAGAACAGAAGGGTCACCCACCCCCAGTGTGGAGAACAGAAGGGTCACCCACCCCCAGTGTAGAATAGAGGGGTCACCCACCCCCAGTGTAGAGAATAGAAGGGTCACCCACCCCCAGTGTAGAGAACAGAGGGGTCACCCGCTCCAGTGTAGAGAACAGAGGGTCACCCACCCCCAGTGTGGAACAGAAGGGACACCCACCCCAATGTAGAGAACAGAAGGGTCACCCACCCCCAGTGTAGAACAGAAGTGTCACCCACCCCCAGTGTAGAGAACAGAGGGGTCACCCACCCCAGTGTAGAGAACAGAGGGTCACCCACCCCCAGTGTGGAACAGAAGGGTCACCCACCCCCAGTGAAGAGCAGAGGGGTCGCCCACCCCCAGTGTAGAGAACAGAAGGGTCACCCACCCCCAGTGTAGAACAGAAGGGTCACCCACCCCCAGTGTGGAACAGAAGGGTCACCCACCCCCAGTGAAGAACAGAGGGGTCACCCACCCCAGTGAAGAACAGAGGGGTCGCCCACCCCCAGTGTAGAACAGAAGGGTCACCCACCCCCAGTGAAGAACAGAAGGGTCACCCACCCCCAGTGTGGAACAGAGGGGTCACCCACCCCCAGTGTGGAACAGAAGGGTCACCCACCCCCAATGTGGAACAGAAGGGACACCCACCCCCAGTGTAGAACAGAGGGGTCACCCACCCCCAGTGAAGAACAGAAGGGTCACCCACCCCAGTGTAGAACAGAGGGGTCACCCACCCCCAGTGTAGAACAGAGGGGTCACCCACCCCAGTGAAGAACAGAAGGGTCACCCACCCCCAGTGTGGAACAGAAGGGTCACCCACCCCAGAGTAGAACAGAAGGGTCACCCACCCCAGAGTAGAACAGAGTGGTCACCCACCCCCAGTGAAGAACAGAAGGGTCACCCACCCCCAGTGTAGAACAGAGGGGTCACCCACCCCCAGTGAAGAACAGAGGGGTCACCCACCCCCAGTGTAGAACAGAAGGGACACCCACCCCCAGTGTAGAACAGAGGGGTCACCCACCCCCAGTGTGTAACAGAGGGGTCACCCACCCCCAGTGAAGAACAGAAGGGTCACCCACCCCCAGTGTGGAACAGAAGGGTCACCCACCCCCAGTGTAGAACAGAGTGGTCACCCACCCCAGTGTAGAACAGAAGGGTCACCCACCCCAGTGTAGAACAGAGTGGTCACCCACCCCCAGTGTAGAACAGAGGGGTCACCCACCCCCAGTGTGGAACAGAGGGGTCACCCACCCCCAATGTGGAACAGAAGGGTCACCCACCCCAGTGTAGAACAGAGGGGTCACCCACCCCCAGTGAAGAACAGAAGGGTCACCCACCCCCAATGTGGAACAGAAGGGTCACCCACCCCCAGTGTAGAGAACAGAAGGGTCACCCACCCCCAGTGAAGAACAGAGGGGTCACCCACCCCCAGTGTAGAGAACAGAAGGGTCACCCACCCCCAGTGAAGAACAGAGGGGTCACCCACCCCCAGTGTAGAGAACAGAAGGGTCACCCACCCCCAGTGTAGAGAACAGAGGGGTCACCCGCTCCAGTGTAGAGAACAGAGGGTCACCCACCCCCAGTGTAGAACAGAAGTGTCACCCACCCCCAGTGTGGAACAGAAGGGTCACCCACCCCAGTGAAGAACAGAAGGGTCACCCACCCCCAATGTGGAACAGAGGGTCACCCACCCCCAGTGAAGAACAGAAGGGTCACCCACCCCCAGTGTGGAGAACAGAAGGGTCACCCACCCCCAGTGTAGAATAGAAGGTGCACCCAACCCAGTTTAGAACAGAAGTGTCACCCACCCCCAGTGAAGAACAGAAGGTGCACCCACCCCCAGTGAAGAACAGAAGTTTCACCCACCCCCAGTGTAGAATAGAAGGTGCACCCACCCACAGTGTAGAGAACGGCAGAAAATGATTGCAAGACTGTCAGCTGTCCATCCTCCACCCATCCCTGAAATATTCTGCACAGCAACATTACTGATGTCACGTTGTTACAGAAGCTAGGTAGCATTCTGGCTGTAAAGCAAACAGCTGCGTGGTGTGGGGAGCATTCTACCGGATGCATCAGCTTGGTATGCAGGCTAGGATGTACAGGAGCACAAGGTGTAGACTCAGTTCCACCATGAGCACAACCCCTCCCCCCCACTATTGAGGACATCTTCAAGAAGCTGTTCGTCCAGAAAGCAGAATGCATCTCTAAGGACCCCACCACCCAGGACATGCTCTCTTCACATGGGAGGAAGTACAGTAGCCTGGAGACCCACGGTCGGTGATTCAGGAACGGTTCCTTTCTTCCACCATCAGATTTCTGAAGGGTCGATGAACTCACTATTCCTTTCTTTTCACAGTTTATGTCTTTACAGGGCACTGTTGCTGCAAAACAATAAATTTCACGCTGCATAAAACAGTGATTATAAACCTAATCCCTATTCTGATGTTTAATGTCAATATTCAGTTGATGAATGTCAGTTAAATTTCCACTGAATAGATAGATTCAGATTTATTAATCACATTTACATTCAGAGAAATGTGCAATTTGCATTAACAACCAACACACCTAAGGATGTGCAGGGGACAGCCCACAAGGAAGGTGACGGGCCCAGATGGCGTCCCGGGACGGGTTCTCCGGGCCTGTGCAAGCGAGCTAGCTGGAGTGTTTGCTGACATCTTCAACTGCTCCCTGCTTCAGTCTAAGATCCCCTCGTGTTTCATGAAGGCAACGATAATCCCGGTGCCAAAGAAAAGCAAGGTGACATGCCTGAATGACTACCGACCTGTGGCTCTGACATCAATTGCTATGAAGTGCTTCGAGCGATTGGTTATGGCACATATCAACCATAACCTACCGGTCAACCTCAACGCTTTGCAATTCGCCTCCCGGAGCAACAGGTCAATGGCAGATGCCATCTCTCTGGCACTACATTCCTCCTTAGAACACCTAGAGGATAAAGATGCATAAAGTCACATAAAGAAGAATAAAATCAGCATGGATTTGTGAAAGGAAAATCATGTCTGACAAATCTTATAGAAATTTTTGAAGATGTAACTAGTAGAGTGGATAGGGGAGAGCCAGTGGATGTGGTATATTTAGATTTTCAAAAGGCTTTTGACAAAGTCCCACACAGGAGATTAGTGTGCAAACTTAAAGCACACGGTATTGGGGGTATGGTATTGATGTGGATAGAGAATTGGTTGGCAGACAGTAAGCAAAGAGTGGGAGTAAACGGGACCTTTTCAGAATGGCAGGCAATGACTAGTGGGGTACCGCAAGGCTCAGTGCTGGGACCCCAGTTGTTTACAATATATATAAATGATTTAGACGAGGGAATTAAATGCAGCATCTCCAAGTTTGCGGATGACACAAAGCTGGGCGGTGGTGTTAGCTGTGAGGAGGATGCTAAGAGGATGCAGGGTGACTTGGATAGGTTAGGTGAGTGGGCAAATTCATGGCAGATGCAATTTAATGTGGATAAATGTGAGGTTATCCACTCTGGTTGCAAGAACAGGAAAACAAATTATTATCTGAATGGTGGCCGATTAGGAAAAGGGGAAGTGCAATGAGACCTGGGTGTCATTGTACACCAGTCATTGAAGGTGGGCATGCAGGTACAGTAGGCGGTGAAAAAGGCAAATGGTATGTTGGCATTCATAGCAAAAGGATTTGAGTACAGGAGCAGAGAGGTTCTACTGCAGTTGTACAAGGCCTTGGTGAGACCACACCTAGAGTATTGTGTGCAGTTTTGGTCCCCTAATCTGAGGAAAGACATTCTTGCCATAGAGGGAGTACAAAGAAGGTTCACCAGATTGATTCCTGGGATGGCAGGACTTTCATACGAAGAAAGACTGGATTGACTAGGCTTATACTCACTGGAATTTAGAAGATTGAGGGAGGATCTTATTGAAACGTATAAAATTCTAAAGGGATTGGACAGGCTAGATGCAGGAAGATTGTTTCCGATGTTGGGGAAGTCCAGAATGAGGGGTCGCAGTTTAAGGATAAAGGGGAAGCCTTTTAGGACCGAGATGAGGAAAAACTTCTTCACACAGAGAGTGATGAATCTGTGGAATTCTCTGCCACAGGAAACAGTTGAGGCCAGTTCATTGGATATATTTAAGAGGAAGTTAGATATGGCCCTTGTGGCTAAAGGGATCAGGGGGTATGGAGAGAAAGCAGGTACAGGGTTTTGAGTTGGATGATCAGCCATGATCATACTGAATGACGGTGCAGGCTCGAAGGGCTGAATGGCCTACTCCTGCACCTATTTTCTATGTTTCTATATGTAAGGCTCCTTTTCATCGACTACAGCTCTGCCTTTAATACCATCATTCCAAATAAACTAATTCCTAAGCTCCGGAACCTGGGTCTTAGCACTCAGATCTGCAGCTGGATCTTCAACTTCCTCACAGACAGGACCCAGGCTGTAAGAATAGGGGACAAGCTCTCCTCTACAATCACTCTGAGCACCGGTGCCCCACAAGGCTGTGTACTCAGCCCCCTGCTGTACTCACTGTACACCCATGATTGTGTAGCCAAGTTTCCATCAAACTCAATATATAAGTTTGCTGATGACACCACAATTGTAGGCCGTATTTTGGGTAATGAAGTCTGAGTACAGAGAGGAAATTAAGAACCTGGTGGCATGGTGTGAAGATAATAACCTATCCCTCAATGTCAGCAAGACGAAGGAATTGGTTGTTGACTTCAGAAGGAGTAGCGGACCGCACGACCCCATCTACATTGGTGGTGTGCAGGTGGAACAGGTCAAAAGCTTTAAGTTCCTCGGGGTGAATATCACAAATGACCTGACTTGGTCTAACCAAGCAGAGTCCACTGCCAAGAAGGCCCACCAGCGCCTTTACTTCCTGAGAAAGCTGAAGAAATTTGGCCTGTCCACCAAAACCCTCACTAATTTTTATAGATGCACTGTAGAAAGCATTCTTCTAGGGTGCATCACAACCTGGTATGGAAGTTGTCCTGTCCAAGACCGGAAGAAGCTGCAGAAGATCGTGAACCTAGCCCAGCACATCACACAAACCAATCTTCCATCCTTGGAGTCACTTTACACCGCACGCTGTCGGAGCAGTGCTGCCAGGATAATCAAGGATAAGTCCCACCCTGCCAACACACTTTTTGTCCCACTTCCCTCCGAGGGAAGCTTCAGGAGCATGAAGATTCATATGGTCAGATTTGGAAACAGCTTCTTTCCAACTGTGATAAGACTGCTGAGCAGATCCTGACCCGGATCTGGGCCGTATCTTCCAAATATCTGGACCTGACTTGCACTACCTTACTTACCGTTTTCTATTTTCTAATTATGATTTATAATTTAAATTTTTATTATATTTACTTTGATTTATATTTCAGGGAGTGCGAAGCGCAGAAACAAATATCACTGTGATGATAGTATCAATTGTTTGGTGACAATAAAGTGTCACCACACATTCTGGGGTCAATATTCAACAGAAACAGCAACAGCAGCAGCAACAACAGTACAAAACAAGACAACAAAAGCTGCTTCCCCATCCTACCATCCTCCCTCCCATTCACACACACAGACAGGGCCTCCAGTCCTTGGTCCCTCTGACTGACTCTAGCCCAGATTCAGAGACTCGACCTTCAACCTTCTACCTCTGGACTCACTGATCTCTGGAATTTTCCAGCCTCTGGGATTTGGCCCCAGGATTCAAAGATCCATCAGGCCTTGTCCAACCCAACCACCATGATTGCTACACCTTGCACAGGAAAACACTCCTCAAAATCAGCTTTTTATTTGGTTGTAAATAATTCATTTCGATTGTTCACCCTGGGTCCCTCATATTATGCTGTTGCAAACAATCAATCTGCTGGAAGAGGTCAGTGGGTCTGACAGCATCTGTGGGGGCAAAGAAACTGTTAATGTTTTGAGGTTGGCACCCGGCATCAGGACTGAAAGTGGAGAGGGGAAATGGTTGGTGTACAGACGAGAGGGAGAGGGTGATACAGGCTGGTGGGTGATTGGTGGATCGAAGAGGGGTGAAGGACAAGGGGTAGATCAGGACAGATCTCTGAGGTGCGAAGTTGGGTGACGGAGGTAGTTGGATGATAGATGGAGGCAGACAAAGAGAGACAGACATGAACAAAGTCAAGGAAAGGGAAACAAAATGGAGATGACTGGAAAGGTGATTGTTGTTCCATGAATGAGGTCACCAGAGAGAAGTACTGGTAGACATGAAGCAGTCTCCTTATTTGAAAACCCTTTCAGAGCAAAGCATCTGCTTGACCCAACACTAAATAACATTTCATGTGTTAAAGATCAAATTCAGGACAATTCGAACAAATCCATATTTACAATGCTTCTTTTGAACTACCGTAGATTCCGGACTACAGAGCGCACCTGATTAAAAGCCGCTGGCTCTAATTTTAGAAATAAAATCAATTTTTTAATTGTAAAGGCCGCACCGGATTTTAGGCCGCAGGTGTCCCACGTTGTAATATGAGATATTTACACAGAAAGATATTACACGTGAGGATTTTTTAACTTTTAATTAAATCCATATGGTAACAAACAAATATATATTGCAAATGCTTTTTTTCGAACCGTGCCTGTAATACGGCTACTTTTAAATATACATACGTATCGGTAACACAAATTACGTTGCATATACTTTTTTACTGAACAGCACGAACAACATTCCAATATCTCCTAGCGACTGGTAAAAATATATATACTGCAGCCTACCAGGAAAAGTTATTGATCGCCTTTAACTTAAAAGCAGCGTTTTCGCTCGGGTCTGATGAGCTCGCGTAACGCGATCGGGTCTAATCGGGTCTGATGTGCTCGGGTCTGACGCGCTCGGGTCTGACGCGCTCGCGTAATGCCCCC
The DNA here is from genome assembly GCF_048418815.1 of Hemitrygon akajei. Lineage (NCBI taxonomy): Eukaryota > Metazoa > Chordata > Chondrichthyes > Myliobatiformes > Dasyatidae > Hemitrygon > Hemitrygon akajei. The sequence goes on from NC_133146.1 coordinate 4,160,462, forward strand.
ACCTTCCCGTATATATCCCACAAGACGCGGCGAAACCGGGTGTGACGTCATAGCATCCCGGGATGTAGTACAGAAAACAAATATAGTTAAAACACTTCTAACTTTAACTAACAAATGAATTACTAAGCGAAAATATTATAAACTAAGTAACTGCCATAAAGGCAGCACAATGCTTTTCTTCGAGTGTTTTCCATGTTGATGAGGGTGAGTACAAATGACTGATTTACAATAATTTAATTGTGAAAGTGCGCTTGATTTATCGTACAATTTCATTGGACCTCTGTGAACTACTCATCTATTTTATTGGTCTACTGTTACGAGGCAAAATGTTTACGAGGCGGCATGAAAAAAACCATGTATTAGCCGCTCTGGATTAAAGGCCGCAGAGTTCAAAGCTGTTCAAAATGTGGGAAAAAAGTAGCGGCTTATAATCCGGAATCTACGGTACATGTAGTAGCTTCAAGTTCCATCACACCCACAATAAGTGTCAATTACATGCAATGGGATGTTGATTGGATTCATGCAAATATAGACAATCAGTTAAGTGCCTATTTCCTGATCTGTTTGGTCTGCATTTTACCGTTCTGAGATGAATTTTTATTTGATCAACAATTTATATTTGAATCTAAAGGCTGGTCACTGAAGTCAATATTTTTCCAAATGTCCTAACCCCAAAATATACCCAAATAATCCTTCCTCTTGGCCCTCCTGGATAAAAATAAATTTGTGGCAGAAAGGACAAACCTTGAGGAGGGTCTTCTCAAATAGGGTAGCAGAAATGCCCCCAATTACTTTATGTGAATCTATATCTACCCAATCATCCCTAATGAATCTTTCCTACTCTATGCTATTCAACTAATCATCTACCTACAGCAACCAGCCTTCATCACAGAGTAGCATCACATTACACTTTAACGTGCTAGTCACAGGTTTCTGTCATGCTGCCTTCGAGTTTACTGTGGGTGTGTTTCCATCGACTGTGGTCAGTCAGGTCTGGTGTTCCTCTCTTCGGTTAACTACACGGTTACTGAGTACACTTGATCCCCTGCTCTGCTGCTCTGTCTGTGGGGGCAACAAGAAGATGTTTACCCGAGTCCAGCAGGTTTAACCTGCTGCCTTGCTGAGTCTGCACACAGACACAAGTGTCATTTGTTAAAAATACCACCTGTGACCCTATCCACCTGGGGGCAAACCCGCCCTTTCAGGAAGCACCTTCACCATGACCTGATCACCGGCTAAGGGAGGACCATCTCCTTTCCGTCTGGCCCTCTCTGATCAACAATGTGCTGCTGTTGTTTTGCTTGCTCCTTCACATCTCCATGTAAACTTATTAAATTGGCAGTTGTAGTTTCTTTCTGTACACTTGTCGTTTCTGTTGCTTCTTGTTCTTCTGTTGCCCCCCTCACACTGATGTCTGCCCACTTGTCCGCTTCTGCTCCTTACTATCCCCTTTCTGGTGAATCTTTACTGTAATCACCTCAGGCAGCTGCACTCCTGACTGTGCTCAGCCCCTCCCCTTGGGACCTCCTGACATGATTCCCACACATCTCCTCCCTGCTTGGAGTGCTGTCTGCCTGTGGGTCATGTTAGCTGCTCTGTGGTCACCCGTGTTTGCTGTCCCTGTCTTGTCCATGTTACTTCTCCCTTTCCTGAATCTATAATTGCCCCTGCTTCCAGTAGAATGTCTATTCCAAGGATAGTATCCTCATTATTAGGACAGCCCCGCAAGTAAACAGGAAGAAGTACTCCACCGATTTTAGGTCCCTGAGGCTGACTTCTCTCCACCCTCATTGTTTCAGCTCCTGCACTGGTAATGTAAATTGCCACTCCAATCATGGGCAAGGGTAGATCTGTTATTGATACTGACGCCCCTGTGTCCACTAACATTTTGCATTGCTGGACCTCGAATCAAGCTCTTGTGTACATCTGTGGATGACCAATACTGGTAACAGAAGCTGCTGTCAGCTGTTTGTCTGACCTCACTGACTCTATAAACCGGTCAGCAGCCAGATCAGAAAGAGAGGGCACCGCTGTGGACTCTGCCTGTTTTGCTGAGTGATTTTTACACTTCCTTCATTTCTCAGGACACTGCCTCCAGCCATGCCTGTGAAGCCACAGCTGTAACAAATCATCTCCTTTACTCTTCCATGTCTATTCCAGCCATTCCTTGCTAAGTGCCCCAGCTGCTGACATCACAGCAGTTACATTTACTGTAGCCACTCTACGATTTCTCTTGCACTTCCTTTGGTCTATCAAACTGGCCCATGAAACTATCATGGAGTAGGTTGATCCCCCTGGGCCCTACTGTCCCATTTTCCTTGGCCATTTCACATTTTACCAACACATGGATATCTTCAGGGTGCAGCTGGTGAATTTCAACCATTTTCTCAAGCTTGTGCCAGAATTCCAAATTCCCACATATGACTTTAAATGATGGCAACTATGACAAAATGCTTTGTTTCTCCCCGGGGTGAAGGGCTTATGAACTGTCATAATCAGGGTCATGGGCTAGCATGAGTCGTCAGGGTTCTTAACCTGACGTGCCTGACCTCAATAGGTACCATCCTGACAGACACATCTGGGTAAAACCTCTCCCTGAAATATCTTCACACTGATACCCACACAATGCAAAACATAAATCAGGGATACAACTGTGTGTGTCAAAGGTCGTGATACCTGTATCTCTTTGCTTCTGATACACTAAGACGCGCGTGCATGCACGTACACTCACACACACACATGCTCTTCTCTTCAGTTGTCCATCAGAATCCGATGACGACATCCACTTCTTTAACGGTGAGATCTTTGATGACTATACAGTCCTATCCTGGACCCTAAAAATTCTATTGCAGGTGGGACATGTATTTGTGGTAGTGATGGCAACCATGGCGCGCGCGCGCGCGCGCACACACACACACACACACACACACACACACACACACACACACACACACACACACACACACACACACACACACACACACACACACACACACACACACACACACACACACACACACACACACAACTTTTATCTACCAGTTTAGCTCTCTGCCGTGTTCGTGATACCTCACGTTCCCGTGTAGTCACTGACCTAAACAGATCCAAGTGTGAGTGCTAATTTTAATGTACTCACCCACAAACTACTGAGGTCGCTGGCCAGAAGAAAGTATTCCACGTCGACACCAAATGTTATTTCATGAATGAAGACTTTGGAGAGAAGTACGTGATGAAGTCTCTTTTTTCAACAAAGTAAGATACAGCTGGTATCATATTTTTGGAACAAAGGGCCTGCTTGACCCAATACTACACGACATTTTATGTGCTAAGGATCAAATTCAGGACAATTCAAACAAATCCATATTTACAATGCTTCCTTTAAACTACATGTAACAGTTTCAAACTCTTGGATCTTCCCACTATTACACCCATGAGAATTGTTAATTGCTGTTGTATCCATGAGATGTTAATTGGATTTGTGTAAATGTAGATAATTAGTTAAGTGCCTATTCCCTGGTCTGTCTGGTCTTCATTTTACTGTTCTGAGGTGCATTTTAAATTTAATCTGCAATGCATATTCAGATCTGAAGCTTGGCCACTGATGTCAATATCTGCTATATATCCCAATCCCAAAATACATACTAACAGTGATTGACACAAGGGATTCTGCAGATGCTGGACATGTTGGGCAACACAAACAAAATATTGGAGAAACTCAGCAGATCAGGCAGCATCTATTGAGGGAAATGAACAGGCCAAGGCTCTTCATCAGAATAGGAGGGTGAAAGTGGGAGCACAAAATCTCCAAAAGCCTTCAGTGCTGGAATTTGGTAAGTGCAGAAGGTGATAATGGGAACGTTTAGGAGAGAGGCGAAAGGTAGATGAAAACAGATTGGTGTGATAAACCAAAGGGTGAAATATGACGGTAGTGAGTGGATGAAATCAGGAGGCCAAGGGAGATGAAAATGAGTGATGAGGGTTTAAGGTATGGTATGGGAGAAGGCCAAAACTATGAGGTCCAGTGGAGAATTGGAAGGGGCAGTTGGGGAAACACACTGGAGATAAGGATTACCTGACATTAGAACATTTGGTGTTCATTTTATTGGGTTATAGATTAGGGGAATATCAGGTGCTGTTCCCTAGTTCTCTGCATGCCTCACCCTGACAGCGGAGAAGGCTGAAGATGGTCTGGTCAGTTTGGGAATCGCCACTGTGGAGAGAACAGGTGCTCTGTGAATCAATTGGCTTGTCTTTGCTTGGTCTCACCAATGCTAAGAGAGCTTTTGGCATGTTGGTCTTCATGAATCAGTGTACTGGGTAAGAAGCTGGGATGTTAATTTGAAATTGTATAAGACATAGATGAGGCTACATTTGGAGCATTGTGTGCAGTTCTGGTCTCCTATCTACAGGAACGATATCTATAAGATTGAAAGAGTACAGAGAAAATTGCCAGGTGCTGAGGACTTGAATTACAGAGAAAGGCTGAGTAGGTTATTCCCTGAAGTGTGAAAGAATGTGGAGTGATTTGATGAGGTACACAAAATGATGAGGTATAGCCAAGGTTTTTCTGCAAGTAGGCTGCTACAAGCATGGGAAACACTTCATGATGATGGATGTAAGTGCAACGGGACGGTAGTCATTTAGGCAGGACATTGAAGACTTCTTCGGCATGGGGACGATGGTGGTGGCCTTGAAGCACGTTGGAATGGTGGCGCTGCTCAGGGAGATGTTGAAGATGCCAGTGAGAACATCTGCTAGCTGGTCTGCACATCCTCTGAGCACTCTACCAGGAATATTGTCTGGTCCAGCAGCCTTCCGTGGGTTGACCCTGCACAGGGTTCTTCTCACATCAGCCATGGTGAGACACAGCACCTGGTCATTTGTAGGAGGGATGGACTTTCTCGCCGCCACGTCATTTTCCACCTCAAAATGGGTGTAGAAGTTACTCAGCGCATCTGGGAGGGAGGCATCACCCGCACAGTCAGTTGATGTTGTCCTGTAATATCCTCCGGTGTTGGCCCACTGAAAAAAAATGTTTGTCATGTAACTTATCGTTTCTAATTCTGTTTGGTTCCTCAGTGCTTGCTATTTTTCAATTTACATTTATTTTTGAGATTGAGATTACCCTCTCTTGAGATCAAGTGTTTTGTTTTCCTCAGTAGCTTCTTCTGGAATTCTCATCACATCAACCAGCACACTGCAAACTGCTGTGGCAGTGACTTTTCTCTTACAAAACCTCAAAGAAGCAATTCCCTAGCACCTTATAAAATAAGCATATTGCATTGATTGGTGCTACTGAGGATACAGTAGGAAGGTTGCTCTCTCATTCCCTGGCTCTCATCTTCTGAATGCTAACATCTCCGAGCTTCTAACAGAGGTTTTGAATAGTATTATGCATGAATGTCTGAGGATTTGAATTAGGAGTTAGAAGAAACCATTTGCTTCTGAAACATACTCTGCCATGTGACAAGGTCATGTATTACCTGTCCGTACCTTCAACAGTACATTCTCATCTACTGGGACTGTAAGAAGATCTTCCTTTGGCAACGTGGATTTCCTCCGGGTGGGAGCTTCAGTTTCTCCCCACACTCCCCACATATGTGGTTAGTATTAGTAAGTTATGGGCGTACTAAACTGGCACATGACAGTTGCAGACTGCCCCTAGCACAGACATTGGTGATTTGATTTGTCAACAAAATGATACATTTCACTGTATGTTTTGATGTTTTAATCTTCTGAATCTGTTGCCACAGAAGGCTGTGGAGGACAAGTCACAGGGTGTACTGAAGGCAGATTCATGGTTTCTTGGGTAAAGGGGCTAAGGGTTAATTGAGGCTGAGGAGGACAAATGGTGAGGCTCGATAGGTTAGAGCTGGTTAATTGAGGCTGAGGGGATTCTGCAGTGGTGTGGCTCGATAGGTTAGAGCTGGTTAATTGAAGCTGAGGGGATTCTGCAGTGGTGTGGCTCGATAGGTTAGAGCTGGTTAATTGAGGCTGAGGGGATGCCGCAGTGGTGTGGCTCGATAGGTTAGAGCTGGTTAATTGAAGCTGAGGGGATGCCGCAGTGGTGTGGCTCGATAGGTTAGAGCTGGTTAATTGAAGCTGAGGGGATTCTGCAGTGGTGTGGCTCGATAGGTTAGAGCTGGTTACTTGAGGCTGAGGGGATTCTGCAGTGGTGTGGCTCGATAGGTTAGAGCTGGTTAATTGAAGCTGAGGGGATTCTGCAGTGGTGTGGCTCGATAGGTTAGAGCTGGTTAATTGAAGTTGAGGGGATTCTGCAGTGGTGTGGCTCGATAGGTTAGAGCTGGTTAATTGAGGCTGAGGGGATGCCGCAGTGGTGTGGCTCGAAGGGTCTGATAGGCCAGCTCTGTTCTGTATCACTGAATAAATAAATAAATTACCAAGAATCAAACAAACAAATAAATAAACAACTAAAGAAGTAAACATATTCTGTAAGTGATGCATAAAAACACAAAATGCTGGCAGAACTCAGCAGGCCAGACAGCATCTATGGGAGGAGGTAGTGACGATGTTTTGGGCCGAAACCCTTCATCAGGAGTGAAGTAACATGGGATGGTCGAGGGGGGATAAGAAGTGGGGGGAGGGATAAAGTAGAGAGCTAGGAAGTGATAGGTTGGAGGGAAATGGGAAATTTATCTCCCGCCTGGGTAGCCTCCTACCTGCCGGCATGAACATCCAACTCACAGACCTCCGTTGATACCCCTGTCCCCCCCCTTACCCCATCCCTATCTATTATTTCAGTCTGGTTCTCTTTCTCTCTCTTTTTCCCCCCTCACTATAATCTCCCCCCAGCCCTACCTTTCTTTCTCTTTTATTTCCCATAATTTTCCACCTTCCCTCTAGCCCATTTCCCTCCAGCCTATCACTTCCTAGCTCTCTACTTTATCCCTCCCCCCACTTCTTATCCCCCCTCGACCATCCCATGTTATTTCACTCCTGATGAAGGGTTTCGGCCCGAAACATCGTCACTACCTCCTCCCATAGATGCTGTCTGGCCTGCTGAGTTCTGCCAGCATTTTGTGTTTTTATTTGTTTCCAGCATCTGCAGATTGACTCGTGTTGCCTGTAAGTGATGCTGCTGTTCAACCCTGTCAGACTCATGATGCAAGAGGCTATGCATATGGTGCCCCTTCCAATACTCACAAAACGCTGGAGGATCTCAGCACCTAATGAAGGAAATAAACAGGTTATGTTTCAGGCCGAGACCCTTCATCAGGACTCAGGCTCTTAGTCAGAAAGATTATTTTTATGACCCTTGAGAGATGCTGCTGACCTGTGGAGTTCCTCCAGCATATTGTGCGCATTGCCGAGGTTATCACAAATAGTTCTGAGAATGACTTACAGCATTGCATGATGCTTCCTGTTGCTGACACCTTCACTTCTTTGGGTAGAATGTTTTCTATTTAACTGGTGGAATCGGAGGAGGAGTTTGAAATAAAGCACATCACTTTGTAACTCATCCTTCCCCCTGAACATCTTGACTTGCCAGGCCACTGACTGTGGGGAACAGAAGCTGGCTTAGGATATTAAATCTGTCTGGATGGCATGCAAAAAAAAGCTTTTCACAATCATAAACCAATAAATAAGTGGACTCATGGATTCATAGAATATGAAGCCAGCCCCTTTGGTCCCCCAATCTCCGCTGATTATCAAGCACCCACACATAGTATGATCAGCAGACAATTGATGGGCTGAAGAGCCTGTTTCAAGACTCCCATGAATCCCACACAAGTCCCATTTCATTCCCTATTTCCCCTCATTCCCATCAAATCACCTGAAATGTGAGATGGTACACAGGGAACTGAATGGTCAGAAGGTAGATAAATTACTTGGACTAGATGGTGTTCACACTGCAGATCTGAAAGTACCAGTTGAAAAGATCGTGGGGGCATTAGTAATTAGTTCAGTAAACAATAGATTCTGGAATGGTTCTGGAGGAATGGAAAATTGCAAATGTCACTCCACTCTTCCAGAAGGGAGAAAGGCAGAGGAAAGAAAATTATAGGCCAGTTAGTCTGACCTAAGTGGTTGGGAAGATATTGGAGTTGATTATTAAGAATGAGGTTTTGGGGTACTTGAGGTACATGGTAAAATAGGCAGAAGTCAGATTTAATTCCTTAAGGGAAAATCTTACTTGACAAATTAGTTGGAATTTTTTGAGGAAATAACAAGCAGAATTGGTGGATGCTGTGTACTTGGATTTTCAGAAGGCCTTGACAAGGTGCCACACACTTAACAAGTTAAAGGCCCATGGTATTACAGGAAATACACTAGCATGGATAGAGCATTGGCTGATTGGCAGGAGGCATAAGTGTGGGATAAAAGGATCCTTTACTGATTGGCTGCTGGTGACTAGTGGTGTTCCACTGGGGTTTGTGTTAGGACTGCTTCTTTTTACGTTGTTTGTCAAGGATTTGGTTGATGAAATCGATGGCTTTGTGGCCGAGTTTGTAGACAATACTAATATTGGTGGAGGGGCAGGTAGAGTTGAGGAAGCAAAGAGGCTGCAGAAGGACTTAGATTGATTAAGAGAATGGGCAAAGAGAAGGCATATGGAATATGGGACGTGTACTTTGGAAAAAGAAATAAAGCTTAGACAATTTTCTAAATGGGGAGAAATTTCAAAAAGTTGAGGTGCTAAGTCCTCGTGCAGGATTCCGTAAAGGTTGATTTGTAGTTTGAATCAGTTGTGAGGAAGGTGAATACAATGTTAGCATTCATTTCAGGAGGACTAGAATGTAGTAACAGAATGTAATGCTAAGCCTTTATAAGGGAATGGTCAGTCAACAGGGAGTGTTGCGAGCAGCTTTGGGCCCCTGATTTATTATGTCAGCATGTGCTGACATTGGAGAAGGATTAGAGAGGTTCATGAGAATGACTCTGGGAATCATATGAGTGGGAATTGAAGGCTCTGGGTCTGTACTCACTGGATTCAGAAGAATGAGGGGGCATCTCATTGAAACCTATTAAATATTAAAAAGCCTAGAGAAAGTAGATGTAAAGAGGATGCTTCCTTTGCTGGGCGAGTCTAGTGCCAGAGGCGAGTCTAGTGCCAGAGGCGAGTCTAGTGCACAGTCACAAAGCAGAGGGAGGTCGATTTAGAACAGATATAAGGAAGAGTGATAAATCTGTAGAATTTGTTGGCACATGAGGCTGTGGAGGCCAGGTCACTTGGTCCACTTAAGGCAGAGTTTGATAGGTTCTTGATTAGTCAGTCAGGAGATGAAAGGTTATGGGTAGAAGGCAGGAGAATGGGGTTAAGAGGGAAATGGATCAGCCATAGTGAAATGGTGGAGTAGATTCGATGGACTGAATGGCCTAATTCTGTTCCAATATCTTACGGTCTTATGGACAAGATTGGGTCAGCTACGCTATGATGGAGTGCTGGGGAAGGCCCAATGTGCTGAAAGTGCGGATTCAGCTTCTATTTTCTTAAAGTTTGAGCTGGGTGATTGAAGAAGTAACTTAAGAACCACACTTTAGCATGACAGAATTCCCTCCCCAAGACCGTGGGATAATTAGAGGTTTGATTGATTGTTGTTAGGTAAACAAATTAAGAGCAAAGGCAGGTAAACAGGGTTGAGTTACAGATCAACCATGATGTAACAGGCTTTCAGAGGCAGCTCAAGGGTAGCATGGCCTTTTTCTATATTTCTAAATTCTCCTCAATTTTCTTCACAAAAGTCAGGCAGAATTTTGTCTCCAAGCATTGACAGTTCCTTTTCCCTCACAGATGCTTCTTGACCGATTGAGCTCCTCCAGCAGATTTGTTTGCTGGTCCAGATCCCAGCATCTGCAGACTCTTATGGCTCCAAGCTCTTCAGTCTGCTGGACATCTAAGTCTGAAATATGGAAACAAAATGCTTTTGACCAAGCAATCAGGCATAGTGATTTCTGAGCGAACTCAAACTGTTACTAGGTCTTGTACTGGTGGTGCAGATGTGATGTGGGGGGCCACGGTATTCATTAATGGACAGATTTTGTGGCATATGGGAGCTTTACCTTAAAGAGACAGTCTTTATACATTCCTCAATAATTGACATTAGGGAAGAAGATGATAAATCTCTTGAATTCTTTCTTCTGAGAGAGTATTATTGAGGAAGAGTTTATGGATACAGTTGTATGTGATTAGTGAAACAATTACAGTTATACAGTCATAGAAAAGTACAGCACAGAAACAGGACCTTTGGCCCATCTAGTCCATGCTGAACCATTTAAGATGCCTACTCCCATTGGCCTGCACTGGGACCATAGCCCTCCATACCCCTACCATCCATGTACCCTACCAAACTTCTCTTAAACAGTGAAATCGAGCTTGAGTTGCAACCACTTCTGCTGGCAACTCGTTCTGCACTCTCATGACCCTTTGCATGAAGAAGTTTCCCCTCATGTTCCCATTAAGCCTTTCACCTTTAACCCATAACATCTGGATGTAGTCTCACCCAACCCAGTGGTGGTGGCCAGACAGTCACAACAGCTCCAACAAAGTTCAAGAAGTTCCACAATTCTTCCAAAGCAGAGTTTTGGTGATCAGGTGGGGAACATAGTTTCCCCTGTTTACTTATCATTTACATTATTTTACTTATATTTGTTTGTTTCTTTATGCATTTATGTATGTATTGCTTATTTTATGTCTCTGTCCATTTATATAATTTATTTGTATAACTTTGATTTCTTTTGCACATTAGTGTTTATCAGTCTGTAGTTTTTCATTGATTCTATTGTACTTCTCTGTTCTATGATGAAGCCTGCAAGACAATGAATCTCAGGGTAGTAAGTGATGACATATGTGTACTTTGATAATAAATTTACTTTGAACTTTGATGGATACATAGGAATGATGTTCCTGCAAGGTCACCAAATACTCTAACTTGGAAACATAACTGAGCTAAAGTTAAAGTATAACTGAGTTGCTTTGATCCCAGCAGCTGCAGTGTATTTTGTGTTTACTGAGTTGAAGTGCAAGGACTCCTTTCCCAAAAGCACAGTGTGGGAGAACCAAACAGACCATAGGACCTTTATAATGGTCTCACCATGGCCTTCTCAATAACAAATAACCTACCAGCCTCATCCATGGCTCTCAGGACCCATTGATGAATACTAAAAACCAATGGCTGGCAACTTAGTGTTTATGTTTATGGTTCTCAGGAAGAGACGATTGTTCTACCCATTTAAAATGAAGGAGAAAGAAACAAAAGCAACTTCCCCATCAAAGTAAAGGTATCTTCTGGAGAAAATCTGCAGTGTATGAATAATAATTACAGAGAAATCAAGAGTGTTTAATTAATCTCAGTTACCCATGACAATGTGGCAACCAAGCTTAATTCATGGGCAAATTAATGAGACTGCTTTGCTGACTCTTGACATGAGCTCTTAGCCCGGTCAGAGGATACTGCCTGCAACGTGACCCTTCCAGAGAAGTGAGTGTGGAGCAGTAGGTTTTAAGCAAGGAACTTTATCAGTAGTAGATGGAATTATGGAGAGCAAAATCTGGTCTGTATTGGCAATGGAGCTGGGCTTGCTTACATTTTGTCTATTTTCCTAACTTGTGGAGTATGAAATGAAAATTTAATTATGAATAATTCAGTACTACCTCATGGAAATTTGCAAATTCTTCATGTAACAAAGCACAACGTTGTGACATCTCTGTCTTGGTATTACATATCTAGCAGTCATTCCTTTATTCCCTGCAAGCCATCCTTAGCAAACCTTCCCCCATTATGACAGCTTGCCCAAGGTATGATATACTTTGATTTAATTCCCAAATCTCACAGAGCATCTCCCACTGGGAGACTAGGGGAAGAACTTTTGAAGTGTTTTTGTACCCTTTTATATAAGTAGTAATGTATATAAAATTAAGTTAATTACATTTGGGTTAAAGAAGTTCCCAAAGAAAACTAATCAGACCACCGACTATCTAATATTAATGTAGTCTTCATATCCTGCACTGAAGAACTCAGGATGTCCTCAAGCAACTCACAGTTAATAAAAATCTTCCAAAAGTTTGTAAGGCAGAAAATGAAGCAGTCACTGGAGACACAAGAGATACCGCAGATGCTGGAAATCTGGAGCAACACACAAAATGCAGGAGGAACTCAACGGGTGAGGCAGTTTTTATGCAGGGAACTGGACAATTGATGTCTGGGTCTAGATCAGGGGATCCCAACCTTTTTTATGCCACAGACCCCTAGGTTTGTGGATCAAAGGTCTTGACCCAAAGCATTGACTGTCCATTTCTCTTCATAGATGCTGTTTGTTGTGCTGAATTTCTCCAGCATTTTGTGTGTTAATACAGCAGTCAACCTGTCCTCAATGTGTAAGGCAGCAATGACTCACATTCTTTTTAGGTGATGCAGGCTGAGAAGTAAAAACTAGCCCGCACTTTAAATATTTCAAAGTTCTGAGCTGGTAAACGTGGACAAATGTCATTCACCCTTCCGATTTGAATTATAATCCAGTTTTGTAACTTATTTTGTATTGTATCTGAGGGGCTTCCATCATTCTTGAGTTTGAGGATCCCACGTAAAATCTGAGGTTGGTTATCTAGTCCTGGTTAGGTACAGCCTCCAAGTGAAAAACTACCCACAGATTGGCACCAACTGAGCAAGCAAAGTCAGGTGTAGAAAACACCTGGAACCAGCAGGAGGTGCGCTTGAGCTATCAGTGTTATGGAACATTACTGGGGTCATTGTCCTCTTGGGAGCTTTAACCCTGCATTTGCTTTGGTAAATCTGGTTTCCGGAGGCTAAAGCTCTCTCGAATGATACCCCATTCCTCGGAACTAAAATTGCTTAATTTCTGAATATAAATTTATCAAGGGACATTTATTAAAACTTCAAAGTTTGAAGTAAGTTTATTATCAAAATACATATATGTCACCATATACTACCCAGAGATTCATTTTCTTGCAGGCATTCACAGTAGATACAAAGAAATATAATGGAATCAATGAAAAACTACACACAAAGAACAAAATACCAACGTGCAAAAGTAGACAAACTGTGCAAATAGAAAAAACCTAATGAACTAACTAAATAAATACATACATACATAGATAGATAATATTGAGAACATGAGTTGTAGAGTCCTTGAAAGTGAGTCTATAGGTTGTAGAATCAGTTCAGAGTTGAGGGGAGCGAAGTTATCCACACTGGTTCAGGAGCCTGATGGTGTGGGACCTAACTTAAATGTTAAACCATCAATACGTGGCCACAGAAGACCATTCCTGTGTGTTTGTATTCCCTAGAACAGCTCTGCAAACACAGATCCTTTTGATTATCATTACCAATGACAGGATGATGTCGTCGCTCCTGTATCTGAGAATGCTTAATCGGCTTTCTCTATCTTCAATGCTTGTAAATTAGTCCATTAATTTTCAAGATATATTATCTAACTGTCCAGTAGGCAGATAACATGAAAATTTCAAGTGATGTTACTGGATTCCCTCTAGGCCCTTGTCTGGAATGCATCCAGATGTAGAACAAAGGGTGGTTTGTATAATGAAAAGTGAAAGCATTGAGATCTCCTGAGCGAAAAAACGCAACACTCTGTACTCTGAGCTCTGTCATTTACATTCAGTCCCTATAAACAATTTCCCCATGACACACCCCATAATAATTTGTTAGCAGGAACTTTGCCCTCTTCATCCTCTCTTGAATCCAAGACACTGGGAAATTCAGGCTCATTATTACCCTGAGAATTCACCTTGGCAAATAATCTTGTGAAATTGGTTCTGATGAAGATTAGACTGTGTAGATAAACATGTGCTTCTCTCCACGCCATTTTGTCCCAGAATGGTTTAGGAATGAATCAGGACTTAAGTGTTGTTACAAAAGTAGAGTATGAAATGTAGCTCTTACTTGTGCAAACCAGCAATGAAGTGTTCATGACTTACAGCAGTTGTTGGATAAAAACAGCATAGCTAAATTCCCTGTGCTTTGAAATTGACTAATTGGATCCATCAGATCAACTCATTTGGAGTGGGAAGGTAGTTGTGGTTGTGATTTAAAGACATACAGTACTTTTATTGACTTTAAAGGCTCCTGAATTGGCATGGATAACCTCGTTTACCACCGCTCTGAAATGATTCTATGATCTTCAGACTCACATTCAAGAACTCTTCTCAGTAATGTGTTTAGTTATTACCCTTCCCTCAGTTATTACTGTTACGTATCTAATAATGCAGTAATATCTGAATAATATTGTAAAGATATTTTTAAATTAAGCATTCTTTGTTGGCATACATCATTACGGCACTACATCATAATTGCACACCTCACTAGGAGTAAAACAAAACTAATAACATTCATCTCCCCAGCTCCATATTTTTCTTTCAGTTATTTTTATGCCTAGAGTTACAAAACTTAACAGTGGCAATGAGGAAGTTTTAAATGAACCCGAGATGACTATCTACCTGTTGAAGCTCAGCAAGACAATCAAGTTAAAAAAAAAACTGCAGCAGGTGTTATTCCGGAAGTAAAGAGTGCATTGAGTTAAACAAAAGGCCAAAAAAAAGATGCAATTCACGGGTTCGTAAACAGTGAGTAAAAAAGCGCAAATGGCTGGCTATATCTGAAAGGTAGGTGTGTTCAATTGCGCAATAGATAACTGGCTGATATATACAGAGTCAATTGAGCAGTATTTTGAAACAGCCAATGAGAAATGAGTGGCAGTGTTGGTGAGTGTAACAGTTGGAAAAACATACAGTTTGCTCAGAAGATTGAGTGCTCCAACCAACCCAGTATAAATGAGCTTTGTTACAATCATAAAAGTAATGTCGGAGTAATGATTGCAGAATGTTTTAGGTTTCATAAGCAGAATCAAAAGGAAGGGGAGTCTATTTTATTGTATGTGGCTGAATTGAAGAGATTGTCTGAGAATGGGCTTAATGATGCATGGAGATTGTTTAGTTTGCGGAATCTTATGAGAAAGAATTCAAAAATGGCTCCTAACAGAAGCACAACTCACATTTAAAGGAGCACTTGAAAATGCCGTATTAATGGGAACAGCAGACAGTGGTGCCATTAAGTTGCATTTAAGACAGACAGTGAGTGTGAACAAAACTACAACAAATTGTGTTCAAATTGCTGAATCAATGGAAACAGCAAACAAAGATGCAATTGAATTGTAATCAGGAATAAAAGTGAATGTGAACAAAATTGTAACAGCTAAATAGAAACCAGCCTAGCCGAAAGAATGGTGTTACATTGTAGCAGGGCCCACAATCACCAGATCAGTGCAGATTTATATCCGAAATTTGCAGAAAATACAACGAAGTAGGGCACCCACAAAGAGCATGTTGGGCAGACAAAAATAAATGGACTGCCCAGGATTTAGACAAAGATAAAAGCTTAAGCTGTAGTTTCAAAAAAAAAGTACCAATCATCATGCTATTGATGAAAAATCTGATAATGCTGAGAGTGACACAGGACTGTGCAGATTTAAGATCTACAATGTGAAAATTAGCAATAGACAAGCAATATGGCTTACGCCAGAAAGGAATGACAAATTCACTAAAATAGAGTTAGACTCTGATTCTAGCTCAGCTGTTTCAATTATTCCACAAAATGAGCTTGAATGGCATTTCAAAGATGCCAAACTGAAGACTGCAGATATCTAACTAAGAACTTAGACTAGAGAAAAGGTAACTCCTGAGGGGTTGACATTTGTAACAGTAAAATACAACAACCAACAAGCCACATTTGTGCTTGCATGTGGTAAAACAGGTGGGCCAGCATTGTGGGGTCATGAATAACTGAGACAACTACAGCTGTGGGATCCATCCACCATCTGCATGTCACATCCCCTGCAATAAACTCAACTGAAAGCAACTGGATGGTGCCACAGCTGTGTTCAAGGACGGCATTGGAAATCTCAAACAAATCAAGGATAAAGTAGTGTTAAATGAAAATGCCACATCCAAGTTTTACAAAGCCTATTCAGTTGCATATACCATCCGTGATAAAGTAGTCAGTGTGCTAGATCACATGGAAGATGAAAGAATTCTTTATAAGGTTGAGTGGAGCCCATGAGTAACCCCATTGGTCTCAGCCATCAAGAAGAATAGGTCTCTTAGAATCTGTGGTGATTTTAAGGTCACTGCCATCCTAGTACTGAAAGCAGATCAGTATCCTTTGCCCAGGATAGAGGATATTATTGCAACCCTTGCAACCCTTTCTGGAGAACACTTTGGCAAAGTGGACTTAACTGAGCCCTACCAACAGATGGAGATGGACGATGAGTCCACAGTTTCTCACCATAAACACTCACAAAAGGTTTTTTCACTATGATAGGCTTATTTTTGAGTAGCATCTGCACCCTGGCACAAAGCTATAGACCAGGTGCCATACAGCTGTCTAGGCACTCAGTTACTCTGACATTACTTTCCATGACATCACTGTTACTGGTAAGGGTGACATGGAACATCTCCAAATTTTCAAGACAGTATTTAAAAGATTAAAGGGTTATGGGATCAGAGCATGACACAACAAACGTGAATTCTTTAAACCAAGCATCACTTACTGTGGTCACACCATTGACACACAAGATTTAAACACAAGTGTGCCGAGAACATTCAAGTGGTGGTTTGTTGCCCCAAGGCCAAAGGACTTGCCACAATTTGTGTCCTTTTTAGCATCTGTCAGTAACTATAACAGGTTCCTGCCAAATGTAACACTCCTCTTGACATATTCTCCCTAATGCAAATTGAAAGTCTCTCTTTTATGGCAGACATGATCCAAAGGAAACGAGAAAAGACCCCACACTGTCTTAGGTCTACATGGTCAAACCAAATGGCTGAAATATGCAGCAGAAACTCCAGTACCACCATTTTTACCAGTGCTGGAATGAACTTGCCCTCGACAGGCGTTGCCTTATGTGGGGATTGAGAGTTGCTGTACAATCCAAGCTGAGAGCTAAGTGCTGAAGTTGGAGGAGCTACTTGCCGGTTAACTAACATGGTCAAAATGAAAGCATTGGCTTGAATATTTGTCTTTAAATAATCATAGATCATTAGATCAAGCATGCACTGTTCAGGATGCCAACACACCCAGAATAAAGGTGTTAGAGCTATCAGAACCATTTCCTGCAGCCTCTGTGGCTTGCCTTCAGTGTTGAGCTTCCAATGTTCTTGAGCACCTGTATTTACTAATCATTATCTTAACTAGCACTGTTAAGCCCTTGTGCTTTCAGTTTAATCTAGTCAAGTTAATTGTGATTGGCATGGGTTTCCTACATTCTATGATTATTTAAAGAGGACTCGTGTTTAGTGCCTTAGCACAAATTCTTTAATTAATTGTACATCCTGCAGAGGGCAGTAGTACTCTTAGATGCGTCTAAACTGCCGGAAATAGAAGACGATGACGAAGAAGAAGTGCCTTAGCACTGAAGAGTTGGAGAGAATGAGTTGGCTCTCGGCGTCACTCAGTTGCTGCCCGAGGTGCTGTTGGTATTCCAATGTTACCCTCTTGTTTCTGTCTTTTCATGGGAATCTGCCGCTTTCTGCTCTTGGACCAAGTTGTGAGCCTGCTGTCCTCAGCACTTGGGTCCAGCTCTGTCCTCTGACAGCACACCGTGACAGAGTGACTCCACTCCTTATGGACCAGCAGAAGCTCCCAGCTTCTCAGTCCACATTCAAGATTTTTTCCGAGGCTCTCCGGGCCCATAAAACCATAAGACATAGGGGCAGAATTAGGCCATTCAGCCCACCGAGTTTGCTCCGCCATTCCACTATGGCTGATCCCAGGTTCCACTCAACCCCATACATCTGCCTTCTCACCATATTCTTTGATGCCCTGACCAATCAGGAAATTATCAACTTCTGCTTTAAGTATATCCATGGACTTGGCCTCCACCGCAGTCTGCGGCAGAGCATTCCACAGATTCATTACTCTCTGGCTAAAAATATTCCTCCTGACCTCTGTTCTAAAAGGTCGTACATCAATTCTGAGGCTTTCCCCTCTAGTTCTGGATACCTCCACCATGGGATTCTTCCTCTCCACATCCGCCCTATTTAGTCCTTTCAACATTCAGTAGGATTCAATGAGATCCTCCTGCATTCTTCTAAATTTCAGTGAGTACAGGCCCAAACACTCACTCCCAGAATCATCCTCGTGAACCTCCTCTGTGCTATCTCCAATCACAGCACATCCTTTTTGAGATATAGGGCCCAAAACTGTTGATAACACTCCAAGTGCAGCCTAACTAGTATCTTATAAAGTGTCAGCATTATTTCCCTGCTTTTATATTCTATTCCCCTTGAAATTTATAGCAACATTGCATTTGCTTTCTTTACCACAGACTCAAACTGTAAATTAATCTTTTAGACTTGCACAAGGACACCTAAGTCCCTCTGCACCTCTGATGTTTGAATTTTCATCCCATTTAAATAATAGTCTTCTAGTCTTCACTATTGTTCCTTTTACCAAAATGCATTATCATACAGTTCCCAACACTATTCTATCTGCCACTTTTTTGCTCTCTCTTCCAATTCGTCCAAGTCCTGTTGCAATCGCATTGCTTCCTCAGCTCTGTCTATCCCTCCACATATCTTTGCATGATCTGCAAACTTTGCCACAAAGCCATCACTTCCATTATCTAAATCACTGACAAACAATGTGAAAAGTAGCGGTCCAAATACTTGACACTGAGGAAAACCACTCATCACTGGCAGCCAACCAGGAAAGGCCCTCTTCACTCCCTTCAGCAAGGTTCATAAGCTCTTCCATGTTATGCTGTAATTCTGAATTTCATGCTATGCGCTCAAGTCTTAGTGCTGACTTGAGCATCAGGTCTGCCTTGTATTTTTCAAGCCTGCCTTGTGAGCTCTAGATCTGTTCCGGATTTCCCAGGGCTGTCTTTTCGGATCTGTGTTGGGAATATCAGAGCTGTTCTGGAATTCTTATGCACCAATGACAGAACTCTTTGGAAAGACTTTGATGGGCATCCAGAATCCTCTGCTATCCCCACCACCAATCCTTCCTGCTCTGCTGGCTGTCAAAGCTGGCAGGATTAGTAAATGTTTCTGAATGTCTGATACTTCCACTGAGGTTCCCGGACAATTTAATAAAGAAAACAAATTCTGCAGATGCTGGAATCCAGAGTAACGCATACAAAATGCTGGAGGGAAGAGGGGAGATAGCCAGTATAAAATGGTGGGATAAGTAAATGGTAGCAGTTGGTAAGTGTATCTCGGTGAGGGGATGATAGGAAGAAGAGGGAGGGGTGTAGCTCATTTCCCTGTCTCAGGGTAACAGGTACAAAACATTGGAGCTGCAGCTCATTAACCGACTCAGAAGAGAGAAAGAGGAGGTGATAGACAGGAGCTACAGAACGCAGCTCTGGAGGCCAAGTCTGTATGTAAGGACACGTACACAATGCTGGAAGAACTCAGCAGGCCAGGCAGCATCCGTGAGAAAAGAGTAGCCAACATTCTGGGCCGAGACCCTTGATCAGGAATGGGGGGGAAGAGAGGGCCGAAGCCCAGTAATAGAGATAGGGGAGGGGGTAGGGTCTAGAGGCGCCAGGTGGAAAACCAATCAGAGGAAAGATAAAGGGGGGAGGGGGAGGGGATAAGCATGAAAGAACTGTAGAGATAAAGAAGCAGAAAGTTGAAAGGGGAGAGAGGCAGAGAGGGACCTGGGATAGGGGAAGGGGGAGGGGAAGGGAATTACCAGAAATTGGAGAATTCAATGTTCATACCACCAGGCTGGAGGCTACCCAGACGGTAGATGAGGTGTTGCTCCTCCAACCTGAGTTTGGCCTCATCATGGCAGTAGAGGAGGCCATGTATGGACATATCTAGATGGGAATGAGAGGCAGAGTTGAAGTGGATGGCAACCGGGAGGTCCTGTCTATTGTGACGGACCTTCTATTGAGTAGGTGCTCGACGTGTGGTGGTGCTGGGGACCTGGTGGGGTCTGTTACCCAAAAAGAAGCGGAGGGCTTTGAGGCCTTCTTCATGGGGATGAGGCAACACTTCACCTACGAGTCTGCTGGAGTTGTCTATTGCATCCGGTGCGGCCTCCTCTAAATACCCCATCAAGAAGGCCTTCAACTCTGCCTCTCATTCCCATCTAGATATGTTCATACATGGCCTCCTCTACTGCCATGATAAGGCCAAACTCAGGATGGAGGAGCAACACCTCATCTACCATCTGGGTAGCCTCCAATCTGGTGGTATGAACATTGAATTCTCCAATTTCTGGTAATTCCCTCCCCCTCCCCCTTCCCCTATCCCAGGTCCCTCTCTGCCTCTCTCCCCTTTCAACTTTCTGCTTCTTTATCTCTACAGTTCTTTCATGCTTATCCCCTCCCCCTCCCCCCTTTATCTTTCCTCTGATTGGTTTTCCACCTGGCACCTCTAGGCCCTACCCTCTCCTCTATCTCTATTACTGGGCTTCGGCCCTCTCTTCCCCCCCATTCCTGATGAAGGGTCTCGGCCCAAAACGTTGGCTACTCTTTTCTCACGGATGCTGCCTGACCTGCTGAGTTCTTCCAACGTTGTGTATGTATTCATTGATATTTATGATATTGTTGTCTACCTGCACTGGACCTTCTCTGTAGCTTTTGCACTTTATTTGGCATTCTGTTATTGTGTTGCCTCAAACTATGTCAATGCACAGTGTAATGAATTGATCTGTATGAACACTATATATGACAAGCTTCTCACTGATACATGTGATAATAATAAACCAATTTAAATCAAGTTTCAGTCATTGTTGCATTGGTCAGTCAGTATAAAGCAGTAACAGGGGAACATTTGGAATCAACACTGCAGACAGACAGAATTCACTCAGTGTCCAAGGTTTATCTTCAGTGAAACTTACGTTTGCTCCCAGTCCCAAAGTTTTCATTATTCTTTCACTTTATCCTATCATGCCTATATTTCCCCTCATCTCTGCCCTGCGTGTGTTGTGTACACATAGAGTGGGGTAAGCCTTTCTGCAGTGCCAGGCTTTAGCACTTCATGTGTGTCGTTCTGTCTTTACTTTGCATGCACAATGGCAAGATTCTGTCCTGGTGGTTATGGGAAGATTGCTAGGCTGGTAACTAAGCATGGATTTACTTTAGCCTGCAACTTGTGATTGGGGTCAGGTTGAACCAGTTCCATGTTCCCCTGTTCAGTAACAGGTATATAGATACCCCTTTTATCTCTTTGCTCCAAAAACCACTCCCCCTCACACTGTTCTCTATTACACGGCTACTGAGCTAGTTCACTGTTCATCTTTAATATCTTTTTGAAACAATCCATTGTCCCGATAGGCTTCAAGTCAGTCACCGTAATTCTTGCGCCCAGGAAAGCGATGGTAATTGGTCTAAATGATTAGCGCACTATGGCTTTGACTTAAATAAACATGAAGCTCTTTCAGCAGCTGGTAATGGAATGTAAAAAATTCCACCTTACTGCTGCATTGGACCTTTCCCAGTCCACAGATGATGGCATTGTCTCAACTCTCCTCTGCGGCCTGTCCCACCTAGAAAATGATGCCTCAGGACGTTGTTCATCGACTCTAGTTTAGCATTTAACATGAACATCTCTCAGAGTCTGGTGGGAAAACTGTCCTTGGTGAATCTTAACACCCCTCTCTGTAACAGGATCTTGGACGCGTTGATGGAAAGACCCCAGTCAGTTTGAGTTGACAACAACATCTCAAGCTCCATGATGTTGAGCACTGGTGCCCGCAGGGTTGTGTGTTCAGTCCACTGCTGTTCATGCTGCTGACTCTCAACTGCACTGCCAGGTTCATCTCAAACAACATTCTCAAGTTCAGTGATGATACAACAGTGTTTGTCGCCATCAGCAACAATGATGAGCCTCATACAGAGAGGAGGTAGACAGGCTTGTCAAATGGTGCAAGAACAACAACCTGAGTCTCAACATGGACATGACAAAAGAGATGATGGTGGACCTCAGAAATGTGCAGATCAACCACTGTCCATTGCCCATCAATGGCTCTGCTGTGGACAGAGTGAAGAGCACAGAATTCCTTGGTGTGCACATAATGGACAATCTAACCTGGACCCCAAACACCTCCTCACTAATTTAGAAGGCTCAGCAACATCTACACTTTCTGAAGAGATTGAGGTGTACAGGGCTCCCACCCCCTTTCTAACAACTTTCTACAGGGGAAACCATCAAGAGTGTCCTGTCTGGCTGCATCATTGTGTGGTGTAGGGTGTGGCAAGACCCTGCAGAGGATAGTAAAAACTGCAGAGAGAATCACTGGGGGCTCCCTGCCCCCATTTGTCACATTTACTGTGAGTGTTGCGGACCAGAAATCTGAAGCATTGTTGAGGATCCCTACCACCCATCCCACAATCTCTTTGACCTACTACCATTGGGAAGGAGGTACAGAGGCACCAGGACTAGAATTGCCAGACTGGGTAACAGCTTCTTTCTCCAGTCTGTGAGACTAATGAATACCATGCCACCACTGAGGTCTTTTCACTAGGACAATGTGTTTATTGGATTGTTTACTGTTTACCTGTGTTGTGCACTGTATACATTTTGAATTATATTTTATTAACTTACTTATATAATATTTTTCTTTATGTGCTGTGTGTGATATACATCGTGTGGGTGCACCATGGTCTGGAGGAATGTTGTTTTGTTTGGTTGTATATACGTACAGTCAGATGACAATAAACTTGAACTTGAACTTGAACTATTCCCTACGACAGACACCATGGTGGTTCCTCACAAAATGGCAACACACCTCAGCTCTTGTGCAAGACCTTTACTTTGTATGCAAAGTACCAGTAATTACAAACTCAAGTCGACTGCAGTAGTTAAAGTGCCATGGCTGAATACAGATTGGTCTCTGGTCTCGGCTCTGTAGGAGGAGTTCGCTTATGGAGGCATAACTACTGCCCAAGCTGGCACCTAGACAAAGCTGGAAAATTCATGTGAGAAGACTAGGTGCAATCACTTGTCTGCAGCCCAGTGTGGGAGGATCTCTTCTGAAAAGCTCATCAGTCTTTGCAAGATCAATAAGAACTATATCTGCTATTAAAAAAAAGACTTACCTTGATGTTAATACATTTTAAATGTTCCTCAGTCTCAGAAATATTTAAATATTCAAATTGAAGCAAATATTTAACATATAAACTACTGAGAATAAAAAAATTAACAAAGGTTAGAGCAAAATAATCATTAAAAAAACAGCTTCTTCCTAAACCTGTGTTGCACAATCCCTTTTGGAATCAGTGGAGTCTTGCTACATTGATTAATTAACCTGGGACTTTTGAAAATTTAAAGACATTAATCACATATGACCGATTATTTCCCAGTTTAACATTGGAGAATCTCTGTTCACCATTGAGATCCTTCCATGAGCATAGTCGGCAAAGTTGACCCTCTTGTCCTTGACACCAAGCTAGCAACAAGTCCGGAGCACTGGTTTCACAAGACATCCTCAGAAGTCTGGTGCATACTAAAGCTTCAAGAGCAGGTGTCGGGTGCAGTCTTCTTCATTGAATCTCAAACAAAAAGACAGAAAGCATATCAAAACTATAGCTGCAGAGCTCAGAGAACATTAATGACAAAGACTTGACAGTCAGGTTTATTTATATATTGGCATAAGTTGTTTCCTATGACTTCAAAAGATTATTACGTAAATGCCGCAATGTCTTTATTGCTTTTTACTCTAATACTTCAAAGCCAAATTTAAAGTTATGGTCGTGCACAAGTACGATGAAGTACAGGTACAATTAAAAACTTGTTTGCAGCAACGTCTTATGTAAACTGCTGGGCATGTTCATTGCCTTTAAATCTGTAAATGTTCCACCTTATCGGCATCAGTACATCAGACCTGATTCCATTCCTCAGGATGAGATCTATGATCAAAGTACATTACTGGTGAATACTTCACATAATCTCCTCTGGTTTAAGCACGTATGAGAGAAAATGAAGTGGTCCTGTGGTAAAGTTGTAGCTAAATTTAATTCACTCAGCTTGAATTAACATAATTTGCATGCAGCCGCTGTGCAAGTAACATTCGTTGCAGATCATTGAGCGATCTGTCATGTATTTCAGTCACCACCCTATACTTGAGGTATCTTCACTCAGCTGGAATTAGGTCACCACAATGTGTTTCTCAAATACAACTTTAAATGAAAATGTAAAAGGATATTGCAAAATTGTGGTTGCAATCACTACTTGTTAAACAGAAACACAGAATATGTTGTTAATGATCTCATAGCAGCACCAAGCAATGGATGTCATTCTGTCGTCAATCCTGCAGAGCCCTAAGCAACATACGCTCAGTGGCCACTGAATTAGGTTCGCCTGGACACCCCCTTGTCAACACAAATATCTAACTATTCAATCATGTGTCAGCATCTCAATGCATGAAAGCATGCAGACATGGTCAAGAAGTTCAGTTGTTGCTCAGACCAAACATCAATTTGGAAAAGTTTGACTGTGAAGTGATTGCTTGTGCCAGAAGAACAGGAAAGGAGAGAGAGAGAGGGTGAGAGAGAGAAAGAGAGGGGGAGAGAGAAACTTTATACAATGCTTCTGATGATTGCATCCTCTAAGCCTTCTCTTTCATTGTAACATTCAAGATGATAGTCGATACCTTCTAATTCTTTATAGGTCCTAACTTGTTGAAATAGCGAAATTGTTTCATTTTTGTTCCCAGCGGTTTCTGGCATCTCCAAGCCTGAATGCTTGAAATGGCAACGAGCAACACAATTCTGAATTGTCGTATTGTTTATTTCTCACCAACAATCAGTGAGTGAGAAAGCTTACTACCTTTTTGAACACAAACACATGCAACTGATGCTATTTAACAACTGTTCACTCTACGCACTGTGTAGTGACTAACGGGCACAGAAGTGCATGTAACTGATTCTAGTTAGAAACTGGCAACAGTTTACTGTCCCAAATAAATGAAAGGAATTCCAGCTATTCCAGCCTCGACTAGGAAGGGGAGGAGGGAAGAGAAGAGAGCAGTAGTGATAGGGGATTCTATAGTCAGGGGGGCGGAGAGGAGATTTTGTGGGGAAGATCGGGAGTCTCAGATGATATGTTGCCTCCCTGGTGCCGGGGTCCGGGACATCTCAGATCGGGTGCAGGTTATTCTCGAGAGGGAGGGCAATAACCCAGATGTTGTGGTCCATGTAGGGACCAACGACATGGGTAGGATGAGTGAGGGGGTCCTGCGTAGTGAGTTCAGGGAGTTAGGTGCAAAGCTGAAGGGCAGGACCTCCAGGGTAACAATCTCAGGATTGCTACCTGTGTCACGTGCGAGTGAGGCAAGGAACAGAAGGATTATACTGATTAATACGTGGCTGAGAGGATGGTGCAGGAGGGAGGGCTTCAGGTTTTTAGATAATTGGGCTTTGTTCCAGGGAAGGTGGGATCTGTTCCGACGGGACGGTTTACACCTGAACTGGAGCGGTACTAACATTCTTGCAGGGAAGTTTGCTAGTGCTTCTTGGGGGGGTTTAAACTAAATTTGCAGGGGGCAGGGATCCAGAATGCGAGAGAGGATAGCAAGATGAAGAATAGAGGACAGGTGGGGACTACATGGTTCTGGAATATTAAGTGTGTAGTAGAGAAAGGTGAGGCGGAACAAGTGATAAGGAGGACACGTGTACAGAGGGATGGTCTGATGGAACATGGAGTTAAATGTGCAGAAAGAATAAGTAAATTTAGGAAGGACAACAAAATTCAAGGGGTGTATAGCCCGATGGGAGTTCGGGGAGCTGGGTTAAGCACAATAGGCAGCGATTTAAACAGGGAGAGGAGAAATGGGTTAAAAATTCTATATCTGAATGCACAAAGTGTCAGAAATAAGGCGGATGAGCTTGAAGCTCAGGTGCGAATGGGTAACTATGATGTTGTTGGGATAACGGAGACATGGCTGCAGGGAGATCAGACCTGGGAAATGAATGTACAAGGGTATACGTGCTATCGTAGGGACAGAAAAGTGGGCAGAGGGTGTGGGGTGGCCCTGTTGGTGAGGAATGAGATTCAGTCCTTTGCAAGGGGGGACATAGGATCAGGAGAAGAAGAGTCTGTGTGGATAGAACTGAGGAACAGTAAGAGCAAAAAGATCCTAATGGGTGTTGTCTACAGGCCACCAAACAGTAGCATGGATATTGCGTGCAAGTTGAATAGGGAGTTAACATTGGCATGTGGCAAAGGTAATGTCGCAGTAGTTATGGGGGATTTCAACATGCAGGTGAACTGGGAGAATCAGGTTGGTGCTGGACCCCAGGATAGGAAGTTTGTAAAGTGCCTACAGGATGCATTCTTGGAACAGCTTGTACGAGAGCCGACCAGGGACAAGGCTATTCTGGATTTAGTCTTGTGTAATGAACAGGATTTGATAAGCGATCTTGAAGTAAAGGAGCCATTAGGAGGTAGTGACCATAGTATGATGTTTTTATCTGCAATTTGAGAAGGATAAGGGCAGATCGGAGGTGTCAGTGTTGCAATTGAACAAAGGAGACTATGGAGCCATGAGGGAGGAGCTGGCCAAAGTTAACTGGACGGATATCCTAGCAGAAAAGACAGTGGAACAGCAATGGCAGGTATTCTTGGGAATAATGCACAAGGTGCAAAATCAGTTCATCCCCCAGAGAAGGAAGGATTCAAAGGGGGGGGGGGGAAAGGGGCCACAGTGGTTGACAAAGGAAGTCAGAGATTGCATAGCATTAAAAAAAGGAAGTATGACAGAGCTAAGGTGAGTGGGAGGACAGATGATTGGGAAGTTTTTAAGGAACAACAGAACTTAACTAAAAAGGCAATACTGGGAGAAAAAATGAGGTACGAACGCAAGCTAGCCAGGAATATAAAGGAGGATAGCAAAAGCTTTTTTAGGTATGTGAAGAGAAAGAAGATAGTTAAGAACAATGTTGGGCCCTTGAAGAATGAATTGGGTGAAATTGTTATGGGAAACAGAAATGGCAGAAGAATTTAATAAGTACTTTAGATCTGTCTTCACTAGGGAAGACACAAGCAATCTCCCAGATGTATGGATGGGCCAAGGACATAGGGTAACAGAGGAAATGAAACAGATTGACATTCGGAAGGAAACAGTGATGAGAAGACTGATGGGACTGAAGGCTGACAAATCCCCAGGTCCAGATGGTCTGCATCCTAGGGTACTAAAGGAGGTGGCCCTGGAAATTGCGGATGCATTGGTAATCATTTTCCAATGCTCCTTAGATTCAGGATTAGTTCCTGAGGATTGGAGAATGGCTAATGTTATCCAACTTTTTAAGAAAGTAGGGAGGGAGAAAACAGAGAACTATCGTCCTGTCAGCCTAACATCAGTAGTGTGGAAGATGCTAGAGTCCATTATTAAAGATGAATTAGTGGCATATCTAGATAGCAGTGATAGGATTGGGTCGAGCCAGCATGGATTTACCAAGAGCAAATCATGCTTGATTAATCTATTGGAGTTTATCGAGGATGTAACCAGGAAGTTAGACGGGGGAGATCCAGTGGATGTAGTGTACCTCGATTTTCAGAAGGCATTTGATAAGGTCCCACATAGAAGATTGGTGGGTAAAATCAAAGCTCAGGGCATCGGGGGGAAGGCATTGACATGGATAGAAAACTGGTTGGCAGATAGAAACCAAAGGGTAACGGTGAATGGGTGTTTCTCGGAATGGCAGGTGGTGACTAGTGGGGTGACACAGGGCTCGGTATTGGGACCACAGCTGTTTACGATTTACGTCAACGATTTAGATGAAGGCATTGAGAATAACATCAACAAGTTTGCTGATGATACTAAGCTGGGTGGCAGTGTGACATGTGATGAGGATGTTAGGAGAATTCAGGGTGACTTGGATAGGCTGAGTGAGTGGGCAGATACTTGGCAGATGACGTTTAATGTGAATAAGTGTGAGGTTATCCACTTTGGGAGTAAGAACAGGAAGGCAAATCATTATCTGAACGGTGTAGAGTTAGGTAAGGGTGAAATACAAAGAGATCTTGGAGTCCTTGTTCATCAGTCACTGAAGGTGAATGAGCAAGTGCAGCAGGCAGTGAAGAAGGCCAATGGAATGTTGGCCTTTATTACAAAGGGAATTGAGTACAAGAGCAAGGAAATCCCTTTGCATTTGTACAGGGCCCTGGTGAGACCACATCTGGAGTATTGTGTACAGTTTTGGTCTCCAGGGTTAAGGAAGGACATCCTGACTGTAGAGGAAGTGCAGTGTAGATTCATGAGGTTAATTCCTGGGATGTCTGGACTGTCTTACGCAGAGAGGTTAGAGAGACTGGGCTTGTACACGCTGGAATTAAGGAGATTGAGAGGGGATCTGATTGAAACATATAAGATTATTAAGGGATTGGACAAGATAGAGGCAGGAAATATGTTCCAGATGCTGGGAGAGTCCAGTACCAGAGGGCATGGTTTGAGAATAAGGGGTAGGTCATTTAGGACAGAGTTAAGGAAAAACTTCTTCTCCCAGAGAGTTGTGGGGGTCTGGAATGCACTGCCTCGGAAGGTAGTGGAGGCCAATTCTCTGGATGCTTTCAAGAAGGAGCTAGATAGGTATCTTATGGATAGGGGAATCAAGGGATATGGGGACAAGGCAGGAACCGGGTATTGATAGTAGATGATCAGCCATGATCTCAGAATGGCAGTGCAGGCTTGAAGGGCCGAATGGTCTACTTCTGCACCTATTGTCTATTGTCTATTACTATTAGTGTTTTTTCTTTTAGAGCTGTCCCAAATAAGTGGCTACCCCATGAACCAATGGCCCAAATAACCAGAATCCAATAATATTTCACATCAGCAGGACACCTTTTTTGAAGCTGGACAAAAAGAAACATATAAGATTATATACTATATATTCATTGGCCACTAATTAGGTACACCTATACACCTGCTCGTCAGTGCAAATATCTAATCCGCCAATCATGTGGCAGTAATTCAATACATAAAAGCATGCAGGCATGGTCAAGATGTTCAATTGTTGTTCAGACCAAACATCAGAATGCAGAGGAAATGTGATCTAAGTGACTTTATCATGAAATGATTGTTGGTGCTCGATGGGATGGTTTGAATATCTATGAAACTGCTGATCTCCTGGGATTTACGTGCACATTCTCTAGAATCTATGGAGAATGGTGTGAAACACAAAAAAAATCCACTGACTGGTAGTTCTGTGTGTGAACACGCCTTGTTAATGAGAGGTCAGTGAAGAAGGCCGGACTGGCTTGAGCAGACAGAAAGAAGACAGTAACTCAAAGAACTATGTGATCCAACAGCAGTGTGCAGAAGAGCATTCCTGAATGCACAATGCGTTGCACCTTGAAGTGGACGGGCTACAAGACCATGAATATACACTCAGTGGTCACTTTATTAAAGTCATTGTTGTAAAAGTCCCTGCACATTTATTACACTGGACAATAAAGATTTTGCTCTCTGTATATTTTTAGGCATACCTTACAGATATTGGGCTGCTGATCATGAAAATTTCCCTATCATACACCATTTAAAAAGATTGCCTATATTTGTTATTTCAATTCATAATTCAAGTCAGAATAATTGATGTCAAACTTAAGAAAAGCATTTCAGTTGGTCCACAAATCAAATAAGTCATCAATGATAGGCAATTTGAAGTACTTCTGGTGGGACGAGAAAGAAGTCAGATGGAAGACATTCAAGGATGTTGTTGAAGAATTTCTTGGCAACTACAGACACCAAACTACTTGCAGCTGGTTGACGCAAACACAAGGAAATCTGCAGATGCTGGAAATTCAAGCAACACTCACAAAATACTGGTGGAATGCAGCAGGCCAGGCAGCATCCATAGGAAGAAGTACAGTCGACGTTTCAGGCCAACACCCTTCGTTAGGACTAACCGAAAGAAAAGATGGTAAGAGATTTGAAAGTGGGAGGGGGAGGGGAGATCCGAAATGATAGGAGAAGACAGGAGGGGGAGGCATGAAGCTAAGAGCTGGAAAGGTGGTGGGCAAAGGGGAATAATGCATTCCACCAGCATTTTGTGTGTGTTGCAGCTGGTTGACAACATGTTTCAAGCATACAAGACCATGAAGTACAACATATCACTAAATATTCACTTTCTGCATTCCCATTTAGACTTCTTCCCTGTAAATCTTGTGGCTGTCAGTCACGAGCATGGTGAAAGGTTTCACCAGGACATTGCAGTCATGGAGAAAAGATATCAGGGCAACTGGAATCCATCAAAGGACACTATTGGACACTCAAGTGAGAAGTTTCAGGCATTGAGTACAAATGAAAATCATCAACAAAACATTTTTAGCTTAGTTGAACTATTGCAAAGTGTCAGCACCATTATACAATTAAACACATTATATTCAATAAAAATTAATTTCTTGTTTCTCCAAATTGATACAAGTAGTCTGAAATTATATTTGTGTTCAGCATCAAGCAGTCTATCAATAACAAAAAAAATTCTGAGCAAACAAGGCTTTTGATAAAAATATTATCCAGTGTTATCAAAGTATGTATGCAGAAAACAACTCTGGGATTCATCATCCTGCAGGCAACCATGAAACAAAGAAACAGTTCAAAGAAAACATCAAACACACAACGCACAAAAAAAAAGAACACATCTATTAGGTAGAAGAGGTACCTAATAATGTAGCCACTAAGTGTAAACTTGGTGGAACCTTATTTGCATGGCAAACTCATCTCCTAAGTGCCAATTAAAATTAATGAAAGGCTGACAACATGGGTCTGGACAGATTGAAAGAGGTGTGTGTTCTGGGACATTACAAATTGCGTCATTGATTCATGAATTTCTGCCAGAACAGGATGTGGAAATGCTTCAAATTGAACCAATGCACTTTCCTTGACTCAGTGATTTAAATAATCTGTAGTCACAGGTCCTGCTTTACTGGAATAATTAAACAGCTCGCAGCTGGAAGCATTAAAGTGGAGTTAATGCTGGGAGATCACCAGCATCATTTTGACCCAGAAGTTATATAGACTATTTTTGACAATAATGTATAGTAAGAGACACTTATAAAGTCTGAATAGAATGAATATAAAATACTTTAGCTTTCAAGCTAAAAGTATGGTCAAAAAGTGGCTGTGATGAGATAGTAAAGATATTTCTGGAAGGGGTAACTTAATGCCTTGGGTTGTAACACACACTCTTCTTTCTGCCAATCTCCATGCATTGGATTGTGTACCAATGTCCTCCTGAACATGGAAAACATTGTTGGTAAGCCTTTGGAATTCTTAGTGACGGCTCATGACAGCTTTATCTTCCTCTTGTGATCCCCGTTACTCAAAAGCACAAGAGCCAGAGCAACAGAGGTCTCAAAAAGGAAGAAGCTATTGACCGTGGTTCAATATTGTCACATTGTCATATTGTCACATATGGTATTGGTATGTCATTGTCACATGTACCAAGATACATTGTTTAAAAAGGGTTCTAGAAGTAAGCCTGGCAATTATAGACCTGTCAGTTTGACATCAGTGGTGGGTAAATTAATGGAAAGTATTCTTAGAGATAGTATTTATAATTATCTGGATAGACAGGATCTGATTAGGAGTAGCCAGCATGGATTTGTGCGTGGAAGGTCATGTTTGACAAACCTTATTGAATTTTTTGAAGTAGTTACGAGGAATGTTGACGAGAGTAAGGCAGTGGATGTAGTCTATATGGACTTCAGCAAGGCCTTTGACAAAGTTCCACATGGAAGGTTAGTTAAGAAGGTTCAGTCGTTAGGTATTAATGCTGGAGTAATAAAATGGATTCAACAGTGGCTAGATGGGAGATGCCAGAGAGTAGTGGTGGATAATTGTTTATCGGGATGGAGGCCGGTGACTAGCGGGGTGCCTCAGGGATCTGTTTTGGGCCCAATGTTGTTTGTAATATACATAAATGATCTGGATGATGGGGTGGTAAATTGGATTAGTAAGTATGCTGATGATACTAAGGTAGGAGGTGTTGTGGATAATGAGGTGGGTTTTCAAAGCTTGCAGGGAGATTTATGCCGGTTAGAAGAATGGGCTGAATGTTGGCAGATGGAGTTTAATGCTGAGAAGTGTGAGGTTCTACATTTTGGCAGGAATAATCCAAATAGAACTTACAGGGTAAATGGTAGGGCATTGAGGAATGCAGTGGAACAGAGAGATCTAGGAATAACAGTGCATAGTTCCCTGAAGGTGGAGTCTCATGTAGATAGGGTGGTGAAGAAGGCTTTTGGAACGCTGGCCTTTATAAATCAGAGCATTGAGTACAGAAGTTGGGATGTAATGTTAAAATTGTACAAGGCATTGGTAAGGCCAAATTTGGAATATTGTGTACAGTTCTGGTCACCGAATTATAGGAAAGATATCAATAAATTAGAGAGAGTGCAGAGACGATTTACTAGGATGTTACCTGGGTTTCAGCACTTAAGTTACAGAGAAAGGTTGAACAAGTTAGGTCTCTATTCATTGGAGCATAGAAGGTTGAGGGGGGATTTGATCGAGGTATTTAAAATGTTGAGAGGGATAGATAGAGTTGACGTGAATAGGCTGTTTCCATTGAGAGTAGGGGAGATTCAAACGAGAGGACATGATTTGAGAGTTAGGGGGCAAAAGTTTAAGGGAAACACGAGGGGGTATTTCTTTACTCAGAGAGTGATAGCTGTGTGGAATGAGCTTCCTGTAGAAGTAGTAGAGGCCAGTTCAGTTGAGTCATTTAAGGTAAAATTGGATAGGTATATGGACAGGAAAGGAGTGGAGGGTTATGGGCTGAGTGCGGGTAGGTGGGACTAGGTGAGATTAAGAGTTCGGCACGGACTAGGAGGGCCGGAATGGCCTGTTTCCGTGCTGTGATTGTTATATGGTTATATGGTTATACAGTGAAAAGTATACAGATCAAGTCATTACACAGTGCATTAAGCTAAAATAAGATAAAACAATAACAATCAGAAAAAGTGTAAATACTACTGAAAGCATGCAGTGCTGGTAAACAATAAAGTGCAAGACCAAAACGAGGTTCAATACTGTGCAAAAGTCTTGGGCATCCTACCTATATATATATAGGTACATCTATATAGCAAGGGTGCTTCAGACATTTGTACAGTGCTGTAGTAATTTTATGTATTGCACTGTACCGTTGCTATGAAAAAAATAAATTTCATGACATATGTGAGTTGTGATAAACCTGATTCTGATATGGGTCTCGACTGTGGAACGAGAGTGAGAAGGGGGCAGGGAAAGGGGAATCATGGTTGGGAAAAGGGGGAGGGAGAAGGGCAAATTAAATATTTGCCACTTAAAGAGAACTTCTTTCTCCAATTTCCCAATCTGAATTTAGCTCTTCAAGCTGAAACATTAACTCTGTTTCTCTTTCCACAGATGTTGCCTGGCCTATTGACTCTTTCTGGTGTTTTATTTCAGATCTGCAGTTTTCTGACATTCTTCCTTATGCAACCTTATGGCATAGAAGGAGGCTATTCGGGCCATTGAGTGTGTGCCAGCTCACAGAAAGCAATCCCAACAATTGAATTCTGCTTCGTGGCTTCTCACTCCCCGAACCTATTATCACCCAGCCACACTCAGGATATTTAACACTTTCCATTTAATTTACCACCAGCAAATCTGTGGGATGTGGGAGAAAATCTGGGGAAAACTAACACAGTCACAGGGAGAGCATCCAAACTCCACACAGACAGCACAGGGGTCCGAATTCTACTGCAGCTTTACTGCAGGTCGCACCACTCCACAACTTCATTCATTCACAGAATTGAACGTTCAAAGAGATTACCTGTGAGAACATAACAAATAGGAATAGGTGGAGGCTAATTGTGCCTGTTCTGTCACTCAGTTAAACTTAAAAAATTATTTCCTCAGCCCTCCTTGCATTTACCTCATACACCTTGATTTCCTTAACAATTAGTGCCAAAATATTTTCCATCTATTTCTTGTACACTCAGGTCTCATTATTACTTCTGGCTTCTTTGTAGTCAAGCCCTAAGTTCTGTTATTTCCCCCATGCTGAGAAGTCTAGGTAGATCTTTGTAAAACCATTATCCCATTCTATTTATGTTGTTCCTTCTCTCCCAGTGTGCTCACAGACCTCCCACTGGCTCAACTATTCAAATCTTATTTGTCTTGTTAATATTTCTGATTTCTCTAATGCTCTTTCACAGACATAATCTGTTCCATTGTTTTCTTCAAATGTTTGCTTTCTCAATTTCTAGATCTAATAGGATGTTTGTTTCATTTTTGCTTTGCTTCCGCGGAAGGTAGCACCAAACTTCTTTTAAGGATCATTTAGGTCTTGGATATACACAACATCTCATCAATTGGTTATAGCCGCAATATACACTCAACCTGAGCCTTCTCCTAAAGTTGACATATCCTTGTTTTCCTTCATCCATTATTTGTACAGTCAACCTCTCCTGGAGAGGGTATCTGCTACATTCTACCTGGGATACTCCTAGAATCAAGTTCTGCATTATACTCACTCACCAATAACCAAGTTCGTGCAGGGTTTTTTACAGGAGTCAAAGTCAGAGGCTGAATTCCTGAGACTGGTGAGACAAACCTGAAGATCAAAGATTGAAGTCGGCAAATCCAGAGGTTGGTCAAAGCGCCTTAGTTAGTGTGTCAGGAGGTCAGAGGTCTGTGAATATGGGAATGCGCTACCTGGGATGGTGGTAGAGTTAGATGTGTTGGGGACATTTGGGAGGCTCTTAGATGGGCACATGGCTGAAAGACAGATGGAGGGACTATATGTGAGGGAAGGATTAGATTGAACTTCAAGTAGGTTAAAAGTTCAGCACAATGTGGTGGACTGAAGGGTTCGGGCTTCGGTACTGTTCTATGTTTAATTTTCTGGGTCATAAACCCACAATCACACTGTTCACACTGGGGAAGAGGAAGAGATACCAGGTGACCTCAGAGATATTGTAATAGTGACCAGCTAGAAGAGCTGCATCTCTGACTATGGAGGAGTACCTAGGCTGCTTACTTGAGGAAAGCCATCACCAGAGTTCTTCTCAACTGGCTCCTCCCCGCAGTTTCCTCAAACACCATGTGGATCCTATCCATCCAGAGCCCGGAGGCACAGTGGTCATTATCCTCACTGGGCATTAACTCCAGGAGAAAGGCAAAGAGCAGACCTGCCTTTGACTTCATCCACCAGGAGAGACTGCGGAGAACTTCTTTCAAATTCAGTTCCTGTCAATGACAGCAAGTAAGTCGCGATAATAGTAATTGGTTTATTAAGGTCATATACAGATACTGAGATAAAGTGGAAAGCTTTTGTGTGCATGTCATCAAGACAGACATTTCATACATAAGTACATCAAAGAAGCACAGAAAAAAAGTGAAATAGACTTCAGAAACAAAAATCCTAGAAAATCTGCAGATACTGGAAATCCAAAGCAACACACACAAAATGCTGGAGGAATTCAGCAGGTCAGGCAGAATCTATGGAAAAGAGTAAATAGTCAACATTTCAACCTGAGACCCTTCATCAGGACTGGAAAGGAAGGGGAGAAGCCAAAGTGCAATGGTGGGCCAAGGGGAGGAAGAAGTGCGAGGTGGTAGGTGATAGGTGAAACTGGGAGAGGGAGAGGCTGGGAAGTTGATTGGTGGAAAAGATAAAGGGCTGGAGGAGGGGGAATCTGATAGGAGAGGACAGAAGACCATTGAAGAAAGAGAAGGGGGAGGAGCACCAAGGGGAGGTGATGGGCAAGTAGGGAGGTAAAGTGAGAGAGGGAAACAGGAATGGGGGAATGATGAAGGAGTTGGGGGAGGTGTGGCATTACCAGACATTTGAACAATCATTGATCATGTCATCAGGTTGGAGGCTACCCAGACTGAACACCTTGTGTTGCTCCTCGCAAGAGTGTGGTCTCATTGTGGCAGCAGAGGAGGCCATGGATTGACGTGTCAGAATAGAATTGAGGCGGGTGACCACTGGGAGATCCAGCTTTTTCTGGCGGATGGAGGATAGGTGCTAGGTGAAGCGGTCTCCCAATCTACATTGTCTCTCACTGATATACAGGAGGCCACACCGAGAGCATCGGATGCAGTAGATGACCCCCAAAAGACTCTCAGATTAAATATCACCTCACCTAGAAGGACTGTTTGGGGCTCAGAATGGTAGTGGGGGAGGAGGAGTAGGGGAAAGTGTGGCACTTGTTCCACTTGCAAAGGTAAGTGCCTGGAGGGAGATCAGCGGGGAGGGACAAGTGGACATGGGAGATGCATAAGGAGCAATCACTATAGAAAGCGGAAAGTGGGGGGATGGAAAGATTTGGGGAGCAATACTGGTGTAGGCTTGGAACATGGACTGTTCCATATAGCCAACAAAAAGGCAGCCATAGCTGGGATTATGCAATGCGCATGGTTTGAAGGAACTGGGAGGATCCGAAGAAGAGCTTGTTGAGGGTGAGGACCAGTTCCGCCTGATAGAGGAGAGTGGTGGTGGAGGGGAACTGGTTGGGTTGGGTCTGGTGTCCGGAAAGAAGCAGAGAGCTTTAGGGCCCTCCTGAAGGGGTTTTACAAAATATAGGGATCAGATATCCATAATGAAAATAAGATCATTGGGGCCAAGGATTGCAAGATCATTAAACAGATCAAGAATGTGTGAAATGTCATGGATACAGGTAGGAAGGAACTGAACTAGGGGGATAAAACATTCGAGGTATACAGACAAAAGTTCAATGGGGCAGGAGCAGGCAGAAACAATGGGTCTACCTGGACAGTTAGGTTTCTGAATCTTGGGTAGGAAGTAGAAACAGGAGGTGTGTGGGGTAAAGGAACTATGAGATTGGTGGCGGTGGATGGGAGATCCCCAGAGCTAATAAGGTCAGTGATGGCATGGGAGACAATGACCTGGTGCTCTGTAGTGGGGTTCTGTTTGAGGGGTAAGTAAGCGGAAGTGTCTAAGAGTTGCTGGTTGGCCTCAACAAGGACTATTACGGTGTCCCCCCTTATCCGTGGGTTTGATGGTGAGGTTAGGATTAGTGCAGAGAGAGTGGAGCAGAGAGTATGTTCAGAAGGAGTGAGGTTAGCATTGGAGCAGGGAGTGGTAAAGTCAAGACGGTTGATGTCCCTTCGGCAGTTGGAAATAAAAAAATCCAGAGCAGGGTGTCCAGGAAGAGGAGGAAGGCTGAAAATGGGAGAAGGGGTCATTGGCGCAGGCGGACTGCAGAATATCGTGTCGCAGTTACTGAGAAAGTTCAGTGCAGGTGAATAAATAAGTGTAAAGCCCACGGTGAGGTGGACTGAGAGATCAAGAGCTTATCTGTATCGTATAAGAAGTCTGATCTCGAGCCTTATGACAACTGGGTAGGAGTTGTCTTTGAGCCTTAAACACTTTTATCTTCTGCCTGTTGAGAGGGGAGAAGAAAGAATGTCTGGTGTGGGAGCAGTGAGAAGTGTAGACAATGGAGGGGAGGTTGGTTAGTGTGATGGACTGGGCTGTGTTCCCAACTCTCTGTAATTTCTTGTTGCCTTGGGCAGAGCAGTTGATATATCAAGCTATGATGCATCCCGATGGCATTGCCTACCATGGTGCATCAATAAAAACTGGGCAGCGTCATTGGAGACATGCTGCATTTCCTTAGCTTCCTGAGGAATCACAGGTGTTGGCGAGTATTCTTGGTCAAAGTGTCCACGTGGCTGGTTCAGGACAAACAGGAGCTGGCACCAGAACCACCTGTAACAAAAATATTTCAAAATTTGTTTCATGTTCATTCTGATTCAGTAGCACGAGATATCTGCACACGTACACATGTTCAAGGTTATAAGAAATGACTTTATCAGTTATATAAAGAACAAAATATAGAAATAAAGAAAATTGAATAATAAAGTAGTAAAAGAGATGAGATAATTCTTATCTACCAATTACTAAGCTATGCTACACAACTACACAACATACTGCCAGAGGGAACCTTAAGTACCTGACTGCTTTTCCAGTCTCTCTCTCTCTCTCTCTCTCTCTCTGACTCTCCCTCATTCTGTCTCTCTCTTTCTCTCTCAATGTCCCCCCCCCCCCCACCCTCTCTCTCTCTCTCTTTCTATCTCCAGCTCTTAGCACTGCCCTGGTTGGGACTCAGCCTAAGAGAAGATTCCCAACTTACACAAAAAATGCCCCATTTTATACCCTTCCTGACGAAGGGTCTCGGCCCGAAACGTTGACAGTACTTCTCCTTATAGATGCTGCCTGGCCTGCTGTGTTCCAACAGCATTTTGTGTGTGTTGTTCCCATTTTATACCTTTCAAGATACCTTCAAAAATCTGACTTAAGGTTTTTCTGCAATGCTTTTCTAGACAAACATATTTTTCACCATTGTCAATACTCATGGCTGTAGACTGCTACTCAGACTAAGTCCCTGAAAAATGGTTGTGGACTGGTTCATTTGTACTTTCTCAAAACATTCCCACTTCCCAGACTAATACCACTTTGTCTTCAGGCTTTCATTTTCTATAACATACTTAAGCACATACCAAGGAGGAATTAAATTTAACTCTTTCCTTACACTAAACAAGTTATAACTAGTGTCAAACCAGGCAGCTTAATTTCCTTAATACTTTCCACGATTATTCTTGCTGCAGTTGGATCTCACCATCAGCTTTCATGACTATCTAGTGATTCTCATTGTTAAGTGGTGATGTTTTACACCCCTTGTCCAGGTCACTCACGGCAACTATGCTACCCCAATCTCCTTTTGTCATCTTCAATAATCTTGCAGGGAGTGCAGGAGGGAAGTGCAAGTTTATGCTAAGGAGGTAACAGGCAATTTATTACAAAACTGGTGCGCACCAGGAGACAAAGCTGATCTACCTGAGCATGGATTATGGTCTGGTTTTTACATTCCCAGTTGATGAGATTACCAGTAAAATTACACTGATAACTGAATGGTGGTTACAGAAAGAATTAAGTAACAGACTAGGTACTGATTATGTAATAAAATGTTATCCGCAAGTCTAACAGTATCTAATTTTCTATTACAACAATAGGTGCTCTCTATAACATAACTAATGAACTTCCTGAAACTTGGTAATTGTAACTGCTGACTTCTGTGTCTCCACTCTAGGCTTTGTCTTCAGTTCTCTGCAACATCAGCTGAATCCATGCCTCTGGTTACTAGTTACAAACCCTCACGATTCTTCCCCCCACAACACAGGAGAATTGTAAAGAACCAAATGGATGGTTTGTACTAATGTCAGCAGTTTTATGGCAGGGCTTACATTTACCAAGTGGTCCCAATATTCCAGATTCAGATTTATTTATCACATGTATATTGGAGCATATACTCAGTGGCCATTTTATTAGGTATATCCTGTACTCTGTACATTATGTTCTGCTGCTGTAGCCCATCCACTTCAAGGTTCAACATGTTGCACATTCAGAGATGCTCTTCTGCACACCACTGTTGTAACACATAGTTATTTGAGTTACTGTCACACTCCTGTCAGCTTGAACCGGTCAGACCATTCTCCTCTGATCTCTCTCATTAACAAGACATTTTTGCTCACAGAACTGACACACTCTGGATTTTTTTTTGTTTTTCATACCATTCTCTGTTAATTCTAGAGACTGTTACGTGTGAACATTCCAGGAGATCAGCGGTTTCAGAGATATTTAAAGTACGCCATCTAGCACCAACGTTCATTCCACAGTCAATGTCAGTTAGATCACAGTCCTGCTCCATTCTGATGTTTGGTCTGAACAACAAATGAACCTCTAGACCATGACTTCATGCATTTATGCATTCAATT
Source organism: Hemitrygon akajei (assembly GCF_048418815.1). Lineage (NCBI taxonomy): Eukaryota > Metazoa > Chordata > Chondrichthyes > Myliobatiformes > Dasyatidae > Hemitrygon > Hemitrygon akajei. Next base: position 4,200,178 of record NC_133146.1, read on the forward strand.
GTTGTTACATGATTGGCTAATTAAATATTTGCATTAATGAGCAGGTGTACAGGTGTACCTAATAAAGTGGCCACTGAGTGTACAATGAAATGAGTCATTTGTGTTAACAACCGACATAGCTACACATTCCGGCACCAACATAGCATGCCCATAATGCTTGGCAGTACAACATAGAACACAACAAACAACAAAACAACAACAGCAAAACAAGCCCCTTTCCTCCCTCCTTCAAATGAGTCTGGGTCATTAACTCAAACATAAAGTTACACAAAGTCTACAGTATTGGGACAGGTCTGTGCTATCACCCGTTACATTACATCCCTCTCCTTCAACACATCCCAACTCGCTCACCGTTTTCCACCAGCCTCCCCTTGCACAAAGAGGTGCCAATCTTAAAATTCAGTGCAGAAGTTTGATCTGCTTTCTCAGCCACTCTCTGCACTGAGTCAAAGAAAACTACAGCACCGAAACAGGCCTTACCCCTCCCATTCATGGATCTATCCAAACTTTGCTTAAGCGTTGAAATTGAAATCAAAATCATATCCACCACTGACACTGGCAGCTCATTTCACACTCTCCACACCCTCTGAGGGAAGAAGTTTCCCATCATGTTCCTCTTAAACATAGAACATAGAATAGTATACATTTCACATTTCACCCTTAACCCATGACCTTTAGTTGTAGTCTCACCCAACCTTAATGCTTGCGTTCCTATACAAAAATTCAATAATTCTGTATACCTCTATTAAACTTCCCCCAATCTTCTATGTTCTAGGGAATAAAGTTCTAACCTATTCAACTTTCCTTATAACTCAGGTCCTCCAGTCCTGGCAAAATTCTTGTAAAATTTCTTTCTACTCTTTCAAACATGTTTGTATCTTTCCTGTAGGTAGGTGAACAAAACTGCACAGAATCCTCCAAAAGAGGGCTCACCAACTTCTGATACAACTTCAACATAACATTCCTATCCCTGTACTCAATCATTTGATCGATGAAGGCCAATGTTCCAGGAGCTTTCTTTACGACGCTATCTAACGGTGACACCACTTTCAAAGAATTATAGACCTGTATTCCCAGATCCTTGTACACCTCAGTGTCCAACGGCTCACTGTGTAACTCCTACCCTGGTTGGTCCTCCCAAAGTGCAACTTACACTTGTCTGCATTAAACTCCATCTGCTATTTCTCAGCCCATCTTTAAAACCAGTCCATATCCTGCTGCAAGCTTTGATAGTTTTCCTTGCTGCCCACTACACCTCCAATCTTGGTGTCATCTAAAAATCTGCTGATCCAGTTAAGTGCATTACCATCCAGATCATTGATATAGATGACAAACAACAATGGACCCTGCACTGATCCTTGTGACACACTACTAGACACAGGCTTTCAGTCAGAGAGATTACCATCTACTACCACAAAGCCAATTTCTAACCCGATTTATTGCCTCATCTTGTTGGTCTGAAAGGTTCAGTGACTGAACCTTCCCGACCAACCTCCCATGTGGGACCTTGTCAAATGTATTGCTAAAGTCCATGTAGACAGTATCCATGCCTTGCCTTCATCCACTTTCCTGATAACTTCCTCAAAAAACTCTATGAGACTGGTTAGATACGAACTACCATGTGCAAAGCCATGCTGACTATCTCTTATCAGTCCTTGTCTATCCGAATATACTCATATATCTGCTCCTTTAGAATACCTTCCAATAACTTACCCACTACTGATGTTAGGCTCATTAGCCTATAATTTCCTGATTTATTCTTACGGCCTTTCTTAAACAGTGGAACAACATTACTTCCCGAGTACATACAGATGCAAAAAATTCATTTAAGATCTCCCCCATCTCTTTTTGCTCCACACATGGATTACCATTCTGATCTTCCAGAAGACCAATTTTGTCCCTTGTAATCCTTTTGTTCTTAACATATATGTAGAATGCTTTTCTCCTTCACCTTACCTGCTAGGTCAACCTCATGTCTCCTGATTTCTTTCTTAAGTGTTCTCTCACATACTTTACACTCCTCAAATACTTCATTTGTTTTTACCTGCCTATACCTGCTATGCACCACCTGTTTTTGCTTAACTAGGTCCTCAATATCTCTTGAAAAACAGTGTTTCCTAAACCTCTTGCCTTTTATTCTGACAGGCACATACAAGTTTTGTACACTCAAAATTTTACTTTTGAAGGCCCCATAAATCTTTGCCAGAAAACATCCTGTCCCTATTCACACTTGCCAGATTCTTTCTGATACCACCAACATTGTCCAATTTAGACTCTCAACCCAAGGACCAGACCTATCCTTTTCTATAATTACCTTGAAACTAATGGCATTGTGATATCTAGATGCAAAGTGTTTCCCTACACAAACTTCAGTAACCTGTCCTGTCTCATTCTCTAATAGGAGATCAAGTATCGTACATTATCTAATTGGGACTTCTCTGTACTGATTAAGGAAGCTTTCCTGAACACATTCAGCAAACACTATCCCATCTCGTCCTTTTACAGTATGGGAATTTCAGTCAATATGTGGAAAGTCAAAATCACCTACTATAACAACTTTATATTTCTTTCAACAGTCTGCGATCTCTCTATGAATTTGTTCCTCTAAATCCTGTGGATTATTGGCTGGTCTGTAATGTAATCCCATTAAAATGGTCCTACATTTCTTATTCCTCAGTTCCACCCATAAAACCTCACTAGATGGGTACTCCAGTCTGCCTTTCTCTCCCTCTCGCTCGATGGTGCCAGAGTTTTGGGCCTTGGGCAAGGATTAATCGATGCAGTTTGTCGATTGGACACTGTAGTTCGTGTTATATTAGCTTCTGGTTTCTGCTTACTCCCTTTTTTTATTGCTATTTTGTGCAATTTTGATCAGAGTGGACTGGCAGTCAACGAAGAACACAGCGCTATATTGAACTGGATGTACCCAGGTTGTTTCAATGACTCTGTGGTTTGATGTTTTACATTCTGTTTCTTTCACTCATTTTTTTTCCGTTTGCATGATTTGTTCTTATTTTTGCAAGTCGCGTGTTTGAAGTCTTCTTTGAGCGGGTTCCATGGTGTTACTTTGTTCTGTGGCCGTCTGTGGGAAGACAAATCGTAGGGTTTCACACTGTTTCATACTTTGATCATAAATGTACTTTGAGCGGGTTCCATGGTGTTACTTGGTTCCGTGGCTGTCTGTGGGAAGACAAATCGTAGGGTTTCACACTGTTTCATACTTTGATCATAAATGTACTTTGAGCGGGTTCCATGGTGTTACTTGGTTTCGTGGCTGCCTGTAGGGAGACAAATTGCAGGGTTGTATACTGCATTCATACTTTGATTGTAAATATACTTTGAACTGTACCCTGACTGAGCACTGCTGTGACATTTTCCTTGACTAATAACGCCACTCCTCCCCCTATAATCCCTCCTGCTCTATCACATCTAAAGTAATGGAATCCCGGAATATTGAGCCACTAGTCCTGTCCCTCCTGCAACCAAGTCTCACTGATGTCTACAATATCACAATTCCATGTGTTGATCCATGCCCTGAGCTCATCTGCCTTTCCTACAAGACTTCTTGCATTGAAATATACACAACTTTGAACATTAGTCCCATCGTGCTCAACCTTTTGATTCCTGACTTTGTCTGAGGTCTTAACAGCATCTGTCTCCACACCACCACACTATCTATTCTGGTACTCTGGTTCCTATTACCCTGCATCTCTAGTTCAACCCCGCCCCCCCCCCCCCCCCCACCCCATGCAGTACTAGCAAACCTTCCCTCTAGTAGATTAGTCCTCCTCTACTTCAGGTGCAAACCTTCTCTTCTGTACAGGTCCTACCTTCCCTGGAAGAGAGCCCAGTGATCCAAACTCTGAAGACTTTCTCCTTGCACCAACTCCTTAGCCATGTTTTAAATTGTATAATCTTCTTATTAGCCTCACTAGCATGTGCCACGGGTAGCAATCCTGAGAGCAAAAACCCTGTCCTTTAACTTAGCACCTAACTTCTTGAACTCACTTTGCAGAACCTCGTCCCTCTTTCTACCTGTCATTGGAGTCTATATGGACCACAACCTCTGGCTACTCACCTTCTCACTTCAGAATGCTGAGTACTTAATCCAAAATGGCTTGGACCTTGGCAACTGGGAGGCAACATACCATCTGGAAATCTTGTTCTCACCTACAGAACCTCCTTTCTGTTCCCTTCTGAACCACAGACCGAGTGCCAGAGACCTGACTGCTGTGACTTTCCTCTGTTAGGTCATCCTCCCTATATCTGTTGTTGAGGGGGAAGCCCACGGATGTACATTGCATTGCTATTTAACCTCTTTCACACTCCTGACTGTCACCCAGATCCCTGTGTACTCTACCTTGGGTGTAACTCCCTCTCTGTCTGTCCTGTCTCCCACCCCCTTACCCTATCGAATGATCAGGAGTTCATTCAGTTCCAGGGTACCGTAGTGGTAAGCACACCACTTTACAGTACAGGCGGCTGTGTTTAACTCCCACTGCTGCCTGTAAGGAGTTTGTATGTTCTCCCTGTGACCGCATGGATTTCCTCTGGATGCTCTGTTTTCCTCCCACAGTCCAATGATATACCAGTTCATAGGTTAAATGGTCATTGTAAATTGCTCCATGATTAGGCTAGGATTAAATCCGGGGTTGCTTGGCAGCAGGCTCGAAGGGCTGGAAAGGCCGATTCTACACTGTATCCCAATAAATAAAATAATAAATAAACATAAGAAGTGCTGGAGAAACTCAGTAGGTAAGGCATCATCTGTGGAGGGGATATTCAATGTTTTGGGTCAAGACCTTTGGCTGTCATGCCTTTAAGTCCTGAACTCTCTCATTAATGGGATTGTCTTTCCAAGTGCACTCTAGTCTCCAGTAGTTTTCAATGAGATCCATCCCTTCCTCCAGCCCCATCATTCTGAACGCCATCGAGTGCAAGCCAGAGGCATCAAATACTCCTCATTTGGGATGCAATAAATTTAAAGCTATTCTCAAAGAGAAAGAGAGAGAATTGTCAAATTTCCTTTTACACATGAAGAGAAAAGGAAACCAATTCCTACATCGCCTATCATGAACTCAAATTATCCTAAAGTGCTCGACAGCCACTTCTGAAATGTAATCATTTTTGTAATGTAGGAATTGAGGCAGCCCATTGTACACAGTAAGCTCTCACACATTGAAGAGTGATAATTAGCTATTTTTGTGAAGTTTCTAATTAACTCTGCCTGGTGCACACTGGGGTACAGTAGCAGCATTGAGATGTTTAACAGATCCAGATAATTTAATTTCAATTATAGTCAGTCCATACATAAATAAGAGGGGATTAATTAAAATCCGTTCCTCTTCATACGTTTGAAATGCGGTTAATCAGAGATCAGGAGCTGGAGAAGAGGCGACTCACCCTAGGTCGGTGTGTATGCATTAAAAAGCAGTGTTTCTGGGAATCCAGGCATCTGAACAGCAGCCAATCAGAGATCGGGATATATTAGCAAGGGCAAATAAAAATAAGACAAGGGCAAGTGGAGCGGTCTTTGTTGGAGTGGACAGTATTAGGGTGGGGATTTAAGGTTTCAGTAAGGAGAGGTTTGAATGAGAGAAGGCAAAAACTTGTAGGTAGATTTTTTTTTCAGTTTATTTATTCTTTCCTTCTTTATAGTTACACAGTTAGAGCAGTACAGATGTCAGGCAGGATGGTTGAATGTTCCTCTTGGGATGTGGGAAGGCAGTGTCCTTGACTATTTCACCTGTAAGGAGTACATCCAGCTGCAGCTTCTAACTCACTGAGTAAAGGAGTTGGAGCTGGAACTGGATGAATTCCGGATCACTCAGGAGGCTGATGGGGTGATCGACAAGACATACAGAGAGGAAGTTACACCCTAGGTTCAGTACACATGAATATGGGTGACCATCAGGAGGGGGATAGGGGTTAAACAGTCAGAGCAGAGTACCCCTGTGACCTTCCCCCTCAGCAACAGGTATACCACATTGGATACTGTTGTGGGGATGACCCAGCAGAGGAAAGGCATGGCACTGTGGGCCGAAGGACCTGTTCCTGTACTGTACTATTCTATTTTTATATACACAAGAAGTGTTGTTAAATCACAAATACTGAAATGAGCTTTTTATTCTAGATTTGCTTAATTACTTGAACCTGAATTCTCCAGTTGAGATTTGAATCACGGTCTGCGCGTATCTTTACAGTTCTGCTGTGCCCAATAAGGCAGTAGTTACCCGTGTTCTCTTTGGCAGGCAGCGTATACCATACATACAGTAAATGTCTTTATGAAGGTTCCCATATGTCTGCTTTGTGTTTGACTGAGTAAACAACCCTGTCAGGTGTTCGTACAAGCATTGAATTCTCTTCACCTTATGCTCGTTTTGCCAAAATATTTATCTCGAGGATTAGTTGGCAACTTTTCAAGCATTTGTCTCACTAACTGCGTGGCCTTGTGATTCTCTGGAGAAGATGCATCTCCTCGGTGCTGTGTCACGGACTCCATGGGTCAGATGGTGCCAGCCTGTTGGGAACCTGTAGTGCATGTGTTTGCATGTTTAGATACCCCAGTTAGCATGAAAGCACTGAAGGTCTGAGAATGATTAAAATATGAATCAGGTTTGGAGGCAAAGCTCAGGAGCATGACTAGTAAACAATTACTCGCAAGCATCGGAAGTCTGAGTGGGTTTCAGTACACTGAGTATAATCAAGGTTCAATTGACTTTATATAATTCCCTGCACACTTACCTCTGAATATTAACTGTACTGTACAAGCAGTAGTTGAAATCAAAAAAGAACATAATTACAGATGGATAATTCAGATTTCTGCTTTCACTAGCTGATCCTACAAACTCTTCACAAGTTAGATGCCATATCCTATTTAAATGGTACACCATCCACCATCCTGAATACACCATCTATCTCCACTGCTGCACAACATAAGGAACCGGAGGAACTGCGGATCTGACCCTAACACCAAGGTGCAGTCAGCAAAGGAGAGCAAGGTCTCAGCAGTGATTAGATCCCATATAGTTGTACTGCTGAGGGCAGATTTTTGACAAGAATCTGACTGATAGTGGAGATTTTACTCCTGCCAAAGATGAAAGGCAATTTTGTTTACAGTATTTCTGATGTTTGGAGATATTTTTAAACTGTATTGTTCTTGATAACTTCAAATATATAAGCTATTTGAAAATAATAAGGCTGTATCACACCCAAAATGAACCATAGGTACTTGTTCATGAACCTGATAGCATCTCTCAAACAAGGCAGCAGACACAAGGAACACCAACACCCACAAAAACACCTCTCGGTCACAGAACATGGAAACAGGCCGTGTCCATGATGTCTGTGCTGAACATAAGGAAAATTGTGTATTTCTCCATGATTTTCCATGTTCCTCTTTTCTCTAGCAGAGGGGTTTTATGTTGAAGAAAATCCGTGACAACTCATTTATTGTACTCCAATTACTGAACACAAAGCACAGTAAAAGTACTTTATGTAATTATGTCAGACCAACCTCTTAAAGTAAACCCTAACTCAATGTCACTGACACACACAAAATGCTGGTGGAACACAGCAGGCCAGGCAGCATCTATAGGGAGAAGCGCTGTCGACGTTTTGGGCCGAGACCCTTTGTCAGGACTAACTGAAAGGAAAGATAGTAAGAGATTTGAAAGTAGGAGGGGGAGAGAAAAATGCAAAATAGTAGGAGAAGACCGGAGGGGGTGGGGTGAAACTGAGAGCCAGACAGGTGATTGGGAAAAGGGATACAGAACCAGAGAAGGGAAAGGATCATGGGACGGGTGGTCTAGGGAGAAAGAAAGGGGGAGGGGAGCACCAGAGGGAGATGGAGAATGGGCAGAGTGATGGTCAGAGAGAGAAAAAAACAACAAACAACTAAATATGTCAGGGATGGGGTAAGAAGGGGAGGGGCATTAACGGAAGTTAGAGAAGTCAATGTTCATGCCGTCAGGTTGGAGGCTACCCAGCCAGTATATAAGGTGTTGTTCCTCCAACCTGAGTGTGGATTCATCTTGACAGTAGAGGAGGCCATGGATAGACATAACAGAATGGGAATGGGACGTGGAATTAAAATGTGTGACCACTGGGAGATCCTGCTTTCTCTGGCGGACAGAGCGTGGGTGTTCAGCAAAACGGTCTCCCAGTCTGCATCCAGTCTCACCAATATATAAAAGGCCACACCGGGAGCACCGGACACAGTATACCACACCAGCCACCTCACAGGTGAAGTGTCGCCTCACCTGGAAGGACTGTCTGGGGCCCTGAATGGTGGTGAGGGAGGAAGTGTAAGGGCAGGTGTAGCACTTGTTCCGCTTACAAGGATAAGTGCCAGGAGGGAGATCGGTGGGAAGGGATGGAGGGATGAGTGGACAAGGGAGTCGCATAGGGAGCGATCCCTGTAGAAAGCAAAAAGAGGGGGGAAGGAAAGATGTGCTTGGTAGTGGGATCCTGTTGGGGGTGGCAGAAGTTACAGAGAATTATACGTTGGACCTGGAGGCTGGTGGGGTGGTAGGTGAGGACAAGGGGGACCCTATCCCGAGTGGGGTGGTGGGCGGATGGGGTGAGGGCAGATGTGCGGGAAATGGGAGAGATGCATTTGAGAGCAGAGTTGATGGTGGAAGAAGGGAAGCCCCTTTCTTTAAAAAAGGAAGACACCTCCTTCGTCCTGGAATGAAAAGCCTCATCCTGAGATCTTCGGCCCTTAAACTTTTCGATCATATTTTGACTCAGACTTCGGTCCCTCAATGTCAGTGGCTCAGTTATGAACATTTCTACCAATTACATTACCCTACAGTGGTAGAACAAAGGGATTTTGGAATACAGGTCCATAATTCATTGAAAGTGGTGTCACAGGTAGATAGGGTCGTAAAGAAAGCTTTTGCCACCTTGGCCTTCATAGATCTAAGTATTGAGTACTGTACTGGAGATAGGTTGTTATGTTAAAGTTGTATAAGACGTTGGTGAGGCCTGATTTGGAACATCGTGTGCAGTTTTGGTCACTCACAAGCAGGAAAGATGTAAGTAAGGTTGATAGAGTATGGGGGAAATTTACAAGGGTGTTGCCGTGACTGGAGGACCTGAGTTATAAGGAAAGATTGAATAGGTTAGGACTTTATTCCTTGGAACATAGAAGATTGAGGTGAGATTTGATAGAGGTATACAAAATTATGAGGGGTATAGATAGGACAAATGCAAGCAGGATTTTTCCACTGATATTGGATGAGACTACAACTAGAGTCATGGGTTAAGGTGACAGATGAAAAGTTTAAAGGGAATTTGAGAGGAAACTTCAGCACTCAGGGAGTGGTGAGAGTACGGTACGAGCTGCCAGTGGAAGTGTTGCATACGAGCTCGATTTCAACATTTATGAGAAGTTTGAATAGGTACATGGACGGTAGGGGTATGGAGGGCTATGGTCCGGGTGCAGGTTGATGGTAGGGGTATGGAGGGCTATGGTCCGGGTACAGGTCGATGGTAGGGGTATGGAGGGCTATGGTCCGGGTGCAGGTCGATGGTAGGGGTATGGAGGGCTATGGTCCGGGTGCAGGTCGATGGTAGGCGTATGGAGGGCTATGGTCCGGGTGCAGGTAGATGGTAGGGGTATGGAGGGCTATGGTCCGGGTGCAGGTCGATGGTAGGGGTACGGAGGGCTATGGTCCGGGTACAGGTCGATGGTAGGGGTATGGAGGGCTATGGTCCGGGTGCAGGTCGATGGTAGGGGTACGGAGGGCTATGGTCCGGGTGCAGGTCGATGGTAGGGGTATGGAGGGCTATGGTCCTGGTACAGGTCGATGGTAGGGGTATGGAGGGCTATGGTCCGAGTGCAGGTCGATGGTAGGGGTATGGAGGGCTATGGTCCGGGTACAGGTCGATGGTAGGGGTACGGAGGGCTATGGTCCGGGTACAGGTCGATGGTAGGGGTATGGAGGGCTATGGTCCGGGTGCAGGTCGATGGTAGGGGTACGGAGGGCTATGGTCCTGGTACAGGTCGATGGTAGGGGTATGGAGGGCTATGGTCTGGGTACAGGTCGATGGTAGGGGTACGGAGGGCTATGGTCCGGGTGCAGGTCGATGGTAGGGGTATGGAGGGCTATGGTCCGGGTGCAGGTCGATGGTAGGGGTATGGAGGGCTATGGTCCGGGTGCAGGTCGATGGTAGGGGTATGGAGGGCTATGGTCCGGGTGCAGGTCGATGGTAGGGGTATGGAGGGCTATGGTCCGGGTGCAGGTCGATGGTAGGGGTATGGAGGGCTATGGTCCGGGTACAGGTCGATGGTAGGGGTACGGAGGGCTATGGTCCTGGTACAGGTCGATGGTAGGGGTATGGAGGGCTATGGTCTGGGTACAGGTCGATGGTAGGGGTATGGAGGGCTATGGTCCTGGTACAGGTCGATGGTAGGGGTATGGAGGGCTATGGTCCGGGTGCAGGTTGATGGTAGGGGTATGGAGGGCTATGGTCCGGGTGCAGGTCGATGGTAGGGGTACAGAGGGCTATGGTCCTGGTACAGGTTGATGGTAGGGGTATGGAGGGCTATGGTCCGGGTGCAGGTCGATGGTAGGGGTACGGAGGGCTATGGTCCGGGTGCAGGTCGATGGTAGGGGTATGGAGGGCTATGGTCCGGGTGCAGGTCGATGGTAGGGGTACGGAGGGCTATGGTCCGGGTGCAGGTCGATGGTAGGGGTACGGAGGGCTATGGTCCGGGTGCAGGTCGATGGTAGGGGTACGGAGGGCTATGGTCCGGGTGCAGGTCGATGGTAGGGGTATGGAGGGCTATGGTCCGGGTGCAGGTCGATGGTAGGGGTACGGAGGGCTATGGTCCGGGTGCAGGTCGATGGTAGGGGTATGGAGGGCTATGGTCCGGGTGCAGGTCGATGGTAGGGGTATGGAGGGCTATGGTCCGGGTGCAGGTCGAGGCTGTTTCATTGGTTAGGTGCAGACTAGATGGGCTTTTCTGTGAGTAATTTTCTATGATTCTGTGACTATGACTTTCAATTTGCATCAGCGAGAATACAATGAGAGGCATATCCTCTTTAGTAGATTTTTCAGGTACTTCCTTTTCTAAGGATAAACAGGACAATAGATCATTATTACCATGATGAGTTGTCCTCTTGAATTCAATCTCGTAATTGTGTCCTCCAAGATGCAGAGCGCTGCTGCTGTTAGTGGAACACCCTTCTGTGAACTGAAAATGGATGCTAGCAGTTGATGATCAGTAACGAGGGTAAACTCTCTCCCATACAAGTACTGGTTGAAATGTTTTACGCCAGACTCAAAGTTTCTCTGTCAATCTGTGTGTAATTTTTCTCCGCTGTGATCAGGAAACGTGATGCAAAAGCTGTTCACTTCAATCATTCATAACATGTGACATGACTGTATCAATACTACAAGTCGAGATGTCACAGGCAAGCTTCCGTGGAACCCACACTAAGCACATCTTTCCCTCTGTACCCCTCTCTGCTTTCCGCAGGGATCGTTCCCTCTGTGATTCCCTGGTCCACACGTCCCTCCCCACAGATCTCCCACCTGGCACTTATCCCTGCAAGCGTAGTTGCTACACCTATCCCTAACCCTCCTCCCTTACCACTATTCAGGGCCCCAAACTGTCCTTCCAGGTGAGGCAACACTTCACTCGTGAGTCTGTTGAGGTCATCTATTGCATCCAGTGCTCCCGTTGTGGCCTCCTCTACATCGGTGAGACCTGACACAAATGGGGGACTGCTTTATCAGGACCTCTGCTCCGTCTGCAACAACAGACAGGATCTCCCAGTTGCCACCCATTTCAACTCTGCTTCAGATTCCCATTCGGATATGTCCATACATGGCCTCCTCTACTGCCATGATGAAACCAAACTCAGGTTGGAGGAGCAACACCTCATATACCGTCTGGGTTGTCTCCAGCCCCTTGGCATGAACATTGAATTCTCCAACTTCTGGAAACTCCCTCCCCCTCCCTTCCCCCATCCAAGTTTCCCTCTGCCTCCTCCTCCAGCTGCTTTGTCCATTGCCATTTTTCCCAAATCTGTAATAATGAGTTCAAGGGGTGAAGCATATTAACCAGATTTTGCAGGAGCCAGTTATAGTAATTGACAAGTCCTGAAAAGGACCACAACTGTGACACATCCTTTGTATCATCTACAAATGTGGCCACAAAGTGATCAATTCTGCCATCTAAATCCTTGACGTATAACACAAAAATAAATGGTCCCAATATCCACTAGTCACCGTCAGCCAACCAGAATAGGCTCCCTTTATTCGAACTCTCTTCTTCCTGCCAATCAGCCAATGCTTTATCCATACTAGAATCTTTCCTGAAATATCATGGGCTCTTATCTTGTTAAACAGCCTCATGTGTGGCACCTTGTCAAAGCCTTTTGGAAAATCCAAGTAAACAACTTCCACTGAGTCTCCTTTGTCTATCCTGCCTCAAGGAAAGCCAACAGATTTTGTCAGGCAAGATTTCCCTTAAGGAAACCATGCTGACTTTGGCCTATATCATTAAGCACCTCCAAGTACTCTGAAACTATCCTTAATAATGGACTGCAACATCTTCCCAACCACTGACGTGAGGTTAATGTCTATAATTTCCTTTCTTCTGTCTTCCTCCCTTCTTAAAGAATGAAGTAACATTGGCAATTTTCTAGTCCTCTGGAACCATTCCAGAACCTAGTGATTGTTGAAAGATCATTACTACTGCTTCCACAATCTCTTCAGCAACCTCTTTCAGAACCCTGGAGTGTGCACCATCTGTCCAGGTTACTTGTCTAATCCAAACCTTTCAGTTTCCCAAGCATCGTCTTCTTAGTTAAAGCAACTACACTCATTTCTACCCCTGACATGATCACATTTCTGGCATACTGCTACTGTCTTCCATAGCGAAGAATGATGCTCAGTACTTGTTCAGTTTCTCCATTTCTTCGTCCCCCATTACTACCTTTCCAGTGTCATTTTTCAGCAATCTGATATCTACTCTCACCTCTCTTTTACTCTTTATTTATCTGAAAACACTTTTGGTATCCTCTTTGATTCTATTGGTTAGCTTACCTTCATATTTCATCATTTCTCTCCTTACTGTTTTTAAGTTGCCTACCGTTAATTTTTAAAATCTTCCAAATCTTCTAATATTTGCTAGTGCTGGTCTTAGAAGCATCGAAGAGGGTAGTGATCAAAACTATTCTGTAGACAATGGGTCCCGTGCCAATGCTGATATCTTGATCTTCAAACACCCTTTTTCTCAATTGAACAGAGGTTGTGCTGGGATATTGAAAGGTGGAGTTTATCACTGATGTTAATCTTCACTGAGAGCTGTATCCAAAGAAATAGATCAGCCATGATTATGTTGGATGCTGAGGCAGGTTTGTAGCTAAAAGACCACCTAGTCAGATCTTCATTTTCTTAGAACATAGAACAGCACAGCATAGTAGAGGTCCTTCACTCCACGACATTGTGCTGACATTTTAATCAACTTCAAGATCAATCTAGTGCTTCCCTCCCTTATTGCCTTCCATTTATCTTTCATCCATTTGCCTATCTAAAAGTCTCTTAAATGTTCCCAGTGTATCTTCCACTGAGACCACTCCTATCAGGGTGTTTAGAAACATAGAAAACCTACAGCACAATGCAGGCCTTTTGGCCCACAAAGTTGTGCCGAACATGTCTCTACCCTAGAAATTACTAGGCTTACCTATACCCCTCTATTTTTCTAAGTTCCATGTACCTATTCAAAAGTCTCTTAAAAGACCCTATCATATCCACCTCCACCACCATTGCCGGCAACCCATTCCATCCACTCACCACTCTCTGAGTAAAAAACTCCAGCCTGACATCTCCTCTGTACTTACTCCCCAGCACCTTAAACCTGTGTCCTCTTGTGGCAACCATTTCAGCCCTGAGAAAAAGCCTCTGACTATCCACACGATCAATGCCTCTCATCATCTTATACACCTCTCATCCTCTGTTACTCCAAGGAGAGAAGGCTGAGTTCACTCAACCTATTCTCAGACGGCATGCTCCCCAATCCAGGCAACATCCTTGTAAATCTCCTCTGCACCCTTCCTATGGCTTCCACATCCTTCCTGTAGTGAGGCGACCAGAACTGAGCACAGTACTCCAAGTGGGGTCTGACCAGGGTCCTATATAGCTGCAACATTACCTCTCAGCTCCTAAATTCAATTCCACGATTGTTGAAGGCTAATACACCGTACGCCTTCCTAACCACAGAGTCAACCTGCGCAGCTGCTTTGAACATCCAATTGACTTGGATCCCAAGATCCCGCTGATCCTCCACACTGCCAAGATTCTTACCATTAATGCTATATTCTGTCAACATATTTGACTTACCAAAATGAACCACTTCACACTTATCTGGGTCGAACTCCATCTGCCACTTCTCAGCTCAGTTTTGCATTCTATCAGTGTCCCACTATAACCTCTGACAGCCCTCCACACTATCCACAACACCCCCAACCTTTCTGTCATCACTTTGTTTCTACCACTCTCTGCATCAAAAAAACTTCCTCTGACCTTCTCCCTCTACTTTCCTCCAATCACCCTAAAATTATGCCTTCTCATATTATATGCCACTCTCATAAACTTCTTTCAGATCTCCCCTCATCCTCTGCCACTCCAGAGAAAACAACCCAAGTTTTTTCCAGCCTCTCATGAAAGCACATGACTTTTAAACCAGGCAGCATCCTGGTAAACCTCTTTTACAACCTCTCCATCTTTCCTATAGTGGGGAAATTATATGGCCTAACCAAAGTTTTATAAAGTTGCAACATAACTCAATGCCTCAACTAGTAAAAGTAAGCATTCCATAAGGCTTCCCAACCACCCTTTTGACCTGTGTAGCCACTTTCAAGGAGCTATGAACTTGGATCCCAAGATCTTGTCGCTCAGCGACATTGTTAAGCACTTTGTACTGTCTCCTTGCATTAGCCCTACCAAGGAACAACATCTCACATATATCTGGGTTAAACTCCATCTCCATTTCTCTGCCCATATCTGCAACTATATAGCGCTGTTTTCTTTGCCAGTGTTCTACACTATCCACAACTCCACCAATCTCGGTATCATCCATAAATTTTCTAACTCACCTATCCACATTTTCATCCAGATCATTTTTATACATCACTATACAGCAGAGGTCCCAGCACAGATCCCTATGTAACCACTAATTATAGACCTCCAGCTCAAATAAGTCCCTTAAAAAACTACCCTCTGTCTTCTATGCACAATGCATTTCTGAATCCAGACAGTCAATTTGCCACAGACCTCATGCATCTTAATCTTCTGGATTAGCCTCCCAAGAGGGACTTGTCAAACTCCTTACTAGAATTCATGCAGACAACATATCCACTGCCCTACCCTCATCATCCTTCTCATCACCTTGTCTAAAAAAACTCAATCAGGTTGGTAAGGCACGATCTGTCACACACAAAGCCATGCTGGCTCTCCCTAATTAGGCCATAGGTTTCCAAATGCACATATATCCTATCCCTAAGAATTTTCTCCAGATATTTGAATTTCACCAGTCTATAGTTCCCACAATTTTCCCTTGTTCCCTTCTTAAATAGAAGTACAACATTAGCCACTTCCCAGTCTTCCGGGACCTTGCCAGTGCCTGGAGAGGGCATGAAGATACTGGTCAAGGCCCCAGTAATCTTGTCTTTTGCCTCCTTCGATAACCTGGGGTAAACCCTATCAGGCCCTCGGGACTTATCCACCTAAATACTCATTAGGAGAACCAGCACTTCCTCCTCACTGACCTCTAAATGCATTAATATATTTATACACTCAGCACTGATCTCCTGGTCCTCCATATCCTTTTGCTTTGAAAACAATGAAATTAAATACTCAGTAAGTACCTCACTTACATTCTCCCCATCCAAGTAAATACTCCCCCCTTTATCCTTGAGTGGTCCTACCTTCTCCCTAGTTATCCTCTTGCTCCTGATGAATGTAGAAAATGCCCTATGTATAAAATTCACCTTACTCCTACTTGACAAGGACTTTTCATGTCCCCCTTGGCTTTCCTAATTCCTTTCTGGTTTCTTTATCATCCTCTTGTGCTTCGCTTGATCCTGACTTCCGAAGCTTTACATACTTCTCCTTTCCTTCTTGACTAAATTCATCACCTTGTTGGACATCCAAGGTTCTCATATCTTTCCATCCCTGTCCTTCCTTCTAACAATAATATACCATTCGTGTACTCTGTGCATTTGGTCTTTAGACACCCTCCACGTGTCTGTTATGGATTTGCCTGAAAAAGGTGTTCTCAATTAAAGCTTCTTCGTTCCTGCCTAATGCCCTTGTAATTTGCCCTTCTCCAATTTAAAACTCTCCCGCAGGGACCATTCCACTCCTTATCTATAGCTATCCTGAAAGTTAAGGAGTCACTGTTCCCTAACTGTTCACCCACTGATAGGTCAGTCACCTGGCCAGCCTCATTACCCAACAGCAGGTCCAGTATAGCCCCTCTTCTCATTGGACCATTCACATATTAATTTAAGAAACCCTCCATCATACACACAACAAATTCTGCCCCATCTAATCCCCTTGCACTAAGAAGGTTCCAGTTTATATTAGGGAATTCGAAATCTCTAATGATAACAACCCTATTATTTTACATATTCCCTTAATCTGATTACATACCTGTTCCTCAATGTCCCGGTGGCTATTTGGGGGTCTCTAGAACAATCCCATCAGTGTGATTGCACCCTTCCTGTTCCTGAGTTCCATCCAAATGTGTAAAAAGGGTCCAAATGATCATTGGGGACCTGAGTCACCCCAACCACAAACTGTTCCAGCTGCTACCATCTGGGAAGCTGTACCGCAGCACAAAAGCCAGGACCAACAGGTTCTGGGACAGCTTCTTCCACCAGGCCATCAGACTGATTAATTCAAACTGATACAATTGTATTTCAATGCTATATTTGTACCTGCTTTTTATTACAAATTACTATAAATTGCACATTGCACATTTAGATGGAGATGTAACGTCAAGATTTTTATTCCTCATGTATGTGTCATAAGGTGGGCGTTGAGAATGGACCCAAATGCAAGGCACAGACACTGAAGTGCTAGAAGCAGGACTAGGTGTGTCAAGAAAGCAAGGGAAATGGGGAAGAAACGACACTGGACAAGACACAGGGCCTGGGCTAGGACTAGACTAGGAAAGCAGGAACAGAATGAGGAACCTGGACATGGACTCTGAGCCAGAGACTGGACAGGGATCCGGAACCTACGTCTTGACTCGGGCTTGGACTCTGGATCTAGGTGAGGACAAGACGTGGCAAGGCAACAGGACTGGACGTGGGGGCAGGATGTGGGACTCCTGGGCTGGATGAAGACATGAAGCTCAGACTTAGACTTTGGAGACAGGAACGCAGAACACAGAGCCGGGATCCCTCCTTGGGAACAGGACGTAGGGCCAGGACTCATACACAGAACACAGAGCCGGGACCCCTCCTTGGGAACAGGACGTGGGGTCGGAACTCATACACAGAAAGCCAAACACTTCAAACTATCTGACCAATCATACCTGATTTTTGTCTTTCAGTTTTTTTTCCCTTTCATCTACCTTCCAGCCCAATCCTTCACTTACTGACCTGGTGATCAGATCCCACACTCCTGCAGAACTAGTCTAAACCCTCCCATGTAGCATTAGCAAACATTCCATCTAGGATATTGATTCCCCTCCAGTGCCTCTTGCACAGGTCACCCCTGTGGTGAACTAGATATACCTGTCTGACTGCTCCTGTGGCTCCTCCCACAGACCCTGCTGACTGCTCCTGTGGCTCCTCCCACAGACCCCTGTATAAAGGCGACTGTGGGCTGTTGCTCTCCCTCATTTTCCCCAGGATGTAGTGCTGTTTATTCTTCCAGTCAATAAAAGCCGATATCTCACTTCCTAAGTCTCAGCGTGAGTTATTGATGGTGCATCAACCCCTTCCCCAGAAAAGTTTCCAAATAGCAAAAAACTTGAAACCCTGTCCTCTGCACTATCTTCTCACCCACTCATTCATCCGTAATCCTATATTCCTCACGTGCACAACATGAACATACTCAAAATGCTGGAGACAAAAGAGGCTGCAGACACTGGAATCTAGAGCAACAAGCAATCAGAAGGAGGAACATAACAGGTCAAGCAGCATCTGGGGGAGGAAAGGAACTGTTGATATTGTGAGTTAAAATCCTTCATCATGATTGATCAAAGCCTCTATTTCCTTATTTGCAAGAGATTCTGAGTGGCCGCTGATCCTTGATGGACTGAAGTTGGTTAAGGGAGGTTTCAGTCCTTTGGAAGTTCAACAGCAACACGTCTAAAGTTGCACAAGATTTGGAGGGAGAGGTCAGAATATCAACAAGCTCTGCATCTGATGCAGAAGAGACCCAAGTTTACTTTTGAGCAGACGGTAAACCCTCCTGCATTAAGGTGATTATTTCAGAACAACATTTTCATTATAAAGAAATAAAAATGGAGTCCATCTGTAAGGTGTATTTAATTGAACATTATGGTGTGAAGATTATGTTCAAGGGCACCAATTAAGGCGACTCAAAGCAGCGCAGCTCGTTGGAAACGTTCAAATATTCCCATTTTAGCCTGCTACAGCCGAGAACCGCAAATGCACCTCGGGTGTGTACAGTCAGGTAACGATGTTTTCATGCGACTAACAACCCATCGCTGCGAAAACCCAGGGAAACAGATCGGATTGTGGCTGGAGGACTTCCCCCTTAAGATGGCGCGGTAGGCTAATGGTGCGTTTTGAAAAAACGCCTTCAACTCCCAGTACCAACTATCAAACTGATGCACCATCAATAACTCACGCTGAGACGTAGGAAACGAGGTATTGGCTTTTATTGACTGGAAGAATGAACAACACTACATCCTGGGGAATGAGGCTGGGCAACAGGCCTCAGTTGCCTTTATACAGGGGTCTGTGGGAGGAGCCACAGGAGCAGTCAGCAGGGGATCTGTGGGAGGGGCCACAGGAGCAGTCAGCAGGGGGGTCTGTGGGAGGGGCCACAGGAGCAGTCAGCCGGGTTCTGTGGGAGGAGCCACAGGAGCAGTCAGCAGGGGTCTGTGGGAGGAGCCACAGGAGCAGTCAGCAGGGGATCTGTGGGAGGAGCCACAGGAGCAGTCAGCAGGGGTCTGTGGGAGGAGCCACAGGAGCAGTCAGCAGGGTCTGTGGGAGGAGTCACAGGAGCAGTCAGCAGGGGTCTGTGAGAGGAGCCACAGGAGCAGTCAGCAGGGGTCTGTGAGAGGAGCCACAGGAGCAGTCAGCAGGGGTCTGTGGGAGGAGCCACAGGAGCAGTCAGCAGGGGTCTGTGGGAGGAGCCACAGGAGCAGTCAGCAGGGGGTCAGTGGGAGGAGCCACAGGAGCAGTCAGCCGGGGTCTGTGGGAGGAGCCACAGGAGCAGTCAGCAGGGGGTCTGTGGGAGGAGCCACAGGAGCAGTCAGCAGGGGGTCTGTGGGAGGAGCCACAGGAGCAGTCAGCAGGGGTCTGTGGGAGGAGCCACAGGAGCAGTCAGCCGGGTTCTGTGGGAGGAGCCACAGGAGCAGTCAGCAGGGGGTCTGTGGGAGGAGCCACAGGAGCAGTCAGCAGGGGGTCTGTGGGAGGAGCCACAGGAGCAGTCAGCAGGGGTCTGTGGGAGGAGCCACAGGAGCAGTCAGCCGGGTTCTGTGGGAGGAGCCATAGGAGCAGTCAGCAGGGGGTCTGTGGGAGGAGCCACAGGAGCAGGGGGTCTGTGGGAGGAGCCACAGGAGCAGTCAGCAGGGGTCTGTGGGAGGAGCCACAGGAGCAGTCAGCAGGGGTCTGTGGGAGGAGCCACAGCAGCAGTCAGCAGGGGGTCTGTGGGAGGAGCCACAGGAGCAGTCAGCAGGGGGTCTGTGGGAGGAGCCACAGGAGCAGTCAGCAGGGGGTCTGTGGGAGGAGCCACAGGAGCAGGGGGTCTGTGGGAGGAGCCACAGGAGCAGTCAGCAGGGGTCTGTGGGAGGAGCCACAGGAGCAGTCAGCAGGGGTCTGTGGGAGGAGCCACAGCAGCAGTCAGCAGGGGGTCTGTGGGAGGAGCCACAGGAGCAGTCAGCAGGGGGTCTGTGGGAGGAGCCACAGGAGCAGTCAGCAGGGGGTCTGTGGGAGGAGCCACAGGAGCAGTCAGCAGGGGGTCTGTGGGAGGAGTCACAGGAGCAGTCAGCAGGGGATCTGTGGGAGGAGCCACAGGAGCTGTCAGCAGGGGTCTGTGGGAGGAGCCACAGGAGGAGTCAGCAGGGGGTCTGTGGGAGGAGCCACAGGAGCAGTCAGCAGGGGGTCTGTGGGAGGAGCCACAGGAGCAGTCAGCAGGGGTCTGTGGGAGGAGCCACAGGAGCAGTCAGCAGGGGTCTGTGGGAGGAGCCACAGGAGCAGTCAGCAGGGGGTCTGTGGGAGGAGCCACAGGAGCAGTCAGCCGGGTTCTGTGGGAGGAGCCACAGGAGCAGTCAGCGGGGTTCTGTGGGAGGAGCCACAGGAGCAGTCAGCGGGGGTCTGTGGGAGGAGCCACAGGAGCAGTCAGCAGGGGTCTGTGGGAGGAGCCACAGGAGCAGTCAGCAGGGGTCTGTGGGAGGAGCCACAGGAGCAGTCAGCAGGGGGGTCTGTGGGAGGAGCCACAGGAGCAGTCAGCGGGGGTCTGTGGGAGGAGCCACAGGAGCAGTCAGCAGGGGTCTGTGGGAGGAGCCACAGGAGCAGTCAGCCGGGTTCTGTGGGAGGAGCCACAGGAGCAGTCAGCCGGGTTCTGTGGGAGGAGCCACAGGAGCAGTCAGCAGGGGTCTGTGGGAGGAGTCACAGGAGCAGTCAGCAGGGGTCAGTGGGAGGAGCCACAGGAGCTGTCAGCAGGGGTCTGTGGGAGGAGCCACAGGAGCAGTCAGCAGGGGTCTGTGGGAGGAGCCACAGGAGCAGTCAGCGGGGGTCTGTGGGAGGAGCCACAGGAGCAGTCAGCAGGGGTCTGTGGGAGGAGCCACAGGAGCAGTCAGCGGGGGTCTGTGGGAGGAGCCACAGGAGCAGTCCAGACAGGTATATGTAGTTCACCACACAAACCTACAGTCCCTGGTAACTAAAACTGAAGATCTCGGAGCTAGGGTATTATCAGTGGGACATTAAGACTGCTTGCGTCTTTTGTTTCCTGAGCTCTGTTCCGGACGCAGCGATTCCGGCCAAAAACGCGGGCGGGGGGGGGGGGGGGTTACTTCATGATCAATTCCTTGTGGGGTAAAAATGTGTCGGTGCTGTCCCACTCCTGTTCACCAGATCTGCAACACCTCGTGATTAAGCAACAGCTATTTTATCTGTGGTGGGAGATTTCAGCGACCATTTTGGTAGCGGTGTACGTCCCACCTCAAGCCAATGTCAAACAGACTCTAGACAAACTGAGCGATGCAATCAACATGCATGAAACAGCACATCCTGATGCCTTCCCCATCATTTTGGGGGATTTTAACCGGGCCAGCTTGATAAAGTCACTAAATAATTATTATCAACAAATCACCTGCAGTACCAGAGGAAACAACACACTGGACCACTGTTACACCACCGTCAAGAGCGGCTGCCTGTTATTCCACAGCCACCCTTTGGAAAGTCTGCCCACCTGGCTGTACTTCTACTCCCCGAGAATAGACGGAGACTGAAGACTGCAGCAGGTTTGGACAAGGGAAGCACAGGAGCACCTACTGGACTGGACTGTATTCATGGACTCATCTTCAAACCTGGATGAGTATGTCACAGTTGTTACAGACTTCATTAAAACCTGTGTGGATGAGCGTGTGCCCACCAAGACTTATTGTACATTCCCAAACCAAAAGCCATGGATGAACCAGGAGGTTCACTGCTGGCTGAGGGCTAGATCTGTGGCACTTAAGTCTGGCAACCCAGGCCTGTACAAAATAACCAGGTGTGACTTGCAGAGAGCTATTTTAAGAGTGAAGAAATAATTCCAAGTGAGGTTGGAAGCGACATCGAATGCACGTGAACTCTGGCAGAGTTTGCAGGACATTACATCCTACTAAGTGAAACCCAACAGCATGAATGGCAGCGATGCTTCACTACCAGATGAACTCAATATCTTCTATGCCCGCTTTGAAAGGGAGAATAAAACCACAGCTGTGAGGATCCCTGCAGCAGCCGGTGACCCTGTGATCTCTGTCTCGGAGGCTGACATCAGGCTGCCTTTCAAGAGGATGAACATTCATAAGGTGGCAGGCCCTGATGAAGTACCTGGTAAGGGTCTGAAAACTTGTACCAACCAGCTGGTGAGGGTATTCAAAGGCATTTTCAACCTCTCACTGCTACAGTCGGAAGTTCCTACCTTCTTCAAAAGGGCAACAATCATACCAGTGCCCAAGACATGCAGTATGAGCTGTCTTAACAACCATTGGCCAGTACCACTCACATCTACGGTGATGAAATGCTTTGAGAGGTTGCTCATGGACAGAAACAACTCCTGCCTGACCAAGGACCTGGACTCACTGCAATTTGCCTATCACCACAATGGATCCATAGCAGATGTGATCTCAATGGCTCTTCACCTGGCCTTAGATCACCTGGACAATACAAATACCAAAGACAAAATGCTGCTCAGTGTTTAACACCATCATTCCTACAGTCCCAATCGAAAAGCTACAGAATCGGAGCTCTGTACCTCCCTCTGCAACTGGTTCCTCAGCTTCCAAACTGGAAGACCACAGTCTGTGCAGATTGGTATTAATAACTCCTCCTTGCTGACAATCAACACTGACACACCTCAGGGATGTGTGCTTAGTTTTACTCTCTCTATACCCATGACTGTGTGGCTAAACATAGCTCAAATGCCATTTATAAATTTGCTGATGATACAGCCATTGCTGGCAGTATCTCAGATGGAGATGAGGGCAACAGGAGTGAGATATACCAGCTAGTTGAGTGGTTTCACTGCAACAACCTTGCACTCAACGTCAGTAAGACCAAGGAGCTGATTGTGGACTTCAGAAGGGGTAAGATGAGGGAACACAAACCAATCCTCATAGAGGGATCAGGAGTGCAGCAATTTCAATTTCCTGGGTGTCAATATCTCTGAGGATCTAACCTGGTCCCAACATATCGATGCAGCTGCAATGAAGGCAAGACAACAACTATATTACATTCAGAGTTTGTGATTTGCTTTGTCATCAAAAACAGTTGAAAACTTCTACAGGTGTCCTGTGGAGAGGATTCTGACTGGCTGCATCACCGTCTATTATGGGGAGGTGGGAATGGTTGATGGCTACTGAAGAGGATCATAGTAAGCTGCTGAATTGTAAAATTAGTCAGCTCCATCATGGGTACTAACCTCCGTAGTATCCAAGACATCTTCAAGGAGCGGAGATGTAGAAAAGCGGCTTCCATCATCAGTGACCCCACTTCTACCGAGGATGTGGTTCTTCCTCTTGTTACCATCAGGTAAGAGGTACAGAAGCCTGAAAACACACACTCAATGGTTCAAGAGCAGCTTCTTCCCCTCTGCTATCCAATTCCCAAATGGACATTGAATGACCTCACTACTTTTTTTAAAAATTTCTATTTTTGCACAACTCAAAGTTAACAAATTTGCGACATATGCTGGTGATATTGAACCTTAGTCTGATTTAAGGGTGTAGTACAATTGGTGACAAGAAGCACAGCTGAATGTATCATGGTGTCCATCCAGAATTAAATCAATTTGGTATTATTTACCGCAGATTTGGAGTGAGAATGGACACAGAAAGGCAGCTATTAGAGCTGTAAGTGTGGTCATAAATACCTATTAACTCTGTATTAGATTCATTGGTTTGTATATTGGAAATTAAACACACTATTTCAAAAGCTATATTATCTCATAATGGATGATGTAAAGTTAATTAGCAGCATAGGTTTTTTATTTAAATCCAGGCTTGTTCATTTTTACCAGCTAAAATTGCATAAGCTATTCAAAACCTTGAAGTCATTGTCTGTTGGGTATAATTACCAATATATCTACACAGAGCAATCATTATGAGTCCAAATTATTACATTTTGTGGACCCTTTCCAGAATCAATAACGTCATTAATAAAGTTAGATCTGAATATTCTGTTATGGGCTTATAAAGTAAATCCTTCCATTAGACAGTGCAATGCAGCCTGTTTCTGATACAATTGGTTAGACTGAACAACAAGCTCTTTACAAACTGCCAGTTTTTCCTACATTACAGCAGTAACTCCACTTCAAAGGATTTCTTTGATCATGAAAAGATGAAGTTGTTAGTTGCATTTGTCATTTAGGTTCAACAAGTTAGGTCTTTATTCTTTGAAGCGTAAAAGGTTGAGGGAGGACTTGATAGAGGTATTTAAAATTATGAGGGGGATAGATCGAGTTGACGTGGATAGGCTTTTTCCATTGAGAGTAGGGGAGATTCAAACAAGAGGACGTTATTTGAGAGTTAGGGGGCAAAAGTTTAAGGGTAACATGAGGGGGAATTTCTTTACTCAGAGAGTGGTAGCTGTGTGGAACGAGCTTCCAGTAGAAGTGGTAGAGGCAGGTTCGGTATTGTCATTTAAAGTAAAATTGGATAGGTATATGGACAGGAAAGGAATGGAAGGTTATGGGCTGAGTACGGGACAGTGGGACTAGGTGAGTGTAAGAGTCGGCATGGACTAGAAGGGCTGAGATGGCCTGTTTCCGTGCTGTAATTGTTATATGGGTATATGGTTATTTAGTGATTTGTTCTCAGTTAAAAGAAAATATTTATTCCTGTGTTCTGGATTAAATCTGTGTATATCTAGAGAGACTCTCTGGTTCAGCAACTGCAGAAATTTGTCCTGAGGAAAGACCTGAGGTATAATCAATATAAGTGCCAGGCCAAATTGGAAAAGGGCGAATCAAGGTGGTGGGCCTGGACTCGAGAGCAAATCGAAGCAGCAGGGCCCAGGTCTGAGATCGACGAATGACCTGAGGTTTGGATGACAGGCCAGATTGAAGTGGTCAGATTGTCGAGGTCGGAGGTGAGTGACGGGGTGGGGAAGGTTTCAGCTTGTCGCTCTGCGATGTTTACTTGTCTCTGTGCTGAATTGAGGCTGTGGTCTACGACTAATGGGCCCCAGAATTGCTGCAGTGGTAACGAGCTTCTGGCTTCACGGCTGTGAACTCACTTTTGTGAGCTCCAGTTCTGAATGTTACTTGCTCGCTTCTATTGTTTGCATTATTTATTTTTTCTCTCTGCACTTTTGGTGTTTGATGGTCTTTTTTAATGGGTTCCATTGGATTTCTTTGCTTTGTGGCTGCCTGTAAGGAGACAGATTGATGGTTGTATATACTTTGTAAATGTACTTTGAACATTATAAAATGCCTTTCATATAGGAAACATCCCAAGGTGAATGTCAGAAGAGAAATAGAAGCCAGAAAGTTTGAGGGAGATGTTTGAAAACAAATGTTAAAGAATCAGAATCAGGTTTAATCTCACTGGTATATGTTGTGAAATTTGTTAATTTTGCACAGCTGTGCAATGCAATACATAATAATTGAAAAAAAACTGAATTAGTTGGTATATATTTATATATATCTAATAGTTAAATAAGTAGTGCAAAAATAGAAATAAAAAAGTAGTGAGGTAGTGTTCATAGGTGCAACGCCCATTCAGAAATTGGATGGCAGAGGGGAAGAAGCTGTAACTGAACTGTTGAGTGTATGCCTTCACACTTCTGTATCGCCTTCTTGATGGTAGCAATGAGAAGAGGGCATGTCCTAGATGATGGGGATCTTTAATGATGGATGCCACCTTATTGAGGCATCGCTTCTTGAAGATGTCCTGGATACTACACAGGTAGTGCACATGATGGAGCGGACTAAGTTTGCAACTCTCTGCAGCTTACTTTGATCTTGTTCAATAGCCCACTCCCCCCACACCAGACAATGATGCAGCCAGTTAGAATATTCTCCATGGTACATTTGCAGAAATTTGAGAGTGTTTTAGGTGCCATACAAAATCTCCTCCAACTCCTAATGAAATATAGCTACTGTCGTGCCTTATTTGTAGCTGCATCAATATGTTGAGTCCAGGTTAGATCAGAGATACCGGCACCCAGAAAATGAAGTTGCTCACTCTCTCCGCTTCTGATCCCTCTATGACGATTGGTTTGTGTTCCCTCATCTTACCCTTTCTAAACTCCACAATCAATTCTTTGGTCTTACTGACATTGAATGTAAGGTTGTTGTTGTGACACCACTCAACTAGCTGGTATGTCTCGCACCTGTATGCCCTCGGTCATCACCATCTGAAATTCTGCCAACAATAGTTGCGTCAACAGCAAATTTATAGATGGCATTTTGAGCTGTAACTGGCACATAGCCATGGATATAGGGAGAGTAGAGCAGTGGGTTAAGCACACATCCCTGAGCTGCCCCAGTGTTGATTGTCAGCAATGTGGAGATGTTATTCCCAATCCATACAGATTGTGGTTTCCAGTTAAGAACAAAAGGATCCTTTTGCAGAGGGAGGTGCAGAGGCACCGGTTCTGTAGCTTTTCAATCAGAACTGTAGGAATGATGGTATTAAACGCTAGTCAATAAACTGCTTACTACATAGGTATCTGTATTGCCCAGGTGATCCAAGGCCATGTGGAGAGCCAATGAGGTTGCACCTGCAATAGATCTATAGTAACAAATTGTAGGGTGTTCAGGTCTTTTCTGAGACTAGAGTTAACTCTAGCCATAACCAACTTCTCAAAGCACTTTATCATTGTAGATGTGAGTGCTACCGGGCGATAGTTATTATGGCAGCTCATCCATCACTTCTTGGGCACTGGTGTAATTATTGTCCTTTTGAAGCAGGTGGAAGCTTCTGACTGTCGCAGTGAGAGGTTGAAAATGTCTTTAACCACACCTGTCAGGTGGTTGGTACAAGTTTTCAGAGCCCTACCTGGTACTCCATCAGGGCCTGCTACCTCCTGAAAGACAGCCTGACATCAGTCTCCGAGAACGAGATCACAGGATCACCAGATGCTACAGGGATCCTCATAGCTATAGTTTCTTCTCCCTTTAGAGTGAGCATAAAAGGTGTTGAGCTCATCTGGGAGTGAAGCATCGCTGCCATTTATGATGTAGGTTTTGCTTTGTAGGAAGTAATGTCCTGCAAACCTTGCTGACGTGCATCCCTTGTTGCCTCCAACCTCACTCAGAATTGTTTTTTGGCTCTTGAAATAGCCCTCCGCATGTCGTATTTGGTTTTCTTGTACAGACCTAGGTTGCCAGACTTAATTGCCATAGATCTAGCCCTCAGCGGACTACAAATCCCCTGGTTTATCCACAGCTTTTGATTTGGGAATGTACAGTAAATTCTTGTAGGCACACACTCATCCACACAGGATTTAGTGAAGTTTGTTACAGCTGTGGTGTACTCATTCACACTTGAAGATGAATCCCTGAGTACATTCCAGTTGACTGATTCAAAGTAGTCCTGTAAGCACTTCTGTGCCTCCCTTATCCATACTTTCTTCGTCTTCACTACTGGTTCTGCAGTCTTCAGTCTGTATACTTCAAGAACAGAAACATATCTATAGGGGGTATGCAGGTTCAGAAACCAAGGCTAAGACTGAAGTTGTCCTTCTGGCTGAAACCAGGAAAGATAGATGTTGGGGGTTCAGTGTCAGGGTTGAGATATGATGGATGGTGATGGACAAGGGAAACTTTACTCACTCAATATGGTGGTGTGAACCGGGCATCAGGAGGCAATTGGGAAGTTTTATGGAAAAGTTCAATTTGGAGGTTATAAACATATCACTAGAGCTTAAGTTCAATACAGACTGTATCATGGAAGGGAAGGAGAGGGATGAGAAACACAAGGAAGAAAATGCTCTTTGTTATATCCTACAGGAAAGTGTACCAAAGAATTTGCCCACTGTAAGGCTAACACAGAAAACAATATTAATAAATTCAGGAAGTTCTGGTCACCTGGCTATAGAAAAGATCTCGTTAAGCTGGAAGATGCAGAAAAGGTTTATGGGAATGTTATTGAGACTGCAGTGATTGATTTAAAAGGAGAGACTGAGTGGATGGTGCCCCTCCTCCTTCCCTTTCTCCCACAGTCTGTTCCCCTCTCATATTCCATTGTGGTTCCCAAGTGTAAAGTGGTTCATTTTGGTAGGTCAAATATGATGGCGGAATATAGTATTAATGGTAAGACTCTTGGCTGGGTGGAGGATCAGAGGGATCTTGGGATCCGAGTCCATAGGACGCTCAAAGCAGCTGCGCAGGTTGACTCTGTGGTTAAGAAGGCATACAGTGTATTGACTTCTATCAATTGTGGAATTGAATTTAGGAGCCGAGAGGTAATGCTGCAGCTATATAGGACCCCGGTCAGACTCCACTTGGAGTACTATGCTCAGTTTTGCTCACCTCACTACAGGAAGGATGAGGAAGCCATAGAAAGGGTGCAGAGGAGACTTACGAGGATATTGCCTGGATTGGGGAGCATGTCTTATGAGAATAGATTGAATGAACTTGGCCTTTTCTCCTTGGAGCGACGGAGAATGAAAGGTGACCTGATAGAGGTGTATAAGATATTGAGAGGTGTTGATCGTGTGGATAGTCAGAGGCTTTTTCCCAGAGCTGAAATGGTTACTACATGAGGACACAGGTTTAAGGTGCTGGGGAGTAGGTACAGAGGAGATATCGGGTAAGTTTTTTACTCAGAGAGTGGTGAATGCGTGGAATGGGCTGCCGGCAATGGTGGTGGAGGCGGATATGATAGGGTCTTTTAAGAGACTTTTCTATAGGTACATGGAGCTTAGAAAAATAGAGGGCTGTGGGTAAGCCTAATAATTTCTAAGGTTGGGATATGTTCAGCACAACCTTGTGGGCCGAAGGGCCTGTATTGTGTTGTAGGTTTTCTATGTTTCTATGTTGTCATAGTAGTGACAACATAGTTGGTAGTGGGGATAAGCTCCCACTACCTATAAGTGCTTCAAATGGCATGCATCTCTAAAAGCATCTGATAACTGTTATGTACCTGTGGGTATCTTGTGCCTGTCACATGACCATGATGTAATTGAGGCTCTGCTGGGCATGATGTAATGGTCTTGTGACGGTGGAGTGATGTAATTTTCCCGCCAGTGGGAGGTCATGTGATCATTTTTTTCAACAGGGTATAAAAGGAGAACCCCTCCCTGTGTCGCAGGTCAGTTCATGGTTGAATTCGTCAGTGACTCTGTTCTGCTGCTTATTTGATGTTATGACGCAGTTTTGTTTTAAAGTGGAGTTTTACTTTCTGCCTTAAGTCTCAAAGGTTATTGCTGGCAGTTTTGCTACAATACTGCCAGTTTAGTCCAGTTGGACAGTGAAGATTTATCGAAGTTGGGTAAGCTGAAGGATCGAGGAAAGTTGATGTTGTTGGCGGTAAAACAGGTTCGACCTTATTTAATCCTGGTACAAGGAGTTCACAACCTGTGTCCGAGATAGCTCCTGCTAAAAGAGCAGAAAGAATTGGATGCAGAGTTTCGCCAAGGAAAGGTCAGTGCCTTTAAGCTGTTTTATTTCCTTCGCTGTGAATCCTTCGGGCAAGGCATATTTTGACTAGGATTAGCAGTAATGTCATGATGTTGGTGAGGAATTTGTTACTTCTAGGAAAAACTCTCCTAAGTGACTGTGTAAACCATTTGGACCTTTGCATTACTACTTTTAAGAACTGTTTTTGCATTATCACTTTAAGAACTGTTCGAGGTTTTTTCCAGTGATGTCATCATCGAGAATGGCAGCTTAAGTCACTAGCTCCTCTGGAAAAATGCGTATTAAGCCCTGTTAACCCGTCAAATATAATATTTTTCTAAAAATATTTGAACTGAAAAGAGGGGCAAGAATGGGGAGAAGAAATGGAAGTAAAAACAGCGACACTGCGGAGCCTGTGGCCGAGAGGAGTGCAGCGAGTGGCTCTCCGACCCGACCGCGTGCTAGCGAGGCGGACGCTGGGCCTCGTTCAGATGAAGCGGCGAATATCTCCGAAATCCTGAAAGAGATAAGGGAGTTCCGGAAAGAAATAGAGCCGCAGCTCCAGGATATTAAGGCAGAACTCGCCAGCGTTAATCAAAAAATAGCGGTGGCCGAGACTCGCATTGAGAAGGTGGAAGATCGCATTCAAAACGTGGAACGGATACTGAGTAAGACAATAAAAATATTACATCACCAAGAAGGTAAACTGCTTGACCTGGAGGGAAGATCACGGCGGAAAAATATCAGAATCTACAACATTCCCGAAGGAGCGGAGGGCTTATCTATGACGGAGTTTGTTGGAAAGTTACTGCTGGACGCGCTGGATCTTCCCCCGGCTATGAAGCTGGAAGTTGAAAGAGCCCACCGCGCGTTAGTTCCAAAACCTACCCAGGATAGAAAGCCACGCTCAATAATAATTAAATTCCTTTAGTACAGCACCAAGGCGGAGATTCTACGAAGGGCCTGGGGTAAGAAGAGAGTGTTTTTAGAGGATAAATTAATATATTTTGACCAAGATTACCCCCCACTGCGGTCCTCCAGAAACGCAAAGAATACTCTGAAGTAAAGCGAGTATTAAAGCAAAATAAGATTTGATTTAAAACTCCGTACCCCGCTAAACTTCGAGTGTTTTATGACAATGGAACGCGGTTGTACCAGACAGTTGAAGAGGTGACTACAGACATGAAGGCCAGAGAGTTGCCCATCAGCATGACCAAAACGAAGGAAAGTCTGGCTGAGGAATTGTCCCGCTCGGCTTGGGAAATAGTGCGAGAATCGAGAAGGCAGGAGATGGGAGGAGGCCAAGAGAAACATATCAGGAAGAGACCGGGAGTTTCCCAAAGACAGTCCTCACTCCCTTCAGAAGAGCCATAAGGTTTGGCTAACTTTAAGAATGTTGAGAAGCTAAACAGAAGCAAAAGTACACGGTGATGTACCTATCTCGAGAAATACTTATTATAATGTGGATTTTATATTACTTAATTGTTATTCTTTATTCGCTCACTTACTCCTTTTCCCCACCAAAATGAGAATATATATATGTGTGTAGATGTGTGTGTGTGTGTGTGTGTATATATGTATGTATGTATGTGTATATATGTAGGAGGAGTGCACAGGGAAATCTTTTCTGTGTAATGGATTTGTTCACTGACTTTTATGAATACTGCGATGGGGGCCCTCAACTCACAAGTAGGAGGGGTTATCCCCCCACAGCTAGACATTTCCTCTAGCTTAACGCAGGGTCATTTACTAGAGACCTCAGCCTTGGAATCACACGTTGTTTGCCATTTTTGTTATTATTTGAGTTTCTTGGTTCTTATTTGTTCAGGGAGTAGATCGATTAAGTTTTATTCTAATTTCAATGATACGTTGACAGATAAATACAGATGGCTAAGGACAAGGTAAAATTCATTTCTTTTAATGTAAATTGGCTATTAAATCCAATCAAACGTAAGAGAATTTAATCCAAAATGAAAAAAAGAACAAGCCCATGTAGTATATTTACAGGAAACTCATTTAAGTAATGAGCATAAAAAACTAAAGAGAATGGGCTTCACTAATCTGTTTTTCTCCTCATTTAAATCAGGACATAGGAGAGGAGTTGCTATTCTTATCTCAAGTAAGCTAAATTTTGTAAAAGTATTTGAAATGGGAGATAAAGAGGGCAGATATATTCTGGTAAGGGAGAATATAGATGGCAATTCAGTTACTCTATTGAATATATATGCACCTCCGGGAAGTGATATTGGTTTCTTTCAGAAAATTACTGATATTATGGTAACGGAAACAGAAGGTCTCCTGATATGTGGGGAGAGACTTAAATTTACAATTACAACCAAACTTAGACTCTTCCAATAGAAAAACCTATGAAACAAAATCTTTACATAAGAAAGTTAATACACTTTTTGAGGATGTTGGTTTAATTGATATATGGAGGGACCTTTTCCCTGACAGAAGGGATTACACTCATTATTCTGCTCCACCTTCTTTATATACAAGAATAGACTATTTCATAACATTTGGAAAAGACAAAGACAAAATAAACACCTATGGAATTGGGACAATAGATGTAAGTGACCATGCACCTATATATTTATCTGTTGATTTTGACCTACAACCAAAGAATACTATTTGGAAACTAAATTCAAGTCTACTCAATGATCCGTACTTTAAGGAACAAATTAAAAAAAGAAATTGGTCTCTACTTAGAATGTAATGATAATGGAGAGGTTTCACCTCCCATTTTATGGGATACTCTGAAGGTGGTCTTAAGAGGGAAAATTATAGCAATATCTTTATATAAGAAAAAATAAGGAATAAAATATTAGAGGAATTACAAAATAGGCTGAAGGAAGTACAGAAAAAAACACAAATTGAATTTGGCACAGGGTACATTAGGGGAAATTAAAAGAATTAGGAATGAAATAAATAATTTGGCTACGCAAGAAATCAGGAAAACCTTAATGTTTCTGAAACAGAGACATTATGAAAGTGGATCGAAATCTATGAAAATGCTGTCGTGGAAACTGAAAAAAAAAGATAGCAGAAAATACAATTCATAGAATTAGGGACCCAAGAATGAAAATGATAAAAAAATAAGCTCAGTAAAATTCAAGAAGCTTTTGAAGTGTTTTACAAAACGCTATATTCCAAAGTTCCAGGGGGAAGCATAACCCAAATTAACACCTTCTTGAATTCTCTAGAGTTACCCATTTTAAGTGAAGAACAAAATAGAATGATGACTGCTGACGTAACTGAAGTTGAATTAAAAGCTACAATTAGTAGGCTTAAATTAAGCAAGTCACCAGGATCAGATGGGTATATGGCAGAGTGGTACAAAGAATTTAAAAATGAGTTAATTCCTGTTTTACTCCCCACACTGAACTGGGCTCTAAAAAAGGCACAAATGCCACCCAGTTGGAAGGAAGCGATAATCTCAGCTATACCGAAAGAAGGCAAGGATAAAATGGAATGCGAGTCATTTAGACCAATATCTGTTCTTAATGTAGATTATAGGTTATTTACCTCCATCGTGGCCAAACGATTAGAGGAGTTTCTACCCATACTGATACGTAATGATCAGACAGGTTTTATACGACAACGCCAGACTCAAGACAATATACGAAGGACACTTCACATTATGGATCATATACAAAAAAATAAAATCGAAGCAATAGTGATAAGCGTGGATGCTGAAAAAGCATTTGATTCGGTTAATTGGAATTTTCTTTACAGAGTTTTACATAGATTTGGTTTCCAAGACACAATTATTAAAAATATACAGACACTATATGACAATCCTACTGCTAGGATTAAAATCAATGGATATTTATCAAATAGTCTTACCCTGGAAAGGGGCACGAGACAGGGTTGTGCATGATCACCACCACTCTTAGCATTATATCTGGAACCATTAGCTCAATACATCAGACAAAATGAAGATATCAGGGGATTTACTATTAAAGGGACAGAGCATAAATTGGCTTGTTCTGCAGATGACATTTTGATCTATTTGGATCAACCAACATACTCTTTACCTAAATTGATGCAATCCTTTGAGCAATATGGTCAATTATCAGGATACAAGATCAACATAGATAAAACCCAATTACTTTCATATTACTATAGCCCACCAAGAGAAATTGAAAGTCAATACCCCGGGCATGGCACACAGAGTCTTTCAAATATTTGGGCATCATTATGCCAAAAGATTTGGCAAAATTATCAGAATGTAATTATCAGCCTTTATATAAAAAAAATAAGGAAGATGTGGCAAGATGGAGCCTGATTCCTTTTTTCAGTCTCAGTTCAAGGATTGAGTCTATTAAAATGAATATACTGCTCAGACTGTTATATCTCTTTCAGACCCTACCAATAGAGATTAATCAAAATCAATTCAATGAATGGAACAAGATGCTATCAAGGTATATTTGGTTCATCTCAAAACTTTGCATTTAGCAAAAGAAAAGGGAGGATGGGGCTTGCCTTCTCTTAGAGATTATTATTTTGCAGCACAGTTGAGAGCTATGATATGTTGGTGCAACCCATCATATGACGCTCAATGGAAAAACATTGAGGAGCGGGTACTTCCCATCCCCATACAAGCAATTTTGGCTGATAACAACCTGTAAAGGTACATAAATACTATTGATAACCCATGGGTGAAATTGACTCTTAAAATATGGAAAACCACTATAAAAGAATATAATCTAGAGGGAGATATTGCAAATCTTAAATGGTGTGCATATGACTCTGATTTTACCCCAAATAAATTGGATGCTAGATTTAAGGACTGGACAGCTAAAGGAATAACAGTTCTTTGCAACATAATGAAAGAAAGAACACTGTTCAGTTTTGAAATGCTTAAAGAGAAACACTTATTAGAAAAACAAGATTTTTATCGGTATTTACAGATGTGACAATATGTTAATAAGACGCTTAAAAATGTAACCAAGGCAAATACATGCTTGATAGAGCTCTTTAGAAAAGCATATAATTCAGATAATGGTAGTAGAATCATTTCAAACATGTATAAAGGGTTGTCAAATCTTAAAACACATTTGACTTCATACATTAAAACAAAATGGGAGAAGGAAGGAGGGATAATTATATCTGAGGAAGAATAGACAACAATATGGAGATATCAATGGAAGTGTACCAATTCACAGAAATGAAGGGAGTTTGGATGGAAAAACTTGATATTTTATTACACCCTCTCAGAAATCCCATTATGATAGTAACCTCCCTGTTTGCTGGAGAAATTGTGGAAATCAAAATGCAAATCATTATCATATTTTTTGGGACTGCCCTGTTATCAAAAACTATTGGAGGGGGATACACAATGCCCTACAAGACATCTTTAAATGTGAAATACCCTTGGAGAGTAAGACCATATATTTTGGATATATACCTCGAGAATGGTTGAAAAGAGATAAATATTTAATGAATATACTGTTGGTGGCTGGTAAAAAGACTCTTACTAGGAAATGGTTATCACAGGAGAGCCCAACTTTAAATACATGGATGGAAATTACAATGGACATTTACAAAATGGAGAAGATAACAGCATCTGTTAATCATAAGTTGGAACAATTTGATTAATACTGGGAAAAATGATTTAACTACATAATGCCTCATAGACCTGATTTTATTCTCACAAATCAATGAATCTGTTGTAAAAAAAGGATCACTCCCTACTTGTACATAGTTCTTTCCTTTTGCTTGTTTTTTCTTTCCACTCTTTTCTATAAGTGTATACCCCAGATAAATACTTTGTGGAGATTTTGTGATATATATTATTATATGATATATATGTACAATGTCTGAAATACATGTTATGGAAATGTTTGTTTGATGAACTTCAATAAAAAATGAATTACAAAAAAAAAAGAACTGTTCGAGCTGCCGTATAGCAGTTGACTTCCGGTTAAGTTAGTCATTTGTTTACTTTTGGGTTTTGTTTGAGCAGTGTTTAATAAATGTTTTATTTGTTATAATAAACCTGTCTCAATTCTATATTCATTGTTACCGTGCCATAACAATTGGGGGCTCGTGGGATTAGTACTGTTTTTGAGTTTAAATGCTTGTTTAATATTTGATCGGTGTTCTCGAAAAGGGAAATGCCCGATTCTTTTGTTTGATTGGCTTGTGAGTGGTTTTTGGCAGCAATGAATATTGATGACTTCCTGGCTTCGCCAGACCCGGAGTTATTAGCGAAGGCAAAAAAGAGTGATGTATCTGAGATTGCTAGTAGGTTGGAACTTAAAGGTATTTCAAGGTCTACAACAAAGCCTGTAATACAGAGAAAAATCGCGTTACACTGTGTAGATTCAGGTGATTTTGATGAATCAATTTTAGATATGTTTCCAATAAGTACTCTAGAGATGCAGTTACAAATCGAACAAATGAAGTTAGAACAAAGTAAAGTGGACTTGGAGCATTGTAGGTTAGAAGCTGAAAATAAAAATAGGGAATTTGAATTTGCGATGGTGGAATTAAGGTCCGAGAATCAGTGTCCTGTTTCTTGAAAAACGTTTGTTGTTAGTTAGGAAATTAAATTGGTCCCTCCTTTTTATGAAACAGAGGTAGAGAAATATTTTCAACTTTTTGAAACTGTTGCTCTAATTTCAGAGTGGCCGAAAGAGAAATGGGCAGTGTTATTACAGAGTGCAATTAAAGGCAAGGCACAACAAGTTTATGCAGCTTTAACTGTTGAGCAAGCATTTGATTATGATACTGTGAAATTGCACATATTAAAGGCATATGAGTTAGTTCCAGAAGCATATAGAGAAAGATTCAGAAATTTGAAGAAATCTGTGGAGAAAACTTATGTGGAATTTGCCTATGATAAAGCTGTGTGTTTCGAGAGATGGGTTTCCTCTAAAAATGTAAATGGAGACTATAATAAATTGAAAGAGCTGATTTTAATAGAGGAATTTAAAAGGAGCATCCCTGTGAAGTAAGGACATACTTAAATGAGAGAGACACTGATACATTGCAGGAGTCTGCTAAATTAGCTGATGAGTATGCTTTAATCCACAAGAATAAATTTCCTCAGGGCAGATCTTTTAAAAGGGAAAATAACACAGGGAATCAAAGTAAATCAGAAATTAAATCAAAAGTCAGTGAGAAAGGTAAGGAGGAAGGAAAACCTGTGAAGGAAAGACAGTTTGGTCCCATTTGTAATTATTGTAAGAAACCTGGTCACGTAATAGCCAACTGTTTTCGATTGAAAAAGAAAGAGAAGGAAGCAGTCCCAGATGCTTGTGTGCAACATACTGAAACACCTGTAAATCCACAGGGTTTGATAAACACAATTGAAGTTTTGTTAGAGTCTGACCATGTGAAGAAGGGATATGATAATTTTATAACTGAAGGATTTGTACCCTTGAAAGAGGGATCCCCTGTGGTGCCAATAAAAATCCTTAGGGATACTGGAGCTTCTCAATCACTTATGTTAGACAGTGTGTTAAAGTTTAATGATGGGTCTGACACTGGTGAGGTAAATTATATACGAGGTGTTGGGAGTGCCCTTATGCCTGTACATCTGCATAGAGTAAATTTAAAGTCAGGGTTAGTTACAGGACTTGTTAAAGTATGACTACAACCTAGTTTGCCTGTGAAGGATATTTCTTTATTGTTAGGTAATGATTTGGCAGGTGGACAAGTTTTTCTTGAGATGCATTTGACAATAGAGTCAGAGAAACCACGGATGGATTCTACCACAAATTCTTCCTGTGTTGTAACTCGCGCTATGGCTAAAAAGCTTGATGTGCAGAATGAGGTTGTTACCCATGACTGTTCAACTCAGGATTCGTTTTGAGGATGTATCAGAAACTTTCCTACCTTCATTGTTTGAACAAGATTCTTGGAGTAAGTCTGACCATGAAGATTTGTCTCTGTCTCGGAAGGAGATGATAGCAGAGCAGAGTAGAGACCCTGAGATTAACAAATTAAAAGAACAAGCTCTTCCGGATAGTGAAATTGATAGGGTGCCAGTAGGATATTATTTTGAGAAAGGGGTATTGATGAGGAAGTGGAGATCACCTACAATTCCTGCAAGTGATGAATGGAATATTGTTCATCAGGTAGTTGTTCCTAAAGTTTATCAAAATGAGATTTTAACTTTAGCCCATAGTGTGCCCTTGGGTGGACATCAAGGGGTAAGGAAAACAGTGGACAAGATTTTAAAACATTTTTACTGGTCTGGTTTGAGGAAAGATGTGGCAACATTTTGCAGTATGTGTCATACCTGCCAAATTGTGGGTAAACCTAATCAAGTTACTCCAGTGGCCCCACTGTAACCTATTCCTAGATTTGGTGAACCATTTTCCAAAATTATTATAGATTGTGTAGGACCCTTACCTAAAACAAAAACTGGTTATCAGTACTTGCTGACTATCATGTGCACTGCGTCTAGGTTTCCAGAGGCAGTACCACTTAGGAATATAACAACTAAAATGGTACTAAAGGCTCTTATAAAATTCTTTACTTATTTTGGGTTGCCTAAGGAAATACAGTCTGATCAAGGCAGTAATTTTATGTCTGGATTGTTTCAACAGATAGTTTATAAATTGGGAGCTAAGCAGATTACCTCCTCTGCATATCATCAGAATCCAGAAGCACGGAGGAACATCTGGTGAAACTTTTGAAATACCTGTTTCACTGCCACTGCTACTGTGCGATCGGAAAATCTCCGGGAGGAAGGCCCCAAATCCTTGGCTTTGTCTGTTGCTTGGCGGCCGGGGCCGGGGTCGAAGCGCTCGGCAGAGATGGTGCTTGGTGTCGGAGGGCTGGTTGGAGGCTCGAAGTTTTCGGATGGACTCAGAGTTGGCTGTGGTCGGGTGCTTCTACGGGGCCTGTATTGGCAAGGTTGCGGCGCTGGAGGTTGATGGCAGGAAGAGATTTTCTTTCTTCTGCTGTCTGCATGAGATGATGGGCTGTCGGTACTTTGGGACTTTTTTTTTACCATGCCCATGGACTGCTCTTTATCAGATTACGGTATTGCTTTGAACTGTTGGAACTACATGTTAAATTATGTGGTTTTTGTCAGTTAGTCTTTTATCAATTATGGTATTGTCTGCACTGTTGCAACTAAATGTTAACTATAACTATGTGGTTTTGTGTAGGTTTTTGGTTTGTTGGGTGGTAGTGCTGGTCTCTTGATTTGGTGTGTCTGGGTAGTCTTGTTTTGTCTGATGGGTTTGGAGTTCCTTTCTGGGGAACGTGCTAAGACGGTAGCGCGATATTGATACGCAGCAGCCTCTCCGGACTCTGGATTGGGGATTACCAAATGTTTTTTTTTTCTTGTGTGGTCTGTTTTGTCGTGTGCTTTTTTTTGTGATATCATTCCGGAGAACGTTGTCTCATTTTTTAACTGCATTGCATTTGTGGTTTATAAATGACAATAAACTGAATCTGAGTCTGAATCTTAAGGTGCCTTGGAGAGGTTTCATTCTAACCTCAAGACTATGATTAGAACGTATTGTGTGGACAATGGAAATGATTGGGATGAGGGTATATATTTACTTCTATTTGCAGTAAGGGAGTCGGTACAGGCATCATTAGGTTTCAGTCCATTTGAACTTGTATTTGGGCATAGAGTTAGAGGACCTTTGGCCTTATTAAAAGAACTATGGATTAATAAAGAGGTACACACTAATTTGTTGGACTATGTTTTAAAATTTAAAGACAGATTGCATAAAGCTTGTAGCTTAGCCAGGGAAAATTTAAAATTGGCTCAGGAGAAAATGAAAACCTGGTATGATAAAGAAGCTAAGATGAGGACATTTAAGCCTGGAGATAAGGTGTTGGTTCTTTTCCCAGTGCAAACAAATCCTTTACAAGCTAAATTTCATGGTCCTTATGAAATTGTGTCTAAAATTAATGATGTGGATTATGTGATAAAAACTCCAGATCGTAGAAGGCCAAGTCAACTTTGCCATATAAATATGATAAAACCATATTATGAGAAACAGTCTGCTACTATGACTGTTGTGGTCAATAATAGTGAGTCTGATCTCACTAGGAACATAATGGATGATTCATCTGAAACTCATTCTAAACCCAACATTGTTTCTGTCAGGTTACCAAACTCTTGATGGCTTTGATTTCCTTTTGCAATGCACTCTTGGGTTGCTTGTAGGTTTGTTCATACAAATTCACCCTATTTTGTCCAAGTGCATTAATAAGTCATAGAGACATAGGAAACTTCAGGTTATTCAGTCTAGGTAGTCTGTGCCAAACTATTTCTACGGCCTAGTCCCTGTGATCTGCACTTGGACCACATCCCTCCATGCGCCCACCCTTGTACCTATTCAAACTACTCTTAGCAATTAGAATTGAGCTCACACGGACCACTTGCACTGGAACTTGTTTCACACTCTCACAACCCTCTGAGTGAAGAAGTTTCCCCTCATGCTCCCCTTAAAGATTTCACCTTTCACCCTTAGCCCATGACCTCCTAATCTGTCCCACCCAGCCTCAGTGGAAAAACTCCTGTACTTCTTGTACTTATCCAATATACCTCTTCTAGTTTTGTATACCTCTATCAAATTACCCTTCAATCATCTATGTCCCAAGGAATAATGTCCTAACCTACTCAATATTTCATTTTAACTCATATCCTCCAGTCTCAGCATTTTCTCGGTACTCTTTCAACCTTATTTAGTCATAGTCATAATCTGTACCATAGTAAATTCATAACTGCTGTCAATTTATGCTCTGTTCATCTGATGTGTTCATTCAATGGTTTCAATTCAGTTTTGTTGATTTAGAAGATGACTAATACAAATCTTTTCTGTAATGAATTTTGTTTGACTCATCAAAGCCAATTCCATCTTTCTCTGTTTCCCTTACTGCCTTAGTATATCTAATTCCAGCTTCTTTGTTCCCTCACTCTCAACCATAGCCTGGTGTTCAGAAAAATTAACTTGACTTGACTATCCATGCCCCGCATATGCTGCCTGACTCTCTGAGTTCCTTTGCTTGAGGATGGTTAAGTACCACAGTAGTTGAGATCAGGCAAAAGTAGACAGGCTTGCTTATTGCCTCAGCTTGTTCCGATATAGATAAAGTCCTACTCCAACAATCTTTGAGATTTTTCTTCTACTTGCCGCAGATATGACATAGAGATACAGTATATAGCATACGGCGGAGAGATATACCATATAACATACAATACAGAGGGATACAACATATAGCGTCTAATATAGAGGGATACGACAGAGAGATACAACATATAACATACAATATAGTGGGATTCAATATAGAACATACAACAGAGACACAAATGTAGAAAGGGGCCCTTTGGCCCACTGTGCTTACGCTGACCATCAAGCCCTCACTTTTAAACTAATCGCTGTCCCAGCCCATTTTATCCTCTGCACATCTCCATCAATTCCAAACAGATTCTACTATTCACCTGCACACTGGGAGCAATTTTCACACTAACGTACTGACCTGTGTATTTTGCGTATGTCAGAGGGAAATGGAGAAAAGGAGAATTCATAACCTCTTTACACACAGCACCAGAAGTCAGGAACGAACTACTGAGGCAGTGGGTCCACTATATGTGCCACTGAGCCCAGATGAGAAGAGCTAGCCAAGTTGACTGCAATCAAGAGAGTCCTGTGATGATGTGAGTGATAAGCAGACTGGTTGGCATACTGCTGAGGATGAACCTGATGATGTTTGTCAACTTGACATTGTGAGAGACTTTTAAGCTCTTTAATCCCAGCAGCATAGAATGGCGGCTACATGGAGCCAAGACAAGCTCAATGTGAGAGAACTCCAGCTAGTCCCACTCTCCCATCCTCTTCCCATTTGCCCTGCCATCTATCAGAGAGTTATTCAGCTCCCTTTGGAATGAATCAGCCTCTGTGACTTTCTCTGGCAGTGCATTTACAACCCTTCCACCGTCAAGGTCAACAGATGGTGCCTTAAAAAAGCAGCATCCGTCATTAACAGCCTCATCAGCTGGTACATGCCCTCTCCTTCTTACTGCCAACAGGGCAGAGCTACAGGAGCCTGAAGATATAGAGCTCCATTCCCTCTACCTTCAGATTTCAGAATGGTGCTTGAGCACAGCCTCATCAGCACTACACATTTATTTCATAAATTATATTTCTTTATGTCTTTGCACTACCCATCTGCTGCAAACCAACACATTTCGTATATAATGCCAGTGCTAATAAACCTGATTCTGTTTCTGAAGCATGTTATTACCTTCCCCATTGTTCATTAATTCTCATGTTTGATGCCACCTGCAACTTCGGAAATATTCTGTGCTTCTAAGTCTAATGATTAACAAATATGAAGAAAGCAGTGGCCCTAGGACTGACTACTTAGGAAACTTCATGATTCATTGTGTCCTGTTAGGAATTCTTCTTGACTCCTCTCTGTTGCCAGTTGGCCAATCTCAAAGTGGTGAAGCCAGCATTGGAACACGAGGTCACCTTGCATTGGATATCTGAGATGGATTCCATTGTTATCAATAAAACCATTTAACAAAGGTCAGCTTGATCCATCATACTGGTTTCAAATCTCACTGTGGACCCACTCCTCATGATGTTTTCCAGCCCTCTAAGTCCCAATGTTATTTGTCTCATCCAATTTTGGCCTCTTGCTTATCCCCAACTTTAATAATTCTTATATTAGTTGCTTTGCCTTCAACAGCAGAACCTTAAAGCTGGAATTCATTGCATAATCCTCACTGCCTCTCTAACTTTTAAAGACATTTCTTGAATAGCTGTTTGATTAAGCTTTGTTCATCTGTCAAAATATCTTCTTATGTGGAGTTGTCAAAATTTTGTTTGATAATATTCCTGTGAAGTGTTATATTAAAGGAGATGGAAATGTTGCTGCTGATGTTAAAGACTTCACTGGCTTTGATGGCTCAGCATCACAACCGGTAGAGTCCCTGTTTCACAGCTCTGGGAAGATGTCTTCAATCTAATCCTTGAAATGAACAATCTCCTGGAGGAACTCAGTGGGTTAAGCATCATCCGTCAGGAGAAAGGAATTGTTGATGTTTTAACTGAAAACCCTTCATCAGGATTGAGAGTTGAAAGGGGGAAAGTAAGTATTTTTTTGCGAGGTAATGTTCCAGTTCTATAAAACTTTAGTTAGACCACACTTGACGCATGTGTTCAATTCTAGTTACTTCATTATAGGAAATTTAACAGCGTGCTGTCTGGATAGGTCGAGTGAGGTGGGACTTTTCTCTTTAGAGAGAAAAAGGTGATTTGATAAGGTATATAAGATGATAAGAGGCATATTTTGAGTGGCCAGCCAAAGATTTTTTCCCCAGAGTCAGCAGGTATACCTTGGAATTACTGAATGCAATAAATTATTGAGTGCAAGAAAGCTGTAGCAACACCACTCAACATTGCTCCTGTATGCTTCCTTGTCACTATCTGAAACTCTGCCAACAATACTTTTGTCATTGGCAAATTAATAGATGGCATTTGAGTTGTGCCTAGCCACACAGTCATGGGCATAGACAGAGAAGAGCAGTAAGCTAAGCATGCATCTTTGAGGTGCACCAGTGCTGATAGTCAGTGAGGAGGAGATGTCATTTCCGATCCGCTCAAACTGTGGGCTCCTAGTGAGGAAGTCAAGGATCGAATTGCAGAGGGAGGTACAGAGGCTCAGGAAATGGAGTTTGTTGATGATAACTGAGAGTATGATTGCGTTGAATGTTGAGCTGTAATCAATAAACAACTGCCTGATGTAGGTATTACTATTGTCCAGATAATCCAAGACCGAATGGAATGCCTGTAAGATTGCACTCACTGTAGATCTATTGTGGACATAGGCAAATTGCAGTGGGCCCAGGTTCTTCCTTAGGCAAGAGTTGGTTCTGGTCATAACTAACTTCTCACAGAACTTGATCATCGTAGATGTAAGTGCAATTGGGCAATAGTAGAGAGGTAGCTCACCCTGCTCTTATCACCTATTTAAAACAGGTGGAAACATCCAAATGCAGCAGACAGAGTTTGAAATTGTCCATGAACACACCTGCCAGTTGGTTGGTATTGTGTATTTAATATTTAAGTAATATTTGAGTAATCTCATATTATATATATATATATATGCTGATTAAGCATTCATTTTAATTTAAATAATTCATTAGGGATTATATATAAAAATATGTTAATTGCATACATCCTCACACTACTACATGATCCGTGCAAGCTTCGCTAAAAGTAAAGACAAAGCTATCTCTGCATTCCCAGACTCCCTCTTCATTTGAATCAGTTTAATGTTTTGAAGTTACAAAACATAACATTGGTGATGAGGTACTTTTAAAGTGAACCTGAGATGGCTGTTGATGTGTTAAAATGCAGCAAGACATTCGAACTAGAACAAGACATGGCAAGTGATAAGTGCACCCCAGCACACAGAAACAATTGAGTAGAAAAAAAGGTCATAAACAGAAGCATTCAGGGTTCATAAAGAATGAATACTGGTGATAATAATCATTAAAACATCAGAAATGGCTGGTTATGTTGGAAAATAGACAAGTTTGATTCAACAACAGATAATTGGCTCATATATACTGAGCTCTTGGAACAGTACTTTGAAGTAAATGAAATAACTAATTGGCATGTGCCAATATTGTTAAGTGCATTGGGTTTAAAGGCATTCAGTTTGCTTTGAAGTTTGATTGTTCCAGCCAAACTTGCAGAAATGAGTTTTGGTAATGTTATCAAAGTGATGCAGGAGAACATAGAACCAAAGCCATTTTGATT
Organism: Hemitrygon akajei; assembly: GCF_048418815.1. NCBI lineage: Eukaryota > Metazoa > Chordata > Chondrichthyes > Myliobatiformes > Dasyatidae > Hemitrygon > Hemitrygon akajei. Next base: position 4,244,427 of record NC_133146.1, read on the forward strand.
GCTTTCAGTTTCATAAGTGGAATCAGAAAGAAGGGGATTCCATTTCAGCATATGTGACTGAATTGAAGAGATTGTCTGAGCATTGTCAGTTTGATGATGGGCTCAATGAAGCTCAATGATTGTTTAGTTTGTGGAATCTTAAAAAAACTAACATTCAAAAATGGTTCCTGACTGTAGCACAGTTTATATTCAAATGAGCAGTGGAAATCAATGTTTCAATGGAATTGAATTGAATTGCAGTCAGGAATGAAAGTGAGCTGAACAAATTGTGTTACCATTGTGGTAGGGGCTCACACACACCAAACAAGTGCAGATATAAAGGCAAAACTTGCAGAAAATACAACAAATCAGGACACATACAAAGAGCATGTCATGCAGAAAAAATGAATAGACTGCTCAGGGAAGAGAATAAGTTAAAAGCTCAATAATCTGTATGCTGTCAATGAAAAATCTGATAATGATGAGAGTGACACAGGATTGTGTAGCCTTGAGATTTACAGTGGGAAAATTAATGATAGACAAGCAGTATGGCCAACATCAGAAGTGAACAGCAAATTAACTAAAATGGAATTGGACACTGGTTCAGCTGGTTTCAGTCTTCCACAAAATAAATTAGAATAGCAGTTCAAAGGTTTTAAACTGAAGCCTGCAGATATCCAACTAAGAATTTATATTGGAGAAAAGATCATTCCTGTAGGAATGACACTCCTAATTGTGAAATATGACAAACAACAAGCCACACTGAGTTTGCATATGGTAAAAAACAAAACAGAAGGATCAGCATTGTGGGGGTATGATTTGCTGAGACGACTGCAGTTATTGGAGATCAATCCATCATTTGTATGCTACATTCCCTACAATGAAGCCAACTGAAAGGGAATTAAGAAAGACATTGGCCAATGCCACCACTATCTCCATACCAAACACCATGAGCTATTGTCCAACAGAGGATACACAGGTGGTGTGTCAACCTCAGTGCCTCTGATTGGAAAGGCTATTGACAAAGGACATGGTGCTCTGAGGATTCATGAAAGTAAAAAAATCGGTGGTCCGACAACAACAGTTTATGTAGGCAATGTATCAGAGAAAACTTCTGGTATGTTAATTAGGCAGTTACTTATGACATGCAGCTGCGTTTTAAGCTGGAAGAGAGTTCAAGGAGCTTCAGGAAAGTTGCAGGAATTTGGCTGTTGTGAGTATCAAGAACCAGAAACTAATCTGTGCATTAAGGTTATTGGATGATTTTCAAGTGAGAGACAAAAAGCTGCTTGTAAAAGATGCAAAGACCAAAGCCCAGTTGAATGAATGGAAGCAACAAAAGGAAGGAGTCAATGTAGATACAAAAACAGAGCATTTGTCAGATGATGCTGTGGTTGAAGAAACCAAGAGGAGAATCAGATCATACAGTGAACAATAGAAGGATTAATAAGATAATACTCCAGTGAACTAAATGCACCTTCCCAAGATCAAGAGGCAAAAACTAGCAGAAGAAAAAGGAAGGAGCAGAAAGTTGTTCAGAGCTATCAGAACCAATTCCTGCAGTCAACTGCTACAACCATCATGGAGGAAGCCCCAGACCTGAGATTCACAAATCTCACGTGCAAGGCAGAGGGATTCCCACAAGAATAAGAAATCCTCTACAGCAATTAAATCTTCAAGCCTGAATGGGACACTTTAAAATTTACTGTGCTGTAGATGTTTGTATATAGTAGTTGTGTTATATAATATATTGTCTATATAGTTGAGATGCATTTGCTATTGAATTGGAGCTTGTAGCTAAGCAGGGTGGAGTGTTGTGTATTTAATATTTCAATTATACTTGAGTAATTTTATATATATTGGTTGATTAAAAATTCTTTTTCATTTAGTAATTATGGATGTTTGTAAAAATATGTTAATTGAATACGTCATTGCTTAAAGTAAACCTGCATTTCGGACTCTTTTGAATTAATGTGATGTTTTGATGTTATTAAACATAACAGGTTCAATACAGAAAATTGTTATCAATGTGAAGTTTGCTCGTTCTTCCTGCCAGTGTTTGGGTTTCCTTTGAGACTGTTAGCTTCCTTCCAAAGATGTGTAGGTTGGTTGGTTAATTGGCCAGTTGTGTTGATAGGAAAGTGAGAAGAATAAAATGGAATCCTTAGCCCAGTTTGAGACCATAAGACATGGGATCATAATCTGGCCATTTGGCTTATCGAGTCTGCTCCACTATTTAATCATGGCTAATCTATTACCCCTCTCAAATGTATTTTCCTGCCTTTCCCTTGTAACCTTTGACACCCTTACTAATCAGAAACCTATGAACCACTTCAAATACAGCCAAAGACTTGGCCTCCACAGCCATCTGTAGCAATGAATTCCACAGATTCACTACCCTCTGGCTACAGAAATTGCTAGTCATCTCTGTTCTAACTGGATGTCCAATGCTGAGCCTGTGCCCTTTGGTCATAGATTTCCCCACATCCTCTCCACTTCCACTCTATTTATGCATTTCAATATTTGATACATTTCAATAAGATCCCCGTCATTCTACTAAACTCCAGTAAGTACAGGCCCAGAGCCATCAAATGTTCCTCACATATTAATCCTTTCATCCTCAAGATCATTTTCGTGAATCTTTTCTGAACTCTGTCCAATGCCAGCAGATCTTTTCTTAGATAAAGGGCCCACAACTACTCACAGTACTCCAAGTGTGCCCTGACCAGTGCCTTACAATAAACACAACAGATTCTGCAGATGCTAGAAATCCAGAGAAACATACACAAAATACAGGAGTAACTCAGGAGGTTAGGCAGTATTTATGGAAAGAAGTCAACAGTTGACCTTTCCGGCTGAGACCCTTCTGCAGGACTAAAAGGGAAGGGGGAATCTACCAGAAGATGCCATTCTATTCAATGCCTTTTACGCCTCAGCATGACACTTTTGCTTTTATCTTCTACTTTGGGCATTGTGTGGCTGTCATTTATAATTGTTATTCAACTGAGGAGCTTTAAGGAAAGGAAATGTATGCTGGCTTTGATCTGCACCATTACATTCCTTGACTAAATAATAGCGATATTTTCCTATATATTTTAGAGAAGCCAGTTTAATATAATAAAACTCGAATTGCAACTGTTACAAGGTGTGATGCTGTTTGAATTCCTGATCATTCCCTATGAATGATCACTTCCCACATTGTCATGTCTATTCAAACTAAATTTAATGTGATTCCTCCTTTGTGTGTGGTAATATTAAAAAGGAAGTCTGTCAGACAGAATGGTGCTAACTTGGAGTGGGAATGTTATGAGAAAGTACAAAAGAACCAGTCCACAGCAATGTTTTCGGAAAGTTAAGGGAGTACTAGTCTACAGCTATAACAATGGACGATGGTGAAAACATGTTTTACATGGGAAGGCAAGGTCTTTGTGCAGGTACTGGTATCAAATGCATACCATTTTGTACCAGTGCAAGGGGTTTTGAAGGGTTAAAAAGGGGCAGCTTCTTGGTGTAAGGGCAGAGGTGAGGTCATGGATGATTACTAATGCTAAGACAGGGAAGAGCACATCAGGAGAGTCAGAGTATGTCAAATAAGAGTTAGACTTAGAGAGAGAGAGAGAGAGAGAGAGAGAGAGAGGAGCGAGGTTGTGTGAAAGTTTGTCAGCATCCAGCAGAGCAGCTCATTTAAAGGATGACAAGTATTACTCTGATTTTTCTGTACTGCTACTACTTACTGCTACAGTTGTCTCCCGCTTTACGAACGTTCGCTTTACGCCACTTCACTTTTACAAAAGAGCTACATTAGTAACCTGTTTTCACATTACAAAGAGGATGTTCGCTTTTACAGAAATTTTTCCTGTATAATTTAATGGTTCTTCGCTTTACGCCATTTCGGCTTAAGAAAGATTTCATAGGAACACTCTACATTGTAAAGGGGGAGATGTCTAGATAGAGATTTGTTTTTCCTTTTTTATTACATCTGTGCTAGTTCTAATAAAGTGTTTTCTTGTGGTCTTGAACACCTGTGTCGACTCCTTTGTTTGCTAATACACATCCAGATACCCCGAGGTGAACAAATTTTAAAATAATTTTTGTTTACTGGTGAACAACAGGAAGTAATCAGGTCTGGAGGTAGCTTCTGTGCTGTAAGGTAGATGGGACCACTAAAATAATCCTGGATTGAATATTTAATGTGGTAACACTTTAATTAAGAGATATTCCCTCTTACTGATTGTACTTATAACATCTACATGAATGTATGTCAATTCTAGCTGCACATCTGCTCAGTGTGCCCAAGGAAATTTAATAGCAGGTTGAAGAAACTACATATTATCCACAATTAACTACAGTTCAATGCGTACTCCTACTTTAACAAGCATCAAACAAGAGAGGATCTCTAGACAGGGTCAGATAGAACATAGAACATAGAACAATTCAGCACAGTACAGGCCCTTTGGCCCACAATACTGTGCTGACCCTTAAACTCTGCCTCCCATATAACCCCCCACCTTAAATTCCTCCATATACCTGTCTAGTAGTCTCTTAAACTTCACTAGTGTGTCTGCCTCCACCACTGACTCAGGCAGTGCATTCCACACACCAACCACTCTGAGTAAAAAACCTTCCTCTAATATCCCCTTTGAACTTCCCTCCCCTTACCTTAAAGATATGTTCTCTGGTATTGAGCAGTGGTGCCCTGGGGAAGAGGCACTGGCTATCCACTCTATCTATTCCTCTTAATATCTTGTATACCTCTATCATGTCTCCTCTCATCCTCCTTCTCTCCAGAGAGTAAAGCCCTAACTCCCTTAATCTCTGATCATAATGCATACTCTCTAAACCAGGCAGCATCCTGATAAATCTGCTCTGTACCCTTTCCAATGTTTCCATATCCTTCCTATAGTGAGGCAACCAGAAATGGACACAGTACTCCAAGTGTAGCCTAACCAGAGTTTTATAGAGCTGTATCATTACCCCGCAACTCTTAAACTCTATCCCTCGACTTATGAAAGCTAGCTTTCTTAACTACCCTATTTACCTGTGAGGCAACTTTCAGGGATCTGTGGACATGTACCCCCAAATCCCTCTACTCCTCCACACTTCCAAGTATCCTGCCATTTACTTTGTACAGAGTACTCTTGTACTCTGCCTTGGAGTTTGTCCTTCCAAAGTGTACCACCTCACACTTTTCTGGATTGAACTCCATCTGCCACTTCTCAGCCCACTTCTGCATCCTATCAATGTCTGTCTGCAATCTTCGACAATCCTCAACACTATCCACAACAGCACCAACCCTTGTGTCGTCTATAAACTTGCCAACCCACCCTTCTACCCCCACATCCAGGTTGTTAATAAAAATCACCAAAAGTAGAGGTCCCAGAACCGATCCTTGTGGGGGACCACTAGTCACAACCCTCCAATCTGAATGTACTCCCTCCACCACGACCCTCTGCTTTCTGCAGGCAAGCCAATTCTGAATCCACCTGGCCAAACGTCCCTGGATCCCTTACCTTCTGACTTTCTGAATAAGCCTACCGTTCGGAACCTTGCCAAATGCCTTACTAAAATCCATGTAGATCACATCCACTGCACTACCCTCATCTATATGCCTGGTCACCTCCTCAAAGAACTCTATCAGGCTTGTTAGATGCAATCTGCCCTTCACAAAGCCATGCTGACTGTCCCTGATCAGACCATCATTCTCTAAATGCCCATAGATTCTATCTCTAAGAATCTTTTCCAACAGCTTTCCCACCACAGATGTAAGGCTCACTAGTCTATAATTACCCAGACTATCCCTACTACCTTTTTTGAACAAGGGGACAACATTCACCTCCCTCCAATCCTCTAGTACCATTCCCATGGACAACGAGGATATAAGGATCCTAGCCAGAGGATCAGCAATCTCTTCCCTCGCCTCGTGGAGCAGCCTGGGGAATATTCCGTCAGGTCCCAGGGACTTAACCATCCTAATGTATTTTAACCACTCCAACACCTTTTCTCCTTTAATATGAACATGCTCTAGAACATCAACCTCACTCATATTGTCCTCACCGTCATCAAGTTCCCTCTCATTGGTGAATACCGAAGAGAAGTATTCATTGAGGACTTCCACACTTCCACAAGGACCTCGCTCACTTCCACAGCCTCCAGGCACATCTTCCCACCATTATCTCTAATTGGTCCTATCTTCACTCCTGTCAACCTTTTGTTCTTCACATAATTGAAGAATGCCTTGGGGTTTTCCTTTACCCTACTCGGCAAGGCCTTCTCATGCCCCCTCCTTGCTCTCCTCAGCCCTTTCTTAAGCTCCTTTCTTGCTACCCTATATTCTTCAGTAGACTCATCTGATCCTTGCTTCCTAAACCTCACGTATGCTGCCTTCTTCCATCTGATTAGATTCTCCACTTGTCACCCATGGTTCCTTCACCCTACCATTCTTTATATTTGTCACCGGGACAAATTTATCCCTAACAGCCTGCAAGAGATCCCTAAACATCGACCACATTTCCATAGTACATTTCCCTGCAGAAACATCATCCCAATTTACACCCGCATGTTCTAGCCTTATTGCCTCATAATTTGCCCTTCCCCAATTAAAAATTTTCCTGTCCTCTCTGATTCTATTCTTTTCCATGATAATGTTAAAGGCAAGGGAGCAGTGGTCACTGTCCCCCAGATGCTCACCCACTGAGAGATCTGTGACCTGACCTGGTTCGTTACCTAATACTAGATCTAGTATGGCACTCCTCCTAGTCGGCCTGTCAACATACCATGACAGGAACCTGTCCTGGACACACTTAACAAACTCTGCCCTGTCTAAACTATTGGAACTAATCAGGTGCCAATCAATATTAGGGAAGTTAAAGTCACCTATGATAACAACCCTGTTATTTTTGCACCTTTCCAAAATCTGCCTCCCAATCTGCTTCTCGGCATCTCTGCTGCTACCAGGGGGCCTATAGAATACTCCCAGTAGAGTAACTGCTCCCTTCAAAACAAGCCTGAGCATTATTTCAGGTAGAGTGGGCAGTTTCTACTGGGATCTGAGAGGGAAATGCAAACGTGGAGCTGTTAGTATATCCTCATGGATCTTCTGACATTTCTCATTTCTCATCTACTGGCATCTTCAGAATATTGGCATTTCGAGTCACAGAGTCAACTGCAGGAGGTGCAGCACTTGTTCTTACACCTCCTTCCTCACCACCAACCAAGGGACCTAGACAGCCCTTCCAGGTGAGAGCAAGACTCACGTGCACCTCCCCCATCCTCATCTACTGCATTCACAGCTCCTGCTGAGGTCTCATAGAATCACAGAGCACTACAGCACAGAAATTTTTAAACGCCAGCTCAGAACCCATTTATTTAACCTTGATTTTAACTAACATCATTTTGTCTTTTATTTTCATGTTTGCACTTTATGCCACTGTAAAGCACTTTGGACTTCATTGTTGTATGAAAAATGTTTTATAAATAAATTATTTATAGAGTTCAAAAAGTTATTTATTTATTACTATTATTAAAAATAAACAGGTCCTTTAGCCCATCTAGTCTGTGCTGAACTGTAATTCTGCCTAGTTCTATCAACCTACACTTGGACCATAGCTCTCCATACTCCTCCCCATCCATGTATTTATCCAGACTTCTCTTAGGTGTTGCAATCAAAGCTCCATTCATCTCTTCCACTGGCAGCTCATTCCACAATCGCACCATCCTCTGAGTGAAGTTTCCTCCTCAATTTCTCTTTGAATATTTCACTTTCACCTTTAACCAAGACCTCTAGTTCTACCAAGCTTCTGTTGAAAAAACCTGCTTCTATTTACTCTATCCATATCCCTCATAATTGTATATAACTGTACCTCTATCAAATCTTCCCTTCTTCTCCTATGCTCTAGAGAATAAAGTCCTAACCTATTCAACCTTTCCCTATAACTCAGGTGCTCAAGTCCAGGCAACATCCTCAAGTCAAGTCAAGTCACTTTTTATTGTCATTTCAACCATAACTGCTGGTACAGTACACAGATAACATTTTTCAGGACCTTGGTGTTACATGAAACAGTACAAAAACTACACTGAACTATGTAAAACAACACAAAAAACTGCACTAGACTACAGACCTACCCAGGACTGCATAAAGTATACAAAACAGTGCAGGCATTACAATAAATAATAAACAAGACAATAGACACTGTAGAGGGTAGTAAGTTGGTGTCAGTCCAGGCTCTGGGTATTGAGGAGTCTGATGGCTTGGGGGAGGAAACTATTACAAAGTCTGGTCGTGAGAGCCTGAATGCTTCAGTGCCTTTTTCCAGATGGCAGGAGGGAGAAGAGTTTGTATGAAGGGTGCACGGGGGATCATCATAACACTGTTTACTTTGCGGATGCAGTGTGTGGTATAGTGTCTGTAATGGCGGGAAGAGAGACCCCAATGATCTTCTCAGCTGACCTCAATATCCGCTGCAGGGTCTTGCGATCCGAGATGGTGCAATTTCTGAACCAGGCAGTGATGCAGCTGCTCAGGATGTTCTCAATACAACCTCTGTTGAAAATGGGGAGGATGGGAGGGTGGGAGATGGACTTCCCTCAGCCTTCGCAAAAAGTAGAGACGCTGCTGGGCTTTCTTTGCTAGGGAGCTGGTGTTGAGGGACCAGGTGAGATTCTCCACCAGGTGAACACCAAGAAATTTAGTGCTCTTAGCGATCTCTACCAAGGAACCATCGATGTTCAGTGGAGAGTGGTCACTCCATGCCTTCCTGAAGTCAACAGCCACCTCTTTTGTTTTGTTTGCATTCAAAGACAGGTTGTTGGCTCTGCACCAGTCCGTTAGCCGCTGCACCTCCTCTCTGTATATTGACTTGTCATTCTTGCTGATGAGACCCACCATGGTCGTGTCATCGGCGAACTTAATGATATGGTTCGAGCTGTATGTTACAGCACAGTCGTAGGTCAGCAGAGTGAACAGCAGTGGACTGAGCACACAGCCCTGGGGAGCCCCGTGCTCAGTGTGATGGTGTTAGAGATGCTGCTTCCGATCCGGACTGACTGAGGTCTCCCAGTCAGGAAGTCTAGGATCCAGTTGCAGAGGGTGGTGTTCAGGCCCAGTAGGCTCAGCTTTCCAATCAGTTTCTGAGGGATGATTGTGTTGAATGCTGAACTGAAGTCTATGAACAGCATTCAAACATATGTGTCTTTTTTGTCCAGGTGGGTTAAGGCCAGATGGAGGGTGGCATCGTCTGTTGAACGGTTGGGACAGTACACAAACTGCAGGGGTCCAGTGAGGTGGGGGGCAGCAGGGTCTTGATGTGCTTCATGATGAGCCTCTTGAAACATTTCATGATGATGGATGTGAGTGCAACGGGAAGGTAGGGTTAGGGTTAAATTTCTCCAGGAAACTGTTGCCATTTCCACACAGAAATGCTGGTGTTTTCATACTGAATTCCTGACATTTTCTTATAGTGCTACTTTTCTTTTAAAATCTTTTTGTTGATTTTAAATAAACATAAATGAAACATGAATACAAAGAGCTTGAGAGTACATAATTAATAGGTTAAGGTATGAATACAAAGATGATAATCCATATATAATAACCTCCCAAACTCACAGTAGTTACAAAAAATGGAGAAAATAAGAAACCCCCCCGCCCAAAAAAAGAAAAAAAACCTAACTGACATGGGCCATTGCATTATATCAATTATACACAGTAGCATCAATAACTCCGCACCTCCATCCAGATAATTAAGGATGATAAGAGTAAGGTTTAGCTCATATGAAAATGTTGAATAAATGGTCTCCAAGTTTCTTCAAATTTAACTGAGGAGTCAAAGACAACACTTCTAATTTTTTCTAAACACAAACAAGAAATAGTTTGAGAAAACCACTGAAATATAGTTGGAGGATTAATTTCTTTCCAGTTCAATAGGATAGATCTTCTAGCCATTAATGTGACAAATGCAATCATCCGCCGGGCTGAGGGGGGATAAACAACTATTATCCACCACTGGTAAACTGAAAATTGCAGTAATAGGATACGGTTGCAATTTGATATTCAGAACTGTTGAAATAATACCAAAAATATTTTTCCAATAATTTTGCAAACAGGGGCAAGACCAAAACATGTGGGTCAATGAAGCGACTTCAGAATGTCATCTGTCACAGGTTGGATTAACATAAGAATAAAATCGAGCAAGTTTATCCTTGGACATGTGAGTCCTATGTACAACCTTAAATTGTATTAGGGCATGTTTAGCACAAATAGAAGAATTGACTAGTTGTAAAATTTTCTCCCACTGCTCTGTGGGTATAAGACAGTGAAATTCTTTTTCCCATTCCTTCTTAATTTTTTCTGATACTTCTGGCTGTATTTTCATGATCATATTATAAATGATGGCTATTTAACCCTTCTGGCAAAGATTCAGGGCTAAAACTTTTTCCGTAATATCCGTTGGACATGATTTCGGAAAAGACTGTAACATGTTATTCAAGAAATTTCTAACTTGCAAGTATCTAAAAATATGAGTTTTAGGCAAATTATATTTATTGGATAGCTGTTCAAAGGGCATAAAACTGTTATCTAAAAATAGATCACGAAAACATGTTATACCTTTGGTTTTCCATAATACAAAGGCTTGATCCATAAAAGAGGGCTGAAAAAAAAAGATATAATAGGGCTTGATAAGATAAACTTATTCAAGCCGAAGAATTTACGAAATTGAAACCATATTTGTAATGTATGCTTAACTATAGGATTAGTTATTTGTTTATTCAATTTAGATAAAGCAAAAGGAAGCAAAGATCCTAAAATAGAAAACAATGAAAAATCTTGTACAGATTTACATTCCAAATGTACCCATTGTGGGCAAGGTACTATAATCGATTCTTGTGTCCAAGATATTAAATATCAAATATTAACTGCCCAGTAGTAAAATCTTAGGTTTGGCAAAGCCAAACCTCCTTCCTTCTTAGGCTTCTGTAAATATTTTTTTTACTTAAGCTAGGATTTTTAATTCTGCCACACATACGAGGATATTTTGGAGTCAATAATATCAAAAAAGGATTTAGGAATAAAAATTGGTAATGCTTGAAATAAATATAAAAAATTGGGTAATACTATCATCTTGATAGCATTAATTCAACCAACCAATGACAAAGATAATGGGGACCACTTGGTAATAAGTTGCTTGATTTGGTCAATTAAAGGTAAAAAAGTAACTTTAAATAAATCCTTATGTTTCTTGGTAATTTTAATACTTAAATAAGTAAAATGATCTGTAACAACTTTAAATGATAAGTGTTTATAGATTGAAACTTATAGAACTACTGGCATGTTCCCATGGAGTTGTTGGCTTTTCCCTATGGAGCTCCTTGCATATCCCAGGGAAATAACACCTCCCCATGGGATCACTGGTGCTTTCTCAGGATATTATTGGGATTTCCCTGTGGATCTCCTGGCACCTCCTCGTTAGTACCAATGAATTCAGAAGTTACATGCGTACAAAGCTGATGGAAGGATTAAGGATTAATTTTACTAGTCACAAGTGCATTTAATGAGTGAAACATATCAGGATCAGAATCCCGTTTAATATTGTGTTTATGTTGTGAAATGTATTGTTTTGTGACAGCAGTACATTGAAATACATAAAAATAAATTACAATAAGAAACAAATATTTAGTGCAAAAAGAGAGCAAAACTCCTGGCTTGGATCATTGACCTTTCAGCAATCTGATGGCTGAGGGGAAGAAGCTGTTCCTAAAACATTAAGTGTGTACCTCCTCCCTGAGAAGAACGCATGTACTGGGTCTTGCGGGGTCCTTAACAATGTCTTTTTTGGGGCATTATCCTTGATGCTGGGAAGGCTAGTACCCATGATGGAGTTGGCTGAGTTTGCAAACCCTTCCATACCAGACAGTGATGCAACCATGTGGAATGTTCTCCATGACACATCTGTAAAGATTTGCTTGAGTCTTTAGAATGCTTGATTTGCATCAAATCAAATCAGTGAAGGGTGATCTGGGGGCAGACTGCATTGCTTCTGGAGCCAACATAGCATAAGACCATAAGGCCATAAGGCATAGGAGCAGAATTAGGCCATTCCATCATGGCTGATCCTGGATCTCACTCAACCTCATACACCTGTCTTCTCACCATATCCTTTGATGCCCTGACCAATTAGGAAACAATCAACTTCCACCTTAAATATACCCATGGACTTGGTCTCCACCGCAGTCTGTGGCAGAACATGCCACAGATTCACGACTCTCTGGCTAAAAAATAATTCTCCTTACCATATTCTAAAAGGTCACCCTTAATTTTGAGGCTGTGCACTCTAGTTCTGGATATCACACCTTATCCATATCCTCTCCACATCCATCCTATCCACTTCCTCTCCACATCCACCCTATCCACATCCTCTCCACATCCACCCTATCCACATCCTCTCCACGTCTATCCTATCCACATCCTCTCCACGTCCACCCTATCCACATCCTCTCCATGTCCACCCTATCCACATCCTCTCCACATCCACCTTATCCACATCCTCTCCACATCCACCCTATCCACATCCTCTCCACGTCCAACCTATCCACATCCTCTCCACATCCACCCTATCCACATCCTCTCCACATCCACCCTATCCACATCCTCTCCACGTCCACCCTATCCACATCCTCTCCACGTCCATCCTATCCACATCCTCTCCACGTCCACCCTATCCACATCCTCTCCACATCCACCCTATCCACATCCTCTCCACGTCCATCCTATCCACATCCTCTCCACGTCCACCCTATCCACATCCTCTCCACATCCACCCTATCCACATCCTCTCCACATCCATCCTATCCACATCCTCTCCACGTCCACCCTATCCACATCCTCTCCATGTCCACCCTATCCACATCCTCTCCACATCCACCTTATCCACATCCTCTCCACATCCACCCTATCCACATCCTCTCCACGTCCAACCTATCCACATCCTCTCCACATCCACCCTATCCACATCCTCTCCACATCCACCCTATCCACATCCTCTCCACGTCCACCCTATCCACATCCTCTCCACGTCCATCCTATCCACATCCTCTCCACGTCCACCCTATCCACATCCTCTCCACATCCACCCTATCCACATCCTCTCCACATCCATCCTATCCACATCCTCTCCACGTCCACCCTATCCACATCCTCTCCATGTCCACCCTATCCACATCCTCTCCACGTCCACCTTATCCACATCCTCTCCACATCCACCCTATCCACATCCTCTCCACGTCCACCTTATCCACATCCTCTCCACATCCACCCTATCCACATCCTCTCCACATCCACCCTATCCACATCCTCTCCACGTCTATCCTATCCACTTCCTCTCCACATCCACCCTATCCACATCCTCTCCACATCCACCCTATCCACATCCTCTCCACGTCCACCTTATCCACATCCTCTCCACATCCACCCTATCCACATCCTCTCCACATCCACCCTATCCACATCCTCTCCACATCCACCCTATCCACATCCTCTCCACATCCACCTTATCCACATCCTCTCCACATCCACCCTATCCACATCCTCTCCACGTCCATCCTATCCACATCCTCTCCACATCCACCCTATCCACATCCTCTCCACGTCCACCATATCCACATCCTCTCCACATCCACCTTATCCACATCCTCTCCACATCCACCCTATCCACATCCTCTCCACATCCACCCTATCCACATCCTCTCCACGTCCACCTTATCCACATCCTCTCCACATCCACCCTATCCACATCCTCTCCACGTCCACCATATCCACATCCTCTCCACATCCACCCTATCCACATCCTCTCCACATCCACCTTATCCACATCCTCTCCACGTCCACCCTATCCACATCCTCTCCACATCCACCCTATCCACATCCTCTCCACATCCACCCTATCCACATCCTCTCCACATCCATCCTATCCACATCCTCTCCACATCCACCCTATCCACATCCTCTCCACGTCTATCCTATCCACTTCCTCTCCACATCCACCCTATCCACATCCTCTCCACATCCACCCTATCCACATCCTCTCCACATCCACCCTATCCACATCCTCTCCACGTCCATCCTATCCACATCCTCTCCACATCCACCATAGGAAACCTCCTCTCCACATCCACCTTATCCACATCCTCTCCACGTCCACCCTATCCACATCCTCTCCACATCCACCCTATCCACATCCTCTCCACATCCACCCTATCCACATCCTCTCCACATCCATCCTATCCACATCCTCTCCACATCCACCCTATCCACATCCTCTCCACGTCTATCCTATCCACTTCCTCTCCACATCCACCCTATCCACATCCTCTCCACATCCACCCTATCCACATCCTCTCCACATCCACCCTATCCACATCCTCTCCACGTCCACCCTATCCACATCCTCTCCACATCCACCCTATCCACATCCTCTCCACATCTACCCTATCCACCTCCTCTCCACATCCACCCTATCCACATCCTCTCCACATCCACCCTATCCACATCCTCTCCACATCCACCCTATCCACATCCTCTCCACGTCCACCCTATCCACATCCTCTCCACATCCACTCTATCCACATCCTCTCCACGTCCATCCTATCCACATCCTCTCCACATCCACCCTATCCACATCCTCTCCACATCCATCTTATCCACATCCTCTCCACATCCACCTTATCCACATCCTCTCCACATCCACCCTATCCACATCCTCTCCACGTCCACCATAGGAAACCCCCTCTCCACATCCACCCTATCCACATCCGCTCCACATCCATCATAGGAAACCTCCTCTCCACATCCATCTTATCCACATCCTCTCCACGTCCACCTTATCCACATCCTCTCCGCATCCACCCTATCCACATCCTCTCCACATCCACCCTATCCACATCCTCTCCACGTCCACCTTATCCACATCCTCTCCGCATCCACCCTATCCACCTCCTCTCCACATCCACCCTATCCACATCCTCTCCACGTCCACCCTATCCACATCCTCTCCACATCCACCCTATCCACATCCTCTCCACATCCACCCTACCCACATCCTCTCCACGTCCACCTTATCCACATCCTCTCCACATCCACCCTATCCACATCCTCTCCACATCCACCCTATCCACATCCTCTCCACATCCACCTTATCAACATCCTCTCCACATCCACCTTATCCACATCCTCTCCACATCCACCCTATCCACATCCGCTCCACATCCACCCTATCCACATCCTCTCCACATCCACCTTATCCACATCCTCTCCACATCCACCTTATCCACATCCTCTCCACATCCACCCTATCCACATCCTCTCCACATCCACCCTATCCACATCCTCTCCACGTCCACCATAGGAAACCTCCTCTCCACATCCACCCTATCCACATCCGCTCCACATCCACCCTATCCACATCCTCTCCACATCCACCTTATCCACATCCTCTCCACATCCACCTTATCCACATCCTCTCCACATCCACCCTATCCACATCCTCTCCACATCCACCCTATCCACATCCTCTCCACGTCCACCATAGGAAACCTCCTCTCCACATCCACCATAGGAAACCTCCTCTCCACATCCACCCTATCCACATCCTCTCCACATCCACCTTATCCACATCCTCTCCACATCCACCATATCCACATCCTCTCTACATCCACCCTATCCACATCCTCTCCACGTCCACCCTATCCACATCCTCTCCACATCCACCCTATCCACATCCTCTCCACATCCACCTTATCAACATCCTCTCCACATCCACCTTATCCACATCCTCTCCACGTCCACCCTATCCACATCCACTCCACGTCCACCTTATCCACATCCTCTCCACGTCCACCCTATCCACATCCTCTCCACATCCACCCTATCCACATCCGCTCCACATCCACCCTATCCACATCCTCTCCACATCCACCTTATCCACATCCTCTCCACATCCACCTTATCCACATCCTCTCCACATCCACCATATCCACATCCTCTCTACATCCACCCTATCCACATCCTCTCCACGTCCACCCTATCCACATCCTCTCCACGTCCACCTTATCCACATCCTCTCCACATCCACCCTATCCACATCCTCTCCACGTCCACCATATCCACATCCTCTCCACATCCACCCTATCCACATCCTCTCCACATCCACCTTATCCACATCCTCTCCACGTCCACCCTATCCACATCCTCTCCACATCCACCCTATCCACATCCTCTCCACATCCACCCTATCCACATCCTCTCCACATCCATCCTATCCACATCCTCTCCACATCCACCCTATCCACATCCTCTCCACGTCTATCCTATCCACTTCCTCTCCACATCCACCCTATCCACATCCTCTCCACATCCACCCTATCCACATCCTCTCCACATCCACCCTATCCACATCCTCTCCACGTCCATCCTATCCACATCCTCTCCACATCCACCATAGGAAACCTCCTCTCCACATCCACCTTATCCACATCCTCTCCACGTCCACCCTATCCACATCCTCTCCACATCCACCCTATCCACATCCTCTCCACATCCACCCTATCCACATCCTCTCCACATCCATCCTATCCACATCCTCTCCACATCCACCCTATCCACATCCTCTCCACGTCTATCCTATCCACTTCCTCTCCACATCCACCCTATCCACATCCTCTCCACATCCACCCTATCCACATCCTCTCCACATCCACCCTATCCACATCCTCTCCACGTCCACCCTATCCACATCCTCTCCACATCCACCCTATCCACATCCTCTCCACATCTACCCTATCCACCTCCTCTCCACATCCACCCTATCCACATCCTCTCCACATCCACCCTATCCACATCCTCTCCACATCCACCCTATCCACATCCTCTCCACGTCCACCCTATCCACATCCTCTCCACATCCACTCTATCCACATCCTCTCCACGTCCATCCTATCCACATCCTCTCCACATCCACCCTATCCACATCCTCTCCACATCCATCTTATCCACATCCTCTCCACATCCACCTTATCCACATCCTCTCCACATCCACCCTATCCACATCCTCTCCACGTCCACCATAGGAAACCCCCTCTCCACATCCACCCTATCCACATCCGCTCCACATCCATCATAGGAAACCTCCTCTCCACATCCATCTTATCCACATCCTCTCCACGTCCACCTTATCCACATCCTCTCCGCATCCACCCTATCCACATCCTCTCCACATCCACCCTATCCACATCCTCTCCACGTCCACCTTATCCACATCCTCTCCGCATCCACCCTATCCACCTCCTCTCCACATCCACCCTATCCACATCCTCTCCACGTCCACCCTATCCACATCCTCTCCACATCCACCCTATCCACATCCTCTCCACATCCACCCTACCCACATCCTCTCCACGTCCACCTTATCCACATCCTCTCCACATCCACCCTATCCACATCCTCTCCACATCCACCCTATCCACATCCTCTCCACATCCACCTTATCAACATCCTCTCCACATCCACCTTATCCACATCCTCTCCACATCCACCCTATCCACATCCGCTCCACATCCACCCTATCCACATCCTCTCCACATCCACCTTATCCACATCCTCTCCACATCCACCTTATCCACATCCTCTCCACATCCACCCTATCCACATCCTCTCCACATCCACCCTATCCACATCCTCTCCACGTCCACCATAGGAAACCTCCTCTCCACATCCACCCTATCCACATCCGCTCCACATCCACCCTATCCACATCCTCTCCACATCCACCTTATCCACATCCTCTCCACATCCACCTTATCCACATCCTCTCCACATCCACCCTATCCACATCCTCTCCACATACATCCTCTCCACGTCCACCATAGGAAACCTCCTCTCCACATCCACCATAGGAAACCTCCTCTCCACATCCACCCTATCCACATCCTCTCCACATCCACCTTATCCACATCCTCTCCACATCCACCATATCCACATCCTCTCTACATCCACCCTATCCACATCCTCTCCACGTCCACCCTATCCACATCCTCTCCACATCCACCCTATCCACATCCTCTCCACATCCACCTTATCAACATCCTCTCCACATCCACCTTATCCACATCCTCTCCACGTCCACCCTATCCACATCCACTCCACGTCCACCTTATCCACATCCTCTCCACGTCCACCCTATCCACATCCTCTCCACATCCACCCTATCCACATCCGCTCCACATCCACCCTATCCACATCCTCTCCACATCCACCTTATCCACATCCTCTCCACATCCACCTTATCCACATCCTCTCCACATCCACCCTATCCACATCCTCTCCACATCCACCTTATCCACATCCTCTCCACATCCACCCTATCCACATCCTCTCCACGTCCACCCTATCCACATCCTCTCCACGTCCACCATAGGAAACCTCCTCTCCACATCCACCATAGGAAACATCCTCTCCACATCCACCCTATCCACATCCTCTCCACATCCACCATATCCACATCCTCTCTACATCCACCCTATCCACATCCTCTCCACGTCCACCCTATCCACATCCTCTCCACATCCATCCTATCCACATCCTCTCCACATCCACCCTATCCACATCCTCTCCACGTCCACCCTATCCACATCCTCTCCACATCCACCCTATCCACATCCTCTCCACGTCCACCCTATCCACATCCTCTCCACATGCACCCTATCTGATCCTTTCAACATTTGATAGCTTTCAATGAGATCCCCCGCATTCTTCTAAATTCCAGTGAGTACAGGCTCAAAGCTGCCAAATGCTCCTCCCTTTCATTCCCAGAATCATCCTTGTGAACCTCCTCTGGATTCTCTCTAATAACAACACATCCTTTCTTAGATATGGGCCCAAAACAGTTGACAATACTTCAAGTGTAGCCTGCCTAATGTCTTATAAAGTTTCTGCATTATCTCCTTGCTTCTGTATTCTAAACCCCTGAAATGAACATTGCATTTGCCTTCTTTACCTCAGAATGCCTACAATTCTCTCATTGTAACGGTATGAGTTCCCAGATGAAACACAAAGGGTCAAGAAAAATGTGCAATCTTCTTACAGACAGCAGTGGGGATTGGTCATTGCTGGCACTGTGAAGTGACACTACACTACCTGGTGGAAGTTTCTGAACTTTATTGCCAGCTGTTAACCCTAGATTTCATGGCTCAGTAGAGCTGAAGCAGTTCACTGTAAGTTATGATGGTTTAACACCTACACCTGATGAGATCTGATGCAATGAATTGATTATAATGGCAAAGAATGGCTGCGATAATATGCAGATACTTTACATTTAAAAGAAAATTGAACTCATTTAGTTGTTTTCATGCTTTTTCCTGATGTAACAGTGAAGGATTTGCTTGTTCTTCAACAGTCTCCATCAATAAACAAACTGTTGGAGCAACTCAATGGGTCAGGTAGCATCTGTCGGGGCAAAGGGGCAAAGGAATGGGAGACATCTCATGCTGAGACCCGCAAGTCATCACTGTAGTTCAGTCTCTTTACATTGACAGCGATCTCTGATAGGTTCCAATCCCACAGCTGTCTCCTCTTGCCCCTCACACTTTCCAATTTCTAACTTCTCATAAATCTGATGAAAGGCCACTAAAGTTCTATCTTCACCAATGCTGGCCAGCCTGAGAGTATTCTGAATATTTTCTATTTCTATAACATCAAAAACAAATGTAATTGGCAATTCACTTTTCTCTCTTTATTTACACTCAGTCCCCACTTTATTATGTACCTACTTCAAGGCTCAATATGTTGTGCATTCAGAGACGCCTTTCTGCACACCACAGTTGTAATGCATGGTTATTTGACTTACTGTCACCTTCCTATTAGCTTGAACCAGTCTGGTCAATCTCCTCTGACCTCTCTCACTAACAAGACATTTTTTCCCACAGAACTGCTGCACATTGGTATTTTTTGTCTTTCACGCCATTCTCTTTAAACTTTAGAGACCTCCATCTTTTTTTAATTTTTGTAAATGATATTTACCAATTCTTGGTCTTTTATTATTCCAAACAAAAGATGAAATAATAGAGTCAACCTGATTGAAAAACTTCTTAGTTAAAAAACTAGGGGTATTTTGAAATACATATAAAAATTTTGGTAAAATCATCATTTTAACTGCATGAATTCGGCTGACTAACATCATTACTATTTGACATAGGAGAGACTGTCTAAAATGTTTTCTGATGTTGATAGTGTGACAGATGTAAAACTGAGACAGCTACATTGACACATATGTTTTGATCGTGTTCTGTACGGAAACATTTTTGGAAGTCTATTTTCTCTACAATTTCTAAAGTTTTAAAAATTAATTTACAACCTAATAAATTGACAATTTTATTTGGTATAATCCCTCAATATATTCATGGTATTTCTCCATCAGACCAACATGTAATTGCTTTTGTTACATTATTGGCCAGAAGGACTATTTTGTTGAAATGGAAAGATGTTTCTGCTCCTACTTTGGTACACCTCTCAGGTGATGTTATGCCTTAGTTTGGAGAAAATCAGAAATCAACCTTTCGATCCTCGATTTGATTTTGAGAAAAGGTGGGGTTCATTTGCCTGCTACTATCATTTGGTTTGAGTTAATTAATATAGTCTCCTTCCAATTTTTTTAAAGTGGATTTGAGTTGGTGGATTGATTTTTTTTTCTGTGGAAGCTTGTATGATGTATAGCTCTGGGGTTGTGCTCCCAATGGGTTTTTTTTTGTTTGTTTTTTTCAGTTAGTAGGGTTTTTTTTAGTTAGTAGGGGTTCTTTTTTTTCCTTTTTTTTCTTTAAAAAAATATTCTTAACACTTTATTTTCTCTTATTATTATTGATATATTGCTTAGCTTTGTTAATCAATTATTTGCTAATTTAATTCTTTAATGTGTATAATGACATATTGACTTAATGTATCTTTTTTTGTTAATCAATAATAATTAATAAAAAGATTTTTAAAAAGAAAATAAACTTTAGAGACAGTTGTGTGTGAAAATCCCAGGAGATCTGCAGTTTCTGAGATACTCAGTCCACCCCATCTGGCACCAACAATCATTCCACAGTCAAAATCATTTTAATTACATTTCTTCCCCAGTCTGATGTTTGATGATTTGAATAACTGAATGCCTTGATCATGCCTGCATGTTTTTATGCATTGAATTGTTGCAAAATGTTTGTCTGATTAGGTATTTGCATTAACAAGTAGGTGCATAGGTGTACCTAGTGAAATGGCCACTAAGTTTATTGCTACATGGGTGTTGCAGTATTTTTCTCTGGGTCGTATTGCATGTAGAACAGTCCAGCAGAGGAACAAGCCCTTCAACCCAAAATGTTGTGTATAACAAATTAAACAAGTCCGTTCTTCACATACAAGTCAGTCAAACCACCTCACCGGCCTCCACATCCAGCACGTCATTCTCCACAATTACCAGCATCTTCAATGGGATCCTACCACCAAGTACATTTTTACTCTCCACATTCTTCAGGGATTGTTCTCTCCTTGATTCCCTTGTCCATTTGTCCCTCCCTATTAGTCTCCATCCTGGCACTTAGCCCTGCAAGCAGAGGAAGGATTACACTTTCCCATTCACCTCCTCCCTCACCTCATTCAGGACCCCAAGCAGTCCTTCCAGGTGAGACAACACTTTACCTGCATATCTGCACGATTATTTACTGTATCAGGTTCTCCCAATGTGTCTCTCTGCTCTGGCGAGGCCTGATGTAGATTAGGGGACCACTTTGTTGAACACCTTCACTCAATTCCCAATAAGCAAGATTCCCTGGTGGTCAAGCATTTTCATTCCAATCCCTACTCCCATTCTGACTTGGTGGTTCACGGCCTCCTCTAGTGCCACAATGAGCCCACTCGCAGGTTGGAGGAGCAACACTTCATCTTCTGTCTAAGTAGTCTCCAACCTGATGGCATGAGCATTGACTTCTCTATCTTCCAGTAATTTTTCCCTCTCACCCTCCCCCTTCCATTTCCCGCTCAGGCTCCCCACTCTTTTTCTCTCACCTGCCTATCACTTGCCCTTCTATTTCTCCCATGGCTCACTCTGCTCTCCTATCAGATTCCTTCTTCTTCCCCTTATCTTTTCCACCTATTTCCTCCCAGCTTCTCCCTTCATCCTACCTCCCCCATCCACCTGGCTTCACCTGTCACCCTCTAGCGTGTATTCCTAATCTTCCTCCCCTACCTTCTTATTCTGGCTATTCCTCCCTTACTTTCCAGTCCTCACGAAGGGTCTTAGCCCAAAATGTCAGCAGTTTATTCCTGTCCATTGATGTTGCCTGAACTGCTGAGTTCCTCCAGCATAGAAGGATGAGAGGGGATCTGACTGAGACATATAAGATTATTAAGGGATTGGACACGCTGGAGGCAGGAAGCATGTTCCCGCTGATGGGTGAGTCCAGAACTAGAGGCCACAGTTTAAGAATAAGGGGTAGGCCATTTAGAACTGAGATGCGGAAAAACTTTTTCACCCAGAGAGTGGTGGATATGTGGAATGCTCTGCCCCAGAAGGCAGTGGAGGCCAAGTTTCTGGATGCATTCAAGAGAGAGTTAGATAGAGCTCTTATAGATAGCGGGGTCAAGGGATATGGGGAGAGGGCAGGAACGGGGTACTGATTGTGTATGATCAGCCATGATCACAGTGAATGGCAGTGCTGGCTAGAAGGGCCGAATGGCCTACTCCTGCACCTATTGTCTATTTCTGTGCATGTTGCTCTGAGTTTCCAGCATCTGCAGAATCTCTTGTGTTCATGTCCCTACATTCTCTGCAGTCACTTGTCTGTCTAAATCTCATAAACATTTCTATCACGTTTGCCTTCACCACCATCCCAAGCATACTTCTAGCACCCACAACTCTGCTAAAAAAAATTACACCACACATCTCCTTTGAGCTTTACCCACCCACCTTTGAAGCATACCTTTCAGAAATATACATTTCAACCCTTTATAAACATTATGGCTGTCTACTTCATTTATGAATATCATAATCTTATGATATATTAAAGCTCTCCCTCTTTGCTCTCAAATATAATCATAAATGAGTTATGATTATATTCAGTCCACTGGAGATATCAGTTGATGGCGAAACACCTGTTTGTTTTCAAGGGGAGGCAACTACTGAATGTGTTGAGCTTCAAAGGAACTTTTTTTATGGAGTAATGCTTCTTATTAAAGAAATAATACACATGGAATAAAATTGCAATATTTAAGGAAATTAACAAAAAAACTGCAGATGCTGAAAATCTGAAATAAACACTGAAAAATTTGAAAACACTCAGTGGACCAGGGTTTATCTGTGGAAAGAAAAAGCTTCAAGCTTCAAGCCTGTGTAGGTTAACATTTAATTGCCTGCTTATATTTTATATAACTGCTTATACACATGTCACTGTTTAGTATGTTTTCTAGTGGTCACAGTATGTATATACAATTGTTCTTTGTTTTCCTGACTGCTTAGAATTCTGTATGATTCTGGAAGCTTCTCTTGGTATCACATTATTTGAATAGAGGCTGTCTGATTGGTAAGCTCTTATCTACATATTTGAATAGAATGATTCTTATCCATGGTGTAAAAAGAGCTGAACACGTTGTCTCACCATCTTTACATCTTATTTCCCTTCTCCTACTAGATTCATATTACTGTCCATTTCCAATTCTCTTTGTTCGATTAACGCTTAATAAAACCATCATGAAGCCACAAGTTCTGAGTCACTTTCTGAAAGAAGCTTGGATCAAAAATATCAGAATCCAGCAATTTGCTGAATTTGGCATTTGGTGTGAAAATTTAAGGATTTCAAAGTGGAAGTTATTAGCACACTAACAAAATAGATAAGAGCTTGCAAGAAAGTTGCAAGATGTCCAGCTATGATCTTCAGAAACCATCTCATGGGCAAAGTGGCAATTCCAGACTAAACTTGAATCAATGAAGGATGCGCAACAGTTGTGGCATGCTTGAATGCTATTACCTCTTATAAAGTAAATCAAGCAAGACAGGCTACACTTCCAGATGAGCTTAATCCCTTCTATGTTCACTTTGACTGTCAAAACACGGAGGAACCATCACGAATGCCCACAACCCTTGATAATCCTGTCACAAAGGACAAAATGCGAACAACCTTTGGGGGGGGGGTGAACCCACGAATAACATCTGGCCTAGATGGAGTAACTGGCCAATTCCTAAAGATCTGTTCTGATCAACTGGTTGGTGTGTTCACTGAGATCTCTAACCTCTTGGCTCAGCAGTCTGAGGTATCCACGTACTTCAAGCAGGCTTGAATTAAACTGATAACCTCCTTCAATGACTATAGCATTTACATCCACAGTGATGAAGTGTTTTGAGAGTTTGGTGATGAAACGTATGAACTGCCTGAGAAGAGGCTTGGATTGTAACAGGTCCACAGCAGATGCCATCCCATTGGCTCTTCACTCAACCCTGGAACATCTGGACAGCAAAGATGCATACATTAGGATGCTTTTCAATGTCTACACTGCAGCATTCAATACCAACATCCCCTCAAAACTGATCAATAAGCTTCAAGTCATTCACCTCAATACCCCCCTTGTGCAATTGGATCCGTGATTTCCTCACTTGCAGACCCAGTCAGTTCAGACTGGCAACAACATCTCCTCCACAATTTCCGTCAATATATTCATACTCAATGTCAGCAAGACTGAGGAACTGATTATTGACTTCAGAAAGAGGAAGCCAGAGCATAATGAACAAGTCTTCATGGGAAGATTAGAGATGGAGAGGGTCAGCAACTTTAAATTCCTCACATTATCATTTCAAAGTCCTTGACTCATCAGGTAAGTGCAATTACGAAGAAAGTACGGGAGCATTTCTACTTCCTTAGGAATTTGTGCAGATTCGGCATGATATCTAAAATTCTGACCAATTTCTATAAATGTGTGGTGGAGAGTATATTCTGGCAGCATCACAGCCTGGTATGGAAACAGCCATACCCTGGAATGAAAAATCCTACAAAAATGTAGGTCATATGGCTCAGTCCATCATGGGTAAGGCCCACTCATCGTTGAGCACATCTACATGAATCATTGTGGCAGGAAAGCAGCATCCATCATCAGGGACGCCACCACCCAGGACATGCTCTCTTCTCACTGCTGTCATCAAGAAGAAGGTACAGTTGCCTCAGGACTCACACCACCAGGTTCAGGAACAGTTATTACCCCTCAATCATCAGGGTCTTGAACCAATTGGGATAAATAACCACCCAACTTCATTTGCCCTATCATTGAAATGTTCCTGCAACCTATGGACACACTTTTGAGAGATCCTTCATCTCATTTTCTCAATATTTATTCATTCATTTATTCATTCATTCTTTCTTTCTCTCTTTTTGTATTTGCGCAGTTTTTTATCTTTTGCAAACTGGTTGAATTCTATTATAGATTATTGAGTATGGCTGCAAGAAAATGAATCTCAGGATTGTATATGGTGACATATATGTTCCTTATAATGAATTTATTTTGAACTGAGCTTTCAGGAGTGAATGAAAAATTTACAGAGTGAGTAAAGACATTGATTGGGAAAGAAACATGAGGCATGCAATAAACTCGAAATTCATTATATAGAGCTTCAAAGCAGACTGAAACAATATGAAAAAGACAAACAGGGACCTCAGGTGGGTGGTCCTGCCGGTGACGTTTCCAGTGACACTTCTTCTGGCTTGGGACCCCTCCCCCAAGTGAACTATGTCAGCACCACCTTCCATGCTCAGAGGAATTATAGGATAGACATGACACGACCTCTGCAATGCCCACCAAACTGAAATGAGGATGACAATGTTAAAACATTAAGATTGGCAGCTATGTCACAGCTTGCTCCAATAAAAACAAAAGGACTGAAGATGAAACCTATGAAAAAGACAGACAGAGGATTACTTGGTTGCTAATCAATGTATTGACAAGCAAACCACTATAGTGGCAGATCCATCAACCATTGCCCAACCACTCAACAATCTGTTGACGGCCAGTAAATGTTCAGACTACCCTGTGGCTCTTCAGAGAGAACAACTGAAAGTGTTTCAAACTTTAAAAATGCCATTGTAGATTGTACCTACATTAGGAATTCCTGATGTATGTCAATGAGAAACACATAACAGTCTTAACTCAAGAACGTGGAGACCAACTGTGTCTGTTGGCTATTATTTTGCCAAAGGTGTGTTTACTGATGGCTCCTCAATGATAGAGGCAGGAATTGGAATGGCTGGATGGGCAATGGTCTCTGGAACTGAAGTACTGACATCATGAAGCGTGGCTATATGTGACAGGCAGAGCTGAAAGCTCTGACTGAAACCTGTAAGATGGCTAATGTCTACACATTCTCAATGCTTTTAGAGTTGTTCAATATTTTGGACATTTATAGAGGCAAAAGGGATTTCTTACAGCTGTAGGAACCCTAATCTAGAATGTTCAACTAGTACAAGAAGTCATGAATGTCGGACAATTGCTGTCAGAAGTTGCGTGTAAAATACAAAAGGCACACAATAAAAGAAGTAAAAGAAGTTAAAATTGTCAAAGAATTGGAAGAAATACCAAGAATATATGCAGTGAACCCGACAACTGGAATTATGGAAATGAAGTTGGACATAAATGAACACACAAGGTATTCAAGAAATGCAAGATCAATGTTATCACCAGGAAAAGTGGTTTTGGTTGGAGAACAGTGGGAGGTTAAACAGTGATGGAGCATGAAGATATGGCATTAATCATAGACTTACAGTTCTAACTTCATTGTTTCTTTATCTGGCACAACAGATGCAGTCCCTAGGACACATTCAACTGGAAAAGTTGATCAACAGATTCTCCAAATGGTGGTGGAATCCAAAGTTCAGGGCACAAGCTTGACAAATGTTTGAAAGATGCATGACATTCCAGAAAATGAATCCTGGAGCAACAGAAAACCTACCACAATTCAGTGCTCCAGGTCCATCTTCACACTTTCAAGTCAACTACTTTATCTTGCTAAAATGTCAAGGATACTCAGACATAATGGTGATAGTGGACCAGTTTTCAGGATGAGTGGAAGCTATTCCAGCAAAGAAAGGCAGCAATAACTCTGATCATGGACTATACTCCAGATGGGAATTGCTACGTCACATAACTAACTCTGACCAAGGAACACAATTCACTGGGACTGTTTGTCAGGAATTATGTCAACTGATGAACATTGAATGGTCCTTTCATTATCCACAGCACCTAAAGTCATCAGAACAAGTTAAATGAGGTAATGGAATCATCAAACAATGACTAAAAGGAAGACATACCATTGCCTACAGCTCTTCCTATGTATTTACGTAACATCAGAGAAATCCCAAACAAGAAAACTAAATTATCTCCATTTGAGGTGATCACAGGTGGTAAATATGTCACTGCTGGTAGTTCACAATCTCAGACAGGCTGATATACAAAATATGAGTGATAGTTTAGTTAACTATTGTATGAAATTAATTCAAACTTCTTAGCAAGTTTCTGCCACTTAGAGTGATCCAGCAGAAGGAGGACACTCCCTGATTCCTGCTGAGAGGATACTGTTTAAGAAGTCGGATGAGGATCCACTGGAAGCTTAACGCAAGGTCTCTATCAAGTGCTATTAATTACTAACTCAACAGTGAAAGTACAAGGTAAAAGTAAGTAGAGACAACAAACGCTGTGGTTAAAGTGTTAGTAACGTCTGACCCAATGACATCAATGGATCTGGGGTTGAGAGGGTAAACAGCTTTAAGTTCCTTGGCATCCACATCCATCTGACCCAATGTCTACACTGTTGAGCTACAGTGGGAAAATCACTAGAAAACTTCTAGCAAAGCCGATAACTACTGGACATTGTGACATTTAGACTAGTATTATTTGCTGTTATATTTTTGAAAATTTTCCCTACTTGCAAAGTGTAGTAATATTTGTCCTTATATGCTTTATCATAGTGAGTACAAATGAAAATAGTCAACAAAACATTTTAGCTTAGTTGAACTATTGCAAAGAATCAGCACCATTATGCAATTAAATACATTATATTCTGTAAAAGTTAATTTCTTGTTTCTCCAAATTCCTACATGATATAAGTAGCTTGAAATTAAATTTGTTTTCAGCTTTAAGTGGTCTATCATAAATAAAAATAAATTCTGAGGAAACAACATTTTTGAAAAAAATTGTTGTCCAGAGTTATTTTATATTTAACATAGATACCACAAGTTTTTCTTCCTCTAATTATCAGATGTAATGATTCTAAATATGTTACTTAGAATTAAAAGGGATTTATTCAATTAAGTTTTATAATTGTTATTTTCTGTACAGTTTAACAATTAATTGCTTGTTTGTATTTTATATAACTATGTATATACAAACATGTAACTGTTTAGTGTATTTCCCAGTGGTTACAGTATGTACAGTGCCTTTAAAAAGTATTCAACCCTTTTGGAAGTTTTCATGTTTTATTGTTTTACAACATTTAATCACAGTGGATTTAATTTGACTTTTTTTGACATTGATCAACAGAAAACAAACTCCTTTGCGTCACAGTAAAAACAGATCTCTACAAAGTGAACTAAATTAATTATGAATATAAAACACAAAATAATTGATTGCATAAGTATTCACCCCCTTTAATACGATACACTAAATGATCACTGGTGCAGCCAATTGGTTTTAGAAATCACATAATTAGATAAATGGAGATCTGGTTTTGGAGACCCGTGTGCAGTCAAGTTGTTTCAATTGATCGTACTGAAAATACACCTGTATCTGGATGGTCCAACTGCTGGTGAGTCAGCATCCTGGCAAAAACTACACCATGAAGACAAAAGAACACTCCAAGCAACTCTGCAAAATGTTAATTGAAAAGCACAAGTCAGGAGATGGATACAAGAAAATTTCCAAGTCACTGAATATCCCTTAGAGTACAGTTAATGAATATGGCACAACTGTAAATCTGCCTAGAGCAAGCCAACCTCAAAAACTGAGTGACCGTACAAGAAGGGGACTAGTGAGAGAGGCCACCAAGAGACCTATGACAACTGTAGAGGAGTTGCAAGTTTCAATGGCTGAGATGGAAGACACTGCACATATAACAACTGTTGCCTGGGTGATTCACAATTGCAGCTTTATGGGAGAGTGGCAAAGAGAAAGTCACTGTTGAAAAAAACTCACATGAGCTCTCAGCTAGAGTTTGCCAGAAGGCATGTGGGAGATTTTGAAGTCAGCTGGAAGAAGGTTCTATGGTCTGATGAAACCACAGTTGATCTTTTTGGCCATTAGATAAAACACAATGTTTGGTATAAGCCAAACACCACACATCATCAAAAAAACACTATCTTAACTGTAAAGCATGGTACAGGTCCACAATCCCTTATCCAAAATCCTTGGGGCCAGTTGCATTTTGGAATTCAGATTTTTTGGGATTTCAGAATCCCTCCTTATTGGTTCTGGGACCCCCTGCAGATACCAAAAAACATGAGTGCTCAATACTCTCATTGTGGTGGACCTCAGGAATCGATGGAACACCAGACCTACGCATATCCTCCCGTATACTTTAAATCATCTCTAGCTTGCTTATAATACCTAATACAATGTAAATGTTATGTAAATAGTTGTTATACTGTATTGTTTAGGGAATAATGACAAGAAAAATATTTTATTTTCAACAGAAGCATTCAATAAAACACAAAAATATACAGCTTCAAATGAACTGAATCAAACACATGGTAAATGACTTATTGGAATAAATGTAGAACGTCACTGTCACTATAAAACTTCAGTAACTTGTCTTTCTGTTTCTTTAAATTATATACAGTGGTAGTTCCAACACCATATTCTTCAGTAAGATGCCACACAGACACACCACGATCAAGCTTCTGCAATAACTCCACTTTCTGTGTTATTGATGATAGATGCTTCCTTCTCTTTTTTTCATTGTTACCCATAGGGGTATCTGCAGGTCTTTTTGACATTTTCACAGTGAAATTAAACACAAAGTCAACAGTGAACACAAAATATCAGCAAGCAGCAAATGCACATGTAACCAGTACGAGCACTGAGCCACAACTGACGTCTGGCGGCCTCTGCTGGTGCTGCCACATCACACCTGAGGGACGTCAGCTGTTGGAGAAAAAAAAATTGTTTTCGGAGCATTTTGGATTTCAGAATTTCGGATAAGGGATTGTGGGCCTGTAGTAGGTGCATCATGCTGTGGGGATGCTTCACTGCAGCAGGCCCTGAAAGGCTTGTGAAGGTAGAGGGTAAAATGAATGGAGCAAAATACAGGGAAATCCTGCAGGAAATCTTGATACAGTCTGCAAGAGAACTGCAACATGGAGAAGATTTGTTTTCCAGCAAGACAATGACCTCAAGCATAAAGCCAATGCTACACAGGAATGGCTTAAAACAGCAAAGTTAATGTCCTGGAGTGGCCAAGTCAGAGTCCAGACCTCAATGTATTTGAGAATTTGTGGCTGACTTGAAAAGGGCTGTTCACTCTCGATCCCCATGCAATCTGACAAAGCTTGAGGAGTTTTGTAAAGAAGAAAGGGGAAAAAATTGCAGTGCCCAGATGTGCAAACTGATAACGACCTATCCACACAGACTCAAGGCTTTAATTGTTGCTAAGGGCACATCTACAAAATACTGACTTGAAGGTGGTGAATATTTATGCAATCAATTATTTTGTGTATTATATTTGTAATTAATTTAGTCTACTTTCTAGAGATCTGTTTTCACTTTGACACAAAAGCATCTTTTTCTGTTGATTACTGTAAAAAAAAGCCAAAATAAATCCACTGTGATTCGATGTTGTAAAACAATAAAACATGAAAACTTCTTGGGGGGGCGGGGGGAATACTTGTTATAGGCACTGTTTACATAATTATTCAGTGTGTTTTCCAGTGGTAAAAGTTCTGTATAATTCTGAAAACTTCTCTGGATATGATATTATTTGATTGTTTGATTGGTTATGGGTGGTGGGGTGGAGATAGGTCTCCACCAAAGAAGGTATAAGACACTCCTTCCCTCTGCTAGCCTACAGGTCACACTTAGGCAAGATGACCCGATCAGGGTCATGTGAAGCCATGGGAGCAGGTGGTGGATAGTCATAGGAGCAGTGGTGCATATCTCTAGCCCTGGTTATGTGATACTGATGCCTGGCAAACTATCTCTGAAGAATTTTGACAATAGCTGGTATGGGATCTGGTGATTTTTCAATCCTCAAGTTGCTTTGGGAGTCAATGAGTGAGTGAAGATTTGTTGCTTCATGATCCTTTATTTAAACAAAGGAACTGATACAGAGCAGGTGAAATGAGGGGCATACTAAGAAACAAGAGAAGATCAAAGATGGCAATTTGGCAATTTTTACAGAGACTGACACTTTTATAATCAGAAAAGACAAATTCCCCAGATAAGGAAGGACCAATTAAAACCTACACTGCACAACATGTGCTTCATAAAAAAATGGAAAAGTACAAATTGTTATATAACTGCTATATTGTTTTACCACCTGTAGGTGGAGACAGCACATATTGTGAAAATATAGGCATTACAAATACAAATTTTGTGTTAGTAAAAGCTACGATTTTAGTCTTGCATTAACTTGACTGATATTATATTAAAAGCATATAAAGCAATCAATTCCACCACTGGGATCACCTGTCTTGTAAAGACATGGCCCAGAAGAAGGTAATGGCAAACCACTTTAGTAGAAAAATTTGCCAAAAAACCATCATGGTCAAGACCATGATTGTCCATGATGTGACACATAATGACAATGGCAATGTCTGATTGGTTAGCTCTTATCTATGGTATAAAAAGAGCTGAACACTTTGGCCCACCATCTTATTTCCCTTCACCTACTAGACTCCTGTTACAGTACATTTTCAATTCTCTTTCTTCCATTAGCACTTAATAAAGCAAAATGTTTTGTGCCTCTTTCTTGACTTCTGTAAGAACCTTGGATCAAAAACATTAGAATCAAATCAGGTTAGAGTGGGAATGGGCTAAAACGGAACAGTTTCTCTGAGTGATCTGCGATCTAATTGGGGAAATTAGTTTAAATCACTGATCACCAGTATTTATACCAAATTTAAGTCAGAAGAATTCAGATTCTATTTTTTATTTTTACAACAACTTCTGTTGCACTTTAATGCAACAGAACAAAAACCCAAATGTTTAACAATATGACATGTGGGGAAATGGTTAACAGCCTTCTTAAAAACAAAGTAAGATTTAAAAGGAGAATAAAGTCAGGATGTAAGAGGAGGTTGGGAGAACACATATCAATCCCCACTGAGGTGTGAGCAGTGGAAAAAGTGAGCAGTTTCATGCTTGTGTACATCAATATCTCATCCACCATAATGATGAAGGCACACCAGTGGCTTTTCTTCATTAGGAGTTTGAGGAGATTTGGCATGCCACTAACCGCTCTATCAAATTTCTACTGATGTACCATGGAGAGCATTCTGACTGGCTGCATCACTGTCTGGCATGGAGGGGCCACTGCACAGGATTATGAGTGGCTTCAGTGAGTTGTGAACTCAGTCAGCTCCATCACAGACACACGCTATTGAGGGCATTTTGCAAAGGAGACGCCTGATTAAGGACTCTAACCACCCAGAACATGCTGTCTTCTCATTACTACCATCATGGAGAAGGTACAAGAGCCTGAAGATGCAGGTTCCATGTTTTAGGAACAGATTCTTCCTCTCAGCTGTAAGGTTTTTTGAATGGTCCATGAACCCAGGAACACTACCTCACTATTAATTTTTCACACTATTTATTTATTGTAATTTATAGTAATTTGTTAAGCCTACATTGTACTTGTTAGGGTGTATTATGGAGTTGTGGAATATAGTAAATATTAATTTCAACAGCATCCAATCTTCAGACCTGAACGTGGATTGTAGATTGAGTTTAAAATGCAGCTCAGAACAACGGTGTTTATGGAGCTGCAGACTTGGCTCAATTGCAAACCAAGAAACACCCCATTGACCTGAGGTGTCTACATTTGTATGAATGCAGCAGAGAATTAGTGGCAATTAATATTCAGTTTGGGTGTCTGGAGTCTTAGTGTGAAATTTAGGTGTTTGAAAATTATATGTAATCCAAAGGAAGCATTGTGGATAAATTGTAGCTATAGAATAGTCCTCCTGTCTTCTTCGATCCTTAGCAGATACAAATGTCAGGCCTCCACTGAGAGTGTCTCCAATGATGCCTGCTCATGAATGCTAAATAAAGACTTTATCACTAGCTTCAGAGTCTCCAGGTGACTTTGATCATAGTCACAAATGTAATGCTGCTACAAAACAACAAATTTCATGAGTAATACCAGTGACAATACACCTGATTATGAAGATATAGGAGAAAGAAAGGTTCAGGAAAGAGAGGCAGCAAAGTTTTGAGTTTTGGCAGCTGAAGCCAGTGAAGGAATGTTTAAATTAAATATTTAAAAATTACTAACCTGATGAAGGGTCTCGATCCAAAACATTGACTGTTTATTCCTCTTCATAGATGTTGGCTGACTTGCTGAGTTTTTCTTCAGTATTGTGTGTGTGTTGTTTTAAATGCAGGGACAAATATCTCAGAGGGCTGAATACCTGCAGGAGATTGCTGAATTAGTTAGGGTGAGTCTTTTAAAGGTTTGGTAAACAAGGATAAGAATTAAACTGCTTAAAAGATTTGTGTGTACATAATAGACATTGAAATTAAATCTTTCAGTGAACAAATATATATTTTACATTTGCAAGGAAATATTAATCAACAAGGTTGCTGCTGCTTCTGACTGCTGCAAAACATCCCTGGATATTGAAAATATGTCCATTCCCTTTAAAGAAATGTCAGAGCCCAGAGAGGTATGATTGTGCTCCAGTAAGGCAACTTTAATAAACCAAATGAAAAACCAGTGAAGAAGTACTTTGTCCTTATAAACAGCACAGTTCTTCAATAAATCTATTCAATCTCTCTCCTTGTTCTTTGCTATTCCACCATGCCAAATTCCATGTCTTAGTATGTTCCTCTTTGATTAGAAGTCTTCTCAAATGTAATGTTCAGTGTATTACAAGGGCCTTTTTACCTTCACACTCATGATAAATTTGCCGTGGATGTCCAGCAGACCGCTTCAGCTTTGCCCTGGTCTTACAGGACGTTCTGATGAAGAGTCTCAGACCAAAATGTCACCGCTTTATTTCTTTCCATAGATGTTGCCTGATGATGCACGATCAATAACTCTCGGAGACGTGAGGCGAGATAGGCTTTTATTAGCTGGAACAAAGCACTGTCAGCAGTAAGAGACCATCACACAACATCCTGGAGACGGAGGGAGGAGCAGTGCCTCCAATCACCTTTATACAGGGTCTGTGGGAGGAGCCATGGTCTGTGGGAGGAGCCACAGGAGCAGTCAGCAGGGGGGCATGTCCAGACAAGTATATGTAGTTCACCACACCTGACCTGCTGAGTTCCTCCAGCATTTTGTCTGTTACACTGGATTTCCAGCTTCTACAGAATCTCTTCTCTCTGACGTGCATAATCAGATGCCTCTCACAATGAACCAGTGGAGAGATGAGTTTTCTATGGGTTACTCTGAGGTGCTGGGGCTTATCTTGTTTACTGCTGGGGGGATGGAGGGGTCTACTACGTAGCGATAAGCTCCACTTTTAAGTAACTTCCTTGGTGTTTTCTGCATAGTTCCTCTCCCCTTTGACACTCATAGGGACCTGATAACCCCAGTATTATATCACTCTCTCTGTCAGACCAGTCTCATACATGGATTGTCCTGCTTCTCCATCTTTGATTACATGCCCAGCCAGGGTTCCTGACACTTGCTAGTTTTTACACCAATTTTTATAGATATATTACAGAGATAATATAAAGAGGAATATAATCTATAATATAAAGAGGAATATATATAAAGAGGAATTTCTTTAGCTGGAGGATGGTGAATTGGTGGAATTCATTGCCACAGATGGTGGTGGAGTTCAAGGTTTTCGGTACTCTTGTACTCTCACGTCATGGTGGACAGCTCACCCCAGCATTTCTAATGGCCAGTGCTACTTATTATTGTTTTAACATGCTTTTGTGGGATTATGGTGAGATGTCTGAGTTCGTATATTGATACATTTTAGCTTGGGTTATACAGTTATTTACGTGTGTTTGTGGGTCACCCTGACTGTAACCAGGGTGTGTAATAATCACCTTCCCTGTCTGTATGTGACTGAGTGGGTTCTCACTGACTGATGGCTCCCAGTCTGTTATTGTGCTTTTCACAATAAAATGAGCTGTTGAGATAAACAAGCTCTTCTCTTCATCATGGACCGAATGCTCGTCAGAAGTGTGACTGGAAATTGACAGTGAAATTGAAGAGCTATAATGCCAGATGGAGCACCGGAGGACTCTGGGAATAAGTGGAGGGACCGAGCGGTATGCCTCCCCTGCACTCCCGGGCCGGATTCCCAAAGATGGGATGCCCACGAGGCGTAACCTGGGAACCAAGTATTGTGCCTTATTAGAAAACCCCAGAGAGGTGAGCGTACCCAGGATACCCAGCCTCATGTACTCAGCAGAGTGCATCACTTGCCTCCCTTGCAGCCCACGCTGGGGAACCCAAGATGCCACAGCCATGAGAGGGCGGGCAACACAATAGGCACTGCTGAGATAGAGGAAGATCAAAGGACCCCAGCAATTAACACAGCCATTGGGAAACGGCGAGTGGGCGGAGCTGTGTGGGAAATGCTGCTGAAAACGTCCAGTAGAATCCCGCCATAACTTAATGCAACACAGTGAAACCGGGGGCAAGCAGCGGTGGTGGCATTTCAGCTGGCAGCAAGGTAGACCTCCCCACCAGGGGCTATGCAGTGAGCAAGAGAGTGATCCTGTACAGGCATGGGTGAGGGGATGGTGGAGTGTGGGATTGCCGCTGGAGTGGGCAGAGCTCATATCAAAGGTTATGGCAAGAAGGCAGCTGTAAGGGGTTGAGTGGGATCCAGGATCAGCCATGATGGAATGGAGGAGAAGATTCAATGGGTG
The DNA here is from genome assembly GCF_048418815.1 of Hemitrygon akajei. Taxonomy (NCBI): domain Eukaryota; kingdom Metazoa; phylum Chordata; class Chondrichthyes; order Myliobatiformes; family Dasyatidae; genus Hemitrygon; species Hemitrygon akajei. Next base: position 4,280,494 of record NC_133146.1, read on the forward strand.
ATCGACCTAATTCTACTCCTATGTCTTCTGGTCTTATGGTGTCCGTCCTGGATCCAGAGACCAAAGTCCTATACTCTCAGTGGGGCACAGTGTGATGGGTTGCTGTTATGGCGGTAGCAGTTTTCCGACAGTGACAGACCTCTGCTGCAGCTGTGGTTCCCCCAGGGGCTCTGTGTCATGATGCTGCAGTGCACGGGCTGGTGAGGGCCATTCACAAAGATGTACAAACACTCTTCTTGGCCTGGGTACAGGCAGAACGGGGAGCTGATCGTGCACTCCACAACGTCTGCACGTCGCAGAAGGGGCTGGGCTGTCAGTCTAGGGTGCCAGTGCAGCAGAACAGCCCCAGGCGGCAGTGTCGACCATTGCTGGGACTTTTGGACTTTGTTGTGGGCTCTGGCTTACTGGGCAGCCCATGAGACCAGTAGACCATAAGAAATAGGAGCAGAATTAGGCCATTTGGCCCATCAAGTCTGCTCAGCCATGATTACATCATGGCTAATTCATTTTTCCTTTCAGCCCCAGTCTCCTGCCTTCTCCCTGCATCCTTTCATGCCTTGACCAATCAAGAATCTATCATCCTCTGCCTTAAATATACATAAAGTCTTGGCTTCCACAGCTGCCTGTGGCAACAAATTCCACAGATTCACCACTCACTGACTAAGAAATTCTTCTTCATCTCCGTTCTAAATGGATACCCCTCTATTCTGAGGCTGAGTCCTCTAGTCTTGGACTCTCCCACCATAGGAAACATCCCCTTGACATCTACTCTATCGAGACCTTTCGATATTTGATAGGTTTCAATGAATTCTAGTGGATACAGACCCAGAACTCTAAGACACTCTTCACTTAATAAACCATTCAATCCTGGAATCATTTTAGTTTGCCTCTTTTGAATGCTCTCCAGTTTCAGCAGATCCTTTCTAAGATAAGGGGCCAAAAACTGCTCACAATACTCTGAGTGAGGCCTCACCAGTGCTTTATAAAATTTCAACATTACATCCTTGATTTTATATTCCAGTCCTCTTGAAGTGAATGTTAGCATTGTATTTGCCTTCCTCACCACAGACTCAACCTGCAAATTAACCTTTAGGAAATCTTGCACAAGGACTCCCAAGTCCCTTTCTACATCAGTTTTTTATGTTTTATCTCCATTTAGAAAATAGACTACACTTTTATTTCTTCTATCAAAGTGCATGACCATGCATTTCCTGACACTGTATTCCATCTGCCATTTATTTGCCCATTCTCCTAAGCTGTCCAAGTCCTTCTGTAGTCTCTCTACTTCCTCAGGTCTACCTGCCCTTCCAACTATCTTCCAATTATCTGTAGACTTTGCAACAAAGCTATCAATTCCATCATCCAAACCATTGACATATAATGTAAGAGAATTGTTCCCAAAACAGACACCTGTGGAACACCACTAGTCAATGGCAGCCATTTAGAAAAGGCTCCCTTTATTCCCACTCTTTGCCTACTGTCAATCAGCTACTGTTTTATCCATCCTAAAACCTTTCCTGTAATACCATGTGCTCATAGCTTGTTAAGCAGCCTCATGTGTGGCACCTTGTCAAAGGCCTCCTGAAAATCCAAGTACACCGCATCAACCACTTCTCCTTTGTCTATCCTGCTTGCTACTTCTTCAAAGAATTCCAAGATTTGTTAGGTAGGATTTTCCCTTGAGGAAACCATGCTGACTATAGCCTATTTTATCATGTGCCTCCAAATACCCTGAGATCTCATCCTTAATAATCAACTCCAAGATCTTCCCAACCACTGAAACCAGACTGATTTGCCTATAGTTTCCCTTCTTCTGCCTCTCTCCCTTCTTGAAGAGTGGTGTGACATTTGAAATTTTCCAGTCCTCTGGAACCATTCCAAAATCTAGTGATTCTTGAAAGATCATTACTAATGCCTCCACGATCTCTTCAGCCATCTCCTTCAGAACCTTGGGGTGTACACTATCTGGTCCAGGTGACATATCTAACTTCAGACCTTTCAGTTCCCCAATAACTTCTCTCTAGTTATGGTAACCTCACACACTTCATGCCCCCTGACAGGGATGGCTGACCCCCCAGGTTGGGGTAGTGAGGTGCTCCAGGGCCATGGTCCACAGCTTGCTGAAGCATTCCTAGCAGTTTTCTCTACTTATTGTTCTTGTTTTAAAATGCGTCTGTGGAATTATGGTGAGATCTTCAAGTTCATTTATTATTACATTTTAGCTTGGATTATACAATTGTTCGCTTGTGTGCTTGTGGGTCACCTGACTGTGACTGGGGTGTGTAATAATCACCTCTCCTATCTATATGTGACTGAGTTGGGTCTCACTGAGTGATGGAGCTCCGACTGTTATTGTGTTTGTTGCAGTTGAGATAAATTATCCTTTCTCATCAGTCATTATGGACCAAATACTCAGCACAGTATATTTAAAGCAGAAGTGGATGGGTTCTTAATAATTAAGGGTGTCAAAGGTTACATGAAGGCAGGAGAATGCAGTTGAGAAGGATACTAAATCAAAGTTCAAAGTTAATTTATTATCTAAGTTCATATATGACACCATATACAACCCTAAGATTCATTTTCTTGTGGACATAATCAGTAAATCCATGATAGAAACATAGAAAACCTACAGCACAATACAGACCCTTCAGACCACAATGCTATGCCAAGCATGTACTTGCTTTAGAAATTACCTAGGATTAACCATAGTCCTCTATTTTTCTAAGCTCCATGTACCTATCCAGGAATCTCTAAAAAGACCCTATCATATCCGCCTCCACCACCATCGCCAGCAGCCCATTCAAGATTCAAGATTCAAGATTCAAAAACTTTATTGTCATTCTAACCGTACATCAGCTCTGCAGGACAGAATGAGACAGCGTTTCTCAGGAGCAGTTCAATCATAACATAACAAACGCATCATTAAATAATAAACATAACAATAAATAGTAAAACACAACAGCCACATGTCAGTTAAAAACAAGTTATAAGTGTCCAAAGCAGAGTCAGGTAGAGCAGCTATTTAGCAGTCTGACTGCCTGTGGGAAGAAGCTGTTTAGTAGCCTTGTGGTTTTAGTTTTGATGGTCCTGTAACGTTTACCTGATGGCAGAAGAACAAACAGTTCATGGAGAGGGTGTGAGGGGTCTTTAATGATGTACCATGTCTTCTGGAGGCATCGACTCTGAAAGAGGTCTTGGACAGAAGGTAGGGAGACCCCAATAACCTTCTCTGCTCCCCTAACCACCCTCTGCAAGGCTTTTTTGTTGGCAGCACTGCAGCTGGAGTACCAGGTTGTGATGCAAAAGGTCAGCACATTCTCAACCACGCCTCTGTAGAATGTAGTTAAGATGTTAGTGGGGAGTGATGCTTGTTTAAGCTTCCTCAGAAAGTGCAATCTCTGCTGGGCTTGTTTCACAATCCCAGTGGTGTTCCTGGACCAGGTGAGATTGTCTGAGATCTGCACCCCAAGGAACTTGATGTTTTCCACTCTCTCCACTGTGGAGCCACTGATGCTGAAGGGTGCGTGCTCAGGCTGACACTGTCTGAAATCAACGATCATCTCCTTGGCTTTGGTGACATTAAGCATCAAGTTGTTGTCACTGTACCAGCTCTCTAGGTGTTTAACCTCCTCCCTGTACATTGTTTCATCATTTTTGCTGAGTATCATCAGCAAATTTAATGATCAGGTTCTCCTTGAATGTGGCTGCACAGTCATGTTTTAGCAATGTAAACAGCAGTGGGCTGAGTCTTGTGGGGATCCAGTGCTCAGTGTGATGGAGTCAGAGATGTTCCTGCCAATACGGACTGACTGTGGTCTCTCTGTCAAGAAATCCAGAATCCAGTGACACATGGCAGTGTTAAGGCCAAACAGCGACAGTTTCTCCACTAGTCTCTGCGGGATGATGGTATTGAACGCTGAACTGAAATCAATGTACAGGATTCTGGCATAAGTGTCTTTGTTGTCCATTTGAGAGAGAACTGTGTGCAGTGTGGTGGATATTGCGTCCTCCGTAGAGTGATTTGGATTATAAGCAAACTGTAGAGGATCCAGCGATGAGGGGAGGCTGGCTGTGATATGAGGCTTGACAAGCCGTTCAAAACATTTCATCACTATGGGGGTCAGGGCAATGGGACGGTAATCATTCAGACAGGCTACAACTGATTTCTTTGTTACAGGGATGATTGTGGAGGTTTTGAAGCATCTGGGGACAATGGCCTGACTAAGGGAGATGTTGAAAATGTCTGTCAGGACATCTGCTAATACATCAGCACATTCCTTGAGCACACGTCTGGGGATGTTGTTGGGACCTCCCGCTTTTCGTGGGTTAACCCTGGCAAGGGTCCTCCGTGTTTGCTCTGAATCAATGATTAGATCCGGCTGGTCATATGGTAAGAAGGGACTGGCTCTCCCCCTTGCTGTAGTGTTTGATGCTTTGAAGTGTGCAAAGAATTTGTTAAGCCTGTTAGGAAGAGAGGCATCGCCGTCATCAGTTTTCTGCCTGATCTTGTAGTCTGTCAGAGCTTGAATTCCCTGCCACATCCGTCTTGTGTCACCTGTGTCACAGAAGTGTCCATGTATTTTGCCCGCGTAGGCCCTTTTCGCTTTCCCGAACCCTAGTGAAAGCGCAGACCTGGCTGAGCGAAGTGCACTCCTGTCCCCCGATCTGTAGGCTGTGTCACGGGCCTTCAGTAGTGAACGCACCTCTGTTGTCATCCATGGCTTTTTATAACCACGTGCGGTGAAGGTTTTCGTCACAGTGACATCCTCTGTGGATTTGGCTATGTAGCTGATTACTGCCTCCGCATACTCCTCAATGTCTGTATGGCCATCATAGGAGGCTGCTGTCTTGAATATGTCCCAGTCTGTGTGCAAAAAACAGTCTTGTAGTGCTGAGGCTGCTCCTTTTGGCCAGACCCTTATCTGTCTTTTCTCTGCTCTCACACGTTTAAGCAGTGGTTTATATGCTGGTGTTAACATGACAGATATGTGGTCAGAGCGGCCAAGATGGGGGCGGGGGGCTGTTTTGTATGCCTGTGGTGTGTTTGTATAAACCAAGTCCAGTGTGTTGTCTCCCCTGGTTTTGAAATCCACATATTGCAGAAATTTGGGGAACACAGTCTTTAAGCTGGTGTGGTTAAAGTCCCCAGCAATCACCACAAAGCTGTCAGGATGTGTAGTCAGTAGCTCACTGATGGCTTCATGTAGGCCTCCCAGTGCTTCGTTAGCATTAGCCTCAGCATTGGCACTGGGAGCTACGTAAACAGCTGTCACAAGCACGATGGTGAATTCCCTCGGCAGATAGAACGGCCGGCAATGAGAAATTCAGCCAGTGGTGAGCAGTGTTTAGCAGCTACTGTAGCGTTTGCACATCAGTCTTTGTTTATATAAATACACAGACCTCCTCCTCGGCTCTTACCGGAGCTAGCTGCCTCTCTGTCTGCACGAAACAATGTAATTCCCTTTAGCTGTATCGCAGCGTCCAGTATGTTGTCATGGAGCCAGGAACTCACTCCTCTCTGCATAAAAAAAATACCCCTGACATCTCTGTATCTTCTTCCAAGTACCTTAAAACTGTGCCCTCTCGTGGCAGCCATTTCAGCCCTGGGAAAAAAGCCTCTGACTACACACACGATCAATACCTCTCATCATCTTATATACCTCTATCAGGTCACCTCTCATCCTCCTCCACTCTGAGGAGAAAGGCCGAGTTCACTCAACCTATCCACATCTTTCCTGTAGTGAGGTGACCAGAACTGAGCACAGTACTCCAAGTGAGATCTGACTAGGGTCCTATATAGCTGCAACATTACCCCTTGGCTCTTAAACTCAATCCCACGGTTGATGAAGGCCGATGCACTGTATGCTTTCTTAACCACAGAGTTAACCTGCACAGCAGCTTTGAGTGTCCTATAGACTCAGACCCCAAGATCCCTGTGCTCCTCCACACTGCCAAGAGTCTTACCATTATAGAATAATAACCATATTATCACAGTCCTGACCATTAATTCCCCATCTTCTCCTAATTCCCTTTGATTGTGCCATGGTTCCAACCGTTATTCCCCATTTTCTCCTAATTCCCTTTGATGATGACACACCTATTTTTCATAAAGACCTGCAGCATAAGAACCCAAGCTTTGCATCCACTTGCTGCCAGATCGTTGGTTTTGCCAGTGTGGTAATTAACGCTTCCCAGCCGCTTAGGGTTGTGTGTCCTAAGTTTTACTTCAGTACTGAGATTTATCTGTGAAACTCAGTCTCTCCGTGTCAAGATCAGTTTTTTAAGTTCTACTCCAGTTCTGAGGTTTACCTGTGAAGCCCAATCGCTCTGTGTCAAGATAAATTCTGCCTGTCTCCTGCCTTCCTGCTCTCCCTCCTATTTGCCGTTCACATCTGCACCCTAACTAAATCTCCGTGCTGGTGTCCTGTGCTTGAGTTCACCTTGTTCGTTGCAACACATGAATGAAAGACTACACCAACTTGGGTGGTCAACCAGCATGTAAAAGGCAACAAATTGTGCAAATACAAAAAGAAAGATATGATCATGATAAATAAATAAACAATAAATAAATATTAAAAACATGAGATAAAGAGTCTTTGAAAGTGAGTCCATAGGTTGTGGGAACATTTCAGTGGTGGGGCAAGTTAACTTGAGTGAAGTTAACCCCATTGGTTCAAAGTCCTGCTGGTTGAGGGGTAAATAACTGTTCCTGAACCTGGTGATGTCTTTTGTATCTTCTTCCTGATTGCAGCAGTGAGCTGAGAGCAGGATCTGAATAGTGGGGATCCCTGATGATGTATGCTGCTTTCCTGCAACAATACTGTGGAGCTTAGGCATTGAGCTTATCTGGAATTGAAGCCCTGTTGTCACCTGTGTCTCTTGATTGAACTGTATAAGAGGTGCAGGCATCCAAGCCTTGTTATAAGATGTGCTTAATGCTGAATATGGCATTGAAACATGTGCTTAGTCATGTGTAAAGCAAGTAAAGCATGGGCCAAGTGCACAGCCTTGTTGCAGAGAACGTGTTGTTGCCAATATGAACTGACTCGGGTCTGCAAGTGAGAAAATCAAGGACCTAATTGCACAAGGAGGTTTTCAGGCCAAAGTCTTGAAGCTTATTGATTAGTTTTTAAGGGACAATGATATTAAATACCAAGCTCTTGTCTATAAAGTACATCCTGATGTATGCATCTTAGCTGTCCAGATGTTCCAGGGTTGAGTGAAAAGCCAATGAAATGGCATCTGCTTTAGACCTGTTGCATCGGTAGACAAATTGGAGAAGATAGAATCACTTCTCAGGCAAGAGTTGATATGTTTTATCACCAATCTCTGAAAGCAGTTCATCACCATGGATGTAAGTGCTACTGGATGATAGTCTTGAGGCAGGTTACCACGTTCTTCTTAGGCACCGGTGTAAGTCTACTTGAAGTAGGTGGTACCTCAGGCTGCCAAAGCGAGAAGTTAAAGATCTCAGTGAACACTTCAGCCAGTTGATCAGCACAGGTCTTTAGTACTTCGCCATGTACCCCTTCTGGGCCGGATGCTTTTCGTGGATTCACCCTCCTGAAGGCTGCTTGCATGCCGGCCTCAGAGACTGAACTCACAGTATCATCGGGCTTTGCTGGAGTTTGTGATGGCTCCTCCATGTTTTGGCAATAAAAATGAGCACAGAAGGCATTGAGCTTATCTGGAATTGAAGTCCTGTCACCTCTGTCACTTGATTTAATTATATAAGAGGTCCTGGCATTCAAGCCTTGAATGTCAATCATCCTTCATTGATTCAAGTATAGTCCAGAATTGCCACTTTGCCAAGAGATGGCATTCCGGAGATTGTTCCTGTACCTCTTGTATCTTTTTTGGTCACCAGACTTGAATGCCTCTGATCTGGCCCTGAGCAGATTGTGAATTTCATGGTTCATCCAGGGATTCTACTTGGGGAAGACTGAATGATTTTGTGGGGCCACACTTGCCTACAACTGTTTTATTAAACTCAATGACAACCATTCAGATCCACAGATGAGTGCTTGAACACGGCCCAGTCCACCGACTCAAAAGCACTCCTCTGGCACCCCCACTCACCTCTTTGTTGTTGCAATATCTGGGGCTTTGTTCTTTAGTCTCTGCCTGTCTGCAGGTAGGAGCAGGATTGCCGTGTGATCAGATGTACTAAAATGAAATTGAAGCATGGAATAGTAGGCAATGCTTATCTTAGTATAACAGTGGTCTAATGTATTGAGACCGGTTACCGGCTGATGGTAATTGGGCAGGGATTTGTTTAAACAAGCCTGGTTGAAGTCCCCGACTATGATTTGAAATGCATTGGGATGGATTGTTTCTTGTTTGGAGATGGTGTCATACAGTATCATGAGCGCTTGATTATAATCAACCGTGACAGAATGGTGGAGAGGACTTGATGGGCCGATTGGTCTAATTCTCCTCCAAAGTCTTATTGAGTCCAGATGTATAACTGTTTGGCATGCCTGCTGCCCTGCCCAATGTGGCAAAATGTAAGAAGTTGCAGAGAGTTTGAAACACAGTCCAGTCTGTTACCAAAAGAAGACCTCCCTTCCGTTGACTCTGTCTGCACTTTCTGCTGCCTCAGTCAATATAATCAAAGACACTTCTATATCTGTCTCAGTCCACCTCACTATAACCGTTGTGCCTTTTTTGTCTACCTGCACTTTGTTTTGGTTTCTTTTTGTACTGCTTTAATGTACTAACGTATGGAAACTCTCTAGATTTCATGTAGGCAAAAGCTTTTCACTGTATTTCAGTAGATGTGACAATAATAAACCAATTTCCAATTGACCCTCCTCCCTAGCCCCTTCCTCTGATACTGCAGAGCTGCTGATTCGAGCCCCAGTCCTTACTAACCCTTACCTCACTAACTTATCTCTCTTGCAGTTCAGTTTATCTAACTTCCACCAGTAGATATGTAATGTTGGAGCAGGTGTAGATAGGATTTAAATTGCATAATTTTAGTACAACCTCTCCAGATTAAGATGGAATTCAAAAACCAGTTTTATTATCCAAGTCTTGTCAACAACACATGGAGCTTGTGATAAAGACCTCAAGAGATTCTGCAGATGCTGGAAATCCAGAGCAACAGAGACAAATGTTTTGGGCTGAGGTTCTTCTTCAGGATTAGAAAGGAGGGGGGAAGATGCCAGAAGAAAAAGGTAGGGAGGGGTTTGGAGTGGAAGGAGGGCTAGCTAGAAGGTGATGTGAAGCCAGGTGAGTGCAAAAGGTAACGGGCTGGTGAAGAAGGAATCTCATAGGAGAGGAGACTGGACAATTGGGGGAAGGGAAGAAAGAGGAGCAACAGGGGGAGGTGATAGGCAGATGAGGAGAAGAGATATGAGGCCAGAGTGGGGAATAGAGGAAGGGGGAGAGAAAAATTATGAAAAGGAGAAACAGATGTTCATGCCATCAAGTTAGAGGCTACCCAGATGGAATATAAGATTTTGCTTCTCCATCCTGAGAGTGGCCTCAGACTAGATCAAGATTTTAAATGACCTCAACTTCAATTAACACCTTCTTTCGTAAGGCTTTGGATAATTCTGGTTTGGGAAGGGATAATCTTCTTCTAATCATTTGTGGGTAGATGGGGATTAAATCAAATGAACCATTTTTGATTTACCATAGTGCCATCTTATTGGAGGCATCTGAATTAAAAAGAGAAGAGCTGATTGTATTATGAGCAGTTGATTATAACTGTCCATCAAAGCATTTATCGGAGAAGTATTAAGTATTTATTGGAGAAGAGAATATCCTACTTATAAATTATAAGCTATGAAATATTTTTGGACTATGGATTTCAAAGAAACAAGCTTGAAGTATTTTGAAAGATTCGTATATGAAAGACAGTAGTAATTTTGAGAGCTGGTCATTTATTTTGTATGCTTATTGGCCATTAAAAATGGAAGCTCTTTGAATCTCTATAAGGAGATAGAAGGCAAAAGGGAAGGAATGGCAGAAGAGAGATGGTATCAGAATTCATATTTAATGCACACTGTGTAGGTTGCAAGGATTTAAGTCTTATTTATACTAGTAACTCTTCAATATATTATTTGCACTTCTTGGATGCAGAGAAAATAATCTGGTGATTTATAATGTGTCTCGGTCATAGTGTAGTTGCATTCAATTTATAAAAGCTTTGTTTCTAAGAGGAAGCTCAATGTGGGTGAATAAGAGTTTGAAGTACAATTTCTTAGAGGTGTCAATATAACATTGTCCTCAAGATCAATCAGCGCTACAAGAAATTGTCAAATACTTTTTTCCAAGGATCAATGTGTCTACATATATTTCTCATTTAAACTACCCCAAGTATAACTACATTACTTCAGATCAGACAGATGCTCTCTAACATACTTTAAACAGTTTTATTTTTGATTATCTTTCTTCCTGTGCAAAAGAGTGAGTTTGAGACCTAACCTACAAGAAACAAGTGGAAAATTACTAATTGACAACCTACATATAAATAGAAGAAGAAAATTTTCTGCGTCTCTGGTGATTTAAGACTTAGAAAAATATTGTACAGAAGGTAACGGTGCAGAAAAAGGTCCTTGGGAGTTTTTTGATTTGATTGAGTAGATATTTATGGTTGAACTTATTTTCAGATGTATTGGTTGCTGTATACCTTTAGCAAATTCTTAATATTTGAATGCAGACAGAGCGGAAAATAAGAATTTCATATTAATTTCTGTTCTATCAAAGCTGCAGTCATTGATGATTGAAAACTCAATGTAAAGGAACAAAAACTCTCCTAAACCTGAACTAACATTCCTGTGTAACTAATGTGTATTTTGCAGACACTTCTTATATACCAAATTGAACTAATGTGTAAATGGGATGCTTTAAGTAAATTATATTCAAAATCCCGGTGGTTTGGAGGTTATCAAATTACTTGCCTGGACCTGAGAGAACATGACGAAGGACAACTGTGCCCTTTATGTCCTAATAACATCTAATGTGTAATCAGGAAAGCTTTTTAGGCTAGTATTACTGGTGATTATGTTCTTTTTGACTGACTGTTGTAATTCATCCGCTGTGGTTTTTAAGGTAGCAGATGAACACGACAGAAAAAAAAAGACTGCATTACCTGAAGGTGCTAATAATACTTAAGAAAAGTCTTCCTTGCAGCGGAGTAATGCATTTTATCTCCGATATAAATGTAGGTTGTATATCATACTGTCAGAAGCAGTTACCTCCTTACATTAATTGTAAGTATGGAAATCATTTACCATTAGCATTAATATATGGATGTAATGAGTTCAGGAGCTGTGGGACAATCCATGATGAATTTTTATTCCTTTTTGCTCCCATGAATTGTTTCATTTGTTTATTTAGAGTTACAGCACAGTAACAGGCCCTTCAGGCCCAGTGAGCCTGAGCTCCCAATTACACCCACATGACCATTTCTGTTATTAATCTATACGTCTTTGCAATGTGGGAAGAAACCAGAGCACCTTGAGACAGCCCAGGAAAAGAGGAGAACGTACAAACACATTATAGACTGGGAGAGAGTTGATTCTGGTTGCTGGCACTGTAACAGTGTTACGTTAACCACTGCACTAAGTAATTGCTTTAACTATTTTTTATAAAATTTTCATGTGTACTTATAGAGAAAAATATAATAAAAACATAAAAATAGGTGTAGGCAATATTCATTCTAAAGCCCGTGCCACTATTCAGTAAGATCATAACTGCTCTGATCTTTGACTTCAGGAAAATATTCTTTTCTAATTCGTATTTCCATAAAATGCAGACGATTTGTTCCAACAAATCTATGTTGGCTTATAGAAATCCCATTTCCCTAGTAATTTTCTCATCCAACATAAACTGTGGCCAAAGAACCTGCATTAGAGGAACAATACATAGTCACAGGGAGCAAAGGCCACACATACAGTATGAGAGGTCAGATTTGAATCCAGATCACTAGAGCTATGAGCGGTGATCACTATGAGCGATGAGTTCATCACTCCAAACAGACCTCTCTGCCTCAATCCTGCAAACAATCAGTGACTCAGCATCCTTTAATTTCTGATGCTGAAACTTGAGAGAAGGGATTCCTTCTCTCAGTGTTATTAGTTAACTCCTTAATCTGGGGTTAGCTGCTGAACATAGAAGATAGAGAATAGAAGAGTGCAGCACAGTAACAGGCCCTTCAGCCCACAATGTTGTGCTTTGTTCTATATATCTCTCTTTGCCACCGCCATTTTCATCGCCCCAGAAAAAAAGAAGCATTTTTACAGCTTCTGTCTTGTCAAGTTCCTTCAGAGTCCCCTGAGCTCTCATTGTGCTGATCCAGTTTACTCAGTCAGAGTGGATTTGTGCACGGAAGGATCAACAATTAGAAATGTGAAGGTGCAAAGTATTTTTAATCACACTGATGGCATCTGAGGCTTAAATATTGGCCACTAGTTTGCTCCTATAAAATGGCATTTTAGGATGTTCTATGTTCTCCTAAGGGAGGAATCAGTGGCTTGCTGACTTCTTAGATTAAACTGTTTAATTTCTATTTTCTTTGCAGTTTAACAATTAATTATCTGCTTGTATCTTATATATTTATTTATATACAAGTAACTGCTTACTATGATTCCTAGTAGCCACAGTATGTATATGCAGTTGCTCAGTGTGTTCCCCAGTGATTAATTCTGGAAGCTTGTCTTGGTGCCACATTATTCAAATAAGGGCTTTCTAATGCTGATCCTTATCTACAAATATGAATGAAATTTTTCACATACAGTATATGGGTATAAAATTAGATGACAGTTTATTTTAGTTCTTTTGTCTTTCCCTTCACATAGTAGGCCTCTATCACTGATCATTTTTCTTTGTTCTATTAATGCTGAATAAGCTGATCATGAAGCAACAAGTTTTGTGCCTCTTTCGTAACTTCTGAAAGATCCTTGGATAAAAGCATCAGAATCCAACAATTGGCATAGTCGGTGAGCACGGTTGCGAAGGTTAAAGACTTGGAATAATTATCGACAAAGTGGAATATTTTGAGCGCAACAAAAGGGGTAAGAACTTCTTCTGTTGCAGATTGTCTGAGAGAAAATTTAGTCCTGGCTTCAACATCACCAAGTGGGAGTTAGGAGTAAGGAACTGTTACCATGCTAATTTGAGAAACAAAAACAGATCTGTAGAAAAGAAATGCAAGCTAGTAGAGCTACATTCAAGCTGCTAGGGCATGGATTAAATATGCAAGCTGATAGAGCATAAACAAATGCATACAAGCAGAGGGCCACAGATAAAAAGATTAAATGAGTGCAAGTCGGTAGAATGCATAAGAAAATTTAAATACATGTAAACTACTGGAACAGGAGAAAGCTTAAAATTTTGGTTTCAATCTATTAATACCTAGAGATTACAGTCAAAGAAAGATAAAATACTTACAAATTAAGAGTGAATCAAAACAATGGCCAAAGTTGTGAAACCTACTAAGAACTCCTACCTGAATAAAACATCTCAGCTTGATAAAATTAATGAGAAAGTACAGACCATATATACTAACAATGTTAAATTTATTAAGAGCTGGAAAATGCCTGAGGCAAAATGAAGAACTTGGAATGGCATCTACTGATTTAGAAATAAGACCACGTGGTCAGTTCAATCAAATGTGCGATGAATCAAAAGGTTAATGAGGTAAATATTGACTTTCACTAATCAATTGGGAAAGAGTGCAAAATTTGTAATAACCTGCAAAAAGAGCACGATAAAGACAGTAAAAAGTCTAAAGAAGAAACCTCTGCACCAACGGAATGAGGGAAAAAAACTTGGTAATTGAATTGGTGCATTGTACTCAGTACAAAAGCAAATTGAAACAATATGGAGAAACTGAACAGGGACTTGAAGGATGCAGTCCTGCTAGTGATACTTCCTGTGAAATTTCTAATGCCATTAATTCTGAAGCTCCACCCTGAGAAACACCTTTTATATTGAACAGCCCTCGGAGACAGCAACACCATCTGAACTCCAAGGAACTACAGGTGGACTTGAAATGGACCCTACACTGGCCCCAAGTGAATCAAGTGAAAATCAGAGTTTAAAGTTTAAAATAAATTTATTATCAAAGTACTTATGAGGGGTGATTGATAAGTTCATGGCCTATGGTGGAAGGAGTCAATTTTAGAAAACCAGCACATTTGTTTTTCAATATAATCCCTTCCTACATTTACACACTTAGTCCAGTGGTCGTGGAGCATACGGATCCCTTCTTTGTAGAAGTCGGTGTCTTGGACCTTCAGAAGTGGTCGACACAGGGTTGATTGATAAGTTTGTTACCTAAGGTAGAAGGAGATGAGTTGCCGCTACAACTGTGAAAAGTGTGTCCTGGTTCAGCTCCTGAAGGACCGTGTTGGGGCACTGGAGGGGCAACTGGATGACCTCAGGTTCATCAGGGAAAACGAGTGTTTTCTGGACAGGACCTGCAGTCAGATCGTTACACCGAAGATACCGGAGGAGAGAACGGGGCTGACGATGAGGAAGGGATGGATGCTTGAAGTACAGGAGACCCCGGGGGATGTGCCTCTTGAAAACAGGTTCACCCTCTTAGAAGCTGTCGGGACAGAAGACACTGCCAGTCTGAGAGGCAGACAGGTCGGCAAGTCAAAAATCGACACTGAAGCAAAGATGAGGAGACAGACATCAGGCAGAGCCGTGGTAGTAGGGGACTCCATAGTGAGGTAAAGAAGGGGGTTTCTGTGGCAACAGGCGGGATTTAAGGATGGTGTGTTGCCTCCCTGGTGCCAGGATCCAGGACGTCACGGAACAATTGCAGGGCATCCTCAAGGGTGAGGGTGAACAGCCGGAAGTGTTAGTGGATGTCAGCACAAATGACATCGGGAAGAAGAGGAAGGACATTCTGCAGCGGGACTTCAGAGAACTTGGAAGAAGGCTGAAAATCTGGACCTCCAGGGTAGTTATCTCCAGTTCGCTTCCAGTTCCTCGTGCTGGTGAGGGCAGGAACAGGGAGAAATGGGATCTCAATGTATGGCTGAGGAGCTGGTGCGGGAAGCAGGGTTTTAGATTCTTAGACCACTGGGAGCTGTTTTGGGGTAAGGATGAATTGTACAAAGGAGACGGGTTGCACCTTAACAGGCGGGGGACCAGCATTCTGGCAGGCAGGTTTGCCACTGCTACATGGGTGTGTTTAAACTAATAAATGGGGGGGGGGGGAGGAGACGAACTGGAAATGTAAGGATGGAGTTAAAGGGAAAGAAAGAATAAGAAAAGTTAAGAAAGACAACTGAATTAAAGGGGCAGAAAGCTCAGGAAGGGATCAGAGATTATGACCAAGTGCAATTGGGATTGATGTGAGAAGCGAGGGGAGTAATGGAAGTTAACCATTCCCCCCCCCCCCCGAGAACTATGAGCTATTGCTGTTGCTATGCTGCTACTGAGAGAGAGAGATGACACCTGGCAAGAACATCTGCTGCAGATAAGAGGGAGAGAGAGACTGTTGACTTATTGTATTTTGACTCTTCCTGGATTATTTAACTTTCACTACAAGGACTTTACTTAGCTTGTTAATATTCCTCAGGAGACAGCAGGAGTGGCCTGATTTGATGGACACAGTCATTTAGAGTTGATGGATAGCTGAGACCCCGTTAGTAGGGATAAAAGACAGGTCTGGAGAGACACCCTTCAGACACACCAGTGGACACTGACTGAATGTTGTGAACCCACAGAAAGGTGGGGGCTTCGGAGACCGAATCAGGAGATCGGTCAATAAAGCTCACAGTTTGACAGCAGGGCTGGTGGAGACTTGTGTGTGTGTCCACTCATGCCAGAGTGATGAGTCCACCACAGAAGAACGGTCTAGCTGAAGGACGGAGGGGTCATAACTGAATGGCCACAACGACATGATGGATTAAGAAAGCCACAGAAGGTTTGCCTGCTGCAGCTGCCTAATTTCTCGCTCTCTTTCTCTCTCTCTCTCCAACGATTACAACACAACAACCATAACTACCTCAGCGTGTATGAACTGGACTGAACTTTATACTTTTCTATGACAATTCATTTACCCCAGAGATCGATAGAGCTTGCTTATAACTGCTTATTATTGTTCCTACACTTTTAAGGTTTATTACCGTTAACTTGTTTTATATGTATATTTGCATTTTTGATGCTGTATTATGTAGTTTACTAATAAACACCTTTAGTTTTGGTACCACCAGACTCCAACGGATTCTTCTTTCTCTGCTGGTCTGTAAACCCAGTTACGGGGTACGTAACAGTATCTTATCCCTTTGGAGCTTTTTGGACTGAGGTGGGATACGAAATATGAAGAAGCCTTTCAGTTGCTGAAGGAGATGCTGACCCAGCACCTGTGCTGGGTTTTGCAGACCCCCGATTGCCACATAAGGATGCCAGCAGAGAGGTCTTAGGGGTGTCCTGTATCAGGATCTGAGCACTGAGTTGAGACCAGTCACGTTTGTCAGCCGGAGTCTGTCGCCCTCTGCACAAGTTGGAGTTCCTGGCATTGAAATAGACTGTGGTGAATACGCTGACTGACTAGCTCTATAGTGCCAAGTTTGAGGTGAGGATGGACAACAATCCCGTAACTTATATTCTAACCTGGGCGAAATTGGATGCCACAGTCCATTGGTGGTTGGTGGCATTCTCTGCCTATGATTTCAGCCTGAAGTACCGGTCAGGAAGTCGAAACATTTGTCCCGCTGTGCGTATGAAGGGCTGGACAGGGATGAAGAGTGGGAGAGCGTTCCTGCCCCAGGGGTGAAAGCTATGTGCCAGTTTGCCATCATGGTGAAGGCAGATGGAAGGCAAGGCCAGGATTGAGCGGTAGATCAATTGGGAGTTTCTGATGACCCATTCCACAAGTTTACTGTAATCTGACTGCTCTGAAGACATACTAGTTACCGGAATTGAGTCTTCGGGAAGTGGCAGCTGCTCAGTGAGATGACTCAGGTATCGGTACTATTTGGTCAGCAGTCGACAAGGGAGACATGACCCAAGCAGGGAAGACAAAACATGCTGCGATACCTCTGTTACTGAGAGAATGGCCGAGATTGGAGTTGAGGAACCAGATCCTATACCGGGTCACATCACCTCCGGACTGACACTGGTGTTCCCAGGTGGTTCTGCCTGACAGTTATCAGAGGATTATGTTGAAGTCACTTCATGATGACTCTGGATATTTGGGGGTTGAAAAGTCCTATGGATTGCTCAGAGACCGGTTTTACTGGCCCCAAATAATGATTGGGCTCTCTTCCCGGGAAAGTGGGATTTGTACAGAAGAGACAGCTTGCACCTGACTTGGAGGGGTCTAATATACTAGTGGGAAGGTTTGCTTGTGCTTCGTGGAGAATGGGAACCAGAGTGCCAGAACAAATAGTGAAGTGGTTGTAGAGATAAATGTTGCTAAGACAAAGTCGGGAATGAAAAGTCTGAGCATGGTGTGACTAATGTACCGAGCTGCATATATTTCAATGCAAGAAGTATTGTAGGAAAGACAGATGAGCTCAGGGTGTGAATCAACACCTGGAATTGTAGCCATCATGAGACTTGGTTGCAGCAGGGGCAGGACTGGCAGCTCAATATTCCATGGTTCCATTGTTTTAACTAATGCGACAGAGTGGGAGGGGTTGAAGGAGGAGGGGTGGTGTTACTAGTCAGGAAATGTCACGGCAGTGCTCTGTCAGGACAGACTGGCGAACTTGTCTAGTGAGGCATTATGCGTGGAACTGAGAAATGTTTTTTATTTATTGAGACACAGCGATGGGTTGGCTCTTATAGCCCTTTGAGCTGTGCTGCCCAGCAATCTCCGATTCACCCTAGCCTTATCATGGTGCAACTTACAAGAACCAATTAACCTAGTGGGCAAAAATTAATTGTCACTTTTGGGTGCCATTGGCACCTTTTGAGATCTCTGAGTGACGGTTTGACCATGTCAATGTGGACCTGGTTGGTCCTCTTTCTCCCTCCCACAGTTTCACACACCTCCTTACCATGGTGAACTGTAGCACCAGGAGGTCAGAAGTCATCCTTCTTGCATCGGCGCTGGCTGCGGACCTGGTTTGAATGTTCATCAGCACCTGGGTTGCTCAGGTTGGCACCCCGTCTGATACTTCCTCTGACTGCAGCCGCCAATTTATACCAGATCCCTGGGCTGAGATGGCCCAGAACCTCGGTGTTAGGCTACATCATACCCACAGTCCAATGGCCTAAGTGAGCAGTTTCACTGCTCCTTAAAGGCTGCTCTTAAGGCTGCCCTGACCGATGAGTGTTGGCATGATCGTCACCCCTGGGTCCTGTTGGGGCTCAAAGCAGTTTCAAAAGAGGAACTGCAGACAGCCATGGCTGAGTAGATAAACAGGCAACCATTGCAAGTGCCAGGTGAGTTTATCCCTGAAGCCACGTCAACCTGGTCAGCCTCTCAGCTGCATTCTGCTCTCCTCAGTAAATTCAATTCCTTTGCACCTATTCCTACCTCCCATCAAAGCAAACAGCACTCTTGGGTTCCTGCGGACCTACTGCGGCCTTGTTCATTTTTTAAAGAAATTTTTTTATTGAATTTTCAAATAGGTTACAGAAAGAAAAAAGAAAATTATCAACCCTTCCCCCCTCCCTTAATCCCTCCCCCCCCCCCAACATATCCCTATAGGAAAAAAAAAGAAGAAAAAAGAAAGAAAAAAAGAAAAAAGAAAGAAAGAAAGAATGCCTGGATTTCGGAAGATCCCCACATTCTCCATGGAGTTCATAATAGCTTTAATATGTATATTTATTTCTTTCCCCAGATAAGGCCTTGTTCATTTTCATCCACCATGGTGCACATCAACATTCCCTTAGCCCCCTTTACGATGGCTACTCCACTTTTTGGAATGGAGAAAAAGGACTTTTATCATAGCTAAGAGTCATAAACCTGAATGTAGATCGCCTTAAACTAGCCCACCAAAATTTGGAGGATTTTGCTACCATGGTGTCATGTCATGACCATGAGAGCCTCAACACACTTCTGGACTCTGGAACAGCCAGAGGCATCTGTAGTCACTCTACCTATGGAACATATAACCCCAGCTGGGTGGCTCATCTGAGCTCAAGACAAACTCACAATGCCAGTTTTAGTGGTATCCAGGGGCCTTTGTATGGTAATGTAATTGGTGGAAATGTGCATAAGTCACAGCCAGCAACATTGCATTGGGGTTTATTTTAAGAGGCTGGTTTGACGTGAGGACATAATCACGGAAGTCTTTTTTTACTGCACTTTACATTCAGTGGTTGGAGGACAATAAAGGAGCTTTTTATGGTTTTCCTTAAACTTAAAATGCTTCTTGTTGTTTTATTTGTGAAAACCTACATGTGAGTCGATTTCAATGCTTAAGAGAAGGTTGGATAGATATGTAGATGGGATGGGTATGAAGCAATACGTTTTGTGCCTCCTTCTTGACTTCTGGAAGAACCTCGAATTAAAATATCAGAATCCTATTTGGGTTATTGCTGATTTCTCTGGCTATCCATCCCATAGAATGATGATGGTTCCTTTCAGTCAGTTAGTGGAGTTTGTGATTAGCGTCCTAGAGTGGCTGTACAGGCCGATCCTTGACAGACACTGCTTGCCACATACTTTGGGTTATTGCTGATAATCAATGGTAATCAAAGCCGATGCTTTGTGTTCAGTTCTCCATATAGCATTTTCCAATAACCTAGGTTAAATATAGCAATGAAGTATTTAGCCGTAGCCTTGCATTACATAATTACAGAAGGTTTTCATCCCATTACTTTGAGGAAATTATTTTATGATCAGAGTTGAGAATAAAAGAAACTGCAGACATTGAAAATATAAAAGTAAAAAGAGGGAATACTGGAAATACCCAGCAGGATTTTCAGTCTAAAACATTAACTCTTCCACAGATGTCCAGCATTTTTTATTTTTATTATGATCATTCTTATCCATATGCTCCCCAATTAAAATTAGATATAGCATCTAAAATTGGTTTGTTTCAAGTTTTCTTAGATTATGGTATAAAGAAATATATATTGATTTTCTATACTTTATATGGCTGATTAAATTGTTAAGGTTATATTCAACAAGAAAAAAACTCATTCAGAAAATTCCATTGAATACACAAAAGATTCATGCTGCTGTGGAGTGGACATGGAACAGGTGGACACACATTTTGGATATTACTTTGGAAATAGGGTAGAAATGTTTTGGAAAAATAGAGGTTAAATCCACACAAGGTAATGCTATGGTGTGGGAGAAACACACCAAGTCGTGTGGTTAGATGCAGTGTTAAATCTTTTTGCCTTATTTCTCATTCAATATTAACCAACTACATTTATGTTATGTCATGTATAATATTGATATGTAGATAAGTATTTTTCTTTTAATATCTTCACTCTTTTTTGGATTTCTCAGTATGGTTAACTACATACTACATTTGCAATACAGTTTTGATGAGAAATAATTGAAAGGAAGCCTACAGGCTCTGTTAAGTGTCTTTGTTTACGGTTAAATTAATAATTAGTTTCAGTATCTTAGCAAGTGAATAAGGGAAATACTGAGACATTTGACATCAAGGAAAGTTGCAATTTTTGCTTATATCTTTATTTTGTCAAATATTCAAAGGTGATTAACAGAAAGGATTGGTATTTCGTAAGATCATAGAGAGATAAAGAGATGAAGACATTAGTTTTATTTGTCACATGTACACATGTGCACCAAAGCATCAAAATATACAGTGAGATGCAATGTGCTAGGGGAGACCTGCATATATCGCCATGCTTCCGGCACCTACGTAACATCCCCAGAATTTACGAATCCTAACCTGTATGCCTTTGGAACGTGGGAGGAAACTCTCACAGTCATGAGGACAAACTCCTTATGGACAGTGGAGGGAATCATACCCCAATCCATGATCACTGTAAAGCAAAGTGTGAACCTTTACGTCACCATGGCACCTACAGAGATACAGCATGGTATCAGCTCCCTCAACCCCCACCCCACCAAGTTCATGCCAACCATTAAACTCCCATTTTACACAAATCTTACCCTAACTATTTAATTCTCCCCACGTTCCTATCAACACCCCACCGACTCTGTCATTCAATAGGAGTAAATTACAGTGGTGAATTAAATAATTTTAATATATAAATATAGTTAGATCAATTAACAAGATCAATTAACAAAACCAGTTAACCAACTGGCATGTCACCAGATTGTGCTGGGAAACCAGCACGCCTAAAGGAAGCCCATGCAGTTAAGGAGAATGTACAAGCTCCACACAGACAGCCCTGGAAGTCAGACTTTGAACCTGAGTCACTGGCTGTGCCAGAAAAGCTCCTATTGACACTGAAGTCCTGATGTTTCATGATCAAACACAGCCAATATATTTTAATCAGTTAAGGGAGAGTGTTGGTTAGAGGTAGTGAAAGTGGTGCTTATAGATGGGTGAAATAAAATGGCTTGAGCTTGTGTGGACTAGTAGAGTCCAGAGAAAATTTCAATATTCTATAATACATTTACTGGATTACACAATAGCAACAATCTTGTGAATTTTCTGAATCCATAGTTTATTAAGTTTTTGAAACTAGTGTAAATTTTTTGAACTATTTCCTTAGGTACTTGAACAGTTGAATCTGTATTATTCTGGTGAGTATCTTTACAGAGATTTGTTATGTAAGCAAATGCAATTCAATTGCCTGACAGCAATACATGTATTGCAAGACTATCATTTATTTACTGCTTGCCATCCTTGCCATCAATAAGCTCACTGTGGTATACCACTCTATTTTTTTGAGGTTGTCAAATGTAACCTCAAGAGAAATTAATTCCAATCAGCCAAAATTCTTATGGCAGATCCCTTCTGTGTTTCTTCCGGTGGAATCTGAAGTTTCTGCTACTCACTTGAAGGACTGCTCACAAACTAAGCAAAGAGCTTTCAGAAAGAGCTCTGAACAGCAGAAGGGATGTATGTATAGCTCAGTGCAGAAGTGGTGTATTAAAAGACTCAAAGCACCATTTTCAATCCTTCAGCATGTCAAAACACATTGGAGTCTGTTGCACAACTGTTGTGGTGCTTGGCCAATTTTTGTCTCCTGGCTGGATTAAATAATAAACCAATCTTCTGATGGTCTTGCTGAATAATTGTCTGATGTTAGACCTGTCAGGCTCCATTTACTTCTGTTAAGTCTTGCATAGATTTATAATCTGTAGTCTGCTCAGCTGTGAAAAATTACTTATTTTCCCTTTTGTGCCAGTGATACACAGGCTAATAAGAGGAGATGAGAGTTGTATCAATGTTCCTTTGTACTTCAACATCTCAAAGGTTATCGAATCCCTTTTTTTTTTACCAGGGTTGTATTTGTGTTTGATTAGGCTATGTGCAGTTCATGTCAGATTACAGATCATGCTCCTGATCAGCTGTGTAACTAATAATTATATCAAAGACATCTCCCTGTGTTTATAATATGAGCACCAATAAACTGTGTCTGAAAAGGCTCTAAATAGAAATGAAGTGCCTTTTCGGGAGCCATGTGATATATCATTTTTTATCACCTTCTTTCCTATTTTAATCACTAGTCTCTATTAATATGTCATCAATGCTTAAGAGATTATTTCCATAATTTACTTTAATATTAAAATCGATCTTTTTAATTACACAGCCCCATATCAATCTCAATGATTTAGGAGACCACTATATACACTCAGTGGCCACTTTATTAGGTACAGGTACATCTGCAAACCTGCTCATTAATGCAAGTATCTAATCAACCAATCATGTGGCAGCAACTCAATGCATAAAAGCACACTGACATGGTCAAGAAGTTCATTAATTGTTCAGACCAAGCACTGGAATGGGGAAGTAATGTGATCTTAGTGACTTTCACTGTGGAATGATTATTGGGGCCAGTTGGAGAGGTTCGAGTATTAAGAAACCTGAGATTTCCACACATAACACTCTGTAGGGCAGGGGTTCCCAACCTGGGGTTCATGGACCCCTCAGTTAATGGTAGGGGTCCATGGCATAAAAAAGGTTGGGAACCCCTGCTGTAGGGTTTACAGAGAATGATGCAAGAAGCAAAAACCATCCAGTGAGTGGCAGTGCTGCGGGCAAAAAAGCCTTGTTAATGAGAGAGGTCAGAAGAGAATGGCCAGATTTGTTCAAGCTGACAGGAAAGTGACAGTAACTCAATAACGCCATGTTACAATGATGTGAGAAGAGCATCTATAAAGGCACAATGGCGCAGAAGTGGATGGGCTACAGTAGCAAGCAACCAGAAACGCACATCTGTGGCCACTTCATTAGGCATAGGAGGTATCAATAAAGTGGCCACTGAATTTAGGCTTGAGTGATGAACATTTACTCCACTGGGAACTGTCCTTCCAGGATGCTAACCTCTCCTAATTCCCATTAAAATGTGCAGTTTCCCACTTTTTGGTTTAATGCTAGAACAGGAAGATTGTTTTTTATATACTGATTGTAAATCTAATGCTAGATGTGAACAAATAGTAATATGTCAGGCAATGAAGAGTAATATGCTTAGGGAGTGTTGCACTATGAGCTGGAATTGACTATTGCCACTGCTAATGGATGTCACTTATTGCAGTCAAGGAACATCATGTCATGTTGACTCGTTAATGTTAAGGCATTGATATTCCAGTTACTGGCTGCTAGTTTGAGACGAATTTCTATCTGATTATGTTAAGTAACACCATTGCTTTCTTGTGCATAAATGACTTCATTTTATTTTCCTTTTATGATCCTTGGCCATGGACTCTGTGATCACCTCTTAGTTTCTGGGCTCACTTAATGTCAAGGTGCAGGAGGATTCGACTAGCTCTGCAGATCCTTCTCTTTATTAGGATTAAGATGAACAGCTAGGCTCTGCTCATTCCCTACCTCAAGTAGGCAACATCCATCATCAAAGCTTCCACCATCCAGGCCATGCCATCTGTTTGCAGCTGCCATCGGGCAGAAGGTACAGAAGCCTGAAATCCCCCCACTGCAAGGGTCAAAGAGAATTACTTCCCTTCACTCATTTGATTAATGAGCCAACTGGTACAACCCGAATTACTAGAGAGTAGCAACACTATGACCACTTTGATCACTTTGAACTAAAATGAACTTTGTTTTATTTGTTCTAATTATGTTCTTCCTTGTTAAAGTTATATTTTGTTTATGTTGTGAAGACTGCTTTTATGATACTATGGTGCTGCTGCTGCAAGTAAATTTTTTATTGCACCTGAGTGTACATGTATTTCTGCGCATGGCAATAAGATCGAATTTGACCTTAACCTTCAGTAACCTCACTGTAGAGCAGATACCATTACTGGACAAGATTTTGTTGTGCCAACCAAATTATGTTGATGCAACTTAATTCAGTTAGTTACTTCAGTGATGAAAATAAAATTGTTAACAACATTGCAATTATAGTTGTTGTGTGATCACTTGAGTCCATAAGACCATAAAACATTGGAGCAGAATTAAGCCTGCTCTACCATTTGATCATGGCTGATCCATTTCCTTCTCAACTTCATTCTCCTGCTTTCTCTCTGTAACTTTTCACGCCTCGACTTATCAAGAATCTATCAACCTACACCTTAAATACACTCAGTGACTTGGCCTCCACAGCCACCTGTGGCAATAAATTCCACATATTCATTGCCCTCTGGCTAAAGAAATTCTTCTTCATCTCCATTCTAAATGACCATCCCTCTATTCTGAGGTTATATCCTTTGTTCTTAGACTCCATCTCTAATGAAATATCTTCTCCACATCCGCTCTATCGAGGTCTTTCAGCAATTGATAGGTTTTAATGAGATCCCCCCTCATCCTTCTGAATTCCAGTGACTACAGGCTCAGAGCCATCAAACACACTTCATATGATAAGCCTTTGAATCCTAGAAACATTTTTGTAAACCTCCTTTGAATCCTTCCTTAGATAAGGGGCCCAAAACTGTTCACAGTACTCTAAGTGAGGCTTCACCAGTGCGTTATAAGGCCTCAATTCCATTCTTGCTTTTACATTCAAGTACTCTCAAAATAAATGCAAACATTGTATTTGCCTTCCTCACCACTGACTCAACCTACAAATTAACCTTTAAGGAATCCTGCATAAGGACTCCCAACTTCCTTTGCACCTCAGATTTTTGAATTTTCTCTCCACTTAGACAGATTAGGAGAAGGAGAAAGAAGTGGCAAATTAAACATAATGTCGGGAAGTGTATGGTCATGCATTTTGGTAGAAGAAATAAAAGTGTAGACCATTTTCTAAGTCCTTCTGTAGCCTGTCTGTTTCCTCAACACTACCTGCCCCTCCACTTATCTTTGTATCATCCTCAAACCTGGCCACTGAGCCATCAATTCCATCATCCAAATCATTGACACATGATGTAAAAAGAATTGTTCCTGTTACGCACCAGCAGCAATAGATCACACATTGAGTCAGGTTTTGATGTTAAAACCACTTCTTTATTAGTATCTACTCATAATATAGAAAATTAAATGAAATAAATCAAAGTTAACGGTGTTATGTGTGTGTGTGTGTGTGCGTGTGTGTGTGTGTGTGTGCGTGTGTGTGTGTGTGCACGTCTCCCAAACAGTCAAGCTTAGGAACAGTTCTTAAAGTCTCAAGATGGCAAATTAGAAAAGGTCCAGTAATCCATGGAAGAAATGAAGGGAGAGATTTGTAAATCCACATCAAAATGTAGAGAGGAGGCAATTATGAAGAATTCCACAGATTCCATGCTGGGAAAATGAAGTAACAGTCAACGAAGATCTTATCCATTGAGTCATTCCGAAATCCACATAGAAATATCACAAATTGACAGTCACAGAATATCCCTTCGCACAAGTGGTTACCACATAGCGCACCCGAATCCAGGTAAGGGTTAACAACAGTGGTTGCCACAGGATGCTCCAACAAAATCCACATATGGATCATACGAAGTGACAGTCACATATCCAATCTGCACTGTGTGCCCTTAATCAACCCAATCTTGTGTCAGACTTTACCCATTGCAGCAAACCACTGCCAGGAGCTTGCAGTCCAAAACTTCCACTCTCTCTGTCTCGCTCTGCTGAAAATCTCAGCAGTCTGTCGCAGCTTGTTATACTGATGTCATAGTCCTGCCTCATTCAGACATTTTAAAGTAACACCCACAGTACGAAACCATGGCCACGTAACATTCCAACACAGATCCCTGTGGAACACCACTAGTCACCAGCAGCCAATCAGAAAAGGTTCACTTTACTCTCACTCTTTGCCTCCTGCCAATCAGCTACTGTTTTATCCATGCTAGAATCTTTCTTATAATACCATGGGCTTGTAGCTTGTTAAGCAGCCTCATGTGTGGCACTTCATTGAAGGCCTTCAGAAAATCCAAGTACACAACATCCACCAATTCCCTTTTGTCTGTACTGCTTATTATTTCTTCACAGCCTTCCACCAAATTTGTCAGGCAGAATTCCTTAAGTAAACAATGCTGACTTTGAATCCAGAAGAATGAGGGATGACCTCATTGAAACCTATCAAATGTTGAAAGGCCTCAATAGAGTGCATGTAGAGATGATATTTCCTATTGTGGAGGAGTCTAAGACCAGAGGTCACAACCTCTGAATAGAGGGGCATCCTTTTAGAATGGAGATGAAGAGGAATTTCTTTAGTCAGAGAGTGGTGGATTTGTGGAATTTGTTGCCACAGATGGCTGTAAAGGCCAAGTTATTTGGTATATTTAAGTCAGAGATTGATATATTCTTGATTAGTTAGGGCATGATGGGATATGGGGAGAAGGCAAGAGGTTGGGGCTAAGAGGGAAAATGGATAAGCCATGATGAAATGGCAGAGCAGACTCTATGGGCCAAATGGCCTAATTCTGCTCCTATGTTTTATGATCTTATTTTATGATATAACTCCAAGTACCCCAAAACCACATCTTTAACAATAGACTCCAACATCTTCCCAACCACTGACTGATGTATAATTTCCTCCATTCTGCTTCTCTCCCTTTTGGAAAAATGGAGTGACATTTGCAATTTTCAAGTCCTGAGGAGTCCATTGCCAGAATCCAGTGATTACTAATGCCTTCACACTCAATTCAGCCACCTCTTTCAGAATACTAGTGTGTAGACTGCCTGGTCCAGGTGACTTATCTGCTTTCAGACCTCTCAATTACCCAAGCACCTTCTCCCTAGTAATGGCAATTTCACGCACTTGTACCCATTGACACTTTGAACTTCTGGCATATTGCTTGCGTCTTCCATAGCGAAGACTGATGCAAAGTATTTATTCAGTTCATCCCCCATTACTATCTCTCCAATATCATTTTTCAGTGGTCCGATATCTACTCTCACCTCTCTTTTACACTTATATATCTGAAGAAATTTTTTGTATCCTCTTTAATTTTACTGGCCAGTGTAATGGTAGTTAATGGTGTTATTCCATGCCACTCAGTTAGCCACTCCCACAGGGGAGGAGTTCACATACTGTGCAAGGAGGGTGATCAATAAATTACAGTGGATGCTGGCATTGTGGTGAGGTCTGCACTATTCCACAATAATGAGCACAACATGGGGTCAGAAGTGGTTGACCATCAATGAATTGGTGCTACAGGCCAAGTAAAATCCACAACAAGAGAGAATTTATAGTGAGACTACTCTTGTTTGCATATATCTATGGAAAATATGCAGAGTCGCATCAGCCTAAACTGCCTATGCTTGCTTATTAACTGTACGGATCATGAGGCATGAGCTGAGAAAAATAGGTACATTGTAATAATCTGTGGGCCACTAGCCTGGGGAAGAGTACAGTGACACAGAGACATAAGAGAAGTCAGAGAAGTCAGTTAGACTCTTAGAGAGAGAAAAAAAAGACTTTTGTAGTCCAAATAAATAAAATAGTAAATAAACAATCAAACAGAGAAATGGAGAATATACCTGCAGTCCCTACATCTACTTAACTAATAAAGCCCCTTGAGACATTGATTTCTCTAAACTAGGGGACTTGAAAGATGACTCAGAGGCTTTGAGAGATTTAGGATTGCAAGCAAGCACACCCAGGCTTCAGAAGACTGTTGAATAAGCACATTGACATACTATATGGGTGATTAAGCAGATGACATCATGGGTGGATTAGGGCTGACAGATGCTCAGGAAAAGGAGAACAAAGCTGTGCAAATTCAAAGAATATTTCACAGGAAAGTGAAATGTGTTATAAGAGAGGGCAAAGGTCAACTCCAGAAAACAGGAGCCAGATGAAAGTGTAAATAACTTCATCACCGCATCGTATGCCCTGTCAGAAATCTGAGATATGAGCTCATTAGAGACAGGATTGTTGTCAGGCTACTGGACACCACATTTTTGGAGAGACTTCTGTTGCAGACAAGTTTCACACTGGAGAAAGCTATTACAATGGTCAGGCAGAGTGAGAATGTTTGTCAGCAACAAGCAGAACTGATGCATGAACACAATACTGAGGTAAAGCTTGAAGCTGAACAAAAAGAAGGGTACAAGCAAGGTGAAGTTAGAAAGATTACAGAAAGATGTGACAGCAGAGTTCAGCTCAAAAACACAGACAAGTGAAACAAAGAGCAGGTAAAATGTCCCACTGCAGGAGATGCAACAAGTCTCCACTCTACGTCAGACCTCTGTCCAGCAAAAGATGTGAAATGGCACCAGTGCAATAGAGATGGCCATTATAAAGCCAGTGTCATGCAGCAACAGTTCCTCAGGAGCTCAAAGAAGACCATGATTCAGACAAAGAGAGAGCTTTTCTTGGGGCTCCAGATTCAAATAGACAAGGCTGGTACACTGTGGTTCAGTTGAAAAATGAGGCACTGATATTCAAAATGGATACTTGAGCAGATGACACACCCATCCCTGAATGTCTGTTTGCAAAACTGGTGAAGGAAACAGGCATTATGTTAAACCCAACAAAGAAGCTTCTCAAGGGACCAGGGAGACATAAGCTCAGTGTGAAAGGAATGTTTACTTCTTCCATCAGTAAAAATGTGAAGCAGTCTAAAGAAGATTGATAAGTTTGTGGCCCAAGGTAGAAGGAGTCAATTTTAGAAAACCTAGCACATGTATTTTTCAACATAGTCCCATCCTACATTTGCAATGGTCGTGGAGCATACGGATCCCTTCTTTGTAGAAGTCGGCATCTTGGACCTTCAGAAAGTGGTCCACAGCATGGGTGATTGATAAGTTTGTGGCCGAAGGTAGAAGGAAATGAATTATACAGCTCTTGTTACATGCACGCGCAGTTCAATTCTTTGAGTGATTACGCAGAAAGTTTGAAGTTAGTAAGCACTGTCTGAGAAAATGAACAACATTGGCTTTCATGCAGTCATCTGCTACCTCAGTCTCAAGGGCTTATCACCCAAGGAGGTCCACTAGAACATGGTGGCAACACTAGGGGAGGGTGTAAAATAAACGTGCTAGATTTTCTAAAATTCACTCCTTGCTCCTTAGGCCACAAAATTATCAATCACCCCTTGTATGTTGTTCAGAGTCTCTTTTCACCACCGCTGGGACAACACGCTACTGAGAAGCTGAACCTCATTACAAGGTTGGATTTGCTAAACAATGTTCAGTGGCAGAAGTACCCAAAGTCGTTCACAGGCCTGGGGCTACTGAATGAAGAGTATTGGATCAAGCTGAGGCCAGTAATGATGCTGCCCTACTCTCCAACCAATGTGAGACATATGCCAGTCCCATTAATGAGCAAAATCAAAGCTGAACTTAAGAGAATGGAGGCACTTGACATCATGAGGGTAGTGCAGTGGATGTGATCTACATGGATTTTAGTAAGGCATTTGACAAGTTTCCACACGGTAGGCTTATTCAGAAAGTCAGAAGGCATGGGATCCAGGGAAGTTTGGCCAGGGGGTTTCAGAATTGGCTTGCCTGCAGAAGGCAGAGGGTCGTGGTGGAGGGAGTACATTCAGATTGGAGGGTTGTGACTAGTGGTGACCCACAAGGAACTGTTCTGGGACCTCTACTTTTTGTGATTTTTATTAACGACCTGGATGTGGGGGTAGAAGGGTGGGTTGGCAAGTTTGCAGACAGCACAAAGGTTGGTGGTGTTGTAGATAGTGTAGAGGATTGTCAAAGATTGCAGACAGACATTGATAGGATGCAGAAGTGGGCTGAGAAGTGGCAGATAGAGTTCAACCCGGAGAAGTGTGAGGTGGTACACTTTGGAAGGACAAACTCCAAGGCAGAGTATAAAGTAAATGGCAGGATACTTGGCAGTGTGGAGGAGTAGAGGGATCTGGGGGTACATGTCCACAGATCCCTGAAAGTTGCCTCAAAGGTAGATAGGGTAGTTAAGAAAGCTTACAGGGTGTTAGCTTTCATAAGTCGAGGGATAGAGCTTAAAAGACACGATGTAATGATGCAGCTCTATAAAACTCTAGTTAGGCCACACTTGGGGTACTGTGTCCATTTCTGGTCGCCTCACTATAGGAAGGATGTGGAACATTGGAAAGGGTACAGAGGAGATTTACCAGGATGCTGCCTGGTTTAGAGAGTATGGATTATGATCAGAGATTAAGGGAGCTAGGGCTTTACTCTTTGGAGAGAAGGAGGATGAGAGGAGACATGATAGAGGTATACAAGATATTTAGAGGAATAGACAGAGTGGACAGCCAGTGCCTCTTCCCCAGGGCACCACTGCTCAGTACAAGAGGACATGGCTTTAAGGTAAGGGGAGGGAAGTTCAAGGGGGATATTAGAGGAAGGTTTTTCACTCAGAGAGTGGTTGGTGCGTGGAATGCACTGCCTGAGTCACTGGTAGAGGCAGATACACTAGTGAAGTTTAAGAGACTACTAGACAGGTATAGGGAGGAATTTAAGGTGGGAAGTTATATGGGAGGCAGGGTTTGAGGGTCGGCACAACATTGTGGGCCAAAGGGCCTGTTCTGTGCTGTGCTATTCTATGTTCTATGTTTCTATAACTAGAGGGAATGGACCCACTGACTGGTGTGTGGACATTGTTCCTGTTCCCAAGCTGGATGGCACAGTGAGGATCCATGTTTTAACAAAAATTGAATTTTGCTCTCTGTTGAGCACATGTTGGGTATGCTGGGTGGAACATAGTTGTTCACCAAGCTAGATGCAAACTTAGGGTTCAAGCAGACATGTGTTACTCCTGAATCACAGAAGCTCACAACCTTTATCATGAGCACTATGCTTTCCAGAGATTTCCTATTTCCTTTTGGCATCTCATCAGCCCTTGAACTCTTCCAGATGGGGATGAACCAAATTTTGGAGGGACTGGAAGGAACAGTTTGCCACATTTTTTAATATACTCATCTTCGGAGGCTCAAATGAGAAACATGACAAAAAAGTGGAAGCTGCCTTGGAGAAACTGAAATAGGCTGGAATCATCCTGAACAAAAAGAAATGTGAATTTGCAGAGTTGGATGCGAAGTTCTTTGGCCACCAACTGTCCTCAGAAAGAGTGCAACCAGATTCAGATAAACTAGCAGGAGTTCAGAACATGGAACAAGCTATGAATATATCAGAGATCTGTAGTTTCCTTGGCACTGTAAGTCAGCTGGGAAAGTTCATTCCAGATTTGGCAGAAAAAACAGCCACTACATGACCTCCTCTCTCAGAGGAAACTTTGGACCTAGAATGCACCAGAAAAGTCATTAACATCACTAAAAGCAGAGCTTAAGTCTCTGCTAACATTGATGTTCTTTGATCCGAACAAAGCGACTAACGTCTCAGTAGATGCCTCTTCCTATGGTCTAGTGGGAGTGCTCATTCAATACTGCAGTGGTGTATGGAAACCGGTGACATATACCTCAAGAGCACTGATACTTGAAACAGACCACAAGCCACTTGTCAGTCTACCCAGCTTGAAACACTGGGATGGCTTACCTCCACACCTTCAAAGATTCAGAATTATGTTTTTGAGATACTGTTATGATATTGAACATATCCCCAGAAAATCAGACTCTGTTAAGGATGTCCTGCAAAAGTGAATGGACGGGACTTGACTCTGTCCTCATGGAAGATACGAACATCTACTTAGCTCAGGTACATGAAAACTTTCATGCATCACAGTGTAAACTGGATGAAATTTGTGCTGAGTTGAAAAAGGATGAAATCTGCAGGAAGGTCATACGAAACTGTGAGCATGGATGGCCAGCTGTTCCAAAAGGAGCTCACAAACTCAGGCCTTACTGGCTTGAAAGAGACACACTCACTATTCTTGATGATTTGCTGCTAAAGAGCTACAGACTTCATTTCTGCTTCTATGCTCTCCAAAATCATCACTCAGATCCATCAAGGACATCAATGCATTGAAAATTGTCACCTAAGAGCAAGGCAATGCCAGTGGTGGCCTGGTCTGAGCACACAGACAGGAGATCATGCAAAGCAATGCAGAGAACTGAACGACAATCATGTTCAACCTCTCTGTCCCTCACAGCTCCCAGACTTTCCATGGTAAATTGCAGACACAGCCATTTTTGAGCTGAAAAAAACAAATATTTTCACATTGTTGATTACTACTCATGGAATTTCAAGATGTGTAAGTTGTCTTCTACACCCTCAGCAGCAGTTATACATCACTGAAAGCTGTATTCACTGACCATGGAATTCCAGAGACACTTGTGTTAGACAGTGGTCCACAATTCAACTGCACAGAATTCAAAGCCTTTGCTAGGGACGATGAATTCAAACACCAGACAAGCAGTCCACAGTACCACAGGCAAATGGAGAAGTGGAAAGAGCAGTGCAAACTGTTAAGAGTCTCCTACTGAAGGCAAAAGAGCTCTACAAAACACTGCTAGCTTATTGCTCCACACCTCTTGTGAATGGCTACAGTCCATTAGAGCTGTCAATGGGCTGGAGACTGAGGTCAAGCCTGCCTGTTCTT
The DNA here is from genome assembly GCF_048418815.1 of Hemitrygon akajei. NCBI lineage: Eukaryota > Metazoa > Chordata > Chondrichthyes > Myliobatiformes > Dasyatidae > Hemitrygon > Hemitrygon akajei. Next base: position 4,313,356 of record NC_133146.1, read on the forward strand.
CCTTCCCTTCTCCAATTTCACTTACCGGATTCAGACAAAGTGAGAAATATTGAGACAACACAGTGTGAGAAAACAAAGGGCATGCATGATCTCAGACACAGAGCAAAACCTTTGTCGCTGCTCAGGAGTGGCGAAGCTGTTTGGGTCTCGGACCAATTCATCAAAGAAACAATAGTCCGGCAGAACGCACCACAATTGTTTGTGATCAGAACATCACGAGGTGAAATCAGGCAGAACAGACGTGCTGGGGCACCTTCATAGTCCATGAAAATAGAGAAAGAAACAAAGTGACCTGATCCTGATGACAAGGACAACATCCCTGAGGTGGACACACCTTCTCAAGAATCTCCATCTGCTCCAACACTTCCAGGAACCTTTACCAGATCGGGTAGTTTATCAGACCCACTCCAGAGACATACTCCATAGTCTAATAGCTTAGGGCAAGTGACTAAAGAGAGGCAGAATAATCCTTTCACTTTGCTGGAGTGTTCAGGTAATCTACCCCGACCTTCATTAGATTCAGTGTCTTTTAAAAAGAGTTCCAATGGTGAAAATATTTCACAAAATAAAACTGTTCTTAAAAAAAGAGTTTGAGGGAAAAAAAGAAGGAAAACAGAGAAAGAGAGATTGTTAAAGCAAAGAGAAAGACAGTTATAATGTTGACAATTCTTTCTTTACATTTATGTAAGGAGCATTGCTATGGGTAAAGTGAACTGAATTGCTCAATTTCAGTGGCAATAATTTCAATGCAGTTCTATAGACATCAAGTACATACCTAGTTTTTCTTTTTTCAAGAAGTGGAGATGTAGTGGTAGTTAATGGTGTTATTCCGTGCCACTCAGTTAGCCACTCCCACAGGGGAGGAGTTCACATACTGTGCAAGGAGGGTAATTAATAAAGTTCGGTGGAATATCCTGGTGTGCTGGTGTGCTCGGTCCTATTGCACAATAATAAACACAACAGCTAACTTACTTCCTATCCCATCTTTTCCTCCGTTTTGAATTTTTTCATTTCTTTCTGTTCATTTTTAAAAGCTTCCCAACCTTGTAACTTCCCACTATTTTTTGCTCTATTATATGCCCTCTCTTTGGCTTTTACGTTGGCTCTGACTTCACCTGTCAGAACAGTTGTGTCATGCTGCCTTTAGAATGCTTCTTCTTCTTTGGGATGCATCTATCCTGCACCTTTTGAATTGCTTTGTTCCACACACAATGATTCATCTCCTGATCCTATGTCATCTTTTTCTAAAGATTTGATTTCATTTTTTACCAGTGGAGCAACTCCACCCCATCTGCCTACCTGCCTGTCTTTTCAGTACAGTGTATATCCTTGGATATTAAGCTTCCAGCTAGAATCTTCTTTCAGCTACAATTCAGTGATGCCCACAATGTCATACATGCCAATTTGAAACTGTGCTAGAAGTTCATCTACCTTATTCTGTACACTGCGTGCATTCAGATATAACCCCTTCATTCCTGTATTCATCACACTTCTCAAACTTGTCCCCCTTTTACAGTACAACTCTTCCCGTTGATTGCAATTTTGCCCTATCATCAGCCTCTGCATGCTAGCAGTCTCACTACACGCTGCCTGCAATCCTCAGCCCTCTGGTTCCCGTCACCCTGCCAAGTTAGTTAAGACCCTCCCAAACAGCTCTAGCAAACCTGCCCACAAGGATATTGGCTCCCCTCAGATTCAGATTCAGATTCAGTTTATTGTCTTTTAGAAACCACAAATGCAATGCAGTTAAAAAATGAGGCAACATTCCCCCAGAATGATATCACAAAAGCATATGACAAAACAGACTACCAAAAAATCCACGTAACGTTTGGCAATCCCCAATCCAGAGTCCAGAGAGGCTGCTGCGTATTAATATTGTGCTACCGTCTAGCGTGTTCCCCGGAAAGGAGCTCCAAATCCACCACACAAAAACAAGACCAAAAACTAAAGCTACAAGACCTGCACAAAACCACATAATTACAATATATAGTTACAACAGTGCAAACAATAGCATAATTGATTAAAAAAAACAGACCATGGGCACAGTAAAAATAGTCCAAGATGTTAAAGAAGTTCAAAAGAAATCACCATAGTTTCCACAAGTCTCCAGGGTCCCAACAGACTCGCCATCCCACGCCGGCGGCAGAAGGGAGTACCCCCGCTATGGACTTCTAAGGCACCGCCCGAATCAACCTGGCAGACGCAGCACACAATGGAAGCTTTGTCGAAATCAGCCTCGCAGATGCAGCACACACCGAAAGTGACCTGAGTCAGTCGAAAGGACACCGAGTCCGTCGAACCTCCGAGCCGACGACCATCCCCTCCGGCACAGCTTCTCCGAGCACCATCTTCTGCCGAGCGTATTAAGATGGTCCCGCCAACGGCCATCGGCAACGTGACCCTGAGGACTGGGGGCCTGTTCTTCCCAGCAGAGTCCCGGACCTCACAGCAGCAGCAGCAACGAAGAAGGTCTTTCCTGAATTTCCCGATGTTCCTCCATGCTCTCACGTCTGTTTTCAATCAATTATGATTGCGCACGGCACCCCACTTCACAAATAACAGATAATCAGTTCTGGAGTGGCCACTGCAAGCTGCATCACGCCGCCATCTTGGATATTGTTTCAGGTGTAATCCATCCTTTTTGTAAAGGTCGTACCTTCCCCTGAAGAGATCCCAATCACCCAGAAATCTGGACCCCTGTCCATTGCATTTGTTCCTCTACCATGCATTCAATGGCCATATCTTCCTTTTCTTACCCCCAATGGCACATGGCACAGGCAGAAATTACTGCACTGGAGGTCCTGCTTTTCAATTTTCTACCTAGCTCCCTAAAATCTTTCCTCAGGACCTCCTTGCATTGTATACCTATGTCACTGGTGCCAATATGTGCCAAGACTTCTGGCTGCTCACCTTCCCCCTTTAGAGTGCTGTGGACTGAAAGATCTGAAGGCAGACAAGTCACCTGGACAAGATGGTGTACACCCCAGGGTTCTGAAAGAGGTGGCTGAGAGATTGTGGAGGCATTAGTAGTGATCTTACATGATTCATTAGATTCTGGAATTATTCCAGTTCAAAGTAAATTTATTATCAAAATATATACAGAATATGTCACCATATACATCCTTGATATTATTTTTCTTGTGGGAATACTTGATAGATCTAAAAAATAATAACTATAACAGAATCAATGAAAGATCGCCCAATGTAACCAGTGTACAAAAAATAACAAACTGTGCATTAGAAAAAGAATAAATAAACAATAAATATCAAGAACATGAGATGAAGAGTCCTTGAAAGTGAGTCTTTGGACTGGTTGTGGGAACATTTCAATGATGGGGCAAGTGAAGTTGAGTGAAGTTATCCCCCTTGGTTCAAGAGCCTGATGGTTGAGGGCTAAAAACTGTTCCTGAACCTGGTGGTGTGAGTCCTGTGGCTCCTGTATCTTCTTCCTGATGGCAACAGTGAGAAGAGAACATGTGTTTGGGGTCCCTGATGATGGTTGCTGCTTTCCTGCAACAGAGTTTCATATACTGTAGATGTGCTCGCTGGTGGGGAGGGCTTTACCCATACTGTGCAAATGCTGCACACTTGCCATCACCTGTCAGCAAGAAATAACAGATCATACACTGCATACAATTGTAGGAAAGGTGTATTTATGAATGTCACTTAATCAAACATTTAGTAAAGAGGAAGAAACTAGAAGGGCCCATTATAATTCAAACAGTCATGTGTGTGCAAGTTGGAGCACAAATCTTCCAAAAGCTGGAGGTGTTCTTGTGCTAGCTCCTATTAACCGATCACTGATAGAACTTTGCACATTGGACTCCATCGAATCATGCATTCTGGTTGGATCGAAACCTACCATGATCTTCTTCTCTCTCCATCTCCCACTGAAAAAGGATCTTGACCCTTTCAGTGTCCGTCACAAAACATCTCCACCCAGCTTTTTCTAGAACTTCTCCCAATTTCACCATCCTGATCAGCTGACCCGACACGCCTAAGCTGAACGTCACAACCCTTTATCTTTCATGGTAACCCAAACACTACCAGCAGATCACAATGTTTCTACAGAAAACTATTAAATGAAATACCTTCACAGCATTAGCAGTAAATGCTCAGCAGTAAAATCTTAATTGGGATGTTACACTAACTCCCACCAAAAATAGTCATGTCCTCATGATTTTGAAATTTACCAACCCATCTTTGATAACACAGTTTTCAAAAGAATCTAGCGATGTCAGGACCTCCAATCCATTTGTAGATGGTAGTGACATATCTCACTAGAGGCATAAACATAACACTCTGTTCTCCCGGTGTGTCATAGGCCAGCTTGTCTGCAGGTTTCCTGACTCTCTGAGAACTCCTTATCCCATCTTTGGCTTCTTCAGCCTCAAACACTCCTTAGGATTTTTCCTGTCAAACTGGGGATGTCTCACCCTGCTCATTACTCATAGCTTCCAGCAGCTGTTCCCCCGTCACTTGACTGCGCTTAGCTACATGCCCAATTACATTGGAACCCAGCTTCCCTTCATTGTATAGCATCGAGTCTGCCAGCCTACTGCTAATGCCCCCCCCCCCCCCAGCAACTTGTGAGTCAGTGTGGGGTGGTTCAGGAAACTCTTCATCAATTATTGGGGTGTTTGCACAAGGTAACATATATAACAACCTAATTTCCTCATCCTCTGAGTCCGTACAGCATTTAGTGGGTAGATCCCTTTCAAGACTCTCCATTGATTTCTTTTCTGTTTTCCTATTCTGTCCTCCTACTAGCAATAGGGTGCATAGCATGCTCTGGGTCAACATGTACCTCCTGCCCTAGAGGTAAAAGGTGATTCCGATGGAGAGTTTTGACAGGCCCGTACCCATCTTCTGGCTTCACCTGGAAAACTGGCACATTTGGCATCTGACTCTCCACTATGCTTTCTTGATAGCCCTAAATTCCTTATTAAAACTCTGTCCCCAAGCATCAGTTGGAAAAACCTAATCTTTTGACCATATATCCTCTTTTTTTCCTTGATTCTGCCTGGTAGCAGACACCTCTGTTAGTTCACAAGCCTTTTGCAGTTACTTCCTCATGTCAGGCACATACTTAAGATAGGTCTTCTGTGGCAAGTCTTCCCTTCCAGTCCCAAAACAGAGGTCTACAGGCAATCTCACTTTGTGCCTGAACATCAAATAGTATGGGGAATGTCCAATAGCTTTATTCTGTGTACAGTTGTGCAATGGACCAAATGCCAAATATGCTGACTCCATTTGTTCTTCTTACAGCTATTCAGGATTCCGAGCATGTCTAGCAATGTCTGGTTCAGCTTCTCAGGCTGGGGATCACCCTGAGGTTAATAAGGTGGGTCCTTGACTTCTTGACTCCAAGCATGCCCAGTAATTCATGTATGAGCCTACTTTCAAAATTCCTTCCCTGATCACTCTGTATCCATCTTGGAAGGCCGTAATAAAAGAAATACTTTTCTCATAACACTTTGGTCATGATGAACACTCTCTGATCCTTTGTAGGGAAGGCTTGAGAATAAGGAACCCTTAGGAGGCAGTGGTCATAATATAATTGAATTTATACCACAATTTGAGAGGAAGTAGCATAAGTCCAAAGAGACCATAAGACATAGCAGAATAACGCCATTTGGCCCATCGAGTCTGCTCTTCCATTCAATCACGGCTGATCCTTTTTTCCCCTCCTCAGCCCTAGTCCCCAGCCATCTCCCCATAATCTTTGAGCCATATCCAATCAAGAACCTATTAAACTCTGCCTTAACTATTCCCAAAGACCTGGCCTCCACAACTGCCTGTGGTAATAAATTCCAAAATTCACCATCCTCTGGCTAAAGAAATTTCTCTGCATTTCTGTTTTAAATGGATGCCCATCTATCCTGAGGCTGTGCCCTCTTGTCCTAGATGCCCCACCATGGGAAACATCCTTACCACATCTACTCTGTCTAGGCCTTTCAACATTTGAAAGGTTTCAATGAGATCCCCCTCATCCTTCTAAATTCCAGTGAGTACAGACCCAGAGCCATCAAACGTTCCTCATATGATAACCCTTTCATTCCTGGAATTATCCTTGTGAGCCTCCCCTGGGCCCTCTCCAATGTCAGCGCATCTTTTCGTATATGAGGAGCCCAAAACTTTCACAATACTCAAGGTGAGGCCTCACCAGTGCCTTATAAAGCCTCAGCATCACATTCCTACTTTTGTATTCTAGACCTCTGAAATGAATGCTAACATTGCAATTGCCTTCCTCATCACCAACTTTCCTTGCAAGTTAACTTTTGGGGTGTTCGGCACTAGGCCTTCCAAGTCCCTTTCCATCTCAGATTTTAGATTTTCTCCCCAGTTAGAAAATAGTCTGCACATTTATTTCTACTATCAAAGTGCATGACCATGCATTTTCCAACATTGTATTTCATTTGCCAGTCTCTTGCTCATTCTCCTAATCTGTCAAAGTCCTTCTGCGGCCTGCCTGTTTCCTCAACACTGCCTGCCCCTCCACTCATCTTTTTATCATCTGCAAACTTGACAATATGGTCATCTATTCCAACATCTAAATCATTCATATACAGCACAAAAAGTAGTGGTGCCAAAACTGACTACTATGGAGCACAGCTAGTCACTGGCTGCCAACTCGCTGCCTCTTACCAATCAGCCAATGGTCTAACCATACGGTAACTTTCCTGTAATACCATGGGCTCTTAACTTGGTAAACAGCCTCATGTGTGGCAACGTGTCAAAGGCTTTCTGAAAGTCCAAATATACAATATCCACTACACTCCCTACATATAATCTCCTCGAAGAGTTCCAACAGGTTTGTCAGGCAAGATTTTTCCTTAGGGAAACCCTGCTGACTTTGTTCTATCTTGTCCTGTGTCATCAATTACTCCATAACCTCATCCTTAACAATTGATTTCAACATCTTCCCAACCACTGAGGCCAGGTTAACTGGTCTAAAATTTCCTTTCTGCTGCGTTCCTCCTTTCTTAAAGAGTGGATTTTCCCATCCTCTGGAATCAAGCCAGACTCCAGTGAGATTTGAAAGATCATTACTAATACCTCCACAGTCCTCTTTCAGAACTCTAGGGTGAAGTTCATCTGGTCCGCGTGACTTACGTATCCTTCAGTCTTTCAGCTTTTTGAGCACCTTCTCCCTTGTAATAGTAACTGCACTCACTGCTCTTCCCTCATACCCGTCAACATCTAGCACAATGCTTGTGTCTTTCACGGTGAAGATCAATGCAAAATACTCGTTTAGTTCATCTGCCATCTCCTTAATCCCTATAATTATTTCTCCAGCCTCATTTTTCTAGCAGTCCTATATCCACTCTCACCTCTCTTATTGTTTTACATGAAAAAACCTTTACTATCCTCACAATATTGTTTGTTAGATTGCTTTCATATTTAATTTTACCCCCCAATAATTTTTTGAGTTGCACTCTATAGAATTTAAAATCTTCCCAATCCTCTGTCTTCCCACTAATTTTTGCTTTGTGATATGCCCTCTCTTTTGCTCTTACATTAGCTTTGACTTCCCATGTCAGCCACGATTGTACTATTTTGCCATTTGAGTATTTCTTCACTTTTGGCATACATCTATCCTGCACCTTCCTCATTTTACTCAGAAACTCACACCTTTGCTGCTCTGCTGACATCCCTGCCAGCTTCTCATTTCAATTTACTTTGGCCAAATCCTCTCTCATACCTCTGTAATTTCCTTTACTCCACTGAAATAGTGTGCCATCAAACATTACTTTCTCCCTGTCAAATTTCAAATTGATATTATGATCACTGTCTCCTAAGGGTTCTTTTACCTTAAGCTCCCTAATCGCCTCTGATCCATTACATAACACCCAATCCAGTACAGCTGATCTCCTAGTAGGCTCAACGACAAACTGCTCTAAAAAGCCATCTCATAGGTATTCAGCAAACTTGCTCTCTTAAGATCAATTTCCAATTTTGATTTTCCTAATGTTGAAATGTATGTTGAAATCTCCCATGACTATCATAATATTGTCAGATGTATCAGTATTGCAATGGAATAAAGGGAATTACAGAGGCACGAGCGAAGAGATTGCTCAGGTGCATTGGAGGGGAATACTGGTGGGGATCTCAGCAGAGCAGAGATCCTGAAGTTTCTGGGAATATTCCACAAGGTGCAGGATAGATATGTTTCATAGAAGAAGTCTCAAATGGCAGGGGTAGGCAATTGTGGCTGATGAGGGAAGTTAAGGCCTGCATTAAAGCCAAGGAAAGGGCATATAAAGTAGCAAAAGTGATGAGGAAGTTGGATGATTGGGAAGTTTTAAAAATCCAACAAAAGGCAACTATAAAGCCGTAAAAAGGGAAAAGATGAATTCTGAAGGCAAACTAGACAATAATATAAAGCAGGATACTAAGTTATTTCAGTTATATGAAGAGTAAAAAGGAGAATTGATATTGGACCACTGGAAAATGATGCTGGTGAGGTAGTAATGGATGGCAAAGAAATGGCAGGTGAAATTAATGAATATTTTTCATCAGTCCTCAATGTGGAAGACACTAATAGTGTCTCAGAAGTCTGTGAGTGTCAGGGAGCAGAAGTGAATGTCATTTTAACCTGGAAATGGACTCCTCCCATCTTGCGCACGGACTGTTTGATCTGCTTCCATCTGGTAGGCGCTTCAGATCCCTCAAGACTAAGACTAATAGGCACTGGAGAAGTTTTTTCCCTACTGCGGTCACTTTGCTGAACAGTTAACTGCCGGTTAACTGTCAGCTAACTATTACTTGGATTGCACTACCTGTATGTACAATTTATATTTTCATTTATATTTATCATTATTATTGTTATGAGCAGAGAGACAACATCTGCCGGAAGTAAATTCCTTGTATGTGCATAGGTACTTGGTGATTAAAGTCTGATTCTGATTCTGAAATGTGCTAGACAAACTAAAAGGTCTTATGATCGATAAGTCACCTGGACCAAATGGGCTACATCTCAGAGTTCTAGAAGAGGTTGCTGAAGAGATAGTGGATGCATTGGTTATGATCTTTCAAGAATCACTTGATTCTGCCATGGTTCTGGAGGATTGGAACACTGCAAATGTCACTTCATCCTTTAAGAAGAGAGGAAGGCAAAAGAAAGGAAATTATAGGCCAGTTAACTTAACCTCAGTGGTTGGGAAATTGTTGGAGTCCATTATTAAGGACAAGATTTCAGGGCTCTTGGCAACTAATGATAAAACAAGTTAAAATCAGCATGGTTTCTGTAAAGCGAAATCTTGCCTGATAAGTCAGTTAGAGTTCTTCGAGAACGTAACAAGCAGGGTGGATAAGGAGAGGCATGGTTGTCATTTACTTGAATTTTCAGAAGGCATTTGATAAGGTGTTGCACATGAGGCTGCTTAACAAATTAAAATCTCATGGCATTACAGGAAAGATACTGACATTAATAGAGGAATGGCTGATAGGCAGGAGGCAGTGAGTGGGAATAAAGGAGGCTTTTTCTGGTTGGCTAGCAGTGATTAGTAGTGTTCCTTAGGGGTCAGTATTGGGACCACTGCTTTTCACATTATTTGTCAATAATTTAGATAATGTAATTAATGGCTTTCTGGCAAAGTTTGTAGCTGATACAAATAAAGGTGGAGGGGTAGGTAATTCTGAAGAAGCAATGTGATTGCTGAGGACTTAGACAAATTGGAAGAATGGGAAAAAAGTGACAGATGGAATACAGTGTTGGGAAATGTATGATAATGCAATTTGGTAAAAGGAACAGAAGTGTAGACTATTATCCAAATGGGGAGAAAATTCAAATGTCAGAGGTGCAGAGGGACTTAGGAGACCTTGTGGAAGAATTGCAGAAGGTTAATTTATAGGTTGAGTTTGTGGTAAAGAAGGCAAATGAACTGTTGACATTTATTTCAAGAGGAATAGAATATAAAAAAACAAGGAGATTATGCTGAGGCAGGTTTCAACCCTATGCCCTTTTCCTGACATAGATCACCCCAAACTCTCTCAGCTGGCATCTGTATGCAGAACATAAAGCAACTGGGGGTTTGCAAAGGCCAACAGTAGCTCCTTCAACAACTGAAAGGCCTCATCACATTTTGCTTCCCATCTTGTTCCAAAGGGCTCTGAAGGGCTAAGATAAACTTTACTACTTCTTCTTTCATTCTCCTCCCTTTCTTCCCCAAGAGAGGAGAACTGCACAGAAGCTGATTCAAAGGGTGACATACTTTGCAGTAGTCCTTCCCGAACCTCCAGAAGTACCCATAGAATCCAAGGAATGAGTGTAGAGTGCTCACAATCTCACATTCTAGGGCCTTGGCAATGTAGGCCCTGCCTCTATCTTGGATGGTTCCACCACTACTCCACTGTGAGACTAAGTACCCAATGTAGTTGCCAGACATCTTGCAGAACTGGCATTTGTCCAGTGATGGTTTTAACCCTTCAGCTTCAGGCAGTCTAACACCTTCAGTAGCCTCGTCTTGTGCTCTTTCAAGGTGGATTGCAACACCATGAAAACATCCAATTACACCAGTACCTCAAGCAAGTTCATGTCCTCAACAGTCTTCTTCTATGTTGGAAAGTAGCCAGTGTTCCTGATATACCCTGGGACATTCTTTTAAGCTGAAAGAATCCAAGTGGATATATAAATGCTGTCTTCTCTTTGCCAGTTTCACTCATGGCTATCTGATAAGACCCACTCTTTAGGTCCAGCACACAGAACCATTTTACTCCACTGAGACAGGCCAGCACATCTTCCATCTGTGGAACAGTATACTGGTCAGGGACCGTATGTTGGCTCAGTGTCTGACAGTCAACACGCATTTGTACCTTCTCATTCTTTTACTCAGCACCACTATGGGTGATGCATAGGGACTCTGTGACTCAGTGATATTCCAGCTTCATTAATGCTTACAGCAAATGCACAGTATCAGCGAATCTGATCCCAGATGAGCCCCTACAACGAAACCATTTCTCGGGCATCTCTAAAAACACAGCTGGTTAGCCCCTCGCTAACAAGCCAATGGACTCAGTGGTGAGAAAACCACCTTTCTCAAGCTGACTCTAGCAAACTGCAACAGATGTATCGTGGAGAGCATTCTAACAGGGTGCATCACCATCTGGTGTGGAGGAGCCACTGTATGTGATTAGAAAAAGCTGCCCAAAGGTGTAAACTCAGCCAACTCTGCCATTGTGCACTAGCCTCCCCAGCATCTGTGACATCTCCAAAAGGCAATGCCTCAAAACGACAGATCTATAATTAAGGACCCCAATTGCACATGATGTGCTCTACTGCCATTACTACCATCATGGAGGAGGTACAGAAGTCTGAAGAAACAGACTCAATATTGGCTTCTTCCCCTTTGCCACCAGATTTATGCACAAACAATGAACCCATGAACACTACCTCACTACTTCTGCTCTCATTGCCCCCTACTTACTTACTTTTATATATTTCTTACTGTAATTTATAGTGAGCAAGACTTTGCCATAACTTATCTGATGCTAAGCCATGATAATGGTATCTCCGAGCAGTCCTGGCCAGCTTCCTTCATTAACAGGAGTTTAGTCAAAACTTGGTTACCACTATCTTAACTCGCACATCGCCCTCTGGGCTCATCTCCCATAATATTATTTCTGAACATGGAACATAAAACATTGAAATCTACAGCACATTACAGAATTTTTGGCCCACAACCTTGCGCTGACCATATAACCTACTCTAGAAACTTCATTGAATTTCCCTACCACATAGTCCTCTAATTTTCCAAGCTCCATGTGCCTATCTAAGAGTTTCTTAAAAGACCCTATTGTATCTGCCTCTACCACCGTCACTGGCAGTGCATTCCATGCACCCACCATTCTCTGTATGAACAACTTACATCTCCCACGTACCTACTTCGAAGCACCTTAAAACTATGCCCCTTGTGTTAGCCATTTCAGCCCTGGGAAAAAGCCTCTGGCTATCCACATGATAAATGCCTCTCACCATCTTATACACCTCTATCAAGTCACTTCTCATCCTCCATCAATCCAAGAAGAAAAGGTTAAGTACACTCAACCTACTCTCATAAAGCATGCTCTCCAATCCAGGCAACATCCTTGTAAATCTCCTCTGCACTCTCTCTATAGTACCCACGTCCTTCCTGTAGTGAGGTGACCAGAAATGAACACAGTACTCTAAGTGGAGACTAACTAGGTCTTATATAGCTTTAACATTACCTCACGGTTCGTGAACTTAGTCACATGATTGATGAAGACCATCACGCCATACACTTTCTTAACAACACTGTCAACCTGCGCAGCAGCTTTGAGTATGATATGAACACGGACCCCAAGGTCTCGCTGACCCTCCACACTGCCAAGAATCTTACCATTAATATTATATTCTGTCTTCAAATTTGACCTACCGAAATGAACCACTTTCCACTTATCTCGGTCGAACTCCATTTACCAGTTCTCAGCTCAGTTCTGTGTTGTATCGATGTCATGCTGTAACCTCTGACAACCCTCCAGAATATCCACAACACCTCAAAGAAGAGGGGTCTCAGAACAGATCCCTGTGGAACACCACTGGTCACTGTCATCCATGCAAGCCAATTCTGGATCCACAAAGCAAGGTCTTCTTGGATCCCATGCCTCCTTACTTTCTGAATGAGCCTTGCATGGGGAAACTTCTCAAGTGCCTTACTGAAATCCATATACACTACATCCACTACTCTACCTTCATCAATGTGTTTTATTACGTCCTTAAAGAATTCAATCAGGCTTGTAAGGCACAACCTGCCCCTGACAAAGTCATGCTGACTATCCCTAATCAGATTATGTCACTCCAAATGCTCATAAATCTTGCTTCTCAGGATTTTCTCCAACAACTTGCCACCACTGAAGTAAGACTCACTGGTCTAAAATTTCCTGGGTTATATCTACTCCCTTTCTTGAACAAGGGAACAACATTTGCAACCCTCCAATCCTCTGGTGCTTCTCCCATCCCTATTTTTAATGCATAGATCATTGCCAGAGGCTCAGCAATCTCCTCCCTCACTTCCCACAGTAGCCTGGGGTATATCTTGTCCGGTCCCGGTGACTTATCTAACTTAATGCTTTTTGAAAGCTCCATAATATCCTCTTTTTTTAATGTCCATATGCTCAAGCATTTCAGCCCACTGTAAGTTATCCCCACAATTGCCAAGGTCCTTTACACTGGTGAATACTGAAGTAAAGTATTCATTAAGTACCTCTGCTATCTCCTCTGACTCCGTGCACATGTCTCCACTATTGCTCCTGATTGGTCCTATCCTCACATAACTCATCCTCTTGCTCTTCACATACGTGGAATTTCTTGGGGGGATTTCCTTAATCCTGCTCATCAAGGCCTTCTCATGGCCCCTTCTAGCTCTCCTAATTTCATTCTTAAGCTCCTTCCTGGAATCCTTACAATTTTCTAGACCCCTAACAGTACTTAGTTTCCTGAACCTTTTTTTTAAGCTTTTCTTTTCTTCTTAACTAGATTTTCTACATTCTTTGTACACCATGGTTCATTTACCCTACCATCCTTTACCTGCCTTAATGGAACATGGCTATGCAGAACACCATGTAAATGTTCCCTGAATATTTGCCACATTTCTGCTATTCATTTCCCTGAGAACATCTGCTTCCAATTTATGTTCCCAAGTTGCTGCCCAATGGCATCATATCTGCGTTGTTATTATGGACTGCCCTTCTATAATAATGGATCAGCTGCAATGGAATTTGTAGGACACTGAGTCTAAAACTGGATCAGGCTTGTATTTATGGTAAGGTATGGTGTTTTGTATGAATTTGTATTTTAAAGCAAGAATTTGGTGATGTTTGCCACCTGATTGTGCTTGTGTAAGTAATCAGATTGAGTTAAACTGCTACAGGATCCTGTAATGTGTTGGATTGTTTCTGGTTTCTCTTGCCATTTTCTGCATTTATTGCCTTGAATTTGTTGGTGTTTTATTATGTATTTTGATTGTTTTTGTATTAACCACCTGGTCCTGTATTGCCATAAGGAATTCCTCTTTTTCTGGATAGAGGTATCCAACTCTGAGCCAGGCATTCGACACTTCCTTGACAACATCTAGTCTGCTCAGATCTCTTCTGCGGAGGGTCATGCTCTTCCATTGGTTAACTTTTTCTTCTATAATGATAATTTCTTCATTTTTCTGGGCTGTGATTTCATTCAGGTTTAGTGGTTATTGTTGTTATTATTATTATTAAAATACTTTTCACAGCTCCAGCTGGTAAAACCTGAGCTGTAACATAGCCAAGCACATTCTTTTCCCAATTGCCAGGAATTTCTGGACTATTCTAGTGGTGTTCAGTATTGTGGTTTTCTGGATATTTTATATATTGCACTTCTCTGCTGATGCAAAACAACAGATTTCCCAACATATATCAGTGATAATAAACTTAGTTCTGATTGTGTCTATGTTGACCCAAAGCATTAAACCTCTCTTTTTCTTCAATGTTCTGGTTGCATTAAATGACCATTGAGCCATAAAGATTGAGCAATAAAACAATTGGGCAGCCTGATTTGTCAAACATAGATACTCCGATCTCAAGCAAACTAAAATATCTTCATATTTCACACCTCATTCACCATGTCAATAAGAATTAGGCAGAAATCAGAACCACTGTTAACACATCCTATTTTCATTGTATATCTTGTCATACCCAGAGAACACATTATAAAAGTGGAACTGCTCATTTGATTTCTGAATTGTATCTGGCTGGGTTTCAATACTATACTCTATTGTACAGCCTAAAACTCCTTAAACGTTTTTGCAATTTTTGGGAATATCTGATTTTGTTATGTTAATGATGTTCTTGTTTCTGTTTGCATGATTTGTTTTTGTGCACGGGAGTTTGATGCTCTTGTTGCCATTCACGCAGTTTGTTTTATTGCGTGTGGGTGGGGGTTTGATGTTCTTGTTGCTGTATGTGTGATTTGTTTGCTTTTTTGCACATGGTGGGGGGTTGATGTTTTTCTTTGAATGGTTTCCATTGTTCTCTTTGTTTTGTGGCTGTCTGGAGAAGACGAGCCTTGGAATTGTATACTGCATACATACTTAGATAATAAATGTAGCTACCTTGAATTTCCTCTGGTGTACAGTTATAATACCTGATTCTCTACCCTGAATGTAAATTGTTGATCATTTTGCGTGCTCAATTCAGTATAAAGGGTTCCTGCTATTTTAACAACCTTGCTTTTCTACATCATCACTTCTTAATCTGATTTTATATCCACACATTAATAGAACAAAATCTTAGGTGATGCATCTCAGAGAGCATAATATTAGAAAATTGTTACAAAGAGGGCTTTGGTAGGTGGCAGGAGTTAAGTGGATAATGGTTCCACATAAAGTACATTCAGCGTTTCAAATGGCCTGGAATGCAACATTGCTACTCAATTTTGCCTTTTCCATTACCTGCCTACTTAACACAGAAATGCTGAAGAGAAAGCTTTGATTGAAACACTAAAGAAAAGTGCTGTACTAATTGAAATGCACTGTAGATGTTAATGATTGCATGCTGCCATGTTCTGAAGCAAAGTAAGGATCTCTCGCTTTCTTTCTCTCTCTCTCTCACACACACACACACACACACACACACACACACACACACACACACACACACACACACACACACACACACACACACACACACACACACACACACACTCACTCCTTCTCTCTCTTTTTCCCAACTCTCCCTCTGTCCACTTCTCTTCCTTTCTCTCTTCCCCTCTCTCTTCTCTCCTCAACCCCTTCTCCTTTTCTCCATTTCTTTCTTTCTCTCATTCCCTCTCCTTTACTCTCTCTCATTCTCCCTCTCACCTCCCTCTTACTCTCTATCCCCTCTTTTCTCTCTCTATCTCTCTCTCACTTTCTTTGTTCTCCTCTGCCTCTTTCTCTCTCTTTCTCATTATTTTTGATATGTTAGAGTTGAAGTTGGAATTTGATATGGATACAATTTTGCTCCGTTTATAGAATCCCAGTGGGATCACAATGTCAGTGTTGTGTACAATAGTTTTGCTAACTGAATTTAAGAATGGTTCAGTGCAGTGTTATTATTACCAGAGTACTAAGTTATAGGAATGAAGAAAACGAGCATAAATGAGCAACAAAAGTTTTTAGAATGGTAGTCTGCTTTTCTTGGTTACATTTTGATTTATTTTTAAAAAGAATTCCAGGATGCAATAAAAAAAGAGAATGGAGCTTTGGAGGAAAGTCTTCAGGCTATTTTCTTCAATAAAGATTTGTGACATGGACAAGTCAATGGGAACTGTTGAAAAATCCAATAGATTTTTAATTAGTAATGCTCTGATTATTGAACTGGTTGAAATTCGATGCTTTAATGTGGCTTGAATTAAATTAGCCCAAGTGTTTATCAATATACCATTCTGAATTACCTTGGTCAAAAATAATGAAATTCTAAAGTAGCATCTTCTGCACCTCAATTACATGATTGACCTTAAAGTCATCTTTTGAAACAAATTCCCTTGGAGTATAATTTTATCCAGTGGATTTGGGGCCAGTGGATGGTTCCACATCCAGATTTCTTTGATGGTGAGTTCTATCACCTCACTACCTCAGACACATGCCTTCCATCACTGCATTGCCAAAGGCAAACATTTCTCTGAAGTATTCTCTCTTTTCTCCTCATATCTTTGCCTGCCTTAAGTTCAAGAACTGCGTTGATTATGTTTTGGCTCTTAATGGTGGGCAGACAATCTTGCCCCTGTACTCTGCTGATGGTTGGAGTTTCCTAACAGGAAATGCCTGTAGGATACAGTGATTTCTAGCACATAATATAAAAATCATGAAAGTGCTGGTGCAAGGGATTTTGAAACATGAGATAGAGGTCTTTATTCTGTACCTCTACAGAAGATAAGGAATAGAAGCAGAAATTGGTAATTTAGTCCCCTTGAGCATGCTTTGCCATTCAAATTGCCTTGTACCTGAAGTCCACTTTCCTATTAGAATCAATAAACCTGTCAAGTTCTCTTTATTTCTTTCTTCCTTCATTTTCAATTCTGGCTCCTTTCCAAAACACATTCTATACAAAATGCTCGTTTTTGAAGACAGTATATCCAAAAATACCTTTGAACTGTTGAAAAGATTACTTGAAAGGCAACTATAATTGGACCTAAATACATAATAGCTAAGTCATTACACTGGTTTCAAATCTTAATGCTATTTAAATGCAAATTGTTTTCTTTTGGTAAAAGCAGTCATATTGCATGTTAATTCCAAATCTAACTATATAATTAGGAGCATTACAGTGTGGTATGAATGAGTCTGTGTACAAAAGAAAAACTAATCCCTTCAGGATTGCACATTAGTGACTGATTTAGTTATATATCGAACTGAATTCGCAAAGATTGGGGCATTTTATTTGATACATTTAGTGACTGCATCATCAAAATCTGATTTGTTCCCTAGTTTCCACAGGATCATTACCTTTGGTAGCAGGAACATTCAAAATTTATTTTAACTTGGATATAAATAGAAAGAATTGAGAGGTTTGGGGAACTGACATTAGCAGAAGAAACCAATCCTGTGAAGATTAATAATCTTAAAATCTCTAAGGCAAAGATAATATTAATTAATTTGCAGTGTTTAAATGGGAAATTCGATATTAAAATATTTTCTTCTGTGCATGGAGGTGGATTCTATGGTAGGCTGATGCTTATTGAGTTGAAATGCCCCATGTATGTGCTGAAATTATATTTGCTGATTCCTTAAAGGAGATGTGTGTGATTTGTTCTGTGTGTATACTTATGATTGGAGACACAGGTGAGATCTGAGTGGCCGGCGGGAACCAGAGGTGAGTCAGCTGCCCCAGAAAGGATGCAACAAGCTCTTTCACCGGAGGCACTATCCTTCTCTGGGCACCCCAAGTACTCTTTTTACAGGCAGACTAAACCAGGTCACGGTAGCTGGTGGGTCTCATACTGAGTGAGATAGGTACATACTTGTTCTAGCATGACAAGTCATCTCTGGCGGACTGGACTTATGAGATAACTAACGCAATTCTTCTTCCAGGAAGGCATTTTGAAATGCATGTAGGGAGTGAAGGACAATCCAAAGCTAAGAAGTCATGGTCATCCACTACAATCAAGAAAGACCCCAGTTGTGATGACTACTCATATTATTAGAGCCGAACCTCTGTGGTCAAGAATGGAACAGCCCTGGTGCAAAGGCTTTTTGAATTTAAAAACATTTCCACACAGGTTTCCTTGCTGTCTTTGGCAGATACAATGGACAACCATTCAATTATGTTTATGATTGGTTAAGAATAGATATAACCATATAACCATATTCAATTACAGCACAGAAACAGGCCATCTCAGCCCTTCTAGCCTGTACTGAATGCTTACTCTCACCTAGTCCCATCGACTTGCACTCAGCCCATAACCCTCCATTCCTTTCCTGTCCATATACCTACCCAATTTTACTTCAAATGACAATATCAAACCTGCCTCTACCACTCCTACTGGAAGCTCGTTCCACACAATTACCACTCTCTGAGTAAAGAAGTTCCCCCTCATGTTACCCCTAAACTTTTGCCCCTTAACTCTTAACATGTCCTCTTGTTTGAATCTCCCCTACTCTCAATGGAAAAAGCCTATCCACGTCAACTCTATATATCCCCTTCATAATTTTAAAAACCTCTATCAAGTCCCCCCTCAACCTTCTACGCTCCAAAGAATAAATACCTAACTTGTTCAACCTTTCTCTGTAACTTATATGCTGAAACCCAGGTAACATTCTAGTAAATCTCCTCTGTACTCATTCTATTTTGTTGACATCTTTCCTATAATTCGGTGACCAGAACTGTACACAATACTCCAAATTTGGCCTCACCAAAGCCTTGTACAATGACACTTACCTTCATAATCTCAGCCTCTGTCAGCCTCTGTCAGTCTAAATAGTAGTTTTCTTTTTTGGAACCAAGACAACAGTAAGCAGGGACCCATAGACAAGCAAACACACATAATGTTCGAGGAACACACACAAAATGCTGGTGGAGCACAGCAGGCCAGGCAGCATCTATAGGGAGAAGCACTGTTGATGTTTCGGGCCAAGACCCTTCGCCAGGACTAACTGAAAGGAAAGATAGTAAGAGATTTGAAAGTAGGAGGGGAAAATGCGAAACGATAGGAGAAGACGGGGGGGGGGGGGAGGGGGTGGGTTGGAGCTGAGAGCTGGAAAGGTGATTGGCAAAAGGGTTACAGAGCTGGAGAAGGGAAAGGATCATGGGACGGGAGGCCTAGGGAGAAAGAAAGGGGGAGGGGGGAGCACCAGAGGGAGATGGAGAATAGGCAGAGTGATGGGCAGAAAGAGAGAAAAAAAGAGGGGGAAAAAACTAAATATATCAGGGATGGGGTAAGAAGGGGAGGTGGGGCATTAACGGAAGTTAGAGAAGTCAATGTTCATGCCATCGGGTTGGAAGGTACCCAGATGGAAGAAAAGGTGTTGCTCCTCCGCCCTGAGGATGGCCTCATCTTGGAACAACATGGACCAACATTTGGGAATTGGAATTAAAATGTTTGGCCATGGAGTGGAGGTGCTCAACTTACGACGAGTCTCTCTAATGTAGAGGAGGCAGCATCGGGAGCACTGGACACAATACAGAACCCCAGCAGATTCACAGGTGAAATGTTGCCTCACCTGGAAAGACTATTTGAGCTCCTGAACAGAGAAAAGGGAGGAAGTGAAAGGGTAGAAAGTAGAGGGGGGGGGCAGATAAAGATATATTTAGTTGTAGGATCGCTTTGGAGATCGGGGAAGTTGCGGAAGATGACACATTGAATGTGAAGACTCATGGGGTGGTAGGTGAGGACAAGAGGAACTCTTGGGAAGAGTTAAGGAAGTTAAGAGTTAAGGAACTCTTAACACTGTTAAGGTGGCGGGCAGGAGGCGTGAACACAGATGTTTGGGAAATGGAGGAGATGCAGGGGAGGGCAGCGTCAGTAGTGGAGGAAAGGAAACCCCATTCTTTGAACCAGGAGGACATCTCTGAAGTTCTGGAAAGGAAAGCTGCATCCTGAGAACAGACACAGTGGTGGTGAAGGAACTGAGAAAAAGGAATAGCATTTTTACGGGAGACAAGGTGGGAAGATGCATAGTCAAGTTAATGGTGGGAATTTTAGGTTTATAAAAGATGTCGGTTGCTAGTTGGTCTCCAGAGATGGATACAAAGAGATCGAGAAAGAGGAGGGAGGTAGGGTGGAAGTTAGAGGCAATGTTTATGAAATTGACAAGCTCAGCATGGGTGCATGATGCAGCATGACTGCAGTTGTCAATGTAGCAGAGGAGATTTGGGGAGTATTACCAGCGAAGGCTTTGAACATGGACTGTTCTATGTAGCCAACAAAGAGCAGACATGGCTGAGGCCCATGCGGGTGCCCATGGCTACTCCACGGGCCTGGAAAAAGTGGGATGAGCTGAAGGAAAAGTTGTTGAGAGTTAGGACCAGTTCTGCCAGATGGAAGAGAGTGGTGGTGGAGGGGGAGTGGTTGGTTCTTTTGTTAAGAAAAAGGCGGAGAGCTTTGACATTGCTCTGCTTTTGGTTCAAGTCTTGACAAGACTGAAACAAGAAGGGAGTTAAATGCCACCACCATGAAACACTAATTGGCTGGAACAAGTACGCTCACAAGCATTATTCCCAAACCTATTCCATTGCTCAGTTGCAAGGGCACACAGTCTCTTCTGCAGAGTCTGTGGTTGTAATAGCAACTCCCACCACCCTGTGCATCTGCTGACGCACCAGGAATCTGTGCCTGCTGGAAGTCGTGGATGAGAGACCTGCCCAAGATGTGAGGGGCTGGTTCCCATTTGGGCCATCTCCCTCCCAATACATGAGATTTTGGACCTGCCTCATACACAACCAGATGCCAAAATAGACCAGGGCACCATAAGACCAGAAGACACAGGAGCAGAATTAGGCCATCTGGCCCATTGAGTCTGCTCTGCCATTCAATCATGGTTTTGTGAATCCATTGTGATGAGCAAACCAAGCTAAGATGGGGTCCAGAGTTGACCCCCCTGTGAACTATGCCGCTAATGAGAGAGAGAGAAGGGGGGGGGGGAGGCATCCTGTGCAGATGAGAGACAGAGAGACATGATTTAATATTATGGCTCCTTAGCTGATTGTTTACCTTTGCTCCAAGGACACTAGCTTTGCCTACTTGTGAGATTCCTGCAGAGACAGCAAAGTGGAGCCGGTTTGATGGACGACCGGTGTCCAGCAAGTGATGATAAAAAGCAGGTCTGCGAAGACATAGGCCGACACACCAGGGAGACACACCATGGGACACTGAAAGAGCGTTGTGCAACCACATGAAGGTGGGGGTTTGGAGGATCGATTCGGTAGAATTGATCAGTGGCTCACAGTGTGTGAAGGTGCGACCAGTGGGGGCTTGTTTGTGTGTCCACCCTTGCCTGGGTGACAGGTCTACCACTGAAGAATGGTCGTGCCTGGTATGGTCACAGTTGGTGACCGCAACAGGAAGACAACGGGAAGATCGACGGCAATGGCATCACCTCTCGCTCTCTCTCTCACTCTCTCTCTCTCCAACGTTACTCCACCAACTACCTCGACTTAAACTGAACTGAACTGAACGGAACTCTTCATCATCGTAAGACTATCCATTTACCCTTAGACTTTGAAAGAGCTTGGTTTTCAGATTCAGATTCAGATTCAGATTTAGTTTATTGTCATTTAGAAACCACAAATGCAATGCAGTTAAAAAATGAGACAAGGTTCCTCCAGAATGATATCACAAAAGCATATGACAAAACAGACTACACCAGAAAATCCACATAACATTTGGCAATCCCCAATCCAGAGTCCGGAGATGCTGCTGCATATTAATACCGCGCTACCATCTTAACGCATTCCCCAGAAAGGAGCTCCAATTCCACCAGACAAAACACGACCAAAAACTAAAGCTACAAGACCTACACAAAACCAACAACATATACAACAGTGCAAACAATAGCATAATTGATATAAAACAGATTTCTATTTTGATTCCTATTTCCACACTTCTGTATATATCATTGCTAACCTGTTTCATATATTTGCATTTTATAGTACAGTATTACTTAGTTTACTAATAAACACTATTAGTTACAGTGATACCAGATTTCAACGTATATTCCATTTCCGCTGGTTCGGTAACCCGGTCATGGGGTACGTGATACCATCCACAAAGCAGGCAGGAGGGGGAGTGGGTGTGACTGAAGCAAAGGGAGTGGTAGTCAGCTGGTTTGATCTGGGAAACATGGAACACTGGGTGAACCTTCATTGATGATGGTAGTGCAATCTACATGAGACCTTGTTGATAGCCTTCTCCGCTATGTAATATGGGGACAACTTGCAGCTGTCAACTTTCAAGGGAAGCTCCCTAGACACCGACCAGACTTTCACCCTGGCTTGAGACCTCACCTGTTGGTGGAGCAGATCAACATGTTTTTTTTTCTGAGCTCGCAGCAGAGAAGCCCTGGTTTACCTCCACATGCACTTGTAGCATTGGACCAACTGTTCAGCAGCAATCTCACGGTAGGGGAATCCCTTTCGGCATTCAAAGAGGATGACTGGAGGTTATTGAGGGCAATCTCTGCCTAAACCAGTTGAGAGCTCCAGGAGATGGGTTTAGAAGAGACAAGGCAGCACAGGGTTGTCTCCAGTTCCTCATTCACTGTCTCAGTGTGTCCATTAGATTGGGTGTGGAAACCAGATGAGAGGCTGACTGTGGCTCCCACAAAAGAACAGAAGGCCTTTCAGAAATGAGAGCTTGATCAGACACTACATCCTAGGGAAGCTGTGCAGCCAGAACGCATGCTGAACCATGTGCATAGCAGTCTCTTTAGCCGACAGGAGCTTAGGGAGAGCAATGAAATGGGTAGCCTTGGAGAATCGGTCCACAATCACCAGAACTGTAGTGTTTACATCAGATGGGGACAGACCAACGATGAAATCCAATGAGAGCTGGGACCAGAGCTAGTGAGGCATGGGCAGCACACAGAGCAGACCCACCGGGTACTGACATGATGCACTCTTCTGGGCATAAGTGGGACATGCGGATACCAAATCATAGATGCTCTGTGATGTAGATGGGCACCATAATTGTCTCCTGATAAATTCCAGAGTCTGTTGAATTCCTGGATGTCCAAACAGATGGGAGCACTAACCCTATTACAACAATCCGGGGTGTTCTGTGTAGGGACATTATTTATAGTTACTCTATATTTTCTTCTAAAGTAACCACAGAAACTGACTTATTTTCCAAAAGCTAAATCTGGAAATATGAAAGGCTCTGGGCCACATTTGGGATGTGATTAAGCATATTAGGAGTGCAATTCTTCCTTTCTTATTTGGGTCCTGCTCTCTGGAGAGAGAACCAAACATCAATCCACAAAATCCTTTATGTAGTTAAAGTGCAATGAAAATCTTTTATGTTTGGGGATATGTCTCAACACATGTATCACACTTTAGATTTGTTAGTCCATGACAAATTCAAAAAGAAACACTTTTGCTAGAAGGTGAATGAGATGGATAAGACATTAAACTTTGTTCAGAGAAGTGCTTTTAAGCTATGTAACCTTCAAGAGCAAAGCAATTCTAATATATGTTTTAAGTTTGTGAAGCAAAATTTTTTTTTACATATAACCAGGCCAGAGGAACATCCATTTAGAACAGAGATGAGGAGGGATTTCTTTAGCCGGAGAGTCGTGAATTTGTGGAATTTTGTTGCAACAAGCAGCTGATTAGGCCAAGTCATTGGGTTTATTTAAGGCAGAGGTTGATAGATTCTTGATTAGTCAGGGCATGAAGGGATATGGGGAGAAGGCAGGAGATTGGGGCTGAGAGGGAAATGGATCAGCCATGATGAAATGGTGGAGCAGACTCAATGGGCCAAATGGCCTAATTATGCTCCTATACCTTGTGGTCTTAAACATTGTGCTTTTCCTGTTGTTTGAAGTGATCAGGTGTGAGCTATGATCAAACGCTATGTACTTACCTTTGTGTCATGGTTCTGAGTGCCTTTTGTTAATGGTACTCCATTATATCTCAGATTTATAATTATTATTTTCCCAGCAACATCTATGTGTAGCAGTGTTTCTTAACCACTCCTGAAGATTTCACTTTTTTAGGGTATGTCACTGTCTAAGATTTCTCCTAGCTGTGAAATATTTTCTCTGCTCTTGCATTTCACTGAGTGACCGTGCAAGAAGGGGACTAGTGAGGGAGGTTGCCAAGAGACCGATGACGACTCTGGAGGAGTTACAAGCTTCAGAGGCTGAGATGGGAGAGACTGCGCATACGACAACTGTTGCCCGGGTGCTTCACCAGTCGCAGCTTTATGAGAGAGTGGCAAAGAGAAAGCCGTTATTGAAAAAAAAACTCACATGAAATCTCAGCTAGAGTTTGCCAGAAGCCACGTGAGAGAATCTGAAGTCAGCTGGAAGAAGATTCTATGGTCTGATGAAAACAAAGCTGAGCTTCTTGACCATCAGACTAAATACCATATTTGGCATAGTATTTGCACATCATCAAGAACACACCATCCCTACAGTGGAGCTTAGAAAAGCAGAGGGCAATGTGTAAGCCTAGGTAGTTCTAAAGTAAGGACATATTCGGCATACCTTTGTGGACCAAAAGGCCTGTATTGTGCTGTAGGTTTTCTATGTTTCTATGAAGCATGGTGGTGCTGCATCATGCTGTGGGAATGCTTCACTACACAAGGTACTGAAAGGCTTGTGAAGGTAGAGGGTAAAATGAATGCAGCAAAATACAGGGAAATCCTGGAGGAAAACCTGATGCAGTCTGCAAGAGAACTGCAATTTGAGAGATTTGTTTTTCAGCAAGACAACGAGCCCAAGCATAAAGCCACCGCTACAGCAAATTTAATGTCCTGGAGAGGTCAATTCAGAGTCCAGACCTCAGTCCGATTGAAAATTTGTGGCTGGACTTGAAAAAGGCTGTTCACTCACGGTCCCCATGCAATCTGACAGAGCTTCAGCAGTTTTGTAAAGAAGAATGGGGAAAAATTGCAGTGTCCAGATGTGCAAAGCTGATAGAGACCTATCCACACAGACTCAAGGCTGTAATTGCTTTCAAAGGTGCATCTACTAAATACTGACTTGAAGGCGGTGAATACTTACGCAATTGGAGAGATGGGAGAGATTTTGAACGATTTCTTCTCTTCGGTATTCACTAAGGAGAAGGATATTGAATGGTGTAAGGTGTGGGAAACAAGTAAGGAAGTTATGGAACCTATGACAATTAAAGAGGTGGAAGTACTGGCGCTTTTAAGAAATTTAAAAGTGGATAAATCTCCGGGTCCTGACCGGATATTCCCCAGGACCTTGAGGGAAGTTTGTGTAGAGATAGCAGGAGCTCTGACGGAGATCTTTCAGATGTCATTAGAAACAGGGATTGTGCCG
Organism: Hemitrygon akajei; assembly: GCF_048418815.1. Lineage (NCBI taxonomy): Eukaryota > Metazoa > Chordata > Chondrichthyes > Myliobatiformes > Dasyatidae > Hemitrygon > Hemitrygon akajei. The sequence continues at coordinate 4,338,831 of NC_133146.1, forward strand.
GAGGATTGGCGTATTGCTCATGTGGTTCCATTGTTTAAAAAGGGTTCTAGAAGTAAGCCTGGCAATTATAGACCTGTCAGTTTGACATCAGTGGTGGGTAAATTAATGGAAAGTATTCTTAGAGATAGTATTTATAATTATCTGGATAGACAGGATCTGATTAGGAGTAGCCAGCATGGATTTGTGCGTGGAAGGTCATGTTTGACAAACCTTATTGAATTTTTTGAAGTAGTTACGAGGAATGTTGACGAGGGTAAGGCAGTGGATGTAGTCTATATGGACTTCAGCAAGGCCTTTGACAAAGTTCCACATGGAAGGTTAGTTAAGAAGGTTCAGTCGTTAGGTATTAATGCTGGAGTAATAAAATGGATTCAACAGTGGCTAGATGGGAGATGCCAGAGAGTAGTGGTGGATAATTGTTTATCGGGATGGAGGCCGGTGACTAGCGGGGTGCCTCAGGGATCTGTTTTGGGCCCAATGTTGTTTGTAATATACATAAATGATCTGGATGATGGGGTGGTAAATTGGATTAGTAAGTATGCTGATGATACTAAGGTAGGAGGTGTTGTGGATAATGAGGTGGGTTTTCAAAGCTTGCAGGGAGATTTATGCCGGTTAGAAGAATGGGCTGAACGTTGGCAGATGGAGTTTAATGCTGAGAAGTGTGAGGTTCTACATTTTGGCAGGAATAATCCAAATAGAACATACAGGGTAAATGGTAGGGCATTGAGGAATGCAGTGGAACAGAGAGATCTAGGAATAACAGTGCATAGTTCCCTGAAGGTGGAGTCTCATGTAGATAGGGTGGTGAAGAAGGCTTTTGGAACGCTGGCCTTTATAAATCAGAGCATTGAGTACAGAAGTTGGGATGTAATGTTAAAATTGTACAAGGCATTGGTAAGGCCAAATTTGGAATATTGTGTACAGTTCTGGTCACCGAATTATAGGAAAGATATCAATAAATTAGAGAGAGTGCAGAGACGATTTACTAGGATGTTACCTGGGTTTCAGCACTTAAGTTACAGAGAAAGGTTGAACAAGTTAGGTCTCTATTCATTGGAGCGTAGAAGGTTGAGGGGGGATTTGATCGAGGTATTTAAAATGTTGAGAGGGATAGATAGAGTTGACGTGAATAGGCTGTTTCCATTGAGAGTAGGGGAGATTCAAACGAGAGGCCATGATTTGAGAGTTAGGGGGCAAAAGTTTAAGGGAAACACGAGGGGGTATTTCTTTACTCAGAGAGTGATAGCTGTGTGGAATGAGCTTCCTGTAGAAGTAGTAGAGGCCAGTTCAGTTGTGTCATTTAAGGTAAAATTGGATAGGTATATGGATAGGAAAGGAGTGGAGGGTTATGGGCTGAGTGCGGGTAGGTGGGACTAGGTGAGATTAAGAGTTCGGCACGGACTAGGAGGGCCGGAATGGCCTGTTTCCGTGCTGTGATTGTTATATGGTTATATGGTTAATTAATTATTTTGTGTTTTATATTTGTAATTAATTTAGATCACTTTGTAGAGATGTGTTTTCACCTTGCACAAAAGAATCTTTTTCTGTTGATCAGTGTCAAAAAAAGACAAATTAAATCCACTGTGATTCAATATTGTAAGACAATAAAACATGAAAACGTCCATGAGGGCTGAATACTTTTTATAGGCACTGTAACTGCACACAGGCAAGTTACAGAGGTCAATTAATCCTTTAAAGTCTTCATAGGTGGTAATCTCTATGCTATGCTCTTTCCAAAACAATTCCCAACCCATAAATTGGGAAGATTTGGACCTGCATTTATGAGTTTTCGGCATGTTAATGAAGAGTGCTTTGGGACTGGTGGGTGATTCAGGAAGACAATGAATCATTGATGTGCATGTATGTAGATTATCGATAATGTTCCAAAGAAGCTAGCCACATTGCACTGAACTGTCATTAACAGTGCTCATTTGAGAAATTGCTCTGACATTTATAAACATGATAAGCATTTATTGACAATAGTTATTGATAATATTATACACTTGCATATTTTGTGAAATAATTTGTATCTCTAGACCTACATACAGTTCCATTTCCTGACCTGCATACTAAGCTGCCTACTTCTCTATTTGCATGGTTTCAATAAATTCCTCCTACATGAAGAAAAATGAATGATTTTGAAATACTAATACACTTTATCTAATTAAATAAAGCTGGACACATTAAGAAGGGATTATGAAAGCCAAGAAGGGCCATAAAAAGTCCTTGGCAAGTAGGGTTAAGGTGAATCCCAAGGCATTCTGCACATACCAACTTGGTAGAGTTTTTTGACAAGGCGATGAGAGAGATTGATGAGGCTAGGGCAGTGGATGTTGTTAACATGGATGTTAGTAAGGTGTTTGAAAAGGTCCCTCATGGGAGGATAATTCAGAAGATTATGATGTACCGGATCCATGGTGAATTGGCTGTTTAGATTCAGAACTGGCTTGCGCATAGAAAACAGAGGGTAATGGTTGAAGGGACCTATTCGAGATGGAGGTCTGTAATTAGTGGTGTTCTGCAGGGATCTGTGCTGGGAACTCTGCTGTTTGTGTTGTAAGTAGATGGGGGGGTTAATAAATTTGCAGATGATACCAAGAGTGGTGGAGTTGTGGATACTGTAAAAGACTGGCAAAGAATATAGCATGATATAGACCAGTTGCAAATATGGGCTGAGAAATGGCAGGTGGTGTCTAACTCAGATAAATGTGAGGTGTTGCACATCGGTAGAACAAATGCAAGGAGTGTCATAAGGGGACAGGAGGCTGGACCCAAGTGCAGGACACAGACACTGAGTACTAGGGGCAGGACGGGAACAACTAACGATAGACAAGATGTGGTGACTGTGGTGTGCGTGAGGGACATGACATTCAAGGTGATGCTGGGGTTCCGACAGAGTCTTGGAATTCAGGCAAGGCAGGAGGATCCCGGAGTTCAGGCAAGGCAGGAGGATCCCGGAGTTTAGGCAAGACAGGAGGATCCCGGAGTTCAGGCAAGGCTGGAGGATCCCGGAGTTCAGGCAAGGCAGGAGGATCCCAGAGTTCAGGCAAGGCAGGAGGATCCCAGAGTTCAGGCAGGGTCTAGGAGTTCACTGGGCGGGCCGCATAACTCTCAGGCAGGGCCCGGACCTCCCAGGCAGGAACACAGGGGCCTGAATGGGTCACAGGGCACCTGGGTAGGTTGCAGGGCACAACCCATCAGCAGCAAGGGATGGAAGGGGGCAGAGTCCCCAGCCAGGCTTGCCCAACAGAGGCAAGGGATAGGAAGGGAACTAGGTCCAGGGTGACTGCCAGACTTACTCAAAGAACTCATCTTTAACAAGGGGAGCTCCAAGCCGGGGCAACTAGAGAAGCAGGACAACACCCCACCCCCCAACTCGACTCAGTCCCAGAGCTCCCTATAAACACCGCCAGCCGCTGGGCATCAGGTGCACCTCCTTGAGTCCAAATAAGCCACGATGATCTGCAGGTGTGACTACTTGGGCTCAAGGGTGAAAGGAGGGATGGCTACAAGACCCGGAGTCGGGAGTCTGTGGACCGGATCAAGAACCAGAATGCGGGCTCTGGACCGGACAATAACAAGGAGACAGTACACTGTTAAGGGCAAGGTCCATAACAGTGTTGCTGAGCAGAGAGATCTTGGTATCCAAGTTCATAGCTCCTTGAAAGCGGCTACACAGATCGATAAGGTGGTTGAGAAGGCTTATGGAATGCTTGCTTTTATTAGTCGAGGTACTGAGTTCAAAAGTCAGGTGGTTACGTTGCAACTTTATAAAACTCTGGCTAGGCCACATCTGGCGTATTGCACACAGTTCTGGTCATCCCACTATAGGAGGGATGTTAAGGCTCTGGAGAGAGTGCAGAAGAGGTTTACCATGAAGCTGCCTGGTTTAGAGGGCATATGCTATCATGGGAGGCTGGACAAACTTTGGTTGTTTTCTCTGGAGCAGCGGAGGCTGAGGGGTGATCTGATAGAGGTTTACAACATATATGTCAAACTCAAGGCCCGCGGGCCAAATCCGACCTAAAATGAGTTTGACACCCCTGGTTTACAAGATTATGAGAGGCATAGAGTAAGTAGACAAGGAGTAACTTTTTCCCAGGGTTGAAATGTCTAACATCAGAGGACATGCATTGAAGATGAGAGGGAGTAGGTTCAAGGGACATGAGGGTTAAGATTTTACTCAGAGAGTCCTGGGTGTTTGGAATGCTCTACCTGGTATGGTGGTAGAGGCAAAAACGTTGGAGGCTTTTAAGAGACGTTTTGATTGACACGTGGATATAAGGAAGATGAAGGGATGTGGACATGGTGCAGGTAGGAGGGATTAGTGTTTGGGTGTTACTGATTTGCTTTTTAGCTGTTCTGTGCATGCCATGACACTAAGCTCCTCTTCTGCTACCTCTGTCTCTGTGCCTACTTCATTGGCAAGGACTCGCCAGCCCACACCGATGACCCATTACCCCGCCTTCAACCCTTTTCTTCTTCCTGGACACCCTGCTCTGGTCTTCTGCCTGATTTGCATCAACCGTCTTCACTTTACCACTCCTCTCTCCAATTCTAACATCACTCCTTCCAAACGCACTACTCTCCACTCTCTCCGCACTAATCCTAACCTCACCATCAATCCCACAGATGGGGGGGAGGGTGCTGTAGTAGTCTGTCAGACTGACCTCTACCTTGCTGAGGCTTGGTGACAGCTGTCAGACACCTTGTCTTACCTACACCTCAAACAGAACCCCACTAAGGAGCGCTAGGCTATTGTCACCCGCACTACCACTGACCTGATGCACCATCAATAACTCACTCTGAGACGTAAGAAGAGAGTTATCGGCTTTTATTGACTGGAAGAATGAACAACCCAACATCCTGGAGAATGAGGGCCGGCCTCAGGCCTCATTCGCCTTTATACAGGGGTTTGTGGGAGGAGCCACAGGAGCAGTCAGCAGGGGTCTGTTGGGAGCAAACCACTCTGGTATATGTAGTTCACCACATGACCTTATTAAACCTGGGGATCTCCAAGCAGTGCAACCAAGCTCATAATTATCTTACGCAACACCTCCCATTTCTACCTCCTATACAAGAACCCTGATCTTCTCATTTTTACCATCGATGTACTTGGAAAACTGTACTACAATGTTGAATAAAATATGCTATTGAATCATGCCCAGCATCATTGTATTATTTATTTTATGTTTTCAGCCCTGAAAATAATGCAAGAAATTTAAACTATGATGATTGAAATGCTGCGATTTTCTACCTTTTGGAAGATGCAGGAAGATTTGTCAAAGGCCATGATGGGGTGAAATAAGGAGATAACTATGGTGAGTCTGAACCTGCACTCCTAAGTTTAATGTTGCACTGGTCTGTATGTGACAATGTGAATGAGCTCCTTCTTCACACTCATCATCTCCTCCAACACACTTGGATAAGTCACTGCACTTGTTAGTAGATTAACAAGCTTCATCACATAGAATGATTCTGGTTACTTTAGTCAGTGGATAACAATATGACTTTGTATTATCATAGACTGCACCATCAATGAAAACCAATTATTTTTTGTCTTTTATCAGAAATTGAGATGATATAATTTTACTTGATTTTTAATGTTTGAAATTAATTAAAAAATCAAGGGATCCAACAACACTAGTGATGTTGGAACAAATGAAGGCCTATCATAGGTGTACTAAAGAAATGTGATAGCAGCATTTTAAACTTTGTAGAATGCTTTATGAAGTCTGGAATGTATTAAGACATTTTTCCACTGATCATAGCTTTGATTGTTCTTGAAATATAACTTCAATAATAACAAAATAAGAAATTTGTACTTTTGAAGTCTTGTGTTGGGGGTGTCATGATACAAAGAGGAGTAGGAATTTATCTAATCTGAGTTTTAGTTATATGTGTTGAAGTTCATAGAGACCTGTGGTCAGATGCCTTGAAAATGCCATGCCAGATGCAACTGATCAGGACACCCTCAATGGTGCTCCTGTAAAAATTGTTCAGAATGGGGGGAGGGATTCTTGCTCGCCTCAATCTCTTCAGGAAGAGGAGACACTACTGTGCTTATCTGACTAAAGAGATGGTTTTGAGGGAACAGGTGAGATGATCTGTTAAGTGCACTCCCAGAAGCTTGCTGCTCCTAACTCTCACCACGGCAAAACCATTTATGTGCCATGAGCACCTTCCTTAACTCCACAATCATCACTTTGGTCTTAACCATGCTGAGACTCAAGTTGTTGTGTGTTGTTTCCTACAATAACCTTGAACATTAGATGTGTTGCTTCAGGAATAAATGATTAAAAAGCTCTTTTTAGCAGTGTTTGGCCGGCTTGTGGCGTAGTGGCATCAGTGCTGGACTTCAGAGCGAAGGCTCCCAGGTTCGAATCCAGCTGGCTCCCTTGCACACTTTCCATCCGTGCTGGGTTGAGCATCGAGCTAGCAACTCAGCCTCGAGATAGCCTGCTAAAAAAATCGCCGTCACGACGCCGTCCCGATGACTCTACTCGGAGTTAGGGCTTTCTTTTTCTTCTTTAGCAGTGTTCATCGCTGTTTAAATGTTTCTCTGTGTTGTCTCATTTGCTATATCAAAACCATTCTGAGCATTATCTGAATATCAATATAATCTATAATAAAAGCAGAAAAGGTTGGAAATACTCAACAGGTCAGGCAGCATCTGCTGGAAGAGAAACTGAGTCAACATTTCACTTGGAGATCCACCAACTTACTCACCTAGCTGAGCTCATTGTTTGATTTTTACTGATTTACCTCTAAGCTAATTGCCAGTCACTATTCTCTGAAAACTGTTTTGCTTTATCTAGTGATGCCCAGCTTTCATAATGAGATGAAGGTTTTGGTTTCATTGCCTCCTTTATCACACCAATCTCACACTTTACCATCTGCAGTAGAGTGTGTCGACTGCACTCACTCCATTTTCTTAGCTTTCCAGATGGTCTTTATAATTATGTTGTTACCTTTCCAGATGCTTATCATAAGGCAGCAGAAACTCTGCCAAAGGATGAATGAAGACTTCAAATTTTGTACCAACATTCTTCTAAGCTCTGCTGCAATTGAGAAAAAAACACAGTAAAGCATTTGTTCTGCTTTGCTTTTGCCTCTGTTATTAAAACAAAGTTGATTGCAAGAATAAGAAAGGAACAGATTGCTGAGTGCTGTCTTTGTGTCTGTGATCAAGCAACCCACAAGGATATTGCTTTTCCCTTTTGTGTTTCACTCTTCAACTTTTCTCCTTCCCTTGTCAGCCCTGTTTAAAACTTCCCCGAAGATGCTAGTAAACCTCCCAGCCAGGATGTTAACCAGTCTGGTTAAGGTGCAACACATCCCACTTTGACAAATCCCATCATCCCCAGAAACTGTCCCATAGATCCAGGAAGCTAAAGCCCTTCCCCTGCATGGATCCATCCCAATTATACTCTCTACCTAGTAGCTCCAGAAGCACCTGGAGATGGCAGCTTCTGAGGTCCTGCTCCTAGAGAGCTCTCTAAACTCAAGTTGCAGGACTCCATCCCTTCTCCTGGTGCCCACATGTGTCACAGATTCTGGTGTTCATCTTCCCCTTTCAGAATGTTTGGGGGCTGCTCCAAGGTGCCTTTACCATTGTACCAGGAAAGCAACATATAGAATCAGAATCAGAATCAGGTTTATAATCACTGACCGATTTGCTGTTTTGTGGCAGCAGTAGAGTGTAAGACATTAAAAATCACTATAAGGATTTGATCCTCAGTTCCTCATAAATGATTACAATGATCATGCAATTATCTTCTCTCGCTAACCCACCATTCTCCTAGAACACTGTGATCCCGAAAATAACTTTGGGCTGGACTTTGTAATGCAGCCAGGGAGCTTTGCAGGCTGCAGAGGAGGAGAGAGCATCTGGTCATTGCTGATGTCCTCAGGCTAGCAAGGAGTTACAGCACATTCTCTTGGTTCAGAGTTACGTTAAAGTGTGATACAAAGGGCAGAATCAATATTTCGTGTTGTTAAGCAATTTTTCAAAGACGAGGACATTCCGATCACCAACATTCTTGCTTGTGAACAGATGAAGCACCATCGATGACAGGACGGCACTGTGGGGATTACCACTTTCTTGAAAAAAGATATATCTTGCATTTTCACTATTCACTGTGTAAATCACAGACAACAGCTTCTTCAAAAAAAATCCAAGTGATCGGCTGCACAAATCATTAAATACTGTTTTCACAGTGTTAGATAAAATCAAGTCCCATGCTCTCAATTTTTGACTATTCTGAGAGCTTTGTAGTGAGAATGATGAACGGTTTGAATGCTTGCCATTGCACACAGAAGTCAGATAACTCTCAAAAAGAAACTGCCCAAGATGCTTTCATGCGTTGTTTTGAAACTGTGATAAAATTCTTTGAAGACTCAAAAGCTTTATTCAGTAATCAGCTCCAAGAATCTTTGGCATGACATTTCTTATTTGTCAGGATTATTCATAGAGTTTAATGAAGTCAGTCTTCAATTTCAAAGAAATGATGTGAACTTTAACAAAGGCAAATCAATTGTCTGCATATTTCTGTCCAAGTTAACCCTATTTAAGTACAATAAAGGCCATTGCAACCTTTTCCAATTTCCAAACCTCTCTGAGTTGGCAGAGAAAGAAAGAGTACCAAATAATGATCTCAAGTAAACTATGTCCACCTGGGTGAGCTGCAGAAAGCCATGTCAGGGAGGTTCCAGCATTTCCTCTTGGTTCAAATTCCAGATTGGGCAATATATCCATTCCTGAGCACATAATGAGAATTAAGAGGAAGGACAAAGGAAAAGCTGATCTCACTACAAAATAACCTAGCCGAAGCTGAGGCTCAAAAGAAAAATCAAAGATTTTTGGTTACAGAAAGAAATCTCTGAATGCTATCCTGCACTGTGGAAAAAAAGTCAGATGTTCTTCATTGCCTTCCCAACATCATATTTGGTGGAGGGTGGTTTCAGTGCAGTCGCCCAACTTCTTTCAAAGCAATGAAACAATGCAAATTGCTGAACGGTGGTATCTAAGACGGCCTCTGAAGTGACACTCAGCCTGAGGTCTCTGCACCATCTCACTGAGAGGAGAAAAAGCAACAAAGTAGTGAATCATTGGAATCTCTACACTCTAAGATTGTTGATGAAAATTGTTTTTACTGTAATTAAATAAAAAATAATTTTATTTGTAGCTTTAAATGGATTTGAATATTTTTTGCAATTTTTTACTGCTTTGAATTTGCAGTTCTTATTTTCTATCATTGTGCTTTGTAAATCAAAATTATTTATATTTCTTATGTAATTACTGGAAAGGAAGAGGAGGGCGGTGGGGATGTGGCCTAGGAGTCAAGGGGAAGGTAACCTAAAAATGACTTGGAGCCATTGGTTTAGACTGATACTGTAAAGGTGCAGTATTTATTTAGTATTAAGCTACTACTGCTGAGCTGTTGTCTCAGCGTTAGCTTTAGATTGAAAGATTGAGTTAATGGCTGGTTGGTCTAGCATTTATTGGTTTTCCTTTCTTTTTGCACAGTTGTTATTGAAGTCAGAGAGCTGTTGATCCACTGTAGTGTGTCTCTCTCGTGGCACTTGGACCATAATCGCACATCTCATGTCAGCAAATCTCGATCAAACAAGATGGGCCCAGCAGAGAGAGAACAGCTGACCTTGGCCCTGACATTAATTGTCCTGGTAGGATTGAGCTTTCAGTCATTTAAAGCTGCGTTTGGAGGAGTGACTCAACCAGTATGACAGATACCCTCAGAATGACAAGCCCAGTCCAGACCAAAGTTCATGGAGGGGAAACTAAACTCAGTAGAAGCTGGATTGGCTGACATTTTTCACTCAGTGTGACAGCTCTTTTCAGAGTGGTGTATAATCCTAGCTGGAAGAACAAGTGTCATCCCTCACAGCAACAGTTCAGCAACTCACTGCAGACAACCCGAATCACGTGACTGTGATTACTGCTTTCACGGCTGCGATTCAGCGGTCTGCTACCGACAGCCAGAATCAGGTGACAGCCACTACTGCTCTCTCAAACACAATTCAACAGCCTTTAGCCATGTCAGTGCCACTCCAGCATCTCCCAGATGCTTCTTTCCAACGGCCTCAGCAACCTCAGCCGTTAATGCCCCGACTCTCATACCTAAACCAAAACCAAGAATTCCTCCACCAGGCAGCTGCTCCAGTGACCCCAATGGTTGCAGGAATGTAATTACCCAGTGTGAGCTGAATTTTTCCAAGTCCAATGTGATTGGTTCAGTGATGATGTGCATAAACAGGCATACATGGTGAATCCCTGTTCAATGCTCTTCAGAAACAAGATTCCCCCCACAGCCCAGTCACTTAGGCAATTTATGTCAACTTCAAGAGGGTTTTTGAGTTTCCTGGGTCCGTGCCAAGGCAGAGGGATGGCGAGGGACTAGGCAGTAATGATCCGGGGGAATGAGGGATTCCTCATTGCTACCTTTCAGCACTGTCCCTCTAAGTTGTGCAGGTGTGTGGCCACACAGTAACTAAAATGCTCCTGGACACATAGGCTTTGTTGCCACGCAACTAGAGTGAAAACAGATGAGAAAAATGTGAAAGATTTTCTTTCACTGTACTGTACTGTATTTCATTACACTCTTCAATTAATGAAATCTAAAGTATGCGATTTTTAAATTTTTGTTCTAAATATTCATATTAGGCATATTACAAGAAGTATTTAAAGTGCCGTGCAGCTTTCAGACCATGTAAACATTTCCTGCTCAGAGCAATGGTTGGTCTGCCCAACTGTAAAAGAAAAGAGGGAACATTGCCTTCCAGCGTGGACTAAGTACAGGAGTCTGGTACAAGATCGCAGTGTGTGATCAGCAGGACAGCCTGGACGAGCTGATTAATCTGGCCATTCAAATCTGGAAAATGAGTGGTGCAGAGGAAGAATGGCTGAGCTTCTTCCTCCTTTGAGCAGCGTTTGAGCCCACCCCCCTCACCATTCCCCCATTCCCCTTTTTCTCTCTCACCTTATCTCCTTACCTATCCATCAGTTCTCTCCTGTCAGATTCCCCTTTCTCCAGCCCTTCATCTCTGTCACCGGTATTGACTTCCCAGCTCTTTATTTCATCCCTCCCCCTTCCCTATCACCTGCTGCCTTGTATTTCTTCCTCCCCTCCCTCCACCTTCCTACTCTGACTTCTCATCTTTTTACTCCAGTCCTCCTGGCGAAGGGTCTTGGCTGGAAACATTGACTGTACTCTTTTCCATGGATGCTGGCTGGCCTGCTGAGTTCCTCCAGCATTTTGTGTGTGTAGTTTGTAAGTTGGCAAAATTGTATATTATTGTTACGTGTACTGAGTTACAATGAAAAGATTTATTTTGCAAGCCATCCATACAGATGATTTCACCACATCAGCACATTGAGGTTGTACAAGGGGAAACAATAGCAGAACGCAGAGTAGTGTGTTACAGTCTACAGAAAGTGTAGTGCAGACAGACAATATGATGCAAGGCCAGGACAGGGTAGATTGTGAGGGCAAGAGTCCACCTTATACTAGGGGACCTTCAATAGTCTTATGAGCGTGGAATAGAAGCTGTCTTTAGCCCAGTGGTACACACTGCCACACTTCCGTATTTTCTGTAAAGTGAAAAGAGGGAGAAGCAACAATGTAAGGGGAGGCAGAGAGCTTTGATTTCATTGGGTGCTTTGCCAAGACAATGAGAAGTGTAGACAGATTCCATGGAGGGAAGGTTGATTTTTGTGATATGCTGCGCTGTGTCACAACTCTGCAGTTACTTGTGTTCACAGACAGAGCAGTTGCCGTACCAAGCCATGATGTGTCTGAATTCTATAGTGAGTGACAAAGGGGATTGGGGAGATGCTTTTCTAGAATGTACTTAGATTGTTTATTAGAATACATGTTACTCTTCATTTTGATTAAAGCAACGAGGACACTGAAGCATTGAGGCAAGTACAGAGTCTACCTGTTTTTTGTTCTCACTGTACTGGAGAGGGGAGAGCCTGCCACTGGGCCCAGAGATTGTAGTCCAGGTTTTCTGTGTTTTGGATGTGCACTTGGACTTTAGACTTTTTTTTCAGTCTTATAGTTTTTTATATTCTGTGCTTTTTGCCTGATCGTTCTCATTTTTTGTGTGGGAGGAGGGATTTGTGGGTTGATGTGCCTGTTCCATTTTTGTTCATTTTTTGTGTGGGAGGAGGGATTTGTGGGTTGATGTGCCTGTTCCATTTTTGTTCATTTTTTGTGTGGGGAGGGGGGTTTTAGGATTGGTGATCGTACTACCTTTCTTTTCTTTCTGGGTTTCATAGCTACCTGGAGAAGAAGATTTTCAGAGTTGTATACATTTGAACCTTTTGAACCTTTGAATTTCTTACGGGGAAGAGCGGGTGAGGTTCATTCTTTGGTGTCAGGGTCACAGAGTCACACAGCACAGTGACAGACCCTTCAGTCCATCAAGTCCTTGCTGATCATCTAGCATTTCATTTTATTCTCCCCACATTCCCATCAACACCCCTCAGGCTCTACCAATCATCTACACACTTCCAGCCTGCACATCTTGGAGTATCCAGAGGAAATTGGTGCAGTGTGAAATGGTGTAAGCTCCGCACAAACAGTACCCAGGGTCAGGACTGAACCCAGTTTCTTGATGCTGGGAAGCACAGCTCTTCTAATAAAATTATGGTGTTGCTATGTGTCTAACACTTTCAAGGATCAAGGTCAACTTCATTCGCCATATACATTTACATGTATTCAGAATTTGCTGTGGTGTGTTGGCGCACATGAAGCATTCAACTGTGATGAAGAATAAAGAATTATATAAAAATGAAGTAGAATGTTAAGTACAATACGGAATAAAATGTGCATAAATACCAGCATGTATTTACAATGGAAACAGTTTTATATAAAAAGTTTTAAAGTGCTCACAGTGCATTGCAGTGACTGAGGTAATAGGTAGAGGGAGGGGAAGAGGTGCTAACTAGAATGTCGATCAGATTAACGCATAAAATGCTGGAGGAACTCAACAGGTCGGGCAGCATCTTCTGTGAAGAGGAATAAAGATCTGATGTTTTGTGTTCATCTTTGTGTGTGATGCTCCAGATTCTCTCTTGGGTTTATGCTGATCAGATTAACTGCCAGGAGGAAGAAGCTTTTAAGGTGACAGTGTTTGTTTTAATTGCCCTGTATTTACATTGTAGTAAAAATGTGGAGTTTACTTATCTTTAAGAATAGTTGTCCAACACTTGATAAAAAAATCTGTGGATCTCATGAACTCTTATCAGAATCAAAATCATAGTCAATATTTCAATTAAATAACTGATGCATAAGTTCAGTGTAGCAAAAATATTTGATAATACTTGGGAGAATAGTTTGTCTTCATACACCACATGTCATGCTCTTTAATTTGAACAATAAGTAAACGATGGAGGAACTTTGTGAGTGGAGCAGCATCTATGGGGGTGAGGGGGAAGACATTTTTGACCTTTCTGTTTTGGTTGTCCCATAGGGCTTCAGACCCATAGCAGGAGATTTGAAGTGTCATTCTTGTATGAAATGCTGAAGTATACAGATGGAAAAGGCACTGTGATCTCGAGCAATTAATCTGATTTTCTTTTTGTGATTTTGATTGTAGTAGCAAAGGAAGGGTGGGATATGATTGACAAAATAATAAAGTCTTTTGGGGCTAATTAAAGGTAGAGTTTGATGAGCTTTTAAATTGCATTAATGATAGTTGAATTTTAAGTAGGCAATCATTGAGAAAGTTCCACAGAGGAATAATTTTCAGCTGACAGAGCAGAATCATTGAGCAATGGAAATTGGCCAGGTAGATAGAACTGAAACTTCACTGGAAAACTTGAGCATGGTTTCTGAGATGTAAAATTGCTCTTCAAAGTTCAAAGCAAATTTCTTATTGAAATATGTATATGTCAGCCTGAGATTTATTTTCATGCAGCTGTTCATGGTAGAACCAAGAAATACAAAAGAATCAATGAAAAACTACAAAGACTAACGAACAATGTGCAGAAGAAGACAAACTGCGCAAATACAAATAAACAATTAACAGAGAAGATGATTTGCAGGGCCCTAAAAGTGAGTGCTTATGTTGTGGAATCAGTTCAGCACTGAGGTGAGTGAAGTTATCCACTCTAGTTCAGGAATGTAACTGTTCCTGAACCTGGCATTATAGGACCTCTGGCTCCTGTGCCTCTTTCGTTGTTGTGTTACTGTAATCTTGCTTGAATTTAGGATGTCTGTATTTGTTTCCAATCCCCTTTTTCTTTGCTGGGGAAGCTTCTTCAGAGTGCAATAAACCCAAGGCTTTAACAACCTGTCAGTATTGTGTTAATGCAACATCTCTGAGTGACCTAATTTACATGTAATTTTAATCAAGAACTCACCAAATGATGTCCACCAGACCAAAGATAACAAAGGGGAAAAAAAGCAGGTGATTAATTGGATTATTTTTACTCATGTTGACAACAGAATATGAAAACAAACATTCATTGTCTGAGGCATGATGAGTGACAGTGACTCTGAGGACGCAACTCAGCTTCTGCATTCAAATTGGCGAATGCAGGTTCCAGTTAATTGACTTCATTAATACTGCTGTGCAGATCCATTTAGGAAACAAATAACTGCATGAACTCTCCTACCTGCCATCAATTGTGGAAATGGAATGAGGAAAGAAAGAAAGGCTTGCATTTGCTTCGTCCACAGTCGCAGGTTTACCACTGCATCCATGTGGTGAGAGAATGAGTTGGTGTTCAGCCCAAATGCTCTGTACTGGCCAGTGCCCCCTACCCTGTCTGCCTGCATTGGACCCGTCTCTCTCTTCTTGCTGCTACCATTGAGGGAGGGGTCGAGGTTTTGGGTCCCAGGTTTGGGGACAGTGTCGGCCTGCTGAATTCACCTCCGCACTGAACTGACTCCGCAGCTGCGGACTCACTTTCGGGAACTCTGCAACGCTCGTTCATTGTAACATATGTTTATTTATTATTATTTGCGCGAGTTGTCCTCTTCTGCACATTGGACGTTAGTCAGTCTTTGCTGTGTGTGGTTCCTTGTGGATTCTATTGAATTTCTTTGTTTTCTGCATGAGCCTGCAGGAAAATGAATCTCAAGGTTATATAATGTAATTTGATAATAAATTTATTTTGAACTTTGGCATCACACTCTCTCACTCTGTGTAAAGGATATTCTTCTGAATTTCTATTCAATTTTTATCTGTATAGACTACTTTACTGTATTTGATATTTATATTATAAATACACTGTAAATTAGATTACCTATTTTATTATAAATATCGTAAATACTT
Organism: Hemitrygon akajei; assembly: GCF_048418815.1. Taxonomy (NCBI): domain Eukaryota; kingdom Metazoa; phylum Chordata; class Chondrichthyes; order Myliobatiformes; family Dasyatidae; genus Hemitrygon; species Hemitrygon akajei. The sequence goes on from NC_133146.1 coordinate 4,354,140, forward strand.
GTATCATAAATACTATAGCCTTAGGAGTTTGAGGTGATTTAGTCTGTTACTAAAGGCTCTAGCAAATTTCTATAGATGTATATTGGAAAGTATTCTGATTGTGTGGCGACTCCAATGTATAGGATCGAAAGAGGTTCCCCCCGCTCCATCATGGGCACAAACCTTACCACCAGCAAGAACATCTTCAATAGGTGGACCTCAAGAAGGTAGTGCTTCAAGAAGGTGACATCCATCACTGAGAATCTTCACCAATCAGGAGATGTCCCTTTCTCATTGTTGCCATCAGCGAGGAGATCCAGGAGCTTGAAGATACACACTCAATGTTTCCCTCCGCCATCAGATTTCTAAAAGGTCCCTGAACCCACCAATATTACCTCACTATTTCTCTTTTGTTCTATTTATATATTTCTTATTGCAATGGCTCGATTCCTGCCATTGTCTATAAGGACAACGTTCTTCCTGTTTCTGTGTGTGTTTTTTCCTGGTTGTGGTGAACTAGATATACCTGTCTGACTGCTCCTGTGGCTCCTCCCAGGACCCTGCTGACTGCCCCTGTGGCTCCTCCCACAGACCCCTGTATAAAGGCGACTGTGGCCTGCTGCTCTCCCTCATTTTCCCAGGATGTAGTTGTTCTTCAGTCAATAAAAGCCGATATCTCACTTCCTAAGTCTCGGCGTGAGTTATTGATGGTGCATCAATTTTATTGACTGAAAGTTACAACATGGAAACCGCTTTACGCCCAGAACGCCTAGACTTGGACCCCCAAGACCCTGGAGCAGCTCTTGCCTTTGAACACTGGCTGGTGTGCTTCCAATCGTACTTAGAGGAGGTTCGTGCCACTGACTCGGCTGTTCGGCACAAACTTCTCCTCTCGAGGGTCGCCCCAAAAGTTTATTCGTTCATCAGGGACATATCCACCTACGAGGAGGCGCTTGCCGCCCTCAGAAGACAGTACCTGCGGCCAGTAAATCCAGTTTATGCACGGCACCGCTTGGCAACACGAAAACAGCGGCCTACGGAGTCGACTGCTGAATTTCTCCGAGAACTACAGGTACTCGCGCGGGCTTGTGACTGCCAAGCGCTCACAGCAGAACAGCATAAGGAACTCATGGTCCGAGACGCTTTTGTGACTGGGGTCCGGTCAGTGTGTATACGCCAGCGGCTGCTGGAAAAAGCTGATCTTACCTTACGCTCCGCGATAGAGACGGCCGATACGATAGAGGCTGCGCAGCTGTACGCCGAAGAGGTCCAGCCGCGCGATTCCCCGGTTCCGAGCGAATTCGCCAACGCCGCTGCCAGTCGCAGTATCTCAAACCCCACGAATTCGCCAGGTATGAAACTCTGTTACTTTTGAGGGCTTCAGAAACATTCCAGAAACAGCTGCCCGGCGCGCGAAGCGACTTGTTCCAGCTGTGGGAAGAAGGGCCATTTCGCCAAGGTCTGTAAGTCTAAACCGCGCCCGGGGTCGAGCAGCGCTGCGTCTGAGACCTGGGGGCTGCCATTTTGCATGACCGGATGTGGACAACCATCTTTGCCGGCGTCACCAGGCCCCGCCCCCGCCTCGCCATCTTGCATGCCCGGATGTGAGCGGCCAGCTTTGCCGGCGTCACCAGGCCCCGCCCCCGACACGCCCCGTTCAACGCTGGCTTCTGTGACCCTCGACCAAAGCGCCCCACACCAGCTCGCAAGGTCGATGATGGACATCCTGGTGGAGGGGCACAGGACTAGCTGCCTGTTTGACATGGGCAGCACTGAGAGTTTTATTGACCCGGCCACAGTGCAACGCTGTGGACTCATGACACGGCCGGTACGTCAGAAGATCACCTTGGCTTCAGGGTCGCATTCCACGGACATCCGGGTGGGTTGTGTAGCGACATTGGTGGTGCAGGGCACAGAATATCGGAACTTTGCGTTCCTGGTCGTGCCTCGGCTGTGCGCACCTGTGCTGTTGGGGCTGGACTTCCAGAGCCACCTCGAAAGTGTGACTATGGCGTATGACGGGCCCCACCCACCACTCACTGTCAGGAATCCTCAGTTTGGTGGGACTTCGCCATATATTCCGTTACCACACGCACATACACCCCGAACCCCACATCCCGCCCAGCACCATGCCGATAGCTGTGCTGCTGACACTATTTGCAACCTCTCCACCCTCAAGATCCCTCCCCCATCGCTGTTCACCAACCTGACCCCCGACTGTAAACCTGTGGCAACTAAAAGCAGGAGGTACAGCGCGGGGGACAGGGCCTTTATTCATTCAGAGGTGCAGCGGCTGCTCAGGGAGGGGATCATTGAGCCAAGCACAAGCCCATGGCGGTCCCAGGTGGTCGTTGTTCGGACCGGGCAGAAAAATAGGATGGTTGTGGACTACAGCCAGACCATCAATAGATTCACGCAGCTTGACGCGTACCCCCTACCCCGCATCGCGGATATGGTCAACCAGATAGCTCAGTACAAGGTGTACTCGACAATTGATCTGAAATCCGCTTATCACCAGCTCCCCATCCGCCCAGAGGACCGCCCCTACACCGCCTTCGAGGCGGGTGGCAGGCTCTATCACTTTCTGCGCGTCCCATTTGGTGTCACAAATGGGGTCTCAGTCTTCCAGAGGGAGATGGACCGGATGGTGGACCAGTACAAACTGATGGCCACATTTCCCTATCTAGATAACATCACCATCTGTGGTCGCGACTGGTCGGATCATGACGCCAACCTCCAACGATTTTTCCAAGTGGCCGATGCTTTGAACCTCACTTATAACAAGGACAAGTGTATTTTCAGAACCACACGACTCGCTATCCTTGGGTATGTCGTGGAGAACGGGGTCATTGGCCCTGACCCCGACCGTATGCGCCCCCTGTTAGAACTCCCTCTTCCCATTACTCTCAAGGCCCTCCGGCGGTGCCTGGGTTTTTTTCCTATTACGCCCAATGGGTTCCCCATTACGCAGACAAGGCCCGCCCCCTGGTCAAGTCTACCACCTTTCCCCTCTCTGCTGAGGCCCGCGCGGCCTTCAGCTGCATTAAAGGGGACATTGCCAAAGCAACGATGCATGCGGTGGACGAGACCATTCCCTTCCAAGTAGAGAGTGACGCCTCTGATGTCGCGCTGGCTGCTACCCTCAATCAGGAAGGCAGGCCAGTGGCGTTTTTTTCTCGTACCCTTCAAGGCTCTGAACCGGCACTCCACGGTGGAGAAAGAAGCCCAAGCCATAGTGGAAGCTATTCGGCACTGGAGGCACTATCTCGCCGGCAGAAGGTTCACCTTGCTGACCGACCAGCGCTCAGTTGCGTTCATGTTCAGCAACCAACAGCGGGGCAAAATCAAAAATGATAAAATTTTGCGATGGAGAATAGAACTCTCCACCTACAATTATGATATCCTGTACCGGCCTGGCAGGCTCAATGAACCCTCTGATGCCCTATCCCGGGGACCGTGTGCTAGTGCCCAGCTCGACCAGCTGTATGCCCTTCATGCCCAACTTTGCCACCCGGGGGTCACCCGGTTTTATCATTTCATTAAAGCCCGGAACCTGCCGTACTCCCTGGAGGACATCAGGACGATGACCAGGGACTGCCAGATCTGCGCTGAGTGCAAACCGCACTTCTACCGTCCTGACACTGCGCAGCTTGTCAAGGCCACCCGTCCTTTTGAGCGACTGAGTATTGACTTTAAGGGCCCCCTTCCCTCCACCGACCGCAATGTCTACTTTCTCAGTATTATTGACGAGTACTCGCGATTCCCCTTTGCCGTTCCCTGCCCCGACACTGCTACCACGTCGGTCATAAAAGTCCTGCGCCAGCTCTTCACTCTGTTCGGATATCCCTGCTATGTCCACAGTGATAGAGGGTCCTCCTTTATGAGTGACGAGTTGCGCCGGTTCCTGCTTGCTAGGGGCATAGCTACTAGTCGCACCACGAGTTATAATCCCCGGGGGAATGGCCAGGTGGAGAGGGAGAATGCCACAGTGTGGAAGGCCATACTTTTAGCCCTTAAGTCACAAGGGTTGCCGGTCTCCCGATGGCAGGAGGTCCTCCCTGAGGCACTCCACTCTATCCGCTCCCTGTTGTGTACGTCCACTAATGCCACCCCTCACGAATGCTTATTCTCTTTTCCCAGGAAGTCTGTCACTGGGACCACCCTGCCAGTTTGGCCGACGTCCCCGGGGCCAGTGCTGCTACGTAAACATGCGAGGAGTAATAAGTACTCACCACTGGTCGAGAAGGTTCACCTCCTGCATGCTAATCCCCAGTATGCCTACGTGGTCTTGCCTGATGGGCGGGAGGACACCGTCTCTGTCCGTGACCTGGCGCCCGCCGGAGCAGCAGACCACTACCCCGAGCACTCCACGGTAACTATGCACCCTGTGCCCGAGGTGACTCCGCATGCACCGTGCCCCACACAGACTCCGTATGCGTCTGTTCCAGGGACCTCGCTCACACGCGAGGGATCCCTGACACCTCCTGTTGGGACAGAATTAACCCACTCTCCGCCTCCGGAGCAAACACCACCTCCGGCACCTGTGCCGTCATCACCTCCGGCTCCTGTGCAATTGCAGCCGGAGCTACGTAGATCGCAGCGAACGATTCGACCACCTGATCGACTTAACCTGTAAATATGCTTGGGAACTTTTTTTAAACAAAGGGGGGCTGAATGTGGTGAACTAGATATACCTGTCTGACTGCTCCTGTGGCTCCTCCCAGGACCCTGCTGACTGCCCCTGTGGCTCCTCCCACAGACCCCTGTATAAAGGCGACTGTGGCCTGCTGCTCTCCCTCATTTTCCCAGGATGTAGTTGTTCTTCAGTCAATAAAAGCCGATATCTCACTTCCTAAGTCTCGGCGTGAGTTATTGATGGTGCATCACTGGTGCTCTGATTTCCTCCAACGTTCGGAAGACATATAGCTAAGGTTGGGTTAATGATTTATGGGCATGCTATGTTGGCATCAGAAGTGTGGACACACTTGTGGTCTGCCCCCAACATATATTGCTCATTAACATAAAACAGCATTTCACCGTATGTTTCAAAGTTTTGATGTACATGTGACAAATAAAGCTATTGATTATCTTCTGTTTAATCTTTGCTTGACCTGTTAAGATTGATAACATTTTCTATTTTTATTTCAGAGTTCCAGCAACTGCATTTTTTTTACTTTCATCCTCTAATTTGCAGCTTCATTACAGTGCTGGCCATCAAGTGGAACATGTGCTCTGTGCTGGATAAACTAATCTAATCAGAGTGCATTTCACAAAAAGAAGCAATAGAGTAATAAGTAAACTGTTCATTTGATTAATTGCAAACAAAATCACAAGCCTTCTGGTTTCATTAGATAGGAATAAAAGTGATGGCAGCATAATTGTGAAGGGAGTTAATAAAGCCATAAATCTGATTTTCTTTTGAATAGATTTGGAAGCTGTTGGTGTTGGCAATTTATTCTGTAGCTTTTTCCATTCAGCTGGTTTTCTCCTGCTTTCTATAAGCATACTGAGTAACAGCAACACATTCTCCTGCAGTTTCTTCCTACTCTATTTTGGAAGACTCATTAGTGCATTTGTCTTCTTTGAGGATAAGCTCATAAGAGATAAGAGCCAATCAACCCATCGAGTATGCTTCATCATTCCATCGTGGCTGATTTACTATCCCTCTCAACTTGTTCTTCTTGTAACCTTTATTGCCCTTTCTAATCAAGAACCTATCAACCTCCACTTTAAATATACTCAACACTTGGCCTTGACAATGGACAATGGACAATGGACAATGAATTCCACAGATTCACCATTTTCTGGCAAAAGGAATTCCTCCTTTCGGAGGCTGTGCCCTCTGTTCCTAGACTCACCCACTAAAGGAAACATTCTCTCCACGTCCACCCTATCTTGGCTTTTCAATATTTGATAGGTTTCAATGAGATCCCCCTTGTCATGGTGATGGGTTTTGAGAGTTCCTGAAATCCTAAGAGTGATATCGCCTGGAGTTTACCAATTTGGCACTTGGTTCTTGTTAGAGTCACCCACGGTGGTTGGGTTAAGGAGGAGGACTCAGACAAAGAGCGATTCAACCAAGACCTCAGTGGTGGAGCTGGCAGAAGATGATGAAGTGAAGTGTCCCTAGCTGTCTTGAACTCCATGTCACTGGACCCTGACTCTGACCAGTCAAGTGCTGTGTGGTGGATGTCCATGCGTCAGCCTCGCTATGTTATACAACATCACACCCAGGCTTTGTCCCGTAACTCCCCTAATGTGCATTTGTAATAATTGGGTATAATTGCTTGGTCTATGAATGGTTAAGATAAATTGTATTCTCAAATGGTGAGGTGTTAATACAATGATATACAAAGTCAAAATCTTCAGCGTTCTTCTGCTGAATATTGCTTTGCTTACACCTGAACATGTAGTGACACTTGTGGGTTGCAGCCAGCACATCCTTGGTCACTAATGGAAATTTCACTCCATGTCTCAATGTATATGTGATAAATAAGTGTAAATCTGAAGCTTTGTTTGATGGAAGGCTTTTAAACTGATTCTGAGATAACAGGTTTGATTCTTTGAGTATCTGAGTATGGGACGAGGTTTTGTACATTGTGAACTCTTGCCTTAGTACCTGCCTTCATGACATTTCACCCACAGCTGAAGGTCCTCCATATGATGCTCCATGGCTGACTTACCGCACAGGAGGGGTCCCGAAGTTGGAAGACTAACATTTATTATCTACCACCAATCCTTCTTGCTATGGGTCATGGTGTTCGTCTGGCTGGATTTGCATCCAACTCTATTATGGGCCTTAATTGTTTCTGTATTGGAGAAGGTCTCTGTAACTGGTCAGTACGGTGGGGCACTCTGAGATAACCTAGCCCACTGTTACAGGTAGACCATTCATAGGTCATGTTTTCTCTGTGATCCCACTGCCCAAATTCAAACTTGCATTCTCTGACATCCACCTGTTCAGAGGATGCACTTATCATGATCTTCCAAAATTCCTTAGACTTAGGAAGGGTCCTGACAGATTGTGGAAACTGCACAAATAAAAAACAGCCATTTAATGAAAGAGAGGAGCAAGAAAGCAGGGAATTTAGGTTAGGTTGTCCTAACATCAGTTACTGGGGAAACGCTAGAATCTTTCACAAAGGAAGTGATAAAAGAATAATAATAAAGGCATGATTAGGCAGAGTCAATATTTTTTATGGAATTGAAATCATGTTTAATAATTTAAATCAGGTTTATTGGAGATGTACAAGTGGATCAGATACAAAGAACTCAATCAATGAACTGTACTTGGATTTCAAAAAGGTATTCAATTAGATACTATATAAAGGATTACTCCACAATATGATGTGTATGGAATTAAGAGTAGTGTACGAACATGAATAGAAATTGCTGCTTAGATTGAAAGTGGAAAGTAGGAATAAATGAATCATTTTCTTGTCAACAAGCTGTAATTAATGGAGGGGATTTGTGTAGGGCTGAGACCCTTCATCAGGACTGGAAATATTGACTGTTTATTCACTTCCAGAGACACTGCCAGAGCTGCTGAGTTCCTCAAGCATTTTGTGTGTTGCTCTGGATTTTCAGCATCTGCAGAATCTCTTCTGTGTAAGTTGTGATTAATGCTTTGCCGTAGGGCTTTTTTGTGGAACATCAGTTACTTAGGCAGAAGTTGGTGAAGTTGCCATTACTAGGGAGAAGATTCTTTGGATACCAAAAGGTCCGAAGGTAGAAAAGTCATCAGGACCAGATGGTGACACCCCAGGGTTCTGAAAGAAATGGCTAAAGACAACTTAGAGGCATTAGAATCAATTGATTCTGCCATTATTACAGAGAAATGAAAAATTGCAAATGTCATTCCACTCTTCAAAAAGGGAGAGAGGCTGAAGAAAAGGAATTATAGGCCAGTTAGTCTGACCTCAGTGGTTAGGTAGATGCTGTAATTGTTTGTTAAGGATGTGGTTTCGGGGTACTTGGAGGCACATGATAAAATAGGCTGTAAGAGATAATCTTGCCTGACATATCTGTTAGAATTCTTTGAAGAAATAACAAGCAGAATAGACAAGAAAGAATCATGGATGTTGTGTACTTGGATTTTCAGAAGTCCTTTGTAAAGGTACCACACAAGGCTACTTAACAAGCTATGAGCCCATGGTATTACAGGAAAATACTAGCATGGATAAAGCAGAGGCTGACTGGGAATAAAGGGAGCCTTTTCTGTTGGGCTGTTGACTAGTGGTGTTCCACAGGGATCTGTGTTGGGATTGCTTCTTTTTATGTTACATGTCAAAGACTTGAATGATGGCTTTGTGGCAAAGTATGTGGGCAATATGAAGATAGGTGGAGAGGCAAGTAGTTTTGAGGAAGTAGAGTGGCTACAGAAGGACTTAGACACATTAGGAGAATGGGCAAAGAAATGGCAGATGGAATACAGTATCAGGAAGGGTATGAGCATGCACTTTGGTAGAAGAAAAAAAGGGTAGATTATTTACTAAATGTTGCGAAAATTCAAATAACTGAGGTGCAACGGGACTTGGGAGTCCTTGTGCAGGATTCCCTAAAAGTTAATTTGCAGGTTGAGTCTGTGATGAGGAAGGCAAATGTGATGTTAGTATTCATTCCAGGAGGACTGGAAAATAAGAGCCAGGTTGTAATGTTGAAGCTTTAATAAGCACTGCTGAGGCCTCACTTGGAGTATTGTGAGCAGTTTTGGGCCCATTATCTAAGAAAAGATGTGATGACATTGGAGAGGGTTCAAAGGAGGTTCACGAAAATGATTCTGGGATTGAACAGCTTGTCAGGTGAGCAGTGTTTGATGGCTCTGGGCTTCTACTCACTGGAATTCAGAAGAATTAAAGGCCTTGATAGATTGGATGTAAAAAGAATGTTTCCTATGATGGGGAGTCTAAGACCAGAGAACACTGCCTCAGAATAGTGTGGGGGGGGGGGGGGGGAGTCCTTTTAGAACAGAGATGAGGAGGAATTTCTTTAGCCAGAGAGTGTGAATCTGTGGAATTCATTGCCCCGGGTGGCTGTAGGGGCAAAGTCACTGGGTATATTTAAGGCAGAGGTTGACAGATTCTTGATTAGTCAGGGCATGAAGGGACATGGAGAGAAGCCAGGAGATTGGGGCTGAGAGGGAAATGGATCAGCCATGATGAAATGGCAGACACGGGGAACTCTGCAGATGCTGGAAATTCAAGCAACAAACACAAAATGCCGGTGGAACACAGCAGGCCAGGCAGCATCTATAGGGAGAAGCACTGTCGACGCTTCAGGCCGAGACCCTTCATCAGGACTGACAAAATGGCAGAGCAGACTTGATGGGCCAAATGACCTAAATCTTGTTCATTATCGTCTTTTTGACAATCTTATTAATGACTTAAGTGAAAGGGTTTCCGAGTTTGCTGATGATACAAAGAAAGATCTGCAAGTGTAAGTGGAGAAAATCATGGAAGTTGGAGTATAACTGGAACAACCTGTTAGCTCACAGCTCTGGAACTCAGTGTTATTTATTTAGTTATTATTTGCATCTTTTATCTACTTTTGCAGAGCTGATGTTTGTCTGTCTTTATCGCTTATAATTCTCCATCAGTTCCTTTGTACTTCTTTATTTTCCTGTAAATGTCTGCAGGAAAACTAATCTCAAGGCAGTATATGATGATGTATGTGTACTCTGATAATAAATTTACTCTGATCTTTGTGAGGAGGAAACTGAAAAGCAAGAATAGAAGAAGAATAGAAAAGCAAAACATTATTTCAATGTTGGTGTTGTGAACTGTCTGTGTGGTAGTACACAGGTCACCCCACTGAGCCGAGTGAGCCCATGTTCTCTACAGTCTGGAAGATTAAGCGAAGATCTCACAGACCAAGAAGGTTGCATAAAGCAGATGCTCTTCTTTTCAGGAATCTTATGTCTGGGAGTCTTATGTCATAGTCTCAGATTAATGATTTAAGACTGACATGGAGAGGAATTTCAATTTGTTTCTTTATTTATGCGGAATTGACCTATGCTGTGCAGCAGTCCCCAATTTTTAATCCTAACCTAATCACAGAACAATTTACAAAGACCAACTAACCAACCAACTGGTACATCTTTTGATTGTGGCAGGAAATCCCTGTAGTCATGGGTGGTCACTGTATGAAACTCCTTACAGGCAGCCGTGGGAGTTGAACTTGGGTTGCCGGTACTGCCAAGTGTTGTGCTACCATGCCACCCACTGACTGTTGTTAATCTTTCAAGTCCTCAATCCCATGGTCCGTTGATGCGGAACCATTAACTATATCCACGATTGGGTAATATTTTAAAATGATAGAAGAATGGAAGGTTAGTGAGGATTGGACAGGATAGATGATTTGAGACAATGATTTGATCAGTCAAGGTCTCATTAAATGGTGGCGCACGCTTAAGGGAAGGGGACCATATGCTGCAACTGCACGTATTTATGTTATAAATTGCTGTTATTATATTGCTGTTGCTTGACTTAGCATTTTTATATATTTTAAAAATTATTGTCTGTACTGAAGTTATCTAACACTTAATTAGTTTTTTTGTTAAATGAAATGTCAGCAGCGATCCAGATACATCTGTGATTTGGTATTCACATTCCATTTTATCATTTCCATATTATTCAGATTTAATTTTTCAGATAGTTCTGTTTCTTTGTAAACTATGTTTAATAAGGTAGAAGCCAAGTCTTTTGTCTCTTGCAGCTGCAGTGATTAGATCTTTCAGAATTGTGAATCTTCTTTACTAAACGAGTACTTCCATACATTTTCCGGTCTACCCTGTGATACAAAGAGATAGAATTTATTCTTTTCATAGCTGGGTATAACAAAGCAATATGAAGCGATATGGAAACAATTTTCTGCTTCTAGTTCCTCAGCTTTGATTATATGATGTGATTGGTCCAGCAGGCTTCTCTTTGGGGTGGCACCATTACAACACCAGCTACTCTGATTTGGCACATAGCCAAATGGTTACAGCTTCGTCTAGTGATCTGAAGGTCGCTAGTTTAAGCCTTGGCTAAGGCTGCGTGTGTGTCCTTGAGCAAGGCACTTAACCACACATTGCTCTGCGATCACACTGGTGCTAAGCTGTATGGGTCCTAATGCCCTTCTCTTGGACAACATCAGTGGCGTGGAGAGGGGAGACTTGCAGCTTTGGCAACTGCCGGTCTTCCACCAAAAAAAACCTTGCCTAGGCTTGCGCCATGGAAACATTCCATGGCACAAATCCATGGTCTATTGAGACTAACGAAGGCCCACCTACCTACTCGGATTCAATCCCACTGCCGTCTGTAAGGATATTGTATGTTCTCCTCATGACCACATGGCTTTCCTCTGGTACTCCCATTTCCTTCCTCATTCCAAAGATGTACAGGTTAGTAGGTTAATTGATTAATTGGTGCAATAGGACAGTGAGGGCTCATTGGGCCAAAAGGACTTGTTACCATGCTGGGTATCTCTAAATAACATCTTTAATGTCATTCTATCTGATCTGTTCCACCATGTATGGTGTCTCCTAAGGATTCATCCTTGGCCACTTGATGTTGGTGATTGATTGTTACCCCTGGGCACAGGCACCATGTTGGTTTCTGTACCTATGAGGCCACCCACTCCCATTATCTGTTAAGAGTCAAACACTCACCTGACATCAGACTCTGGGTGAGAGGAAATTTCCTCCAACTATGAATCGGGTGGCCTGTGTATTTGTCACAGACTTTGATCCCTTGCTGCCTTGGCCAGAGCCATGTTGAGGCTTATCGCCAAGGATGCTCCCCATGCTTCTACTTCTTCAGAAGGGTCAGGAATTTTGGAATGTCCCCTGTGCTGAACTTAGTGGTGCTGGAATGTATGGTTACACTTGGGGGATGCTCCATGCACATAGAAATAACATTGAGCATAGGACACTACAGCACAATACAGGCCCTTCAGCCCACAATGTTGTGCTGACTTTGTAACCTAACCATTTCCTCCTACAGAGCCCTCCATTTTTCTGCCATCCATGTGCCACTCTCTGTGTACTCCATCAGGTTGAGTGACACTTTCACTGCACGTTTCAAATGGATCTGAATCTGCATGATCCTCACCAGTTTTTATCATGTCTATTGAAACCATCCTATCCAGATGCCTCACAGCTTGGTATTGCAAAAAGAAAGGAAAAAGTACTAAGGTAGTGTTTATGTCTTCATTGACCATTCAAAAATATGAATGAAGGGGGAAGAAGCTGTTCCTGAAATGTTGAGTGCATGTCTTCAGGCTCTTGTACATGGTAGCAATGAGAAGAGGGCATGTCGCGAGTGACGGGGGTCGTTAATGATGAATGCCGTGACCTTGAGTCATTGCTGGAAAGGCTAGTGCCCATGATGGAGCCAACTCAGTTTACAACTTTCTACTGCTTATTTCAATCTGTGCAGTGCCCTGCACCATACCACATGGTGATGCAACCAGGTAGAATGCTTTCCATGATACACCTGTAGAAATGAGCAAGAAATGTCTTTGGTGACATAGCAAGTCTTTTCAAATGCCTAAAGAAACGTAGCAAGTCTCGTCAAACTCATAATGAAATATAGCCACTGTTGTGCCTTCTTTGTAACTGCATCAATACGTTGGGCTCAGGAGAGATCCTCTGAGATGCTGATACCCAGGAACAAACAGGAAGTCTTGATCTCAGAATCTACCTCACCTAGTCTGCACTTTCTCTGTAAATGTAACAATTTATATTGCATTCTGTTACTCTTTCCCTTTTGGACTACCTCAATGTACTAACATATGGCATGATCTGCCTGCAAACAGTTGCTTTTCACTGTATCTCAGTATTTGTTCTATTAGGTTTCTATAGAAACAAAAAAACATACAGCACAATACAGGCCCTTCAGCCCACAAAGTTGTGCCAAACATGTCTCTACCTTAGAACTACCTAGGCTTTACCCATACCCCTCTATTTTTCTAAGCTCCATGTAGCCATCCAGGAATCTCTTAAAAGATCCTTTCGTTTCCACCTCCATCACCACCACTGGCACCCCATTCCATGCACTCACCACTCTCTGAGTAAAAAATTTACCCCTGACCTCTGTACCTACTTCAAAGCACCTTAAAACTGTGCCCTCTCGTGTCAGCCATTTCAGCACTGGGAAAAAGCCTTGGACTATCCACACGATCAGTGCTTCTCATTATCTTGTACACCTCTATCACATCACCTCTCATCCTCCGTCGCTGCAAGGAGAAAAGGCCGAGTTCACTCAATCTATTCTCATAAGACATGCTCCCCAATCCAGGCAACATCCTTGTAAATCTCCTCTGCACACTTTCTATGGTTTCCACATCCTTCCTATAGTCAGGTGACCAGAATTCAGCTCAGAACTCCAAGTGGGGTCTGACCAGGGTCCTATATAGCTGCAAAATTACCTCTCAGCTCTTAAACTCAATCCCACGATTGAAGAAGGAAAATGCACTGTATGCCGTCAACCTCAGAGTCAACCTGTGCAGCTCAGACCCCGAGATCCCTCTGATCCTCCATGTTGCCAGGAGTCTTACCATTAATGCTATATTCTGCCATCATATTTGATCTACCAAAATGACCCACTTCACACTTATCTGGGTTGAACATCTGCCACTTCTCAGCCCAGTTTTGCATCCTATCAATGACCCGTTGTAACCCCTGACAGCCCTCACTCTATCCACAACATCCCCAACATTTGTGTCATCAGCAAATTTACTAATCCATCCCTCCACTTCCTCATCCAGGCCATTTATAAAAATTACCAAGAGTAGGGGTCCCAGAACAGAGCCCTGAGGCACACCACTGGTCACTGGCCTCCATGCAGAATGTGATCCGTCTACAACAACTCTTCGCCTTCTGTGGGCAAGCTGGTTCTGGATCCACAAAGCAATGTCCCCCTTGGATCCCATGCCTCCTTACTTTCTCAATAAGCCTTGCATGGGGTACCTTATCAAATGCCTTGCTAAAATCCATATACACTACATCTACTGCTCTACCTTCATCAACGTGTTTAGTCACATCCTCAAAAAATTCGATCAAGCTCGTAACGCACGACCTACCTTTGACAAAGCCATGCTGACTATTCCTAATCATATTATGCCTCTCCAAATGCTCATAAATCCTGCCTCTCAGGATCTTCTTCATCAATTTACCAACCACTGAAGTAAGACTCATTGGCCTATAACTTCCTGGGCTATCCCCACTCCCTTTCTTGAATAAAGGAAAATCTGCAACCCTCCAATCCTCCAGAAACCTCACCCGTCTTCACTGATGATGCAAAGATCATTGCCAGAGGCTCAGCAATCTCCTCCCTTGCTTCCCACAGTAGCCTGGGGCACATCCCGTCTGCTCCCAGTGACTTATCCAACTTGATGCTCTCCAAAAGCTCCAGCACATCCCCTTCCTTAATATCTACATTCTCAAGCTTTTCAGTGCACTGCAAGTCATCCCTACAATCGCCACGATTCTTTTCCGTAGTGAATACTGAAGCACAGTATTCATTAAGTACCTCTGCTATTTCCTCTGGTTCCATACATGTTTTTCCATTGTCAAACTTGATTGGTCCTATTCGCTCACGTCTTATCCTCTTACTCTTCACATACTCATAGAATTCCTTGGGGTTTTCCTTAATCCTGTCTGCCAAGGCCTTCTCATGTCCCCTTCTGGCTCTCCTAAGTTCATTCTTAGGCTCCTTCCTGCTAGCCTTAGAATCTTCTAGATTCATATCATTACCTAGTTTTTTGAGCTTTTTGGAAGCTCTTCTTTTCTTCTTGACTAGATTTACAACAGGATCTTCATTGGAATCAGCCAGGGTAGGTCTTACCCAATGAACATCAAGGCACTGACTGTGGTAGAACAAAGGGATCTGGGAATACAGGACCATAGTTTATTGAAAGTGGTGAAACAGGTAAATAGGGCTGTAGAGAAAGATTTGGCATATTGGTCTTCATAAATCACTTTATTGTGTACAGGAGATTGGATGTTATGTTAAAATTGTATAATACATTGGTGCAGCCTAATTTGGAGTATTGTGTGCAGTTTTGATCACCTACCTACAGGAAAGATGTAAATAAGGTTGAAAGAGTAAAGAGAAAATTGACAAGGTTGTTGCTGGGTCTAGAGGACCTGAGTTATCAGGAAAGATTGAATACGCTAGGACTTCATTCCTTGGAATATAGAAGATTGAGAGGAGATTTGAGAGAAGTGTACAAAATCATGAGGTGTAGAGATAGGATAAATGTAACCAGGCTTTTCTTACTGAGGTTGGGTGCGACTACAACTAGCGGTCATGAGTTGAAGGTGAAAGGTGAAATGTTTAAGGGGAACATGAGGGGATCTACTTCACTTGGAGGGTTGTGAGAGTGTGGAGCAAGCTGCCAGTGCAAATGGTGCATGAGAGCTCAATTTCAACATTTAAGAGAAGTCTGGAGAAGTACAAGGATGGTAGGGATATGGAGGGCTATGGTCCAGGTGCAGGCTGATGGGAGGGTGCAGTTTAAATGCTTTGGCACAGACTGTGTCTGTGCTGTTCTTTCTATGACTCTATCATCTACATTTCTCTTTCACTTCCAGCTTTTGACATCATTCCTGCACACATCTATCTCTCACTCCCCTCATTAGAATCCACCTCTTGCTCCACCCCTTTCTCCCATCACTTTATACTGGCTATCTCCCCTTTTTCTTTACACTCCAGACAAAGGGTCTTGACCTGAAACATTCTCCATTTGCCTCCAGAGATGTTGCCTGACCCCCTGAGTTCCTCTAGATTCCAGCATCTGCAGTCTCTGTATCTCCAATCACATATTGAGGTAATGTCAAGTGTAGCACACTCTCAGTTCTGTCTTTACAAGTCACTATATCCTTATTTTCCATTGACACATGTAATACAAATGGAAAACACAAATGAGAAGATTTTTAAGTGCTTAAATAAACTGTATCATTGCTATTTTATTTTCCTATCTCAGTATTGTTCACTAGACAGGAGAATTATCTGCACCATTCTACCTCATGTCAGGTTTAACCTGAGCCAGTCTGTGTCTCAGTAAATCTGATGCATTAAATATGACAATAAATAGCTTCCTGAGGCTGGAGGATAAAAGTCAATCTTTGCATCACTTCTACTATGGTCAGTATATCTTTACACGTGGACCGTAAAAGAAGCAAGATAGAGAGGCAGGGTTAAACCACCAAATTTTGCTACAATATTGTGGTAAACTATGTATACCTGTCTGGACACGCCCCTCTGCTGACTGCTCCTGTGGCTCCTCCCACAGACCCCTGTATAAAGGTGAAAGGAGGCACTACTCCCCCCTCAGTCTCCGAGATACTATGCTCCATTTTGCTGCTAATAAAAGCCTATCGTTGGCCTCCTGTCTCCGAGAGTTATTGATCGTGCATCAATTTTATTAGCAGCAATTTTAAAACATGGAGAGCATTTTACGACCCGACAGATTGGATATTGACCCTCAATCTCCGGAAGCCGACATCACTTTTGAACTCTGGCTTGCATGCTTCCAATCGTACCTGGAGGAGGTTCATGTGACCGAGCCTGCCACGGTGCACAGAATCCTCCTCTCCAGGGTCAGTCCGTGGGTCTACTCCCTGATCAGCGACCTGCCGACCTACCAAGGGGCACTGGACAATACCTGCGGCCGGTGAACACCGTCTACGCGAGACATCGCTTAGTGACACGGCGGCAGCGGGCCGGAGAGTCGAGCGCTGAATGTTCCGGGCCCTACAGACACTCGTGCGGGCTTGCGATTGTGGCGGGCTGATGGCCGAACAGCATGCGGAGCTCCTGGTAAGAGACGCCTTTGTTACGGGGATCAGGTCAGTGTACGTGCACCAGCGGCTACTGGAACATGCCGATCTTACCTTACATTCAGCGATCGAGCTGGCTGATATGCTGGAGGCCGCTCTGCACGATGCTGACGCTGTCCAGGCACGCGATCTCCCGCCGGCCCCGTGGACGTCGCAGACCCTGCAACCCACCGGTGAATCGACCTTGGCTGCTGCCAGTTGCGAGTCCGTGAAGTCACCGCACCCTGCCAGTGAATCAACCACGGCTGCTGCCAGTCGCAAGTCTGCACAGTGTTACCTCTGCGGACTCGAAAAGCACCCCTGAAAATGCTGCCCGGCCCGAGCAGCTACCTGCTCCAGCTGTGGAAAGAAGGGCCACTTCGCCAGGGCCTGTAAGTCCAAACCACGAGCGGGGTCGAACAGCGCCGCATGCGAGTCATGGGGGTGGCCATCTTGGTCGCCACCATCTTGCCTGCCCGCCGCGTGCAAGGCATGGGGGTGGCCATCTTTGTCGGCGCCACCTCACCCCGCCTCTGACCCACGGGTGCTTACCGGGCACCAAGACGGCAATGCAACTCTGGCCTCCGTGACCCTCGACCAAAGTGCTCCACACCAGTTCACCAGGTCAATGATGGACATCCTGGTGGAGGGGCACAGGACTAGCTGCCTGTTTGACACGGGCAGCACTGAGAGTTTTATTCACCCGGACACAGTGCAACGCTCCGGACTCGTGACACAGCCGGTAAGCCAGAAGTTCACCGTGGCTTCTGGATCGCATTCCACAGACATCCAGGCGGGGTTGTGTAGTGACACTGGTGGTGCAGGGCACAGAATATCGGGACTTTACGTTACTGGTCATGCCTCAACTGTGTGCCCCTGTGCTATTGGGGCTCGACTTCCAGAGCCACCTGAAAAGTGTGACTATGGCATATGACGGGCCCCTCCCACCACTCACTGTCAGGAATCCTCAGTTTTGTGGGACTTCGTCATATACCTCACTACTGACCACACACACACACCGACCCACACATCCCACCCATCACCATGCCGACAGCTGCGCTACTGACACCACTTGCAGCCTCTCCACCCTCAAGATCCCTCCCCCACTGCTGTTCACCAACTTGACCCCCGAATGTAAACCTGTGGCAACTAAAAGCAGGAGGTACAGCGCGGGGGACAGGGCCTTCATTCAGTCGGAGGTGCAGCGGCTGCTCAGGGAGGGGATCATTGAGCCAAGCACAAGTCCTTGGAGGGCCCAGGTGGTCGTTGTTCGGACCTGGCAGAAGAATAGGATGGTCGTGGACTATAGCCAGACCATCAATAGGTTCACGCAGCTTGACGCGTACCCCCTACCCCGCATCACGGATATGGTCAACCAGATAGCTCAGTACAAGGTGTACTCGACCATAGATCTGAAATCCACTTACCACCAGCTCCCAATCTGCCCGGAGGACCACCCCTACACCGCCTTCAAGGTGGGAGGCAGGTTCTATCACTTACTGCGCTTCCCCTTCGGTGCCACGAATGGTCTCTGTCTTCCAGAGGGAAATGGACCGGGTGGTGGACCAATGCCAACTGAAGGCCACGTTCCCATATCTGGATAACGTCACCATCTGCGGTCACAACTGGCAGGATCACGACACCAACCTCCAACGATTTTTCCAAGCGGCCAAAGCTCTTAACCTCACCTATAACAGGGACAAGTGTGTGTTTGGAACCATCCGACTTGCTGTCCTTGGGTATGTCATGGAGAACGGGGTCATTGGCCCTGACCCTGACCGTATGCACCCCCTGTTGGAACTCCCTCTTCCCACCACCCTCAGAGCCCTCAAACGGTGCCTGGGCTTCTTTTCCTATTACGCCCAATGGGTCCCTCACTACGCAGACAAGGCCCGCCCCCGGTCAAGTCCACCGCATTTCCCCTCTCAGCCGAGGCCCGCGCGGCCTTCAGCCGCTTTAAAGGGGACATTGCCAAAGCAACAATGCATATGCTGGATGAGACCATTCCCTTCCAAGTAGAGAGTGTCGCCTCCGACTTCGTGCTGGCTGCTACCCTCAATCAGGCAGGAAGGCCGGTAGCATTCTTCACTCGTATCCTTCAAGGCTCTGAAATTCGGCATTCCACGGTGGAGAAAGAAGCCCAGGCCATAGTGGAAGCTATTAGGCACTGGAGGCACTATCTCGCCGGCAAAAGGTTCACCTTGCTGACCGACCAGCACTCAGTTGCGTTCATGTTCAGCAACCAACAGCAGGGCAAAATCAAAAATGATAAAATTTTGAGGTGGAGAATCGAACTCTCCACCTACAACTATGACATCATGTACAGGCCTGGAAGGCTCAATGAGCCCCCTGATGCCCTATCATGGGGAGCATGTGCCAGCGTGCAGCTCAACCGGCTATACACCCTCCATGCAGATCTTTGCCACCCGGGGGTCACCCGACTTTACCATTTCATGAAAGCCCGGAACCTGCCTTACTCCCTTGAGGAAATCAGGACGATGACCTGCGACTGTCAATTCTGCGCTGAATGCAAACCGCACTTCTACCGTCCTGAAAAGGCACAACTTATCAAGGCCACCCGCCTCTTTGAGCGACTGAGTGTCGACTTTAAGGGCCCCCTTCCCTCCACCGACCGCAATGTCTACTTTCTCAACATAATCGACGAGTACTTGTGGTTCCCCTTTGCCATCCCCTGCCCCGATACCACAGCCACGTCCGTCATAAAAGCCCTGAGCCAGCTCTTCACTCTGTTCGGATATCCCTGCTATATCCACAGTGATAGAGGGTCCTCCTTTATGAGTGACGAGCTGCGCCAGTACCTGCTGGCTAGGGGTATTGCTACTAGTAGGACCACGAGCTATAATCCCCGGGGGAATGGACAGGTGGAGAGGGAGAATGCCACTGTGTGGAAGGCCACACTCTTAGCCCTTACGTCAAAGGGATTGCCGGTCTCTCACGGGCAGGAGGTCCTCCCCGAGGCACTCCACTCCATCCGCTCCCTGTTATGCACATCCACCAATGCCACCCCTCATGAGCGACTCTTTTCTTTTCCCAGGAAGTCTGCCACTGGGACCACCCTACCAGCTTGGCTGACATCCCCAGGACCAGTGCTGCTCCAGAAACATGCGAGGAGCAATAAATATTCGCCGATGGTCGAGAGGGTTCACCTACTTTATGCGAACCCCCAGTATGCCTACGTGGTCTTACCTGATGGGTGGGAAGACACGGTTTCCATCCACGACCTGGCGCCCGCAGGAGCACCGGGCCCCTACCCCGAACACTCCATGGTGACTATGAACCCTGTACCCACCGATGTATATACCCATGAGACACCGCGCACACCAAGCTCTACACAGACTCCTCACGACACTCCCATACCGGGCGCGACGCACACGCATGAGGGATTACTGACGCCTAACGGGCTGGCACCTCAAGTCAGGCCGGAGCCAGCACAACCACCGTCACTGGTGCAATCACCACCGTCACCGGTGCAATCATCACTGGTGCTACGTAAATCGCAGCGACAGACTCGACGGCCTGATAGACTTAATCTGTAAATATACTTGTAAGAAACTTCGCCCTGTAGGGACTCTCTTTTAAAACAAAAGGGGGGTGAATGTGGTAAACTATGTATACCTGTCTGGACACACCCCTCTGCTGACTGCTCCTGTGCCTCCTCCCACAGACCCCTGTATAAAGGGGATTGGAGGCACTGCTCCCCCCTCAGTCTCCGAGATGCCGTGCTCCATTTTTCTGCTAATAAAAGTCTATCGTTCGCCTCCCGTCTCCGAGAGTTATTGATGGTGCATCAAATATGTCGCACCCAACCTACAATATGTGATTCCCTGATCCTCGAAGACTTTAACACCTGTGAGGGTAATGGATGTTTGGCATTTTCTGTTCTGATTTTTGTGTCCCTAAAGGCTTCCTAAATCAAGATATTCTATTGATCATATCAACAATGTAATTAGATACCATCTGCCTGTTATTTATTTCACTTTTTAGATTTATTGTCTTCTCATTGCTTTGGGTCATTGCATCCTGCAACATTGCCAAGATATTCAGAATTGCAAAGTGGTGTGGGTGGGTGAGAGAAAAGACTCTCATTTGCATTGCGATTTCCATAGTGTCAATGGCAAGGTATGAAGTACAGCTAGAGAGACAAAAGCCACTGCAGATACTGGGATCTGGAGCAATCATCAATCTTCTGGCAGAGCTCAACAGGTTAAGCACCACCTCTGGTAGGAAAGGAATAGTTGCTTTTCAGGGTGAAGCCCTACCTCAGGTCCTGATGCAGGGTTTCAGCATGAAACATTGACAATTCCTTTCCTCCCACAGATGGTGCTCGACCCATGGAGTTTTTCCAGCAGATTGCATGAAGAACAACAAGCTCTCTCAGAGAGAAGTGCGGTAATGGTCAGATAAGGTGATGTCAGTTTAAGGAAATACTCTGGTCAGCAGGTAGTTGTTCTTCCCTGCGGATCATCACCTTGTTGTAGTGGAGTGGCTTGTGAGGTCCTGAGATCCTGAGGGTGATGCCATCTGGGGCTTAGCACCTGGTAGGGTCACCCATGGTGGTAAGGTCAAGGCAGAAGCACCAGATAAAGACCAATTCTAATAAGATCTCAATAGCAGATCTGGCGAAAGATGAAGACACATCACAATGGCAGTGAAGACAGAGGAAGGCTGCAGCAGTGAAAGGTCTCCAACCATCTTGCACTCCACGCCACTGGGCACTGACCCCGGTCTGTCAAGGACTGTGTGGTGAGTCTCCTCTCGTTAACACAACCAGGCATCCTCCATTAAGGCAATAACCCCTTAGGAGAAGGTCATACACAACTTGAGTGGTCACATGACACTACTCGCAAGGGAGGATGCTCTGACTGGATCTACTAAACAAGGCTAGAATGCTAAGGCATCTTGTGATATTTTCCAGGAATTAGCTGAAAAGTTGTGTGCCTTTTCCACTGTACATGGGACAACAAAGCCCCAGAGGGTTCTGGCTTGTGAGAAAAAGAACAGCTTTCTGACAGAGTAGAGTTGGAAAGTCTGGCCAACTGGATGATTATCGATCCAAAGACCTAGTTTACAACAGAGAGCTCTTCAACAAAGCTTTTAGAATACTAATGGTAATACACTTTTTTTAAGAACAGTGCTTGAAAATTAGATTTAGGTTTAGAGATACTGCATGGTAACAGCCCCCCACTCCCAGCCCAACAAGCCCACGCAACCCATAATAACCATGTAACTGATCAACCTGCTAACTGTTACATCTTTGAAATGTGGGAGGAATCTAGAGAAGCTGGAGGTTATGGGGAGAATGTACAAACTCCTTTCAGGCAGCGATGGAATTGAAGCTGGGTAGTAAAAGTGCAATACTAACTGCTGCACTACTGTGCCACCTAGGAATACCACCAAAAGTATGCTCCCTTTGTAAACAAATAATTGTTCATCTTCAAGTCTAAGCCATCTTCAGAACAATCTCATTCACATACTGGTTCCCCTAAAACCCATTTTCCCTCATATGCTTCAAATTGCCCTTCTTTTATCCACCTACACCAGAGCACTTCATCTGCCAGTTAACTTATTTTCAGGGTGTGGAGGAAAGCCACGTAGTCACGGGGAGAACTTACAAACCCCATGTGGACATCACCAGAGGTCAGGATCGAACCCAGGACTTTGGAGCCACGAGGAAGCAACCCGATTGGCTGCACCACCATGCCATCCCGCCAAATAAATAGAGGCGGCACCATAGCATAGCAGTTAGCCACAATGGTTTACATCGCCAGTTGTAAGATCAGGGTTCAGTTCCCACTGCCATCTCTAAAGACTTTGTACATTCTCCCTGTGCCCAATGGAGTTTATTCTGGGTGCTCCGGTTTCCTTCCACATTCCAAAAGATGTAAGGGTTAGGGTTGGTGAGTTGTGGGCAGGCTATGTTGGAGTCGAAAGTGTGACAACCTTTTCAACCTTCACTGATTTGATCTGCCGCAAGTCCCGCATCTCACTGTATGTTTTTATGTATATGTGACAAAGAAAGTTTGAGTATCTCAGAAACTGCTGATCTCCTAGATTTTCACACACAACATTCTCTAGAATTTACAGAGAACAGTGCAAGAAACAAAAAAACATCTGGTGGGCGGCAGATCTGTGGCTGAAATAATGAAGGTAAACTTTACTTCAAAGGTTTGAAGGTACAACTTAATATCAGAGGAATGTATACAATATACATCCTGAAGTGCTTTTTCTTTGCAACCACCCATGAAAACAGAGGGGTGCCCCAAAGAATGAATGACAGTTAAATGTTAAAACCCCAAAGTCCCCCCAGCTCCCCCTCCCTCCCATGTGTATGCGGCAGCAAGCAACGATCCCCCCTCCCCCCCCCCCACTGGCAGAAAAAAGCACATTGACACCTGCCACTGAGCACTCAAGCATGAGCAAAGCAACAGTAAAGCCACAGACTTGCAGTCACCCCAAAGACGACATTGTTCACCCAGGAATCGACATACCACAGGCTCCCTCTCCCTAATAAGGGATAAAGAGGTGTCTCTATTTTCACAGCGAGTGGGGAGACGTAACAAACAACCTGCTGGTTTATGATGTTAAAAGTCCGCCAAGTCGCATTTATCAATCTCTGTGCCCAAAGATCATAAGTCTCTGGGCACACAGCCTCACATATTCCGACTCCCTCGACAACACACGGGTCACCTGTCATGACACCGACTATCGATCCACCCGTCTCCAGAGGCCTGAGATCCTAGGCTTCCAAAGCCGAGCCAAATACTTAGGCCGAACACTTGGCGTGCTGAACAATGGCCAGTCCTGAAACCCTGAGAGCGGGTCCCATTCTCGCAAAGAACCGTAGTCAGCGTGTAACTCCAGGTCAGGGTCTTCAAAAGAACCTTGAAAGGGAAAAGTAGAGATATTAAATATGGAAATGGATCTGTTTCCAAAGATGCAAGCAAAGGAGTCACTGTTTAGTGCCATCATTACTCTGCTCAATTTACTTGCTTGTTTGCTTGTTACATACACCTGTTAGGGTGCATTCTCCAGATACCTTATAAGGTAACCGTAGCCTTCAGCCAGGAGCAGATGTCATCAGGTGGTTCCCAATGGTCACAGAGTGTTTCGGCCCTTAACCACGACACTCTCCAGTTGGTGGGCCGGCAGTGGTGGCTTAATCACTGCCTATCTGTTCCTGGCTTCCAGCTTTCTGACTCTCGCCTACTCCAAATCCAACAAGAGGCTCGTTCTCCCTCTTCCCCCATCCTACAAGCTGCTTGTTTTTTGCTCCTTTCGTCTAGGCCCAGAGCTGACAACAATCGCCATGCTGATTTGGCTGTGAAGCCTCTGCAACCGATCTCCACAGGGAACAACCATGCCTGCCATCCCTGGTCTTTGCACTCCTGCACTAAGAGCTGGTACTTCAAGGCCTTTCTTTCATGGGCCTCTTCCCATCCCCCCTCCCACTGCACCATCAACTCAACCAGAATTATTTTCTAGTTTTTAGTTGACCACAATACAATGTCCGGGCGGAGCGTTGTGTGCACCACCTCCGGGAACTGCAGCCTCCTTCCCACATCGACCCTCATCTCCCAGGACCTGGCCGTTAGCTGCAGGTATGGCTTTGGTTGTTTGGTTACGAAAGGCCTGGCTCTCTCTTTGATGAAGGTGATGGCCTTTCTCAAATCTGTGCCAGCCGTCCTCTTCTTGCACCTCTCTCGCTCTAGTGTGTCAGCAAGAACCAGCAGCACCTTATCATGGCGCCACCTACACCGTCCTTGAATTACAGCTGTTTTACACCCAGACAGTATATGAGCCAGTGTCCCCTTTTGACCACAGAGCTTACAGTTCTTGTCCTCTCTCATCCCCCATGTATACAGATGTAATGGCGAAGGAAGGGTGTCATACACGGATCACAAGAGGAAGGAAATACGGAAGGGCTCCAGTCTCCATAACCCTGTCCATGAGATCTTGCGTTTGGGCAGATCCCATTTTGTCCAGGCACCCTGGGACACTTGTTCCACTGCCTTTGACATCTGCTTCTCTTCCTCGTGGATCCGTACTTCTGCCTGTACCATATCTCGCCTGTTCCTTATGCTTGTGTTTCCCCACTGCTGGAAGTGAACTGAGCCGAGGCCTTGCCGCTGGATGCAGGGGTTGCCGATGATATCTTGCAGCTTCAGAGAACACACTGCCTATTCTACTGCTGCGTTGGCTGCCCACTTGCGCCCAGATCTGGTTGTAACGCCTGCTTGCTTTACCAGGTCGTCATTGGAATCTCTCAAGCTTAATAAGGCTCTGCATTTAGCCACCTTGAATTCCTCCACAACTGATGACTGGGGAAGCTGCAGTTGCCCGGATCAAATATGGAGGCCCACTGAAGAGAAGCTTGAGGGAACTCCTAACCATCTCCGCAGGTGCTTGTTGGTTTTCCTCTCGATGCCCTCTACGGCAGTCATGGGGAACTCATAAAGTGTGAAGAGCCAGAGAAGCCTGGGCAGAAGGCCGTATTGGTACAGCCAGGTCTTGAATTTACTGGGAAGTCCGGATTTGTCGACCTTCTTCAACCATCCTTCTGTCTGCTTCATAGCATTGTAATATATATTGAAACTTTGAAAAACACAGTGAAATGCATTGTTTACATTAATGACCAATATATGCTGAGGATGAGTGGGGGCAGCCCACCTGCTTCAGGCATCACAAAGCACACTCACACTCACTAAGCCTAATCTGTACTTCTTTGGAATGTGGGAGGAAACTGGGGCACTTGGAGGAAACCTATGCAGTTACTGGAAGAATGTATGAACTCTTTACGTCAGTGGGAATTGAACCCCTATCATCCAATCCCTGGCGCTCTTCAGCATTACTCTAAGGGCTACACTACTGTGCCTGGACAACTGATAGCACCTGTGACCAGAACAGGCTGAATTGAAGAAAGGAATTACCTAGATATTTATAATTAGTCATTTATAAATACAAAGTCATTTCACATAGGATTGTTAGCAGATTGAGTACCAACATGGCTGTGAAAATAACAGGGTTTAGATCTGAGCAGGGAGAGGTACTCAGCCGGTAAATGTCTCATTATGGTTCCTCAACCTTAATTTCACTGCAGAGTAAGAAATTCTAATATGTTTCCATTTATTGAAAATCCCAAAGCAGGACTTCTCTGTGTCTAACATTGTGCTCTCTACTGGTCAATATTAAACATAGGAGTGACTCCTGTACCACACTGCTTCCACACGTGTCTTTTAGTACATTGTTATTAATTCTTATCTATTACTCCTAAAAGGGAAAGTGGGCCCTCAAGGGCTGTTGAATCCAATGCTATAGCACATCTTCAGTGCTGCAATGCAGTAAGAGCCCATATTTTTGCTCAGCTACCTTGAGATGTCGAATCTAAAGCCTTCTGACACAGAAGCCAGCTGGAAACAGAGAACTGAGCCATGGCTATTCATCAAGCGATGGGTCTCAGAGATTGGACCACAGAGCAAAGTTTCCCACTGTAATAAGCATATGTTCTTTGACATTATGACAGATGAAAAACATTTACGGCTTTGGGATGAACACTGACTGACTATCCCTCCAAATGTTAGCGGATATGAAGAACATTCATCATTTCTGTGTGCGACATTTCTTCATCCCATTGTGTCAATCGGAAACATCCTGACATGTTTCGCATTTTTTTGCTTCCATACTTAAGCTGCCATTTGTTATATTGGGTTTCTAACTTCTCCCACAGCAACAAGCTGTCTATTACTATTGCTGATTCATTGAACTGATCAGTTCAAGCGACTGGGACTCTGGGGGCATCTGTACAGGGTGCTTTCAGGAATACTGTTGCGGATGGATGTTGATCGATTATTCTGACTTTACCATTTGGAGAGACTCTGCTGATGTTTAAAACCATGTAAGATTTGAACCATGTAAGATAGTTAGTGATTTTCTTTCCCTCAGTGTGATGGACCACTGGAATTAATTATGAAAACAAAAGAATGCTAGAAACATTGAGCATGTCAGACAGCAGCTGCAGAGAATGGAGCTGAGTTTCATCTCAGAGCTGAGGCCTTATCACAGAATCCTGACATTTTATTTGCTAGTTGGTGTGGAGGGTGTTGAACATCTTTGTGCCTTCAAGAAGCAGCTGGATTTGTTTCAGTCTAAGCTGCAGAATGCATGAAAAAGGAGGAAAGTGCTTTATAGAGCAAACATGAGGAAATCTGCAGATGCTGGAAATTCAAACAACAACACACACAAAATGCTGGTAGAACACAGCAGGCCAGGCTGCATCTATAGGGAGAAGCGCTGTCGACGTTTCGGGCCGAGACCCTTCATCAGGACTAGATATTTGATGCGGTACCATGGACTTGTGTCTGATTGTTTCTTGTTTTGATAGCAGTGTATAGAATGGTGAGAGGCATAGACAGAGTGGACAGCCAATGGCTTTTACCCAGGGCAGCAAAGGCTGGTGCAAGAGAGCATAATTTTAAGATGATTGGAGGGATGTATAAGGGGGATGTGAGAGGTAGTCTTTTTTGCACAGTGTGATTGTAGAAGCAGATACATGAGGGACATTTATGAGAGTCTATTCAGGCACGTGGATGAAAGATAAATGGAGGGTAATGTGGGAGGGACAGATTAGACTAATCTTCAGTAGATTCAAATGTTGGCACAACATTTTGCGCTGAAGGTCCTGTACTGTGCCATCAGTTCTATGCTCTACATTTGCACTTATGTCCAGCTTTGTGCAGTTTTTCATCTCTTCACTGTCTTACATAATTTCTCTGTGTTATTTGAGCCTCTGTACCTGTGATACTGCTGTAAGCAAGATTTTCATTGTACCTGTACCTCCCTGTACTTGCGCTGACCTAACTTGACTCCTGTGTAAAAGGAAGGAGTGGGGAGTGGCAATTGAGCGGATAGATATTTCCAATTATTCTTTGATATATTACATGATCCGTACTTGTTTATTTATCTCTCCACTATATTTGTTCTTCAATAGACACATTAAGAGATGGAAGACAGAGCCATATCCTTTGGCCCGTCAAGTCTGACACCAACCAGCACCCATTTTCACATTAATCCTACCACAGCCCATTTATTCTCCCCACATTTCCTTCAGCATCCCCGAGCATTGGTCAGACAGATGTGAGAGTATTATTACCAATTTAGGATTATAAGAAAGGATGTGCTGTCATTGGGGAGGGTCCAAAGGACACTCATGAGAATGATCCCAGGAATGAAGGCATTAACGTATGAAGAACATCTGATTGCTCTGGGTCTGTCCTCATTACAGCTTAGATGAATGAAGGGGGACCTCTTTGAAACCTATTGAATATTGAAAAGCCTAGAGAGAGTGGACGTGGAGAGGAATTCCAGGATCAGAGGGTACAACTGCATACTAGAAGGACGTCCCTTTAGAAAGATATGGGGAGGAATTTCTTTAACCAGAGGGTGGTGAACCTGTGCAATTTATTGCCTTAGGTGGCTGTGGAGGTCAAGTCACTGGGTATATTTAAAATGGAGGTTGATCCACTCTTGATTTGTAAAGGCATCAAAGATTACGGGGAGGAGACAGAAGGATGGGGCTGAGAGAAAAATAAAGTTTATTAAATTGTTAAATTAAATAAGTAGTGGGAAAAAGAGTGGTGATATAGTGTTCATGGGTTCAATATCCATTCAGAAATCTGATGGCAGTGGGGAAGAAGCTGTTCCTGCATCACTGAGTGTGTGCCTTTAGGCTCCTGTGCACCTTCCTGATGGTAGCAATGTGAAGAGGGCATGTCCTGGCTGATGGGGGCCCTTACTGGTGGATGCACCTTTTTGAGACATCGCTCCGTGAAGATGTCCTGAATACTACAGAGTTTGGTGCCCATGATGCAGCTAAGTTTAATACTCTCTGCAGCTTATTTTGATCCTGTGCATTAGCCCTCCATTCCCCGTGACGGATGATGATGCAGCCAATTAGAATTCTCTCCACGGTACATCTATAGAAATTTGTGAGGGTTTTTGGTAACATACCAAATCTCTTCAAACATCTAATGATATATAGCCACTGTCGTGCCTTCTTTGCAGCTGCATCAATATGTTGGGCCCAGGATAAACCCTCAGAGATGTTCACACCCTGAAACTTGAAATTGCTCACTCTTTTCTCTTCTGATCTCTCTAAGAGGACTGGTGTGTATTCCCTTGTCTTACCGTTTCTGGTTCCAAAAGTAGTCATAGCCGAAGGGTGGTAGTGGGGATGAGCTCCCACTGCTTCATGGTGTGCATCTCAAACAGCCTCTGACCACCAAGTCCAACTCCTGGCCTTCACGTGTGGCATAGTTCTTATGTCCGGCGGAGCTGTTCTCACTGATAGGAGAAGGGGCAAAGGCGGGCCACTGGTGCCTTAAAACCAGTTGCTCCAGGCAGATGGGGCTTGTTAACCATGGATGGTAGCTCATCTAGGAGAGGGAAAACTCCAATTATAAACCTTTGCTGCCTTGTGGCTATACCCGCTCATGGGAAAAGCTTTGGGAGTAAACCCTGAGGAAAAATCCAGAGTCGGAGTCCCAATAGTGGCTGACTGCTGTACCCAGCACTGGCACAGCAACTCCTCCGATGCTGTTGGCACCAAACTGTATCAATTTTCGTTGTTCCTTTGGACCTCTCATCAGCATGGAGAGGTGGGTCCCACTGCATGGGCAACAGACGGATCTCCATATCAACTCTGCCCTGCCTTGTGCACTGGAGAGGCCACTCCCAGTGACTACCAGAGGTGCAGTATCCATGGTCAACCATGACTGATGGAGGACACACACACACACACACACACACACACACACACACACATTTCTGAAGCCCACAATCAGTTCTTTGGTCTTACTGACATTGAGTGCAAAGTTGTTGCTTTGACACCACTCAACTAGCTGATTTATCTCACTCCTGTATGCTCTCTCATCAACATTTGCAATTCTGCCACCAATATTTGTGTCATCAACAAATTTATAGATGGTGTTTGAGCTGTGCCTAGCCACACGGTCATGGGTGTAGGGAGAGTAGAGCAGTGGGCTAAGCACACACCCCTGAGGTGCACCACTGTTGATCGTCAGTGAGGTGGAGGTGTTATTTCTGATCCGCACAGATTGTGGTCTTCCAGTTAGAAAGTCGAGACAGTTGCAGAGGGAGATATAGAGGCCCGTGTTCTGGAGCTTTTGAATCAGAAGTATAGCAATGCTTGTGCTAAACACTGAGCTATAGTCAATAAACTGCATCCTGACATAGGTATCGGTATTGTCCAGGTGATCCAAGGCTATATGCAGAGCCAATGAGATTGCATTTGCCGTAGACCTATAGTGACAATGGGCATTTTGTAGTGGGTCCAGGTTCTTGCTGATACAGGAGTTGATTTTAGCCATAACCAACCTCTCAAAGCACTTCATCACTGAAGATGTGAGTGCTACTGGACAATAGTCGTTAAGGCAGCTCACCCTGTCTTCTTCAGCACTGGTATAATCGTTGTCCTTTTGAAGCAGGTGGGAACTTCCGAATGCAGCAACGAGAAATTGAAAATGTCTTTGAATACCCCTGCCAGTTGGTTGGCACAGGTTTGCAGAGTCTTACCAGGTACTCAATCAGGGCCTGTCATCTTGCAAAGGTTCACTCATCTTGAAAGACAGCCTGACAGAGATCACAGGGTCACTGGGTACTGCAGGGACCCTCATAGCTATAGTTTTCTTCTACCTTTCAAATCATGCATAAAAGATCTCATCTGGTGGTGAAGTATCACTGCCAATCATGATGTTAGGTTTGGCTTTGTAGCAAGTAATGGTCTGTAAACCCTTCCAGAGTTGACATGCATCCGATTTCACCTCCATCTTCATTTATTATTGCTCCTTTGCTCCTGAGATAGTCTGCTGTAAGTCATACCTGGGTCTCCAGACCTGAAAGCCAC
Organism: Hemitrygon akajei; assembly: GCF_048418815.1. Classification (NCBI taxonomy): domain Eukaryota; kingdom Metazoa; phylum Chordata; class Chondrichthyes; order Myliobatiformes; family Dasyatidae; genus Hemitrygon; species Hemitrygon akajei. The sequence goes on from NC_133146.1 coordinate 4,384,862, forward strand.
AGATCTGGCCCTCGGTAAGCTATGAACCACTTGGTTTATCCATGACTTTTGATTTGGGTATTACAATATGTTCTTGTAGGCACACACTCATTCACACGGGTTTTAATGAAGTCAGTGACAACTGTGGCGTACTAATTCAGACTCGAAGATGAATTTCTGAATTCAGTCCAGTCCACCGATTCAAAGCAGTCCTGTAAGCACTCCTTGTCCATACCTTCTTTGTTCTCACTACAAGTGGACCCTAAGGGGCTGAATAATTATTTTTTATTTTTTATGCTCTTATTGTGCCACTCATCTACACACTAGGGGCAATTTAAAGTGGCCAGTTAACTTAGCAACTCACATATCTCTGGAAATTGGGAGGAAAGCAGAACACCTGGGGAATGTACCGTAAAAAACTTGCAATCTCCACACAGTCAACACTCTAAACAAGTTGATGGAGCTTTGAGTCACCTATTCTACCAACTTTTCCACTGTGCCACCCTTTTATGATAATTCCACATCCCACTTCCTTCTCTGAGCTTTTCCTCTTCATATCTCTTGCTAATGGTTGTATAAGACATGCTTTTCAAATATTGACTATTTATCTTATCTGTTTACATCAGCCTGATTTCTGGGATGAGAGAATTATCCTATCATGAAACGTTAGGCAAACAACACACACAAAATGCTGGAGGAACTCAACAGTCCTGGCAGCATCTATAGAAAAGAGTAAATAGCCAACATTTCAGGCCAAGCGAAGCGTCAACTGTACTCTTTCCCACAGATGCTGCCCGGCCTGCTGAGTTCCTCCACCATTTTGTGTGTTGCTTGGATTTCCAGCATCTGCAGATTTTCTCTTGTTTGTGATTAGATGTTAAATAAATTGTATACCTATACGTTGGAGTTTCAAAGAAGGGTCTAACTTCCTTGAGATATACAAGATTTTGAGGGAGTTTTATAGGCTAGCTATTTAGGTTACTAGTAAGAGAATGTCAAAGGAGGGTGCAGAGTTGCAAGATAAAAGATTAGCTATTAAAAACAGAAGAGTGTTAAAAATTATTTTTATAGAGGGTGTACAATTCTCTGCTCCAGCTAGATGAAGAAATTAAAGTTTTGGAGAAAGTGGCACAGAAGAGGAGTTGAGGCTAGCATAGATCAGTAATGACTGTACTGAATGGCAGGGCATTCCTACTCCTGGTCTACTCCTGCTCCCATTTGCTTGGTTTCTTATCAGACTCCCTGTGCACCTTTGATCGTTTTCATGACTAAACTCAAATACGCCCATTAATAGAGATGATGAAAAGGATAAATCTCTCATTTCTTAAGATGAATTTCAATCCTTACTCACCCTGATCAGCCCACGGTTTAGGAATCTATATGACTTGCCACAACACCATGGCAACAGCTCAGCTCCTGTTCCTGATATCAACAGCTGACCTTATTTGTACACTACGGTTAACTACAATCATTTATATACCACCCCGGTTTAAGATGGCACAGGGGAAATGCAGCAACTACTTGCTGGTAACAAATAAAACAAACAAAACTACTACCGTAACTACTTGACTAATCACACTTTTTCTGATAAATGATCACTGCAATCAAAAGCCTGCAACTTCTCTTTTGGAGCTGAGCTTTTGAAGCACCTCTACAACCTGGCATTGTTACAGCGTGAACTGAAGTCTCAAAGACGCAGGGCAGTTGCAGTGTGGCACGCACGGGCCAAATTGAGGCAGCGGGGCTTGGGCCCAGGAGTGAGGAACGACAAGAGTTTTGAATGATTGAAGCACTGGGCCAAATTGAAAAGGTCAGGGTGTTGGAGTCAAGGGATGGGCTGGTTCAGCTCGCTACTCGTCTCTGTGCTGAAACTAATGTTCTCACGGGCTGGCTGCTGTGATGACTGGCTTCATGGCTGTGGGCTCACCTTCCTGAACTTCAATTGTGAATGTTATTTGCTTACTTTTATTATTTGCATGTTTTGTTTATTTTCTCTGCACCTTGGATGTTTAATGTTTTTCTTTACTTTAAATGGATTCTGTTGGGTTCCTTTGTTCTGTGTCTGCCTGTAAGGAGATGAATCTCAGTATATGGTATATTTACTTTGATAATAAATGTACTTTGAACTTTGTACTTTAAACAGACATCTTTAGTAACCCATATCAACAGGCTAACGTTAAACCTCTGACCAACAGCATAAAGTGGGGAAAAAAGAAACAATCTCAGGAGATTTATATTAACTTGGTTCTTCTTATTTGCCAAATTCACTGATGATAATTTGGTAATGTGCACACTTACAGCTGTGTGCTCCTTTTGCAGAGTGCATTATTACTTTAATGAATTGTAATGTTTTACCTACGTGCTGAAAGAAGTCTGATTCTCTCATTTCCACTTTACAACAAATTTCTCATTCTTTACTGTTACTGCAGTCAGTGAGTTCCTTAAGGTTGTTTTATCCGGGTGTGGCATTGGGGATAAGCTCCCAATGCCAATGGGGCTTTCATTTTAACTAATTAAAATTAAAAATCAATAAAAGAGCCTCAAAGGCTTCTGTGGAACTATTTTCTCACCATCCTGTCAATATATGTCAATCTTACAATGTTTAGATGTACATTCTGTTTTCCTTTCGATGAGAAAAATCTGCAGATACTGGAAGTCCAAGCAACACACACAAAGTGCTGGAGGAATTCAGCAGGCCAGACTGAATCTATGGAAAAAAGTAAACCGTCAGCATTTCTGGCCGAAACCCTTCATCAAAAAACTTGTTCTTTAGACTGCCTTTCAAACTGCTCTGCTACACAACTGGCCAGTTATATCTGTGGAATGCACAGACTGGGAACGTGATAATGGGAAGCTGATGATAAAGGATAAAATGGTAAAGTGGCTGTAGAATTGGGCTGAGGAAAAATCTCAGGTTAGTCTTTAATGCTGTTGGTACCAATTTTAAAAAAAAATCTCTTATTGATTGCTTTTAATAATCAAAGAATTGTCATCAAATATGAAGAAAATCTGATAACTGTCTCTAAACTGAAACAATAATTTAAAAATGAACATAAAATCAAGCCCTATTGATATTGTAGGCCCTGTACTGTGGCTCATCCAGCTTAATCTGCACCAACCTCTGGCTTGGCCATCACTCCCTTGTTTGCTAACCTTGATTGGCTTGTGATGGATAATACCTTGATTATAAAACTTGTTCATCTTTGTTTTCAACCCACACTCAGCTTCCCCCTATTTCTATGTCCTCAACCACAAACCCTAAACCAATTCTAGACATATTGGTGGAAGTTGAAGTGAGTGTCCCCCTCAAATGTTTCTCAATCTCCTCCTATTTTGGACATCACCAGCATAGAGGCTAAAGTTGTCATCTGATGGGACCCTGGTAACCCGTGTCCAAACAAAACTGGCACTAGAATGCAGAGAGCACTGGTTCCCATTTCCCCTACAGACAGATTCGTTTATTTATCATATAGACATTGAAACACACAGTGACTGCACCAGTGGTGTTAACAACCAACACAACCAGACATGCTATCAGACATCCGGCTCAGATTCATCCGGCCTCTGGTTCTCAGATGTTAGGCTTCCAACTTCCATGCATGTCACCATTGTGGCTGTAACTTGTAGACACACCACAGGTCCTTGGGCTGCCTGCCCACATGGGCCCTGCTGATCTGGGAGGACTGTCTTGGGGTTTTCTCTAGCCCTTATCTACAGGACCTACTATTTTCCAGTCTATGCCTCAGCATGATTCGTGCCTCTGGCTTTTCATTTACTGCTCCAGAATCAGAATCACGTTTAATATCACTGGAATATGTTGTGAAATTTGTTGTTTTGTGGCAGCAGTACATTGTACACACACACACACACACACATTCTAAGTGAAATAAGCAGTGGAAAAAGAGATCAAAAATGGTGAGATAATGTTCATGTGTTTATTTTCCATTCAGAAATCTGCTGGTGGAAGGAAAGATGCTGTTTCTGAACTGTTGAGTGTCCTTCAGGTTCATGTGCCTCTTCCTCGATGGGAGTAATGAAAAGATGGGGCTCCTTAATGAAGGATGCCATATTTTTGAGTCTGGTGCATGATGGAGCTGGTTGAGCTTAACTTTCTGCAGCTTTTTCCGATCTAGTGCAGTGGCCCCTCCCCCCTTAAACTCCTCATGAAATAGAGCTGCTGTCGAGTGTTCTTTGTAATTGTAACAATATGTTAGGCCCAGGATAGATCCTCAGAGATGTTGACACCAAGGAACTTGAAACTGCTTACTCTTTCCATTGCTGACCTCTCAGAGAGGACTGGTGTTTGTTCTCTTGACTTCCCCTTCCTGAGGTCCACAATCATTTCCATGGTCATACTGATGTTGAGTTCAAGGTTTCTACTGTGACACCACTCAACTAGCTGATCTATTAGCTCCTGTAGCCTTCTCATCACTATCTGAAATTCTGCCAAGTTGGGTCATGGGAAAATTTATTGATGGTGCTTGAAATGGCCTAGCCACACAGTCATCGGTGTAGAGAGAGCAGAGTTATGAGCTAAGCACACATTCTTGAGGTGTGGCAATGTTGATTCTCAGTGGGGAAATGTTTTCCAGAACCACGATGACTGTGATCTCCCAGTGAGGAAGCTGAGGATCTATTTGCTGATGGAGGCACAGAGGCTCAGGCTTTGGAGCTTGTTGATTAGAACTGAGAGTATGATGGTGTTGAATGCTGAGCTGTAATCAATAAACAGCTGCCTGATCTACGTATTGCTATTGTCCAGGCGATCTGAGGCCAAGTGGTGAGCCAATGAGATTGCATCACCTGAGACCCATTGTGGCAATAGGGAAATTGCAGAAGGTCCAGATCCTTGCTTAGGCAAGAGTTAATTCTGGCCATGACCAACCTCTCAAGCACTTCATCACAGTAGATGTGAATGCAACTGGGCAATAGTCATGGAGGTCTCTCACTACGCTCTCCTTGGCCACTGGTGTTATTGTTGCCCATTAAAGCAGGTGGGAACCTCTGAATGAACCAATGAGACACTGAAGATGTCTTTGAATACTCTCCCCCACCAAATTGTTGGCACAGGTGGTCGCAGCCTGAAGCCTTGTGAGAGTTCACCCTCTTGAAAAATGTTCTGATATTGACCTCTGAAACAGAGATCACAGGGTCACCAGAGATTTGCACAGGCATAGCTTTATTCTCTTTTTCAAAACGCGCATAAAAGGTATTGAAGCACCAGAGCCAGTCATGATGTTAGGTTTTGCTTTGTGGGAAGTAATGGCCTGTAAACCCTGCCAGAGCTGGCTTGCGTCCAATTCCATTCCTAACTTCTTTCAGAATTGTTTCTTTTCACTCTTAAAGTAGCCTTCTGTAGGTCATACCTGCCCTCTTGTATGGTTCCATATCATCAGTCTTGAATACCACAGATTTAGACCTCAGCAGACTACAAATCTCCTGGTTATCCCCAGCTTTTGGTTTGGTTATATCCAGTATGTTCTTGAAAGTACAGACTTATCCTCACAGTTCTTGTTGAAGTTGTGACAGGGGTTGTGTATTCATTCAGATTTGAATATGAATCCCTGAATGTTGTTCAGCCCACCGATTTAAAGCAGTACTCTAAGTGCTGCTCCACTTCCCTTGATTATACCTTTTCGGTCCTCACCACTGGTGCTGCGGTCTTTGCCTATATATTGGGAGAAGTACAGCCATGTGACTGGACTTTCCAAAGAGTGGGCATGCAATGTCACCACAAATGTTCTTAACATGGCCAAGTGTGTTGGCTCTTTTGGTTCCACATCAATATGTTGGTGATAGTTGATCAGAGACTTCTTCAAGCTTCCCTGGTTTAAATCCCCTCCAATGATAGGGAAGGCACCCGGTGAGCTGTTTTGTGACTGCTATCGTGGTATTCAGCTCCTCCAATGCCTGTCTGATGTTGGTCTGAGGTGGAATGTACACTGCTACCAGGATGATAGTGGAAAACTCACTTGGCAGGTAAAATGGATGACATACTCTTGGACGGGTGAGCATGTTGGAGACAGAACTGCTATGTCCGTGTGCCATGATGAGTTAATCATAAAAATATACTCCACCTCCTCCACCATTAAAAGTCTGAGCTGTCCTGTCTTTGTGGTGAATGGTGAAGCCATCAGACTGTGGCACTGCGGCCAAAATGGCGGGTGTGAGACATGTTTCCATGAAGTAACGTACGTAGCAGTCTCTGATGTCCCTCTGTTACTGAAATTTTGCTCTGAGGTCTTCAATTTTTTTCCCCAGAGACTGTACATTTGCCAGCAGTATAGTTAGGAATGGGGTGGTCCAAAGCCTTTGTGATTTATTTGTACCTGTAGACTGGCAAGTCTTTCCCACTTCCATTTTCTTAATGAGGAACTACACTCACGACCTGAGTCTGCCATCCAGAGTCCACTGATTTTGAGTATAAATAGATTTTTTAAACTGAAGTACCCAAGGATGTGTCTGTGTATTTCAGCTATAGCAAACCTGAAAAGGAATATTTGATTATTTTCATTGAAGCTGCCTTACTTGTCATTACTTATGTCATTACTTATTGGTGCTATCTTAAGGTCAGCTTAATTCCCATCATTCCTGTCCCTAAATCCTAACCTGTTGCCTAATTTTCCATGCACCCCCCCAAACCACCTCTATGAACCTAGAAAGTAACCAAGTTGGAGCCACGACCTCAATGGACATCACAGCTCAGCACCATTTTGTCTAGAATCATTGTCTCTGCCTCTAGAGTCAGTAAAGCCTGGGTCTAGCTCATATAACACTTTCTAGCAAATCCTGGAAACTCTAGGGGAACAAAAAGGTTCAGACATGGTGTAAAAACTTGTTGTCTTTTTCTCTTCCTTATCATTTGCATTAAGGATTGGACAGCGAGGAAATTGGTGCTTCACTCATGTTTCATTCAGCAGTTATTTCAAACCTTCTGAATCCTTAGGGATTAATTATTAGCGGTATTTAAAACCAAGTAAAGATAAAGTCTTACTGTGTATAGAGGGAGATTACTTATAGAATGCTCTGCTTTAAACAAGCTCAACTAATCTTTTATTGTCCTTTTAATTGAACAATTTGTTTTATTTCCCAAATAAACTCACTGTTGATAATTTGTTTTCCTTTTGACCTGATAAACCACTGACTACTCACTGCAGATTTCAGAGGAAATGTTCATCCACAATTCAGGAACAAAGAAATAAAGACACAAAATCTTAATTAATTATTCTTGATTGTTGAGTATCCGTGCAATCTAATCATTATAACTGGTAATCGGAACTGTTGTCCTTCTATTGTGATAACATTAGAAGGGATATTAAACTTAGAGATGTTTGGAGAATGATTAAGAAAATGGAGGGGGTTTCTTAGGGATAATAATATTCCAGTATTGATTGATGAGGGTAAAATGATTGTTGCTGAAGTAAGGAAGGTTGAGCTACTAGCTAGGTCATTTGCTGAAATTCATAATAAAGATAATTTAAGTGAAGAGGTTAAATAACATAGGGATAAGCTGCTAAATGAATACCCTGCTGTGTTGGAAGTCAGCTGTGGCAATGATAGTATTACTGATTTAGAGTTTTCTATGTATGAATTTAAGAAGGCTATGCAGGTCAGACATCTCCAGGAAAGGATGATATGTTATTGTATGATTAGACATATGACTGACAACTCTCTGGAAATAATATTAGATTTTTGGAATCATATTTGGAGGTTAGACTATCTTCCTTCCATGGAAAATTCTAACATGTGGGAAACCCCCTCAGATCCTTCAAGTTATTGGCCTATATTGTTAATGTCTCATTGATGTAAAGTAATGGAATGTATGGTAATACAGCAGTTAAGTTGTATTTTGGAAAAGGAAGGTGAAACTGGGTTTTATCAGAGTGGATTTTGGAAAGGTAGAATGACATTGGATTCAGTTTTATGATTGGAAGATAATATTAGGAAAGCACGTAAATAAAGAAGTGGTAATAGCAGTATCTTTGATATCAAAAAAGCATATGATACGTTACGGAAGGATGAACTTTGGATTAAACTACAGAAAATAGGAGTGGGGGGGAGATAGTGTAATTTTTTCTGAATTTTTTATTTGGACGGTAGGTACAGGTAAGGGTGGGGAAGGTATATTCGGTTCCTATGAGATAGAGAATGGGACCTCACAAGGCAGTATTTGTAGCCCTTTATTATTTAATATCATAATTAATGTTATTTTCTCTGATAGGCATTGTGGTGGATAAATCACTATATGCAGATGATGAAGCTTTATGGATTAGAGGTAAAAATGACAACTTTACTGTGTATAGGATGCAATTAGCAGTGGCAAGTAGATGAGGATTTAAGCTTTCAGTAGCTAAAACTCATTTAAGTGTTTTACAAAGAGGATTAATAGACCTGCACGTCATTTGAAATTAAATGGTGAAACTCTTGAAGAAGTGTCTGTGGTAAGATAATAAACTAACATGGAAGCACCATATCAGTAAAATAATTGTTAAATGTAAAGGAGCATTAAATATTCTCAGGTGTCTATGTGGGTATTTTTGGGGTGCTACTTGAGAATCTTTGTTGACCATTTATATTTGTTTAATTAGATATGTTTTGATTATGTTTGTGTTCTATTAGAGTTTTTCGAGGAGGTTACCAGGAAAGTGGATGAAGGGAAGGCAGTGAATGTTGTCTACATGGACTTCAGAGACTAGCAAAGGAGGACAAAGGGCTTAATTAGGAAAGGGAAAAAAGATTATGAGAGAAAGCTGGCAGGGAACATAAAAACTGACTGTAAAAGCTTTTATAGATACATGAAAAGAAAAAGATTGGTCAAGACAAACGTAGGTCCTTTACAGTCAGAAACAGGTGAATTGATCATAGGAAACAAAGACATGGCAGACCAATTGAATAACTACTTTGGCTCTGTCTTCACAAAGGAGGACATAAATAATCTTCCGGAAATAGTAAGGGACTGAGGGTCTAGTGAGATGGAGGAGCTGAGGGAAATACATGTTAGTAGGGAAGTGGTGTTAGGTAAATTGAAGGGATTAAAGGCAGATAAATCCGCAGGGCCAGATGGTCTGCATCCCAGAGTGCTTAAGGAAGTAGCCCAAGAAATAATGGATGCATTAGTGATAATTTTTCAAAACTCCTTAGATTCTGGATTAGTTCCTGAGGATTGGAGGGTGGCTAATGTAACCCCACTTTTTAAAAAAGGAGGGAGAGAGAAACCAGGGAATTATAGACCGGTTAGTCTGACATCGGTGGTGGGAAAATGCTAGAGTCAGTTTTCAAAGATGTCATTGTACATCAGTCATTGAAGGTGGGCATGCAGGTACAGCAGGCGGTGAAAAAGGCAAATGGTATGTTGGCATTCACAGCAAAAGGATTTGAGTACAGGAGCAGGGAGGTTCTACTGCAGTTGTACAAGGCCTTGGTGAGACCACACCAAGAATATTGTGTGTAGTTTTGGTCCCCTAATCTGAGGAAAGACATTCTTGCTATAGAGGGAGTACAGAAAAGGTTCACCAGATTGATTCCTGGGATGGCAGGACTTTCATATGAAGAAAGACTGGATCGTCTAGGCTTATACTCACTGGAATTTAGAAGATTGAGGGGGGATCTTATTGAAACGTATAAAATTCTAAAGGGATTGGACAGGCTAGATGCAGGAAGATTGTTTCCGATGTTGGGGAAGTCCAGAACAAGGGGTCACAGCTTAAGGATAAAGGGGAAGCCTATTAGGACCAAGATGAGGAAAAACTTCTTCACACAGAGAGTGGTGAATCTGTGGAATTCTCTGCCACAGGAAACATTTGAGGCCGGTTCATTGGCTATATTTAAGAGGAAGTTAGAATTGGCCCTTGTGGCTAAAGGGATCAGGGGGTCTGGAGAGAAAGCAGGTACAGGGTTCTGAGTTGGATGATCAGCCATGATCATACTGAATGGTGGTGCAGGCTTGAAGGGCCAAATGGCCTACTCCTGCACCTATTTTCTATGTTTCTATGTTTCAGTAAGGCCTTTGACAAGGTCCCGCATGGGAGGTTAGTTAGGAAGATTTAGTCGCTGGGTATACATGGTGAGGTAGTAAATTGGATTGGACATTGGCTCAATGGGAGAGGTCAGAGAGCGGTAGTGGAAGATTGCTTCTCTGAGAGGAGGACTGTGACTAGTGGTGTGCCACAGGGATCAGTGCTGGGTCCATTGTTATTTGTCATCTATATCAATGATCTGGATGATAATGTGGTAAATTGGATCAGCAAATTTGCTGATGATACAAAGATTGGAGGTGTAGTGGACAGTAAAGAAGGTTTTCAAAGCTTACAGAGGGATCTGGACCAGCTGGAAAAATGGGCTAAAAAATGGCAGATGGAGTTTAATACAGAGGAATTGCACTTTGGAAGGACAAACCAAGGTAGAACATACAAGGTAAACGGTAAGGCACTGAGGAGTGCAGTAGAATAGAGGGATCCGGGAATACATATACAAAATTCCCTAAAAGTGGCATCACAGGTAGATAGGGTAGTAAAGAGAGCTTTTGGTACATTGGCCTTTATAAATCAAAGTATTGAGTATAAGAGTTGGAATGTTATGGTGAGGTTGTATAAAGCATTGGTGAGGCCGAATTTGGAGTATTGTGTACAGTTTTGGTCACCGAATTACAGGAAGGATATTAATAAGGTTGAAAGAGTGCAGAGAAGGTTCACAAGGATGTTGCTGGGACTTGAGAAACTGAGTTACAGAGAAAGGTTGAATAGGTTAGGACTTTATTCCCTGGAGTGTAGAAGAATGAGGGGAGACTTGATAGAGGTATATAAAATTATGATGGGTATAGATAGAGTGAATGCAAGCAGGCTTTTTCCACTAAGGCTCGGGGAGAAAAAAAAACAGAGGATATGGGTTAAGGGTGAAGGGGGAAAAGTTTAAAGGGAACTTTGGGGGGGGGCTTCTTCATACAGAGAGTGGTGGGAGTGTGGAATGAGCTGCCAGATGAAGTTGTAAATATGGGCTCACCTCTAACATTTAAAAAAAACTTGGACAGGTACATGGATGAGAGGTGTATGGAGGGATATGGTCCAAGTGCAGATCAGTGGGACTCGGCAGAAAAATGGTTCGGCACAGCCAAGAAGGGCCAAAAGGCCTGTTTCTGTGCTGTAATGTTCTATGGTTCTATGGTGTGGCTTATGGATCAGCTTTATCTTCAGCTTTAAAATGCTTGGATGTGATACAAGCACTGGATTTAAGAATGTGTTGTGGGTAATAAGGTCAACCCCTGTATCAGCTTTACTGGTTGAAATGGGATAATTACTCATACAATTTCAGAGGATGAAGTTGATGTTAACATATTGGATTAATTTCAGGGGCAAAGAAATGATCATCCTGTTAAAGATGTATTGGAGGACTGTTGTTTTTAGTTCTGGGTAGATGTGTTTTTATTAAACTGGGAATATGGGTGAGTTGGATTATGCAATATGTCAACTGCAGCTTTCTCAGTAACCCCACCATCAATTTTTCACAATGACTTTAGATTGCACAATTTAACAATGTCTAAGGATTCTGTAATGCCGAAGAGTCTGTTGATTTATCAATATATTAAGGAAAATTATTATGGTATGTTAACCATTTTTACAGATGGATCAAAAGACAATTTAACTGGGAATATTGGTGTGGCTGTTTTTGTGCCCGAATTACAGGTAACAATAAAGAAACAGCTCAAAGTTTCAAAGGTTTCAAAGGTACATTTAATGTCAGAGAAATGTATACAATATACATCCTGAAAAACGTACTAACCATTTTTCAGGATAAACAGCAAAATTAGTAGCCATCATTTTAGGCTTAATGTGGGTGGAGGAAATCTGTTCATGTAAGGTTGTAATTTGTTCAGATTCCTTTTCAGTCTTAAAACAGGTCATTCTGCCGGTAGGTCAAACATCTTTTTGTATACAAAATATTGGTTTATGTTTGCTTTTTATGGGTACCTGTACATGCAGGTGTTGAGGGTAATGAGTGAGTTAATTGTTTAGCTAAGAAAGCTGTTAAAGGTTCAACAGTGGATTTAGACCTTCCACTTAGCAAATCAGAAGCTCAGGGGTTGGTAGGAATAAGAATTAGGGGGTTATGGCAAGACTTGTGGGATACTGGCCTTAAGGGGAGACACCTTTATAGAAGATAAAACTGTTGGGTTTATGAGAGAAATGGATAAAACAAGAAGGGAAGGAAATATTTTGACACAACAGAATTAGGCAGACTATGCTTAATTGTTCCTTATATCTTGTTGGAAAAGATCATTCTGGGTTATGTAGGTTTTGTCATCATTATGACACATACTATTACATTGTGAAGCATATAACATTGAAAGAAATCAATGCAGACTTCATTACAATCTTTGGGGGTTGATAGTCCTCATTTAAAAACTTTGGTAAGTTGTGAAAGTGACTTAATTCACAGTATCGTATTGCATTACTTACAATCTATAGGGTTTTAGGAGTAATTTAGGTTTCATTTGAAAGAGAAGTAGTAAGGAGTTTTTTTTCCAATTCCATATGATACATAGGTCTTTTAAGAGACTCTTAGATAGGTACATGGAGCTTAGAAAAATAGAGGGCTACACAGTAGGGAAATTCTAGGTAGTCTTGAAAGTAGGTTACATGGTCAGCACAACATTGTGGGCCAAGGGCCTGTTATGTGCTTTAGATTTCTATGTTTCTATGTTTCTCTAAACCACACTCCAGTCATGTTGATGGTGGTGGCACACTTTTAAGTTGGACTGTCAACTGCCATAAAAAGTCAGAAGAAGAAGAAGAAGAAGAAGAAGACGAAGAAGAAGAAGAAGAAGAAGAAGAAGAAGAAGAAGAAGAAGAAGAAGAAGAAGAGGAAGAAGCTGTTGTCCTTTTTATCATCTGAAAATAGCTATTAAATAATCAGTTCTATTTGGATGAGATAAACTTTATTTAATGGAGCTGTTTCAATAGAAACTATTCTCAATAGAAAACATTCTTTTTCTGAAGCCCCTTCAGATCTGTGACATTCTATCAGAAATGGAGAAAGGTGGGAGTTAAGCCAAGATTTACATTGTGGGAATAAAGGGCAAGAGAAGAAAGAACAAGAAGAAAGGTCCATGTTGATGTGGAATGCAGAAGAGATTAAGTAACAGGGTACTCACTATGAACCTTGGTTCAGCTAATGAAATGAAGAGGTGTGTGAGCCACAGCAGGTTATTGTACAGTCAGACAAAGTTGGCAATCAACTTAAAATGCATAGGAAATAAACTACAGCAACACCTCCTTGTGAAAAACTGAATACTTTCCCCAGAAAAGAAGAATGTGTGGAGGATAGTTGCACATTAATTAATGTTCAAGTTGGAAGTAAATTTATTATCAAACTAAGTATACTCCACCATCTACTACTCTGAAATTCATTTTTGTGCAGGCATTAACAAAGAAGAACAAAGAAATACAATAGAATCAATGAAAAACTATAAACAAAGGACAATCAATCAATGTGCAAAAGAAAACAATCTTTGCAAATACAAAAAAGACAACAAATAATAATAATACTTCATTGTAAATACAAACCTGATCCAGTTTGAGACTCAGAGTCCTACAAATTATATTATGACTGATCTATTATTATAGAAGGATAATCCATAATAACAATCCAGATATAATATCACAGGAGATGAGCCCAGGGGCCATGTGTGAGTTAAGTTAGAGTCAACAACGTTCTGACTAACTTCCTGGTAATGAAGGAAGCTGGCCAGGACTGCTCTGGAGATGCCATTATCATGAATGTTGGCTTAGCATCAGATAAGATATGGCAAAGTCTTGGTCAAACAATGCTTTAGGCAACTGAATACACTTCAGAGGCTCAAGAAAGCTTGCATGTTACAAGTCCTTGGCCCTGATCTAAGGTTCCCCCAGGTGAAATTCCCTCAGTTTTTGAAAATCCCTGAGGTAAGTTCATCTCTTTGATGGCACCAAATGAGCTCAGAAGCAGTTCGATAAGATTTCCAGTATTTTGTATAGTCCATTTCACTAATGAAGTTACAACGATTTGTGCCATTATTCTGCCTTTTGTCCTCAAGTGAATTCTCTCATTTTTCAGTTAATTTACCACAGCTGCTTTAACAGTTAATGACAAACTGTCAGAGAATATCCATTGAATAAATGCCTGCTTTCAGCTACTCTTTGAAGTGTCTGATGGAAAAGCTCTTTATCTTTCTGTAACTTGAACAACTGATGCACTAATATTCCTGTTGGCGAGCTTTGTTACTCGGTCACTCATTGTCCAATAAGTGATTTTCTAAGAGTCTTGTTTGAAGATGGGTGCCGTGTCAGTTTTGTTCTAATCTGTACCATTTATTCCACTGTGCTTGTGGGGAACTTCCTTCTGATAACATGGCAAGCCCAGAAAAAAAATTAGCAGTAGAAAATGTGCTTCTAAATCATGTCACTAGGGTCAAGATTATGCCTTGGATATCATGCTGTGATCTCATAATTATACTGTGCTGTATTTCACTGATAGTTCTCCATGTGAAATTTTATTAATTTCCTGTGAAGTGACAGACATTGACTTTCAAAGTTTCTGGAAAGAGTAATGAGAGAACGACAAAAAAGCCCAAACACTTTATTTCACAATCTAATATCTCAATACTCTATGCTTTCTCTCCTTAATCAAGCTAACTCACACGGTGTGGAAAAGGCTCAACAGCCTATCTAGTCTTCCATGGTAAGATAGTCCCATCTGTCCTCCTTTGGCTTATTCCATTCTAAACCTATCCTGTCCAGGCTCCTTTTAAACGTTGTTGATGCACCTGTCTCAACTCTTTCCATCATCAACTTGCTCCATATGTTGACCACTCTATGGGTGAAAAAGTTGCCCCTCAGGTTTCTATTAAATCTTTCCTGTGACGGGACCCTGAATTGACCCAATGAACTGTGCTCTTAAAAAGAAAGAGAGAGAGGGAGGTGTCCAACACAGAGAACTTGTTATTAAGAGAGAGAGGCGAAGAATGCTTGGAAGATTGATGTTATGGTTTCTCAGCAGTTTGTTTACATTTCCACAAGGACACTGCCTGCTTGTAAGTTCTTACAGAGAGAGAAGGGTGGAGCAGTTTGATGGACAGCTGGTGTTCAGCACGCCAGGTCAGCTGCTGGACTCAGACACACACAGTTTTGGATGCTGGATGAGCTTTGTTGTGCCCACAGGAAGATGGGTTTTTGGAGGATCGATTAGTGGCTCTCACAGTGCAGAAAAGGTGTGACAGGTGGGGAGTTATTTGTGTGTCCAACCCTTGCCTGGGTTGATAATTCCACCACGGAAGAACGGTTGCCTTTGTTATAGTCACAGTCGGTGACTTCAAAAGGATTTCGGAGGACAACGGGCAGATCGACGGCACGAGCTCACCTGAAGACTTACACACTTCTCTCTCTCCAACTCTACTCAACTAGGTACCATGAACTGAACTGAACATTCTTCATCATTGTAAGACTGTACCCCTAGGTCTGAACAAGCCTGTTTTTTTTTCAATTTCCACACTTATATATATCATCTTTGCTAACCTGTTTAATATATCTGCACTTATATTACTGTATTGCATAGTTACTAATAAACCCTATTAGTGAATAGCAATACCAGACTCCAGACTCTGCTGGTACATTAACCCGTCATGGTGTACGTGACACTCCCCTCTCCCCTTAAGCCTATTCCCTTTAGTTCTCTGATTGGGGAGAATATTAAGTGTATTCACCTTTTCTCTGCTACTCATAATTTTGTAGATCATCCCTCATTCTCCTACACTCCAGTGAAAAATGTCACAATTTGCTCAAACTCAGTCCCCCAAGTCCCAGCAATATGCTTGTAAATCTACTCTGCACTTTTTCCAGCTTAATAACATCTTTCCTACAGCAGGGTGACTAAAACTGTACACAATATTCTAAATGCAGCCTCACCAACATCTGTGCAACTGTATTAGGGTTTACTCAGTGTCCCGACTAACACATACCAGTGTGCCAAATGCTTTCTTCGCCATCCTGTCTACCTGTGATGCCATTTTCTGGAAACCATGTCCTTGTAGTTCTCGGTCCCTCTGTCCTACAACACTCTCTAGGGCTGTATTGTCTACTGAGAAAGATATACTCTCACATGACTTCCCAGAATGCAACATCTCAAACTTATCCAGTTGTTTTCCATAAGACCATAAGGAGCAGAATTAGGCCATCTGGCCCATTGAGTCTGCACCGCCATTCAATCATGGCTGATTCCTTTTTTTAAAATCTTCTCAGCTCCAGTTCCTGACCTTCTCACCATAACCTTTGATGCCATGTCCAATCAAAAACCTATCAATCTCTGCCTTAAATACACTCAATGACTTGGTCTCCACAGCTGCATGCGGCAACAAATTCCACAAATTCACCACCCTTTGGCTTTCTCTGCATCTCTGTTTAAAAAGGCACCCCTCTATCCTGAGGCTGTGCCCTCCTGTTCTAGACTCTCCCACCACGGGAAACATCCTTTCCACATTTACTCTGTCTAGGCCTTTCAACATTCGAAAGGCTTCAATGCAATCCCCTCTCATCCTTCTGAATTCCAGTGAGTACAGACCCAGAGCCATCAAATGTTCCTCATATGATAACCCTCCCTTTCATTCCTGAAATCAACTTTGTGAACCTCCTCTGGACCCTCTCCAATGCCAGCACATCTTTTCTAAGATGAGGGGCCCAAAACTGTTCACAATACTCAATGTGAGGCCTCAGTGGTGCATTATAAAGCCTCAGCATCACATCATTGATCTTGTATTCTAGACCTCCTGAAATGAATGCAAACATGGCATTTGCCTTCCTCACCACCGACTCAACTTGCAAGTTAACTTTCAGGGTACAAGGACTCCAAGTCCCTCTGCGTCTCAGATTTCTGGATTTTCTCCCCATTTAGAAAATAGTCCACACATTTATTTCTACTGCCAAAGTGCATGAACATGCATTTTCCAACATTGTATTTCATTTTCCACTGTCTTGCCCATTCTCCTAATCCTTCTGCATTCTACCTGCTTCCTCAACACTACCTGCCCCTCCACCAATCTTCATATCATCTGCAAACTTGGAAACAAACCCACCCATTCCATCATCTAAATCATTTATATACAGCATAAAAGGAAGTGGTCACAACACCGATCCCTGCGGAACACCACTAGTCACTGGATCCTTTTATTCCCACTTGCTGCCTCCTACCAATTAGCCAATGCTCTAACAATGTTAGTAACTTTCCTGTAATACCATAGGCTCTTAACTTGGTAAGTAGCCTCATGTGTGGTTTTGCCAAAGGCCTTCTGAAAGTACAAATATCCAACATCCACTGAGTCCCTTTATCTATCCTATTTGCAATCTCCTCAAAGAATTCCAATAGGTTTGTCAGGCAGGATTTTTCCATGCTGACTTTGTCCTATCTTGTCCTGTGTCACCAAGTACTCCATCGCCTCATCCTTAACAATTGACTCCAACAGCTTCCCAACCACTGAGGTCAGGCTAACTGGTCTACAATTTCTTTTCTGCTGCCTTCCTCCTTTCTTAAAGAATGAAGTAACATTTGCAATGTTTCTGTCCTCTGGCACTATGCCAGAGTCCGATGATTTTTGAAAGATCATTTCTAATGCCACCACAATCTCTCACACTACCTCTTTCAGAACCCTAGGGTGCAGTTCCTCTGGTCCAGGTGACTTAGGTACCTTTAGGTCTTTCAGCGTTTCATTCTTTTTGCCCCAGCAGGCCACAAATACAACTGCACTGTTAAGCAGCACAGAATTAGGGTGATGGCCACACTGTGCAGAAACGAGCCCTTTAAAGCATAAACATATTAATCATATGCAGTTCCCATTTTATTCTCTTCATATTCTCATCAACCCTCCTCAAAATCTACCAATCCTGATACAGGATTTCAACCTGAAACATTGATAGTTCTTTTCCCCGGACAGATGCTGCTTGACCTGCTGTGTTCTTGCTCCAGTAACACAAGTCTCCTGTCACAGAATCAGTATCGGTATCAGAATCCGGTTTATTATCACCGCATGTGACGTGAAATGTGTTAACTTAGCAGCAGCAGTTCAATGCAATACATAATATAGAAGAGAAAAAAACAATAATAGTAATGATAAATAAATAAGTAAATCAATTACAGAATACATATATTGAATGGATTAAAAAATTGTGCAAAACACAGAAATACTTATATATTAAAAAAGTGTCCAAGGGTTCAATGTCCATTTAGGAATCATATGGCAGAGGGGAAGAAGCTGTTCCTGAATTGCTGAGTGTGACTTCAGGCTTCTGTACCTCCTACTTCATGGTAAAAATGAGTAAAGGGCATGCCCTGGGTGCTGGAGTCCTTAATAATGGATGCTGCCTTTCTGAGACACTGCTCCTTGAAGAGTCATAGAAAAGTATAGCACAAAACCAGGCCCTTTGGCCCATCTAGCCTGTGCCGAACCATTTGAACTGCCCAATCCCATTGACCATAGCCCTCCGCACCCCCTCCCATCCACGTACCTATCCAAATTTCTCTCAAGCGCTGAAATTGAACCCACATCTGCCGCTTGTGCTGGCAGCTTGTTTCATGCTCTCCCCACCCTCCTGAGTGAAGTGCACCTCCACCCGTGTTCCCCTTAAAGACTCCACCTTTCACCCTTAACCCTGATCTCTAATTGTAGTCCCACCTGATCTCAGTA